>NC_140582.1:573721765-575203015 GCF_964204655.1 Triturus cristatus | reverse complement strand
ACGGAGTACAGCAAGGGGGGGGGGTTTGTGTCCCATCACAACGTTACCGATTTCTCTCGAGGAACACTCGATCGCTGCTATTAAGCTTAGTACACTCTTATTCGCCTCACTCTGCTTTAATACGCTTGCCCCCTACAGCGTTACCTCATGGGTCGCGACCTCCAGAATGTCCGTGCCTGTTTCTTCTCTTCCCCACGACAGTTTCCGTGGCAACTCAGGTGTTGAATCGGCAGTACTTTTCCTCCGTCCCTCGTGAACGAACCAGGCTGATAAATCACCGCAGCTGCCGATTTTTTTTCTCGTGTCCATTCACCGATGCACAGCTGTCCTGACCCGGTATGGCACCACTCTTCTGCTTCGCACACCCTTTCCTTTACGTATTTCACACGGGGTTAGTCCTCAACATAAGCGAAATCAGGTGTCACGCTGAGCGAAGAAAGCTTCTTCTTCTTCTAGGAGTCTTACTTTACTCCCCTTAATGCCAGTAATCCGGATTTTCTACAGGGGAGAATGCAGCGCCATCCCTGTCACAGCTCCAGTCATCCTCGTCGCCATCTGAAGTAAGTAGACGCTTCAATATTTATTTCCAGTAACCTTTTATTAAGTCATAAGTTAACTGCATCCTCTGCTTACTGGCTAGACCATCAAGTGAAGGCAACCTCGTCAACATTCCAAGGCTGCCTTCCTGTCAACATTCTGAACGTTACATCAGTGCAGTGGAATGTGGGGGTGGCCGGAATGTACCATGTGGTTAGTTACAACATTTGGTTACTGTGTTTAATCTTCCGCTTCTTTGCTCTACTATTATGCTCCGCGTCCAGCCATAGCGCACTAATTCATTAGCCTCTGAGTTTCCCGCAAACTCCTCTCTTCCCCGATGCAGGCCGTGAACTCTAGCGCTGCTCTGTATCGCGCCAAGGTTTAGAGGAATGCTCCTTGGTAACGGGGACGTAACGTCTACCCGTTCCCAGGAGCCTTTTCTCTCATTGCTATTCCCCAGCTGACCGTGTACGTGATCGCACTCGAGGCCGGATTAAACATTGATTGCATAGCAACAGCTGACCGTGAGCAAGCGAGTTTCAGTTACTCGACGCAATCAGCTGCTGCTTCTTCAATTACCGCAAGTGCCTCTTTCTAATTCCATTAAAAAAAAAATGTAAAAGGGGATTATTTGAAAACAAGTTCCTTTACTGTACCGTTAAAGGACATTCTTCAACCTGTACCTTTCAAGGGAATTTTCACCCCCCTTTTAAAAAGGAAATCCACTTATTTCTGGCATCTCCTAAACTACTTTAACGTTTCCTAATTTATTCTGGCATTTCCTATCAAGCTTTTACTAATTTCAAAGGGGAAAAACCCTACAAAGCTTTGAGTTTCCCACTTTCTATATCAAATTTACCCTCTATTCACGGCATGTCTGACCCTAAGTCAGATCATGTCCTCCAAAAGGTCACTCCCCGAAGAGGACGAGGTCACAGAGATTTTGAACCTCCACTACTCTGATGACATCTCAGAATTAAGAGGTAAAAGACTAAGAAAAAGTAAAAATATTGATAAGAGCAATATGGGAGGTCATAGCACCTCATCAAATCAGGGAGGTATTAGCACCTCAACTATTAATGAAGTCCCCGCACCTCGAACTCCCTGGGAGTCCCTTGTGGCACGACTTATACGGGTGTCCCTGGCGGCACAAAACATCTGGGTGTCCTTGGCGACACAAAATATCACACCGCTCTTTACAATATGGGAGATAACGAATTTAACAAATCCTCAGATATTTCTGATGAGTATGTCCTCGACCTTGATGAGGATGATCAAGAATTCTCCAATCTGAAAGAGGAACTCCCATCATCCTCTAAGGACATTATCCTTAACCCCTTGGGAGAAGAAATGTTCTCTCCATTAAAACTTACACACCCAAGAAGTTCCAAGTGGTGTCCTCAAGACCACATTGCAAAATTCATAAAAATGTGGTAAGAAATCTCTTAGAGAGTGACACCCGTAATATTCTAAGAGCAGAATGCTCTAGACCCTCCATTGAAGACAAGACTTGCTATACCCCTAACTTGGACCCCGAACTGATTAAATTCCTTTTAAAACTTGGTCGTGACCCAAAAAAAGGGATGGAAAGATCCCTCAAAGGGTGTCAAGATCGTCTTCTCGACGTACTGGGTCCACCAGCCAGAATTATAGACTCCGCCGAAGATAGCCACATCAATGGCACTCTCCTCAATACCGGCCTGATCAGGGTATGGAGCCAGATGGCAATAATACTACTGGGAAATGCCAACACAAGCATGAACGCAGAAAGACGTAGAATCGTCCTGTGCAAAATAAACCCAAAATTAAGTGATATGGCATATAAAGAACCCTCACAAAGCCCCAAAGGGTTACTCTTTGGTGAAGATCTCATTAAATCTTTGGGAAAATACGTATCCACATTCACCGCCTTGGATAAGGAACAACAAAACATGCGCAGAGTGTTTAATCCCAACCTTTTTTGGACGGGCCAGAAGACGGGGCTTCTCTTCTGGCCGCTTTAATCAATGGCCCTACTCGAAACCCCTTGGTTACGGAAGAGGGTAACAGCAATACAACGTACCTCAGTTCTACCCCCAGCGAGGTAGAGGACAACACAGCAGAGGATTTAGATCCCGCTGAATTCCTAACTCCAACATCGCTACAAGTGAGTACTCTCCCTTCCCCTTCTTTCCCCCTAAAGGTGGGTGGCAGACTCAAACACTTTACTCACAATTGGAAATTGATCACTCAAGACCCCTGGGTCTTAAACACCGCCAAGGGATTTATGATAGATTATACTCATACACCCACTCAGACCTCTTTCCCAAGAGACTTTCCTCTCTCCTTAGATCAACAAAAAATTGTAAAGGAAGAGTTCTCCTGCATGCTTCAGAAAGGAGCGTTAATAGAGGTCCCCTTAGAAGCGTTAAGATTTATAAGCACACTCTTTCTTGTGGAAAAAAGGACAAGGGTTGGAGACCTGTCATAAACCTAAGAGAACTAAACAAATATTTGGTCTACAGACACTTCAAGATGGAGGGTATCCACCTCCTGAGGAATCTATTACTAGAGGGAGACTGGTTAGTCAAGCTGGACCTAAAGGATGCTTACTTCACCATTCCTATGGCCGAAACCCACCAACCCTTCCTTTAATTCGTGTGGAAAATTCATTTATTCCAATTTCAGGCACTCCCCTTCGAACTCTCTTCTGCCCCTTGGTGCTTCACCAAGGCCATGAGAACTGTTGCATCGACCCTAAGAGTAATGGGCATTCGTCAAATTATATACTTAGACGACATTCTTATAATGTTGCAAGACCCTTCACAAATAGCCAAAGATCTGAAGACTGTGATAGATCTCTTAGAAAGCTTAGCATTCATCATAAACAAAGAAAAATCGATTTTGACCCCTTCCAAAACCCTGGAGTTTCTAGGTTTCACTGTAGACACAGTAAGATGTCTCCTCTTACTCCCTTCCCAAAAAATTACAAAAATCAAGAAGGAAATAAAACGCGTCCTGAAACAACAAGATTTATCTCTGAGGGAGCTGGCCAGACTATTGGGTCTCCTCTCCTCCTTCCGTGTTCAGTACCCTGAACAAGATCTGAGGTCCCCTAGAGATAGACTCTCAAAGTGCCTCATGGGAACAGTCCAGCCCGAACTGCCAAGTCAGGTCCTCCCTGGACTGGAAACAAGCATCCTAGGACCGGTTTCGGGGTTTCACCCATCTTCAGCCAGGATAGCTTGATTCCAGTGGCATGGAGAGCACGGGACCCAAGTCTGGGCATACCTTCCCACTCGAGGTGACAAATGCAAAAACAACAGTTGATGGACAGAATGCAGAACAATGTCATACATTCACCGCAGTACAGAGATCTGGGCCTGAATTCATCGTTTTTGTGCTCACCATGCTGTTCCAGTTTGAACCCAACCATATGCAAATCAGTCTTGGCCCTGTGCCTCATGGGAACAGTCAAGCCCGAACTGCCAAGCCAGGTCCTCCCTGGACTGGGAACAACCATCCTAGGACCGGTTTCGGGGTTTCACCCCTCTTCAGCCAGGATAGCTTGATTCCAGTGGCATGGAGAGCACGGGACCCACGTCTAGGCATACCCTTCCCACTCAGGGTGACAAATGCAAAAACAACAGTTGATGGACAGAATGCAGAACAATGTCATACATTTACCCCAGTACAGAGATCTGGGCCTGAATTCATCGTTTTTTTGCTCACCATGACGTTCCAGTTTGAACCCAGCCATATGCAAATCAGTCTTGACCGTGTGCCTCATGGGAACAGTCCAGCCTGAACTGCCAAGCCAGGTCCTCCCTGGACTGGAAACAAGCATCCTAGGGCCAGTTTGGGGGTTTCACCCCTCTTCAGCCAGGATAGCTTGATTCCAGTGGCATGGAGCGCACGGGACCCACGGCTGGGCATACCCTTCCCACTCGGGGTGACAAATACAAAAACAACAGTTGATGGACAGAATGCAGAACAATGTCATACATTCACCCCAGTACAGAGATCTGGGACTGAATCTATCGTTTTTTGCTCACCATGTCGTTCCAGTTTGAACCCAGCCATATGCAAATCAGTCTTGACCCTGCACCTCATGGGAACAGTCCAGCCCGAACTGCCAAGCCAGGTCTTCCCTGGACTGGAAACAAGCATCCTAGGACTGGTTTCGGGGTTTCACCCCTCTACAGTCAGGATATCTTGATTCCAGTGGCATGGAGAGCACGGGGACCCATGTCTGGGCATACCCTTCCCACTCGGGGTTACAAATGCAAAAACAACAGTTGATGGACAGAATGCAGAACAATGTCATACATTCACCCCAGTACAGAGATCTGGGCCTGAATCCATAATTTCTTTTTTTTTTTGCTCACCATGCCGTTCCAGTTTGAACCCAGCCATATTTATTTATTTATTTATTTATACATTGATAGAGCGCTCGGTTACACCATCGGTTTGTCCCCGCGCTAGAGAAATCTCTGGAAGATGTGGCTGATTACCTGCAAGTCAGGCTGCGTTATAAGGTCAGTGACCAGGCCTATCCCTGCTATGGTTGCACAAATAGTAGCTTGTGAAATCTCCTTTCGCATGGCTCTCTTCTTAACTCCAACGGAAGACTATTCCAAATTTTTGCAGCTTGGTACCTGAAGGAGCGTTCCCCCATTCTAGCTCTGAAAACTCTTGGTACCTTCACCAGGTCCTTGTCTAGTGATCTCTGGCTACGTCCTGGTATGTATCTGGTAATTAGAGGTAACAGATATCTTGGGCCTTTCTTTAATAGGATGCGGTGGCAGTGGCACATTGACTTAAACATGACTCTTTTTTCCACTGGAAGGCAGTGGAGAGCTGTCAAGGTCTGTTTCGTGTTGGCTCTTCTTGGCAGGCCAAGTACTAGACGTGCCGCCGCATTCTGTACTCTCTGTAATTTGGATAGACCTCTTTTTGTAGTACCCAGATATAGTATATTACCATAGTCCAGTTGAGAGGTTATTACTGAGTGTACAATGGTTTTCCTGGCATTGGAAGGTAGGAGATCTAAGACTTTCCGCAAAGTTTTCATAGCATAATAGCATTTCCCGGCTACCTTCCGGACTTGGCTCTCAAAAGTCAGTTCGGAATCAAACCAGACCCCCAGATTTTTTACTTTTGTTTTAGTGTTCGGTAATTGGCCTAAAGAGTCAGGCCACCACGCGGTAGACCAGATTGATGGCATCTTGCCAACAATCAGCACCTCAGTTTTATTTCCGTTTAACTTGAGGCAGTGATTGGACATCCAGTGGGCTACCTCTTTTAGACAATCCGAGAAACGTGCCGCAGCTTGGTCCTTGTTCTGTGATAGCAGCACAATAAGCTATGTCTCGTCCGCATAAAATGCAATTGACACCTCATGTTTCTCTACGCTCTCAGCCAGTGGTCCCACATAAATATTAAATAAAGTGGGGCTTAGAATTGATCCCTGTGGTACCCCTTGGGGTAGGGGATGTAATCCGATGTATATATTTTTTGTGAGACTTGGAAACTTCGTGAGGAGAGAAACGATGTCAGCCAGCTTAGAGCCGTATGCCTAACACTGCATTTCTCTAGCCTATGGAGGAGCAGGTTGTGGGAGACGGTATCAAACGCCGCACTGAGATCCAGAAGGATCAGTGCGGATGTCTGTCCTTCATCTGCATGTATTCTCAGGGTTTCAGAGGCCATAAGCAATGCTGACTAGGTGGAGTGAGCCCTTCTAAAGCCTGATTGAGACGGATGGAGTAGGTCATTCCTATCTATGTATTCCACCAACTGTTTGTTTATTGCTTTCTCCGCAATCTTTGCCACAAATGGCAGTAATGAGATAGGGCGAAGATTTTCTAATATGGCTTGGTCTAGTGATGTTATCTTTTTAAGTGGCTTAACAATGGCCTGCTTCCATTTAGTAGGGACAGTGCCATTTTGGAATGAGCGAGAGATAAATTCCGATATATATGGCATAATTGCCTTGGCTCCTTCCATTATTATTTTAGGTCGGGCCGGATCCCGGGGAGAGCCGGATTTGATTCCTTTTGCTATGGCTGTAAGCTCTTCTACTTCTGGTATCTTAAAGGCATCCAGCGTTACTCCTGTAAAATTGGTCTGGCTTCTGTATGTAAGCCCTATACCTTGTCGTGCTTCTACCGGGAGGATGTCGTATATCTTAGTCACATTTTTCGCAAAGAATTCTGTTACCTTATTGCAGCTCTCCGCAGATGTGGTAGAGTCGTCTTTAGTCTCATGTATTCTGAGGGACTTAAGTATGGTGAACATTTCTTTCGAGGAATTGCTGGCCCTTTCAATTCTCTCTGTGTAAAAGGTACTTCTGGCTTTTTTAATTAGTGCATGATATTGTTTTAATTATTTTTTGTAGTTTTCCTTGGCTCTACTACAGTACTCCTTCCTCCATACTCTCTCAAGCCTTTTACAAGTTTTTTTGGCTATCTTTAGCTCAACATTGAACCAGGGGGCAGCTTCTTTTTGTCTCCTTGGGATCCTGGTACTCCAAGGTGCTGTCCTATCAAGTGCATCTGTAATCCATGTTTCCAATTGATTATTGGCTAGGTTAATATCTAGATCTAGTATGGTTCTTCTTCCTAATAGCTCATGGGTGAAGGAGGTAGAGTTGAAATTGTTCCATTTCCTAGTAGTAATTTCCTTGGTCTGTTGGTCTGATCTTTTCCTGTGGGAAGGCACTGTAAACTGGATTAAATGATGATCTGACCAGGGGATTGGCCAGGGTGTATCTACCTCTGTCTCCGTGATATTTGAAAAAATTGGATCCAAAATATGTCCCCCTTGGTGTCTCAGCTTTCTGTACTAGGTTATGTGTCAGTAGGTCCCTACATATTGAGTTAGCTTCTTGATTCTGTTTGTTATCGAAGTGTATGTTTAGGTCTCCTAGAACCAGGAAATTCTTGTGACGGAGAGCTGGGTGTATTATTTCCTCTTCTAGACTCGTAATAAATTGCGCTGGTGGTCCTGGCGGGCGGTAGATCAGAAAGTGGGCTATGGTATTATCCTCCGTAGCCGCTAAGGAAAATAAAAGTGCCTCGCAAGTTTCTATGTCTGCTCTTTTAGTTGTGCACTTGAGTGTGGATTTGTGGATTATAGCAATACCGCCGCCTCTTTGACCTTCCCGGTCCTGCCTTGTTATCATATACTCATTGGGGGTGGCATCCAGAATGTCTGGGGTGGAGCATTCATTAAGCCCTATCTCAGTCAGGAAAAGAGCATCCAATGCTCGCTCTATTAGTAGGTCATGGATCTCAAATTTATGTTTAGCTAGCGACCTACAGTTTAGTAGTGCTAGGTGTAGCTTTCCCGCTGTCTTCTCATTTGATTTGAGTATTAGGATCATATTACAATGATTGCATTTCATTTCCCTGCTGTTTGCATTTATGGTATGTTTTCATAAAGTGCCGCATGGCTTCTCTAGTCTACGTAATTCCTCCGCTGAATATCTGATTCTACCATTCGGACCAGGGGTTCTGGTCTCTGGGCTTGGTAGGGTGCAGACGGGCGCGGACGGGCGCCGATGGGTGCAGACGGGCTTGCCTTTGGCGTGCCTTCGGCGCGCCAGCGGCGCACATCGGTCTTATGAGGAGGAACAGGTATGAAGTCCCGCCTCCCCAACCGGAAGGGAATTCTGTGAGGCTTAGCCCTGCCCTCCACTCAAACGGCACACAGCCGGGGTGGACCGGGGCGGGCGACGAGGCAACGCGACTTGCGCCACGTGCAAAAGGTCAGTACAGCAGAATAACACAGTACTCACAGTTTAAAAAGATAACAATTTTGAATAATACATGAAAACAGTAAGCGCGTTAAAA
This sequence comes from Triturus cristatus, assembly GCF_964204655.1. Taxonomy (NCBI): domain Eukaryota; kingdom Metazoa; phylum Chordata; class Amphibia; order Caudata; family Salamandridae; genus Triturus; species Triturus cristatus. The sequence goes on along the minus strand of NC_140582.1, from coordinate 575,194,640 downwards.
GCTACCTCACGCAGCGCACCGGCAATCTCCTTGGAGTATCTCGATGCGCTCGCGTGCACATTGGTCTTATGAGGAGGAATGGGTATGAAGTCACGCCTCCCCAACCGGAAGGGAATTCTGTGAGGCCTAGCCCTGCCCTCCACACAAACGGCAAACAGCCGGGGTGGACCAGGGCGGGTGACGAGGCAATGTAACTTGTGCAACGTGCAAAAGGTTAGTACAGCAGAATACAACAGTACTCACAGTTTAAAAAGATTAAAGTTTTGTATAATACATAAAAACAGTAAGAACGTTAAAAGCTACCACACGCAGCGCACCGGCAATCTCCTTAGAGTATCTCGATGCGCTCACGTGCACATCGGTCTTATGAGGAGGAACGGGTATGAAGTCCCGCCTCCCCAACCGGAAGGGAATTCTGTGAGGCTTAGCCCTGCCCTCCACACAAACGGCACACAGCCGGGGTTGACCGGGGCGGGTGACGAGGCAACGCAACTTGTGCAACGTGCAAAAGGTCAGTACAGCAGAATACAACAGTACTCACAGTTTAAAAAGAGAAAAAGTTTGTATAATGCATAAAAACAGTAAGAGCATTAAAAGCTACCACACGCAGCGCACCGGCAATCTCCTTAGAGTATCTCCGTATCTCCATATGCAAATCAGTCCTGACCCTGTGCCTCATGGGAACAGTCCAACCCGAACTGCCAAGCCAGGTCCTCCCTGGACTCGAAACAAGAATCCTAGGACCGGTTTCGGGGTTTCGCCCCTGTTCAGCCAGGATGGCATGATTCCAGTGGCATGGAGAGCACGGGACCCACTTCTGGGCATATCCTTCCCACTCAGGGTGACAAATGCAAAAACAACAGTTGATGGACAGAATGCAGAACAATGTCATACATTCACCCCAGTACAGAGATCTGGGCCTGAATTCATTGTTTCTTTGCTCACCATGCCATTCCAGTTTGAACCCAGCCATATGCAAATCAATCTTGACCCTGTACCTCATGGAAACAGTCCAGACCGAAACCTGTCCTAGGATGGTTGTTTCCAGTCCAGGGAGGACCTGGCTTGGCAGTTCGGGCTGGAATGTTCCCATGAGGCACAGGGTGGGGCGTGGATTTAAACGTACCATCCATCATCCAAATATCACTACTTTCTCATTTTAAAAGATTACGGGGTGTGCTAAAAATTAGAAGACGTTTTTGAGGGTTTTTATTGTCGTATAAGAGAAAGGTTTCGTTAGTTACAGTTAGTGTTAGTTTGTGTGAAATGATAATATCAGAAATGGTCTGGGGAGTTTTGCGCTGCGGGTTATTTGCCTGTTTTTGGCGTTGTATAATTCTCCTAAGATTGTGAATACTAGGCATTGAACTAGCAACATGCAAAGGAATATGTTGAGAAACCTCCCTCAAAATAGAACCACAGGGGTCATTGGAGGTGGATGCAAGCTGTTCCATCTGATTTATATTTTCCCAAATTTCAATCTCCGTTGCAGAGGCAGAGTGGTTATGTTCAGTTGTTTTCTCCACAATGTCTCCAGAGTAACCGCTCTGCCTGTGCAATGTGATGAATAATATTGTACACACCTCCAATGACTCCTGGGTTCTGTTAGTCTAGCCTTACAATATAGGTAGCCTGAGTAATTCAGAAGTCTATTTCCCTTGGCAGATGTCACATATTTAGCTTCTCTTCTACCGGTCATTGCTTCTGTGTCTGAAAAAGAATTGAAAAAAAGTTTTAAATGAAAATTAAAGAATTGTTATAATTGCTTAACCTGTGTAAACCATGTGGTTGGTATTCAATGACATGAAAAAATATTACTTTTGTTGGCTTGTATTAACTAAGTTTTACAGTTTGTAAAAATCATGTATTGTTTAAGTCTTTTTTAACGCAAACTATTTTTTTTTTTTAAATTACAAAAAATCATGCAACTTGTTTAAATTCCTTGTTACCTGTAAATTGAAAGAGACGGTGTATTTCCTTTATGTTGGTAACTCTCACCTTTAAAATTTGAACTAAAGGTGTTTCTAGTTTGCTTGGAGTTTAATTTCTGTGATGAGGTTCACTTTTTGGATATAGTTGATACCGGACAGGTTTTTCAATGGATTGCTGGGAAAAGAAAAGTTTAATTAAATGATATGGTCAGATTTTTTCAAAATGTTAAATTTTTCATACTGCAAACCCCCCCCCCCCAACCTCCCCACCACCTCAACCCCGGTGTAAGAATAGTTATTTGGCATCCCAACACTGACCAGCACTTTCGCTACTGAAAACACTCTTTGGAGTTAAAATAATTAGTCGGCACCCCAACACTGATCAGCATTTTCCCTACTGACTACACCCTTTGGAGTTAGAATAATTATTTGGCACCCCTACAATAACCAGCACTTTCCCTACTGCAATCACCCTTTGGAGTTAGAATAATTAGTTGGCACCCTACACTGACCAGCACTTTCTATAATGAAAACACCCTTTGGAGTTAGAATAATTATTTGGCATCACAACACTGGCCACCATTTACCCTACTGCAATCACCCTTTGGAGTTAGAATAATTAGTTGGCACCCCTACACTGACCAGCACCTTCCATACTGAAAACACCCTTTGGAGTTAGATTAATTATTTGGCACCCCTACAACGACCAGCACTTTCCCAACTGCAATCACCCTTTGGAGTTAGCATAATTAGTTGGCACCCCTACACTGATCAGCACTTTCCCTAATGCAAACACCCTTTGTTGTTAGAATAATTATTTGGCATCAAAACACTGACCACCACTTTCCCTACTGCAATCACCCTTTGGAGTTAGAATAATTAGTTGTCACCCCTATACTGATCGGCACTTTCCCTACTGAAAACGCCCTTTGGAGTTAGAATAATTATTTGGCACCCCTACAATGACCAACACATTCCCTACTGAAAACGCCCTTTGGAGTTAGAATACTTATTTGGCACGCCTACAATAACCAGCACTTTCCCTACTGAAAATGCCCTTTGGAGTTAGACTAATTATTTGGCATCAAAACACTGACCAGCATTTTCCCTACTGAAAACACTCTTTGGAGTTAGAATAATTATTTGGCATCATAACACTGACCTGCACTTTCCTGTCTGCAAATAACTTTTTTAAAATATACATTTGCTTATACTCACCTTTGTAAAATTAAACAGGTATGTTGTATCTTTCTTGTTTGTTTGCTGTTTATAAAAAATAAAATAAAAAAAGTTCACATTTTTGGGAGATGTACATTACACATTTAATATGCTGCAGGAAGAGAAAGAATATTTATTCGGGACAACAAAACAGAGCAGCACTTTCACTACTGCATACACCATTCGGAGTTTGAAAAGTTATTTGGCACACCAACAGTGAGTAGCACTTTCCTTACTGCAAACACCCTTTGGAGTTAGAATAATTATTTGGCATCTAAACACTGACCAGCACTTTCCCTACTGCAATCACTCTTTGGACTTAGAATAATGATTTGACACCCCAACACTGACCAGCAATTTCCCTACTGAAAACACCCTTTGGAGTTAGATTAATTATTTGGCATCTAATCATTGACCAGCACTTTCCCTACTGCAAACACACTTTTGAGTTAGCTTAATTAGTTGGCACCCCTACACTGACCAGCACTTTCTCTATTGCAAACACACTTTGGAGATAGAATAATTATTTGGCACCCCAACACTGACCAGCACTTTCACTACTGCAAACACCCTTTTGAGTTAGCTTAATTAGTTGGCACCCCTACACTGACCAGCACTTTCCCTATTGCAACCACACTTTGGAGATAGAATAATTAGTTGGCACCCCTACAGTGACCAGCACTTTGCCTACTGCAAACACCCTTTGGTGTTTGCATAATTATTTGGCACCCCGACACTGACCAGCACTTTCACCACAGCAAACACCCTTACTGGATACTAACCTCCTGTTTAAATCTTCAAAGAAGTTCCTTTGATGAGATTCTGGAGTTATTTATCGACTTTTACACGTTTGAAATTCTGTGACATCTATTAACAAGATGGTATTTTTTTAAACATGGCATATCATGTATACGATTTGATTACAACTTGTATTTCTATATTAATATTTTCGTACTGGATACATAAAAACTGTTTGTATTCTGTCACTTATAAATTTTTATTACAATTGCTCAACTGTATTTACCTGTTAACCCCTTCTGTGCCACGCCCTTTCCCCCTCCTGTGCCGGGCGTTTTATTAGTGGGTGGGGTTCATGACGAGATAGTCTCGTCATGGGCACAGCGCGACCGTGCTCCATGACGAGACTATCTCGTCATGTGCACTGAAGAGGTTAAAATAACATTCACAGATGTTGTTGTTTTTGTAGAGTACAGATGGTGATTGAATCTGCAAAATAGTAAAAAGAAAATTCTAATAATTGCTTGTTATATATTCTAAAGATTTTTCTCATTTTATTTTTTATATTTCCCTAACATTTTATCTTTATTTTTGTATTTTTATTTCATGTGAATCGACTGTTTATAGTATTGTAATACTCATTGTTTGGGCTAAATGTCTTTAAATTATTTTGTTTTTGTTTATCGGATTATCTCAAAAATATTTCTCTAATTTTGCAAGCATTCCCTCTTTTTGTTTTTTGTTTTGAAATTTTCATTAAATTACACTTTTATAGAATCTTTTAAAATTAAGATTTTTTTTTACTACATATTAATATTATATATATTTAATTTAATTGTTTATTTAATTTTAAAACGGTGCTTACTTTATACAGTAGATGGCAGTGTGACACCACAATTTGTTTTCATTAGATTCCCGACGATAGAGCACGTCCTGTCTCTGTGGTAGCTAGTGGACAAATGATCACAAAATGGTGGGCGGCTTGTTTTATATGTTTGAATGAGTGAAACTGTTTTTTAAGTAAAAATATGGTCTGGAAACCTATACAAATTTTGATTCATATGCTGACTAAAAGTATTTTTCTTTCACTCATTTAAAAAACAAAAATGATTTATTTAATATGTGCTTGCCGTAATTGGTCGCCATTTTGTCATTCTTAGCTTTCAGTCACATTAATAGAAATAGTTGAAGGACATGTTTGTCTCTTTTTGTTCGTTGTTTCCTCACACTTTTTTTAAATGTAATTAATATCTGTGAAACGACGCATATTTATAAAGTCTTGTGATAAGTGGGTTACTTTAATGTTTGTTGGTATTTTTTTTCTATGAAAACTATTGAGTTAAATTATTATTTGGGTATTTATTGCAATTCAATAATTTATGAATTAATGACTCACAAAAACACCTGTTTGCCTGCTATCCAGTCCCTGATTAGATCTTTAAAATTTATGAAATAATTAAGAAAGGTACAGTTCTAAATTAATACTCGAGTATTAATTTAAGTACCTTCATTATTAAAATGCTTACCCGCCCAAAAAACCCAGTATTCCTGCCATCCCATCCCAGATTAGTTGCAACATATCGGCAAAATAATTAAAAAAAATAACATTTTCAAATTAATACTCGAGTATTAATTTTAAAAGCTTGAAATTAAACTATACAAGAGATGAGTTTTCTGGACATGTGGTCATCAACACTTCTCCCTGTTAGTTAGGTAATTACCTCAAGCTTTGTAAGTATGCACTCTGCTGAAACAAGCTTAATTCTTTACTTGACTCTTGTTGCTCTGTAAAGTAAATAACCAACATTAGAACATTGGAATGTTGGGAGCTCCATTGAAAACAATGGAGTGCTCCGGGCTTATAATGGCTGGTATAAGCCCGGAGCACCAACATTCAAATGTGTCTTTGTTCACAGCTCTAGCTGTGAACAAAGACTTCAGGGAGCCTGAGGGGATTTCAAGCCCCTTGCGCTCCCTGAAGGCTTCGTTTTGTAAGAACATTCTGCCCTCTAGTGGCAGAATGTTCTAATACCGCTATTAAAGTCCCGCTGCATTAGTTAAAGTCACTCGCCTTCGGCTCGTGCCTTTGACGCTGCAGCGGGCCTTTAATAGCCGGTATAGCCCGCTACGGCGGGCTATAAGGCTAAATTAATAATCAGTGGTTATTATCTTAGCAATTCTTACTATGAACTGGCAGTCACAAGTATGTAGTCATAGTTAGGACCTAGTTTCCATAGGAAGAGCGTTTTTTGATTTGACAATAACTTTGGTGCCGTTTGATGAATCTATATGAATGATACGACGCTCACTTCACCGGCTGTGTTGAAAGTTTTGGCGTAATCCATCAAGCGGGGGCCAAGCACCAGGGGGTGCTTAAAAATGCATTTTCCCCGTGTTAGTTTTCATAGGATTTTTAGACACAGCTACAGCCCAAACTGCTTAACAGAATTACACCAAATTTGGGTGGAAGGTAGATGTTGGTCCAAGGAAGTGCCTTTTTTTTATTTACTGTAAATCCGTTTGGTAATTGCTGAGTTATTGAAGGGTTTATCAGATATACAACTGAGGACGCAGAGGATCTGTGACCTCACTGAGATCTCGCGCTGAGATCTGATTGGCTGCCAACACTTCAAACCAGGAACTGTTGGCAGCCTTATTGTGACTCTGTTGAACTTGTTGAAAGCGGAGCAGAATTGGTTTCACAGAAAGGGAGCTGCATGTTTAGCATCTCCCTGTCTGTGAAATCAATGCTGGCTCCTGCTGGACACGGGGAGCCGGCAGGGACCGTGGGAGCCTTGAGGCTCACCCGCCGTCCCAGGGTGGGACCAGGGCACCCAAAATGGAGGGCAGGTCCTGGAGGATGTGGTCCCCGAGCCAAAATCGGCCCAGGAGGGGGTCTGTGCTGCCCCCTCCCCTTATTTTTTATTTAAAAAAAATTAAAACATAGCGCCCTGGGGGATGGGGCCCCTGAGGTGAAATCGGCATGGGTGAGAGGGGCCGCACAGCCCCCCTCACCCATTAAAATAAGACCTGGCCCTAGGGGATGTGATCCCCAGGGCCGAAAATGGCCCAGGGAAGGGGGGCCACACAGTCCTCCTCCCTTAAAAAAAGAAAGAAAATGAAAAAAGAACATCCGGTTAGTTGGCAGAGGTCACGCCCCCTTTACCACCACTCTGCAAACGCACCTCCTGGCACACTGTCAGTTGGGGGATTGAGTCCCCTTGGATCCAGAGGGTCCATGGGACCACCAAGCCCTCCTGTTACCTCTAGTAAGTCCCACACAGCAGGATTGCTGGGAGGTCTTTGGAAGCTGTCGTGACCTGGGCACAAGGGCACTAGGACCCTGTACCCGACTGGTGTGGAGGGGGTGAGAACCGGACACCACTTACGGTCAGGGGAGTGGGGAGGAAGGCAGACCACAAGGGGAGAAGGAAGCGACTGGATGTGTGGTAGGAGCAGCAATAGAGAATACATCAATAAAGCATATAGAAACCCTCATACCTGACTCCTGTGTATTCCTGAGACGAGAGACACGACAACTGGCGACGAAGGTGGGATTCAGACGACGATGCTTGTGTCCAGGTCCCTCTGGAGTGAAAAATAGAGCCAGTAACCCACCCTGGTCCGAGTGAGGGAAAAGAAGAAACAACGCGGGAGCCCACCCCGGCCGCACTAGAAACGTGTTAAGAGGTCCCCGACCTGCCCCCGATACTGCTATACAGCTGCCTGCAACTGAAAGTCAGCGCGCAAGCAAATAAAACGAAGTCTTGCACGAGGACAGCCTCCATCGTAAGGACAGGCAAAAGCGGCCAATCAGCGTCGTGGAAGGCCCAGCGGCCATTTTAAAGTCAGGCGGAGGCACGAAAAGACCAGCAATCTCGCAAGATTTGGGTGGCCATTTTAGAATCAGGCAGAATAAGCCAATAGGAAGCGCAAGAGGCCCGGCGGCCATTTTAAAGTCAGGAAATAAACGAAGAACAACAGAAAAGCTGCTAATAAGAAGAAATTAAAAGAAATAAAGAGAAAAAAAGGAATGAACAATATAAAGAGACAGCAAAGAAAGATAATAAAGGAAAATAAGAGAAAATAAAAGGGAAGAAATTAAGAAAGAAGAACCAAAGGGACAAACAGACAAGGAACACAGTAAAGAAATGAAAGAAATAAAAGAAAAGAAAAGAAGAAAAGAAAAGCAGAACCAAAGGGACAAATAGATAAGGAATAGAAACCAGAACAGTGGTACCAAGAAAAAGAAGTACGCTATAACGCCAGTGCTGCACGCCAACAATGGTTGATCAAACAAATGACAAGAAAGGCACGCAAGCAATATTCCGCAGACCCCTTCCGTTCAACTTATCTGAGCCACAGTTAGGTATCAGATGGGAACGATGGATTTGCAAGTTCAAAAGGTACATGCGTGCCACAGATGTCATGGAAGCCAAGCACATAGACCTATTCTTAAACCTCGTAATGGATGAAGTAGAAGACCTGCTAGTGACATTCCCTGAAGACCAAACGGCAACATACAAAGGTCTAATCAAGTGCCTTACAGACAAGTTTGACCCGCAATGAAACATTGATTTTGAGAGATACACCTACACCATCGCGTACCAACAAGCAGAGGAGTCCCTTGACGATTTTGCAACACGACTGCGCAAATTGGTCACACACTGCGAGTTCAATAAGTTTCACAATGAACAGGCAATTCAACTGCGCATCATTGAAGGTTGTTAGTCTGTGGAGTTCCGCACACTAATTCTGAAAGAACCGACCTCGCCGGAGAAAATTCTGACCATGGCCCGGGCAGAAGCGAGAGCAACCACGCACGCAAAACAGATGGAACTGGTAAAAGACAGACGAATAGGACAAGCCAACCGCATGGTCGGAAGCAATCGCATGAACACCCAGAAGAAAGAAAACAATGAGCAACTGCCAAGAAAACTACATGAAAGAACATGTTACAGATGCAGGCTCGAGTTTCCACATGTCGGTGCCTGCCAGGCAAAGGGTCAGAGATGCCGAAAATGCAACAGGGACAACTATTTTGCAAGTGAGAGAGGACGACTCAGAAGACCACGGATGGCAACGAACAGATATGCCAGCCACATTGAAACGGCAAATCGCAGTTCTTCAGCTGAGTGGATGGAGAGGCAGTACAAGAGAACGTGGAACGACAATACCTGATGTCCGACGTCAGCCCAGCAGAAGAAGCAGAAGAGCGAGACAGCATTCATCTAATAGAGAAACATCAAGTAAAGAAAACGGCGACCGTAGATATAGATGTGGGAAAACACAACACACGATTCGTGCTAGATAGCGGTGCCACATGCAACATAATGTGCGTGTCAGAATATGATAAGATGAAAACAAAACCTACACTAGTGCCATCCACTGTTGACGTATTCACCTGGGGCTCGAAGAAACCAGTGATCAACATGGGGAAGTTTACAGAAACACTGATATACAAAGACCGATCAAGCAGGAAAGAAATACATGTACTGAAGGGTGACATTCCAGCACCAGGTCTACTAAGCAACGTCACGGCGCAGGTGATGGGTCTCCTCGCAATGACATACCACATGTCAGAGAAAAAGAACATCCTGCGAGATTATCCAGGAATACTACAAGGACTAGGAAAACTAAAAGGATGGCAAATAGCACTGCATATCAATGAAGCAGTAAAACTCGTAGCTCAGCATCACCGACGAGTGCCGATACACCTGGAGCCACAGGTAGAGGAGGAAATGCAAAGCCTTTTGAGCCAAGACATTATAGAGCCTGCAGACGGGCCGACCCCATGGGTTTCACCAATAGTGGCGGTCCCAAAGAAGAACACATCCAAGATTCGCATATGTGTAGACATGAGGATACCAAACACAGTAATTGAAAGGGAAAGACACTGTGGACCGCACCTAAATGACATGATCAGCTGCCTCACTGGCGCCTGCCGATTTTCAAAGCTGGACCTGTGCAAAGGGTATCATCAACTGGAGCTTGACCCACAATCAAGGTACATTACAACATTCTCCACGCGCATGGGTCTGTTTTGCTACAAACGACTGAGTTTTGGCATATCATTGGCCGCAGACATATTTCAGGAAACAGTACGGCAGGTCATAAGTAAAAAACAGCCTCAATTACAGTGACAACATTCTGGTGTTTGGTCAATCAGATGAAGAGCATGACAGAGCGTTGCGGAACATATCCCCTTTCTCTACCACTCTACAAACACTCCTCTTGGTGCATTGTTGGTTGGGGAATTATGGCCCCTTGGCTTCTGAGAGTCCTTGGGGGGTAACTATCCCTCCTGTTACCTCCAGTAATTCCCACACAGCGGTATTGCTAAGAAGTTGTCGGAGGTCACGCCTTCTTTCACCACTACTCTACAAAAGCACCTCCTGGCACACTGCTGGTTGGGGGAGCAGTCTTCTTGGCTCCACAGGGTCCTTGCAGACCAACTACCCCTCTGGTTACATCCAGTAAGTCCCACAAAGCACAATTTCTGTGAGGACTTCAGAGGCCATGCCCCCTGCAAACACACTCCCTGGGGCACTACTAGTTGGGGGATGAAGTCCCCTTACCTTCTTGCACCAAGAAGCCCTCCTGTTACCTCCAGTAAGTCCCTTACAGTGAGATTCCTTAGAGCTGGTCGGAGGTACTGCCCCCTTTCTCCACCACTCTGCAAACGTGATGACTAGTTAAAAAAAACAGAAATTCACTTACAAAACTAAATGTTACAGGGAAGTTATAGTTAAGAAATAGAATTTGATTAACCTTAGATATTCACTGAAAAAAACAAAGGTTACAGGGATGTTATACTTAGGCTCAAATTACGCTCGTACAAAACAAGTCAAATTCAGAAGTTATAGTTGCCTGAGCTAACTATAACGTATGCCCTCTTACTGCACTGCTTATGACTTCAAATGCTATATCACTCATGACATGGTCAGTGACATCACTGATGACATCAATGGTGACATCACTGATTACATCATCTACAGAACCAGTCACACACCCACTCATACTCCCATAGAACCTCATATATACCCATGGACACACACACACACAACCACTCACATATCTATTCACAGACCCATACCAGTACTCATATACCCATTCACTCCTCCATAGAGGCACTCACACACCCACTCACTCACATGTACAGCCACTCACACAACCATTCTCTCACCCATACAGCCGCTGAGACAACCAGTCATGCACCAGTACAGCCAGTCACAAAACCACACACTCACCCATGCAGCTACTGACACACCCACTTATTTACCTACATGGTCACTCACACAACCACTCACTCACCCATTCAGCCATTCAGTATAGCCACTCACTCACTCACCCACACAAACACTCACACACTCACTCACACACCCACTTACATACCCATTCACACATCTATACAATGACTCACACGTCCGCTCACTCACCCATACAGCCATTCACACAAACACGTACACTCCAATACAACACTCACACTTCAACCCACGTAACCAAACACCCACTCACACAGCCACTCAGTCACCCATACAGCCACTGACACACCTACTCATTCACTAATACAGCCACTTACACAGCATCTCACTCACCCACATAGCTACTCAAATATGGACTTATACACCCATACAGCTGCTTGCACACCCATACACACAAGGATACAGTCACACAACCACTCACATATTATATGTTAGAAGTAGTATCACTCAGTAGTAGTCCACCTAGTATACTATTTAACTTTTGTAGTAGGTTACTATATATGTTTAACACCCATAAACTCTTAAAACGCTCACACTCACTTGATAATGTCATCAGTGATGCTATTTGACCTATCATCAGTGATGTCATCAGGGATGTCACTGACCATGTCAGATAGAGTTATATATATATATATATATATATATATATATATATATATATATATATATATATTCACTGAAAAAACCATAGGTTTCACACATGTTATAGTTAGCGGAAATTTTACTGATAAAAAACCAGTGAAATTGCCCCGTTATAGTTAGTGCTGGCAACTATAACTCACGCGACCGCAATCCTCTGCTGATGCTAATACTGTATTTAGACACTTATTTGCCCATGTCTTCTTCCATACATTTTTAGCTATACATATATTACAAATATTTTTTTTTCATAAAGACACATATGTCATCAGCAGAAGATTGCGGTCGCGTGAGTTATAGTTGCCAGCACTAACTATAACGGGGCAATTTCACTGGTTTTTTATCAGTAAAATTTCCGCTAACTATAACATGTGTGAAACCTATGGTTTTTTCAGTGAATTTGCAAGGTTTTTTAAATGCTAATTCCTAACTATAACGTGTGTGAAACCTATGGTTTTTTCAGTGAATTTGTACGGTTTTTTAAATGCTAAGTTACTTTACGCCATTCGAGGCGTGCGCGCCCACTTAACGCAGTTCGTTCCGTGCACGGTTTTTATCAACTTTAATAAGCCCTGTACATTTGGTGGCCTTCGGCCACCAAAAGCACAGGGGGTGGGGTCAATGTGGATAGTGTTTTTTTTATTTCGATTTTATAATTTCATGTTGCCAAAATTTAGTTTTTTTTACCTATTAATAAGCCCTGTACATTTGGTGGCCTCCGGCCACCAAAAGCACAGGGGGTGGGGTAAGTGTGGATAGTGTTTTTTTTTTTTTTTTTTTTACCGTACGCTTACGGTAAGCGTACGGTAAGCGTACTCGGCGAAATTGCCGAAAAAAAAATAAAACCGTTTTTGCTCTTGGGGGATGTTTGGGGACTCCCTCAACATGACTGTGTGGGAGGGAGTTGTCAAAAATGCCCCGTAACATGTTTTTGGGCATCAAGTTTGAGAAATAACTCTCAATGCGAGAGACAAAATGGCGGACGCCGCTTCCTGGTTTCGGCCGATTCGAATGTTTACTAAGATCTAAGAGCCAATCAGAATCGCGCTCGCGCACGCCACCGTACGCTTACGGTAAGCGTACGGTAAGCGTACCGTAAGCGGGCTCAGATATATATATTGATTTAAAGGCTATTTTCTCAGAATCTACTGAACAGATTTACACCAAACCTACAAAAGGCACTTCCTTGACCTAGGGACTACCTCTCTGCCAAATTTCTAGTAATTCTGTTCAGCCGTTCGGGCTGTAGCTCGTTCTAAAGGTCCTATGGAAAAATGCATGGGAAAAATGCGTTTTGGGACCCCCCTTTTATCTCAGCCCCCGCTTGACGAATCCCCCCGAGACTTTCAGGGTAGGAGCGGAGCGTAGCGCCCCACCTATTTTGAGAAATTCGCGAGGATTCATCGACCGGCGCCAAAGTTATTCAAAATAGAATGTTGAGGTTTTCCTATGGAAAAGGGGTCCTAACTATAACTACCTACTGGCGACCGCCAGTAGGTAATATATATATATATATATATATATATATATATATATATATATATATATATATATATATATATATATATTGTCTTGCAATGCAGTTGAGTGATTGCAGCATGCTTAACAGCTGGCACTAGCATTGCAGGCGAACGAAGCCTCCCAAAAATCTCTAACAGTAAAAAGAAACACCACTTAACTCCAAGAAGTACAATACAGTATTTTTAATGGGTTTATCAACAACAAAACCAAAGTGTTTTGACCCTTACTGTCCATCTCACGGTTAATGAGTCCTTTCTTCTTTTCAATTTATAAAGTGATGCTCGCCCTGCACTTAATGATGCCTTCTGAGAAATTAAGTATATTCTCATAAATATCTTATTTACATAGTCAATTAAAATCAAATTAAACTGTTGAGAGATTAACATACATTCTTAACCGTAGTAGTTTTAGATAGACATCGATATTGTGAAAAATGTAACTTAAAGTCCAACATTGGCATCATCAAATAATTATAATTATTATCGAGCGATAGTAAATTTGCAAACTCAGTTGTTTTAAGGCATTTTAAGACATATCCCTGGAATAGCCCCAATCCATATCATTCTTTTCATTTGTGCCTGAGTGACTTGATGTTTTCAAGTAAATCATCATTAATGTATTTTTTTCATTTATAACTGTGTTCAGTTAATCATACATTTTCATAAATGTACATATAATTCCTCATCAAGGTTGAGACCACATGGGGTCTTTGTCCTTAATCTTATAATGTATCTGGATTCCATTTGGCAAAGGTGATATATCCTGTCCCCTCCTCTTTTACTTTTCTTTAACATGTCCATCCCAAAATATCTCATTGTTCTCCAATCACAAGTGTGGTATTTCATATAATGTTCTGCTACAGCATAGCTTTCATCTTTTCTCTGGACTGCTCTGGTGTGTTCCAGAATTCTCTTTCTTAAAGAAGATGGCACTTCCCATATATTTTAATTCACACTCGCATTCAGTTATATAAACAAAATATTGTGGTTTACATGTTATTTTTTGTTTAATCACTATGGTCCAATTTTAATTCTTTATGGTGATTTTTGATTTTGTTCAATTGTACATGCTTTGCATGTTTTTGCCTTTCACAAAGTCACTAACTCCAGTTTGAGCCATATGTTGGCTGGATTATCGCATAAATTACTTTTTACCAGTCTGCCCTTTAAAGATGAAGCTTTTATAAAAGGTTATTTGTGGGTGACTACCAAGTCTTTTGCCAATATCTGGATCCTGATTAATTCTAATCCAATGTCTGCAAAAGCTTTTTGAATCTCAGCACTCTCTTTGCTCTGTGTAAGAATCAGTCTAATTTCTTGATTATCCTCTGTTTTATGGTCTGCTCTTTCTTAGTTATAAGTGTTTGGGTTCTGCGGTTTTGTCTAGCTCTCTAGGCCTCTTTTAATATCATTCCATTGATACTCTCTTTGTTTGGCTCTTCGTGTAACCTTGCTAAAATTATTTTTAAAATCTATGTTGTCAGAGCAATTTCATTCTATACGTGAGAACTCACCATAAGAGAAACTTCTTATTAGTGGTTTAGGATGGAAACTGGTTCCATGAAAAATACTATTTGTGGATGTTAGTTTTTTAAATAGTGTTGTTTCAACCATATTATCCTTCACATATATTGTGATATTTAAGAAATCAATCACTTCACTGCATGATGTGCTAGTGAAACTTAGGCCCAAGTTGTTATCTTTCAGACCCTCAAAGTATCTCATAAAGTCATGTTGTGTTTCATTCCAAATTATAAAGAGATTGTCAATGTTTCTCAAGCACAGGATGATCCTCGTTAGATGCTTTTCATTCTCCTGTCCCCAAGCTATCTCCTTTTCCCACCACCTATGGCAAGATTGCAATAACTTGGAGAAAATTAGATCCCCATTGCAGTTCCACACTGTTGTTGATAAAATTGATATAAACACATTGTTATTTAGACCCTTCGATCATGGTTAGTAACATTTGTGAATGATGGCATTCGCCTACATTTCTTTTAGAAAGTATTCACACGCCGCTAATCCAACCCAACTTCATGTTTAATCAAAGTATATGGGGACACTGTATCAATAGTGGGTATTACGTATCCTTCTAGCAAGGATGTGTTTCAAATATTCTCAATAGACCTCCAGTGTTTTTTCTGTATGAGCTTAAAGTTCTCACTATAGGCACCAAATAGTAATCCACATAAATGGAAATCTTCTCATTTAGTGACCAACAGCTTGAGACTATGAGTCTACCTGGTATGTTTGTTAAAGTTTTATGAATTTTGGGCAGTAAATATATTGTAGGAATGATTGGGTAATGAACCATTAAATATTTGTATTCATCATCATTAATCATTAACTCCGTATGTCGGTCCTGCAGTTTCTGATGCATTGATGCAATCATTTTGTTGATAGAATTTCTCATTCAGGTTTTTGTAACTTGTCACATCCCTCAATTTGTCATTCGCCTCCTCTGCATAGTACTGTTTATTCATATTTACTACATTACCGCTTTTGTCTGCCTGTTTGATTATTATTGAGTCATTTCCAATTATCCTTGTTGGTGATCCTTTCGCCTTTTAGTGTTAAGTTTTCACATTGTCACCATGTTTCGGCCTTTTAAATGCCTCTTACGTTTGACAGCCTTCGCCAGGATAAAGATCCCTTGTATTATTAAACCTATAGTTGCCCTCACTGTCACTGACTCAATGGAGATGGGGAATCCTCACTCAGCCATTCTTGCCAGTGTAGGACACACTCTCAGAAACTTCCAGAGTTTCACTTGATTCTTGCCGCAACCGGGGTGGAAGTGGGACCAAGTCTTTTGACAATATCTGGATCCTGATTAATTCTACTCCAATGTCTGCAGAAGATTTTGTGAATCTCAGCACTCTCTTTGCTCTGTGTAATAATCAGTCTAATTTCTTGATTATCCTCTGTTTTATGGTCTGCTCTTTCTTAGTTATAAGATAAAAGTGTTTGGGTTCTGCTGTTTTGTCTAGCTCTCTCTAGGCCTCTTTTAATATCATTCCATTAATGATGCAATCATTTTGTTGATAGAATTTCTCATTCAGGTTTTGTAACTTGTCACATCCCTCAATTTGTGATTCACCTCCTCTGCATAGTACTGTTTATTCATATTTACTACATTACCACTTTTATCTGCCTGTGTAGGACACACTCTCAGAAACTTCCAGAGTTTCACTTGATTTTTGCCGCAACTGGGGTGGAAGCGGGAATGGTGCCCTATAGTCTCATATTTGTCAAGGGTCCGATGCCTCCCAAGAACATCCTGCAAAATTGTCAATCCTGACTCAATTCCACTTGCTTCTACCTAGTTCTTAGTCATTCTACTATCTAGGTTCATGCTGCACAATGAGGTACACATACATTCAAAGGAGAAAAAAACGATCAAAACAGTCACGTGGATTACATTCCTGTGGGTGAGGGGTCATGCAAATGAAGCAGTGATCTTACAGACTTAGTACTGGTGAGGGATCACTTAGCTGAAATAAGCAAGAGCACTGCGTGGTAAGAGTTTGTGTCTTTCAAGGTTAACTTTATGCTTGTACTAGGATGCTCCTTCAGGTGCAGCCCATGTAAGCAGTGTGTCAGTACTGATGTTGAACAGTTTGTTCTCAAGTAGTAGATAATAGAATATCTCTTGTTTTGAGTATCTTTAAGAATGTTTCTCCATTGTCCCTTTCAGTGGGAATGACAATACTTCATTGTTCATGCACTGGGCCATTTTCATATTTTCTTCAATAATGAAACATTGTATAGCAAAAACCTTGTTCTTTTGCATTTATACATTTTGTGCTAGTAAAAGAATTGTTAGTCTAAAAGTCACCTGCTTTATATGCACAACTTGTGCGAAAAGCCCAAAAACTAGGAACAAGCACTGGCACCAGTGGTGGTTGATAGTAACTGTTTAAAAGGATCTCTTCAGTCAGGGATGTCATCTTTATATTTCGCAGATGACCCATACCTAAAGTAATGAAGTCTAGCACACTTAACCGCTGAAACCAAATCCTTCACTTTCAGAATTCTATGCTGTAATATATTCTCCAGTAGGCTTCTGAGATACCTTCTGTGCAAAGACCCTTCTTCAGCCTTTTATTTTTACCTGCAACCCTTTTAGCTCATGAAAGTATTAAGTGAAGAGATGAGCCTCTCTGGGGCAAACAAACAACACCCCCATTCCTAAGAAAGACACTCTGGGTTAAGAACAAATACAATTTACAACTTCTTTTTAGGTCTTGCATAGGCAGCGCATGCTGTATCTAATGTATGGGCTTTCTAGTAACCCATCGCTTTTGTATGGTTCCTTTGTGTGCTATTTGAAATTCCTTTGTTTTCATTGGTGAATAGTTTACATTTGAACCTCATTTGCTGTTTTGGTCACACCCTGGAGACTGGCCCTGTTACATGTATTATTCTACGATCAGCCATATTTGTTAGTGTCGCATACTACTTTTTCTTTTGCCTTGGCTTGTTTTGTTAATTTCCTGCTCATGGTCCATAGCTCTGTGCCGCCCCGCGTCACGGTTTTCATTCGCCTGTTGTCCGTTTGGCCTTTAGCTCCTCCCTCCCCTCTTATGCTGTCAGTGTTGTAAATTCCCCACTCCCGCTCCCCTCCCATTGTCTGTGTTGACCACCTCACTTGTCCCTCCTCCTCTCCCTTTTCTGGGCGCGTTTGTATTTTTTCTTTCTTTACTAAATGTGATTTTTTTCTATGACAAATGGGGACACGCCAACATCTATGCTGATCTCCTATCTCCCACGGTGTGGTACCAAGAATAGGGAAGCTGCGGTAGGTCTCATGCACTCCTCCTGAGGCAGAGCATACGCGAAGTCAGGGCACAGAGGGAGTGCATTCACCAGAAAGCACAAAAGAAACTGCAGAACATCCAAAACACCTCCGCTAGACTCATCCTGAACATCCTCCCCTGCATCAAAAAACAAACGAGAGAGGTAGGACTATTTTGCACGGGCCGTCCTTGTCCCTATGTAGTAATCGCAAAATCAACGGAGACGATCCACTTAAAAGAGTGACCATTTAATGAAGATGGTGTCAAAACATCACAGAGGTTTTTTAAAAGAACCCTCACACACCAACCTGGTTGGTGTCATGCTTCATCATCGCGTTCCCAGTTGGGTAGCCGAATGCTACCGAACTGTGCTGCGACACCTGATTACAGTGGAGCGGGTTTTGGTTTGTTTATGTGTGATGAAGTGGTGTATGTGGTGAACATTAAAAATACCTATGGGAAGCTCACTATATAATACTTTATTCCCAGTGGCCCATGGTATGCTTAAAAAATATATAGTGGATAATCTGAAAGAGCAAGAAGCTCTGAGACATCTACTATCACTGAAACTTAAAGGTCAGTTGATTTTCGCATGGTAAACACACCTTAGCGAGTGTGTATATTTGCACTACACACGTGATTTATTATTACCACTCACTTCCACGCTTTGCACTTCATTCACTTATTTAATAGGTCCTGAAGAAAGCTCCAACAATCATTTTACTGAGCTGAAACATGTCGACCTGACTTAGGGATAATCTTGACGCAAATGTATTGCTCTTTCAGATTTCAGAACCCGATGATGAAGCATGACACCAACCAGTTTGGTGTGTGAGGGTTCTTTTAAAAAACCTCTGTGATGTTTTGACATCATCTTCATTAAGTGGTCACTCTTTTAAGTGGACCATCCTCCACTGCAGCCACATTACTGGTAACCTGAGAGACCTTCACTGGCTACATATCAACAAAAGAATTGACTTCAAGCTCCTCATGCACGCCTACAAAGCCCCCCACAACGCCAGACCTGCATGCCTCAACCACCACCTCTCCTTCTACACAACCACCAGATATCTCTGCTCCCCCAAACAGAACCTGGGCACCATCCCAGGGATCCGCAAGACCACGGCTGAAGGAAGATCCTTCTCCTACCTTGCTGCGAAGACCTGAAACTCCCTGATGCTGTACCTCAGACTATCACCATCGCTGCTGCAATTCAAGAAGGACCTCAAGACCTGGCTCTTTGATTGAACTGCAGATCCACCCCTTCCCCTTCACACTGCACCTTGAGACCCTCACAGGTGAGTAGTTGCACTGTATAAGAAACCTGATTGATTGATTGATTGAGAGAATGAGTTCACTTCACAACAGCAACGGCAAGAACACAGCCTCGCACTGTGGGGGGCACTTTCAATTGAGCGTTTTCATTTTAGTGAGTACAATTGGTACAATCGTTAGTTGCCAACACTAATACATTGATAGATGTGTTTAGTAAAGCTTTGTACGATGAATAGTTTGGAGCCCTCATCTTTTCATTTGCTTCGTCTGCCTGCTAAGGAAACACAGGGCTTCCCCATGGAGACACACCCCGCTCATCCCATTGGTCCTGTAACTTGAAGCACTGCCAACTTTCCGCCCTCCACCTATTAGTAGCTGCACTTTGTACTGTGGTCATCCGTTGCTGAGCCTGGTGGTCCATTTATCTAGCAAATCAAATGGCCTTCTGGGAGTTGTAGTTGGATGATATCATCGTTTTCTTCTTAATGCTGAAGTGCGCATACAAAGATTGATCTTCTCTCTGCCTCTATGGATTCTTACACCCACAACATTATTATGCAGTTTAATGTAAAGCAAACTACTGGAATGATTTACATAAGCCCCAAATTACATTACACAAGTTCAGATTATTATTTTTAAAGATACCGGTAGATTACGTGATTTGCTCAAAATCACAAGATGATGACCATACGCCAGAACTCGAACCTGGTTCTCTAGTTCCAATGCCGGCAGCTCTCTTACCCAACATCGATCTGGCTGCACAATCAACGCGCACTGCTTGCTTTCATATGCGAAGTTTAATTATAAGCTCCATTTTAAAAGCGGCTTTATGGTGTGTATATTGAATTACGCAGGTCAACAATTTTTAAACTGCAAGCACGCCATTTATCAATCTGCATTGGTCATACCACAATGCATGATGGTATATTTTTGGACAAGGAGAAATTGGAAAAAGCCTAAAGTATGGACCAAAAATTAGATGGACCCAAACAAAAATCACAAGAGTTACTTAATGCAGCATGCCGCTCAACAAAAAAGGAAGAAAAACACAAGAGGATGGTAACAAAGCAAGCAAGAGGCTGTCACGCATCAAAATAAATGACAGTTTCAAATCAAGGACACTAAGATGCTGTGTATTTCACATCATACCCATGCTTACCGAGATATTTCGGGTTTCCTGTATTGATTCATGCTTTTGCTGCCCTCTCGTCCACTGGTACTAATGGATTTAAAATCCACCTGCCCTCTGATAGTTTCCTGTATGCATTTCTTCAAATATGCTTAACCTCGCCTTTTTTCACATCCCTTGTTCGCATATTCTCGTTATTTTTCATGCATTTGCCTTGCTTTGTAGCAGGCCTCCTAAATGCTTAAAATGCTAGGGTCTCCTCAGAACACATTTTCACTTACACTCTTTACACACTGCAAGCACTTTCGCAGAGCATCGAATGATGTGAATCTCCTCTGGAAAATGTCAACACCGGAACATATTATACCTTCACCTTCAGCTATTTGATATTTGGATAATGCTCTGCCCAAAATTCTGAATTGCTGTACATAGGCCAACACTCACAATTCTGGACAGCAGTCAACCTTTGCTTTGACTTGTTTTGCAGAATTCCCAAAACATTAACATGCTTACTTGACCTTTTGAAACCATAGTATTTAGGGCGCTCTTCCAATGCTCATTCCATTGAAATGGCAAATCAAACACGCTTTTACTTATTTATATTTACTGGAAAGTGGTCTGAAGCACTCCTTTCTGTATGAAGCCCCTTCTAATCCTTGAAATAGTCGGCCTCAGTTGTGTTTGCTAGCACAGCAACGCAGTATGATAGCCCTAGCACGCTCTGAACCTAAAACACTTTTAGGTCTGTTAAGTAAAGAGTAATGATTATTATCAGTGTGCTGATGCTCATGCAGTGCTTTGAGGCCTGGTTTAAGCGATGTATACTTGAAGCTGAAAATATAAAACATTTTACAGAACTATACACATGCCGCATAATTCCACTGCTCAATTCCACTCTACACCACACAGTTCCACCCCACACAATTAAAAATTCTACAACTGACAACGCAACCCACATAATTCCACTCCACACCACATACATCCAGTCCTCTCCAAACCAAAATACATAGGTAAAAGACAGTAATTTACAACACCAATAACTCTAACTCTAGCAAATGTGAGACCTATTGGCATTGCCAATGCTTGTTATTAAGATGTACTGTTGCTGTTCATTGTAAGTATGTTTTTTGCAGTCTCGGAGCATGAAAGGGTCGGCTCTTTTACTGATTGTAACTCCAGTAGTTAGTAAGCGGCTGCTCAGTAAAAACGTCACACGTCATTACTCTAGCTTGGGAATCTCTTTAGCTATTGGCTGTTTACAACGTAGTGAGCATGCTCCCCTGAGGAAGGTTTTAGTGCTTCCTTCAGCTTCATAAGGACTCGTTTACTTATGCGCTGTATTAGGAGTGTACCAGGACCAAGAGGGAGGCTGGGGATCTTTTGTTACAGTAGGAATCAGAATTAAAAAGTAATAAGATGAGATGAATGCTGTATCGTGGTTTAAGACTTTTTGTCATCAGTGTGAATCCACTTTTTTTTTAATTACTCGTTTAGAGAGTGAGTGCCAAAGACATCAGTCCTAGTCTTAGATAAAGGTTGTGCCCTACTGAATGTGTCCTCTCGTTCCTGATATTCATATGTAAAGGCTGATAGAGCCTTCTTCAACTTGATGTTCAAAATGTATTCCCTTCTGGGAACCTGATTTTATTTCATTAATTGAAAATATTTCTAGAAAATAATCTGGTTTTGAGGGGCAGCAGAGGTCTGTGTTTGGCATGTAGGAATTGAGTCCTGTATGTTGGGTTTCAGAGTTCTTGTGATAGGCTTACAGCAGACGTCGCAGGAGATGAACAGCAAAATAGGTCCATAGCTGATTTCGGTCCGGCTTGCCACGTAGTCAGATTTTTTAGTATGGAAGGCTTGCTGGTCATGGCTTTGTAGTCCACACAGGATGAAGTTGAAGCCAACGCAGTATTTTACAGTGAGGTCGATATGTTCGAATGCTCCCTTTTTGATGAAATACAGTAGCTGCTAGCAGGGCCGATTCTAGGTGTTTTGCCGCCCTAGGCGAGAATTGAAAAATGGCGCCCCCTCCCTTTTACTACCATCACTCTCTCCCCCTGTCATCCAGGCTAGAAGAATGAGTCACCCAACAAGACATTCAGCATCGGGAGTCTTAAAGGGGTGAGTGAAAAGTGAGAACATGTGAATTTACGAGCGGCAGAAAGAGTGGAGAGAGATGAGTGACAGATTAGAGGGAGGGTTCAATAGAGAGGCAGCCTACGGAGAATCTCTAGAAGAACCTCAAACAGGTGAGGTAATATGTGTGATCATAATAAGTAATGGTTGAAAATCGGCAAAAATAAATTCAGCATCAATATTAGAAACACATGTAACCACTACCTTTTTCACCATTTCAGCAGATAAGTACAGGGATTGCCCCTAGCAGAATGTGTGGTAGATGGAAATTCATCATTCTACAGAGGCGTTAGTATGGATGCGGTATTGAACCATAGTATGGGATTTGAAGATTGTTTACATAGCAGACCTAGTCTACAGACGCAAATACAACAAGGGTCAGGTTCAGAGTTTGAGCAGCAGAAGTATTATCTTTCTGCTGCAGATTTTGCAACTCTGCATGCTGGCAGAGGGAATGTTGCCATATTTTGACATGCCCCCTAGGATGGCGTAAATCACCCGGATGGATTCCTGCTAAAATGAGCAAACTTACCTGCCTGTGGAATTTCTAACAATGGCTCAAAGTCTGTGGCAGAATTTCCACCAATGTGTGTACTCGCTACAAATGCACCCCTAATGACAAGTTACACTATTTACACCCATATTCCCCATACCATGGTCTTGCTATGAGGCTCCCATGAGTTGAGTGCATACTCAAACTTTATCTTCCCGTTCCTGCCAGATATACATGGTGGATAATATGGACGAGAGGACAGCAGGGCCTGCTTACTGTTGGGGTGTAGGGAGAGCTAGTGAAGAGGGCACTGCCGGTCCAGGGGAGCAGGGTGGACAGGAGTGTGGAAGTTTTAACTAAGGTGTAGATGCTTAGAGTCTGGGGCGGTGAGGCAGGAAGGTTACCATACGTAGGTACCACAGCACTTGCTTTGGAACTAGCACCCACGGAGGAGTTTGGTATAGTAGTGTTTCACTGTGTTGCTGTGGTGCCAAATACAAGTATTGTGGAATTACTGTCCGATCAGCGCAAGCAGTGTAGTTCTTCTACTTGCTGATCCTTCAGATGAAGCAGACATCGACACTGAGTCGTAAATAGCCAGTGCTGTCATGCCCCTACCCTCCCCACCGGCCCCTTAAAAGGCAGCGGATAAATGAAACCGGTGACGCGCAGTGGGACCAGTGTGAATCCTACCAGGACACGCGGAGCACCATTGCATCATGCTCAGCTCATGACATAGCCAAGGAATCTCAAAGTGTAGGTACTCGGTATCTCAGAGTAACGGTTTGCTTCTGAGAAGTGCAGGTACTCCTGTACTAAAAGCATTGCATCACTGCTAAGAAGTGCAGGTGCTCTCCCCTTCGAATTAATGAAGTGCGGGTACTCAGTGCTGTAGTGGAGACGGAGTTCCATGTACACACATTACTATGTTAGCATAAGCGGCTTAGATGTAAAAGGCCATCTTGCTTCTTTTTTCTGCTTTTGCACACGACACTGCAGGTAGCTGTTATTACAAGAAAAACTGCTTGCTTGCTTTTTCTTCACATGAGAACAGTCTGTTGTTCACATCCCTAGACGTGCACCGTGACCTTAGTCTGAACACTGTGTGCAGAAGCCGTCAAGGTCAAATGACAATGTATGCTTTTGAATTCATGTTGATCGACCCACTCTCTAGCCATGCCATGCACACAGCTGCAAATATCTGAAACTCGGGTGCCTTTAATATTCCGTTTGCATGCATGATTCAGACACTTTTGGAGAAAGCCTTTTCCAGACACAGAGCAGAGCTGATCCTGTGATGTGATTCACCTAAGCTGATATTTACGGTATGGGGTTCCACATTCAAGCCTAGAGACCTTCCATTAGTTTCATAAAACTAGCTCACTAGCGAAGGGAGGGTGGTTGGATTCCACTATTCTGTGTAATATGATTTCTCCCTTCATTTTCTATAGTATTGTAACAATGCTGATGGTTTTTTTAATCATTTGCCTGCTTATGTAAGCCAAAGTACTGCACCTTAGGGAACAGTAGTTAAAAATAAACATTTTAAACTTTACCGTGTCTCTGATTACTCTTGTTGTGAACTGATATGAGAATAATAACGAAAAGGTGTTTCTGATTCCCACCATTCCTGAGAGTACTCTAAGTCACTTGTGATACGGAGAACGAATGAGACACTGATGCTAGTCGGATAGGGGTTCTGGGTACTGAGGTGAGTTTTTGGTACACCACAATTCACTGAGGTCCTGGTTTCCTGCGCATAGTTCTGTGCATGAGCAGAATCCCTGCAACATGGTGCCCCTAACGTTTGGTCTTATGATTGAGACGCCTTAGTAGTGCTTATATTAGTCCACAATACCCTCCCTCTTGTTTCCGGTTAGCGGGAGTAACAGTTTAAACCTTCCTAACTAGTTAATATATAGGTTCTCTCAAGCTTGACAATTAAAAAGGTTTCGTTTTATCTTATACCCTTTTTGTGCTACTTTTCATATAGATTGTTTTTCTTCTCTGTGTCCTTATGGCTGAAGTTGCTATTGCACTGCATAGTCGCACGCCTCTCCGGCGTCATTTGACGCAGTTCAGGGTGCCCGGCGATGGGATGTCTATTATCTTTGTAGTGACTGCCGATGCATCTTATCCCTATAAGCTTTTTACTCTTGCTTTACTTTGCCGGAGGTGATTACGGACGATGGTATGTTTCACTCATACACACCTACGGCAGTCCCGGCAAATTACACGCCATATAGGACGCAGGAAATTCCAATTTCCGCTTGGCAGCATCATATTTGGTTCAATGGCGCCTTCCCCCACACGGTTACACGCTTTGTTTGGGTCCCTTGTCCATTTCAGGGGCCACTTGGCCAGTTTTGACCGGGTTTACACCACATCCACGTTATTTGCAAGCCCCGGTGGATGACTTACGTTAGCTCCATACCGCCCTGATTACGGTACATCGGGCTTTAGTGCAATACGTTTCACGCAATGTCCAGGTAGGGGCACCTGTGGCTGCAGTGCAACCAGCTGGCCCGGCCGGGATTACTATTAGTCCCGTCATGGTTAATTCGGTAATGGGCAAGCGCGCCCAAAATAAGGACGATATGCCTTATTGGCTTGCTGAGAAATTTGACCAGCTGGAAGCAGTTTTTCCGAATTCTACTCCTGTGGAAAAACACAGGATTCTCACCATTAGTTTGCAGAAAGACTTGGCCCCAGAGGTAGCTGATTGTGATAACTGGGGTAAAGTGTTTGCAGCAGTCTACTCGAAGTGCTTCGGCACCCCGTCTATGGTTGTGCTGCCCTCCGTGATCAAACGTGTTCAGGATCAACACGGTCTGGAGGCGGCGTTCGAGTTAGAAATGAGGCTTGTCGGCTTGTTCGACGTAGTTGCCACACTCATCCTTGCTAACGTCAAGGGAGATGCGGTTAACTTTCAATTGTCAAATGCGCTGCGCCTCATCGACGACGTCGATAAACCCCGGCAGTTACCAAAGATTATTGCGGAGAGGTATAAGACCATTGGCCGCAATAGTTTAGGGGTTAAGCCTTTTGTTCAGACAACAACTACACAACCGCAAACTAAGACAGGGACGTCTTCTAAAGACGACCGTCCATCTTTTCCTAAATAATATTGGAAAGCTAAAAAACAGGGGAAGCAGCAACAGAAACAGGGGTCTCGTCCCTCGTCACCGGTCTAAGCGACTACCGAACGCACATATGATTTGCGCGATCGCACTAGGATTAGGTCTCCTGATAGATTTCAGGTTCCTGAACGACGTTCTCCTTGTTCTTCACAGGAAACATCGGTCTTACAGTTCGGTGGAGGAGAAAGTGGCAAGGGTCGGGGTGCCCAACAAGGACGTGAGCAGCCCCGCCATACTGATGGTAAAGGCAAGCAGGACAAATTTGCACGACAGCGACCCCCGTTTCAAAAGAAGAAAGTTGCTGCACTAACAGCGAGGTATGCCACAGATAGTGAGAACGCAGCTTTGGAACCTGACATGGGCACTAAAGCTGCTCGACAGCGCAGCAGAGGTTATAGTAGTGCGGCAAGCTCTGCGTCCATATCTGAAGGTGACAGCAACTGACACATTCATTACTGTAGAAACTGCTGATACTAGAGTGGCTCCCCCTGACAGACTATATGACATAGTCCTTTTAATAGAAGGTGAAATACAACGTACCATAAAAGGGATTTTTGGGGAAAATCTGACCTCTACATATGACATTCTGTTAGCAGAGACAGACTGGCCCCAAGTTTTCGTTTTGGCAGCTCCTAGGGGGGAGGAGGTAATCCTCCCATCTTTTGCGCACACTGTGCCGAAGGATCAGGCTCAGAACTTTGCAGAAGAGTGGGCTCAGGTACTAGCTCCGGCGTTGTACCGTACTCAGGTTGGGTGGGATAAGTTGTCGCCAAGCCATGAGATTCCATTACGGTCTATGCCCCAGCTGCAACCCCAAAATCCCATGCGCGTGAAGCTCGATCTCACGTTGCAGAGATCCTTGGACGATTGGAATATCAAGGTGTTATTGAAACATGTTTGTCACCCATGAATAATCCTCTATTCACTGTAACTAAACCTGATGTGTCACACCCCCTAGTTTTGGATTACCGGCATTTGAACTCTCATTGTCGGACCTGTGCCGTACAGAATACCCACAGTTCTGCCCTCGTTGATAGTCTCGTGAGAAAAAAGTTTAAGACCACACTTGAGATCTCCAATGGCTTTTATAGCCATAATCTGTCCTCGAATAGTAGTCAATGGACAGCCTTTACTTCCGGCGGCAAACAATACCAGTTTAAAAGATTAGCCATGGGCTACAAAAACAGTCCAGGCGTCTTTGCCGCTCGTGTTGTCTCTCTGTTAGAGAGCATTGAACCTGATGCGTACTCATATGTTGATGATATCTATCTCACAGATGACGAATTATGGCCGCATCTGTGTCGCGTTGACCGCATCATTGTCATGTTTGCGGACTTCGGTTACAAATTCAACTTTGCTAAGTCACGCATTGCAGAGTATACAGTGTTGTTTTTAGGCTATGAACTCACCAATGAAGGTCGAGGATTAGCCCCTCACTTCCTGGAGAAGTGTGCATGTTTGCGTGCTCCAACGACACTGAAAAAACTACAATCTTTGCTGGGTTTTTTAAATTTTGGGCGTACTTACATTCCCGATTATGCCCAGCGTATCAAGCCGCTATATGCCTTGGTACAACCTACTTTTTCCAAATCGAGCTGGCTGCCTGAACATTCACCCATCTTGCAATCTTTGCAGGCTGATCTTCTTGCTTCGAAATACTTACTGACGCGTGATAACCACACTAACCTGGTAAAAAGAATTGTGCCTGGAGCAGTGGGTTTCACGAACTTAACGTTTAATGAGGGCGACACAGTCCCCATTGCTTACAAATCTCACTTGTACACTTCGGCTGAAATGCGCTTTTCCACAGTCGAGAAAGTTTTGACTAGAGTGCAGATGGCGATTCTGAAAGAGAGAGCGCTGTCGCAGGGGTAACGCATGTTGGTTGTCACACCGTATCCTGCCCTAGAGGCGGTAACGAAAGCCAGTGTACCTAATTCTAAAGCTTTGCATCCACGTTGGATACAATGGGCCACTTCCTTGACACCGCCGGATGTCACTTACATCTTTGATGCCTCATTGCAGACTCAGGAGTATTTGCAGTATGAATTTGTTCATCCAGCTCCTCTGTCCTTGCGTCCGCTTGATGATTACCATTGTGTCATTTACACTAACAGTTCGGCGCAACCGGCGACGATTTCTAAGCATGCTTATTCAGCAGCCTGCGCAATAGTGGCTTGTACTTTCGTGAGTGGTGAATTCAAGTCTGATGTCCTGCACACACAGTCATTGGGTGATTGTACCGCCCAGTTGGCAGAGCTTCGTGCTCTGGTGCTTGCACTGGAGTTTGCTGATCCTCGAGTTACTACTCTTATAGTGAGTGACTCTTTTTACTGTGTTCAGTCTTTCAACGACAATTTATTATTTTGGTCTCAAAATTAGTATCGTGATTCCAAAGGTAGCACAATCAAGCATAAAATGCTTTGGGTTCGAGTCGCAGAACTTAAACAGCCTCTGCATCTCGTGAATGTAATTTATACTCTTGGGCACCAGCGAGTAGGTGTCCACGCTGCTGGAAACAGCTTAGCTGACGAAGCAGCGAAAACAGCAGTGGCAACATATCTAGTAGCAGCAGTTACAAGATCCAAAAGTAAGATTGATGATGACATCTTGGCAGCTATTGCTGCAACAGAGAAGGGAAGTGATTACCCTAGAGGTTTCCCTTCTAAATACTCTTATCATTTAAGTCCTGATAAATTTCCCTATGTGAGAATTAACGACGTTGGTGACAGATTGATTCCCAACGCGGACTGCAGGCTTTACTTGATAAGAGCGGCTCGCGAAGGTATGCCAGCAGATAAAACCTTCGACTGCTGCACGCCACCTCAAACACAGTTGTACATATCTAATAAACCACTTGGGTGTAATTATTTAGATCACTGCGGTCCTTTCTCCTCTGATACTGCGTATAAGTACATCTTAGTTGCAGTGGATTCGTGCACACGTTTTCTTTGGGTCTGGCCACAACGGAGTGCTGATGCTCGAACTGTCATCAGGTATTTGCGTGTCTTTGTGGGAATTTTCGCATGTGGTACCTTTCATTCTGACCAAGGTCCTGCGTTTGCCTCTAAGGCGTACAAAGAAGCCATGAGAAGTTTGGGGGTCCAAGTCAAATTTTCGTCTCCATACTGGCCTGAGGGCAATAGTGTTGTGGAGCGAATGAACCGTGACTTAAAGGAATACCGGGCAGCTAGTATTTTAGGAAATGGCAGGAACTGGTTGACCCATCTGTATAGCGTTCAACGTGCACTTAATAATCTCCCTAGAATGTCTCTAGGTGGGCAGACCCCATACGAAATACTCTTTGGCATAAAAATGTTTGCCCCGGACCTTGATGGTCTAGACATGGCGGGGTCGGCCGCATCCATTGACGTAGATGATCACTGTGCTATATTAAAGAATCTACAAGAGACCAGAGACAGTCTTGCAAAGGAACACTTGCCCTCCACAACTGATGCTGCGCTTCAGATTTCGGTAGTTGGCTGGCTACCTCGAGTTGGTGACCTTGTCCGTGAGAAGGTGGAGAACAAAAAGGAGTTCGGCCCCTCTTATCGTGCTCCGGTACTAGTGCTTGGCGTGCAGGGTACAAGAACAGTCATTTTACCTCCACTTCCTGGTCGCAAGGATAACAGGTACATCTCCATTGACAATGTCAAACTACAGCGAGTGGCCATTTCTTCTTAGCATGACTCAGGCGGTCTCTTGTCCAGCAATGCTGAGAAATTCTGTTTTGGCTCCGGCAACTACCAACAGGGCTGACATTGCCATCGAGATGCATACAGTTACTAATCCTTTATTGCCTCCACCGGCTGGTGGTCCAACTGAAGATACTGAGTATACTTATCCCACAGATGTGTCGTTGCCAGGTTTACATTCAAGTGCAGTTAACCAGTCTCGTTTTTCGTTTGACACTAACTCTATGACTTCCAATGCCCCATCGAAAATTTCTGTTTTTGCTGCTTGGTTTAAAAAATATTTTTTAATTCCCACTTGGAATTACATTTGGCTGGTGCTCATAACAATTTTTTTGTTTATGTCCATTGGATTTGTCGTTGTGTTCTTTCGTCTAGTAAATGGACACTATCTCACCGAAAGATCTACAATTAGAGTAATTGCTGGAACTTTGGCACCCCACTCCTCGTCACACATCATGAAGAGGGACCAGACTTTTGTGAATATTACTGCCTGGCCTGTGTTAGATGGGATTGTATGGGATGCTGTTAAATTTCAAATTCATGGTCCCACAGAGGTGATTAATGTCCCCAATGTACTTCGTGTTTCTATGGGAGATGTTGTGAAACAAAACATCCGCTCTGATGATTGGGATGTCCAGGCCGTTGAGGCTCATTTCTCTGATTTGAAATATTATGCTGCTTTTGATGCTGAAGATTTGTATTTAGCCACGGCTAAGTATGGGGAGTGGTTTTGCTACCAACACTATGGCAATCATTTTCTGCATAAAGCGAATACATTTAGTAACGTTGTCAATTATACGCAATGGGAAAATTGCCCAGCGCCCATTGAAGGCAGCTCCAAAACTCTAGTGAACAAATTTACATATTTTACTGACTTCAGCGTATCTAAACCTGAAGCCTTTTAAAATGACTTCTGAGTCAGCTTCCAAAGTTAGACTGACCCATACTAAATTGTTATATTCCAAATCCTTTATGGATGAATTGGCTATAGGGGGCTATGCGCTGTGGAAAGATACCATTGATCTTAAATCTGTTTGGGGTTTTAAAGCGTGGCAGGTACAAGGTACAGAAGCTCTGCATCGTGCTTGCCTTATCCCGACCCACATATTGTTTTTGGATTCTACCATTTTTCAAACCACCTGCTTTGGATTGGCTACTTCTAAAAAGAGGAATTCCCCCTCTATTCCTGATCTGGGCGCTTATCCAAAATGGGATAATCACACAAATCTGTCCCTTGATACGTTGCAGTCATTTATTACTAATACATCCTTTAACATTTCCAACTTAGATCCTGAAGGATGGTTGATATGGCAGAAGAGCTCAGACTCCTGTCAACATCGTTTTCTGGGTCTATACCCTGGCTATACACAGGTTAGAGTGGACCTCCGATTTGAACCTTCCCATTCTGTTACTTCCTATTCTGTCGGGAAGTTATATCAGAACTGGCTGCAACATTCCAACTTGGCATCTGTTAAACTTAATTTATCAAAATTAAATGACAAAGTAGATTTGAAGGATTTTGTTAAGGGTCCTGTGGGTGGCAGGTCCAAAAGATGGGTATATGCTATTTATAACGAAGTTTGGAAATGATCTCAAATTGAAGTTGCTTTCAGATTAAGAGCTATTGATCAAGCAAATTTGGAAAAAGTGCTAGCTGTCATCGATAATAGCATTAACAACCTTTCTTCCAGAATTTACACATTAGATAATATTGTTTCATCTGTTGTGGATATTGTACAGGATAGTATGTCTGTTTTATACCATGGTCAAAATCATTTGTGTTCTATAATGCAGTTTGCATGGACTTTGTAAACATTGAAGGCTGGGAAAGTTCCCTGGGACTACATGAATACATCATCTTTATTCCTGCTGTTTAATCTGACTGCAAAACAACAGTTCATGTCCATGAAAGATGCAACATACTCATTATTGCATAATGAAAAGTTGGAACCTTTACGTTTCTCTGTGGCCGAATCGAACTCAGCTGTGTGGCTTATCCACAGTTTAATCACCTTGCCGTTTCCATTGTTTAAGTTCAGTTCATGTATGAAACATTATGCCCAAGGCAGATATGAACCATTGGGTACTGCTTTCCTGCATGAAGTTTGGTCACTCCCATTTACATACAGGTGCATGAGAGAGGGTAAAGAAGTTTATTTAAAAGGAGAGGAATGCACTTCCACACCTGATCACTCAGTAGTCTGTAGGCACATCCAATTGCATGGCACCTGTAACATTCAGGCACCAAATTTAGCTTGCATTCTGAAAGGAAATCCTGTGCCAGCTATTACACCCACTTTTACATTGTTAGCTAACGGTAGCTATTTACTTTTAAATAATGAGGCATGCTGCGGGATGCTAGTGGGAATTCTGTACATTGTAACTGTCTCACAACGCGTAGTCTGCTGTAAAAATGTCCTTTTCCCGCCCCCGCATGGGAGACTAGATGTATCCATCTGGCCTTCTATCCCAACCTTGAAAGCATAGTTCAACAAGATGAGCAGAATAAGGGCTCTAAAGTCTAAAAAAGAAGTCGCTCTGACTTCCTCCCGTGAAACATTCTTCCTTCACGTGGCAAACACCCTCACCGAGGTGCATGCGCTTTTAAATATGGATCTACCCCTTCATTTCGGTGCTCTGATTCATACTATATTCAATGCCTCATCAACAACTGGCTTAGTGCCTTTTTCCAAAATTGTGTGCTCCGGCCTCGTGACCTCCTTCTAAACAATATTTGGTGTGATACTGGCATTTTTTAATTCTATTTTTTCCACCGTCTTTGGCGGGCTTCCATTGATTCTCGCCCTGACTGCTGGTGTGCTCCTGTTGGTCTGCTTGCTGGTCAATGGCTGCACGATATGTATCACACAACAGCCTACCCTGGCTGCTTCAACTGCATAACCGGATGCTAGAATACTATGGAACATTACCACTGGCCACTTTAAGCGTAGCCTATGGATTATCCTTCCAGTTCTCCTACTTTACTTGCGTGCAACCTGTTTTCCATTGCCTAGATTGTCCATTCGAATGGGCTCTGGATTTGTGCCTGTCGAACACGGCGTCTCCTGCCCCGGATTATGATCGACTAATGAGTCCCTTAGTGGCTCATGAGTTGGACTGTTCTGGCATTGGGATTATGATCTGTGGAGCGGCACACGGAGTCCTAGGGAATTGTGATATATATGCGACAGCTTATGACTTCTTGGCGAGAAGTTATGTTGAAGAACACGCAAGTTGTCCTCTGATTGTGCTAGAGGCTCCAGTTATCGAAGAACATGTATGTTCATTTACCTTACTTGACTGGATGGCGGAATCTTTTACACAACATTATAATGACTTCCTCTTAGAGGCAGTTGCTACTTATTGTGCTTATACGTTGATGGATTAAATTGGGAGTTGTCCTTCTTGCGCAAGTCCAAACCAAAGTTTTTTAAATGTTTTCTTTTTTACTCCACATTAGGCTCTGTCAAGCCTCTGCGAGATTTTAAGTTTTTGCTTTTTCGAACACGTTTTAGAACTATCACTACCAATTATATGGATTGGCAATGCAAGACCTTGGTTCTGTCTCAATCGAACTTGAACTCTGCGTTCCAGCTTTGCTTCCCTATCATGTTCGTGGTCCGATAAAGGGAGGGTGTAGTGGAGACGGAGTTCCATGTACATATATTTCTATGTTAGCATAAGCGGCTTACATGTAAAACGCCATCTTGCCACTTTTTGCTGCTTTTGCACACGACACTGCGGGTAGCTGTTATTACAAGAAAAACTGCTTGCTTGCTTTTTCTTCACATGGGAACGGTCTGTTGTTCACATCTCTAGACGTGTACCACGACCTTAGTCTGAACACTGTGTGCAGAAGCTGTCAAGGTCAAATAACAATGTATGCTTTTGAATTCATGTTGATCGGCCCACGCTCTAACCATAATACGCACACAGCTGCAAATATCTGGAACTCGGGTGCCTTTAATATTCCATTTGCATGCATGATTCAGACACTTTTGGAGAAAACCTTTTCCAGACACAGAGCAGAGCTGATCCTGTGATGTGATTCACCTAAGCTGATATTTACGGTATTGGGTTCCCCATTCAAGCCTAGAGACCTTCTATTAGTTTCATAAAACTAGCTCACTAGCGAAGGGAGGGTGGTTGTTTTCCACTATCATTTGTAATATGATTTCTCCCTTCATTTTCTATGGTATTGTAACAATGCTGATGGTTTTGCTTTTAATCATTTGCCTGCTTATGTAAGCCAAAGTACTGCACCTTAGGGGATGTAGTTAATAATAAACATTTTAAATTTTACCGTGTCTCTGATTACTCTTGTTGTGGACTGATATGAGAATAATAACGAAAAGGTGTTTCTGATTCCCACCATTCCTGAGAGTACTCTAAGTCGCTTGTTCTGGGTTGTCTAATCATTGGTAGCTTCGAGATGATACGGAGAACGAATGAGACACTGATGCTAGTCGGATAGGGGTTCTGGGTACTGAGGTGAGTTTTTGGTACACCACAATTCACTGAGGTCCTGGTTTCCTGCACATAGTTCTGTGCATGAGCAGTTTCTGCAAAAGTGTCTTGCAAATGTAAATGTCTTTTACTTTGTTACCGGAGAAACACACGAGAGTAGATCTGATTTCATATAAGGTGGTAATTTTACTTCTCAGAAGAACGGATGCTCCTAGAAGTGGGCAGGCACCTTGGAGTCAGCACAGGGTGCGGCCGTGCGAGCACAGAGGTCCAACTCTGATTGGGTCGAGAGCGAATCAGAAGTCGGAAATCGGCGCGCACGGCCCCCGCCCGTGGCGCCGAACGTGACGTCACGTTGAATTGTAGAAGGCGTTACCCAATGCGCTTTCGAGGTCAAAGGCCATTCAAGGGGATTCCTAAACTCATATTTTTTGCCGCCCCCCCCCTTTTGCCACCCTAGGCGGCTGCCTAACCTTGCCTAATGCTAGAAATGGCCCTGGCTGCTAGCTTCGGCCACTAACTAGAAGTTTTTGGGAGGAAGAAAGGTTTGCTTTGTTGCAGTAGGCTGTGTTTAATCTTATGGTATGGTGATTTTTTTTATTTGCTCTTAGAATGATTGTCTAGAGGCAATGTGAATGTTTGACGGTTTAATGCAGGTCGAGAGACAGGGAGAAGCCATCCATAATTATGCTATTGAGGCTATTCTTGGATCTGAGGTTACAGAGTTGCCATTGATAGAGTTGAGTGTTAGGTAAAGGGTGGATATCCATATCTAAGTGGTGTTCAATCACAAAACTGAGGGTCTAATATAGAGTTCAGCATACGGGGTTCTCCGTCACAAACGTGACGTATATCTCGTCCACTTTATTAGAAGTGCATTTTGTCCAGGGCCACTGGAATCATGCCATTGTGTGGCAATTTTTGCATAATTATAGATTTGCCGCATTTGCTACATAATCCACCATCTGCAGTATATTCTGCAGATTTTAACAAAAAAAGAACATTGTTTCTAGCTCAAACGATTCAAATGTTACTAAAAATGCAGTGACCTGTATTGCCACACAGTGAAAGGCCTTTTGAAAAGGTGGACTTGTCACTTTTATGTTTCTTATTGCTATATTTGGGTATTAAAATGGTACTAATGAAGTGCAACCAATGCCCAGACAGTGTTAAGAGTTAAACAATGACGAAATAATGAAGTAAAACTATTACAAAATGTGCCGCATTACTCCACATAATTTGCCTTTTATTGCTGCATAATTTACTTAACTCTGCCGCATAATTTAGCCCCCCTGGCTGCATAATTCCAGTGGCCCTGATTATATTCAATGGCACTTGTAATACGGCGGACAGGAAATACGCCACGTTTGTGATGGAGTAACCTGTCTGGCAAATTCTAAATCAGGCCCTGAGTGAGGTAAAGTTGTCTTGATGATCAAGCAATATCATGACACCCCCAAATTTGACAGCTTGAATGGGGTGGGTGCCACTGAGTGGCGCTGTGTAACGGGATGCATTTAAACAGTTTACAGCTCCTTTTACTCCAAACAGAAGCTCATAAATACTTCTGCAGGAGAATAGTTAATGCAGCTTTGGGGTGGTGCGACAAAGGACGGCAGGGGAGGAGGGAAGGCGTTTTAGATGGATGTGGACATGGATGTAAAGATATTGTGATGGATAGATAAACGGAAGGCTGGATGAATTTAGAGAAGAATGTATGGAAAGATGGGTGTATAGAAATGTCAGACAGACTAATGGAGCAATGGATTGTTTTAGAGAAGGATAGAGAGGATGGATGGAGAGATGGATAAAGTGAAGGTTAAACAGTTGAATTGACAGACCGATAAAAGGGAAGCTAGATTGTTATAATAGCCCCGAGATTGCACACGCAGTGCCCTATATAAGTTAGCATTCACGGCACCATTTTCTGTTAAGACACCATTTTGAATGATGATTGAAACTAATTCTTTGCCATTTCCGAGAAAAGCCTCAGCTACGTTTTATTTCTGAAATGTTGAAGCTTTGCCTCACTAATGAATAGACTGCTCATATTAACGCATACCTTTCGTACTAGATAGAGGCGCTCTCCCACTTGTCTGGTGGCGGGCGAAGGGTGAAACTACCTTGGATTGTGATAGGTTGTGTGAGATACCAGAACCGAAACCTATTTTGGGGGGGATTCACTGTCCAGATGCATCTGCCGGAAAAATTCCACCGTGGGTGTGTTTTTACCCGGTGATGAAATGTACATAATGTATCTCTATGTTTGTTGATTTCAGTTCCTTCTGTACCACTCTTCGAGACGGGGTTCCACTCTAAGTGTATCTGAATAAAGCAATTTTTAGTGTATTCTCCACTGTTCCTCCGACTCTTCATTTTGTATGGAAGGCTGGGATGTAGTTGGAGGTGACCCGGGTGGCCCTAAGCGGATCACTTCATTCAAGGGTGGATGGAGAGAATGAAGACTGGTAGAAGGAAGGAAAAGAGGATACAGACACAGAAGGATGCATGGACAATATGGATTACTGACAGAATATCGAGGAGTAAAATATCGACCTGCCGAAATATCGATGACAAAATATAGAATGACAGAATATCGACTTCCTATCTACAAACAGGTAAGTACAAAAATATTGAATCCAAAATATTGTTGTAAATAATATAGTTTGTTAAAATATCGAACTTTTTAAATGTATTAAAAGTAATGTAAAATAATGAAATAATACATATAATTAAGTAAAACATACTTAAAAATACTTAAATAACCTTAACATTAATCAATAATTTATGTAAATTAAAAAAACAATAAACATGCATTTTTATTTTTTAATACATATATATGTTACCTTAATATTATTAAAAAACTATTCAATATTTTTAGTGTTGGATAGCGGGAGGGTAACATTTGCTATTCCCACTCCAGTGAGTGCAACAGTAGGGAAAGCGTTGGATAGCGGGAGGGTAAAAATTACTATTTCCACTCCAGTGAGTGCAGCAGTAGGGAAAGCGTTGGATAGCGTAGGGGTAAAAATGACTATTCCCACTCCAGTGAGTGCAACAGTAGGGATAGCGTTGGATAGCGTAGGGGTAAAAATTACTATTCCCACTCCGGAGAGTGCAACAGTAGGAAAAGCGTTGGATAGCATAGGGATAAAAATGACTATTCCCACTCCAGTGAGTTTAACAGTAGGTAAAGTGTCGGATAGCGTAGGGGTAAAAATTACTATTCCCACTCCAGTGAGTGCAAGAGTAGGGAAAGCGTTGGATAGCGTAGGGGTAAAAATTACTATTCCCACTCCAAAGAGTGCAACAGTTCGGAAAGCGTTGGATAGCGGGAGGCTAAAAATTACTATTCCCACTACAGTGAGTGCAACAGTAGGGAAAGCGTAGGATAGTGGGTAGGTAAAAATTACCATTCCCACTCCAGTGAGTGCAACAGTAGGGAAAGCGTTGGATAGCGGGTAGGTAAAAATTACCATTCCCACTCCAGTGAGTGCAACAGTAGGGAAAGCGTTGGATAGCGTAGGGGTAAAAATTACTATTCCCACTCCGGAGAGTGCAACAGTAGGGAAAGCGTTGCATAGCGTAGGGGTAAAAATTACTATTCCCACTCCAGTGAGTGCAACAGTAGAGAAAGTGTTGGATAGCATAGGGGTAAAAATTACTATTCCCACTCCAGTGAGTGCAACAGTAGGGAAAGCGTTGGATAGCGTAGGAGTAAAAATTACTATTCCCACTCCAGTGAGTGCAACAGTAGGGAAAGCGTTGGATAGGGTAGGGGTAAAAATGTATATTCCCACTCCAGAGAGTGCAACAGTAGGAAAGTGATGGATAGCAGGAAGGGTAAAAATTACTATTCCCCCTCCAGTGAGTGCAACAGTAGGGAAAGTAATGATTTAATAATTAAATATATATAAATTAATTATCAATACCATTAAGAATGTATTAAAAATGAATTACCAATTACAAATTATTTAATAATTAATTAATTTTCAATACCAATAAATATTAATTATTAAAAATTAAATACCTATTAATAATTAGTTAACAAATTATTTTTCAATACCAAAAATGTATAAGTAATACAAAATGTTTCCCAATAGATAATGAATTAACGGTAAATTAATTATGAATACACAAAAATATTTTCAATAATTACTTAATTACAATTAAATTACTTCCCGCTCTATTCCCCTATAAACCCACAACCCGCTCCGAATAATAAATTAATACAATTAATATAATTATTAATTAATCAATTATTAAACATTAATTACCAATTAATAAAAATTAATTACCAATTAATAATTAATTAACAATTAATTATTTATCAATGCCAATGAATGAAATTAAATAAGTACTTAATTACAATTAAATTAGTTCCCACCCTATTCCCCTATAAACCCTATAAACCCACAATCCGCTACAGAACTAAAACGCAAAAATAAATTAAAAATAATTAATAATTCCTAAAAATGTATATTTAATTTACTATAATTAAATTACTTCCCACCCTATTCCCCTATAAACCAACAACCCGCTAGGGAATTAAATTACACAAAAATTAAAAAACATAAAATTCATTACTTTAAAAAAATTCAAACATACATTACAAAAATAATACATACTTTTAAGACATATACTAACACTTAAAACACTATAAAAAATATCGATATTTCTTACCTGAATTTCGATATTCTGCACCACTATATTTTTACAATTCGATATTCTGTCCATTCTATATTAAATACTCGATATTCTGTCCAGTCGATATTTTTTTTTCGATATTGTGACTAGTTACCGGACAAAAAGGATGGGTGGATGCAAAAGGAGGAGAGAAACAGATGTTAAGAAGACAAAAAAATACATCAGGACGGAGAAAAGGAAAGAAAGAGGGACAAATCCCTAAAAAAGAACAACAATCTGATAAATGACTGCTGAGTTCTTATTAATGCCATTTTAGATTTGGTGGAAAGCGGGGTCAATTTTATTTTTCCTGGCTACTTCCTTGCTCTGAGGTATAGTGTGAATGATCTGGAGGAAAGTATTGAACCCTTTGGGAAATTGCATGTAGCAATATGGATGGGTCCATTTTCACAAATTGTTCTATGTCGAAAATGCAAAGCTGCAAAACATTTCTGTATAGTTAGAGTGTTACGACATAGTGGATCCCTAGCTGTTTCAGGAGGTTGATGATGTCAAAGGGCTATGGTCAGTTGAGAAGCTTAAGGAGGCAGGGATAACTATTGTTTTAGCTATTACTAGCGATTCCTAAAATATTGTTTACCAACTGGACAGCTACCTAAGTGCTGGCTCCTGAATTGAACAAAGAGGTTCCGATCCCGATCGGGTAAAAAAAAAAAATTCCCGTACGACTCGTATCCGTATTTTTTTACGTACGATTCGTACAAGTCCCGTCCCACCGGTAAAGTACGATTCGTACGTGAAAAATACATACGAATCGCTTCGGGAAAAGTCTACGAGACGTACCCGGACAGTTTTACATACAAATCGTAAAACTGAAGTCCGAGCGCACAAGTACAATCCGTACTGCCCTTCCGAATACACAAGCGTATGTAAAACGTCCCGTACGGAGCGAACTCTGTACCACTTGTATCCCGGGTAAACTTGTGCCCGGGATACGAGTCGTACAGCCCCCCGCGTATGTCCGCACGTACCCCCGTATGTCAGCACCATACCCCCGTATGTCAGCACCGCACCCCCCATGTCCTCACTGTACCCCAGCCCTGTACTTGTATGCACCGTACCCCAGCACCGTATCCCAGCCCCGTACTTGTACGCACAGTACCCCAGCCCCGTACCCCAGCCCCGTACTTGTATGCACCGTACCCATGCCCCGTACTTGTACGCACTGTACCCCAGCACCGTACCCAAGTCCCGTACTTGGACGCACCGTACCCCAGCACCGTACCCCAGCCCCGTACTTGTACGCACCGTACCCCAGCACCATACCGCAGCCCCGTACTTGTACGCACCGTACCCCAGCCCCGTACTTGTACGCACCGTACCCCAGCACCGTATCCCATCCCCGTACTTGTATGCACCGTACCACAGCCCCGTACTTGTACGCACCATACCCCAGCACTGTACCCAAGCCCCGTACTTGTATGCACCGTACTCCAGCACCATACCCAAGCCCCGTACTTGGACGCACCGTACCCCAGCCCCGTACTTGGACGCACCGAACCCAAGCCCCGTACTTGGACGCACCGTACCCCAGCACCGTACCCCAGCCCCGTACTTGTACAGACCGTACCCCGGCACCGTACCCCAGCCCTGTACTTGGACGCACCGTACCCCAGCACCGTACTTGGACGGTACAACAACATCGCGTATGGACGCACCCTACATACGCGAAAATGACTCGTACTGAACCAGGACACTGTGAAACAGCACAAGGAGGGTCAATTCGACTTGCACAACACCACAAAACACGTCTACAGTACAGAAAACAGCAAAATGACTGACCTGGCACATCCAAACAGGTAAACAGAGGCCCAAACTCACAACCACCTCTTATAACACACCCACCAAAAATTCAAACTCAGGCCCACCCACAAATGGGCCAATAAAAAGGGCCCACACACACAAACCATGAGCCTTTGCTACTGCAGCTACAGAGCACACCCCAACAACTGCACCCATACACCTTAACATATACACCTTCACATACACTCCTTCACACAAACCCCCTCTCCACATTCACACCCCCACACCCACAACCATCCACACCCTCAACCCACACCATGCCCACAGACAAGAATCCAAAGTTCACAAGGGAGGAGCTGGACATCCTTGTAACGAAGTCATCAGAGTCGAGCCACAGCTCTTTGGAACATTGGTCAGACAGACCAGCATAGCCGAGAAATCACGCCTGTGGCAGAGGATCGTCGATAGGGTGAATGCTGTTGTGCCCATCAGAAGGACCAGGAATGAATGCCAAGCCAGGTGGTACGATCTGCGGAGGGCAGTCAAGCGCAAAATGAACGAGGACTACGCCCAGAGCAACATCACTGGAGGTGGGCTGCCCCGCAGACCGGTACATTACCATCCCTGGGAGGAGAAGGTGATGGCCCTGCTTCCGCCGGTGGGAGTACACGGAGTCGAAGGAGTTGCAGAGCCTGGTGAGTACACTAACAACTTACGTAACATGGGGGTAATGGCATCCACACCCCAACTACACAAAATGCACGCAACTACCCCCAAGCCCTCACCGGACACCACCACACTCAAAAACAACGCTCATACCACTAACACGTGTATGCCCCATCCACAAAGCAAGGCCATGCCATGTCCCAGGCTACACGAAGCACAAACCCAAGACTGGATGTCCGGGATGCTGGGTGGGTGGGGCTCACAAAACACATTGTTCAACTCTGAATCAGACACCATTGCCCTCAGCCCATATGGCCCAGGTACATACCCATGCACCATGCTCAATGCACAGGGACTAGCAAAGTACTGACAAGGTAGCTGACACTTGGCCCTGCTGTAGCCAGCACAAGTCCCTCCTGGGAGACCCACAGCCAAATCACACTACACCCACCAGCAGGCCCTGTCACACACACCCCTTACACAAGCACACACCCCCGGGGCAGCCAATGGATTTACCCACTCTCACAATGGACATGTTGCACAACAAGATCAATACATAGCCAAATAAGCATCCAAGCCAAAAATCTACATGGCAAACACTCAGGAGAACATATCAATCTGTCCCCCGTAACATACCCATCCACAAGTGAACAGTGAGGGGAATGCTAGGCACATACAACTACCTGGAGGAACTGTGCCAACTTGAATATGTATGAAACATGGATGTCGCATGAAACAGCATTAACATTGTCTCTCTCTCACACACAGGGCAACGTCATGAATCTCCCCCCAACAATAGGGGGGAAGAATCACAGTCCCAGGCTCGGGAGGAACCTGATCCCACCGGCAGCGACGCCTCTCAACACTCCGTGGATGACCCCAACCCACCTTGACCCTCTGGTGTCCAAGCCCCTGCAGCACCTGCCTCAGGTACATCTGTGCCAACCACCACCCCCATTCCTGCCACATCCCAGGAGACACCCAGGAGCCCTGCCCGCAGTGAACAACTGAGCCAGTCTGACCTGGAGGGACAAGGTTCGCCGGGCACACAGGAGGAGGCAGACAACCCTGCAACTGCCATCCCTCAGGGGTCCCATAGGCCTGATGTGCCCACAACGGCAGGCCAGGCTCGTAGGGCAGGGGTGGTGGGAGTGGAGGCAGGCGGAGGCGAGAACCTGACCAGCCAGCTGAAGGGACCGGTATGTCACACATACGCAACATCATGGAGGCATACCAGCGTGACACCAGGGCCATCAGCCAGGTAGTGGAGACCCTCACAGAGATTAAGAACCAGCAGGCCGAGCAACACGCCAGTCAACAACAACACCAAGGACGGATGGAGGCAAGACTGGCTGAGCTCCTGGCGGTGCAAACGGACATAAGCCGTTCACTCCGTCGGATCGCCAACAACATGGGCAACCCTCCCTGTGCCACCAGGCGAAGACCAACACCAGCCACAGGGAGGGAGGAGGAGGAGGATTCGTCTGACGGAGCGTCCCAAACATCGTCAAGGCCTGCATCTGAGGGTCCCGTGAGGAAGGTGGGTCGTCCACGGAAAAGACCGTGAGAGGCAGCGGACCATCCACATCTCCCAGGTCACCTGGCCTGGCACCTGGCCTTCATGCGCAACAGCAGCACCTCATCCACTGACATTCTCTGCCATATGGACTTGCTGGTCACAGTCTGACCAATGATGACAAACACTGTGTTCTGGACTCTGATGACTTCAAATGCCAAGGATCTCATCTCCCCCTGTGAACTTTGGATTCTAGCCACACTGTATAGCACCTATTTTCACCCACAATATACACCCCCCACCGAGAATAAAACAAACTTTCTTTAATTAGATGTTGTAGTCATTTTGCATGAGTCCACAACATACGTGTGGGGAAATGCCAAACTATGCCTGAGTGTTGAATGAACTCCAGCCATCCATACCCTTGGATCTGAGTCCGGTACAGGACACACATGGGTCACAATGTATCATCCAATACAGACATGGAGCACAATACTCCCCCGTGATGGCCTCAAGCTGCTGAGGGGGGGCTTGCAATACTGTGCGGACAGACCAATTTGGAAGAGCATCATTAAGGTGTAGAGGTCATGGCTCATGTGGAGGTGCCCGGGGAGGGAGTCCCAGGTATGTGTAGCCAGGTGGGAGAACTATGTCCTGCATGCTGGAGTGCGGTGGATGTGAA
Source organism: Triturus cristatus (assembly GCF_964204655.1). Lineage (NCBI taxonomy): Eukaryota > Metazoa > Chordata > Amphibia > Caudata > Salamandridae > Triturus > Triturus cristatus. The sequence goes on along the minus strand of NC_140582.1, from coordinate 575,150,878 downwards.
GAATGTTGGACAGGGCAAGGTTGGATGCACGGAGTTGGCCCAACGGGGTGTTAGATGACAGACGTCCAAGGTTGGTTTGGGGTCTGCGGTTGTGGACTGCCTCCTGAGTGTGGGTGAGGAGTGTGAAGGTCATCCTGCAGCAGACAGTGATCCATTGCAGCTATCTCAGGTGGACGGTGATGTGGCTGGGGTGCGGGATGTTGAAGCTGAGGTGTGCAGATGCACCCTGGATGTGGACAAGTTTTCCGGGAGTTTGGCTGTACTTGCTCTGTAGAGGGCGGGGCTGTAGTTGACACGGCTGGTGTCGTGGACCTGGGGGACGGTCTGTCTTGCCTTGGAGTGGATCTATCTGTGGGTCATGTGCATCATGCGGAGGGTGTTACAGCATGAGGTACAGATGCTGGTGAGTTGCATGGCCATTGCGAGCAACGAGTCCATGATTTACACCATCTTGTGTGCATGGCCACTGGGTGCTGGTGCAGTGCCCTGGCGGGTGGGACACAAAGAGTTGACCCAGCAGTAAGGGGACAATCCACAGATGATTACCTCAGTCATTTACAAGTCCAGCCTCAGGTGGATGATGTTCAGCCATTCATCAACGGACCTCATGCCTTCTTGAAGGTTGGAACTGGCAATGGCTGTGTCTTTGGTGAGGGTGAGGAGCAGCTGGCTGTCAATGGCATACGAGTTGATGATGAGGTTGTGTGCACATGTGATGGTGGAGAGGGTGGTCATGGACGCATTGAAGATTGACACGCTGAGAGATGAGCCCTGGGCCATGTGCCAGATGATGCCACTGTACTACATGCTGAAGGCGTGAGTCCCACTCCCATGGCCTTGCTGGTGAGCCACTTGGTGATTTCATCCTGGTCCATCCCCTGGATACCAGTGTTGGAGATGTGTGAGATGACAGTGTGTGACCACATCATGCATAATGCTGTGGAGAGGTCAAGGGGGGTAGCCTCACCATTGTTGAGCAGGGCAACCTCGTCGGTGTTGGATGGCAATGATGACGGTTGCAGTGGGGTGATTACTGTGGAAGACGGTCTTGTGCAGGTTGCCTGGAGCTCTTTGCGTGGAGGAAGGTTACCAGTTGCTCGTTGACTGTCGTCCTGATGACATTTGCTGGCTAGGGAAGCACGTTGAGGTTCTTTGAGAGCCAGCGTTCCTGCCGTCCATTGTCTAAGAAGGGCCTGGGAAACTGCATGCCTCTATCTACCATGGAATGTGGATAACTCCAAAGATACATACATGACGTGCTGGACGGGGGCTACAAGGATGGGGAATGATGTGGTTGAGATGTTGTGTGGGAAGGGGCCTGATGGAGATCCCCAGGGGATGTTGCACATGAGCAGGGTGTTGTATCTGCTGCTGATGGAAGTCCAAAACCTGAGGGTGGTTTGTCCCGCGTATAATAGTGCATTCTGCCTCTGTGTGCCAAGGCTTGCGTGTATGTCCATGAGCTTGTAGTGGTAGGAAGTTGCAAGGGATTGGCTCAGCCTTGCAAGGGTGGGGTGTCTTTTGGATGGAGAGCTGATGTCAGTGCACTCACGATGCTGATGAGCTCCTTGATGTCGTGCTTTTTTATGTCCTCCTCCGTATCTGACGGATCTCCAATTGTCCTTGCTGATGATATGGTGATGGCTGTGTGTGCCGTTTTCCAGGGTTGTAAGGCCACTGATGGGTATTTGTGTTGCAAGCTGTGCACAAGAGTCCTGCTAGACGTGTATGAGTCCAGTAGGTCTGCCTTGACCCAGGTGGCTTAATTGTTGATGTGCGTCACAGGAAAGTCCGTCAACGTGGCTAGATTGTTGGATCAGTTGCTGATCCAGTGAGTGAGGTTGCAGGGTGTGGCGGTGGTGTTGGCTCCAGTGTCCCACACAGCATGTCTGTGTTGACTTACATCAAGCATCTTTGGGGGATTGGTAGCGGGGTGTGTGGCAGTGTGTTGCCCGTCGGAGACGTGGATGCTAATGTGGATGGACCAATGGTGGATGCTGGTGTTGTTCTCATCCAGCCAGAAGTTCCTGGCCCACAGCCACATGTATCCTGTGGATGTGAGGGCGTGCGTGACGATGGACGTGTTGATGGCTTTGCAGAATTGTGGATGTAGGCCTGGAGATCTGTAGATGAGTGTTACTCTGATGGTTTGCAGGGGGTTTGTGCCAAACCGGATTTGTGACCCTGAGTGCGTACTTGGGAATAGATATCAATTCATCCTCCGGGATTGTTAGTGCCGTCCCTGCGGGTGCTCTTGCTGAGATGGCAATGAAGAAGTTGTGTGCTGAGGATGATTTCATCCAGGTCACTGCCATAATGGTGATGTGTGGGCCTGTTGTGTTGAGAAGGTAACAGAGTCCAATGGCGTGCTGTTGGACGGAGCCGGTGTGGAGTAGGAGGGACATGACCTGGTTGGTGTGACAGGGCCTGGAAGGCAGGGCAGCGCTGTGTAGGCAGTTGGAGTTGCACACTCAGCACACGTAGGTGTCGTGTGTGCGCTTAGGGTATGCCTGAGAGCAGGCGGTAGATTTTTGCTTGGACATTGCTTGGAGGGTGGCTGCAACATGAGGCTGTTGTGTGATGTGGGTCATGCAAGGACATGAGGGTCGTGCAATGTGCACGTTGCATGCGCTGACGGTCCTGCCATTGGCACCGCCTGGCCGCAACAGTGGCACAGACAGGCTGATGACAGCCTATTTAATGGGTGGAGGGAGGAAGGGAGGAGCATATTGGAGGCGTGTGGGTTGCAGAATCCGGGTACTTGGTGGGCCCTTGCCGCAGGGCCCGCAGCAGCAGGCGGCATGTACTGGAAAGTAGGCCAAAAGTAGCACACAAAGACAAGGATTATCCGAAAGGACAACTGCAACAGGTGCATGTTGAGGAAGGAGTGTCAGGTTAGTCATGGCTCACCCAGAGAAAATGGATGAACAATCACCAAAGATGACTGACACAGGATCAGGAAACAGAAGGCCGAGCTGCGCACAGGAGACACACCCTCAGCAGGCATTGATGGCCCGTTGGTGGGAGCAACCTCACCAAATACATACACAACAATGGACTTCATGCACAATAGAGATCATTATCCATGAAGAACTGCATGCATGTTGCCGAACTACACATACACTCATATGCACAATCATTGACAACTATGCCAGAGATGACGCATGCAAAGTGGCAAGAGTCCTGCATTGACAGAGATGAGGCACTTCGGAGGGTGAGGAACACCTTTATTACTCAAGCTCACACTGAGGGAAATGCATCAATATGAACAGACTCACAGGTCATTTGACTGAACATGTGGGACCTACGCTGGACACCCCTTCACAACACAGATGTAGTAAATCCAAATGAACTGGCACACAAGTTAAGGGGATTAGCCAAACACCTCCTGCTGCACACGGAGAGGCTGCAATTCCCCATTGAGCCCGTCATGGGGATGTCCCACACTATGTCCACCCGTAGCATTCCATATGTTTCAGAGGGAAGTTTTACTCACATTGATGCCTTAATCAGAATCCTAAATCCATTACAGATGACTGTCACGAAGGGTGATTGTCGATTCATGGGAGTCATACAACATGTTATGTGCCCCATGGTGAGTCAACATGTATGCATGGTAACACAACATGCACAGAGGCAGTCCCCACACATTCCAAACACGTACCACCCCCAAAATGCCTTGCTGCACTCCTTACCCAAAATGAAATGTTCCCATGTCCGTGCATGGAACGCTGATTCAGCACACGTTGCAATACTCATGAGGAATAGCAGGAGGACAACGATGACACGAGCAGTCAACATGCGCAAGAACCTGGGAATGACAGAAGCACAAGAAGTTAGCGAAAATATTTTTTCTCCGCATACATGGACATTAACTAAACAGGAACAATGTTGTCCCCATGCTAATTTAAAATAAACTGTCCCTGCTAAAATGTGTGGAATGACATCATCAATCGAGTCACACAGAACACACATCTAAGTCACTTAGCATACAGTCAGCTGGACACACACATTGCAACACATGCCACCCAAGCCTCCAAGCATGCACACTCATACCAAGTGACTCACCATTATGAGAAGAAGTTGCGTATGAGCTGACTCCGGATATCCTCCTCCTCCTCCTCCTCATCACTTGCCTCGTGACCAAGCCCTTCATCCTCCACGGGTGGATGTTTCTGCTCATCCTGCTCCAGGATGAGTGGCACTACCTTCTCCACTACCATGTTGTGCAGCATGCAGAACACGATGAAGATTTTACAGACCTTCGCCGGTGCATATGGGAAGGACCCGCCTGTCTTGTGAAGGCACCGGAATCGGCTCTTCAGGAGACCAAACATCCTCTCAATCACTCGCCTGGTCTGCCCGTGTGCATTGTTGTACCGGTGATCTGCAGCTGACCTTGGGTTGCGGAGAGGCGTCACCAGCCATGGCATGTTGGGATAGCCAGAGTCCCCTACATGGAAACATCATGTAAATAAGTGGGTCACGAGATGCCGTAAGAGCCAGAGATACCGCAACACACAGGACAAACAGAGTATACCCTCCAACAAGACATGCTCGTTCGTTGTGCAGCCGCAGCATCATTTGTGGAACCCTGCTACGCCTCATGATGTAGGCATCGTGTGCTGACCCTGGAAAACGTGCACAGACATGGGAAATCAGCATGTTAGCAAGACACACCACAAGGGCATTTATAGAGTGATAATGTTTACGGTTGCGATAGGCTACCTCCTGTGCCTGTGGTGGTACCAAAGCCACATGTGTCCCATCAATGGACCCAATGACATGGGGCATCCCTCCCAGGGCATAAAAATCACCCTTGACACCTGTCAACTCCTCAGGAGTCGGAAAATGGATGAATTCATCAAGGTGCTCCAACATGGCTGTCAAAACATCACGCAGGACATGGCTGAACATGGTCTGTGACATGCCACCAACATCAGCTATGGTGAATTGAAACGTACCTGTGGCAAAAAAATGTAGGGCTGCATCACCTTCATCTTGGGGGTCAGCGCAGTGGGATACCTGTGTCGCGGTTGGAGGTGTGGTGCCACCTTGGCGGTCAAGTCCTCAATCAACTGTTGAGTGAATCGGTAACGTCGGATGCAGGCACGTTCCCTCAAGGCACCCAAGTCTGGCATTGTTCGGGGGACAGGCGGTGCCTTGCAGAAATTTGTGATGAATGACGAGGATTGAGAGCATAACAACATCAATGTCAATGAACAGAGCACATGCTCAACTGCTACTACACATCTGCTAAATACAGAGTCTGGTGTGTGCAATACATCCAGGACACGTATGCTAGCTTGGTGATACTCCTACGAAAAGCCAGATACACCCGTTGATTGGCAAGTCTACATGACATGCCCTGAAATGAGCTTGGGGCCAGTCTGAGTGAACAGCCAGAGATATCACAGGAGTGAAATACGTCCACATAGCTGCATTTGTAGGATGTCATCTCATACAGACAGCTGACGGCAAGCTAGACACACAGGTCACATGGAAACTCATATGTACAGATCACACACATTGCCATGAAGGGGTACACGTGAAAACAGAAAACACAGACATTGAGACGACGCAGATATGTCCTGAGGTGAAAATATCATGTCCGATGCATACAGACCCTGTTTACGTGGGAATCCACATGTGGCATGGTGTGCGTAGATGTGTGCCATGCCCATCTCCACACAGACACATGTTGGATGCAGCAACAGCAGTTGTAGTTGACGGAACATTAACAGCAAGCTCATGGTAACACATGACACACACATGACATAGTCACATCGGGGTATGCTGATTGTGAAATGCCAGTTGTTAGTGTCCATGTCCCTGACATCAGGGGACAGTTGCGGGTGGTGGTGGTGACTGTGCCATACCAGTGATGCTGTGCTTGACATGTTTGTACTACAGGCACACATGTGCAAAGTGTGAAGGGGAAGTGTGCCACATAGTGCCCCATCACACATGACATTTGTACACAGGTCATTACACATCAATTGTGCAACTACATGAGGAGACATGTGTAATATCACTGCCTGGCACACCTAGGCCCTGCACATGAAAGTCTGCAATGACAATGACTTGATGTACAGCCTCGTGCGAGTCGGAGACCTCCATTCCTTTTGTGTGTGCCTCCTATCACAAGTGTAAGCGTGTGAAACGCACCATACACACGCTCTGAGAGCGTGTGTACGGTCCGTATCACTATAGTAGTGGTGCCATAGGAGTACGCGTGGTACGGACCGTACACACATGCGTACTCCTACGGCACCACTACCACAGTGATACGGACCGTACATGCGCTCTGAGAGCGTGTGTACGGTCCGTATCACTATAGTAGTGGTGCTGTAGGAGTACGCGTGGTACGGACCGTACATACGCTCTCAGAGCGTATGTACGGTCTGTATCACTATAGTAGTGATGCTGTAGGAGTATGTGTGGTACGGACCGTACACACGTGCGTACTCCTACGGCACCACTACCACAGTGATACAGACCGTACATGCGCTCTGAGAGCGTGTGTACGGTCCGTATCACTATAGTAGTGGTGCTGTAGGAGTACGCGTGGTATGGACTGTACATATGCTCTCAGAGCGTATGTACGGTCCGTATCACTATAGTAGTGGTGCTGTAGGAGTATGTGTGGTACGGACCGTACACACGCGCGTACTCCTACGGCACAACTACTATAGTGATACGAACCGTACACAGGCTCTCAGAGCCTGTGTACGGTCCGTATCACTATTGTAGTGGTGCCGTACGTGTACGGGTATCTGTGAAACGCACCGTACATGTTTTTTTGATTCAAAAATTGCATAGAGGACAAGTATTAGGCCCAAAATGCATGCTGGTTGTCATGGATACAGAGATTTCAGTTGCAATGTGGCCATCATGTGGGCTTGAAAAGTCAGTTGGCCCAAAAATTACAATGTTGCAAAGTGGTGTTTGCCTATGATGCTCAAAATTTGAACCATGCAAATTTGTGTCATTGGTGTATGTTTAAAGGGATTGGAGGAAACGTAGGATGCAAATGAGTCTGACGAATCACTCTGTACTCCTGTAAATGAAAGACCCCAGCAAGACAGATATACATCAGCCAGAATCCATGAGAGGGCACTTGCCTGCACAACTTTCCTGTCGACCACACTGCTGCTGTCTGTGCTTCCTCTGGCACCATGTCGCGGACTGTGGAGAGGGCCCAGCCATTCACCATGGAGGAGAATGAGGCCCTGCTGAATGTCCTCCTCCCACAGAACCCCAGCCTGCATGGGAGACCAGGGGAGCAGGTGAGTGCTGACCCCACTACCTTTGACAGTGCACCTGTTTCGTGGCTGTCACTTCTGGCATTGTGTCCAGGTGTGACAGACATGCAATGAGGTTTAGAGTGGGTCCCAGGGGGGGGAAGTCTTATGTCTGTCATGCAGAGCATGAAGTAATTCCTGTGTGCACTCCTCACTTGCATTGTGCTTACTGTGACATTCACTGCATAGTGCATGACACATTCAGCCTGGCAAATCCTGGGTGGCATTTTTTGGCTATTGTCCTGAGGTGATTCAGTGGTCCCCCCGGTGTGACAGGTGACTGTACCCACAGATGTGTATGAGTTGAGGGGAACTGTGGTGAGAGTGTCCAAGTGATGTGTACGCCCTCCTGGACATTGATGTGTGTGAAGGTTCCTTGTCATGTGGGTGAGTGTCTATGTGAAGTGTTGCACCACAGCTGCATGGAGGAGGCAACAGCTCTACGCATCTGATGTGAGGAGTAAGCAGTGCTGTGTGTCTGACTTGCTTGGCTAGCCCGACACCTGTGACACCCCACTGGCAAGTGGCACATGTGCAGAGTGAGGTATGTATCCGCTGTAGCCAATGGCAGGTGATTGATCTGTGCCTGTGTGTGTCTGTGTACTCTGCTGAGGTTGCGTCAGTGGGCTGGGGCATGTAACTGCTTTGAGGTGCTGTCCATCAGCCTGGTGTTGCATGTGATGCACAGTGTGTGCCATGATCAGGGATTGTGTCGCACCACTCCTGCCACCTGTGTACTTTCAATGCCATGTAGTGCATTGGGGCTTCCACAGAGGCCAATGTCTATATGAGTAAGATGGGATTCCTTGGCAGCATCCTATGCCCTTTTCAACATATCATCGATGTTCAAATGTGTGTCTCTGTGACATATAGCAGGTGTAGTTATGTTGTCTCACTTTGTCATCCTCACAGGTAACTGCCTATGAGAAGGGGGAGATTTGGAAGCGGATCGTCAGGGCCGTGAGAGTGGCGGGGGGTCGCAGTCAGCGCCTAGCCCAAGTCAGAAAACGGTGGCAGGATATCCGGTTCTGGACCCGGCGGATTGCCCGGGTCCAGCTGGGGCTCTCACCTCCACGCCCCCACGGCGGGTGCCGATGCCTGACAATCCCACATGATGCGTGTCCTGGCAGTGGTGTTCCCTGACCTGGATAGGGATAGGGGTAGGCATACACGTCCACTTCCATTGTTGCGTGATGCAGGGATTGGTGGACACGCCCCCCCGGAGTGACCGGACCCTTGAGGTAATGTATGTCCTCAATATTGTAGGTTTTAATTTGGGTAGGGGGTATGTTTCCTGCCGCTCACCCCCCTTGGCCCCTGGGTGTTGTGCTCACCTTCTGCGGCGTGTGCATCGGGTTCGATGCACCAGGTCGTAGGCTAAGAGGGCCGGGATGACACGTAGGATTTGGTCCATGGCTGTCCGTCGCGTACCGGGGCTCCGTTTTCGCCTCGGACTCAGTTTACCGGCTTTTGTTGGCTGCCGTAAAAAAATAGCTGTGCGGAGTGACGTAGGGACGAATCGTACTTGCTGGTCCGTAAAACGCTGCCTGACTCCGTACGGACGTCGCGTATGCGCTGTCCAGGATCAGACTCATAGGTAATTTTTAGCCGTACAGTGTTTTGTACGATTTGTACGGAAATGGTATTTCTGTATGAGTCGTACTTGCTGGATTGTACGGTAGATTTCCCGGGTACGGGTCGTATGGAGAATACGCTCCGTACGACGAATCGTACTCGGGTTTTACAGGATCGGAATTGGCACCAGAGTGATAGGATCAGAGTAGTTTGTGGAATCCTTTACCTATTACTTTCTTAAGGATCCTCTATTGGAGGGTGAGAGGTGGGAAATGTGGCAGCTGTAAAAAGAGTCCCTGCCCTCGATATTTTTCTCAATATTTTCTGATAATTTTTAAAGATTTAGCCCTATATAGCACATAGAAACTATGGGACCTATTGGGACAACTGGTCGCACTAGATCAGGACAATGTCAAAGTTTCAGGGTGACCGCAATGGAGACCTGCTCGGCTACCCCTTGCGGTAGGCCTTGGTGAAAGTATTTACCTTCTGACTTAAAAACTTTTCTGGAGGTTTTCTTCCCTGGGTCCCTCGAAGCTGTCAGCCAGTCCGGATTCAGTGAGGATGCGCCGGCTTGCCTTGCAAGTAGCTCCCGGTAAAACCTATTGAAGTCAGACCTCCAGGGCATTCCAGCGGGGTGAAAAAGAGATCCATGCTGGGCAGCAATTGAAGGTGGGTGGATTAACTCTTGCAGTTGGTCTCGGTCACCTTTTCTACTTTCAGACTTAGAAACTTTTATGGAGCTTTTTCTCCCAGGGTCGCTCAATGCTCTTCACCAGGCCGGATTCGGAGAGGGTTCACCAGCTTGGGTTTTGACCAGCTCCCAGTCAAACTCTGGAAGTCAGACCTCCAGAGCTTTTCAGCGGGACGAACCTGAAGGGCATGCCGGTTTGCGGTTGAGGGTCGCGGGCGTGGCTGGCCAGGTCGAGTCGATCCACTTATGGAACTTTTTTCAAAGTTACTCCAAATTTCTCAAAACTTCTGGAACTTCTCCCTGAAGTTCCTTTGAGGGCCCCAAAGTGTCCAAAACTTACTCCAAGGGTCTGGAAGCTCCAAGATGTCCTTGAAAGTTTGGGACTTCCAATTCCCACAATGCACGTAGACAAAACTCCTACAAATCCACTGGAGGCACTTCAGGCTGGGGATTTTTTGTGGTGATGGTTCAGGTAAGATCTGTTAACATGTAGCTTGCAGGGAGTCCACTTTGTAGTCCTTTTGAAGCAGGTTTGATCCACAGGGCTGTAGTTCCAGATTGTGCAACAGGCACAGCCAGAGTGCAGGGCCTGGTTGGTGCAAATCAAATTTCCAGCATGGACCCTACTTCTTCCTTTAGTTTCAAGCAGCAGATCTGAGAGGCACTGCCTCTCTCAGATACTTATTCAGTGTTCTCTGGGGTCACACAGGAGGGCACTCCTGCCCAGTGAGGTGCAGGGCAACACCCCAGAGCATGACCATTTACTCCAAAGTTTGGCACAATGGTCTCCCAGAAAGCACTATGTATCCAAAATTCAATATGTCTGAAGTCTCAGCAGAGAGGCAAGAGCTAGCTAAAGCAACCTCCAAGGATGGGTCATCCCCATAGACTCCCTCCCCCTGGCATCTGCACATTTTCTCCTTAAGCCTGCCATCTGGCTGGGTTCAGAGTGTAGGGGTGTCAATGAAACTGGTGTCTTCTGCCTGTCCCCTCCTTCTTTTGAAGATCATTGTTTACTCCCCCTCCCCCTTGCGCTGGCATTCCTATTCAGCAGAACCCTCTCCTCCCAGAATGGCTTTTCAACACAGGGGCTAGTTATCACCTCATCAAAGCAGCTTGGCTAATCCACTTAGCTCTGACCAATCAGGGTAGGTCACTGGAAGGCTGAAGTTTAGCTTACAAACAAGAAAGTCTTACAACTTGTTGTCTGTACGTTTTAGGATAAATTCAACAATAGCATATTGTTACATTTATCAATATCATTCTAGTAAGTCCATGAATTATATTTTTGTGTTTCCTGGTGGAAGTTATTACTTAATAACTTCTTGCCATGTTAACCTATGTGTCTGGGGATTTCGAATGGGAAAAATTAACTGGGCAATTTCCCCAACACCAGGGCTTATAAAACATCTTTTATAAGGGCCCTGCCTATCTCTACAGGACCCCCGCCCCTGGAACACCTAGTAGAGAGTTCTGAATGTGTACCAATATTGCATATCCTCACTCCACGGTGCACCTAGCACAAAAGTCGATTTTGGGAAGCGCTTTACTATAAAGGGGGAATTGAAATGTGCAATGTCACGATCCCAAGGGCATATAAAACCACTTTTATAACGGCCCTCCTTATAAATACCTGGCCCCCTACCCCTGGGACACCTAGGGGAGACCCTAGTGATACATAATATATGCCGCAATATTGTAGTTAATTAATGTTTAGGTGCCTCAAACACCAAAGTCAAGTGTGTGCACAATGTACTTGTTAAAAGCAGTCCTACAAAGCAAAGGTTGCTTTTAAAGTGGCCTCAGCAGTGCACACACACTAGTGCAGAAAGGACTGCTGGCCTCTAAACTGCCTTGCCCTATCATAATCTAGGGACTTGAAGGTAGTTTTCATCCTCCTGCCCTATTATGTACTAGGGCCTTATAGGGGAGGTCATGCCAGTCAAGGGGTACCCTAACCCATAGTGTACTCTAATATATGTAGGTGCTTTCACTGTATTCTAAGTGTGTTTTCAGCATAGCACTGGCCATGGGCCTGGTTAGGCAGAGCCCAGGGATAGTCAGAGTCAGTTACCACCAGTACAAGTCAGCAAAACATGGGGGTGCCCAGGCCACAAGATGACTTTGCAATTCTCAGTGATAAGCTGAACTTTTCAGTGCCAAGCTACCCAAGGGTGAGCGCAGGTTATACAGTGAGTGTAATCACCAATCCCTGATGAGAGTAGTAGGTTCAGCCTGGCTAGGGACTTGCCTCAGCCAGCTAGAACATGCCAGTTTTAACACCCACCAAAACCAACAGCTTCAGTGGTACCTCGCCCAATGCTTACCCCACTTCATAAAGACTTCCTTGGACACAGCTTGCTGCCTTACCCCGCTGAAGAAAAGATTAAATCCCAAGATAAAAACTGGGAAACCTGATTGGTGTACCGACCTGAGCTCCATCAAGATGAGCATCAAATAGTACCTAGGTACTGGTCTACTGCGGCATTGACTACCAGTGGTACTTTGAAATTTTTGGCTCTATTTTATCTTAAAAACACATATCTTTGATTTTTATTATTTGATTATTGTCATTTTAGTTTAAAAAAATGTATTCTATTGTAGCTTTCGTTTTACGTTTTTTTACTTGGTTTGTGATTTTTATTGTTTGGTGTTTTGACTTCATTACTGTTTTGGTACTGAAAGAATACTTTATCTAGTGCCCTAAGCGAAGCCTCTATGCTCTGCGGCATAGCCACCAGGGGATAAGCTCAAGTTAATTTAATGATTTTGAGGCTCACCCTCCCAAGGGTTTTGATTTTTCCTTGAGGTGGGCAGTCACCCACACCAAACAATAATCCAATTTTTTACAAGTATGTTGTGGAAGAACCTGAAGATTAATGCATGATTGCTCTTCCATTAGCCCGGATGATGGCTCTGTGAGTTTATGGTTCTTGCTGAGATCTGGTGTAATCTATCTGAATGCCTACAAGGCTGTCTCAAGCTTCCATTCTCCTGCAGTTGGTAAATTGAGTGCTGTTATATTGGGTAACACTAATACCTAGATACAGAACTTAGAAAAGCCACGTACATTATATCAAACACAATGGGCCTCATTACGATGTCAGTCAGAAAGTCTCCGAACAGCATTTGGACAGCCTTTTCAAATCGGTCTGTCCAACACAAAAGTTTGTTGTAAACTGACTTTGGGGGCCCGTAGCAGGCCCCCTGTTAGAACTGGGGTCTCTAGTTGGCTGAGGTAGATACCTTAGTCGAAATAGGGACCCTTGCTTCTAGTCAGGGTAAGGAGGGACACACCCTTAGTTAACCCCTGCTCACCCCCTGGTAGCTTAGCACGAGCAGCCAGGCTTATCTCCAAGGCAATGTGTAAAGTATTTGCAACTACACTCCCAGTAACACAGTGATAACACCACAAATGAACACCACACTGGTTTCATAAAAATAGCGGTATCTTTATAAAAAAGGAATACGATGAGACCAAATGATAGAAAACCAACATATGCACATTCGTAATAATTACCTTGGCTGGTTATTAGGCCAGCAATCACTTGTAGGTTCTTGCGGTATTAATGGGCAATTCACGGTCTCTAATATAGTCCTAGTGCAATGCTATGCAGTTTGTAATACAGTTCGAAATGTAGTAATAAGTCAGTCCTTAATGCAAGAATCAGGCAGTTTGTAATGCAAGAATAATGCGATTCGTAATGCAAGAATCAGGCAATTCGTAATGCAATAATAATGCGGATCGCAGTGCAAGAATCAGGCAGTTTGTAATGCAATATTATTGTGGTAAGCCAATCTGCGCGGTCAACTCGGGCACCACTAGGCCCCAATACCAGAGACAACAGTTATAGGCTTAAAGGGGCGGCCCCGGTACTGGTGGGAAGGTACGGCCCACTCGGGGACTCAGCGCGTCTAAAGCGGTGCAGTGGGAGAGAGCTTGAAGCACTTCTGTACTCCTTCTGCACGCCTCACCAGGCCACACACGCTTGCGGCTCCTGACCGGAGTCCAAGCCCTACCTGGGGGCGGGGTGTGTTGCCTCGCCCTCTCTTTCACCCCACTCGTCGGACGTCCTGCTGGGCAATCCCGATCACGTTGCTGCTCTGTTGCTAGGCAACGCTGTAGCCGGACGGGTTACGGCGCTGGCTTCTCCATCGTTGATGATCTTGGGCAGATTCCTTTTGACAAACAATGATCACGGGGCACCTCGTAAACAGTACCCCGGACCGCACGTCTACTTCAAGACACAGCACACAAAAAAGTCCTCACAAGCAGGGGGACACAGCACACAGCAATGTCCATTGTCCTATTCTTATTCAAATCAGAAAAATGCAGGCCAGCCCCAGAACAGACAGCAAGGGCAGTCCTTCTCTTCAGTCTCTTCAGCTGTTCTTCTTTGGGAGAGGTTCCTCTTCCTCACAAAGTAGGTTCAATCCTTTTTCAGTCTGGATTTCAGTCTTGAGTTCAGGAGTTTCAGCTCTCACATTTATACCCCTAAATGCCTTTGAAGACTTTGTGTTCAGGGGCCTCTGACCTCGGTCCAAACCAGATCTGGGTGTCTTCTGGCTAGTTCACACCCTCCCCCTTTGATAGTCAAGGTCTGGGGCCCAGACGCTCGGCAGGAGGTGGAGCCATCCTTTTGTGGCAGCAACACATCCCTCTTCACATCCAGGGGGCTACTCCTCCCCCAACATCAAATGCAGGCCAGCATGTTGCTGTCTCACCTTCTCCTCCCTGGGGTCAGTACACTTCCCAGACCCTGTCACATCTAAACCCAGGCAGGCAATATACAACCAGGCAGAGGCACACAGGATGGTTTAAGACAAGAAACCAGACATTTCACACAATTCAAAAACCATCTTCACAAAAGATGTGTTATTAAATTCTGAGTTCAGGCACACTAAACTCCATCGCTCCATCTAATGCCTATGGGAAGATATACTGGAAACATGGGACACAGCATTCCCCATTTTGTCCTATCGACAAGATGGCCTTGCAACAGTGAAAAACGAATTTGTAAGTATTTCACTGTCAGGACATGGTACACACCTCAGTACATGTCCTTCCTTTTACATACACTGCACCCTGCCCAGGGGGGAACCTTGGTTCTACTATAGGGGTGTCTGATGTGCATAAAAATGGAAGGGCGGTGCACTTGCCAGGACAACAAGGCAGTTAACTAACTGCGCACAGGCACTGCAGTGGCAGGCCTGAGATCTCTTCTTAGAGCTACTTGTGTGGGTGGCACAATAAGTGCTGCAGGCCCACTAGTAGCATTTGCATTACTAGCCCTGGCACACATAGTGCACTGTACTAGGGATTTTACTAGTAATGCAAACATACCAATTATGGACAACTAATTACCATAACAATGTATGCAGGGAGCACTTGCACTTTAGCACTGATAAGCAGCAGTAAAGTACCCAGAGTCCTAAAACCAAAAAAAACAGGTCAGAAACACTACAGGAGGAAGGCAAAAAGTTCAGGGATGACCCTGCAAAAAGGGTCAAGTCCAACACCCCCTTTCATCCGGAGGCCTCTGGTTGGGGCCCGTGGGGTACAAATGGGACCCCTCTTTACAACCATGCACAGTGTGACAGGCACCATGGGGTGCCCGCCACAGGGTGCAATGTTTTCTGCAACCAACCCTTTTTTCAATGGGAGCCTGTGTTGTTGGTCGGAACTCCGGCTCCCATTGAAGTCAGTGGGAGACTTTCGGAACGGTGTTCGGAAACATCGTAATCAGTCGGTCGGACTCTCCGATCCTGAATCGGTCAGAACCGATTCTGACAAGGAGTTGGTGAGAATGCTTTCCGACCGAAATTGTAATGAGGCCCTTGACCTACAAAACAAGTTATTATTATTTAAATCTATTAAAATTATTCAGCTAGGTATGTTCGAAGTCTCTAATATTGTTCCCTTCAAGTAGAAAAAAATAGTATGCTTTATCAACTTTACTATCTGGTCACAATTAATGCATAAATCATATTCAGGCAGGCTTCACAAGAATATTATAAATTAATCCTGACCGGAAATAAGCTCCATTCATCAGACAAACCAGGGCTGCACCCTCAGTATCGTATTACCTTATCCAAACAAGTGTTGACATGTTCATGAATATTACACTGCGAGGTTGTTTATATGTGATGCTTCTCACAGCAGGATTCTCTAGGGCTGGCTCCGAGCAGGAGTACCCCCAACATGGGTGCATTGAAGTGTGAGATACCTACACTTGGCTGTCATCACCCTTCCTGAAGCAGTAATCCGAGACGAGCAAAAGGGCAGATCTGACCTTGAAACTCCCTCACTTTGAAAAACATAAATTGCAGTCCCACTCCTCACTCCTCACTCCTACCATCCACCAAATGGCAGCGCTCAGGAAGAACTCATCAGCAGCCCCTTGCTAACAAAGATTTCTTGGGATTTCTAATGGCAGCCCCGTCTCCTTTCTCATCGATAGAGTGCTTGGATTTCCATCCTTGAGACACAGAAATGCTGGCATTACACTGCCACTGGCTTGGAAAGCTATCTTCATCCTCCATCTTATGCCATGCTAAACCAAGGGATCTCACAAACATACACCCCTAATACCACACGTATGTCAGATGCTTACTATACACGCACACAGGATGTCAGAGCCAAATACTTGGTTACCCATACCTGCGGAACTTTACACGATATAGGTTTGTAGACCACACTCTCCCTTACACAGAAAATGTTCTTGACACATTACAGATCCATGAAACAGACTTCCATCCCCTGAGCTGAACAGTTGTCCTTCATGAAACAATCGTAGACCAGCAGCAGGCAAGCCTTTTCCCTAATTCCAGTGGCTCTCAAAGGTACCTAATATAGCGCTATTTCATTTTAAAATAATGTTTTTCTTTCTTCCATTTGCATCCTCAGATTTCTTTCTATCTCAAATCGCCTCCTCTTTGTTCCTGAAACACCTCGTGAAAAATGTACTTACATTTAAAGCTTCTGATTGTTGTCTCTCCTTTTTTTTAATTACATTATCCTTTCTGTCCATACTCTGCGTGCCTCCTCTCTCTGAGAACAGCCTATTCTATGTCAAATGTATGTTTGCCTTAATCCCTAACTGTATTTTCTGCAAGCTGCCCAGATCTCATTTCAAAGATCACTAGCTAGCCTTCTTTGAAAGTGAAAACCCTGCAACCTAACAATACGTATTCTTCTTCCGCCTGTCTGTGAATCCCACTAGTCATTTGTATGAGCTGTCTTAGGCCCCCATTAATCTTCTTATGTAGCCTCTATTTAATCTCCTAAAAAGAAACTGGGGCAGATGCATGGAAAGATTTCCTTGAGAGCAGAAGACTAATTTCAGTAAACAACAATAACCTATAAGCATTGGATTAACCACTAAGCTTGGGTTCTGGAGCTGTGTGCTGTTTGTTAAGCACCTCAAAGCCTCGTCAGTGATATAGGCGCTATACAAATGCAATAACAAAATAATACATTGTAGAATGTCTATTATTGTTTAGGAGCACTGGATTAACAACTAACCTCGGGTTCCAGAGCTGTGTGCTGTTTGTTAAGCACCTCAACGCCTCGTCAGTGATATAGGCGCTATACAAATGCAATGACAATACAATATATTGTAGAATGTCTATTATCGTTGGTAAGCACTGGATTAACCACTAACCTTGGTTCCGGAGCTGTGTGCTGTTTGTTAAGCACCTCAACGGCTCGTCAGTGATATAGGCGCTATACAAACGCAATAACAAAATAATACATTGTAGAATGTCTATTATTGGTTATAAACCCTGAATTAACCACTAACTTTGGGTTCCGGAGCTGTGTGCTGTTTGTTAAGCACCTCAACGCCTCGTCAGTGATATAGGCGCTATACAAATGCAATAACAAAATAATACATTGTAGAATGTCTATTATTGGTTATAAGCCCTGGATTAACCACTAACCTCGGGTTCCAGAGCTGTGTGCTGTTTGTTAAGCACCTCAACGGCTCGTCAGTGATATAGGCGCTATACAAACGCAATAACAAAATAATACATTGCAGAATGTCTATTATTGGTTATAAACCCTGAATTAACCACTAACTTTGGGTTCCGGAGCTGTGTGCTGTTTGTTAAGCATCTCAACGCCTCGTCAGTGATATAGGCGCTATACAAATGCAATAACAAAATAATACATTGTAGAATGTCTATTATTGGTTATAAACCCTGGATTAACCACTAACCTCGGGTTCCAGAGCTGTGTGCTGTTTGTTAAGCACCTCAACGGCTTGTCAGTGATATAGGCGCTATACAAATGCAATGACAATACAATATATTGTAGAATGTCTATTACCCCCAGGTCCCTCCGTCCTCGACACCGTCATGGACAAGTGAGATCTACTATCTCACTGACAGAAAAAAGAACATAGGAATGCTGGACCTACCCTCCCCCTCCCACTGGGAGTACTTAAGGAGTACCGTCCCAGCATTCCTCCTGTTCTTTTTTCTGTCATCCTGACAGTGTGAGGACGCGGCAGGAGCGTGGGCGCTCCTGCCTTCTTTCTGGATGTAGCGTTGTGGCTGCTGGGTCTTACCTGGTGCCGGCGGCCCTTCGCTGTTGGCCTCTCCCTCCCTGCTGGGCTTGGGGGGAGTGGCGCGGGCCTCTTCGTTTTCCGGACCTCGCGGCGGTGTAATACTGCGTTGGTTCTCTCCTGGCCCGATGGCCGCCTCTCCCGGCCTGCTGGGCTTGCTGGGGGGCGCGGCCGCGCTGCTCCTCTGGATTGGTTGGAGCTGATTCCCCGGCCGGATGTGGTCATGCCTGACTTCCGGTTTTTGAGCGTGGGGACGGAAGTCAGGCGCCTCGAGGTTGCCGGCTTTGGGGAAACTCGTTTAAAAACGAGAGTTTGGGGTGAGTACCGCATAGCGGTTGTTATCTCTGGTGATTTGCTGTTGTTGGTGTGTTCTTATGATGGGGAAGCATTCCAGGAAACGACATCACCGGGAGAGGTCTTCCTCTTCCTCTAGTGCTTCCAGGTCTCCCTCTCCTGCCAGGTCCAGGCGCCGTGATACTGGTGCTGATGCGCATATTAAGCGCTTGATCAGGGAGACTTTGACTGAGATGGGTGATGCTGGATCCCGTCGCAGGTGTCCTGCTCCTGTTTCTTCGGACTCTAGTGGCGATGAGTCTGCGGGTTTGGGAGAGGAGGAGTTAAAAGGCAAATATGTGGACAAGGAGACTATGTCCGCGATTGTGCAGCATGTTAAAGAGAACATGGGGTTCCCTGACGGAGACGCGCCTAGTACCTCTAGGGGCCCTTTGTTGCGACAATTTCAGAGTGCTGCCACTGTCGATGTACCTGTCCATCCCTTCATCAGGGATGTTTTGAAGCGCGAGTGGGCTGATCCAGATCGCATCCTGATTCCGCGATTCATGGCAAAACTTTATCCTCTGCAGGATATGGCTACTGAACTGCCTGATTCGATTCCTATTGACTCTTTTGTGGCTAGTTTGGTGGGGCGTACTTCCCTTGCTGAGGATGCTGTACTGAAGGATCCGGTTGACAAGAAGGCGGATGTGGCGCTCCGTAAAGTGTATTCTGGTTCCCACCTGGCCTTACGGGCAGGCATCTACGGGACTTATGTGTCGCAGTCACTGTTGTCTGACCTGAAGTCCCTCTATCAGTCTATGGATAATGCCACGGACTGTTCTGGTTTGCTGGAGCAGATTGAGCGTCAGGTGGAACTGCTATCTGATGTCTCCTTTGACGTGCGTGCTTCGGCTCTTTCCGGGGGAGCTTGTGTGGCTGCTCGGCGCAGTCTTGTCCTTAAGGACTGGAAGACTGACTCTGCGCAGAAAGCATGCGCTTTGAGGTTGCCCTTTCAGGGTACTATGTTGTTTGGGGGGGAGTTGGAGGCGAAGTTACACAAATTGTTTAAGGAAAAGAAGCATTCCTCTTCCTTTAAGGTCTCTACTACTGCTCCTGTCCCTTCTAAACCCAAATCTTTCTTTCGCCCTGCTTCTCGTAGACAGTTTGTGAGAGGCCAGGGTAGGTTTGCTTCTGGCCGTGGTCGGGACCGTAAAGCTAAATCCCCTCCTCCTGCCAAGCCGCGTTCCTGACTCTTTGGCGGTGGTTCCCGGGTTGTTGGTTGGAGGGCGGCTGCGCTTCTTCCTGGCTGCCTGGGTTCAGTCTTGTTCCGACGTCTGGGTGTTGGACATCATTCGCCAGGGTTATGTTCTGGAGTTTACGACTCCGCCTCCGGACTCGGGTGTTCGGCCGACTCCTTGGCCTTCGAGTCGCGTAAAGCGGTCTCATCTCTCTCTCGGGATTCTGGACCTTCTTCGAAAAGGTGCCATTCAGGAGGTTCCCCCGTTAGAGACGGGGTTGGGTTTCTATTCCCTGGTCTTTCTAGTTCCGAAGAACACAGGGGGTTTCCGCTTGATTTTGGATCTGCGGGTTATGAACAAATGGGTGGCCAGAATTCCTTTCCGCATGGAGACTTTACAAAGGATAATTCCGTTGGTGCTGCCGGGGCACTTCATGTGTACCCTCGACCTTCAGGATGCGTACTACCATGTCCCGATCCATCCTCGGTCCCGCAGGTTTCTGAGGTTTTGTGTTCAGGGACGTCATTTCCAGTTCATGGTCTTACCGTTCGGTCTCCGGTCGGCGCCACGCGTGTTTACAAAGGTGGTGGCGCCTTTGGTCGCGTGGCTTCATCTCCAAGGGGTGATGGTATACCCCTATTTAGACGACTGGTTGATCCATGCTCCATCTCGGGTCCTGTTGCTGGAGGCCAGGGAGGTGGTGTGCTCGGCGTTGCGGGCCCATGGTTTCCTGATCAACTTGCCCAAGTGTCAACTGACTCCGTCTCAGGACATGGTTTTTATTGGGGCCCGATTCCGTTCGGATCTGAACCGTGTGTTCCTCCCCGAACCTCGGGTGACGACGTTGGTGTCCCTTGCTCGTCGTTTCTGGTTGGGGGGAGCCTTTCCGGTGCGCCTTTGGTTGCGTCTTATGGGTCTGATGGCGGCGACTGTTTTTACAGTAGCTTGGGCGCGATTTCATCTGCGCCCCCTTTGGGTGTACCTTCTGTCTCTTTGGGATCCCCGGTCCCTCGCTTTGGAGATTCTCATTCCTGTGTCTCCAGTGGTCCTCCCGGTTCTTCTTTGGTGGTCTGTGAGGGATCATCTGTCTTTAGGTCTGCCCCTGCAGTCTTCTCCTTCTCTGGTCTTGACTTTGGATGCCAGCGCCTTGGGTTGGGGGGCGACCTTGGGGTCTCGCTCCCTTCAAGGTCGTTGGTCCCTCCTGGAGAGCCGCCGGTCATCCAACTGGAGAGAGCTCACGGCGGTGTCCCGGGCTGTGATGGGTTTCCGAGCTCTGTTGCTCGATCGGAACGTGTTGGTGCGGTCCGACAATATGGTGACGGTGGCCTATCTGAATCATCAAGGGGGGATTCGTTCGGCGTCTTTGAATGCGGTAGTGGTGCCCCTGTTTTGTTGGGCGGAGGGCCATCTGCTGTCTCTGACGGCGGTTCATCTTCGGGGAGTGGACAACTTTGTGGCGGATGCCCTGAGTCGGTGCTTTCCGGATTCTCTGGAGTTGTCTCTCACCCCGGTTGCGTTTCAGCTTGTGTGCGGGAGGTTTGGGTGTCCCTTTCTGGACCTCTTTGCCTCCCGGCACAATGCTCAGCTCCCTCGGTTTTGCTCCCGGTTTCTGCAGGAGGGTTGCTGGGGGGTGGACGCTCTGTCTCTCCCGTGGCCATCGCGTCTCCTCTATGCCTTCCCCCCCCTGGCGCTGGTTCCCAGGTTTCTGGCCCGGTTGTGTCAGGAGGATCGGGAGGTGGTGGCGGTGCTACCGTTTTGGCCTCGGAGGTCTTGGTTTCCGACGGTGCGGCTTTTGGCGGTGCAGGGTCCTTGGTTTCTTCCCCTGTCTCCGTCTCCTCTGCGGTCTTCCCCGTGCCTGTCTCTTCTCCGGTTGCGGTTGTCGGTATGGAGGTTGAAAGGCAGGGTTGGCGAAGGCGCGGTTTTCCGGAACATTTAGCGATGGCTCTTCAGCGTTCCCGACGGCCTTCTACCCTTAAGGCTTATGATCGGCATTGGGGTAATTTTGATCGCTGGTGTTCTGCGTTGGGTGTCTCCCCTTTGTTCTGTTCCGTGCCGGTTGTCCTTCAATTTTTGTGGGAAGGTTTCGAGAAGGGTTTGGCTGTTTCTGCGCTGCGTGCCCAGTGGGCCGCTGTTCGGGCTTTTCGTTCCCCATGGGGGAATCTTTCGGACGTTGAAGATTTGGTTTCTCGTCTTCTTCGCAGTTTTACTGTTTCCCGGCCTGTGCCTCGCCCTTCTTTTCCCCTGTGGGACTTGCCTTTGGTCCTGCGGGTTTTGGTCGGTCCTCCTTTTGAGCCCTTGGATACGGTGGATTTAAAGTTTCTCACCCTCAAGGTGGTTTTCCTGGTGGCTGTCACCTCTGCTCGTCGTCTTGGGGAGTTGGGGGCCTTGATGGCCCGTGCTCCCTTTCTGTCTTTCACGGAGGGTGGGGTAGTCCTCTGCCTGAATTCTTCCTTTGTGCCGAAGGTTTCTTCGCAATTTCACAGGTGCCAGGAGTTGGTGTTGCCCTCCCTGGGCTCTGTCTTGGATTCTCCCGGTGGTCCCCGGTGGTCTTTGTTGGATGTGTGCAGGGCTCTGCGCATTTATCTTGACCGCACTGCGGGATTTCGCAAGTCGGACTCCCTTTTTGTCTCCTTTGGTGCGGCTTCTCTGGGGTGTAAGGCTTCTTCTGTGTCCATCGGCCGTTGGCTGAAGCAAGCCATTTCCTTGGCCTACTCTCTGTCTGGTTCTCCTCCTCCTTTGGGGGTTCAGGGTCGTTCTACGAGAGGGGTGGCTGCTTCTTGGGCGGAGGTTCGGGGTGTTCCTCTCTCTGAGATTTGCAGGGCTGCCACGTGGGCCTCTTCTAATACCTTCATCAGGCACTATCGACTCCTCAATCTTTTGGGGGATGATGGAGGTTTTGCATTGGGGGTGTTGAGCTCTGTTCGCTCCTAATGTTTTTTTCTGCTTTATTTCCAATAAATCTCTGGGTTTGTTTGCTATCCTGGTGATTTGTTGTGTTTTCTGGTATGAATGCCGGTGTTTGCTTTGGTATTTCTCACTTGTCCATGACGGTGTCGAGGACGGAGGGACCTGGGGGTAATGTCCTATTACTTACCGGTAATCTTCATTACTCCGGGTCCCGTAGTCCTCGACACCGTCATGACTTCCCTCCCTCCCTCCCTGTCTGCCGGCCTTCATTGGTGCTTGGTATTTCAGGAGGAATGCTGGGACGGTACTCCTTAAGTACTCCCAGTGGGAGGGGGAGTGTAGGTCCAGCATTCCTTCGTTCTTTTTTCTGTCAGTGAGATAGTAGATCTCACTTGTCCATGACGGTGTCGAGGACTACGGGACCCGGAGTAATGAAGATTACCGGTAAGTAATAGGACATTATCGTTGATAAACACTGGATTAACCACTAACCTTGGTTCCGGAGCTGTGTGCTGTTTGTTAAGCACCTCAACGGCTCGTCAGTGATATAGGCGCTATACAAACGCAATAACAAAATAATACATTGTAGAATGTCTATTATTGGTTATAAACCCTGAATTAACCACTAACTTTGGGTTCCGGAGCTGTGTGCTGTTTGTTAAGCACCTCAACGCCTCGTCAGTGATATAGGCGCTATACAAATGCAATAACAAAATAATACATTGTAGAATGTCTATTATTGGTTATAAACCCTGGATTAACCACTAACCTTGGGTTCCGGAGCTGTGTGCTGTTTGTTAAGCACCTCAACGCCTCGTCAGTGATATGGGCGCTATACAAATGAAATAACACAATAATACATTGTAGAATGTCTATTATTGTTTATGAGCACTGGATTAACAACTAACCTCGGATTCCGGAGCCGTGTGCCTTTTGTTAAGCACCTCCACGTCTCGTCAGTGATATCGGCGCTATATAAATGCAATAACAAAATAATACATTGTAGAATGTCTATTATTGGTTATAAGCCCTGGATTAACCACTAACCTTGGGTTCCGGAGCTGTGTGCTGTTTGTTAAGCACCTCAACGCCTCGTCAGTGATATAGGCGCTATACAAATGAAATAACACAATAATACATTGTAGAATGTCTATTATTGTTTATGAGCACTGGATTAACAACTAACCTCGGATTACGGAGCTGTGTGCCTTTTGTTAAGCACCTCCACGTCTCGTCAGTGATATCGGCGCTATACAAATGCAATAACAATACAATACATTGTAGAATGTCTATTATCATTGGTAAACACTGGATTAACCACTAACCTTGGGTTCCGGAGCTGTGTGGTAGTAGTTAAGCACCTCAACGCCTCCTCATGTGTATAAGCACTATATAAACACAATAACAATACAATACATTGTAGGCGGTCTATTGTTGGTTATCATTAGTGATGCAGGTATGGGAAAAGATAACAGTTTTTTCTCTACACTGGATGGCTCCTTTATGTTTACACCTTATTTTTCTTTAACCCCTAGTTCCCTTTCTCTAAAATGGAACTTTGAAGAGGGGTTTGGGGGGGGGGGGGGGGAGGATTGAGAGCATCTATAACTCGTCACAATCTACGGGTGAGTGCATGCATCAAACCCTCCAAGCTAGAAAGGGGCTAAAATTAAACAATGGATGAACAGTGAATTTTATCCGCAGCAGCTGCGTCAGCGTTTCAACAGGTGTTAATAAATACAGAATGAGGGCTCCTTTTTTTGAAGAAGTTTGCAAGTAAACCAGTAGGGGGAGCCCAATAGTTTGAAACTCGTTGAGTGTGGGTCATGCAGTGGGATTGAAGCGAGCTGCTTCCTACAATAAACCTTTAAGCATCCTGCTCCCCTGTGCGATCCTTCCAGTATCTTTACTTACAGTCGAAGCAACAGATATAATTTATTGAATAGAGCTTTCGAGTCAGAACCCGATGTAGAGAATTATTTCCAATTACACAAATCTTACAAGTATGTCGAAATGACTATTCGCTATGCTCTGTGCAGTGTTGAAGGCGGACTTCCTCGTCGTGCATGATGGACCCCGGTGAACGCCTAGGCAGGGAGCGGGGACCCTAACAGGTGTGGGAGGGGGTACTTGCAAAAAATGCAGTACAACATGGAAGCAAATGACTGCTCTTTCAAACGGATATATGCAGGAGTTCGCCCCCAAAGACTCGCGCGAAGGCGGTTTGTTGGCGCTAGTTGTTTACTGCTACCCGACTCGATGATGTCGACCCTGAGAGGATGAATAGACTTAATGGGACTAGAGCCTGTGGCCATGGCACTAAACACACATCCGTGGATCTGGTGAATCAGCCCACTAGACCACAGGACCCTGGCATCCTTACATCAATCCGTCTGAATTGGCAGATAAATTGCATTAATGTTGTTTCGATGCCTACGGCGTAAAATTGACGTCAAAACATTGACATGCACCTCCATATAACACACTCATGTATTTCTTCAGTTACGTTTCCCTTGCTAACCAACTTTTAGTAACACTTGTTACCTTCTCCAAAAGTGTGAGGAGATGGGATGGGTGGAGCGTGAAGACGGGGTTTGAAGTGCATCCCTATAAAATACATGTGCTGAAATGAGTGGCGGTTTCTGTCCGCGTGTGCACATGTCGCCTGCCATGTCCTGTGCGCGTGTTGACCCTATTATACTGAGACTGCCTCTCTCTGCAATCCTGACTCCCTCGACAGCGCTCCAGAATGGAACCTGAGTTCACCCCGCCCAGACAGTGCTTGGTTAACTCTGTTTACACAGTTGCCTCCATTCATAGCTGAAACAAATCACTGCCCGGCCGCTGCTGATAAGGGGTCTGCAGCTCGTTGCAGCCGAGTGTCAGTCATTGGCACACTGCCGGCTCACGGTTCGATCCTTGCCAGCGAGCACTTTTGCACACAGGATTTGCGCAGAAGAAGAAAAAAAACATATCCTGGCGGTCTGAAAAGCATGCATCACCCCAGCTGGAGACTGGAGGCTCGCAGTTCGTCTCACGATGCGGATGCACAGAAACGATGACATTAGCTCCGCTGGGCAAGTGGTTCGTTTTTGGGTTCTTTTCCTGGCTCCTGCGGGCGTGGGGTGGGAGACATCCCAAGACCCGAAGGAACGTGCTCATAGGGGCGGCGTGCGTGGTCTACGTTTTCTTTATCGTTACCCAGGTGGGTCATGTTTTGCCCCAGCAGAGCGAGCGTGAGAAGACACCCCACGGGAGAGGCACGGATGCCAAGACCCAGTACCAGGGGATGCCCCCGGACAGCACGTTTCAGATTGACGCCGAGGACCCAGGCGTGGGCGTCATCAGCAGCGTGGCCTCCACACTCAAGCCCAACGTGGTGTACATTACGCTTAGGTCAAAGCGCAGCAAGCCGGCCCATATCCGAGGCACGGTGAAACCCAAGCGCAGGAAGAAGCAGGTGTCGCCTATTCAGGCTGCAAACGTCCCAAGCGCCCCCCAGGACCCGCAGCGCGGGATGCGCCTGGTGGACCAGGGCGTGTGGCAAAGGGCAGAGGGAGCAAAGCCACGGCAAACCTGGAAGCCTGGAGCTAAAACAGCGACTCTCCGTCTGGGGAATATAAAGCTCACACACCAGTGGCAATCTCAGGGTCGTGATAGCAATATCCGAATGTACAGCGAGCGCGCACCTGCCTGGTTCAGCAAGGAGGACATCCGAGCCATGCGCTTCTTAGCGGATAGCCGGGTAACGCGGGTCCTGCAGGTGCAGTCTTCACACGGGGGGCTGATACTGTTTGAAAGCAACCCCGACCCGTCCACGACTCATTTCCCTTCCGGGCAGAGCCTGGGCGAAACAGCAGGACACGATGGCTGTCAGCAGGGCGGCTGTGGCCTCATCAAAAGTCCGCTGGACACCAGCGAGGTGTTCGCTTTCCACCTGGACAGGATCCTGGGGCTCAACAGGACCCTTCCGTCAGTGAGCAGGGCTTTTGAGTTTTTCCAAGGTAAGAGAACGAACCCCGCTGCCCGTGCCCTTTGAGTTATGTGGAATTGGCACTTAACACTTGCAAAGACACTGCAGTCACATCTGTTGTTCACACAACTGTTTTCTATTTGAGGAAGGGAACTCCGAGGCATTGAATGTGTAGGATTTGTGTTGAGATTATAGGGAACATAATAATAATCCACATTTGTAAAGTGCGAACAATCACCCGTAGGGGTCTCCAGGCGCTGGGGGCCGTCGGGAAGATTAAGCACACAGAGTCACATGGTGCATTGCTAATCTGCTGCTGGCGCCGGGGACCGAACCGTGATCCCCAGATTCCGGAGTCAGTCGCCCTGGCCGCGGCGCCACACCTCTTCCTTCCATCACATGTACAGTACCGGCAGGGTCCGGGACACTGGGATTGTGTGGCAAGGGAACGCTAAATTATGTGGTATAAAGCAGCACTTTCTGTGAAATATTATTTTCAAGTTTTGTCATTTTAAAGCTCTTTAGTGCGCCTGCATTGCCTCAATGATGGAGTTAATAAAAGAAAATCTACATCCAGTATAACAATATTTCTGTAAACGATGTGTAGCACATAATATTGGATAGATTAGTTCCTGTGTAAAATATTCTGACATACAACTAAGGGCTCTTTCATAAAACGCCATAGCCTAAACTAACAGCACGGGAAGTATGGTACAGTGTGATAACATCTGCTGAGCAAAGCATGCTGGGCAGAGTGCTCGGTCATCGCTATCTGAATAATGCAGAGCTGTCTTCTGTTTTTGAAAAGGAAGGCCCCTAATAGTTCTGGGTGGCTAGTGCAATAGCACATGTTTTGAGCCGCAGGAGCAGACATGGGTCAAATTCCTGAACATAAGCAGAGGCTCCTACATCAGGGTCAAAGGCGTTCTGGGGACTGCTAGCCTCCACTCCTGTAGTGACGGGAGGCAACATGAGAGGGTAGGTCTGCATGATTTGCAAATCTTCTGGTGTTTCCCCACCCAAAAAACCATGGTCCAGGCCATCATTATGTCCCACCTTTACCATGGGAATGTCATCTATCTGAGCATTTCACAGACGTTAACAAGGCGGCTTCAAATAATTCAAATGGCGGTGGCACGTCTTCTCCTACATATTCCCAAAAAGCAATCTGTTTCAATCCTGTGGACCTTCGACATTGTTTATTGGTTGAAAGGCGCATTCACGTTAAGGCCCTCTGCTTTGCAGTCCATGTTTTCGCCAATACAGGCTGTCTTTATCTTCAAGAACTGATTAAGCCCTATACTCCTTCCAGGACTTTGAGGGCATCTAGCCTAGGGCTAGCTTTCGTACCTGGAATCAAAAGAGCCAGACTGGGAGGCCGTTCCTTCTGGTATCTGATGGCTAAACTCTGGAACAGTGTACCGCTACATTTGTGCCAAGGAGCCCCAGCAAAGCTATTTTTAGGAAGCAACTGAAGAGTTGATTGTTTTAAGCTGTACTGATTTGGCTCCTTCTGCGTATGTGGTGGCAGGTTCTTTAGCCACGGCAAGCCCTGGTAGGGGCAGCTATACACATTGTAAATCCTAAACTTAAAGATGAGGGAGCATTTAAAGGAGCAGGAAACTGGGGTTCCCTCCCCATTTACAAACCGGCATACTTGACCTTTCCTATTCTACAGCACATGGGCAGTCAGAACGAGTTTGATGGTATATAATGATTTGGACTAAAATAAAATACACTTCTCGCCAAAATCTATTCTGAAACCGATGGGACTAAAGGTAGTTTTTGCACTTTTTCTTACATTTTTCTATCCAGCTCTTTTAGGATGTATAATATATATGGTAGGTCGACCACAGGCTCATCTGGGTCAAAAACTCTGTTTCATTTATAGAATGTGTTAGGAAGTACCCAGTCGATCCACATTCAGGACCTCTGTGTCTTGGGTATTTATGTGGGATTTTGATTGTCTGTTGGGAGATGATCTTCCTCTGACAGATGATACTGTGTAGAGCGAGGGAATAAGTGGGTGACCCAACCCTTGAATGCCAAATAAAATAAGAGGCTCTCATGACTCTCAACAACTTCTGAATATCCTTACTGTTTAGGGAATAGGGGCTATACATGGAAGAACGAATTGACATTCCCCTGCTAGATTTACATAAATTGGCCAGTCTCAGTCTCCTATGGAATACATATCCAAGGGGTTTCAATCATGGCATTCATGGGCAAGATACGAAAATCTGTCTGCTAGAGAGGAGCAGTCATGACCCTCACATTCCAGAATTATGGATGGTTTGCCTTCCTGTTCAACGAGCTCTGCCGCTTCCGATAGGAGCAGTCAAGTAATCTTGAAATTCCACAGCGTCTGAGGACAATTAAGTGGATAAACCTAAACCATGAAGTGCTTTACATGATATTAATTTCAAGAACCATCCCTTCACCTTGAACACTCTGTCCTTGTTAATAATATGTTCTTCCATTTTGCAGTTATGGTCTACCGGGAAATATTGCACTCTGTGAAAAGGGGGTGAGCCAAGCCACACAGTCACTGAATTTCTAGAAAGGGAAGTCCTTGTTTGTCTCTGAATGTTTTCAAATAAAATAATCATTTATTTTACTCCTGTATATTCAGCAAGGGTCAACAAGGGCGAACTTGCAGTTGTTACGTTCCTGCAGGCATATCTGGTTGAAGAGAAGAAACTGTCATAAAATAAACCACTGATAAGCTGCTGTTAGAGCTGAAAACTGGGTGCTGTTTTGGAAACTGTTAGCTTGGGAAGTTTAAGCCTTGATTACGCCCCCGGGGCTTTAGAGGGAGTGAGCTGTTGTATGATCACTTCAGTAAAGTATATGCTGTACTATGGCTGGGAGCAACGACATGATGTTTTGGATGGTTCCCTGGAAGTTTTGTACCTGTTTGGCTGTTGGGCAACATTGATACTTTTGCTCTTAAAAACACGTGCTAACCAACCCAGAAACAGTTGCCTTGTTATTAATTAAACAAATACAAGGTAAACAGATGCCTTTAATACATGATAAATGATGAATAGGCGAGGTGTTGGGATCTACTCCTGGTGAATAATGTCACTTTAAGATAGTAGTGTCCATTGTGCTATGGTTCAATTGTTTTGCCTCTGTTGATGGATGTTCTGTCCACTGGTAATCACTCGCTGACTGGAGGAGGGAGCAACACTCTTGAGAGATGTATCTTCAAATATACCCTTTCTTTGCCTATGGGGGTCTGGAAGAAACCCAATTACAACAAGAGGCTTGAAAGATAAAGTGGAAGATCATGCATGCAAAATCTACCACTCTCACCCCAAATCAGAGGTCTTTGCAAAGTTATTTTTTCCCAAAAGTAATGAAACATATGAAATTTCCCAAGGTTGGCTAAATCATTAAGTTGAGAACCGGGCTCATTTCTCTCTGCCAATCTTTAACAAAGAGGTTTGTTTAATCTTCCAATTTCTTGCAACAATAATCGGGACTATGACTGCTGTGTGCTGGACTAATTTGGTTCATCCCATTGCTTACAATTGGTTGGCTTTCTTGCCAGTCTCGTTTGTGTGCATCCTGTTTAATGGCTTTCCTTCCTCTTCTCATGTTTGTCCATCCCCTGGAGCATAACTTCTTTACCATCCTTTTGTTTGGCTGGTCTGCATCTTTCCACAGCCCCATACCAGGGAACTTAGGCCTGATTTAGATCTTGGCAGACGTATTACTCCATCACAACGGTGACGGATATCCCATCTGCCTAAATATAAATTCCAAGGATATAATAGCACTGTTGTTTCCCGTCGCTGCTCCCACGACTTACTTCCCTCCTACCATCCCCACTGTTGCTCAGCCACCCAACCCTCCCCATCACTTTATTTTTTGCATTAGTTTTTCTTTTTTGGTCGATCTAGTAGTTGCATTTGGTTATCAGGCCGCTCTTTTCTATAAAAAAATCTACTCTTGCACTCATTTTATATATTTTGAATTTTCTGTTCCAAGATGGCAATCCTCTATCTTGAAACAGAAAATTAAAATGAAATTAATATTGTCACTTCTTCATAACGCACAGGTTTGCATGCTTGATCACATATGTGCATGTATTTGTCATCACACTTGATTATTATTTTTTGATGTTGCTTTTCCATATCGGCAAAAAAGCATTGCTGTAATTTGTATTTGAATTCGAGTCATAACTGTTTACATGTTTAGTCGGGCCTGACTAATAGCCACTTCCTTTGACTGACAGCCTACCCATTTGGCCCATTTGCCTGCTTATCCCAAGGTATCTTTCTCCTAAATTTGTAATAAAGAATTACAAAGTACTTACATGAATGCAATGCCAAATTAAAGATTTAGGCCGCAGTTGTAGCCTTGTAAAAATACTGCTTCAAGAGCAGCTTTGACACACTGACTGTTTTTTGAAGTAATGATTGTACGATATCTTCCAACAAATAAATCGGACTTTAGCCAGAAATTAAAATGAGATCGAGCCAAAGTTTCATCTCAATGGTACTGGTACTGGTGGAATTTCATATTATTCTCATATATGTAGGGGTTAATGTACTCAATATTTATTTAACAAAACAATACCTTTTCTCAGATCACTGTATTTGAGTGAGGGTCCTAAGTAAAAACAGTCAGTGTGTGCCTCGGGACATCCATATCAGCCATTGGCTTTTATATGTTTTTCATGGTTTGTCCTTGCTTAGATTGGCAGTCCATCAAAGCCCTGACATTTCCTGGTTCCTACATTCTCAGGGGCTTATTTATGAGCCCTTGCGTCACTTTTGCGCCGCCGGTGCGTCACTTTTTGTGATGCACCAGCGGCGTAAAAAGTAAGCCTTGTTGCACCATATTTACAAAGTGACGCATCTACATTGATGCGTCACTTTGTAAACCCCTGCGTCACATTATACCTGCGCCAGGTATAATGTATGCAGGGGGGCGTTCCGACGCAAGAATGGGTCGTAGAAGTGATGCAGTGAAATCTATAAGATTGCACTGCGCCACTTCTAGGACGCAAATGCGTCAATATCTTATGCCTGCCTCATGCAGGCGTAAGACTGACGCAGGCACATTTCACATGGGGCCTGCCCATGTGTAATGACCCATTGCTGGAGTTGCGTCACTTTTGAGATACACTCTAGCAGTGCGTCATTTTTGCGTCTACAGATACATCAGAAATACTGATGTATCTGTTCTCCTTGCGACATGATGCGTCATACAGTAAATATGGCGCATCATTGGTGTCGCAAGGAGAGCGCAATGAAAAGTGACGCATCGCTGTTTTCTCGCACCGATGCGTCACTTTTCATAAATGAGGCCCTCAGTTTGTGTTCCCATTAGGTTTGTTTGATGAGAATAAAGCTATCCTTTTGTTCGGCTTCAGATATCACAGTGGTCCTCAATGTACGGCCCACGGGCTAATGGCAGTCAGGCAACCCTTTCCTTGCGGTCCACAGTCTTTTCTCTGGAATTGTGAAAACAACAGCAGAGAAATAAAGCTACTGAGATCCAGTTTTTTTCTCTTTGTTGCTTCTAGCCAAGCATCATCCTATGGTGATTCTGTTTCTTTTTCTGTAGTCAGTTCAGCTTGTTTTATGAGCAGGGCTGCCCTGTACATAGAACAAGCTAAAATGACTGTAGAAACAAAGCTCGGAATTAGAAAACACAGAAAACTATGTTGCAAGGAGGATACATATATTTGTACTCTAGTAGTTGTGGGCTTTGGTTTTACAGCTAGTTAAATCTGAATTCTGATCAATGCAGGCCTGCTCTTAGGTGAAAGCTTAGCAGAGCAGACTGTGGAAGAAAAAGTATGTGAACTGGGAACAAGAGTTTAACAGGGAGGGGTTATTGAGTGGGTGTAGGGAGTCGACAAATAGCTAAAAAGAGCGAAATATCATGTAAATATGTTGCTGGTCTTTAACCTAAAGGTAAACTGCATATAAAATGTAATCCACACACTGTAATTGAAAAATGAATGCAAGTTAAACTAACATCATCCCTTCCATGTATCACACATCTGAGGTTAAACTAAAGCGCATTGTCTTTTAATACCAGCATTGCCATAGGGTCAGAAATGTGTCACACTTATCAGGTGATGTAGTTGAGCATAGCTTTCTTACAAATGAAAACAGAATAAATCTTACTTTTTTCTGTCGTCACTATTATTGCCATATTGTTGTTAAGTTCTCCATACAGTGTCATTGCTAACAAAAAAACTACGCCAACGGCAGAACAATTACATCGATGTCTATTAGTGAATGTGTCTCCTAGTCCCATGGTTATGGAATCTGCTCTCTCCATAAGAGCCCAAGTTCTAGCATAACAGAAGAGCTCAAGATGTAGCATGACAGAACTCTCCAATTTATCAGCGAGCTACTCACGTAATAATCAGTCCGAAGTATATTCCCCAGTATGTCACTAATGTATAAAACTGTGTCTTTACTAAGTACATTTGAGTGAACTTTTGATATTATTGCTGTCACTCAGTGTACATGTTACATGTGAATGGCAACGTTTTTTCTCAGACTATTCAAATTATTAATTTTATCTATGTTTTGAATGCACTCCCTCTTTGATTGTCCTAACAGTGATACTATGTAATTGTGAAGCGCTCTGATACCCAATAGGCCATGTTTGCGCTATGCAGAACACTGAGTAAACAAAATAAATTAATAAACAATACTAATTGCTGGCAGTCCCCCTGCCTCTCCATTATTTGCTATGTACAAACACCATACACTTTCCACTAATAATAGCCTTTTTAAAATGTCCATTGTCTACCTCAGTTCTTTTACACAGTTATTATTACAAGTGTTGTCATCTTATTACAACTCACACTCTTGCATTACTTCATCTTACATACTAAATAAGTACAGATTTTAATTTGTAAAGACTCCTTTTTTGCTACTACACAAATACACAGAGATGTACTTTCCAATCCAACTGTCGTTTTTGTGGGCCTGATGTACAAAGATTCCTTGTAAGAAATTGTAAATTGCATCAAATAACAATTTGCAATGTGCAATTTCTTGCAAGAAATCTACTAAAAAAACAATTCAGTGGAAGCGGTTGAAACACCAACTTCTACCAAATGCTTTGGTATTTGATGATCAAGCCTATGTGTTAATAGGTTAGTTCACAAATTACCTATTCAAACTGGGTTGAAATTCAACATATCTTATTAATATGCATGAAGTAGGTCACAAATTGAGCCGTAATACAATTGGTTAGAATCACTGGCATGGTGGGATTGCTTATAGATAAGCAACCTTTTTTGTAAATGGAGCCTGTTTTCATAGAAGGAAAACTTAATGCGTTTGAAAAAGAAAGTGAATATTCTGGGAGGAGACAGTTGTCTGTGAACCACTGCATGCTCCTAAAACCGTTTTGCCTTCTGTCACAGACAGAAAGTGGTCCCTTGGGGACTCCTTGTTTGCAAATGGTTACAATCAATTTGGATTTGGAGGTAAACTATTAATGTATTATGACTGCAAAACACTAATACATAAGTTAAGGAATCAGTATTTGTAAGGGAAGCCCTCTACGCGCTCCTTCAAAATACAGATTCTGTATTAAGTCGAAACCCAATTTGGGATTTAGTAACATGTTACCGAATCTCAGTTTGGGTTTGCACATATAAAAAAGCCATTTTGGAATCTCAAATGGTCACATTTGACCTTTGTGAACGTAAAATTGTTTTGTACACCAGGCTCTAAATGTACTAGACATCCATTTGTCTACCTCAGCTCTACTACACAATCATGATTTTAAGTATTACCATCTTATTGCAACCCACACACTTGTAATATTTCATAATACATAAATACTACTTTCAAACAGTAACTATTTCTCTAACACTATACCTGTCCACTCTCCCATAACGTGTTTCCTTTACGTTTGAGGAACTTGGACTTTCTTTGTTGAATTTATTATCTACTCATGGAGCAATGCACACCAACATCACCTTTTTTCATCCACTTGTGACGCACAGTATCGCTTAGTGTATTTATACTAATATTTTTATGGCACGTCTTTAATCTTGACATAGCAAAAAGGAGCTAAAGGGGAAAAGTACAAGACTGGGTCATCCCCCACTCAAAGCAGTTTTCCAACAAAAAAGACCCAATCTATTAAGTACAGGACTACTTTGAACACTATGTAAAAAAGGAATTGAGAGGTATCAAATTGGCCTCTTCAGAACCACCCCCAGCTATCTAAACTTGTGGGGTGGATTCCCAATTTACCAGAGCCTGTACTGATTTATAAAAATTTGCAAGAACCCTAGACCAATGTAGCAGTCACTATGTTCAGAAAAAATCAATATTTGAAAAAAACGGTTTAATCACAGGGATGTACAACCCACACCGTGAATATCAGTGAGAAAAACAGTGAGAAAAAATGTGCAGAGCAAGGTAGCACCTCACGTGCGCAACACCATAGTGGGCTGACACTGGTTAGATCATCACCAGTACTGCCACGTTTCTCATCATAGGTTGCCACCTTGCTCAAAGAAAACTGGGTAACTCAACCAGAAAAAAATCAAAAAAGGTGAAAATATGTGAACATCACACACCAAAGTCCTCAATTAAAATTGAAAGAGAACCATGGCCATCATAATTTTATTCTTAGCTCATGGGTCAATTCAAAGATAAAAAGTGCTGTATTTTAACAGACAGGAAGCCAGTAAGCCGACATGTTTCATTGCCTTACTTTTACGGCAATTTCTTCAGGGCAACAGGACTTCATTCACCTTATCAGCACACTTGCAATGAACTATTTGTGACTGCAAAACAAAGGAGATCTTGGAATTGGAAGAAAGCATTAAGAGGGATACCACACTTGCTGACACAAAGGAACAGTTATCCAGAATTCAGGAGGATCTCTTTGATTATAAAAACTATATGATAAATCAAAAAATAAAGGGTTTGAAGCGTAATTTAGAACGCTTCACCCACGAATGGGCATTCCCATATGTGGAAGACAGCTATTACCAGCAAACAACTGATGTGAGACCCCGGGGTGGGTTTGCCAGGGGAGGGAGACAGCCCTTTAAACGATCACCCTACAATTGGACCTTTGACAACACCTCTTCTGAGGAAGACGAGATTAGTGGACCAAGTGGGCAGGGTGATAAGACCAACAGGGTTAGGTTTAATCAACCTGAGCAAACCAATGAAGATCCAGGTTTACTGTTGAGGTCTTTTTTAGGACAAAACCAGAGAGGACACAGAGGGCGGGGAGGCCAGAGGGGCAGAGGTCAGGCTCGACTCAATCGAGATCAAACGTGGCAAGGGTTTTCCCCTCGAATAACACGGAGTCGAGGACGGAATCAACTTTGAATGACATTGTAGTGAACTTATCTGATTATATTTTGTCAGACGATGAAAGACGGGTTTTGAATAAAGGTTTGGGATTTGTGCCCACTCCAGCACATGACAAATTCAAATGTCGTACTGAGTTTCACAAAACAATGAGGAAGATTAAAATCAAAAAATTCTTTGCCAATAAGACACAGGACCCCCCCTCTTTGTTTTCTTCTGATTTACGCTGCCCCTCTAACTTTTGCCCGCCTTCAGCGAGTTTGGGTCCAGAAGTGGCGGTCTTTGAGAATAAAATTCTTCATGAAATCAATGTCCTGGAAAATAAGAATGAGAATCATATTTTTAATAATATGAGTAAAAAAGACTGGACAGCAGTTAAAAGTCTACAGGATAACCCCCTTGTAACCATAAAATCTGCGGACAAGGGTGGTGCAATAGTCCTAATGAACACTAGGGACTACGAGGATGAGGTCTTGAGACTTTTGAATAATCGTGAAAATTACCATCCTTTGACTCGTGACCCTCGTGGTGAACTTCTGGTGCTCATTGGGACTATGGTATCCGCGGCGAAAGAAAAGAAATGGATTACTGCAAAAGAGGCTGAATTTCTTGTGAATGTTAAATCTAGGACACCGGCATTCTATATTATCCCGAAAATTCACAAGGCCGCCAGGCCACCGCCTGGCCGCCCTATAGTATCGGGAATACAATCAGTCCTCGAGCCTCTTTCGCAGTTTGAGGATTTTTTTCTAAGAGAATCGGTCATTAAACAAACCTCCTTTGAGCAGGACACTAGAGACATTCTAAATGTACTAGAAACCGTGAATTTTGACACACAATCTGAATTCTTAGTGACGATTGACATCGAGTCAATCGTCCTCTTCAACCTCGGTGGAGGAGGAAATTGAACAAGGCAGCCTGCCTTCTCAGGAAGATTTACCACAAATTGGGGGCTCTCTCCCAGGCTCTCCTTCTCGGAGTGCTCTTGGAGGTCCAATTTCTAATCCATCTGGGTTTTTAAACCCTCTGGCCCCCCCTTTTGTGGTAACAATTGACTCTGAAAATTCTCGCCCTCCGGCCCGGCCTGTAAGTACGTCAAAGGCCCCTGTGGATGTGCGTGTACTAGATTTTGTTCCATTATTTGATACTGACCTCTTATTAAATAGAGCCTGGCTTCTCAAGCGTTTCAGTGAGGTTGAATGTCTCTATCACATTCAGTCTAGAGACATTGAACTGGTAACTTTGTTGGGTGGTAGTCGGGTTTTGAGTATTCGGGTGAAATTTTATTCCCCTATCATAACAAATTTGATACTAGAACAGGCTGAAAATTTTCAACGCTTAGGTATTGATATTCTACCTATCCCTACCCCAGGCAAGCCAAACTCTTTCGATAAGCAGGGGTTGAGGGGTGATGAACAAAACGGGGTAACCTCTCCTCTGAGAGACCTGAAAATTTGGGTTTCCAGGGGAAAACGCACAGTATCGCACGTGAAGCCTCTCCCACTAGTTGAGAATTCCACACTCAATGATGACAATAACCGGTGGAATTGGCTCCATAGTGCATTATCAACAAAAAATAAGGATAACCCCAAATTGTTCCACCATCTTTAACCCAGCCTTAAACATAATTTCCTGGAATGCGGCCGGATTCCATAGCAGCCCGGAGAAAATGACCTTTTTATCCACTCTGGAGGCTGATATATTGTGCATCCAGGAAACATGGTGCATAGATAGGTTAACGCCTTTAAAAGATTTTTATGTTTTGGAAGTTCCGGCTGCGCCCTCTAAGAAAGGGCATGCTAGGGGGGGGCTCGCTTGCTTACTGTCAAATAAGTTTCAATGGAGATTTTCCCATTATATTGACTCCAGTAGACTTTTCCACACAATAACATTAGAAAATAT
Source organism: Triturus cristatus (assembly GCF_964204655.1). Classification (NCBI taxonomy): domain Eukaryota; kingdom Metazoa; phylum Chordata; class Amphibia; order Caudata; family Salamandridae; genus Triturus; species Triturus cristatus. Next base: position 575,113,116 of record NC_140582.1, on the reverse strand, counting down.
GTTCCATGACAATGTAAAATATCCCATGGTAATTTTCAATGTGTATATTCCGCCTGAGGAATGTTTTAATGATAAATTGCAGCGGGTTCTCCAGTATATGGATAAGATAAAAAATTCACCTCCTTTTCCTGTAATTTTGCTTATCGGTGATTTGAATTGTAAAGTTTCAAACGCTAGTCTAAAACTTTTCAGGGATAAAGCTAAGGAGGAAGCACATTGCATCCCCCAGACGCTCTTCCCTGAAAACTTAAAGACAAATAAAAGGGGGAAGATCTTGTTAAAAGAATTAGCGATTGGGGATGGTATTATCTTAAATGGAAGATTTCCATCCGACGTCCCCGCAAATCATACCCACAAATCCCCCTTTGGGTCATCAATTTTGGACTATGCTATCGCCAGCTACAGTCTGTTTCCCCAGATTCTTGACTTAAAGATCACACCCACGACTCTGAGTGACCACAGTATATTGTCACTATCAATTTCGTTAAATTCTATGAATACGGCATCCTGGTCGCTAAATGGCAGGGAGGCTACCTTCCACTCGACATCTGGAAGATGCTTCTGGAATAATGCTGCCATTAATGGGGTGCAGGAGCTACTGACCGATACCCTTAGGGAAATAGAAGAGTGGAACGGAAATGAAATAGTTTGTTTTGAGGAATTCATGGTAAAGATTTTATTGAATGCTAAAAAAACTGTCCCCCCTAGGAAAAAAGGAGAGGTAGTTTCTCTAACTCTCCGTAATCTGAATAGGGAATTAAACAAACTAATCCGTGCACAGTACGTCGAAAGGGTACTGGAACGTGGGAAAGATATCGATAGGTTAAAAAGAAAGAGAAGCAGACTTAAGCTAAAAATTAAAAGGGACAGGGAGGATGAAGTATGGATTAAATTAAGGGAATCTGCTGCTTATGGCAACATTAAAGATTTTTGGGCAATAATCGGGAAAGGATGTGGTACTCGCCACTCCCCTACTCCCATAGCTATACCAGAAGATCTATGGTCCTCTCATATCCGAGAATTATATGCAGGGAATGGGACCACAGGTGTGGATAACTTCATGTATGCTGCCCCTGATGACTCGGTCTTCTTTCCCTCTGAGAAGGAAATCGAGTTGGCTATAAAAAATATGCGATCCTCTGGGGCTATGGGACCGGATGAGCTTCCGATGACGGTCCTAAAACAAGACCCTTCAACCTGGAGTAAAATCTTGTACCCCCTGTTTAGGGCATGCCATCTTTCTAAACGTGTCCCTGCATCGTGGAGAGGAAGCATTCTGGTCCCTATCTTCAAAAAGGGAGCAAGGGACAGTCCCAGTAACTATCGCATGATTGCGCTCCTCGACTCCATCGGAAAGGTCTTTGCGAAATGCCTCCTGAGATCTCTTTCTGATTGGGTCGAGGAGCGCAACATCTTGCCGTTGGAACAGACTGGCTTCCGAAGGGAACATGGCACTCTGGACAACCTGACTGCCCTTCAGGTTATTACTGATAAATATGTCCAGGTGAGAGGGGGTGTTGTATACGCCGCCTTCATTGATTTCTCCACAGCGTTCGATAAAGTAGATCGGGGAACGCTGTGGAGAAAATTGGCGAGGATGGGTGTCCCTACTCCCCTGCTGGAATTGGTGCGGGCTCTGCACACTGAGACCTGGTGCAGGGTCTTAATGGGGGGCGAAAGGGGGCTGTCGGCCAAAATACCATCTCAGAATGGCCTTAAACAGGGCTGCTTATTGGCGCCCCTGTTGTTTTCCCTATACACAACTGACCTCCCTGCAGCTGTGTCCCATAGAGAGGGGATCGCACCGTTGATAGGAGGGGTGCCAATAGCCTGTCTGATGTATGCCGATGATGTGTTATTGCTTGACTTAACTCCCGTGGGTCTGGCTAATCGGCTTCAGGCTCTTCAGGACTTTGCTGGGGAGCATCATATGAAGATCAATATTAATAAAAGTAAAGTGATGTGTATTGCTGGTAGGAAGAAATGCCGCTCGACAAATTTTGGTTGGGCTATCGGAGGGCTTAGATTGGAGGTCGTAACTTGTTATACCTTTTTAGGGAAAATATTCTCGGTCAATATGAGCGAGAATTCTCATATAGAGCATTGCTCCCGCAAAGCTCTTGCCCAAGGCAATGGGTTAAAGTCCCTATACCTGGCAACGGGGAAAAGACATTTTTCTAGCCTTCTAGAAGTATTTAGAGCTAAAATCCCCGCAACCATCTTGTATGGTATAGAAATAATTGAGATAAAATATTGGGACTTTTGCCACAAGACTGAGGGAAAACTCCTAAGATCCCTCTCGAATCTTAACAATGCCTGTCCACTGGCTGCTTGCAGGCTGGATTTTGGACTCAGGAGTGCCTGGGTTCAGGGGCTGTGCGCCTTAATAAGATGGGTAGCCAGCTTAGCCAGAGCGAGAGAAGGAACCCTGCGAGTCTTACTCAAAAATGAACTTTTGGGCAATTTTAAGGAGTTCTCTAAACTTGTTAGTAATTTTAGAAGGGCTGTGAAAATCCTTAGACTGGATGAAAGCGCTCTTTTCTCCTATTCTCCCACGCAGTTAAAGCAGGTCCTCAGGGAGGCTTCGTGGGAGTATTGTTTTCTATCTGACAAAAAAACAGTTGGAGATAAAAGGAATGTGGAGCCGCTGATCTCCTCCTATAGGTTGAAACAGCCCCAACCATATGCCCTGTGGAACCTGCCACATGGGATACGTAGGTTTTGGTTTTTATTACGTTATGACTTAATCCCTCTTAACGTGTTGCTGTCTAAATGGCATGGCACTTCACCGTTGTGCAATCTATGTAAATTAAATAACCAGGACTGTATGCATGTACTTTTGATTTGTCCTATGTTACGTAGCTTGCGCAAGCGATGGCTTAAAGTAATTTGTCTTCGCCTCAGCATTGTCACTTTACAAGATTTTCTTCATGCACTTTATTGCCCACCAAATGAAATGTTCTGTGCTTATGTTTTTAACTTTTTTAAAGGATTTTTAGCTATTTATTAAATTCTCTGGAAGATTGTGCCGGCCCGGCCTTGTGGGACTGATGGCTTGCAGTGTACCTATTACGGTCCGAATACTATGTTTTTATAATTCTTGTACTTGTGATGACTGTGTTGCTTTGTCTGTACATGTTTATGTGGCCCTCTTTGAGAGCCAAAACATAATAAATAAAATTTGAAATTTGAATTATTTGAATGACATTGTAGTGAACTTATCTGATTATATTTTGTCAGACGATGAAAGACGGGTTTTGAATAAAGGTTTGGGATTTGTGCCCACTCCAGCACATGACAAATTCAAATGTCGTACTGAGTTTCACAAAACAATGAGGAAGATTAAAATCAAAAAATTCTTTGCCAATAAGACACAGGACCCCCCCTCTTTGTTTTCTTCTGATTTACACTGCCCCTCTAACTTTTGCCCGCCTTCAGCGAGTTTGGGTCCAGAAGTGGCGGTCTTTGAGAATAAAATTCTTCATGAAATCAATGTCCTGGAAAATAAGAATGAGAATCATATTTTTAATAATATGAGTAAAAAAGACTGGACAGCAGTTAAAAGTCTACAGGATAACCCCCTTGTAACCATAAAATCTGCGGACAAGGGTGGTGCAATAGTCCTAATGAACACTAGGGACTACGAGGATGAGGTCTTGAGACTTTTGAATAATCGTGAAAATTACCATCCTTTGACTCGTGACCCTCGTGGTGAACTTCTGGTGCTCATTGGGACTATGGTATCCGCGGCGAAAGAAAAGAAATGGATTACTGCAAAAGAGGCTGAATTTCTTGTGAATGTTAAATCTAGGACACCGGCATTCTATATTATCCCGAAAATTCACAAGGCCGCCAGGCCACCGCCTGGCCGCCCTATAGTATCGGGAATACAATCAGTCCTCGAGCCTCTTTCGCAGTTTGAGGATTTTTTTCTAAGAGAATCGGTCATTAAACAAACCTCCTTTGAGCAGGACACTAGAGACATTCTAAATGTACTAGAAACCGTGAATTTTGACACACAATCTGAATTCTTAGTGACGATTGACATCGAGTCATTATACACCTGTATCCCCCAGGATTCGACGCTGGTGGCAGCAGCTCGTGCTCTGGAGGAACAGGAGTGGTTTTACGACACACCACAGTCATTCGTTCTACAATGCATTGAGATCGCATTAACTAGGAACTATTTTTGTTACAAGAATGACTTGTTCCTGCAAGTCTCCGGTACTTCAATGGGCGCAACCTTTGCGCCCAGTCTGGCCTGCATTTATGTAGGCCAGTTTGAAGAACATCACATTTACCATCATGCCAATCCCTTCCAGAGGAATATTTTCCTTTGAAAGCGGTATATTGACGATGTTCTGTGTATCTGGGCAGGAGTTGCTGCTCTTTTTGAATCGGTTGAACACACTAGATGCGAGCCTTAGATTTACTTGGACATATAGTCGCCAGTCTGCTACCTATTTGGATCTTGATATCCGGGCTGAACAGGGCCAATTGAGAATGATGGTACATCAAAAAACCACTGATAGGAATTCCTTGTTATTGTTCAATTCTTTTCATCCCCGGGCCCTCAGAGATAATCTGCCGGTGGGTCAATTCCGCCGCTATAGGAGAAACTGTTCGTCCACAGCGGATTTCATGCAACAATCCGAGGGTCTGTGTGATAGATTGATTCAAAGACAGTATCCTAGAAAGGTGGTAAAAAATGCGAGAAAGAGATCCTTGAATACACCACGCAGCGCTCTATTGGAGACGCCTCAAAAGTTAAAAAGTGACTGTTTGCCAGTTGTTATGACATACGATCTGTTAGCAAGCAGACTTAGACAACTTATGCGTAAGAATTGGGATCTACTGTCTACAGCAGATTTTAAGATGCCATCTCCCAGGTTTGCATTTAAAAGAGCAGGCAACCTGAAGGACAAACTAGTGCACTCTTGGGCTAGAATTGAACAAACCACATCTACACTACCAGCAGGTCATTACCCGTGCGGGTCATGCTCTGTATGTGGTTTGACTTCCAAATGTGACAGAGTAACTTTGACGGATGGTAGAACATGGTATTTAACTCAGTTCACCAATTGCAACACAACCAATGTGATTTATCGCATTACGTGTAGGTGCGGATTGCATTACATTGGTTTGACTTCAAGGAAGGTCAAGATACGAATTCAGGAACATCTAAGTACCATCAGGATAGGGAAACTGACTACAAAATTTGTGCAGCATTGTGTCACTGAAAAACATGACTCTAGATCTTTGACTTGGACAATTTTAGAGAAGATCAAGGGTGATGCTTCGAATATGGATACATTATTAATCAATAAGGAAGCTCGCTGGATTTTTTCTGAAAGAGTCGATAAAATTGGATTGAACGATGGGATAGAATGGAATAAAATCTCCCTGTGAGGCTGAGGCTGGTGATTGTTTCTTTGTGTCAGCACGCCCCTAATACGGGCCTAAAAATGAGCCTGGTTGCGATTCAGAAGGAGGTCTGCCTGTCCAGTATGGTGGTACTGATTATTGGCAGGTAATAGAGAAAGACATCTCAATGAACTTTGTTCTAGGGCTCAAGTTACAGTTTCCATTTTTGGGAATTTGGGGGAGTCTGTTTTTAATTCCCTTGATGAGCTGCAACCTGTGGGGTACATTTAAAAACCTGTAGTAGTGAAAGTATATCTAGCTGAAAGAATTGTGCTTATACCATTAAATGGGTATATTTTGAGGATCCACGGAAGACTGGGTTGGTAGCCGTCGGTACCTGTAAAGGTATTGACTCACTGCACTTTAGAAACATGGCGTTTCCTGTTGCCCATTCCATTATGTTTGTTCCATAGACATGAACGAGCACACGTGATTGTTGTGTTTGGGGCAATTAATGTTATCATCCAAATGAGGATGGGTGTACGTTATTATTAGGGCTCCCGGTTTTCCGTTTAAACGGATTTTTACATATAAATACAGACGGAAAACAAGTTTTCCTTTGTCTGTATTTATATGTAAAAACGGGAAAATACTAGTACATTTTGCGGCGCTGCGCTGCTCCACAGAGAGTTGCAAAACAGGATGGTATGGTGATTGCTCACAAAGTATGGCCTCTGGTGTTATCAGCATTTACAACAAAGCCTCGTTAACAAGTGAATGGTCTTTTAAAGACCTGCGAAGTACTCAGGTGCGGCTGGTAACTATGGGAGATTTGAATATCAGGCGGCACACGTGTGATGACGTTTACTCGGGAGAGGGGGGTTGAAACCCTGCTATTTTCTAGCTGTGTGGTCTTGGTAACCTATAGGAATTGACCTTAATTTAAAGAAATCAACGCCTCTCGGCATCTGTTACCATGTCTAATAAAAGTGGAAGTGCTTTAGAAACGTTAGCACCTGTAGTAGGCGCTAGAAGCGGCATCGGCGGGTGACGTGGGTGGCAGCTGATATCAACAATATTTAGATAAATCATTGGTCCAGTGCGTTAATGTAAAGCGCTTTTACCCGTTTAGGTAATTAAGGTTCTCTCCTTGGAGTACACATTTGAAACACCCCTGACAACGTTTTTTCATAATGCATGGTGCCAAGATTGTGGCTTCTCGTCGCTGCACGGGTTTTGCCAGCTCCGCGATGGGAGCACCAAGTTTGTTTCCAGCTGCACTGTTTACCATGAAGCACAATTTCATCGTATCTGCATTTTTCACTGTCTGTGACTGTTGTAGGTAATTAAACAGCGGCCATAGGCGCAGCCCCTCCAGATATTAAATCTGGGTGAAATAAAGGGCAAGTAAAATTCTGAGAAAAGTGAGGGCAGTAAGAGAGGGGCGGTGTCTTCGGCAGTGACCCTGAAACTGCCCCTTAGTTTTTATTATTTTCAGCATGGTTCAGCAAAGAATTTAAGTGCAATGCTTGTGTTTAAAAAAAAAAAAAAAAGTTGCACGGAGAACCAGGTCGGTTGTGCTCCACGGCAAATTCCCTAACTGCCCCTACTTCCTTTAGCTACGAAAAACTGAAGCGCTCGGAGGCAGCATAAAGCACTATATCAAAACTGAAAACTTGAACACAATGACTGGATTAGTTCATAAGTGAAGATCGATTTCCAAAAAGTTTAACTTTTAGAATTGAGTCTCTTGAAATGGAGCACCCCGCCCCCCCACGCTCGAGTCTAAAGGAGTGACCACATGGGATTATAGGATTTTCTCTAGAGTGCAAACAGAGTCCAGTCCCACGCAGGGCTTCTGGCCAAGGTCGAAGGCCTGTGCCTCCTTCCCTCACACACACACACAAACTCCTGATTGTGGTCGGCGCCAAATCCACACTTTTCGTCGGACCTGCCCATCTTATCCCGATAGGGTGGTGTTTTCAAGGTCTCCTGCGCTTTCAGGAAACCAAAGGTGCTGCTTGAAACGGGGCTGCATGAGTGGGTCTATAAATTGGGACACCCCCAGAAAAAATTATCTAAACGTCACTGCCTGGGGTGCATTGTAGCCCCCTAAATCCACTTCAAGGGGGGGGCGCTACTGGGGCAGAATACAACGTTAACAAGACCCCTAACTTTGACCTGGGTATGGGGGCACAGAGGCTAAACGAGGTGACGGAGAAATTATTAAAACCGAAACGACAATGCAAAAAGGTGAGAGGAAAATTGAACGAGGGTGCAAAGAAGGGAAAAGCGTGCCAAGGAAAGGCATGCATGAAATACAGAAAAAAGGAATCCGAAGGAAAGAGGATACAATTAGAAGGGGGCAAATGAAGATACAATGGAAAGAATGGCTTTGAGGAAAAACTCAAATAAAATAAATGGAAGAAGGGAAAGAGAAGGAAATGTACATGCATCAGTGCGGCTCCGTAGGAAGGATCAGGACCGCTCATTCCGTAGTATAACGTTCAAACTGGGGGAAAGTATATATATTTTTTGTTTTGTTTTATGTAGCGCGAACTAGACCCGAGAAATCGGGCATCAATCAGAGCGCTTCACATGAGCACCTGTTTCGTTACACAAGGACACATTCATTTTGTTAGGCACTAGGAGATTAAGTGATTTGCCCAGAATCACAGGATGTGGAGTCGAGCCCGAGACTCGAACCTTGGTCTCCCAGCTCCAAAGTCGACAGTCTAGCCATGAGACCACATCTCTGTTACCAGAGACACCAGGTGTTAAGTGAGGGTGCTTGCATTAGTTGAGCTATGCATATCAGCACAGAAGGGATAAGTTCAGGGCTCGAGTCGGGGTACCATGCGGGTGGACGGCGTCCCCCCACTTATTTTACCAGGTTTTTACCGGGTGGACGCCGTCCCCCCTACCCAAAAGCTGGACTTCACTCTTTGGCCTCTCTGGAGCGAGATCAGAGCTCATTCAGAACGTCTGTCTACCTGCATTCACTGCGGGGGGGTTAAACGCAGCCTCCGCGAGGTAGGGTGCAGACCACCTTTCATCTAAAGGCATATGAATACCCATGAGATTCCTGCCGTGACGTCACTTCCGGTGACAGCGTCCCCCCACTTCTTTTTTTAGGACTTGTGCCCTGGATAGATTTGATGGATAGGAGGTACTTCCTAAGAATGCGTCACTCGCATGCCAATAACCTGTTTATTGCTCACTGAAGGCTGTTTCTTAGCGCTGGAGTACATTTACTAATAAGCTGCACCTTATTGCTCTTCCTGCTGGTCTGATTCCGGGTGTGTCTGAAAAGGTGGTTATTTCATGTGTTTCTATTGAAGACCTTCATATTAAATCCACTGACTTGCAGTGATGGCAAATATGTATTTTAGGTCTGAGAAAGGAGTCTGTGTGAAAGAGGACCTTAATTCAAGGGGTCAGTAGTTCAGTAGTTCAGTGTAGTGGCCAGGGTTTAAATAAATGTGGAAAAATACTAGCTGTAGCCTCATCTTTTACTTGTGGGAAAAATATATGTGGATAAATACAGATAAAATGCCCAAAAAATAAATATGGATAAATACAGACGGAAATGGCAACAAAAAAAAATACCATTAAACCGGGAGCCCTAATTATTATATACATTGAAATTGCCTCGTTGTTGTCTACATATGGTACACATTTTGGGATTTAGAACCATTTTTGCCTGGTTCTCTAAGGGAAGAGACTGAAGATTTGCTCATTCTAAGATGGCGCCCCGTCTTACTCGATGTATCACGTGACTTTGTAGAAACCAACGTAGGTCACGAAGTAACCGGCGTGTATATCAGATGGCCGCACAGGGATCCCGATGCGGCTGAGACGAAGCTCGGGACGCGACTATTTTGCGGTGAGATGTATGGGTGGGGGAGCGATGCAGGAATGAATACATTTATACTTATGGCGATTGTGTACCTAGGTGTGAGCTATGGTCACCGATCCTGTGCAGAATTTTGCCTTGGGTTATATTGTCTGATAAGATGCTCTTGGACGGTGTCAGATAGCGGAATCAGTATGATTACATCCCTAGATAGATAAGGGATATAAAGTTGAGATGAACTTCAATATCTCCAAGCCTCTACAACTGAGGAACATAGACGATGTGTTAGATGCTCTTTGAAACACATTTGTTGAAAGATTGTTTCTGATTTAAGTTAATTTTTCCACAGAATGCCCAAAGTATAAGAGGGCTTGCGAAATACAGGATCACTGCAAAATTCACAGTGCCTGTTTGACACGCTGTCGAGCTGGTATGAAAAACCTTGGCTGATAACGGGTAATGATAACCCATGTGGTTGATTGATTTTTTATACATGTATGATTGGAAGAGTATGGATCGTGTGAGATTCTGTTTTGGCGCTCAGTGTATAACGGCAAGAACCCTCTTCTTCTGTGTTTTGCAGTCACAAATAGTTCATTGCAAGTGTGCTGATAAGGTGAATGAAGTCCTGTTGCCCTGAAGAAATTGCCGTAAAAGTAAGGCAATGAAACATGTCGGCTTACTGGCTTCCTGTCTGTTAAAATACAGCACTTTTTATCTTTGAATTGACCCATGAGCTAAGAATAAAATTATGATGGCCATGGTTCTCTATCAATTTTAATTGAGGACTTTGGTGTGTGATGTTCACATATTTTCACCTTTTTTGATTTTTTTCTGGTTGAGTTACCCAGTTTCTTTGAGCAAGGTGGCAACCTAATGATGAGAAACGTGGCAGTACTGGTGATGATCTAACCAGTGTCAGCCCGCTATGGTGTTGCGCACGTGAGGTGCTACCTTGCTCTGCACATTTTTTCTCACTGTTTTTCTCACTGATATTCACGGTGTGGGTTGTACATCTCTGTGATTAAACCGTTTTTTTCACATATTGATTTTTTCTGAACATAGTGACTGCTACATTGGTCTAGGGTTCTTGCAAATTTTTATAAATCAGTACAGACTCTGGTAAATTGGGAATCCACCCCACAAGTTTAGATAGCTGGGGTGGTTCTGAAGAGGCCAATTTGATACCTCTCAATTCCTTTTTTACATAGTGTTCAAAGTAGTCCTGTACTTAATAGATTGGCTCTTTTTTGTTGGAAAACGTCTTTCATCTTACCATAGTACCTTTAAACCTTTTCCTTGAGAGGAACGTGAGAGTAGTAACTCACACCACACCAACACTGCATTTGGTACATGACTTTTCCCAATCGCCACATGTAGACAGTACACACAAACACTGTTTAGCCTCTAATCCTCTACCTTACAAAAGCCAGACCGATTGACTTTATGGTGCTCTTTAGGAAATGTGTTACCCTTCATGAAGAATCAGGGAGCTAGATGTAAAATTATTTGGTGTGTAAGCTGGTGTGGCCAAAGGACTACCGATAAAGGCATTGCACAGGACTAGCTTTGATACTGGCATCATAAATGCTAATTATCATCTTTATAAGAATAAAATCTCACTCACAAAATGTGGCTAGCTGTGAATGGCAGGGGTGTGGGGCATTGTGCCACTGATATTTTGCCCCCCAATTTCATCCAAGTATTATTTGTATTTCACTAACAGTGAAAAAACGAGCTGTAACACTGCCAGTATGTAGAAGTGGCCTGAGGAGGTGGGTCTTATATTGACAGACATAGTCCTGTAGTGACGATAGCCAGCACGCACCTGAGCCCAAGTGCGCATGCCAGGTTGGACGGCTGCCTTTCTCCAGCCAACCGACATGCACATTAGAGTCATCTCTACCTACCAATTAGTGAGCGTGGGTGACTCAAGGCTGAATCCCCTGATCTCAGAAATAAGCGGTGAGGTCCCCAGCACCAGCCAATCCTGGTGCTGCTGCAACAGCAGGAGGAGCGCTAGTATTGGCTAAGCTTATAGAGTAAGATGGCGGGTTGGGAGGAGGCAGTCTCTCCCCCATTTTCATGCGATTGGAGACAGAGATAGTCGGTGGTTGAAACCGACTCCCGCCTGCCCAGCTCCGAGGATGACCTGAGAGGCTCGCCCAGGGAGAGCTGCTGCTGTTAAAGAACTTAAGCAATACTATTGGCCAGACTTTTCTTTTCGGTGGATAAACAACTTGCACAAGTTGCACCCGCTTTTCGCCAGGTAAGGACTAGCAGAAATCCATGTTTACTATATTCTAATGCTTCTTTTTGGATAATGTTAGCCTATGGCCCCTTTTCTTGGTTCGCGCTGGGACACTCTGTTGAGTAGCTGCACGCGTTTTAAATTGACATAACTTAACAATCGGTTAAGTACTTAAAGCTCAATAGGCTATAGCATTTAATACACAAATGATTGAGTAATAGCCTTTTTTGCAATGTATAATTTATATATCACTTCGTATTCCTGATGAGACTGCAATGCACTCTGGTTCGCCTTTGGTTCCCAGGGGCCATTTCACAGTGCATGGTTGATGGAAGGGTCTGGGTAGAATGTAAATTGGCCTGTGGGAGGTGGTCTGTGCGGTGCGTGACGATCTGTGATACACTCCAATCATGGTGCGGTGAACTAGGAGCGGTGGCTAGGTATGAGGGGCGGCAGAAAATTGTGAGAACTGAATTGATGCGATCGTGTTTGTGGGTCTAGCAAAGCTGTCAGTAGCCTACATGATTGAGGGAATACTTTTCTCATTGCTGAGCAACCTTTTGTTTGATATCATGCAGTTCTGCCTGTTGTTTTGATTGGTTACAATTTTATATGAGCCGACCCAGTCCTGTCTATACTGGCAGATTTCACTGCGAAGATATACCATGGTTTTCCAGTCGGGTGAAATAAAATGTGACATATATTGTAAAGAATGGTTTTGTCTGATTCAGAAGTTTTATTTATTTTAAACTGTATTAAGCTTTCCTTTTACAAGGAGGAGTATGTTGATGCAGATTCTACAAGCATGTCCTACATTAGATGTTCTGCATTCTAGCCAGAGCACATATATAAACTGTATCTGGTTTATCGAGACTGGACTGAAACCACTCTGGATAAACTGTCTTTACTTGGTGATGAGGTGTTGGCAGTTAAGGTGTAGGTGAGGGGTATTTTGCCTCTAAGCTATACACAAGCCGGTTTCTGTGATCACTACCTCTTTAGCCCAATGTCTCAGGTTAATGCTGACCCTCCCTTCACTCTCTTGTGTCTTCCTAGTCATTAAGAGAATAATGTGTGCTTTTGCAGCACGCCTTACCAGTCCTTTTACATTTGAGTCAGAAAACATCTGAAAGAGAAGTTCCATATAGTAGGCGGGCCCGCTCTTCCCTAATGCCTGGCTTTGCTACTGTTAATCCTAAATTACTTAGCAGGAGGTTGTATCTGGGCAAGTCGACATCAGTATGTACGCTAAGCAGGACATATTTGGGGTCCATCGGGATTTGTGTCTCAAATATATTATTCAGTTTTTCTACTATCCGTGTCCAATACCTATGTATTATTTGGCATTCCCATAAAGTGTGGATATAAGAGCCCTTCTCTGTTTTGCATCGTAGGCACTGTGGCGTCTCAGCTCAGCCCATTGCATGAAGTCTTGCCCTGTCATAGTACACTCTATGCAATATTTTAAACTGGATCAGTCTCAGCCTGAGTTTTATTGCCACTTCTCTAGGGTGCATTAGGGCCGGTTCCCAGCCTATGTCTTCTAATTTACCCATTGTGGCCTCCCATTTACTTCTAAGTGCTAGTAGATTGTCGGGCATATTATTTAGTAGTGTTTTATATGTCCACAGGACTGCCTTTTCTATAATCTCCTCCTGGAGCAGCCTGCCTTCTAGTGGAGCATATTGAGGGAGATCAGTAATGTCAGGTTTCTGCGCGTTCCAGGCATGTCAGAGCTGAATATATTTGTAATGTTGCCTATCAGACCTACGTACCTAAAAATGTCACCCAGATTAGTTATCCCGATGGGGTCCCATCCTTTGAACCCCCGCAGTTTTGCTAACTCCTGCAGCTGCTTGCCTCCCTATAAGGGGGTAGCCCTTGTCAACCTTTTTTCCCATTTCATTTGACGTTCTGCTTCTTTCCAGACTTCTATTACTCTCTGTATAGCCGGTAGTAGGCCCTGTATTCCATGACCCCATATAAACGTAATGTAAGTGAGAGTGTTTTCGAAATTGGAGTCTCTCTAAGGCATATGGAAGGTGGTACTGGGTGCATGTCCCCATTCGTTAAGTACTGTGAGGTGAGCAGCCCGATAATAGGCCCGAATATCTGGTAGCACTATACCCCCATTATAATGACTGCGTGGTAGTGTTTGTAGTGCTACTCGGGGGTGGCCTCCGTCCCACAATGGCGTGCGGACTTGGTTGTTTATTGCCTGGAAAATTGCCTCCGGGATCTTGTGGTACGTGTTTTGAAGAATATATAGAAGCTTTGGCAGTGTGATCATTTTATACATGGCAACCCTTCCGAGTAATGTCAATGGGAGGCGCCGCCATCTAACAACGTCTTCCTGGAATTCTACCAGGACACGTTAAACATTATGGGTGAGGCAATCCGTGTCATTGGTGGAGATAAACAGACCCAGGTTTTTGAAGCCATCAGCTGCAATGGAGAGATACAGCGGTATGAGTTGTGTGTCAGCAGGGCCACCAATGGGATATATGCTGGATTTCCCCCAGTTAATGTTATATCCAGCTCGTTTTCCATATTCTGTGACTAATTCAAATACAACGGGAAGTGTTATGTCTGGGCTGGCAATATATAGTAGCATATCGTCTGCATAGAGGGAGATTCGTTCCTCCCTCATCTGTCCCTCGTCATCCGGGAATCCCTTCAATGCTGGGTGTGCTCTGATTAGGCATGACAATGGTTACAGTACCAGTGTAAACAGCAGAGGGGACAGTGGGCAACCCTGTCTGGTCCCTCGCTGGATGGGGAAGGCCGCTGATTTGTTACTCCATTGACTTTCAATTTGAAAGGCATGAAAGGCCAATAGACATTATCAAATGCCTTTTTGGGGTCGAGCGATAGGAGTGTCCAAGGCCTGTCTCCCCGTTTAGCTGTGTCTATCCAATTTGCCAGTCTGCATAGATTAAGACGTGTGGAACATTTAGGCATAAAGCCCAACTGATCCTTATGAATCAATGATGTGATAAACATTAGCAGTCGTGTGGCAAGTATAGAGGCCAAAATCTTAGTCTCAATATTTAAAAGCGAGATTGGGCGGTAGGACCCACAGTCTTCTGGGGTTTTACCAGGTTTTGGAATGACCACCAACGTGGCTTGGCAAAGATCCGGGGATAGCGTACCCGCCTCCTTGCCCGCCAGAAGCATTCTTAATATGTGTGGGGCTAGCAGACTATTATTCCGTTTGAAAAATTCCCCAGGTAGCCCATTGGGACCCAGAGTTTTCCCTGATTTTTGTTTGTCAATAGCGACCTATACCTCTTCCAGAGTGAACTCTGCTTCTAGGGCATCTATATCCTCCTGGCACAGGGTGGGCATTTCAATTTCGCTAAGGTAGCTGCTTATATCATCCTCGTCAACTGTTACCTTCGCCTTATAAAGATTAGTCTAATATCGCTCAAATGCTCCTGCTATGTCTGCTGCAGTATTGTGTTGTATACCTGCTTCAACTATCTGGCCAACTCAGTTTGCCTCCCTCTCCTTCCAGCTCAGCCAAGCTAGGAGTTTCCCTGCCTGGTCACCTGACTCATAGAAATTGTGCTGCGTTGCCTGTATTTGTGACTGGACCTCCCTATCAACCAGTGCATGAAGTTGCCTGCTTGTGACCTCTAACTGCCTAAGCGAGGTTGCCTAATTTTTAGGGGCAATGTTGTGTTCTAGGTCAAGAAGTTGGCATTCCAGGGTTTCTATCTGAAGAACTTCTGCTCTGCGTTTCCAAGCTATTGTATCCTGCAGCCTACCTCGAAGGACTGCCTTATAGGCCTGCCAGAGAGTGGCCTCGGAAGATACTGAGCCGTCATTCTCTCGAAAGAACAGCTCAGTCTATTTAATAACCTCCATCACTGCCTTGTCACGTAGCTCCCATGCACTCAGCCACCATTCTGACCGTGTTCCACATGCTCTTCCTCCTACTTGTAACCCTAGCGGTGAGTGGTCAGAAATACCTCTAGCCAAGTACTCTACTTCATCTATTGTCTTTATTTCCCCTGCTGGAGCGAATAAGTTGTCAAGTCTAGAAAAGGTCTTATGTGCCCTGAGAAATAGGAGTAAGCACGTTCTAATGTATGGTGCCGGCGCCACAAATCTGTTAGCCCGATTGACCTCACAAATTCAGCCAGCAGGGTAGGGACACAGGTCCCTACTGACGGCTTGGACTGATCCTGACTCAGGTCTACAACATCATTAAAAACACCTCCGATACAAATTGCTTAACATTGAACATTTTGTACAGCATTGACTTTCAGTTTGCTTTTGCACCTTACTGCTGCTGTCTAGCTAAATCACTGCCAATTTTAATGAATGTTTTTTATTGCACACAATGAAAACTGAAATGAAGTCTGTTTAAGCTTCTTCTAAGAGAAACAAATTGAAGTAGGACAAGAAGTGATTTTGCTAGGATCCCAAAATGTGATCAATTGTAGAAGTGTCTATTCAAACTTAAGCGCTCACCCTCGGGAACTCCTTCTCTCCACAATCTACACATTCCTTTAAAGTAACAATGATGAACACATCCTCCATTGTGTATAGTAAAGTGCTAGTGGCCAGGTTTCTAGACATAACTCTCCCTAGCACAGTATTCTGAGTGGCAATGTCTGTTCTAGAATGTTTATGTTGCTTTTAACACAGATCCTACATGCAGCTAAACGTCTCACTTCAGCATGCAAACATACTTGCTGCTGCATTGGATTAATAATTCCGAGTGGCTGTTGGCAATTTTTTAAAGCAAGTCTTGTTTTCCCCTTTAAGACGATATAGCAATATAGTTGAAATAATTTGTTTAAAATACACACAGCTGCTACTTTAAATAAATCCCCATAGGGCGATAAATCTTTCTAGCACCCTTTTAAGGATGAGGCAGGTCTGGTCCTCTTGATTTATCAGTGATGCCTGGACTACAGTCTTTGCATCTTGATGCTGTCTACTTGCATGTTGCTTTACTTTATTTAACAAGCTACTATTGTTTTCATTGCTTTTTAAACTTCCAGTTTTGGGCAACAATTTCTCACTCAGTTTTGCCACAACCTGAGCATGGCAATAGGCTACAGCATCCATAGCAGCTGCGGTGGAAGGGGAGTGCAGCACGGTACTAAAAGTATGCCTGAACCCTGTCTCTAAATCCGGTGCCAAAGGAGGTTAAAAGTAAGGAGCTCTCATAGGTTCCTTCTGTATGTTCTTTTTGTACATCTTGTTTGCTTGCTATCTATACCCACCCAGAACTCAGTCTCTATCTTGTCTTCATGAATTCTGTTTATGTATTTCTGAAGCCTTCAGCAATATTTCTGCTTCAATTATTTCTGATAGTTTGAGAAATCGACTTGACCATAAGACTTTTAATTTGGCAGCATGTTGAATTTGAGTTTGAGCGCCAAGCGCTCTGAATTTTTGAACTCTCAAAGTTTATTCAAGGTGTCAAAAGAGCAAGCTGGACAGATTTTCAAAGCAAATTCTTTAAAAGCAAAATCTCATCTTGATGGATATTAGTTATATTGCCTTTTGCAAACGCTTTTCTTTGATTCTGAAGCCTTGCAAGTACACAAAATACTCCTCTACTGTTTGTGGTTTGCCTCCATCTTTTGGGGCGTGAATGGTACTCTCTGTGCTCTGACGATTGTCAAGTCGGTATGTGGCTCTTTAAGGACTGTACTAGAGATGAGTGAGTTTTGTGACTTTTTAAAATGAATTTTAATATTAAGTTGTCCTGAATAAGGTGGCCTGAACCATTTCTAGTACCACCGATATGCTGCGTCGACAAAATCTTTTTAAATTACTTTTTAATTTAATGTATTTTAATTTTTGTGTGTAATAAAATGTGAAACAGTTTCTTTAATGTGTTTCGGGAGTTCAAGAACATTATTTGTGGTTATTGATTTGGAATGGATCAGAAATGTATTAGAGGAAAAGAAACTGGAAAGATGTTGTTTTTTCACTGTGTATTTATATGTTTTTTAATCTGTGCACTATACGTGCTATATGGTTGATATACTTGATTGTTTTGAAGGATTCTGTTGGTTCATTAATAAATGTGAATTATTTAATATATTAAAGAGACAGTCAGTCAGTTAATAACAAGAATTTAGTGAATGTTTGCCATTTCTTAGTGCATATTCATTGAGCTAAAGAGAGTATAACTAGGCCCCATAGAAATGTATCCGCACGACAGGGAATTCTTTCTGGTTTAAGCTTTATACCACCCTGCCCCTTTCGGTAGCGGATGGTGACTCTTTTTGTTTCGAGAGTGTATGTACATCTATAAAGAGGTGTGCCTTCAGTGCTTTCCAAAAGTATAGCAGGATTGAGGCTGCGATGAAAACAGGGATGTTGTTCCACGTGGGTGCATTAATGGGGAAAACCTCTTGCCTTGTTTTTTCTTGTTTGAACATTTTTGTCTCCTGTGTGATGGTGTCCTTGCTGCAGGTTTGCTGATAGTCACAGAAGGTGCTTGTTGTGATGGCCTTGAAGATGATGCATCTGCCTTTGAAGATGGTATTGGCTAGCAAGAGAAGTCAGTGGACATCCATTAGGACGGGTGATTTGATCATGATTCTTCACGCTTTGATTAGACATGCTGTGCCCACTAGGATGTTTTTAGTGGGAACCAATGCAGAGGATAGTTGCTGTGGAGCAAGGCACTGCCTTACCTAACAGTTGTGAAGTTGTTTTCTGGTAAAAACCAGTCCCACTTTCTTCTGTAGAGAGAACTGCGCTAACCCTTCTTGGTTTTCTTAGTAGGGTTCTTCTTGAAGGTTAGATCCATGTGCAAGGTGAAACAGAGGGACTTTTCATTGGATGTAAGTTAGCGATTGAATATGTTTATTCCATGCAGATTTTGCTTGTTGTTCATGGTAAATAGCAGGAATTCTGTTTTAGTGGGATTGAATAGGCACGTAGGTGCTGCACAGGCCAGGTCTGCAGGAAATGTTTGAGGTAATGGAAGTCTTGCTCAGAGAATCCTTGTTGAATACGAAGGTGAAATGGATTTTCTGAGACCTGGTGGTATCCATGTACATGTAGTGGTGGTGATTGAATAACTAGGAAGAGAACTGAGAACTAATTTAGGATTTTACTGGTAAATGGCATTCGAAACGTCAGTTTGTTTAGCAGAGTAGTTTGCTTGATGATGTCGAATTCTGCTCCGCAATATATGCATATGTTTAAGGAAATGCCTTGTTTGCATGTTCACCCACAATTTGTGGTCTGGTGCTGCTGTTTTTTTTACTTTATTCACTAGGTCTTTGCTAACCAGACACTGTTGTATATGTTCTGACCATAAGACATCTCAAATAAGTTATAATCCGATTTGGCACACTTAACTTACCTATACGTCCCTAGTATATGGTACGAAATGCAGCCAGGGCCTGTAAGTTAATTAAAAATAGTGCACGGCATCAAACCTTGCCCACCACTAGAGCGACAGTGCAAAACCTGCCTGCAGCCCGGCCACCAGTAACTGTGTCTGTGCAGGTTTAAACTGCAAATATGGCATGTAATAATAACCTCTTTACACAGGTCTAAGCCCTCCTTTTAAATATTTAAAAGTAGGCTTTAGTGCCCAATAAGGCAGGATGCATGGTATTTAAAAGTAGTACTTGAAACGTGTAATGTAAAACATGTACTTACATTGACAATGCCCTAAAAGTAATTTCCATTGTAGCACGATTAGCTGTTACTTAGGAAATCATTGGGATTTAATATTAAAATTAAATAGTGTTTTCTCCACTGAGGAACCAGCTTTAAAGCTCATTCTTAGACGTTTTAAATTATTTATTACAAATTCAATTCATTGATGAAGTTAGATTTGTACTAAATATTTTAAAAAGTCAACTTTAACCTGACATAAGTTTCTAGAGGCCCATTTGCAGGAACTTCCACCTGTCACCCAAGAGCTGAATAGATTCTTGATGAGGTGTGAACTTGCTCTCAGGGCTGTGCAGAGGTGTTCTGGTCCTCTGAAAGGATGGCCATCTGAGCAGCATCTGGTAATTTAATTACCTTCAAAGAGGCCTACCCTACCGAGAGGCAGATGTAGCTAACACCTGGGCCTGCCTCATCTTTTGTCACTCTAGTTAGTCAGGCATCAATCCCGTGGGAGAGGGGCTGCCCCCAGAACCAGTTTTGAGGGATCACAGAGGAGGTGGTTTATCTTTTCCCAGGCCACACATCTAGGGTGAGCAAAGGAGCTCTACCCAACGGAAGAAAGGTTCTACCATTTAACTAATTAGAGAGGGCACTGTGGGATTGTTTGGCAAAGAGCACAGAGAAGTGGTTAGGCTTACCTGGGGGATCTTTTTTCCAAATTGATTACGAAGGGTACACAAGTCACCTTCATCATAGTTAATGCTATCTTCTTCTTTTGACGTCGGAATCCATCCACGCTGAATCCTTCCCCAGTCTTGACCCGCAGTTTCATCTGCACCGCCATTGAAAGAGATCAAGTTGCTGCCGAAGACCTCTGTGAACAAAAGCTTGAACTTCTCCCCCAAAGCTTTTCCTGTCCAAATCAACAGTTTCACCGATGCTCCAACTCAACACCGGAATCTGTAGACGTCTAGCCCCTTCTCACGGCACCTGCCCTACCTTTGTTCACTGAAGCCTGTTGACACCGAGAGGTACATTTTGTAAGGGGAAAAACCTGGTATCTGTATCTGACCTGTGCTCAATTGCGGTTGGCCTTAATTTGCGCCTAGGTAATGGTCTAACATGACAAATTGCATGCATTTAGCGCTTTTAATTTTTTTGGCTCTATTTTTATTTAAAAATGTAAACCCTCATATCTCCGGCTCCCCTTATTGAATTTTTGCTGTTTTACTATCATTTGCCCATCAAATTATTCTCTGTTTTTATAAACTGGAGTGGGATATTTATTGCATTGTGTTTTAAATTGTTTTAGTGTTTTAGTACTTCGAAATGCCTTGCACATTTTTCTTAAGTTAAGCCTGTCTGCTCTATGCCATAGCTTCCAGGGGATTGAGTTCAACTTTAAATCACTGAAACCTTTACTGGACCTAACAAGTTTAGTGACATTCACCACAACGAAATATCTAATTCTTCACATTATGTTTACACACACATTATTCTATACAATACTGTTGAGCTCTGATGAGATCGAAAATATGCAGTAGATGATCTATCATATTCTATGTTGATGGAAAAAGTATATCACTGGTGTGAAAGATGTAAAGTACTTTACCCAGAGTGGTAAATTCTTTATCATTCTCTCTTTTCTGTAGGGAGACGTTTGCTTCTAAAATATCACATATGCTTTGAGTCATATTTTGGCTCAGCACCTTGCTTATAATTGGATTGCTTTGAGAACCATTTCAGCTGTCTGCTTTGATTCAAAGGCTTTCCTCCGAATTATTGTTTGTCCTCTGCAGAAGTATTTTGTTCTGTGTTCAGATTGGATGAGTTGTATTCTTCCACTCAATTTTCTCTTTTTATTTTATGTTCAGCACTTCATTGGAGTACATATGTTTCCTTGTAATCTTCCCCTGCTTTTTTTCCCACTGTGCTCCTTTCAAATCCCCCTCCCTGATGGTCTTCTCTCTGGCCCTCATCCCACTCCCCATGGTTTATTTATGTAATTTTATTTACAAAATATTATTTTGCATGAGGGCCCAGCAGCTGCGAAGTGCTGCCAGCCCACTTCAACCTCTGTTGACACTTCCCTGTTTGCTTCTTTCATTTCCCCTCCCATTTCCCCTGCTCCCTGGCCCACTCACCACCCACCAGCCTGCGATTTATTTCATTTTTTGCAAACGAAGGTCCAGCAGCTATAAATTGCTGTTGGCCTACCCGATCTATTCTTTGTGCTTTGCCCACACTTCCTTTTCATAATTATTCGCATTTTAATGTGCTGTTCTAAAATGACTGTCTATCATGTCAGAGCAGTACGTTAAAATGTCCACCTGTGTTTTAATGCATAGGCGCTTCGCGACACATTTATGCCCTTGTTTCGAGACTCTTGCGTGTGCATCGGCGGTCGTCTTGGAACTGATTTTTTATTTAAATTGTAAACCCATTCCATTATTGCCAGCCATACATGTCCATGAGCTGTGACATTCCATTGCCTTCCTTGAATTAAAACTAAACGTAAGAGTTTGAAATCTTACCGTATTCACCTGAGATATGGTGTCCTCTTCTGGAATGATATCTTCTGCATCTTATTCAGCAAACCTCTTCTGAAAATTTTAAAGGTATAATAGTATAGGGTAAACCTAAATCCACTACAGTTCTAATGAAAACATAATCAGTATTTTGTATCCATTCTGTTTTCCCAATTTTCTTCTTGCTTTTCATTTCTACGATGTATGTACACTGTTCATTCTGAATGTGACTAGCCTCTAGGACCAACCTTTACCTGTTTTCTATTTTTTTATTTTTACAAACTCAAACAGCAGGCCCTTGTTAATGTCAATTATTGCTCTTTTGCTCTCTGGCATAGCATTTTTTTTAAATTAGTGTTGTGACGAGAGCTGACACGGCAGTAACATTGTTACTTGGCATCTGTTCTGCCTCTTTCTTTTTCACCATAGACACCCCTCATTCTTCTCTTTGGTTGACCCCTTGATGATTTTTCCTTTGGTGTTCTTTTGTGCAACTTCTGTACCTTTGTTGACCCATATTCTCACTGCTCAGCATTTCAACTCTGCATAGAAGACTGGCTATGTCCATAGAGGATGGCATCACCCATTCACAGAACATCTGTATGGTACATTGGCATTGTTGCTTTGCTGATCTTGCATAAAGTATTTCAATTTAATGGCAAGCCGTTTAAGAGCCACAACTTAATCATCAGTGTTCACTGACTTGCCCTGCTTCCTTTAGAAAAAAATAAAATGCCAGTAGCAATACGAACTTTGGGGTCTGTGTAACAGTCAAGCGTTGCCAAAGCTGCAATGTATTCTCCTTCTGCTTTTCATCAATGACTTTAAGAATTTGGAAATTTCCTGCACTGAAGCATGTAGGAACATCGCTCTTTTCTCTGCAGATTTTGCTTCATCCTGTTTCCTGACTACCGTGTGATTCATTTGTTTCCCCACGCCGTCATTAACCGCATTGGATGTTTAGCACATGGATTAGTAAATGTAAAGGGATTATTGACCAATTATGTGCAGACATGATGGGTACAGAACATGGTTAATTCAAAGTATTTTCTTTACTACCATGGCTTGGGTGAAATAGGTCTCAGTCTTTACATCACCACACCTCTGTATTCCAATGTATCAAAGAGAATACTGCACTGATGAGAAGGTATAACAGTTCTTTTAGAGAAAGGATATTTTTAAGAGACTTTTATCTCATGTTGTACGTTGCAAGATCAGAAAATTGTTTGTCTTGCTGAATTTATATTTGTAGATGTGCGCATAAATTCGGGTGAAATACTTTATTGTTAATCCTCAATTCCATCAGTCGCATTTTTGTTTAGGCAGTGGTTTGTGTTTTTCTATTTTAAATGTTATGATTAAAGATGTTTTGTAAAATACTTTACACTCTTAGAAGCCTTTTTCTTTTTAACATATGTGGGGGTCAGGTTAGCAATTCAATACGTGAAATTAGATTGATGGACTGCTTCAGGTACAGTGCTTTGACTTATTCCCCCAAAATTAAAAGCTCCCTCCCCACCCCATGTCTTCCTCCTCCTTCACCACCACCTCTACAATCTATGTTTTCACCTCCGGAGCAGCTGAGGCCTGGTAACCATGCCTCAATTTCAAGTGCTCTGTTTGAAAATTGAAGTTTTTACTTAAAATGTGCATTCCTACAAGTTTGGTAAATTAATTCTATGTACACAAAGGTGTGGCACAATCGTGCAACGAGCAAATATCGGGCAAAACATTTCTCACTGGCACCTAAATCGTAGTGCGCTTTTAGAAGAACGGCTGCAGAAACTGTGGAAAAGGTTTAAACCCTTCTTCGAGTGTAAAATCACTCAAAAGTGTGGACTTGCATGCCTCTCATACCTAAAAAATAAAACAGTAGTAAATCCAGCACCATGCATGGCTAACCACTGATAGTGCAACACCCTTCCACAGAAAATAACGAATGTAGGAACTTAAAAACTCTATAGGAAATAATGTTGAATTATGTAAACTAGTTCAAAATATAAATATAATATAATAAATATAATGTAATGTTACATTTTATTTCAAGATAGTGCATACTTATTACTTTATTATAACATTTAAATTACCTCAATAAATGTAAAAAATAATGTAATAACTTCTATAAAACTATAACTAAATCACTTAAATCAACACATCACTTTTGATAATTATTAATGCTAACTCTAGGGGGGAATTTCTTTTTAGTTTAAATTTCAGAAAAATATGTTTTACTAAATAGAGTATATTAAAATTAGTTGAAGATATAGTTCAAAGTTAAGTTAAAAGTGCCGCTGCTTTTAAATTTGGTTCTACATATACAATAAATGTATACACTTAATTTGCATTAATAGTTAGCATAAAAATATTTGAACAATTTTTTTTATAAAGTTTAAAAAAACTTTTTTAATTTTCCATGTGCTTTACTCAGCGCCGGGAGGAGCGTTGCCCCACTGAATTGTGCAGCAGTGAAATAAAGGAAACATTTTATGTTTTCCTGCTGCTGCAAGTTTGCAGGTGGGGCGGGGCTGCTCCAATGACAGAGGAGCTGGGGGAGGAGTGGTTTGCCCACTCAAAGTGAGCATGAATCTTTAGCCGGCCCTCTTGGGCATGCTCTCCAGGCAGGCAGGTTTTTAACATATGGACCAAACAAGTTCTTGGTCATGTTTTTTTCTGGGGAGGGGCTGTTTGTATAATGAATGGTCTAATAATTGACTCAGGTTTTATTTGATAGACCTTTTGACTAAGAATCTTATATTTGATTTCCTTGAGTTTATTTGAGAGTATCTGTTAATAGACAATGAAATTATTTGTAATAATTTAAATTATTTGTAATTATTTAAATCAAGTTGAGGGCTTAGAAGAGTTGTTTATTATAACGTATAGGCATAGTGGGTACACATAGGCCCCATATAAATCCACACACCCTTTTAGTGAGTGTCTTCAACTTGTGTCCTGTAGCCTTTATTTGATTCCATTCAACTAAATAGACCAATGCACCTTAAATAAGTGATATGTAGGAGGAAAAAAATCAGGACTCGAGACAGTCTCTCTAATTATCTGCAGAGTGGTGTTTACCGCACCACTGACAGTAATTTGGACTCTCTTTCACAATCATACAATGTCAAGTCTCCTGTTAGTTAATAACACTAGCAACTGCAGAAACTTTCAAGCTGATTATTCAGTTTTTATTTCTTAAACAAAAAACAATATGCCTATGTTAATGCTACAACACAGATATTGCACAGCATATACATTATTATGCAACATAATAGTTCAGGACAAGCAAGTTCTCTAAATAATCCTTCAATAAATGCCCATATGCACCCATTATATGAGAGAATAAATGGTAACATTGTTATTGAGAGCCAAATTTAGATCTTGACTGTCTTACTGCCTTCCCACCGCGGCAGTGGTCCCAAGTACTCCGCTGAGTTGAAAGCGTCCGGCCCTCCTTATTGAGATGTTGCAGCAATAGACAGGTACCGCCACAGCGGCGGTCTTCTCTGCTGGCTAGCAGTACACCGTCACTGTTAGGCTGGCAGAATTATACCGAGATGATTTAGATGTTCCCGTTGAGTTGGCGGTGTCTTGGCGGCGGAGTCAGACGTAGTGGGGCAATGGTGTTGTGGAGATAGGTAAGTGCTACTTTTTTACATCTCAATACACATTTATGTTGTGGATATGTTAATATGTACATGTAGGTAAAGTGTACTGGCCGTTGTTATACATATAGCAGTGCACACCAACAATATGCATACACCATTGACTGTACAAGCACACCCACCACAAAATCCTACCTTAGATTCCTGTGACAGTGGGGTTGCTGAGCGTCATGGTCAGGTACCAGCAGCACAGAGAGGACCTGGACAATAGCATTCTAGACAGAATCGGTGGTGGGACCCTGACAAAAGATGAGTTATCACCCCATCTTCTTAATTTCTGCCAACCCGAACTTGGGGGTGTCCTCGACGGAAAGGCACTTTGTCATCTGGATGGCGGAAATCTCGGCGGGACTCCCTCCAACAGTCAAGGCAGCCTCTGATGCTGTCAACGTGGGTGACATATCCTGGCAGTCTTCCCTCCAGTGCCCAGTCAAACATCTAAGTCGGGCGAGCGGACTGCCAAGGCGGCAGGCGGGAAGACTGCAAAAAAAGCGATGGCGGGACCAGCCCGCGAAGTTCTAAATCAGCCCCTAAATCTGATCCATTTTATGCAATTTATCAGGCATACTTGTGTTGAAATTTCCACTGTCAGATTTAACCTTACTGACTGATATATATTTTGTTTTGCACAGCATGCATCTCATTCAGTATCTGTTCTTTCTATGCTCAATTTGGGTTTTTCATTAGCCATTCCTATCATATCTTTTAAAGGTACTTCAATGGTAGGATGTCATATATTGTACAGATGAGTTTCTTGCCCTCTCTATGTGGCACATGGCTGATAATGTATATTTGCTCAGCCTGTCCCTCACTAAAAAAAAAGACTGCCGATCTTTAAAGAATGTGACTTTTACTAATAGATCAGCTATCACATGCATTCCAGTTCAGTGAACTAGTGCCTGCGGCAACCGGTCAAGTGTGTGGTTCAACACTGGCTGTTTCCAATATCCATATACATTGTAATCAGGTATTAGGTTCCCAAGGTCTGCTTAACTTGCTCCCACCATAGTATATATTTCACCATTGGTTTGAAATTGTATTGTTCTGCCTCCTAGATTTAAATGAATGAATAATTCTTGTTTGTCTCACCCCTTGTTTTTTATTCCTCTGCAAGGGTTCTCACACAAATTGTTGTAAAACCTGCTTCAATATTAAGTAGGGTGTACTAACAAAGCAGAAAAACACCTTCAGCAGCAACATGTTTGTCATCAAGGCAGTCTGCCCATCATCGAAAGCGGTAGTTCCCCTCATTTGCACAAGGGTGAAAAGCAGTTTCTGTGATTCTCTGTATTTATATTCCTGAAAGTTTGGCTAATATTGTTATGCACTTACTCAAGTAGACAAAATCATTGTGAATAATGTGATGAGAGTTCATTTGTGGCCTGTCATTACATCTAAAACACTATTTCATTATTGCAACACTGTATGTTGTATTTCTATATGGTGAACACAGGCAAAAGGCAGCATAGTGCTGTACAGGGTCAAAGATAAGCATACAGTCAGGAAGTGAAAGGAGAGGAAGTTGGTTTGTGGACAGTTAATGCATTGTAGTTCTTTCTAACGAATCAATAATTCAACAATTCTTTTAACATGTAGAAATAGTGCAAAAGGCTTCTAATATAGCTACTTATTTCACCCATTCTTATTCATCTTATTTATATAGGATCTTGATCACTCTGCTGATTTCTGAGATCCTATATAAATAAGATGAATAAGAATGGGTGAAATAAGTAGCTATATTAGAAGCCTTTTGCACTATTTCTACATGTGAAAAGAATTGTTGAATTATTGATTCGTTAGAAAGAATTAGGAAACTTGAAACAACATGGTTTGCTTATTTTATAAAACAAGATGTAATGATTGTTTGTATTGTACAAAGTGTGTGTATTATAAAAAAGTTTGTAAATAATGTATATTAATTTTATAAATATATATGTATTATTTATAGCCCTGAAGAAGTCCGCGAGGATGAAACGCGTTGGCTATGGTCTGTTTTAACATGTTTGAAAGAAATTTCTGAATAAAGGATCGAAGAAAAAAACAACTCTGCTGAAAGTCCATGTTTTCTTATGGAAGATAATCCACTGACATTTACTTGTGTCATAATAATGTTTAACACTTGAACTGTATTTTGGGTGCAGGACCATTGGATTGTGTTTATGGTTATTTGAAGCGTTTAGCTTCAGGAGATTTAGGGGTTTTGGATCTCCGGTCACTAGCACCATGTTTATATAAAACTCGACTAGGGATAGGTGCAATTGTGCTTTGCCCCAAACCCTTCTTTTTTCGCTTAAGTTAATGCATTGTAGTGTAGTGTTCTTTAAAAAGGT
This sequence comes from Triturus cristatus, assembly GCF_964204655.1. Lineage (NCBI taxonomy): Eukaryota > Metazoa > Chordata > Amphibia > Caudata > Salamandridae > Triturus > Triturus cristatus. Next base: position 575,085,520 of record NC_140582.1, on the reverse strand, counting down.
GCGTCTTCAACTCTTTCCCAAACTGGAGCAGTGTTAGAGTGGTCCCGATGGATATGTGTATGTTGTTCCAGATACTGGGTGCTTATATGGAAAATGCCTGCTGTCTTACTTTTACTATTTTTAACAATGACACAAGTGGCTTGTTACCAGTAGCCAATAATGTGGGACATAGAAAGCACCCTGCCGTTTACCCCCACTAAGGCAATTGATTATTATTAGTGCTTATTGATGAAGCCAGATAACCACTCAACACATTTTCAATAAAGTTTGTGCCAAATCCTATCATATCAAAAACCTTCTATTGTTGACTCCAAAGCATCCTAAAATAATTTGCAATGATTATTCGAGTTGAATATCCAGTTTGCCCTGCGTTCACTTACACCATAATTACTATCTCAAGATGGTCAACTATGTTTTTCACCAGCTTTTTCTGCTACAATGTAATATATATATATATTTTTTATTGAGATCCAAAATATAGTTGTCAATACATCAATTCGTTACTATTCATAAATATTGTTCATTCACCGGTCATCGATGAATACACCATACATGATAAAAGATACAACCCAGGTTGGGCAGAGAAATGCTACTAGCTGAAAAAGACCCACATAAGAAAAAGTGACATGAAGAATATAATTCTAGCAACCTCCTAAAATAGACAGTGCCGAATACATAAAGTGCATCTAGATCTAAAATGTGCAAAGTAGCAATATGGAAGCCAAGACTTCTGCTCTGCCCCATATTTTTACACAGAAAACCATGCCCCCCCCCCAAATTTATAAAACTTCTTATTCCCCCCATTACGGATTGCATATGCCTGTTAGCTATTTCTGACTTCCTTCATTTTTCTCACCCACTCCCCTCTAGTTGGAACCTGTAGTGAGGGCTATTTTTGGAGCCGAAGGGATCCAGCCACCGTATTCGGTTTCCTGATACAGGAATATTTCATTCCAGAACCCGTAGATAAAAGGACACTGATCGATGATATGAATCCGTTTGGCTGCAGGCCCATCTAGACAACGAAAACAGTAACTCGGCAGGTTAGATTTAACTTGTGAAAGAAATTGTGGGATTCTGCATAGTATGCATTTACTAAAAAATAACATCCGTTGACAATTGGCTCTCCTTAGCATGCTGAAGTTAAGTTTGTTCAGTTCATCCCACATCCTAGCTGTTACTTCCAGACTTTTGTATGTTGCCCATTTTTCAATTGCCTTCTGGGTGAGATCCAGACTTTTTATAGAAGCTGTTGGACTTGGCCCTTCTGGCAAGTTCACCCCCAGAACTTTTTGCATTATCCTAGCCTTTTTCCTGTGTTGTACTAGTGGTTTTAAGCCTCTAGGCGCTTTAACACTGTGTCCCAGGGTAAAGTGCGTGCGCTCTGGGTTACATTGAGTGAGACTGACCTGCCCTCCCATAGGAATGCATGGGGGAATGTATGTGTCCCTGGTAGTTCCTGATGCGTGGGGAGTGCAGGTGCGAGTTTGGTATGTACGGACTCGTGTGATGAAATGCTGCGCAATGATGTGTGCGGCATCCATGTAGCTAGTGTAGAAGTGCCACTTCTAGACGCTGGCATAAATGTGCAGTGACTGCCTGGCGTGTGATTGGCTGGCGAGCCTGGCTCCAGGAGTCAGGGTGGGTCTGCCCCAGTGGTGGGTGGAGAGCTCTGCAGGTTGATGAGTGGACCTGAATAGGGCTGGGCTTTCCCCACACAATGCTGGCTCCGCCCCTGTGGTGCGACTGATGACCCTGGCCTGCTCTGTGAATAGGGAGAGGGGCTGAGCAAAACAAAGTGCTCAGGAACCAGTTGTATCTGGTTCGCCCCTTCCCTGCACCTTTGAGACAAAGGGATTTAGGGTATAAAAGAGGGGCTGTGACCCCATGAAAAAGTTCTTGCGTTCTGTCTTGAATCTACCAGGGGCGTGCTGCTGCTGGGGCCCAGGGGAAGGCTTGCCTCCCTGGGCCCTCCCAGCCCCTGGATGCCCTGGATACTGGAGGACTTTACTTCTAGCACCTGGTGAGCGCTTTATTGCTTGTTCTCTTTTTGGACCCTGACAGGAGGGGGCTTGCTGCTGGTGGGGCCCAGGAGGGACCGCCATGGGTCTGCCTCCCTGCTGGAGGGCCCTGTGTGCTGGCCCCTGGGCCCTACATTGCCCCCTGGATGCTGCCAAAGCGTGGTCCAAACCTTTGTGCGCCCGGAATGCGCTGTGCTTCCCCAAGAGAGGGAGAGCCTGGGGGCTGAGCAGCGCGGCGCTGCAGCCCTGGCTGAGGGAATCCCCAGCGTAGGGATTCCCCCCTTTTGTGATGAGACTTGCGGGTGCCCACTCGCTTTGGAGAGATTCCCCCTTGAAGCTGCCCGGCGGGTGCCTACCCCGCTACTGAATTTTTTTATAGATCGCGGGTGCCCACCCCGCGTCATGGCCGCCATCTTAATTTCTCTATTTACGTTGCGGGTGCCCACCCCGTTTACTTCTCTCACGTCGCGGGTGCCCAACCCGCGACTTAACTATCTCGAAAATCACCGCTGCGGCCCCGTTCGGCTGACCCGGAAGTCAGGCACTCCTGCCCGTGACGGGGGCGGAGCCTGCAGCCGGGCGGGAAGTGGCGCCAGCGTCTCGACTCTGCGCAGGGCTCCCGTGTGTCTGAGGGAAGCCCCGCCGCCTGTGAGAAATCCCGGCCCCTAGGAGAGGGACCGGGTGAAAGGGACGACAGCTGCCTTCGCCGAGAGCCGGTAAGAGGCGGGCTCCAGAGTGTGCCCGTTTAGTTGCTTCCTGAGCGGACCCGCCATTGCGGGCCGCTCCAACGAGAGGGGGCAGTTCCATTACGGTCATGCTGGCTTGGAGCGCTACTCCAACAACGGGGGCATGATTGAGGTTAAGAGCCCCGTGGCTCCAACAAGGGGGCATAATTGTTATAGAGCCCCGTGGCTCCAACAACGGGGGTATGATTGAGGTTAAGAGCCCCGTGGCTCCAACAAGGGGGCATGTTTATTTTAGGAGCCCCAGCTGGCTCCAACGCTACGGGGGCATTATGCATTTCTGAGCCTGCGTGGCTCCAACGATGGGGCACAATTATTCTAGAGCCAGAAGGCTCCAACAAAGGGGGCATTATTGTTTCTGAGCCTGCGAGGCTCCAACGCTTGGGGACATGTGTATGTTTCAGAGCCCAGGGGGCTCCAGCGTGTTGGATATTGCTACAGGGGCCATTGAGAGCCCATGCCTCCTATTTGCCTTCCCCAGCTGCGCAGCACTTAGTGCCAGCTCCAGCGTTTAGGCCCTGTTCTTGTCCCCAGCTGCCCAGCAAGTAGTGGGCAGCTGCTACGTTTAGGTTCTGGCGCAACCTGGACTCTAATGGGATTTTGGTGCTAGGAAATGTACTGTGTAGTATGTTTTGCGCACCCTGTGTTCATGCTTATGGTGCTAGGAAATGTACTGTGTATAGCATGTTTTGCGCACCCTGTGTTTTATACCTCTAAATGTGGTCATTTCTGCCTAGGAGGTTGTTTCACCTGTTTAGGTTGGTGTTTGGGAGATTGTACTTCCCTGTGCGATATACGCCCCTAGTGTAGGTATACTTAGGTGGTTAGGTCTAATGCGTTAGACCAAGGAGAAATTGCATAATGTGTTTATGCCCCTGTGATGGATGCAGGATAGGTTTTATACCTGTTGCTAGTGTGATGACGCTGAGGTCATTATTGCGCCAGTAGTTACTGGTTGTGCTCTACCGTGCTAGTTTGTGCTACAGTAATTTTATATCCTAAGTTCTAAAAGTGCTAATTCCTGACAGTGGTCCATGTGGCCCTGTCCCCTGTACATATAATCCCTTGTAAAATTCTGCCCCGTGCCAGTTGGCACAGTGTAAATTGTGTGAATATTATCTAATGTGTTTGGTATAATACAAAGGCTATTTTTATATAATACCTTGTGTGGAGTTTCTTTTGTGGGGGGCCTAGGGTGTTGTTGCTGGGTGCGCGTGCAAACGCTTTACACATCGCCTCCGGGATAAGCCTGACTGCTCGTGCCAAACTACCAAGGGGGTGAGCAGGGGTTATCTTTGGCATATAACTCCCCAGCCCTGACTAGAGTGGTGGTTTCTGCCTGGCTTTGGCGCAAGCCCTAGCCAACCAGAAATCCCATTTCTAACAGAAGCCAACTATCTTTTCCATTCCCCGGCATTTTTATCTTTGTCAAATTCGAGTAATGTGAATACCATATTTTTACTAGAATTTATATGGCCCAATTCCAAATTGCTGAAAACTTTATACAGCATTCTATATGAGCCAAGAAGGAGAAACTCAATTTGAATTAACTCGTGGACTTCTGAAATGGTAAGCCAGCTTTCTATCAGGAGAAAGTATAATATTTTCCTAAACCCTACTTTTGCCCACTTTTGGACTATTTCCGGGGGCAATTTAGTCCCGGATTCCATAACGAGTTCTGAGAGGGGTGTTGGGGCGTTAATATAGGGATTAGCATATCTTCTCAAACAAATCCCTGCGTTTCAGAAAGAACCACTGCATACTCTTTTATCTGACCTTTTTGGATGATTTCACAGTTTTTAGCACATTACCTATCTGATTTTCCGTACAAATCTGCTGCATAAAAAAAATTCTAAATTATTCCAGTGTGGGGTATTGCTTTAAACCTGGACATGTACTGTGCAAAATAGGCAAAATAGTAATCCCTAAGATTGGGGTACACCAACCCAGCTTTCCCCAGATCCTCATATAAAGTGCTTAGTGCAATTCTGGTGATTTTGTTTCCAGATAAAAGACATGAACATGGACTCTGAATTAAAAAAAAAAGGATACAGTTAAAACACATGGGATAGCCAAAAATAGGAAATTAAACAGCAGAAAAATAGACATCTTAATTAAGGAGACCCTCCCTACGATGGTCAGAGGGAGTGAGTTCCAACGTGAAAATAGATCTCATATTTTTAAAAGCAGTGGAGAGAAATTGAGATTGTATAGATCCTCAGTCCGTGATGAGAACTTGATTCCCAGATATCTCTTCAGGCACACATTCAAGCACGAGATGATATCTGGATGCAGAACGTCCTGGTTGCATCCGCAAAGTGTTATTTCAGTTTTCTTTTTATTAATTTTATAACCTCCAATCCCTCGAAAAATTCGAAAGTCTCAAATACCTTCGTGCGCTTACTACTGTCGAGGATTAGCATAATGTCATCGGCATTTAATTTTATCTTCCCCATTAATGGTAAAGGGGGGCGAATATCAGTGTCTTCTCTAATCGCTAATGTCAGTGGTTTGATAAAAAGGTAAATAAAATTGGTGAGAGCGGGCAATTCTGTTGGGTTCCACACAAGACCATTATTTTCCCCACCTCTGTTGTGTTGTCTATGATACTGGCTTCTGCATTACGATACATCCTTTGTATCAACCACGTGATCTGAGGTGGTATTTCAATCCTTGTCAGAATACGAAGTAACGTTTCCCAGACCACAAGGTCAATTGCTTTCTCTGCGTCTAGCAGAAGCACTAAAGCAGGTGTATTATTAGCCACAAAGTAATCTAATGCTTCGGCCAAATAGTGTGTGTTTGTCCCCAACTGCCTCCCCGTAATAAAACCATTCTTGTCTAAATGAAGTAGCTTTGATGCTAATAAGTTAAATCTGTTAGCTAAAGGTTTTGTGATCTGTGTTTAATAGTGTAATTGGACGATATGAATTTGGGTCCTCACAATCCTTCCCTTTTTTTAAAAACATGCAACATTACCCTTATGAAAAGACGCCGGTATAGGACCTCCTCCTAACAATGCACTGGTAACTAGTAATAAATGCTCAACTAAGTCTCCTAAAAAAGCCTTAAAAAATTCAGCTGGGAAACCATCTGGCCAACAGGCTAACCACTTCCGTAGATTCCTAATAACTTCAATCAGTTCTTCTTTAGAGAAGGGTCGCATGATATTTGCCCCTTCTTCTTCAGATAGCACCGGGATATTCTATTCCAATAGAAACTGTTCAAGGAGCTCTTTATCAATGAATTGATTTTGTATGTAAATCTGACTGTAATGTTCTAGCATTATTTCCTCCACCCTTGATGGATCCTTACACCTAATGCCAGTGGTGGGGCATTTCAGAACATTAATCTGATTATTGGCAGCTTGTTCACCTGCCTCCCTAGCGAGAAACCTCCCCGTGAATGTACTTTCCTCATAAACCTTTTGTGTGCGGGCGCGATTTAATATTTCACATTTTGCATAATACACCTCGCTTAGCGCCTGCTCAGCCGTATCAAGGTTTCTTTTATTAAACACAGATGGATTTCTTAAGAAACTTTGGTGACTATGCTGCACATTTCTTTCTAGGCTTTGCTTTTGTAATTTGCCTTTTTTCGTATTTTACGTGTCCTTGCCTATCCCCAGCCCTTGGATGTATGCCTTTACAGCATCTCCAACAATGCTTGAGAGAGCAGTCCCACAATTTGTTGCTGTGAACTCCTTTATCTCGTTTTTACAAAATTGTACCCACCCTTCCTCCTGTAAGTACTGCTTGTTAAAAACCCAGCCCCAAGGATGTACTCGGGCTTTCCCTCTCTCGAACTCGACAATGATCATTGCATGGTCAGAAAAAACGTTTGGTAAAATTAGTTTAAAAAATGTTTTGGAGAATAGAAAAAAATCAATCTGGGAGGAGGAGCGGAATCTTCCGGAAAAGCAGGTATACGCAGTTTTTGTGGGAAAGGATTCCCTGCAGGGATCAATTAACTTCAAAGTTTTACAATAGTTCCTCTAAAGTGTTTTGGTTTCAAATGCCTTTTTAATTTGGCTGAAGAGTCCATTTTCGGATTTTGCAAGATGTTGTAGTCCCCCCCCCCCCCAATAATTACTTCACCGGTAATTTGTAGTAAAGAATGGAATAACTCCTCATAGGGCATGGTATTGTCTTTGACTGGGGCATAGACACTCACAAATGTGAGGCATCTCATCCCCACCATGCAGCTCACCCAGCACCACCTTCCATTTTTATCGATGGAAAAATTAACCACTTCAACATCTAGCCTTTTTCCAACACAAATCGCGGTGCCTCTGTGAGACGCTTTTGGAGGAAGAGCAGCCCCTGGGGTTTAAATATAGTGATTTCCGCCAATTTTCATGCCGAAACATGAGTGTACTGGATTAGGATCACTGATATGTTTTCGGTTTTGGTCCAAGCTTCAGTGGCTCGTATTTTCCTTTTGTTATTAAGGCCACTAATGTTAAACAAGACTATCTTCAGAGTATTATTTATTATCGTTTTATCATTCTTACTCTCAGATTAAAACCAAAGCTGAATATTGCCAGACCATTAGTGATCCCCTTGTAAAGAATAAAATCTATATTAATTAATCCATATGTCTGCACTATACCTCTAGTGTATATTCTAAACTGAACACCAACACTTTTCAGGCTAGTCTAGCAATCAAAACGGTATATGTGCCCCCCATCATGAGATATAAAAATGTTGTGTCTCTCCCATTTGTGCATGTAACAGTGATCACAGATTCAGATCTGCCAATAATTGCATAATTGGATCACTTTTTAACAACCCTTGTACCCCAAACACCTCCCCACCCCTCCCCCCACTCCCCTCCTCTGTAAGCAGCGGTGGGGAGATCCTCCACCCCATCTTGGTTTGCCTTTCCACTCACACCTGACGTGCTCTGTCCCCCCAACCAAACTCGCACCGTGGTACTGTGCCTTGGCCCAACGGTCCGTCTCCCACAACCCTCCCCACACCAGGAGAGAAAAAGAAAGAAAAAAGAAGAGAAAGTGACAAGGAACAAATAAAGAATCAGAAAAAGATCATAAAAAAAGCAGCTGGACCACCCACCAACCAACATGTCAGGGATTTTACGATACCTGCTCTTCCAAACCCTGGGGAAACATAAGTCCAAATAGCAATTGACTGTTACAGAAAGCGACCTCACATCAGGCTTTAACTATTTATAAGGACTTTGTGGAAGTTTACTGAAGCAGCTCCTGTGCCTCCAGAACATCACAAAATTGATGGAATTTCCCTTCAACCACCACCTTCAACTTAGATTGATGAGCAATCATTGCCTGAGCACCCTACGCTTTAAGCAAGTGAAGCATTTTTAAAAATTCTTTCCGCCGCTGGATGCAGAGGCTGGCATGACCGGGAATATGCGGCATGGGGGAACATCTGGCATGGTAAATTGTCTTTGTTGCATTGCCTTGGTTAGGACTTGCTCCTTAATACAAGTCGACAAGTATAGTGATTGGAAACTTGGAATTGAAAGGCTGATATGTCAGCTTATGGTGGACTCTCGTTAGTGTCAGATCTCTGGAGTGTTCAGGAAGGACATGTGTTTTTATGAAAGAGTCAACCCATTGGAGTGTGTGTTGGCCCTACTGTCCTTCTGAAACACCCATAGTACGGAGGTTGGCATGTCGAGAATGGTTTTCCAACTCTTCGAGTTTGTTCTCTACCGTGGATTTTTGTTTTTGGAACATGTCCACTTTTGCTGCATCAGAGTGACAAGGTCCTCTAACTGAAAGATCCTGCACTCTGCTTCTTTCAACCTTTCAGGGATCTGGGCCCTAACATCCTCAATTTTGGAGAGCTGTGCATGCAGAGCAGCTATTTCTGTGGTTTGGGTAGTTTTTAGGTCACGTATCTCTTCCAAAATGAGATTGAGCATACTTTTTGCGTCTCCCTGCATGAATAAAGGTGTGCCTCCTTGTGCCCTGGCTTCGCTTGGGGAGTCTGGAAATGACTTGGAGTGTCCCTTTAAACATCCTAAGTCAGCCTGTTCAGGTGCTTGAGGCAAAGACAAAAGCTTCTGCAAGGCAGTTACTGATGGCTGCGATATGTCGGGATCACCGCCAACAGGAGCAACCAATACTGGAGGAGGTGTAGGTAAAGCGACAAACTGAAAGTGCTCTGAAACTTCTCCCTCTATGCCCAGTGTTTTCTTAGACTTAACAAACAAGGGATGTTCTTTAATTTTTGTGGGGCTAGCCTCTGGTCCCAGCGTAGGACCCACAAGATTTCCCCCTGGGGTCAAGGATTTTCCTCCTAGCAACTGCTTGAGTGGATCTACTCCAGGTATTCCATTGTCAATGATACCAGCATGGCTGATGGTTAAGTCCTTTGGCTCTTCCTCTTGCGAGTGCCTTGGGGGATTTACTCCCCCATCCTGACCCTCTGGATTAAGAGACATTGCCAGATCTTTACAAAGGGATGATTTGCCTGAGCTGCAGCTTGCCCCAGATAGTTTTTGTACCCTTTAGTCCAGGACTGTTGTATCGCTACTAGTTGCAGTACCTGAAGCTTTGGAGTGACTTAGCATATTTCCCACAGTCTTTTTCTCCAAAGCCAATATCAAGACTTGTGAGTTTAGTTATATTGAAGTGGACCCAGAAATCAGGCAAGGCACCCCCCAGCAACCCTCTATGGGGTAGTTATTTCCTGAACCTGCTTTGACCGACCCGCAGTGCTGACACTAACCCTTGTTGAGAAATCTTTGGACCTTGCTAACCCTATATCACCTGGATCGATTACTTTATAAGGACACAATAGAAATGAGTCCTAGCATATAGGTGCTGACCCCTCATAGAGCAAACAGGATCCGCTGGAAGCTCTTAAATGTCCTCAGGTGAGAAGATAGGGACCCTGGCATGCCATGCTGCCATTCACAATAAAGGAGAGTCACTTTTGGGCTCTGTTTTGTTCTGACTATTAGTCACCAAGAAATAGATTTCAGGCGCTACATCCCATGGCAGGGCTAACCTCTTTACTACCGGCATGGAAGCCCCCATCCTTAATTCCTCAGTGGTGGGGGGTGTAGGAAGTCCACCTCTTCAAAAGCCCTTCCAAATGGGACTTTGATGCTCACTTGATGTGCCAGCAGGTTGCATTTGCAACTACCAAGGTGGTTGTGCAGCATCCTCGTTCTTCTCCTTACGGCCATGCTACAATGATACTGTGATATGTAACAATGCTGGGAATTTAAAGGCCATCATTATGAGCCGCCTAGAGCTCTGTGCTAGGTCAGGCTAACTCTCTAGGACTTTCTAAATTTGCTTGTGTTTCCAGGTGTTTCCAGGTGAAATTATCAGGCCCACAACCTCATATATGATCATTCTGGACCCGGAGGCTCCAGACCTGGATTTCACAGAGGAAGCTGCTGCCCCTGGCCACCGCCTGTTCTTTACATTCTACTGGGGAAGCAGCAAATACCGCCTGCCTCAACTAATCTGCCCTCCTCCCCACATCCCAACACCACCAGCACCAAGGGTTTTATTAAAGCACCCCACACATTTACTGCCTGCTTAAAGCAGGTGGCAAAGGGGTTTCCACCCTGAAGAGGGAAATGCAAGCACACTTGGATCTGGCATTGGTAGGTGCATGTTTGTAATTATGTTCTCTTTGAAAACGGACGCTGGTGAGCACAGCACGCTCTCATTTTAAAAGGCATGGGGCTTTTTAACTTTGAACATTTATCTACGGGACTGCGAGGACCAGGGTGCATCCTTCATTCCTGATCACCTGCACCTGGCCTCCTCTTCCCGCTCCTCCCCCAGGCAGTACTTCACGCTTCGCGGGTGCCGCTCGTAGGCGCAGGACTTTGCCACAGACACCGGATGGGCTTTAATCCTCTTTGAAAACGGACGCTGGTGAGCACAGCACGCTCTCATTTTAAAAGTCACGGGGCTTTTTAACTTTGAACATTTATCTACGGGACTGCGAGGACCAGGGTGCATCCTTCATTCCTGATCACCTGCACCTGGCCTCCTCTTCCCGCTCCTCCCCCGGGCAGTACTTCACGCTTCGCGGGTGCCGCTCGTAGGCGCAGGACTTTGCCACAGACACCGGATGGGCTTTAATCCTCTTTGAAAACGGACGCTGGTGAGCACAGCACGCTCTCATTTTAAAAGGCACGGGGCTTTTTAACTTTGAACATTTATCTACGGGATTGCGAGGACCAGGGTGCATCCTTCATTCCTGATCACCTGCACCTGGCTCCTCTTCCCGCTCCTCCCCCGGGCAGTACTTCACGCCTCGCGGCCCCCGCTTCGCGGGAGCCGCTCGTAGGCGCAGGACTTTGCCACAGACACCGGATGGGCTTTAATCCTCTTTGAAAACGGACGCTGGTGAGCACAGCACGCTCTCATTTTAAAAGGCACGGGGCTTTTTAACTTTGAACATTTATCTACGGGACTGCGAGGACCAGGGTGCATCCTTCATTCCTGATCACCTGCACCTGGCTCCTCTTCCCGCTCCTCCCCCGGGCAGTACTTCACGCCTCGCGGCCCCCGCTTCGCGGGAGCCGCTCGTAGGCGCAGGACTTTGCCACAGACACCGGATGGGCTTTAATCCTCTTTGAAAACGGACGCTGGTGAGCACAGCACGCTCTCATTTTAAAAGGCACGGGGCTTTTTAACTTTGAACATTTATCTACGGGACTACGAGTACCAGGGTGCATCCTTCATTCCTGATCACCTGCACCTGGCTCCTCTTCCCGCTCCTCCCCCGGGCAGTACATCACGCCTCGCGGCCCCCGCTTCGCGGGAGCCGCTCGTAGGCGCAGGACTTTGCCACAGACACCGGATGGGCTTTAATCCTCTTTGAAAACGGACGCTGGTGAGCACAGCACGCTCTCATTTTAAAAGGCACGGGGCTTTTTAACTTTGAACATTTATCTACGGGACTGCGAGGACCAGGGTGCATCCTTCATTCCTGATCACCTGCACCTGGCTCCTCTTCCCGCTCCTCCCCCGGCCTATATAACTTTTACCTGTTCTCGCGATAGCGGGACGCGAGCGGGGCGCAGTCCGGGGCGAAGCCCGGGCCAAGGGCGGGCCCGTCTGAGCCCGTCCGAGAACGTCTGAGAACGGAACGGGACCCTCCACTAACATCCATTGACTAAATCTATCTGCCTTGTTGTAGTATATAGGCTGCGGTCAATTGCTTGCAAGTCAGCGGGATACCTGCTGACTGAGGCCACCAGTTTATATATCAAGGTAAGGTCAAAATGGCCAAAAGGGACGGCATTACTATGCAATCTACAGGGGGTGCACTAATGGGAACTTTAGACAACTTCCTGGTGCGAGTACAATCAGCGCTTGCCAAAGACATTGAATTAACAGAGAAAAGATTATCTTTAGATATTTTGTGTGATAAGAGGTCCTCCTTGGGAAATATGGCCAATGTAAGATCGCCACCATGCTGCCAACCAGCCAGGTCAGATTCTCTGGGCTCTACTTCTTTGCTGATTGAGGAGCAAAATGATGAAATATTGATATGCTCTCCTTCCTTGACTGGCACGTCGGATGAAATTGTCGACTTTACGAACATTAATAATGTGGTCTTAACAACCAAGCCTCTGTCAAGTATTAAGACTCGTTCAGCCAGTAATGTAAAAGTGGTTCCTGCCCACCAACAACTAATCCCTACCCTGAAAAAAAACCGCAGGGGAAATCAAAAGGCAGCCGCTGACAAGAATGTAAAGTTAGGCTCCGTCCCTGTTTCTGTTGCAAAGAAGAACTTAGCCCCATGCCATAAGACCTCTGATGTAAGGCCAAATCAAACACCATCTTCGGGGTCAACATGTATGGAAGTAACTGATACACCGTCATTCTGGAGTAAATTGGAAAGTACAGTTAAAAAACTATGTGACCCGATTTATGAAAGGTTGGGCTCTATTGAAAGTAGGCTTGTATGTATGGAATTGTCACTTGCCTCGGCTCAACCACGGGGTGGTAGACTGGCCCAGGGTCAACAAAAAGAGTGTCTTAGTGCTATGGGCGCATCGACTGAGACTATTACCACTACTAACAAATCATCAAGTGGTACTGCAAAAAATAATCTTCCTACTCCCCAGGAACCCCATCCCCCCTTGATTGTCGAAAGTCGGGCTAGAGATGATCATCGTCCCGCCCGAGTCGAAACCAATAGAGGTGGGGTAGGTAGTGTCAGCAAAGATAAGCAGCCCCTATCTGCCCAAAACTCAGTGCAGTCCTTGCCTGGCTTAACTAACCTACACCTCCCACCCGAAGCAGCTCCCTACGTGGTGGTCTTAACAGGGGTCCCACCGTTGGAGAACGGAATAAGGGAATCTTATGGGGACTTAAAGAACAAATGTACATTCTGGTTAAATGTTAAGCGACCACTACCGCCCCACATGTGTGCGGAAATTTTATTCGCTAGAAGAGTAAACTGGGTGGGTAAGAGACCTAAAATGCTAAAGGGGGATTGTATAGTTATTAATTTTAGAGACAGGCGTTGTGTGGAACATATCTGCTCTTGGCCGCAGAATGACCATCTATCCCTAATAAACACAATGCCACTGTCTTATTTCTATGCACCCTTGTCTCCGCCCTTAGGTGGGTTTATACCTGGAGACCCCTTGTTAAAAGGTAGTACCCTTGAAGATATAAGATCCATCAATAGATTTGATGTACTTTCTGGGCTAGCGGATTGTGACTGACTGACTAGTGCCAGAGGTCATTCTAACTGTGACATGTTAAATACAGTTCTATTGGCAGGGGATAATTATGTAAAGTCTCATGTAGCTTTCGAAACAGAAGAAGGCCTAAAGAAACGAGAACAGCCTGGAACTGTGGGTGAAGGTATGGTTGATATGTTCCCTGATCAAATAAATCCTATTGGGGACAAGGATCAAGACCAACAAACAGTACATCAAATGGAAACCCCAAGTACCAAGGAACTATCATGCTTTCTATCAGATGTAGTTCCTTTCCAAATATCAGCCCCTGGGATTATTGCAGTGGAAACTAGTCTAATGGGACATGTATCGTTTTTATCTTGGAATGTGGCGGGTATGGGATCAAAACTATCGTCCCCAGCCTGGACAGACTTCATTAGCAAGCATGATATCTGTCTTTTTCAGGAGACATGGACGCTAGAGCCTATATTCATGCTGGGCTACCTGAATTTTTTTGTTCCAGCGGGAAAAAGGCCTAAGGGTCGGCCAATTGGAGGCCTGGTCATCTGGGTTAAACAGAGTATGGAGTGTAATATCCAACCTATCTTAACCCAGAGTGACGATATTCTAGGCATTAGGTTGACTTACCCGCTTAAATTCAAGATCGATATATACAATGTATATGCTAGGGGCTTACCAGGCGGAAAAAAATCTGAGGTGATGTCAGTGTTGAGCACTCTAGTGGAATCCAGCCCTGACGATGTGCTCCCATTGATTGCCGGAGATTTTAACACAACTTTTGAGCCATTAGGGCCTCAAGATATGCTTTTAACCGAGGATGAGGACCTAAGATGGGGTGTCCCACAGCTCGAGGCAAAGATAGTGAGTAAATGGACTGAGGCAGTTCTGTACATGAAAGGGTTCTGCCTAGGCAACCAATTGAGGGCGGCCAATGGCAGAACCACATCTGATAGGACATGTACTAAGACGTTTAATAATGGTATCAGGGCAAGTAATATAGATTATATCCTGGTCCACCTGGAGATGTGGCATACCCTCGTGGATATGGAGGTTAAGATACGGATTGAAAGCGACCACAATCCACTAGTTGCTACTTTTAATTTTGGGACGGGATACAACAGGGACCGAGGTGTAGAAATGGTAGGCCCAGCTGATGCTCTAACAAATGATGAACGCCACCTTAAGTGGAATAACGTTATAGAGCACCCTGATCTTATAGACAGCATTGAGAACTATGTCGAAGAGGCTCTGATGTCTATAAGGGCGGTGGGTCATAATAGCCATCCCCAAGCCGCATTTGGTAATATACATGAAAAACTATTTGCCAAACTCAAATCCTGTTTCTGTAGGCCTTTCTTGGGCAAACAAGTTGCGAGAAGCAAACAGGAGGATTGGTATAATGCCTCCTGTAAACAAGCTCGTTGAAATTTGGTACTTGCACTTAAAACTAAAGAACCAACTAAGATCAAAATAGCCCGTAGTCTCTACAGAAAGGCCCAATGGAAAGCAAAAAAGGAATGGGAGGAGTGTGAGTGGCAAGATTTAAAAGCAGCATGCACAGATAAAAACCAGAAGAAATTCTGGAACATCTTTAAATGGAAGAAGGGCGAAATTACCGATAGCCCCCATAACCACATTCCCCAGAGCTCCTGGGTAAAAAATTTTAAGCCACAATACTCAAAAGGTGACGTGGACGTTAGTACGTATCCCCAGGAGAGCTTGTTCTACAACAGTCCTGTGTTCAGTACAAAGGAGGTTGGCATTGCTCTTGACATGGTCACCCAGGGTCGTGCTCCTGGCATGGATTGTATTCCGGCCGATTTATTCCTGCATGACAGACAAAGATGGAGTTTGTATATTACACACTTAGCCAATGCAATAGCACAGGGAATGCAGATCCCCCACTCTTGGAAAGGCGCTGAGATTGTCCCGATATACAAGAAAGGGGACAAATCTTTGGCCAGTAACTACAGACCCATTAGTTTGATTGATGCTATGCAAAAAATCATGGGACGTCTGGTCCTGGGTAGGATCCAGACATGGATGGAGGCTAGCAACATTCTAAGTCCCCTCCAGGCTGGTTTTCGGCCAAAAACCAGCACCATAGATCAGATTTTTAGGTTTACTGTCCTCTACTGGAGGACGGTGGTCCTAGAAAAAGGGGTTTTGTATGCCGTGTTTGTTGATCTGCGGGCGGCCTTTGATCTGGTTCCACGTAGCAAACTCTGGCAGGTATTGGAGGAGTTGGGGATGGCACCGGAATTGCTGGCACTAATCGTCCGCCTACATGAGGACAATTTTGCTCGGGTCCGATGGGGTCGCCAGGGTGAGGTAACGGAGTGCTTCCCCGTGGAGAGGGGAGTCCGGCAGGGTTGTGTTTTGGCACCGACTCTGTTCTCGCTCTTCGTGAACGGGGTAGCCGAGTTCCTCGCCCAGGTCCCCTCGGATGCACCGGCTATGGTTGGTACCCGAATCCCAGTCCTCATGTTCGCCGACGATACGTTGCTGATCTCAAAAACTCCGAGCGGCCTGCAGCTCACCCTCCGACGTTTCGAAGAGTTTTGTTTGCTGCGTGGACTGGAAATAAACATTTCCAAGACAAAGTTTATGGTTCTCAATGGCCCTAACCCGTGCAGATCTTACAAACCCTTTAATGGCGTAATCTCTTTGAACGGCTCGCCCTTGGAGCAGGTCGATGCATTTACTTATTTAGGAGTCACGTTGCAGAAGAACATGTATTGGAATAGCCATTTGGATTTAACCATCTTGAAGTTCCAGCAACAGGCAGGCATCCTCCTGAAGAGATTTAAATCCTCAAAAACACAGCCAATAGGCCCACTCCTTGAAATCTATTCAATGAAGGTAAGAAGCTCATCTCTATATGGGTCAGAGTTATGGGGGTATGGCAATAACCCAAAACGTCTGAATGTCATGGAGAGTGCGTTTATCCGAAAAGTGGTTGGCGCGCCTCAAAGCACTCCTTTAATACCTCTTTTTTGGGACCTTGGTCTGAAAACCTTACAAGACACCGCCAATTTGCGGCCATTGTTATATTGGCGTAGGGTCTGGTCGACAGAGGAGGTTAAACATTATGCTTTGGGCCTAAAGGAAATAATGGAGAAAGATATCTCCCGTAAAATAGACTGGCTGAGGTCTATCAAATTGTTGCTCTATAGACTAGGATTGAACAAGTTATGGGATGACCCCCAAAATGCGGCCTTCCCTTCTAAAGAAAATTTGAAAAACATGTATTGGGAAATGATCGCTATGGAAGTAGCTTCCAAAGGGAGTACATCGCAACTAACAGCCAGATTTCTAGAATTTAAGGCCTACCCTAGACTTGAACTATACTGGGGATTGATCGAAATTCCATCCGATCGTAAACTTTATTTCCAGTTCAGGATAGGTACCCTTCCCATTTGCATATTTACATCAAAATGGACAAAAGGATCAACGGACAAATGTCCGAATTGTAGAGATTTACCCGAATCCTTGAGTCATTTTTTGTTCTTTTGTCCCCTTTACGTGCTTCCACGTAGAAAATGGGTGATACCCGTTTGTCGGCTTTTAGGCACCAGAAAGCACGAGGAGGCATTAAGAATTTTGTGTACTGACCCAAGCCCGATTATTGCAATAGCAATGGCTAAATTCATAAAGTGGGCTTGGATAATATGGTCCAGACAGAACCTTACGAAAGTATTCAATGAATAGGTACCCAAATGTAATCATTTATTTTTGATATCCAGAAATGAAATGTGTCTAGCTGAAAGTAAATATTAGTCTTAATATTGTTTATATTAAAGTGTGATTAGTGTAACCTCCGCCCTGGTTCTTTGCTGAAAATTGATTTTGTTTTAATTTATGTTGATGACTGATGTATGTTACTTTTATGACTTAATTGTCGAAATAAAGTTTTTGAATTGAATTGTAATTATGTTCAGGAAAATAACTTGTAATCCCTGGGTTTAGGTCAGGCATATAGTCCAAAATCTGAAATTCTGGCCCTCCGGTATCCCTCCACCTAGATCCTGAGAGCTCGTAATGAGTGCCCTAATGAGAAATTTACCTGGCTGATGGGGAATCACTGTCTGTGATTTACGCACTGTGTTGATGAAATAATCGTTCTCCAGTGCTTCATTAAACAATGCTTCCACTTGGAAGATAGGCAGGGTGGAGAAGAATTGGTATAATGTTTTGTCAGCCACCTGAGTACTGAGATGTTTTATCTGGGAACATAGCTTTATTTGCTGAATGTGCTTTGTGGTCGGTTGGTAAGCCTGCCCAGCCATTTTTGTTTCTGGATCCAACCTCATTTTGCTACACTTCCCAACTATGTCACTCAAAGTCTTGACACAAACCTCTGAGGAATCTGATACATTTGTAAATTGGTTTAATCTAAAGTAAGAATACGTTCAGTGTTGTAACTTAATTATTATTACATTTCCCTCCCACATCAGCAGCTCCTATGAGTTCAGTTGCTCTAACTTGGTGATTGTCTCCATTTTCTGCACTGTCATGCTTGGTGCCATAAATAAGGAAAAGATGTATGGCTCGATTCTCAACAATGCTGGTCAACACTAACCATCTCCTCTGCTCATTGGTGTGATACTTTTATGGGTCCATTCTTCCCTATCTTAACACAGGCATCCATTGCCCTAGACTTTTAAGAGCACCACTAAATTGTGCTACAGACCTACTGTCCAGTTTGAATTTGCTCATTCCTGATAAGGTGTGTCTCTTTCGCCAGTACATCCTGGCCCCTCGCCTTCTCTAAGTGCTCAGTCATGCACTGTCACTTGGTGGGATGATTAACATTGCTGATATTTACATAGTTACATTTCATTTCAATTCTAGGTTTAGGCAAGAACACTGTGTCAGGCCACACTAACTATCCTGTTCCTGCACTTCAGGCCTGAGCTTTACTCCCACTTTTAACATAAAGTGGTACATACACAGCATGTGTTCCTCCCACTATCCTCTCCAGTTCCTGAACACCATGCATTTCCCTCATTTCCCACCTTTAGCAAACGTCAGTGATCCTTGTCTGTCAGAAGCATTTGTATGGCCCACTGGTATACAATTTGGTAGGTTCCTCCTAACCCATTTTGCACAGCAATCTGGGCCGCAAATGCTAATCGCTTTACAGTATTATTTAATCATCCAACTTTAACGTTCCTTACAATGCTCCACTGAGCACTTTCACTCTCTCTCATCTCTTTCCCTCTTCCTGCATGATCACCTTTCCTTTGCACCTCTTTCAACCCTTCAGATCAATCAAAATAGCTGCGAAGTTGTCCAATAGCAGCTATTTTGCATTCTTGGTCTTACAGTTTTACTTTTCCATTATAGGAATGGGCTCAAAAAGAGCATTTGGCTTAAAAGTCAGAACTAGGGAATGTACCAGTCATGACATGAGTTTGCATAGCAGTTAAGGCTTTTGTATTTGCCACTCTCTCAACCATGTACCTGCCTTCCTCTGACCTATCAGAAGGGGTCATAGGGAGCACTATTCCCCAGGCCTGCACTTTTTCTCGGCTATGTATGCATGCTGCAAAATGTGCTTAAAGATTTTGAAGCAAGCCTATCCTGTTTATTAATAATGAGGCATCTAACATGGCCATACTACTGTGATGTCAAACATGGGAGCTCCCATGTTCTCTTTTTCCCTGGAGGAAATGTTTTTTTAACTTAGAAGGAGGTGCTTGTGCTTTGTGGGTTCGTTCATGAAAGGTTTTCCTGGGGCCCTGCAAAAACATCTCACATGCCTGCCCCGCTTCCCCCTACTTTATTGGTGCCCTAACTTCCTTCAATGCTTCTATCACTTGAAAGAAATTGAATATCCCCTGCTTTACGCCAGACTCGGTCCCTGCTCTCTGTACTTCTTTCATCCAGCTCTTACTTTTTCCACGTTTACATGCTGCTGATCAGAAAAAAGGGAATTGGCTGCCACTTCACCGGTGTCTGTAGAAAGAAATGGGGTAGTCATGGTCTTCAAGACAAGACTCCATCTCTTTTTCAACTCTGCCAACTATTTCCTGCCAAATCTGAACTAAGAGGATCACAACCTAGCCTAGTTATCTTTTTATATATTAAAGATCTATTCATATCCTACTCATCTGGGGTGGCTTCTGCTTCAGAGGTGTAATGGGTAAATCACCCTGGCTGTTCCTGTACATTTAATTGTGATTACTCTCCAGTGACCACGTGGCCATATAATACACAACATCTACCTATTTACTAATACTGATGCTACACAACTCCCTCCCTTGCAACTGCCAGCTGCCTTATATCTGCGGGCGGTGGTAGCATACATCTCCTGCTTTCAGGGTATAGTGTAGTAGCTGTAAAAGATTCAAATGTTATGTTCATCTAAGAACATATTCCCTACCCAGAAATGTCAAACATGTATATTGCTACTCCAACCCTGTACCTTGAACAGACCTCAGCCAATGTACTTCATGACTCATATTACTATTAATCTGGTATGTTCAGGGTCACTTAGCCTTGAAGTTGATCCTCAGTCGAGCATGGTGCATGAGGTGTAGTATTTTCTTGTACTTCGTTCAGGAGTTGCATGCCTCTGGGAGAAGTGCTGGAATATATGGATTATGCAGTCATGGCACTGAGTTGCAGCATGCCTAACTCAAGCTTGAGCCTTGCATAAAGGTTGCTTTACCAGGCTCTGTGTGTTAAGCCCAGTATCATCCTAAAAATGCATGGTCTTAGTGAATAAATGGTTCTTGGGTGCCTCAATACAGGTCTCCATTGTATCCAGTTCATACCATTCTAGCAAGCATATTTACATGAAAATAGCACAGTCAATCGTACTGGTTTGAGAGCAGTACTAAGTGCTGTATCACAGTTTTACTTTGCTCCTTGCTGGCTGTTTAGGTCTTGTTTTCTTTTTTCTCTGTGTCTGAGCTATATTCCTCCACTTCTGATGTTCTGTCCGCAGCTTACCTCTTTTCATAAAATATTCTGATTATTAGTGAGAGAATCAGTTTTATCTCCCAGTGTTGTGTTTTCTTTTAGGTCTCACCTGAGACTTTGCATTCCCTGTCATTTGAGAGGTACTTTTTTACAAACAGGCTTAGGGCCTGATTGCGAGTTCTGGCCCATTGAAACTGTGGTGGAGGTGTGGTGGCGGTGGGGGACCGGCACACCAGTGGTCTGACCACCGTATTATGACTACCATTTTGGGACCACTGCAACCACCAGGGATCCTCAATCCCTGGTGTTGGCACTGCGGTCTTGAGACTGCAATATGCTTGGTGGTGCCACTGAGGCACTGACAAGCATATTACAAGTTTCCTCCCCACCACAGTTTTCATGGTGGTGAGGCCACCATGAAAACTGTGGCAGTGAGGAAACAAAGGAGGGCCTACTGGGCCTTTCTTGCCTAAGGGCCAAAGGGGACCTGCAGGGGGGCACCTGTTGTGCCCCATGTGTGCAGTGACCCACTTTTCTGCACAGCATGGACTTTGTAGTCCATGCCGTGCAGTAACAGGCTTTGTCATTCCCATTGCAGTGTTTTTATAATTAGCACCACGAAGGGAATGCCAAAGGACCGCCATGCCAGACCACGAGATTACTCATAATATGGTGGGTGGCCAGCGGGCATGTTTGACAGTCTTGTAGCGGGGCGCTGGCGTGGCGGCCCACTCCAGGACCACCAAACTCGTAATCAGGCCCTAAGTGTCTGTCCATTGTTCACCATTCGTCAGCTTCATCATCACTCTTACTTCCTTGCTTCTGGTTAGTTAGCTTCTCCTGGTTTCACTTTGTCTTTGTTTGTTTGCCGCTTCAGTGGAGCATGGACCCAGTACTGATTAATTTCTTTATTAGTGTCCTTCTGCTGCTTGTGCTGGGATTGAGGTACTTTTTTTTTCTTCTCCCGTTGTCAATGCTTCTCCCGTTGCCACTTGTTTGACTTATTCTCATATCGTCAGTGCTTCTGCAGTCCGCGCTTGTTCCCTCCAACCAAGGTACTTTTTCAAGCTGAGATACTGAACATGTGGTTACCACTTGCCTTTGAGAATAGCAAGCAAATTAATTAAATCCCTTGCTCTATTAGCGGCTATTCTCTAAACTTGCGTTTATTCGGGACCAGAAATAACAGTGTAGCACTCAGCAGCGCGAAGGATGCCTCTCGGCTGCTCACTAGCGCCTGATAAGTAACAGAAAAAATTCTGTTTAAAATGCTTTATTATATGATACCGTCACAATTGCAAAATACGTCCACATACATGCTTTACAAATGAAATTTTAAAAAATCATTCCAATAAATCACGTCTGCCGTTGCACTAACTTGACTTTAATTTTGTATTAATTTTGCTATTTTTTTAATATATCCCAGTGCACACCTACTTACCGTTATGCATTCTGTCCTTATCACCGTTAAATGGCTCTATTTTAGCTAAAGTCAATGGTAAAAAACTTCAACAAGTACTATAGGCAAACGTTTAACTTGGGGTAATGTGTTTGTTCCAAAGCTATATTTTTGATGACAGTAATAAGTGACATCTATATAGCGCACTGTTTATGTTTTTTTTGCACTGTAAAACATGGATATATTGTTGACTAATTCAATGGTGTTCAGTTTAGTGACCTCAGTGGCTGTCACAAAACCTACTGGAATATGCTAGAAGAGATTACTAGGCACACAGCAGGCTCGGGCTTTTAATGTTTAAATGATGTGTATTTTTATTTATTTTATTTATAAAGTTTTATGTAGCGCGAACAAGATCCCAAGGGATATCAGAGCGCTTTACAATCAAACTAGAACTGGAAGGATAATAATGTAACAACAACAAGTTAAAAACACAAATGATCATAAGGTGCACGAAAATTCAAATGGAAGTTATGTTATGTTAAGTTAAGTTATGTAAATGTGTACATTTAGACTTGCATGTTTAAGCTGTCTGCCCCGTATATGGAGCACTATTTATAATGCTGTTTCTTTCTACAGCTTACATCCTCCGATTGTTTGCTGTCTCATAAAGCCTTCTCCTGCTATGCTCCTAAAACCCTGTATGAAAAATGTACCTTGACTTACTTCCGCTTGATTCCTCTCCTTTCTTTCTTCAGAGTGACCCTCTCCTTACATTCCACCCCCTGCATGCCTTCTATATCTGAGGATAGCCTCCTCCCAGCCTCATGCCTGTCTGCCTTAATACTTATTATTGCAATTCTTCAGTGGGCTGATACCTGATTTCATAGATCACCACCTCTCTTCTTTATAACCTGAACCATGTACCTTATCATTACCTGATCTCCCACAGCCAATCTATCTCATCACCCAGTCTCCTGAAACCAGATTCCACATTAATGATCACACCTAAGTGGTATTGATGTAATCGATCACAAAATTACTGGAGTAAATTCATGCACTTTTTTCTTGAGAGGACGACTAATCACAATAATCAACTATAACTAGATTAACGTCTCACCTTGGGTACCAGAGTAGCGTGTTTCTTTACATGAGCACCAGAATCAAGGATGCTTGAGTCTCCCGCAAGACTCGAACCTGGTTCCTCAGCTTCAAGGTTGGCGCTCTGCCCTAAGGCGCTTCAATGTCTCAATAGGGGGAGTAAGCATCATATAAATGCAATTACAGTTACATGTGTCTCAGCAGCAGGTGCTTAATTCGCTGAGCTATATGACAAACTTCCATCCATAAAACCATAGTGCAAGAGAGCCCTGGGAAACAAGTCTATTTATGTCTATTTATGTCTCTGTGTCGGTCTGGGCCCATAACCCCACTGTGTTGCTCCTGTGCCATGCACGTGATTCCCTGAAGAATGTGTGTGGCCGCCAGCTGTGTGTTAGCTTTCTGTTTCTGATGTATTTGCAACATATACGTTTGTGTTTTTTCTGTCATTGTGGTTTTTTTTTTAATTGATCAGTGCTTGGCCTGTTGACCAGTAAGGAAACCATGCACATGAGAGGTTATTGGTGGATAAACGCTTGAATACACAATCATACAGCTGCCTCAGTGTCACTGGCTAGAGTTATGCGCCTCGCCCTGACGTTGGGGCGCATGAACTGACATCTTGGGATGGTACACGCTGTTTAGCCGTGGCATTTCACATCTTTCTAATCACGTGTAAATAAAACACATTTATATCTCTCTCACCTGGTGACATCAGGAAGTCAGGGCCAAACGTCCCGTCAGATTCTGCCCGCAGCATGTCAGAATGTGTTTACACACATCACTGCTCCCTTACTAGTGAGTGAACCAGCGTTTCAAATATTAATAGGTGGGCTCAATGACCCCGGGCAGCATTGGTCCCAGGCACCTAGCCATAGCTTGCACCCTGGCCCAGCATGATTACCCCCACTCTGCGGCCGGTAGTTGGTGTAAACTGCAAAATCTAAAACCAGCCGGTGCCAACGACCTGGCCAAGACCAGCAAACCCTGCAAAGGCCACACATGGGGAATGACTGTAAATCAAATGGTACCCGATCTCATTTGGCATGCAGTGATAATACTCTCAATTCACCCAAACCATGATCATATTTTACGAACTCATGGCACAACTATTCGACCAATCACTAAGCAGGCTTTCTTTCACAGTAATACACAGCAAATTCTTGAATCACCGAGAAATACACCCCTTGGCCTCTTAAAACGGGGATTGGTAAATAGGATAACCAGCATTGGCAACGCCAATGGGTCTCGCCTACACTAGGGCTATTGGCTTTGTAAATGTGTTTTAATGATCGCTGACCCCGTCATGGTGTTTTTTTCGTTACTTACGGCCATGCTGCACTTCAGACGTGCTACTGTACAACATGACTAAACTAAATCTTGACAAAGCAATCGCTCTTGCGTAAACAAAACCTGTTGGCTTTGCCAGTGCTTGTTTAAATAAGGACTTGAGCTATATTGCTATTGTTAAGGTCTATGCATTCCTGTGTGCAAGAAGAGGGCGAGATCTCAATTGGCATCTTGGGAAACAGAGGGTGAGATCGTTACCTGTTTTTGAAGCTTTCTATTGGTTACATTGGCCAACAACCATCTCCTGGGAGGGAGCATGTGCGTGTGGGCCCCCGTCAGTGTTATGTCTCTTCAGAATCTTTCATGTTCTCATACCAGCTTTGCCTCGACACTTTGTGCGCTTGAAGAGCTCTCTGGTGTGTGCTGCATTGCTTGAAATAGCATTAGGGTCTAGCGGCTCATCCACATGGGATCAGGATCCTCTTGCTGCTCACCACCCGTCAGACTCAAGTGCAGCACCATTCACGCATTCTACAGATCTCATTACTGTTGCCTAAGAGCATGCTCTATCAGCACACCTCTCCCTCCCACTACATCTCGTAACTACACTGCTGCTCCCTACCCATTTAACTCTGTGCACCTTGCAACCGCTGTGTTCAGGCCCCCTTTGCTAGCCTACCAGCCCGGCAACCTCTGCAATTTAGCATTTTGGGCCAATCTGCCAGCGGGTCTCTGTCATCCGGCTGCTGTCCTCGCCTTTGTCTACCCAGGCCTCAGGAGAATAGATGGCCACCATCTTGCCCCCCGCCGTCAGGTGAAAGGAGTTTGTAGAGATTGTGTTGCGCCTGAGATCTAGTGGGCATACACGTGTGAGCCCAGCGTATCCCACCCTTGGAGCCCTACCGTGATGCCGCTCTCTGTGTTGTGACTGGCGGAGACTGAGAGCTTCACGAGCCCCAGTATCATGGCTTAAATATTTATTTACTAAAAACACGATCTTTAGGGGAAATAACTTATCCCTACTTCTTATTGAAGTAATAACCAGCAGTTAAATTAACAGCACAAATATGGTGGCTCAAAATCAGCATTTCTTTTTTTTAAAATCTGAAAAACTGATTTTAGACAGGTGTGTCAGCAGCTTGCAGTGCCATACTGTCACGAGGTAAGTAATATTTTCACTTCTTACTAATGTGTGATTTTAAAAAGCAGTGATAAGCATTTCCTGTGGTTAGCTAAATTAAGATCATTTTTATGGTTAAGAAAGTTTATATTATTTCAGGCAGTAAACTGCATAATCGAATGAACGTGCTTTTAATGAATACTGCTGTTTAAGCTGCTGAGTTTGCTTCCTTGAGCCAGGCAAACTTCCTGTTACTGTTATGTCCTCCAGTTACTTTATTTGGTTTTGCAATCTGAACTTTTCAGCCAAGTTCTTGTTGGTGTTTCCTGTGAGTCACACGGTTATTCATTTATTTTACACAGCAGGCCTTCTGTGGCGATAACATAGACTTCTGCACAGCATTGAAGTGGCATTATGACCAAACCGCCTACAGGGTGGAAAAGGTTTATTTTGTGACCTCTCAAGCAAAATCACAGAACAAAGTGATACGTTTTAAAGGCAGTGTGACCTTAAATATAGCATTTTTGTCAAGGATTAATAACTTTAAAAGTAGTTTAGCAATCTGCTTTGCTTAGGACTCTTTAGTGTGATTCAGGTTGTAAGATATTGGATTCTTATTTCGGGTGGGGGCTAGTCACCTCAAGGAATATTCACGACCCTTGCTTGTCAGGGTGCACACTCAAAGTCACTAAACTAACCTGAGCTCAACCCTCTGGTAGCTGTGGTACATAACAGACAGGCATAACATGTAGGGCACTGTGTAAAGTATTTGTCCAGTACCAAAACCGTAATAAAGTTAAAAATCAAAAAGTAAAAATCCCGAGCCAAATTAGAAAAAATGGAATGTAATTTAATAAACAAAATGACACCAAAATGACAGCAATTCAATATGGGCAACCGGAGGTATACATTTTTAAAATTTATGTAGGAATAGCGCCAAGACGCATAAAGTGCCTAATGTTAGTCAATGGTCATGGTAGTCTGGGACCTAGGCACAGTTTTACACTGACTGCAATGTAGCACTGATTGGATACAACAACCAGGTTTGTCCTGGTCAAAGATTTTACCTTCTAACTTAAGTCCTTTAAGTCCAAATCCACCACAGAGGTACATTTCTAAAGTCCCCCAGGACCTCAGGGGAGGCACTTCTAGACTCACAAAAGCCAAACAGTAGGGTCCAGTCTAGGTCGGCTAGACAGTTGCAGGAAGAGGTCTCTGTAGGTTGTTGTGTCTCTGTATCTTAAACAGAATGTCAGCCTTATCACATTTGGAGTTGCCTTCTTTGTCTTAAGTGCAGGGTAAAAGATAGCACAAATCCAGTCCTTTCACTGCTCTTCTCAGGTCGTGGACAGGAGTTTCAGTCCTCCTTTGAATTTCCTCAGGTCCAGGAATTTTCTGAAGTGGATGCCTGGCAATGCCAGAGTTATCAAAAGAATCAAAAAGTAGAGGTAGAAGTGTTTTTTGTGAGATGCACACTGCTTCCAATGCTTAACTTAGGGGTAATCACTGGGAGTGGTCCCACACTATTCTCTTGGTTTTCTAGTCTCTTCATTTCGATGGTAGTGAGGCCCTCACTGACCACTTTCCTCAGTGTTATGCATTGGACACTGGCATACTTGTAGAAAATCGCAGCACCATAGCGCCTTTCCTCCACCAGCAGGTTGAGTCTCTATCCCAAGAGACATGATGGGATCTGTGACAAACAAGTGAGTTAAAATTGCTTACTGTCTTCTAAAATAACATCTTTACTTATAAACATAAAAAGGAACAGTATCAAGGATAAAAATCAAAGGAATGTGAAAAGGACCATTAGGTCGTCCTGCACATCCTATAAGTGTTCAAAACAGGTGGTCAACATGTTTCAGCCTGCTTGTGCCCCATAGAGGGTCATCGGGTCATCGGCTTTCTTCAGGACCAAGTAAACTCTCGGATCCATGCTGTACCTCAATTTGTCCACCCCGGAACTCTGTATTACATTGCAACTTGCACATTCATCTGGGGTTAATTCTTGATAGACCCTTTTTGGAACATAGTAATGATTCCCCTCCTAGCCTGTGAAGGAGACAGACATGCAAAGGTGACCCAGTTAAGCTGTAAGATGTGGTATGCACATCAGTGTCAATGTTTTTGCAGCATCTTCAAGGCTAAGGGAGAGGGCAGTGGGCTGACGTGTTGTTTAACACGTAAGCGGTGTTGTCGGGGTGATATTTCCTTCCTGGGCTGGACTTGACATGACTTGACACTGCAATGCTAAAATGCGTCCCACTGTGACTGAAGCCTGCCTGCCTGGGGGATGGACAAAAGTATGGTCCTGCCCAGGTGTCAGCTAACATTTACCAGTAGCAGGTCTAGTCTCTTTAAGGTGCGCTTCGATTGTTATATGTAAAAGCCAAGCACACCTGTCGAGCAACATGTGACACTCTAGCACGATTTGACACAGTGATGTGAAAAAGAACGCTCACGGCCGTCACCCCCCAAAACACACACACATATTCTTTCATGTTCATAGGGGTCATCTCTGCTCATTCAGTCAACCTGTTGTTTGCTCCTGGGAGGAATTTCACATGCATTCGCACCTATTCAGATGCTAATTACTGGCTGGCAGTGGGATAACAAATGCAAATGAGCGTCCAGGGGGTTTAGGAAGATATAGGTCAATATCTTAAAGTACCTCTTCCATTTAGCAAAAATCCAACTTCACTAAATTGGATTTTTTTATAACCAAATTTTATTGATTTTGTGTAGTACAAACTATAGATATAGTGTAGTCATAGAAATAGATCAGCCCATAAACGTATGGCATAGATAATGACTATGACTCCAAAGAGTCCTCAGCCCATAGTAACTCCACCATTTCCCCCACATTCTGTGGTGATTTTGATGACAGTTTCACGCTGTGTAGATAGGTTATTCTTGCTTCAATCAACAGTTCATAGCCATGTGCCATTCAGAAAAGGGAGGGTGTGTTGCAGAGTTCCAGTGACTAGCAATTTCCCTCTTGGTGATCACGGTTCTAATCCTGACCATGGAACATTCCCCGCAGCGCCTCCACATATCCTCTGCTTTTCCCAAGAAGTGCAATGTGGGGTGAGGGCTCTAGTGGTCTCCCTAGTATGTGTACAAGGGTGTTAAAGATTTTAGCCCATTACCACGCAATAAGCGGACAACTTCATACCATGTGAAAGAAATCTCCCCCAATGTTAATGCAGGGGAAACTGGTGGGCAAGGCTATCTTCTTCACTCACAACCTCTTAGGGTTGAGGTGTGAAATATGTAGGCATTTCAATTGAATAAGTCTCAGCCGTGAGGATATGGCTAGTTCATGTGGGGCCATTCTGGCATCCCTCCAATCACTGTCCTTAGGGGGACCCATCCATGTTTCCCACCTCTCCTTCAGGGGCGCAAATAGATCAGGAGAGTTCATGAATAAGGATTTATAAATATGAAATAACCCATATTCTTCAACATTCTACAAGGGGTCGCATCACAATTTTGGCCTCCAGTGGGTTGAATTCAGGTACCCTCCGACCAAGAGATAGGGTGGTGTGTTAAGGGGCGTTGGAGTTGTAAGTATTTATAGAACTGGGACTTATGAAGCTCAAACGTCGATTGAAGGCCTTGCAAAGATTTGATATGAGTAGATTGCTACACACATCCCCCTGCTGTGAAATCCCAAAAGATCCAATTTACCAAACCCCTCGAGCCATATGGAGTGGTCAAGCCACCCTCCACATGACAGTGGGGTTTCCAGGGTTATTCAATGATCCCAGCACATCTACCTTAGGGCTGACCTCCAGCCAGATAACACTGCCCTGGTAACCACTGTGCGAGAACAAGGAAAAGGTATCCATACAACATCCCCAGTATATTGTCTCAGCCCACTAGAGGAACCTCTGCTCAGAATGCGGTATCCTACCACCCTCCATTAAGGCAACATTTAGTACCAGGATCTGTAAGGCCCAATTGTACAACAGGGTAGCCATCAGGTCTTTCCATGGGTCATATCCTTTAAAGCCTCTTGTATCTCAGCAGGTGTGATGGGTTGGTCCAGGTGCTCTCTGTCAGGCACCGAGAGAAGGGGCAAGGTGAGATCAGAGAGAAAGGTAGTGGCATGTTCCCTAGCAGAACGTCTACACTCAGCATAAAGGTCCTGGTAGTATGCAGCAAAGGTAGATGCTGTATTTATTGCCATTAAGACCCACTTGCCAGTCACATCAGTGAGGGTGTGAATTATTCTAGAGTCAGTGTTTCTGGACGCCAACGTGTACAGTAGTTTGCCCGATTTGTCTGCCCACTTATAAGCCCTCTTAGTGGATTCAATTCAATATTGGCGAGCCTCGCCAAAACATAGCTACCTCAATGAGGCCCGTTCAACCACCAGTAGGTGGCCCATCTGCTCCCCACTTTTGTTATTTTATGAGCTCTCAAGGGCCAAGATATTCTTTTCGAGTGTGGAGATCTGTTGTGGCTCTTTCCTTTCTCCTACTCTTATGTAGGATTTGACAGTCCCTCGCCTGGTGGCTTTCCCAGCCCCCAGAACGGACCCGGCTAGTCAACCGTACCACAGTTAAGGTCCAAAAAGGCCCTTAGTTCTTGCTGCAGGAATTATATACACTGCTTGTCCACTAGACAGCATATGTTAAGTCGCCACTCAGGTGAAGCTATCCAGTAGGGGTGTCTAGTCTGACCATCACTAGGAAGTGGTCTGAAATCTCTGGATATAGAACCTATGCAGACTTTGTGCTTAAGACATCAGAGGCGGGAGCAAGAGGAGGTCAGTACTTGATAGTGTCATGTGGGAAGGCGGGGGGTGTGTATATACTCTGTCCATCAAGTGGCAAAGATGCCAGGCATCGCATAATCCAATAGCCGGTACCCAGTCAACCAATTCCCCATCTCTTTCGTGGTCAGCTGTCTTGGACCCTATACAGTCCACTTAGTGGACAAGGGTGGTATTAAAATCTCCCCCCCACCCATAATGGTGATGCCTTGTGGCAATCCCAGTTCAAGCCCCTTCCCAGTTTCCAGTAAGACTTTCAATAACTGCAGGCAGATGTAGGCACTTAAAGAATTGTATCTCTTTCCTTCCAGCCTCCCTTCTACTGTGACACATCTCCCTAGCAATTCATGGAAAGTCCAGGAGACCATCAGTCAATTAATTGATTAAGGGTTTGTAAAGTACTGCAGATCCCCCATGAGAATCTGAAGGCACTGGAGTTGCTGCTTGCTTCATGGTGAACTGTTCATTCCTTACAGCCAGGTCTTGAATCCTTTCATGAATTGCTGGAGCGAAGGGTGTTCCTGAGGTGAAAGGGAAGGTCATTTCAAGCTTTGGCTGCCTGGTGTGAGAAAGAGCTTCCTCCACTATTGCTTTGGCGAATCTGAGGGGTGTCTGTGAAGGAAGAGGGAGGCGGAACGTTGGTGTCTGGTTGGTTGGTTGGTTGGTGGAAGGTCAGGCGTTTGTAAGCTGCTCCTTCATTGTGCAGAGATTTGTATGCCTGGGTCAACATTTTGAGCAGGCATCTCTTCTGGATCACGAGCCAGTGTAGCTTCTTGAGGTGGGGTGCGATGTGGGTATATCTGGGGAGGTCAAGGATGAGTCTAGTCATTGTGTTTTGTATTGTCTGTGATTTCTTCAGGAGGCGTGTGGTGATTCCTACAAGTACAGCCTTCTGGTTACAAGGGCCCTACATGATGGCCCTTCTGGTGTTCACTGGGAGCCACCTGAACATCTTGTGAAGTATGCGAAGGGTGTGGAAGCAAGCAGATGAGACTGCATTTACCTGTTTCTTGATATAGAGCTTGCTGTCCAAGATGATGCTGAGGTTGCGGGTTCAGTCAGTCGGGGCAGAGGACAGGCAGAGTTCCGCAGGGCACCATGCATTGTTCCATGGATAGGTGTTGTTCTTAAAGATGAGGACTTCCTTCTTGTCCGTGTTGAGCTTGAGGCAGTTGTCCTTCATCCAGATGGCGACATTCATCATACAGCTGTGGAAGTTAACTCTGCTGGTGGAGGGGTCTTTTGACAGCGAGATGATGAGCTGGGTGTTGTCAGCATAGCAGAGGATGTTAAGTCTGTGTGATCTGTCGGTTCTGGCAAAGGAGGTCATGTATGTGTTGAAGAGGGCCGGCCTGAGGGATGATCCTTAAAGGACGTTGCAGATGATCTTCTTGGTTTCTGATCTAAACAGTGGGAGTCTGATTCTCTGGGTTCATCCGGTGAGGTATGAGGTGATCCATTTGAGGGTGCCTCCCTGGATTATAATGTGGTGGAGTCTGTTGATCAAGATGTGGTGGGAGACGGTGCAAAGGCCACTGACAGGTCCAGTAGGATGAGGGCTGCCATTTCGCCACGGTCCAGGAGAGCTCTGATGTCATTGGTTGGTGCAATCAGGGCTGTCTCTGTAGAGCAGTTGTCTTGAAATCCTGATTGAGAGGGGCCAGGAGGTTGATGTATTCCAGGTGTTTGGTGGTGAGTTGTTGGTTGATTGCCTTCTCAAGAACCTTCACTGGAAAGGGGAGCAGGGAGATGGGCTGGTAGTTTTTTCGTTTTGCCAGGTCGGCAGATAGTTTCTTCAGGAGGGATCTCACTTCAGCATGCGTCCAGTCTTCGGGCAAAGGCTGAGTTGATGAAGGTGTTCAGGACTTTTTTGAGCTTGTCGTCAATCATGTTGCTCCTGAGGTTGAAGACATGGTGATGGTAGGATTCCGTAGGTGCACCCAAGTGCCCTGAGTTCATGATGAAGATAGTAGCTTGAGTTGTGAAATGGTCCCAGTGGGTGATCAGGTGTTTGGGGTTTGTGTTCGTGGGTGTGAGTAAGCTGATGCTGTCGGCAGCGGTGGGTTTGGGTTTGAAGTTTTCGTAGATTACAGAGACCTTGCCGTGGAAGAAGTCCGCCAGGGTGTCACATCATTTTTTGGAGGGGTTGATGCTGTTCTCGGTGGCTGTGGGGTTGGAGAACTCTTTCACGATGGTGAAGAGTTCCTTGCTGCAGTTCGTGCTGGCTTCTGTGCGGTCTACTAGGGTGCTCTTCTTTGTATCTTTTATGAGGCGTTGGTAGTGGTTGAGGTCTGTCCTGATGGTGGCATGGTCTCCTGTCTCATTGTTAGTGCGCTGCTTCCTCTCTAGTTGCCCACAGTTTTGTTTGGGGGATTTCTACTCTGTGGTGAACCAGTTGGCTCTTCTGGCAGGTCCTTTGGATTTGACTGACTTGGTGGGGGTGATTGTGTTGGCTCATTCAGTGATCCATTGGAAGACGTTCTTTGCAGCTGTTTTGGGTTGGATGTTGTGTCTGGAAGGTGGGAGCTGAGGTCCATTTCTTCTGAAATCTTTTTCCAGTTTCAGCGCGTGGAGCTGGGGGGTAAGGTGCCTGTGTTGGTAGGTCCTGAGATGGTGAAGTGGACACTGTATTGGTCTGTCCAGGTGAGCTGAGAGATGTGGTTCCACTAGACTT
Source organism: Triturus cristatus (assembly GCF_964204655.1). Lineage (NCBI taxonomy): Eukaryota > Metazoa > Chordata > Amphibia > Caudata > Salamandridae > Triturus > Triturus cristatus. Next base: position 575,052,785 of record NC_140582.1, on the reverse strand, counting down.
TGTCGCTCAACTTGAAAATGAGGTTGAGCGTGTGTCCTGCCATTCAGGCAGGGACGGTGACAAGTTGAGTTATCTTGTAGCCTCCAGGGGTGGCGATGGAGATGTCCGGTGTGTTACAGGGACTCTGCACATACACAGAACTATGTGCAGGAAACCAGGACCTCGGTGTGGAGTGGTGTACCAAAATACTCACTTTGGTGCACAGAACCCCAATCCGACTAGCTATAGTGTCTCATTCGTTCTCCGTACTACGGCGAAGCTACCAATGATTAGACATCCTAGAACATGTCACTTCGACCCTCTCAGGAATCGCGGGAATAAGAACACTCTTTCGTTCAAACACTCGTACCTGTCCACAATGTGAGTAAACAGAGACCCTGTATAGCTTTAAATGTTTATTTTAACTAACGTGCTCGATAATGCAGTACATGAGCCAATGCTAGCAGCAAAATGCATAAGAATAATATAATCAGCATTGTTACAATTCCATATAGCACAAAAGGGGAAACCATATTATAATAACAGTGGAAACAGGACTACAGCGCTTTGCCACCCTCCCCGTGCTATGAGTTAGTTTCTTATAATAATAGAAGACCTCTAGGCTTTGTCAGGGGGATCCCAGAACTCCAAGTTAGATGCAAGGATTTTATACATCTCTGGACAAGCACAGCTCTGCTTAGTTGGAATGTGTTCCTCCAAGTGCCCTTTCATGCATGTAATGCCATATTAAAAGCACTCGAGTTTCAGTAGTGCAGTTGTGTTCCATGTTATGTCTATGGGCGTGGGACTGACTAAAGTGAATCAACAGCATACATTGTTTTTCGACCTTGAACACGCTGTGCAGACGAGGAGCAGAATGTACAGCTAGATGTGTGTAAGGCAGACAGTTCTCATGTGAAAGAGCGCAAGCAGAGTATTTACGAGAACTGTGCCATTTAGTAACGCGTGCAAAAGCGGCAAAATGGCAGCCAAGCATATGCTAACTTTGTAATGTCCGCAGTTAACCCCATGTCCTCACTACAGGTGCAAAGGCGAGGTTCAGCCAGGTCTCTGTGAGGAACATGACGTCCGGGGTGAGGGATGAGATTGTGTCCCAGATCTCTGTGGCATGTTTGCTGAGCGATCGTGCATTGAGTAGGATTCACTGAAGTTGTACTGTTGTGGTCTCGGTTGACGAGGCGGAAGCAGTCATATTTGTGGTGTCTCTAGCGTTGTGGGTTGCACCGGTGTGGCATGAGAAGAGGCAGTGGCGAGAGATGAAAGGTCCTACCGTTGATCGTGGAGATGAGATACAGCAGTTGTTCGGCGTCTGATGTCCAGGACTCAGAGCTCTGCAGCAGAGTATTTGTGGGTGGCAGGAGAGGCTCCTGGAGGTGGGCGCAGTCCAGGAGCAGACGGGCGTAGATGGGCTTGCCTTTGGCATGCCAGCGGTGCGCACGTGCTGCAACCTTCATTAATTAGGTCATGGGAGGTTTGCTGGGAGCCCGTGGGCAGGGTAGGCAGGAAGTGGAAGGAAGAAACGGCAGGAAGCGTGCAGGCAAAATAAGGATCAAAAACAAAAAGTAAGCAAGGAACCAAATATCAAAGTAAAATAGACAGAAAAGGCAACTATCAAATATCAAAATGTACCCAAGCAGAATACCGGCAGCGAAAATCAGTGGCAGCAAGCGCTGCGAGGGGAGCAGACTTGAGGACCTGCTTAATGGGGTCGAACTGCAACCCCGATTAAGTATGTCCTGGCAGGTGGGAGGCGGGCAACAGGAAGGAGAAACAGCGGGAAACATGCACGCAAATCAAGGAACAAAAACAGAAATTAAGCAAGGAACCAAATATCCAAATAAAATAGATATAAAGACAACTACTAAATACCAAAATGTACATGAACAGAATACTGGCAGCGACAATCAGTGGCAGCAAGGGCAGTGAGGGGGAGCAGACACCAGGAGCTGCTAAGTGGGAAGCTTTTATGTGTTAGAATTGCTGCCCAGCTGCAACTCTTGCTATGTCCCACATAGTAACCTCTATCATAGCCAATTCTATCAAGAAAGGAGGATTTATTGCCCAGAAGTTGAGTCTCCTGCAATATCAGCACAGCAGGTGTGTGGCACTTGGGAAACCTGAAGACTGCTCCCCTGTTAATTCAGTTATTTAACCCATTAACATTCCAGATAATTAGTGGAAAAGTATGCATAATTCTAACTCCAACAATAATGCTAAATTAAGTAAAAATTCAGTGCAATATGAATTACCCCCTTTGGAGCCAAAAATTGTGTTGAGATACATTTTTGCTGTCTTGATAAGTAGTAGGGGTAAAATAAGTAGAGGTAGCCCTACCTGTATCCCTACACATAAGGATTAAGCCCAGGGCTCACCCCCAGGGAGCTTTGCCATAAAGTCACTATGAGCATTATCCCCTTCGATTTAGGAACTTTGGGCCGATGGTGATCTGTGCATTAGGCTCGATCCCTGGAATCAGTCTCTTCCCTGGCAGCTATCCTCGGCTTCCGAGGAGTCTGGAGATCCCCGATTTGCACCACTCTGCTTTCATGAGACCTTCTGCATCTCTCCTATTTACTCTCTATACAGCTCAGTGGTGACTTGGGATCCGCCTGAGTGATTCCATTGGTGGTATCGTATTGTATTTGAGGGTTCTCTGTTCTGTTGACCAGTCCCGGGCAGATTCAGGAGAGTCAAAAAAGAAGGATTTTGAGTCCAAGAGCACTTTGAGCCTTGCTGGGTATATAATAATTTATTTGAGTTTCCTAGCTCGGAGTTACTGTTTGACAGCATTGAAGGGCTTTCTTTACTGTTGCACATGAACATGAACATCATAATGCCCTTGATTGGAACTGCAGTGTTTTGGCAACCCGGGCAACCCCGATGATCACATCTCTGTCTCTATAATTCAATATTTTAGCAATCATAAGGCGGTGAGTGGGTCACTCTAGGTGATCTTTGCACCAGGGATCTATATGTCAACAGATCCCAAACAGGCATCCATGAGGTTATCCAGGATGCTAGAAACTCATTTAAATCTAAGCCTTCTGCATCTTCAAGGAAGCCTATGAAGTGGAGATTGCTCATTTGTGCCCTGTTTACGGTGGACTAGGATTTTGTTCAACACCACGAGCCACGATACTGTGGTTTTGAGTGTTTGGACTTTATTCTCCAATTCAGACATACATCCTTTGACTTTCCCAAATCTGTCCGCCACATTTCGCATGTCCTGGTGGAGCATGGAGACATCTAAGTCCACTTCTCCAGTCTTGGTCTCTTTACCACTCTAGAGGCTTGGATAGCTTGTAGGATGGCACTTGTTTTGGTACAGGCAGAGAGGCACTGACACAGACCACCATCGTTAGGGGACCATGGGAGTCCAGATGTTAGGGCAGTGACTTTATTGATCTTTGTGCTTGTGAGGTGGGGGACATATTATGCTCCTTTCCCAGATGAACTCTTGTGCCCTCCATGTCTCACCGGTCCAGGAAAACAGCCACCCTCAATTTTGCTAGGCCAGTAATACAAGAAGCAGGTCGCTCACCGGACATGGCTCTTAGATTATGGAGTGCCACTCAAGCATTGGCCTGCAGGTCCTTTATTTCCTGGAGTCCTCTCGAGGTTCAAAGGGCACTGTTCGCCTCCGAGGGCACAGTCGAGCATCTCTCACTGGAGCCCCAAAACCACTCTTCCCACCACAGCTCAGGGGGTGAACACCACTAGTTCTTCTGTCAAGTTAATGGCTGATACCTCCCCACACTCTTCTCCCAGTCCAAATAGACCCCACACTCTGCCATGGGCTGGCGAGTGTCAAATCACTGACGATATACTCTTAAGATCGGGGCCCCAGTCAGCTTGTTTATCTGATCCCTTGGTTAAGTACAAGCAACACAAGCAGCTGGGAGGGTAGGATCCAAATCCCTCCAAAATATAGAGTGTGTGTCTGTGGAGTAGCACAGTTAGTATTGAGGGGTGGTGGAGAGGCCCGGCTACAACTTCTGGGGGTCCTCTTCTTGAAGTCTCACGAGATCACGTTATCCGCCCATGGATGATCTGGCAAGGGAAGGAGAGCTTGCATACCCTGGGCAGGACCCAGCCTCCAAGAGGTGTGCACCGCGCAGGCCTCCCTGTGCTAGTCCAGTGCTCCACCAGATATGATGCAACCCTTTGGGCCCCAGCCCTGCCGTAATCCGCCACCTGGGGATCAGGCCTCCGATGGAGATAGACGCAGCCCAATTCCCATAGACCAAGGGACCTTCCCCAGCCTGCCTTTCCCGGTTTAAGTCTACTTTGGCTGTGTAACATCGTCTCTGTGGGGGGGTTCAATTGATTGGCCACGCCGTAGGTCTTTGTGCCACATAAGATAAGTGGGACCATTGACATTCTCCAGCACCGCCACTCAGCTTAGCTTGCCACATTGCTGGTCTTTTCCCACTCCTAACTGAAGGTTGGCAAGGACACTCCCAACCCCTCAGTCTCCGGCTGAAGCTGCCCTCAGGAACAGTCCCTGGTGCCATGTAGCAATAATGTCGAGTCCCCCCCACCACTCCGCCTCACTTCAGAAGACTTTCCAGCCAGTCAGGTGTTACGGGGAGCCGGAGACTTTTATCGTGCTAGGGCTTAGGGATCAGGTCGCAGGGCAGACAACCACTGCAGCAGCCTTCTCCTTGTCAAATCTTCACTGGGGAGCCACTCAGGGGCATCTTTAATGCTGCAATATTGTGCTTGGGGGCCATAAAGTAACCCCATGTTTTCCTATGGAACAGTCAGTCTTGCTACAGTGAAAATAGCTTTTGTGGCCGTTTCACTGTAAGGACATGTTTAACATTAAATTCCTACATGTCCTACTTTTAAATACCATGCATTGTGCCTTATGGGCAATAAGGCCTAGATAAAGGTGGCTTGTACGTATTTGAAAGGAAGGTATTGACATGTCATAAAGGGTTATGTTGACAGGTCAACTTTGCAGTTCAAAACTGCAACAGCGAAGCTACAAATGGTAGGCCTGCAGTCATGTTTGCACTTTTACTGTAGTGGGTGGCACAATAGGTGCTGCCGTCCACTACTGATATTTAACTTACGGGCCCTGGGTTCACATTGTACTATATAATATGGACTTACATGTATGATAAATGTACCGTATTGGGGTAGCCAATTTCACCATATTAAAAGGGGAGCACCGGTACTTTATCACTGGTTAGCAGGGCTAAAGTGCACAGAGTTCTACAGCCAGGAAAAATATATGGTCCTGCAAAAGCCGAAAATTCCAGGGTCTCATGCAGGAAGGGCAAATATCCTACACAGGTAACCTGTTTTTAGTGCACTGAATAACAAACTAACAGATATGTTGAACCAAAGAACTAATAAAATTACACATTGTAATGTGCTGTTCAAATTACTATTTTTCCATTTCAATCTGCACATCAAGCAGCCGGGCAAAGCCCTGTGGATTTAACCCTAAAATAAATGCACACTCGCAAGTTAGGGTAGGGAAAGTTTTCATAAGTATGACCCATTGTTGGACTATTGAGAATGCATAGGTTAATCATAACCTAAATGTTGTTGTTTCCTGCTCAGACAGCCTGCTTGCTGCCAGCACTTGATTGCGATGCAGTGAATCATCAAAAAAAATACCCTAACTTGAACTGACTGGGAAAAAAGAAACATGTGATCAACATATGCAAAAACGCCACAAAAAAGTAAAGAATTAACTGGAAGGCTCAGTTATGTTTCAACCCAGCGTGACTAGACCCGGCCGCCCACTGTCCCCTTCTCCGTGCAGTCTTGCAATGGAACCATTCATTAGTAAGATGAAGAAAAACATGCAACGACGGGCATCAAGCGCGGGCCCAGCACTCGTGATCCCTCTTCCAATGCAAATGATATATGGTTCTGTTATAACATGTTACCCTACGGCACGGAGTTTATCACAGTTACTTGGATGCCAGTTTATTTAGAAATGACTGTAAGACTTTGAATTTATTTGTCTGATCAAACAGGAGCAAAAGACTAGGCATGAAGACAAGGGCACAGTGTGAAAATGTTGTGTGGCACAGCTCCACTGGCAGTACCATGGAGCACATCATATGCCCACCATGAGCTAAAGCTCCCTTCCCCCAAATGTGGGAGCCCTACTCCTTGTCGCACCACCCAAGAAGCTACACTAACCAAGCGTGGCAGTGGTGGCCTGGAGGGGTGCAGTAGGAAATTTAAAAAGGTACACGTAGGGTAATGATGCACAGCAGACCCCTCGTTATGGCTGCACAGACACTATAGACATCATCAAATGTGAGGTTACTTATTTTGTGGAGAAAAAAAATCAATCTTTCACTGTAGTCAGGTGATAATTCCACATCCTGTCAGAGAAATCCCTAAGTACAGGAGATTGGGTTGGTAAGAGCAGTGGAAGGTATCTAGGGACCTTCTATAGTGGAACTTGAAGAATCGATTATTCTTAAGAAAGTTGCTAAACTTAGACGGGCGAGAAGAATGTGTTTGCCTTCCACCAGGCTCCAGGCACCAGAATGGGAGCCTTAGGACAAGCTAGAGATGAATGGCACTGCAGTGGGATCCTGCTGTGTAGAATGTACACGGGATCTGTGGTGCAATGTGTGGGTACACAAAACATGGAGCTCAGTGGCACTCCAGGCATACTAGGCAATGGCAGTGTTTCACAGGTCACCCCAGTGCGGTGACAGAGCTGCCCTCACCAAGCGACTTCCCTCTCACCTGTAGTCTGGGACTGGATGCAGGTACACCAGCCCTGGAAGAGGGTAGTCAGTGCACAGAAAAGCAGCAGTGACAGGAGGAACTGGCCTGAATATGAAACCGGAAACCGGCATGTTTATGGGTCTGTGCTTTAAAAGGAACAACTGAGTGAAATCTCCATTTTACACCTTTTTGTTGGCTAATAAACGGCTCCCCGCGACCTGGAAATAGCTTAACCCGATCCCCGAGTGCCAAAGGTTACTGTGCCGTGGTGGCAAATGAGCGACCGTTGAACTGACAGGCCTGGGCCATTGCCTGTATCTTGGCTAATGCAAGTTTCTCAGCAGACCACTGAGACAATATCTAGCACAATGCTACACCCCACATACAATATTAATATTTTTAGGTCGAGCATTCGAGACCTCTTGTATATAATTTAGTATATACTTATGTGTGTATGTACTTTGTGGGCTCTGGAGATCAGCCCTAGGACTTGTCTGCTTCCGCTTGGAGACTTTTTTTCTGTTCAACTGCCACTATTTAACTGTCTTGATAGGAAACGACCAGCAGAGGTCAGTAAAATACCAGAATTGCTTTCTGCTGAGGGACTTTCTTTTTTTAATTTTTCTGGCAACTGCCTCTATTTAACTTTCTTGAAAGAAAACGACCTGCAGAGGTCAGTAAAATACCAGAATATCTTTAGCATTCTTTAGATTACATTCCATAGAAATTGTCTTCCACGAGCACCTGCAGACAATAATATTTCTTTCAAATCTTGTACTTTCAGTTATTACCGAAGGCCCTGCTTTTATATTAAAAACAGAGCTTTGGACAATACCATTTCCCGCTGAAAGGCCACGCAGTTTGGAACTCACTATCCCTCCTTGTTAAAGAACAGTAGATGTTTCAGCACCCAGGCTAATCTGCTGCATAGCTAAATACATATAAGGTCCCAAAGGCGAGACCTATTACATTGCATATGCTTGTTTCATACTGTACTTCGTACCCCCCACACACTTCCATGCTCTGTAGATAATCCATATTACTATTACCTTGTATTTTGGTACTCAGATTACCAACCTTGGAAGAATGAAAGGCTGAGTTGGCATTGCTAGAATTAATAATCAGGACTACAGAGCTTAATGTTTGTTAGAGGAGAGCTTTTAACTCACTCAGAGGGACGTCTGCAACACACTGCAGAATGTCCAGAAGGTTCCCCAAGGATTCTACATAATAGCATGAATGGGAGGTAGAATCAGGGGCTATGATCCAAGTACAGGGAGAACCCCCAAATGTGTGCTTATCGTCCGAAACAAGAGTAAGGGTTCACGCGGTACTTAAACAGAGACAATAAAAAGTGGCAACCAGAAAATGTAGGGATATGGAAAAGGAACATATGGGAAAATAAAGATTCGATTTCAGGCTGGCTTTTTTGCATGGTGTCATTCGACATTTTCGCATCATATTTTATCTGGCAAGGGAATAATGCTACCACACTACTGTGGAAATGCTTCCTTTTATGTCTAAAACTAAATTAAGGCCTAGGCGTATCCTTTAATTCCCTGATGTGGTTCCAGTTCTCTCTGCTACATTTGCCTTGGTCCCTTGGCGATGCTGCCAATCCAGTGGCAGGCAATGAGTCCTATGAGGATGATCAAATTTACTGACATTCCATGAATCACCCGGCTGCAAATAGCAATGAAAGGTCCTCGTGAACGGCAGAGCATCAACAGAACCTCACGTGCACCCTGTAGCTCCCGCACCTCATGGAAAGAGGAAACAGACTCATTAAAAGAAATGCAGGCTTGTGTCCAAAGGGAACAGCTTTTTAACTGATTTCATATACTGCATTAGGATTTTAATTTAAAAGCTAAACTATTAAGGAATTGGCATAAAATAAACAAACAAACTTGCCTCTTCCTCCCTAAACTCTGCTTTACCAGCTCTACTTAGCTTTACTTACTTACTATTTACTTAGATGAAATACTTGTGATAGAAGATCTGAACAAATAAGAATCCTCAACATCTAAGGACCGAAATCCATTTAGGTAGAACGTAGGCCACAATATATGCAGTCCAAACTGAAAGGCCTGCGTTTTGAATCCCTCACTTGTCACCCCTTAGATTTTCCATTGTGCATGATAATGTGAATTGTCAATTTACTGAAAAGCAAAAACTGCACTAAACATGCACCTTCAAGTGGGAAGCATTATAACTCGCACTGCTCCACTATTGTTGATACTAGGGATGTACATTGTTTACATTTTTAAACCCTTAACGGAGATTTATTTATCCAAAAATATATTATTCTACTTCCGGAAACTTGGTGAAGAAAGGATTATGATTGAGATGGAGTCAAGTATTTTAACAGGGGCGAACCCTCTGGCAGGCAAGTTAGGTTGCATCCCATCAAAATAAACGTAAGTACTAGCTTTATGGCAACAGAATGTCTAGTGAGAATGACAATACTGATTGAATTTGAAGATTCTCAGTCACGTTTCAGCTAGATTGTTGTGTTAAATCTTAACAAAATGCAGAAACATAGTTTCGATTCAGAACTGCCAGGTCTGAAATCTCGTCCTTTAATTCTGTGGGATAAACTACAAGGGACTCATGGATAATTGAATGTTATTTAAATGTAATATTATCTCTCCAAGAATCGTATGATATGACTGGTGAATTGTTACATACTCCATGATCCATGTAACTGACCAATTTCCTTAGGATAACCGGTAGGCAAAACATTTGAATTTCGAAATGCCAAATAAGCAATTGACTATAAATTTTTATCTCCAGAATTTTTTTGACTAGTATTTCTGTTTAGAAGATTATGATTCCAGTGGCCATCTATGTCTAAATGTATATATTGAAATTCTTGGGCAGAATTGTATCATGTATATCCCTGATTTTGGAGATTGAATATCCTAATCATCTCTGAACAAGATACTCATGAAATTAACTAATCTTCAAAATTAAATATAAAAATATTTTGGGCTGTACCTGGGTCTGTCCGAAATATTGATAATGCAGGTAGCAAATTGTCTTAAAATTAAACCTAAGGTATTGAAACGAAGACTTGTGTCTCAATGTAAACATTTACCTAAAAATCCATAGTTTGACAAGGAATGTAAATGACTTAAAAGAGAGTGAAATATTGCAGTACAGGCCTAAATAAAGGTGTGGACCAATAAAAATGTTCTGCTGTTCAAGGCAAAAGACAAAATATACAACACAAGAAAGAGACTTGAGTGTGTTTGCAGCCAACTAGGTCCTATTAGGTTTATTTGGCTTCTCCTGTTTGTGGGTTATCAAAAGATTTGTGGGTCATCAAAAGATTTTGAGAGGTCGTCTCATCCTCAACTTATCAAGGCATGCTTCATCATTTGACGACCTCTCACACCGGGTTAGGAGCAATGCCAACCCGGTGGACTCGACTGAGGAAAGCTAATCTAGCCCTGGGAGTTCTCATAAATCTAAACTCAGGACAGTACAGTCGGTCCTGTTTTTATGTTAAGAGTGAGTATAAAATATACCTAGAGGTATACGCCCAGCATTATTTTATACGACGAGTACCTCCGGTATGTTTAAAAATACTTTAAAAAGTGGTCATATAGCGAAATACAATTTCACTATATGACCACTTTTTCACTTTTTTACAACTCTGTAAAAGACAAAATATATCATTAAATCATGGGAGATAAAAGGGCGTTTCTAACAAAAAATGGGAGGATATATTAAATGTAATTTGAACATTTTAATTTTCATTTAAATGGTTTGATTATCTCTCAATGGAATATGATGTCTCTAGTTTACCAGCTCGAGTTGATCAATCGATCATTCATGAGGTTTTGCTGGAATCAATTAGTATTGATTTAATTCTGATTCTAACTCAAGTCACAGTCCCAGACTGTATACTAGCTTATATATTTCGAATAACTTGTGATTGGTAGGCCAGAATACTATATTACCTAATTATTGTTAATTGGAACATTCTCCTTTCATGTTAGAGGGCAGAAGTTAAACCCTTCTTTAAAAAGGGGACAGAATAATCCAGCGTGCTACAGAATGAAATCGGTCATGGATATGGCTTCAAACTTTTTTTCTAAATTGTACTCATGTGACTTACTGATTGAATTTTGGAAAACAATAATTCCAACTGAACAGAGAGGCTTCCAACCTTCTTAGTCAATCATGAACCATTCTTTTGTGATGTGGTAGTTGCCAGGCAATCGATGGAGCCTAAGTGATTCTTATTCAGTTGCTTTGTCAATTTTAAAGTGGTATTTGGCTCAAATGACTGGTCTTGCTTGTGTTGTAAATTAGACAGAGTGATGAACTATCCCATGAGGTGTATTATCAATCATCCAGTTATTGCATTCTGAAAATTGTTATGGGTGGAAATAGCTCCAAATGGTAAATTGCCTAAGGAAATCCCAGTAAGAAACAAGCATTGGCATAGCCAATAGGTCTCGCCTTTGGGACCTTATAAGTGTTTAGCCATGCAACAGTTGCATAACTAAATACTTATAAGGTCCCAAAAGCGAGACCTATTGGCTATGCCAAGCGGCCTGCGGCTGCAAGAGTGATCGCGATCAAACATCAAAGCGGCCGTGTGGCCGTGAAAGTGAAAGTAATCGCGGAAAAGCGCGGCGCGCGCTCCCGCGCACATGCACTGTAGCTCTAGGCTGGTCTGATAGCACTTTTTGGAGCCCTCTCAATAAGTCTCGCCAGAGCAGCGCCTGTGCTGGGTCAGGCGAGACCTAAAAACCTAAATAAAGGATGCCTTCTTTCGCCTCCTACACTGTTTTGCCTATTGTTGGTGGACTTACCACCTACAATTACTCAATCAAACTTTTTCTCACCAAAAGTGGGATGATTCCATATAGATTCTCCCCTTTTTTGCTGGTGATGTTGCTGTTGTTGACCAGATTCTGATCAGTCTCCAAAGAAAAATGAATGCTTTATATTTCTACTGCAGGGCAAATAAATAACCATTTGTACTGATAAACCCAAAGTAAAGTGTTTTGAGAAAAATTTATCTGCTTACTTTTGGTTAGTTAAGTGGTATAAAACTTGAAGTCGTTAATGGTTATTAGTATTTGCGACTGACATTCTCAAAGAACCAATCTTGTGCATCACAATGGCAAAAAATGGGTTTAAAAGCACGTTGTGTTAGTTTGCTTTAACAAATTGAAGGAGTTTATTTCACTAAGTCTACTTATGCAAGCTATTGCATGAAAGAATATCCCAATCTTTATTATACAGGTCTACAATTTTAATATTACACAGCTCTCACCCTTTGGTAGATTTGGAGGGTAAAATAGTAAGGAGAGTCTTGTGCCTTACATATTCTGCAATGATTTCATCTATTAGGGTAGAATTAGGTTTATGTTTGTGGTCCCGTTTTGGAAAGGATTGTGTTTAAAAATGTATTTACTCATTTACAGGACGCTGAATGTAATACATTTGTAAAATTTGACTGATGGGGATTCTGAATGGAAACTGCTATGCATGTTTGGATACATACAAAAACTCCAAGCATTATTTTAATAGATTCCATTTCATAGGTGTGTAGGAAAAAATATCACACACAAGCAGGTATTGCAGCAAAATCCATATAAAGATTGACTATATTTAAATTTAAAATTGTCAGTTTCATTAACAAGAGCTAATTTTGGTTCACTAGATCTTTTTAACTATTTAGTCCTTTTTCCTTACCCGGTAATGCAGGATGCTGTATTTGGAATGTGGTTTGGCATTAATATTGGCTGACGATTAAAAAGTTTAATGCCATTAAAATGGCAAGCATTAGAAAATGTATACGTTTTTAAAGTAGCCACTTTTTCTGAACACATTTGAAATTTGACTGTAGTTTATTTTTAAAATATTGCAAATATTTCAGACTATTATTTACAAAAATATGTCTGGTCTTCTCGCCAGTCTGCAAGGAAGTTGGTGTGGGAAATGATATTTCAAGATGTGGTGTTTGCCTTAGGTAATTTTATATGAACATTGAATGGTTTTGTTGTATGATATGTATTTCATTTTATGATTGACTGTGTTTTGAAGTTTTACTCAATGAAACATACAAATATATATTGTAATCAATTTCACACTCTATTTAGGTCATATTTTAAACAGGGAGTACTATGGCTAGTTTACACAGTTTATAATTGTGTAAACAATAAATATGAAAGCCAAGAAATGCAAATTGAATTGAATTGAATTGAAAAAAAGAACAGAGCATGAAAAATGAGACCCACGGATACTCATCAGGTCAGTAGTGATTACATAATCACTGCTGGCCTACTGTGTCATAATGTCCTGGGTTTAACACATACAGACACCTTGCCTGCCTGATCAAAAAAACTCAGATTATCTCCAGAAGCCATCCATACTTACACAGCAAATCAAGTTATGGGAATTGCCACTCAATTGTTCCACCGCCCTCCATTTGACACATGCACAATACACCCAGCTCAATGATACTGAAACACACAGCATATGCACCAACAGCATAATTCTGTAACATGCAATGGAAAAGTTGCACACAGCATTTAATGACCTGCCCAGTCATCTCCCTCTTCCTTATTGGTAGAACATTAATTGTAGGTGCACTCACCCTAACTGTTTGTCATATAGAGACAAACACGAAGCCCTTAATTGACTATGAATTACCAGAAACATTTGAACACACTTTGAAAATATTGTTTTGCAACAAGATTCAACCTTCCAGAAATCCTACAAAGTAAAACAGGTAATTTTCAGGTACAGTGGAACAAATGATGTACGCATTTACTACTGTGATGAATGTGTTTACACAAGAGTGGGAAGCAATGGAAGACATTCTGGTCACAGAGTGACTGTATCATAACAAGGATAGTTCACCTCAGAGAAATATCAGGCAAGACTCAGAAGGTATATAACAAGTAGCTTTTTATTTTGTTACAGGTACATTTGTAGAATAAATGCTCCACCCAACTGCTCATCGTCTCATTCTCTTACTCAGCTGCCAGTGTCAAATAGTGATATGTGCAACATTTAGTTTACATTATCCTAATAAAGAGGCAAGCAGTGGTGATGGAGAATTTGAGCCGTAGGATGGTTTTCCCCCTTAACATTTTGCCTACTTAGCTTCAATTTTTGCTGAGATTCATTTTTGTTGGCCTTAGTACTCTGTGCACTTTCCCACTACTAGCCAGTGCTAACATGATTGTTCTTGTGCTTGCTCCTCTAAACATGGTTTGATTGGCATATACCTAATTAGCATATTTAATTTACTTATAAGTCCCTTGTAAAGTAGTATTCCATATACCCAGGGCTTGTAATTTAAATGCTACCAGTGGGATTGCAGCACTTATTGTGCCACTCACTTAAGTAGCACCCTAAAACAGGTCCCAGGCCTGTAATTGCAACCTGAATGCAGGTTTAAACTACCATGTTGACTTGGCATTTAAACCCTCTTGCCAAACCTTAAGCTACCCTTTTATTACATATAAGTCACTCCTAAGATAGGTACTAGGTTAATCATAGGGCAGGGTGCTGTGTAATTAAATGGTTAGACATGTACTTTTAAGTTTATCATTTCCTGGTAGTGAAAAACTCCTAAATACGTTTTTCTCTACTGTAAGGCCTATCCCTACCATAGGATAACATTGTGGATTCCTTATAACATTTAATAAGCTGTAATTCCTAATTGGTAGCAGGTAGATATATCATGTTCGGTACCTATTAAGTTGTAGCAATAAACCCTCTTTAATGGTAAACTCAAATTTTTCATTACAATTTTGAAAATGCCACTTTTTTACAAAGTTGGTATTTTCCTGAACTTAGCCCTTTTGTGCCTGCAGCCTGTCTTGGGTCACATGACTGGGTGTATCTGAGAATTAGACTTAGTGAATTCCTCCCAGACAGTCACACAGAACAGACAAGGATTAGGTGTGCCTCAATGGGCCGTCAACTTGCAAAACGGGTGATGGGGCTATGCTGAGCACAGTCCCACTTGCACCTGAATATCCAGGGGTCTGCCTTGACACAAAGGGCCTAATGACCCTGTATTGTCACTTCAGCCAACTTGGAGCCCGGGCAGAGGAGTCAGGAAAATCCATGCACTTCAAATAACCTTTGCAGAAGCTTCTCTCATCCTCCAGAAGAAGGGCACCAGGGTATAAAAATAGGACCTCAGACCCACTCTTCAGTTATCTACTGGACCTGCAGAAGGACTTTCAGAGGACTGCCTGCTGCTGTGCACTCTGCCAAACTACTGCTGTATCTGGAAGGACTGTTTTGCTTCCTGGAGCCTGCCTTGAACCCTCAGAGGCCAGCCCTGCAGTTGAGCCCTGCATCTTCATGTGCACCCAGGACTACCAGAAGTTACTCCAAAGGCTATTTTGCTGGCCTACTGTTCAGACCCACATGAACATAGCCCACACCTGCACCCACCCTGAGTGAGGTCTGAACCCCCAAGAGGTGTCCCACCAGTCTTGCACCCTTGATTGTGGTGCTAAATGTGCCCATAAGGCCAAAAAACAAAACTGAGGACTTAGGGCCTGCTTTAGATCTTGGCAGGACCACGGCTGAGTGGGCTTTTTTTGCAGTCTTCCTGCCCACCTACCTGTCAGTCCGCCTGCCCGATTTAGATGCTGAAGTTCAATGTGTGAGAAGACCGCCATCGGTCCCGCCGACTCTGCCAGGACTCCACTTCCTGCCCCTTTGTGGGGTGGGATGCAGCAGGTGGTGGTGGGACTCCAGCCAGGTTTCCCGCCATTGGTATTTGGTTCTGGCTTGTTTCGAAGGGAATTTTGACAGGAATACTCCCTACTTCGAGTCAGCAGAAAGGGATGAGAAGGGGTAAAAACTCACCTTTTTTCGGGGTACAGGCTGCGATTTGCTCTTCTTCACCTTCATCCAGGTCTCCCCATCCTTGGGCACCTTGACCGCGACAGACCGGCAGCCCATTTTGACAGACTAGAAGGTAAGTGTATGTGATGGGTGCGGGTATACATTGGATGGTGTGTGTATGTTGGCTGGGTGGAGACATGGGGTTACTGCACCACAGTCACCCCCTGTCAGTACTCCACCGACAGGACACCGCTAGTCCAACAGGAACATCCAAATCTGCTCGGCAGGACCCTGCCATCAGGACAGCAATGGCGGGCGGTTGCCCAGCACAGAAGACCGCCACTGCTGCGGTTTTCTGTGTATTAAGTATACATCTAAATAGGGCAGGTGGACTGCCGTCAGCTCAGTATTGTTTCTGAGACCGCCGTCACGGTGGGCCGGCAGGAAGACCGCCAAGATCTAAATCAGGCCCTTAGACATATTTTGGCCCAAAAGTGCTCTGGGTGGAGGGGTAGGTTATTCCAGGGTTTGGCCGCGAGGTAGGAGAAGGATCGACCCCCTCCTCTGGCTTGACAGACGCATGGGACGTGAGCAAGGGCTAGATGGGTTGGGCGGAGTGTTCTGGTGGGCTTGAGGAAGTGGCAGTTGGGGGTTAATGTAGGCTGGTCCTATGTTGTGGAGGGCCTTGAACATGTGGGTTAGTAGTTTGAAGTGGTATCTCTTCATGATGGGGAGCCAGTGGAGGTCTCCAAGGTAGGGGGTTATGCTTGCCCGTCTTGGGAAATCCAGTTTGAGTCTGGTTGTTGTGTTTTGGACGGTCTGGAGTTGTTTCAGTAGTTGGGTTGCGATTCCAGCATAAAGTGTGTTCCCGTAGTCCAGTCGGCTGGTGATGAAGGCCTATGTTACTGTTTTCCTAGTGATGGGTGGGATTACACATTCGGAGGATATGGAAACTTGAGGAGGTTACTGAGTTCACCTGGCGACAATCCGCCCTCGGACACCTCCTAGCCCCGCTGAATGTAACCTTCTCAGACACTTTTTCTCAGAATTTCTTCCAAGTCCAAAGGTAAGCGCTGACCGGGCCAAATCCACTTCTTGTATCCGAACCACGCTCCATCGCATTTACGAGTTTGACCGGGTCTTGCACAACTAGATTTCTGTGGTTGGTGCTTTGAACTTTTAGGTGCTTTTTTTCACTAAAACCCTTAAAAATTCATAACTCTGATTCTACAGATTACATATTTGTCGTTTAGGTGTCAAATAATTTATTGAAATGTAATGTATTTTTCTAAAGTGGTTTGGAATTTTTTTTGTGTTTTGTTTTCACTTGATTACTGTTTGTGTGCTGCATAAATACTTTACACATTGCCTCTAAGTTAAGCCTGACTGCTTTTTGTGCTAAGCTTCTCAGGTTTAAGCACAGGCAAATTTAGTGTCTTATTCTTGATCACCCTGCAAGGTATTGTGGCTGTTGCTTGACCAGGGCTCACACCCCTGTAACCAATAACCCAATTTCTCACAGGGGAACAAACAAGTTATTAATAATTAATAACATAACACATCTCCATACTTTAAGCAAAACAAACTACACACAACACAACACTACATTTACAAACATATAGAAAGTGCAACAATGTGGAGACGCGCGAGCGCGCGATTCAAGATGGCCGCCACCCGGTGAGCTCCTCCGCGTTTTCGCCCGTTTTTCCATTTAAAACGACGATTATCTGTCAGAATTTTGCTTAAAAAGAGGTCGCTGTTAACATCATAGGCTTACCAGCTTTGTGAAGCGATTTTGGGCCTTTTTGATCGTGGGAAGTCGTGTCTCTGGCTCCCTGGTTCCTGCTCCGAGCTCTGCATTGAGGTACAGCCTGGTTAGTCTGTCAGGGGGGCGGAGCATACTTCAGGAAAGGGCCTGGCTTGGGCCTAGCCACACCCCTAGCCCAGTTTAGCTGCTGCACCAGTATTTTTGAGGATTGCTTTCCATCTTTTCGTTCTTTTTACTCATAATCTTTTCATTTTTATTCAAAATTCATTATTTTTTCTCAAAAATGGATAATAAAAATCCCCTCAACAATAAAAGAAAACAGCAGATTTCACCGCCCCCAATAAAATCAAAAGTGGTGGAGTCATCTGAACCTTCGCTTTCTTTAATTTTGGAGGAAATTCAGGCTCTTCGTGCGAATACAGAAACTATTGCGACTGAAATAAAAAATGTACGAAAGGAAATGGCGAGCATGTCGATGAAAATTTCAGACAACTCAATTAAAATTCAGGACAATAAAGTTAAAGTCGACGCTTTTACTCCACTTGTGGCGAAAATATCACCTCTGTGCTCACAACTTCTGGACATGGAAAATCGCAATAGACAATACAACCTTCGCATATTTAATTTACCAGAAGAGGTTGAGGGATCTAACTGTCGACTATACTTAGAAAACTTAATTCCTGGTCTTTTAAATGTCAAATTTCCAGAAAAATTTGAAATTGATAAGGCTCATAGAATTCCTTCACGTCGCAATCCTCAACATACCAAGCCTAGACAAATGATATTTAAAGTTCTCCGTCATCATCATTTGGTTATAATCAGAAAAGCAGCTAGAGAGATTCCTTCATTGATGGTCAATGGTCACAAAATCTTTATTCATCAAGATTTTGCCAAGGAAACTGTTGCAACGCGTAAGGGATTTACTGATCTTCGCCCACGATTGAGAAGCCTTGGATACCAATATGGCCTTTTTGATCCTTCAACTATGCGCATTTGGAAAGATAATTTTTCAAAATCCTTTCAGCGTCCTGAAGATCTGCGACAATTTCTGGATCAACAAATACAGCAAACTATGGACACTCAGGGTCCTACCACTTGATTTTTGCCTGTATGATCTTCTTTGACAGAGTTATATAACTCATAATATTTTGGGCTCCAGCGGTTCTGGCCATGCTTGTAAAGCGTGTGTGCGTCCCAATGTTCATATTTATGTATTTTGTTTGTCTTTTTTGCTATATTTTATTTCTTCCATTCCCTTTTGTGTGTTTTGGAGCTACTTTCTTCTTCACATTTGTGTCTTTTTCTGACCTTATTCTTCCTAACCCTTCTCTCGTTTTTATTTTGTCATGGCTAATATTAAAGTAGTGTCACTGAATGTTAAAGGTTTACGCCATCCTGTGAAACGTACAAAAAATTTGGATTATTTGGGTAGTTGCAAAGCTGATTTTTGTTTTTTACAAGAAACTCATATAGATGATAACATTTTAAACTATATGAAGAAAAAATGGGTTGACAATATTGTTTCTTCTCCTGCTAATGGCAAGAAAAATGGTGTAGCTATATTATGTGCGAAAAAAGCGCATTGCCAAGTTTTGAGCAAAATTACAGATACGGATGGCAGATATTTAATTGTTAAGGTTAAAGTTCATGATTCTATCTTATTTTTATTAAATGTTTAGGGCCCTACTGCAGACGACCCTGTTTTTTGGTCTACTCTTTCAACGGAGGTTGTAAAAATTGGTAATGTACCTTTAATTGTTGCAGGTGATTTTAATGTCATATCTGATCCTTTATTAGATAGATTATCTCGTACTAAATTCCACCCCCCTAAGGTTTATTTTGCTTTTAAATTATTTCTTCAAACCACTAAGTTAGTTGATATTTGGCGTTTACACTTCCCTACAGAAAAATGTTTTACTTTTTTTTCTAACCCACATAGTTCTCATTCTAGGATCGATTACATATTAGTTTCGAAGCAGCTGATCAACTATGTTAGTAACCCTAAGATTGGCAACATTGACGTCTCTGACCATGCTATGGTTTCTTGTAATTTAAATTTAAATTCCACCTTTACTAACCAGCCTAGATGGAGAATGAATTCTGGTATAGCTCTCAATGAACTTAATAAACCAAAGCTCCTCTCTGCCATTCATGATTTTTTTCAATTTAATCCTGAAGGTACTACATCATTGGTTAATAGATGGGATGCTTTTAAAGCTTATATTAGAGGGGTTACTATTTCTATTATGGCTCACGAAAATAAGATTTTTAATGCCAGTATTAAAAAGCTAGAAAAGCAAATAGCGGAAAATGAACGACTTTTTATTTCGTCTAATGACCCTCAATATAGAAGTAAGTTGCAAAAGCTTCGATATGAATTTAATACAATTCTTAGTAAAAGAGCTGGCGTTCAGATTTCTAAGGCCAAAGCTAAATTTAGTTTTAATGCAAACAGATCTGGAAGATTGTTAGCGAATTATTTACGTATCAAAAAAGATAAAACTCAAATCACTTCTATTCACGGATCCAATGGTAAAATTGCTTTATCTCATAAAGATATTGTGAATGAATTTTTGGATTTTTACTCTAAGTTATATGATAAACCTGATTTTCATAATGACTCTTTAGTTGATTCTTTTTTATCTTCATGTGGTCTACCTAATATTTCTCCATCAGATAAAATGGGGCTTGACTCTCCAATTACTAAGGATGAAATTTTAGCCGCTATAAAATCTCTTTAAAAAAACAAATCTCCGGGTCCCGATGGTATCCCGGCGGAGTTTTAAAAAGAGTTTCAATCCCATCTTTTACCCTTATTATTTCAACTTTTTACAACATTTGGCTCTACGGGAATTACTTCAGGATCCTTTACTGAAGCTTTAATTATCGTTCTTCCCAAACCTGATAAAGACCCAACCCTTGTATCTAATTATCGCCCTATCTCTTTAATTAATCAAGATTGTAAATTATATGCCAAAATATTAGCCACACGATTATCCCCTGTACTAGATTCTATTATACATTCGGATCAATCTGGTTTTATGAAAAATAGACACTCTGGAAATAATACAAGAACTTTATTACATGTCATTGAACAGGGTCATACGTTAACTACTCCTGCAGGAATTATGGCTCTGGATGCTGAAAAAGCCTTTGATAAATTGCATTGGCAATTTTTATTTCATGCTTTATCATCATTTAACTTTGGCGATAATTTTATTCGTATGATTTCAGCTCTATATTGTGCTCCTACTGCTCGTCTATTTATTAATGGCCAAGTTTCAAATCAATTTTCCCTCTTTAGAGGTACTAGACAAGGATGTCCCCTTTCCCCGCTTTTGTTTTTAATTGGCATTGAACCCTTCCTTACAGCTATAAGAAAATGTGATAACATTAAAGGAATTATTATTAATGAGATTATTATTAAAACTTTAGCGTATGCTGATGATGTACTTTTGTTTATTAGTGACCCCTTATCCTCATTTCCTTCTTTATTAGAGATTATAACAAAATATTCTATGGTGTCTGGTTACAAATTAAACACTAATAAAACTGAATTTTTCCCTTTAAACATTTATTGTACTCCTGATATGATACCTATGAATGAAATTGTTTGGCAGAAGACTAAATTAAAATATCTTGGTATTTTATTTTCCTCATCCATAAAATCTACAATGACTTTAAACTGTAATTTTGTCTTAGATTATATTAAAGATAAAACGTCTAAATGGTCATCACTGCATCTTTCCTGGTGGGGTAGACTGGAATCTATTAAAATGAATATTGCTCCAAAAATTTTTTATACTCTTTCCATGATTCCTACTCAATTCCCATTAAAATTTTATAAAGATATTGATAAACTTCTCTCCAAATTTCTTTGGAATAACAAATCACCTCGCATTAGTTATAAAAAATTAAAAATGTCTAAATGTAATGCTGGATTTGGTATCCCAGATTTTTTTCTTTATCACAAAGCTTTTATTTTAAAACAAAGTGCCATATGGTTTATTCTTTCTCCTTTACATAATCCACCTTCTTGGCTCCAAATTGAAAAATCTATTGTAAAGCCGTTCCCATTACCAACTCTGGTAACTATGTCTAACAACTCATCATTTTTTCATAAATCTATCATTCTCAAATCCACTAAAATGGTTTTTAATGATCTAGATTCCATTTTTCTATACCCCACGTATAACACTGTTGAATTATCATTATGGTATAGCAATATCATTAAATTAAATAGGAACATTAGATTTTGGTTTTCATGGATTAAAGCGGGTATTTATTATCTTAAAGACATTTATTCCAACAATAACTTTATACCGTTTGAGGATCTACAAACAGGGTTTGGTTTAACTCAATCTGATCTTATTAAATATGAATATTTAATTAATTCAATTTTAGATTCCTTTCCACAAGCTATTCCGACTAGTGTTACAGCGGACCTATCCGTGTATATTCAAACTATATCGTTGAAAGCTAATGGTGTCTCCATTTTCTATAAAAAATTATCTAACACTCTAGGAAGTAACATAACGATGATTGCAACCTTCTGGAATAATGAACTTTCACTTACATTGTCTAATGATTCATGGGAAATTATATGGCTTAGAAATATTTCTGGTTGGTTACCTGTCTCACTTTATCAAACCAATTCCTATATTTTATTTAATTCTTTATGGACTCCATTACGTTTATTCCAAGCTAAACTCCTTCAATCTGACATTTGTTGGCATTGTAAATTACATCCTGGTTCGTTACGACATATGCTTTTTGATTGTCCTTTAATTGCAAAATTCTGGAAAGAAGTTTGGGATGTTATTAAGAAGTTGTTAAATATCCAGGAAGACTTATCATATAAAATGTTAATTTGCAAATCAGTTACATTATCACAATCTCTAAGTAATCTTGAATGTAGGCTTTTTGATTTTTTGATTTCTGCTGCGTTAAAATCTATTACCTTTTGCTGGAAAGATGTTTCTAAGTTATCAGTTCATGCTTGGTGGTCTTGGGTTATCTTTACAAGAAGAGGTGCTCAATTATCTTTGTCTGGGGTTAATCATAATCCTATTTCCTATCATTCTTTTTGGATTCCTGTTGATATCTATTTTGCATCTTAGGGGTATATTTATGTATTGTAATGCTTTTTACGATTTTTATATTATTTATTATGTCATAGTAGCTCTATTTATTGCTTACACAATATTTGGTATTAGATGTTTCCCTTCCCCCCCTCCTTTTAAGTTTATAAGAATATGACTATTTTCTTTTCTATTGAAATGAATTCGATAATGATTTTGTACGCATTGTATTAGATATTTTAGTTTATTATTACTCTTTTTTGTATGTCTATGTTGTTGCTGTTCATTATAAAATTTCAATAAAATATTTTGAACACAAAAAAAAGAAAGTGCAAAAATGTAAATGACACGAATCAACAGTCAAAAATGGTGAATCGATAATCGACAACTACAGAATAGACACACCAAATCATCGAAAAATATAACCATAATGAAGAGCATATTGTCAACCCTACTCAGTATCAGATGGCACTTCTCCAAAAAGTCAATATAAATCAAATGTGAAAGAATCCTACATTTACTAAAGCATAGCAAACACCGTGATAATACTTAACGTATCCTTCTACATCTCATATAACTTGATTGCTTCATTGAAATAACATTCTGGGTTAAGTTATTAAACTTGTCTTCTACACTGTTATGTCAGATTAGATCTTATTATAGAGGAGTTGTGAACATTTAAATATCAAAGAGCAGACGCTGCTGTAGTAATTTACCTGTAAGTAATGTAATATATATTCATTTTCTGCCCCTGAAGCATCTGTCTCTTCTGCTAAACAATCTCATTTCTTTATCCTAGATGGCCACCCATGTCCGGTTGTCCTCTGGGATTCCTCTTTGTTGCTGACAGATAATGAAACCCAGTCATCAATCCGAATAGACTGGGCAACTTATCAGCATTTACTGAAGCAGAAATGCTGGCAGAATGGCAAGGTCCCCAAGTCTGAATCAGGGTGCAAGGATATTCATCACCATGAATGGTCCAAGATGGCCCTCTTTGATTTTCTTCTGCAGGTACGTTCATGATGGTGCTGTTTTCTTAAAGTCATAAGCTCGGTGTACATACGTCACACATTAGAATGTTACAGGGATTATGTAGTGGTCACCAATGTACTGCAAGTCATCGAGCTGTATGTCCATGTAGTTGAAGTAGAACTAGTAACATATATCCTTTAAGCTCACAGCTCAACTGATGTAGAAGTAGTGTGTGTATATATTGTGCAGGCCATCAGAAAAGCTCTGTAGTTCAAACAGATGAGTATTGATTTTCCCCTCAATTGCTGTATTACATCTTAGTTTCTGAAGTATGAAGTTATGTGATATTTATAGACCTTTTAAATTGGCAGCAACACTAACATATCTCACAGAAAGTTAAACAATAAGTTGATGGGTTCAATCGCTGATCCATTCTTAGTCAGTAATCATTAAACAGGGCTGTTTTCCAGGCCACGGTGTCTTTGCTCAGTGTGTCACTGCTGACAACGACCAACTTTACGTACATCAGCCTTGGTTCTGGTTCAAGCCCTAACTGCCATGCTAAGTGCCATCTCTTCGAGAATATTAGCAACCCCAGAACAGTTTCTGCCTTGTTGGGTCACATCTGTAAGGTGCAGCTTAATTCCAGTGTCACTGCCAGCCCGTGATCCACATCAAACCAGGACAGGCTTGATTGAATTCACCATTTTCTGTGACAGAAACTGCTTGCATCTGCATTTGTGCATCAAATGCTATATTGGTCCCGCTGCAATCCACATTTCACCACTGTGTTTAGGTATTCATCCAGACAGCTGTCTGCCAGAGCTCATGTCATCAATACACACACAAATACATAATGGGCTATGGCTCAGCCCCTTCAGCTATTGGCTTTTTGGTCAGCACCCTTTAGCCATTGCTTGATTGAAGTATCTGTCACTTTTTGATGAGCCTACAGGAATATTGTACAATTATATATTTTGCACATATGATTTGAAAGCGTTCCAGTTTGGCATCGCAGTGCATAATGAATGGGTATAGAAGTGAACTCGGGCATGGCTGTTTTCTATGCAGTCTGTGTTAAGGGCTACGCATGAAATGGATCAAAGTGGCACATATTTTATTCTCCTATCACATGCAGCAGGCTGTCAATATGTTTTGTGAAACTGGAAATGGGGATTCCTTTCTGAGCCTGAGCTCTTTATATCTGGTTGGTGTTAATGGCCTGCTTCAGAAACACAGCATGTCCATCTAATCCACCCACCAAAGCAGTTTGAGCCAGCAACAGACTTCCTAACAAATGAGTGCCTGATAGGCTCCTGGAAGGGTCCACATTTTGATATGGTGGTGCTCCCCATCCCAGTCTTCATTTGACTGTCGGAGCAATTGTCAGCTGTGGTACCCCCTGCAGGTATTCAAAGTCTGCCCTGGGCTTTGCTGCTCAAACTTGGCAACTTTGTGAGTATACTATCTCCTAGAAACATCCTGTCTTGCTTTGCAGCCTCAAACAACTCAATAATAGCTAACCCCGAAGAGCTGCACTGGTAGAGCTCAGGAAGTGGATGCAATGGTCCTATCCTAACTATGGTACCTTCCTGCCAGCCATACCATTCATTTTTGCAGGAAGGGCTTGTCAGTCAACAGGGTCTATGCTTATATACGCTGTGCTCACTGCAGTCTTCCTAGATTGCCTACTGTCTTGGTGGTTTTTCAGCTAGTTTGGTGTCCTAGCTTTTAACCATACCAGTGTTGAACCTTTTCTTTGAGTTCTGGTACATGTTTCCTTTTAATACTCCATTATGAAATCAAGAATACATGTACCAGAAGCCTAGGTGTTAAAAATGGGGTCATTGGTAGTGGTTTGCACCTTGTCCAAGTAGGGATCGCACTCTAGTCAGGGTAAGGGAGTCACACAGCTAAGATAACTCCTTCTCAGCTTGGTAGCTTGGCAGCTTGGCAGGAGCAGTCAGGCTTATCTCAGAGGCAATGTGTAAAGCATTTGTACATATACACTCAGTAACACAGTGCAAACACTACAAAACGAGTCCACACCAGTTTGGAAACATTGCCAATGTTTATCTGAATAAGACCAGACCAAAACCACAACAATCCAACATACACATATTAAAATATCACTTTTAAAAGAGTAAGCATGTTTAGTCCATAGAAATCAATTGATGCGTTTCTTTAAGCACAGAGTACCTTGGATGTATCAAAATTCAAAGACGAAACAGGCGGAAGAGAGGTGAGGTGCTGGAAAAGCAAAGCAATGCATCGGTTCCTTACTCCCAGTAGAGGTGATGTGTTGGTTCCTTACTGCTAATAAGGGGATATGATGCATCAGTTCCTTACTGCAGGGGAGGTGATGTGTCAGTTCCTTACTGGAAGAGGAGGTGATGTGTTGATTTCCCAACACGCAACCTCGGTTCCTTAGTGCTGGGCAACGTCATTTAAAAAAATCAGTGCCCAGGAAGGATGCATCGAACATCCAGACGTGCTGCGTTGATTCCACAGCGATTAAGCAGGCACTACTTCAGAATTGGAATGGTGTGTCATGGACTTCTGTGATGCAGTTTGCAAAACTCACGCTGCAGCGTTTCTTCTGACATGCTGCGACGTAAAGCTGGGGATGGAGACAGCTTTGTGTGAGGACAAGCACAGCCTTATTCAGGTGTCAATGATAACTCCTCCTGCCACTCTAGCTCAGGAAGCCCATCTGCCTGATGATGGCCCATCAGGATATGCAAGGCACACCACAGTACCCTTTGTGTGACTGTCTAGAGTGAATGCACAAGAACCAAACTGTCATCCTAACCCAGATGTGGGTTTACAGACAGGCAGGAGCACAGAATGGTTAAGCAAGAAAATGCCCACTTTATAAAAGTGGCATTTTAAAACACGCGAACAACTTCACCAGGATATGTACTTTTAAATTATGAGTTCAGAGACCCCAAACCTCTATCAGCTCCCAATGGGAAATTACACTTAAAAGATATTTGAAGGCAATCCCCATTTTACCCTACCCAGCACATGTCCTACCTTTAAAATACACTGTGCCCTGCCCTTGGGGCTACCTTGGGCCTACCTTAGGGGTGAATTACATGCATTAAAAGGGAAGGTTTGGGCCTGACAAGTGGGTGCACTTGCCAGGTCGAAAATGGCATTTTTAAACTGCTCTCACAGACACAGCAGTGGCAGGTCTGAGACATGTTTGCAGGGCTACTCATGTGGGTGGCACAATCAGTGTTACAGGCCCACTAGTAGCATTTGATTTACAGGTCCTGGGCACACAAGCTGCTCTTTACTAGGGGCTTATTAGTAAATTGAATATGCCAATCATGGATAAACTAATTACCAATACAATTTCGACAGAGATCATATGCACTTTATCCCTGGTTAGCAGTGGCAAAGTGCCCAGGATCCTGAAACCAGAAAAAGCAAAGTCAGAAAAAATAGAAGGCATAAGGCAAAATGTTTATGGATAAGCCCTTAAAAAGGGTCAGGTCCAACACAAGGCAAACACTTGAACTGGATAAGCTACTCATGGGTGGACTTTGGAATATTTTGGGCTGTGCCTGTGGAACTGCTCACCTGGAATCAGTCACTGACACTCTGACAGGAAAAAGAATCCCAAGCACACTCTATGGGCCAAATACCAGATCCTAGGAGAGGACAATCTGGGCACGAATCTCACACTCAACCAAGTAACTAATGTGGTCTTAACCTTATCTGAAAATACTTTCTCCTCCCATTGAATATTGTTTTGCTGCACCTAACCTTTGGACTGACCCATACACCATTAGAGTTCCTTTTTGGAATATACAGAATCACCAAAACTTTCCTGTACCTATCAAATGTACCTGCATGTTCTTAGAATATGCCATTCCGCAAAGTATCTTTGTACGCACTGTTGATGCTGTCTCTGCAATTGATCTGCTGAGGAGAGGCAGAAACAACCGTTCTCTGCTGAGTAGTATGACAGCAGAATGGCTTACGTGCATTATAGTTCCTGAGGGATCACAAACCCATACATCAGCAAACATCCCAGGTAATTAGTTACACCTGTAGTGATTTACTGTCTCATTCAATGAGCCCCAGTAAGCCTTATTGCCTGATTCACAACAATAGTGCTTTGAGTAAGTGTGACCCACTAATAGTCTCGATTTACTCCTGAATTCCAGCAGCAAGCCACAAATGCATTAGTAAGTCAGGAGAACGGCAGGTAGTACTTCAAAGCAAAATCATTGTGATTCAGGTCTTTGGAGTGGGAGGGTTAGAATAAAAGGAGCACCAGAAACAGAACAGGAGTGTGTTTGTAATGCATTTACGTTACTGCAGCGAGTAAACATCAAATGTCTCACATCAATTGTACTAACCCCTGCTGAACCGCTGGCATGTACTTCATTAATCAACATCACAAATTAAGTCTTCTTTTTACAATTACAGGTTCAGTCTGCTTTGTATGTATTAAAAGTCTATCATCAGTACTGGACTGGAGTGATGCTATATGCCTCTATATGTGGATCAAATTTCTCATATTTGTAGGATTTGTAAAAGATCCATGGAATACTCAAGGGGACCTTGTGAGTGTTGTAAGGAGACGTTTAAGTGCATCGGAGTAGAGTGGAGGACACTCAGATATAGTATAAGTGCTGGGGAAGAATATGAAGGAGCTGAGAGATGTTGCCCCATTTAGTAACTTGAAATCATGGGAAGCAGAAAGCCTGTGCAATTTCACATTTATTGCCAGAATGCCATTTGTTACATTGCTGCTTGTTCATCTTGAATAACGTGGAGAAACCACAACTGGAAATGATTTTTGTAAATGAATGAATACCCCAGCTGTGCGTAAGTGTTAATGGTTCAATGTTTATAGCAGCTTAGGTGACAAATGTTGCAGAGTCAAGTATCAATTACCCAAGGGAACCTTTCGTGCTGTTCCCACATCCAGCACATAATGATACACAAACATGCTAGGGAACCCAAGTAGCCATCCTCAGGATGCAGCCCAGGAAGCCATTATGTATTTTATGGAACTTCCCTAGATACCCCAAGAAAAAGGTCTCCTGTCAGTCTTTAGCAATAGCTGACTGAGTTCATAAGTATAGGGGAGTGAATATCCCCTTTGCAGTCAGCCTAAATTTGACAGCAAGTTACTCAGGTCCATTCATTGGTTGGGCTGCAGTACCTGCAAGTCTCTGAGTCCTTCATACCCAGACTTGTTGGGTGTGAGAAAACTGAGGCAGGGTTCAAGTAGACAAAAACAAGTGGTATTCATATCTGATAAATAGGTAGGCAAAGGGGGAATTCATATGGAAAGGAGTACGGTAATAACACGCCTAGATGTTTTGCCCATTACTGGGTTATTATATCAGAATAACCAGGTAATGACAAGGTAATATTGGACTGTACTGTTAATTCTGGGTGCAGAGTTAACATCCTTAGTGTGCTGCGTTACTTAGAACTAGCCCGTTATGCTCTTTTTACAATTGAATCATATTGAGGCAAATGGGAATAGCTAATGAGTGCAAATCTTGCTCCTTCACTGAACTAGGAGATGGAAAAAGTTCTTAAAATGTTTTACCTGTTTTCTGTACAAAACCGGGCACATTTTAGGTGAAGCAACCCCGTCCTGGGGGCGGATGGGCTGACCATACGAAGGTACCAGCGTTTCCAAGGTTTAATGGATAGAAGAAGCTAACCTAGGCTGAAAACTAAAGGAACCACTGACTTCAGGTGTTAAAATAGAATTAATTTTAGTATCTGATACAGACTTCTAGCTGCAGATTCCTTCAGCGGACCTTTCCCAGGTGGCAGACTGGATCAGGAAACTTTTGTGTGAGCAGGACCCCTGCATGCCCTGGGATGGCTCCTATTGGTTCTGCGTGGCATCGTTGGTGCTGGATGTGACATTGTGGTCACCTATAAAGGCACCAATGACGTACACGGACGTCAGTTCTTTTCTTCCCCACCAGTTAGCACTGATCCGGAGAAGAGCTACCCCTCTGGCACTTTTTGACAGACATTTTTCAATGTTTTGTTGTTGTATGTCAAGGGATGATCTCTAGAAAGGTAGGGTAGAAATAGTGTGGTGCCTGTCACCGTGCCATGTCGGTACTGACCCGTACCTTGTGTGCTTTTGGTGTCTTGAGCGCGACTCAAAGTCATGCTCGAACTGCTGGGCCATGGCACTGAATGCTTTGAATGAACAGTCCCTAAAGCTGCTTGTGGCCCATGAGTCGACACCATCTAGCACAACTCCTACGAGATCTTGGTCCCGGTCGAGGAAGAGAAGGTCACGGGACTGCTACAGGAGCCCCAAGTCTTCTTCATGACACTCCAGGTCCTCGGGACACACAGGAAAGAAGCACAAAAGGAAGAAGTCCAGATCGACTTTGACTTCACCTCGTCCCTTTAGGATTGACAAGACGAGTGGGGAACATTGTCGTTCCAGTCATGGTTCTGCGGAGCCATTGCCAGGTCCAGCTCCGCACCTCTTCCCGTGTCCGGGAGCCAGAGCGACTCCCACTCAAATAAAAGTGTTTTACAAGGCCATGCGCCAAGTATTTGAGTGGATCAATCCCTCCGGTGTTCCTTCGAGCTCCATTGAGTTTGCTCCGATCGGGTCTCATGGATCCGATCCAGATCCGCGCCAGTCATGCCAACGCAACCTTCCCCGGTGACGATGTTGGTCTCGACGTCCATGCTCCCGGCACCCACCGGCAGTGACAGCCCCATTCTTATTGCTGATGAGTTGGAGTCGGAATGGCAACTAACGGAGTCCAGTGATACTAGTTCATTGCCTTAGTGCTCTGTGGAGCATACAGGTTTGGGGGAAGAGTGGGAGGGGTCTCTGGATACTTTGGAACACCAGTTGTACACCCCTAATGAGAATTTGGACTGGTATGAGGATGTAGCAGAAGCCAGTGGATTAGACACCTATCCAGACACTGGTATGCTCTCTCCACCTACCGGGCTAGGGAGGGAGCGTCTTATGCAATGGTGATGAAGAGGGCAGCGGACGTCATTGACCTCGAACTTTCCTCTGTAACAGTCAAGACTAACCTCTTGACTGGGTGCTTCAGCCTGGGGCTTCTCC
Source organism: Triturus cristatus (assembly GCF_964204655.1). NCBI lineage: Eukaryota > Metazoa > Chordata > Amphibia > Caudata > Salamandridae > Triturus > Triturus cristatus. The sequence continues at coordinate 575,022,319 of NC_140582.1, read as the reverse complement.
TCTGAACCCCTATTGTCCTTTAATGAATCCCTGACTGATGTCCTTCTAGGAACTTGGTCCAAACCTAGTGTAGGGACTCCTGTGAACAGGGCAATTGTCTGCGGGCCATCTCCCTGCCCTGAGTGATCTAGTTTCCTCTGCCAACACCCTAGCCCTGAGAACTTGGTAGTCCAAGCCTCGACTTCCCATAGCGCGTTCCCTGCCACTCCCCCAGTCAGGGAACCCTAGAGGATGGACGCACTTGGAAAGAAGATGTTTTCCTCCACTAGCCTGGCATGGTGGTCAGTAAACACCACATGCCTTTTGGGCTGTTACTCCCATACCCTATAGGAAACAGTTATGCAAGTGCTGCCATAGGTCCTAGAGGAGGCCTGGGCCATCATCTCCCAAGCCGAGAAAGACGGGAGGGATGCAGCAAACTTCACCATTAGGTGTGGTCTGGAAACGACTGACTCACTGGGCAGAGCGTTTTTGCCAACAGTGGCCTTGCGGCACCATGCCTGGCTGAGAAAATCTGGCTTTTCAGAGGATGTCCAGGCTACCCTCATAAACATGCCCTTTGATGGGACTTGTCTTTTCAGAGAAAAGGCAGACTCAGTGCTGGCCCCATCTTCCTTTCGCCCCTTTTGTGGCTATGGAAGGGGCATGCCACTGTCTCAATCTTATCCCAGCCACCGTCCTGCACAGGCTCCCCAAGTTGTGCGAGAACGTGGACGTGGTGCATTCTGACCTTGTGCGAATGGTAGCCAGAAGTCATCTGCCACCAACCCAGAGGCAGTGGCATCCTCTAAATCCTCCCAGTTTGGTTCTGCAAGACCATGGGTGTCCAGTTAGAGGGAGAATCCATCATCATCTCCTCCACTGACAGTCCATAACATCAGACAAATGGGTCTTGCAGATTATTCAAAGGGGTTACTCTCTTCCTTTCCAATCTTTGCATCCTTCTTTACCACCATCTCATGAATGGCTGGTGGAGAATCATCTTATCTTGCTCTGAGAGGAAGTTAAAGCTCTCCTGGCCAAAGGAGCTATAGAAAGGGTTTCGATAATAGAAGAAGTCAGTGGTTGTTATTCCTGCTACTTTCTGATTGCATAAAAGAACAAAGGGCATCTCCCTATGCTAGATCTACCTCCAAACCGTCAATCTCTTCCTCAAAAAGGAGAAATTTAGGATGCTTACTTTTGCTCAGGTCTTGTCTGCCCTAGACCAAGGAGACTGGCTGGTAGTGTTGGACTTGCACGATGCATATTTTTATATCCCCATTCTGCCTGAACACAGGCGTTACCTGCAGTTCAAAGTAAGCCACAAGCACTTTCAGTTCACCGTGCTACCTTTTGGCCTTACCAGCTCCCCTTGGGTGTTCACCAAGGTGATGGCAGTGGTTGCAGCTCATCTGCGCTGGCTGGTGGTGTTTCAGTCTTCCCCTACCTCAACAATTCACTGTTGAAGACGGCCTTGCCCCAGACTGTCTTCTGCCACCTCCAGACTATGGTGGATCGCCTGCAGTCACTGGGGCTCACTATAAACATGCTGAAGTCACACCTGACTCCTTCTCAGATGCTTCCTTTCATCTGAACTGTTCTGGGCACAGTACGGTTTAGGACTCATCCTCCCGAGCAGTGAGTCCAAGATTTGCAGGTTATGATACTGATGTTTCAGCTTCTATCCTGGTTGATAGCTTTTGACTTTCCCCCGAAGTTTGCAAAGTTATCTTGGTGGCCAGGAAGCCCTCCACCAAAACAGTATATGCCTGCTGTTGGAAAAAATTTGGAAGGTATTGTGCAAAAAAGTCTATTGACCCTCTTTCTGCCTCCTTTTCTAATATTCTTCTCTTTATTCTTACTCTTGCCCAGCAGGACTCTGCTTCTGGTCTGTCTGCTTTCCTGCAACTACCTGAACAACACCCATTATTTAAGTCCCTTGTCGTGAGTTGGTTCCTGAAAGGGCTTCTACATATGTTTTCCCCTTCGCCTTTCATAATGCCTCAGTGGGTAATGAACCTAGTTCTCACTTATCTCATGTGTGCTCCATTTGAGCTGCTTCACAATTGTCCTCTTCGACTGCTTACCATCAAGACAGCCTTTTTAGTGGCAATAACATCTGCCAGGAAGGTGAGTGAGCTGCAGGCTTTATCATCCATGCCTCCCTATCTGATGGTTTTCCTTGATAAGGTGGTGCTTTGCACCCGGGCTTCTTTGCTGCCTAAGGTAGTGTCCCCATTCCATTTGAGACAATCTGTCATCCTGCCCACCTTTTATGCTCCTCCACATGCCTCTAAAGAAGAGGAATGACACCACCGTCTCGACCCAAAAAGAGGGTTGTCATTCTACTTTGACCACACAAAAGAGTTCTGGGTGGACGACCAATTCTTCATGGGCTATGTAGAAGTTAAAAAAGGTTGAGCAGTTCCGAAATGAACCATTTCACGCTGGGTCATTCTCTGTATCAAGATCTGCTATGCCCTGGCTAAAAAGCAGTCACCTAAGAGCTTACGGACCCATCCCACCAGAGGAAAAGCTGTGTCCACAGAATTGGCTCATGGTGTTCAAGTCCTGACAATCTGCCAGGCAGCAACGTGGGTGGGCATCCCTACACACCTTTGCCAAACACTACTGCCTGAACAGTCTGGTCCGCAGAGACTGGCCTTTTGCCCTGATAGTCCTGCTGGACTTTTTAGTTTAGTCAATTTGTCCGCAGTCCACCGCCTATATGCTGTGACTTGGGTATCTAGTCAAAGGTAGGGAATCTGGAGCTAGAAGTCTCTATCAGATGAACAAGTTATTTACCTTTGGTAACGCATTATCAGGTAGAGACAATATCTAGCTGCATATTCCTTACACACCCACCCTTGACTCCCCGCTCATCTGACACATTTTTAGGGTTAGGGTTGTTCCCTTTTCAGGGACCTAGTTTGGACACACACTAGCCCGTTCAATTCATGGCTCTGAGATTCTGGTGTGGAAAGTCATGAGAAATAAAGGAGGTCTGGTTGCCTGCGGAGCACCTATATAGGTCAACACAATGTCACAACTGGCACCAATGACGCGACGATGCCACGCAAAACCAAACGGAGCCATCCGATGACACGCAGGGGTATGGCTTACACAAAAGTGCAAAATTTGCTTAAGACTATTCAGTGACTTTTCACATTCTCCTTTCAAAAGATTCTCTTGTGTGAAACAGTTCCAGTTATGAAATCTTATAATGTCAATTTTCTATGTCGTTGGGACTCATGTTCCACCAAATTGGTTAAGGAGAGTTTCAAGGGGCTAGCCCAATTCATTAACAATTTGTCATCACCTTCTTTAGAGAAGGAAAGGCCCCAGTCATTCTGAAGGAATTATGAAGTTTGCACTTGTTGGAATTTTTTTGTAGCTTTATGGAATCAAAAAGGTACTGTTCATTTCCAAATGGTCGTTAGCAGCTCCAAATATTTTTCTTTTTATACCTACAGGGAAGTGAGAGGAACTATAAAAAACGTTCACTAGTACCTTCTCCATATCATCAGCTATAATATGCCCTTCAAGACAGAAACAATCAAAAACACTTAGAAATACTATGCTCTAAGTAGAGTTTTTTTTACTAAATCAAGGAATATCCAATTTTTAAATAAAAGAAAAGTCACTCACATATTGTAGCATGCAAAAATCATATTGTTATTATCTCATCCTAGAATCGCTTGATCTTTTTGGTGGGTCAGAAATTCTGAGATAAAGTATTTAAAATTGTCTAAAATAATTCACCAGAAGTACTTTATTAAGGGTGCCTTTGACGATATTAGAAATAAAACGAATCAATGGGTTTCGCAGGATCTCAATTATCCCTACATTCATGTTTCAACATGTTTCAGGGGGGCCCCAAGGAGCTTGGGGGCTGCGGGGGCCTGTGTTACGCCACTGCTTGTTTGTTTATGAATCTTACGCACCTCCTGTTGAATAAAGAAAAGGGAAACAAAACTGAGGTTAGTACCATACTTCTTGTAAGAATAATGTAATGAATTGACTGCAATCCCAAAGGAACCATGCATATACCATTGTATTTTACAGCACTCAAAACAGACCCTCTTAGTGGAAAAGCATAACAGATGGGCTAACTCACTCTGCATTTGTTGAAGAAAGGACTCATGTGAGATGAGCAGTGACCTCTCCCTGTAGTACAGGCTATGAATGAAGTTGTATGGGAGTCACAGTATGCAATTGAAAAAAGAATGGTTCTCAAGTAGAAGAACAGCAGGTTAGTTCCAATGCCACACATGCTATTAGACTTATTCTGTCAAGGGAAAAGATCTGCCAGTGGCAAAAAATCCCCTGATCTCCCGTAGTCTATGAGCTACTCCTTTTGTCCTTGTGTGAATGCTGTGGAGGTGCTCCAGAGGGCTCTTCTTGCTGTGTTGTAGCGTGCATTGCGTGGCTACTAACATCATCACGTGAGGTTCTGTAATGATGTGCCTTCACTAGTGCCTCTTCTTTCATCTGTATAACCTTGTCACCTCATTCTCTGGGAGCACTCTTTTTTGAGCATACTAATTTTAAGTGGTTTTCAATCTGTGTGTATCACTGAACTTGTTGCTTCAAATCTTAAACAAAACTGACACTATGCAGTTTCAGGACTATGTTGAGCTAAACTGCATCCTGAAAATAATCCAGCTTTCACCACTAAAGAGAACAGTATGAGACTATATTAAAGCTCAATATGTTCACTATGTTGCATACCACTACACAATCAAGATATGTATACTTTTGCCATGTTTAACTCTGCATCTACTTACCTAAAACTTAACTTGCGACATGACATAGGGCCCTATTTACAAAGGTAGATTTGCTTACCTGTGAATTTACTTTTGCACTTTGTAGTACCTTTACTGCTTTTCACCATTACTAGAAAGTGTAGACTTGCATGACTCCACCCCCTGGAACCAAGGGGCGTAACCAAATTTGAATGTAAAAATTATAATAAATTAAAATAAAATAAAATTAATATGTACTTTATATATATATATATTTATTATTCAAATTAAGTTTCTTCAGTTTGACTTTATTTGCTTTGAAATATTATTTTAAGTTGTGAGAAAATGGATTGTTGTTTGAGGGGGGTGTAAAGAACTATAGAAATTATCCCTGAAAGTAGATTCTTGAGGGGGGGGGGGGGTGGTGTCAACTCGTCTCAAGCTACAGCCACAAACCTTCGTAGGGTGAATCACTAAAGCCACAAAATGTACCTGTGCTTGACCCTCTGGTAGCTTGGCACAAAAGCAATCAAGCTTAACTTAGAGGTAATGAGTAAAGTATTTATGCAGAACTAAAACAGTAATAAAGTGAACCGGAGATATGCAATTTCAAAGAGCTAGGTAAGTATAGCGCCAAAAGCACAAAGCGTCACCTAAGGTTATCTGGTCATGCTAGACTGGGGGAAAGTCACAGGTTCAGGCTGACTGCAATGGAGGGAGGGCCAGATACGGAGACCAGGTTAGTCCTGCTAAAAAAGGTACCTTCTCAAACTCTGTCGGGAAGAGTCTGATTTGTGGTGGAGGAGGAGCAGAGATAGTGTTGCGGATGTTCGGCACTGTCGTGCACAGAGAGTGCCAGGTGTTGCTGGCTGTCTTCGCTGTACCACGAATACCCTGTCAGGCGTCACAGAAGGCCATTGCTGGAGCATTGTGTTTCGTGGTCACCATGGGCTACTGATGCACTAGCGTAAGGCACAGATCTCGCTTTGCTGGTTGTCACTGGCAGTCACTGTATCGCTAAGCATCGTGTCTACTGGAGCTTCGCTTTGGCGGTCGTCACAGGTGGCAAGATTGCACTGTCATGAAAATGCCAAAACCTCAGAGTTTCTCTTTTTCTTCACAGGAGGAGCTCAACTGATGCTAGCCAAGGACCCACGACCTAGGGAGGCACCTCTTGGAAATCAGGAACTCCCTCCAGCAGGGCGCAGGCAGGTCCTGTGGCTGGTCCAGTGCAGCAGGTCTGCTGGGCAGTTGCAGGAGGCGTCTAGAGCTTATATCCTTATATCTCTGAACCGGACGTCAGCAAACTGACACTTGAAGTCACTAGGCCTGGGATGAAGGGAGCAGGTCCAGTAGTCCGTCTCAGAGAGCAAGGCAGACCTCAAGCAGCAGAGCAGTCTTCTGGCAGCTGGGCAGTCGTTCTCCTGTATTATCCACAGGTCCAGGGATGTGCTGAAGAGTTGTTCTGAGGGTCCAATATTTATACAGGGTGCCATCTTTGAAGTGGGAGAAACTTTTAGACTTTTTATGTGCTCACTGTGCAGCTTCAGACAGGCTGTATCCATTTCTAAATCAACCTTGGTCTTACAATAATAGAAACTATTCAGCCCGGACTTCCAGGCCATGTCCCTTCTACATGGAAATCCTGAGGCTTCACTTGTAAAACATCAAGCCCGTAAGCTGTTATATTGAAGCCAATCTCAGTTTAAATGCTAATATTACATAAACGTGAAGACTTCCTGATATTTTTTTGTACCTGTACTTATCTCGATGGGGGTAGCATTCAGTGCTCTTCTGGTTGGTGTCCATTAGACACACCTGACTGAATTAGAAGGTTTCTTCCATGCACCAGGACACCTTATCAAATGTCATTGAATCAGTGACAGGATTCTTTCTTAACTCACTGCCCACCTGCATCAGAACCAAGCTTTGAAGGTAGTCAGTCCTGGTAGCCCATAATACCTGTCAACCAAGATCAAGACGTCTGGTTGAGCATAAACAGCATGCAGTAGCAGCCGTGCCAGAATGGAGATGATGGAAGTAGAAGAGAAGACGCCAAAGGCCCTATTATGTATAGGGCGCACTTTTCCTGTTTGCGCCTGGTGCACCTTAAGACAGGTGCACTGGGCGCAAACAGGGAAAGTGCACCCTATTACATGGAATGCACTTCCCCCAGAGCAGTCGTGAACTTGCGCTGCCCCAGAGCAGTGCATTCAAGTGAAAAGCAGAGCGACTTTGAAGCAGCCGCTCCGTGTTTCACTGTGCAGGAGGCAACCCGCCTGCAGTTTTATAGAGGTTTATAGATCCCTTTGGAGGCGGGTGCAGGGAGTAACTGCACCCACCTGCAATTGGATGTCTGGGGGGGTCCATGGGACTACCTTTCCCCCCTCGAGAGGGCTGCTATCACAGGACGCACTGACAGGTGGCACACTGTCAGGGCGTGACAGCTTCTTTGTCTCAGCGCCCGCGTCTATTATACAGCGCGGGAGCACAGGCAAATGTATTCCCTCATTTGTATGGGCTACGCCTCCCATGCAAACGAGGGAACGCCCTACTAAGAAGGCACTGGCGCTGTATGTGAGCCAGTGCTTTCAGTATTACAGAAGGGGCCGCACAATACCAAAGTGCAAACACCTGTTGCGCCCCCGGGGCACTTTGTGTAGTATGGCCCCACGTGTTCCCTCTATATGCTTCATGGGTCTGGAATGCCATCCAAAGTCAGATCTGCCAATCTTCTTCCCTTTTCCGAGGATCCGAAAATACATCTTGTCAAGCAACAACTCACTACTTGGTAATAACTGAGATGCTGAATCACCCATCAACAGTCCCGATTAACATTATCCCTGCCTCACCCCCTCACTCTTAGATCTGCCACTAACCCCTTCAATCAATAGAAGCATCTCCACTACACTCTTTCCCTCTGCGTTGCTGACACCTGCCCTGGATTTCGGATCCTCGCTTGACCTCTCATCCACATTCTTCTTTTTTGCCCATTGTAAAACCGCACCATGTAACGAGCTCTGTTGCTTGGCAGCTACATTTGGCCTACATATTTAGACAAATACAACTATTTGTAAATAGACATTAAAAAAAAAAATAAAGAACAAAAAGTGCCTTTTTGCTTCTGAGGTTAAACCTGAATGCCCACGAACTGCGGTAAGGAAGAATGAATGAATATATCTTAAAGTAACAGGACAACCGGATAATATGCTATAAGTATCAGCACCATAAAGTCATATCATTTTAAATGTCTCCATAGAAAGCCATCCTCACCTGTTGCTTCCGATGGAATACAGACTGAAAACCGCTGATGCTTGAAGCATTTTATCAAAATGCCCATCCATTCCAGGGCTCGGGCATATGACTAGACCAGAGATCGCCAACTTTTTCTATATTTAGAGATACTTATGTTCTATAAAAATTAACCCGAGCCACTGACTTAAGTTATCAGTGTTACAATGGCGGCCACTTCAGACAAGCTTCCATTAATAGCCATTGCATGCAGGATTACTGCCAGTGAACCCCTCAGTGCACCAGGAAAGGCCTCCAGCGTTAACAGCGTTTATTTAAAAAAAAAAAAATTAAAAAAAAGCTTTATCAGTTTAATTTTGACTGACACTTAAGAAATAACATTAATGATAAATATCCCTAATGAACCATTTATAAACCTGCCATAAATATATTTTTTTCTGCAAATGTCAATTTATGAGTTCTGAAGATTCACCCATTTTACTTTTAAATACAACTTATTTTTTCATTTTTAGAAACACAACAATATTAGCTGAACAAATTCTTGAAATGTATCAGTTTGGGCTTCAAATAGGGGAGCTGCTCAGAATACCCCCTAAGTTGCTCTTTGGAGAACCATAGACTAGAACAGTGGTTCTTAATCTGTGGTCTGAAGACCCCTTGGGGCTGGAGAAGCCTTCTCAGGGGGTCGACGACTGCCTAGAAAATTACATTATATTAACATAATAATAAAGTGCATATAAATAAAGAAGTAAAAAATAAAATTCGGAACTTTTAAATGTTCTGTAAATTTGAAGGATTTTGAAATTGAAAGCTAAAGATAGGGGGCAAGATTCACAGAGGGTGTCCACACTCCTGGCGGAAGCCCCGCACTCGCGGCAGGGTCCCACACTCGTGGCAGGGTCCCGCACTCCTGGGGGGGGCGTGGAGGGGGGTTCATGCACTTGTGGCAGGACGTCCGCTCTATAGTTACCCATTGCAGGGGTCCCGCCACAATTGCGGGCCCCCCCATGACTGTGGGGCCTCCGCCATGAGTGTGGAGCCCCTTTGTGAACCAGCCCCTAAGTTAGTATCCTCAGATTGATTTTGTGGAGGCATTGCAGATGCATCAAACAGACTGTAGTATGGACAATGAGTGGCCGCAATTGAATTTAGAAAAGCTCCAACTTTCCCTTTAAAAATCTAATTTTGATTTTTTTATGTTTGTGAATTAAATAAAATATTTAATAAATTGTGTATTTGTTGGATGAATGCTTGTTTCTATATTATTTGAGTATTGTTTTGCGGTTCAAATCATAGAAAATGCTTAGCCAGGTTTCCCGCTTTCCAATAGTGACTCAGTGGGGGGCCCCGGATTCCAGTAAGGATTCAGTGGGGGTCCCCGGATTCCAGTAGTGATTCAATGGGGGTTCCCAAGTTCCAGTAATGATTAAGTGGAGGTCCACAGAAGTCAAAAGGTTAAGAACCACTGGGCTAGAACATTGAGGTACACAGCTGGTTGTTCCAAAGTTGGAGCAATAACCGCTTAGGAATTTGTGGCCTTTCTGTCAACAGGATGTCACTGTGCAAAACAGTGCACTGATTATATGTCCACGTCTTCTCTGTCATTGTTGTGGAGCTGTTATGAACACTATACTTGGCCCCTGGGATGTTCTCTCAGTGAAAGCTTGTTTCTAACGATGTGCCCCTCTAAGTGTATTAGTTTGTCCATTGCTTTTTTATTTTTCCATATGACATAGTACAGATTAATTTTTATTTATTGCACATGATTAGATGCACAGCCTTTCTTAAATATTTCAAATGCAAGTATTTACTAAGTCTGGTGTCTTTATGGTATTCTTAGTTCATTTATTTTGGGTACAAAGCATTTGGTTCGTTTCTTTTTGCTTTTAGTTAACATTTTGAAAGACTTAGAATGTCAGACCTGAAAATATGGACGTCTTTCCATTGTTTTTGGATTTTGAATACTAAATGAAAAGTAATAGTTATGAGAGGTGATTGGCAGAATCCTCCTTCCTCCGTTTTTCTAAAGTCCAAGGACAACCCAAAAGGCAGAACAGCTAATTCGTAATATAAACAGTGCTTGAAAAGGAAAAATAGAAGTGCAGGTACTCTGTACCAGAGTACCTGCTTGTTTTTGAGAAGTGCCGGTACTCTCCAATTAAACGTATAGCATTTCTCTTGAGAAGTGCCAGTAGTCAACGTCTCAAAATAAAAAAGTGCCGGTACTCCGTACCGGACAGTACCGGCCCATTTAAAGCACTGAATGTAAATATCCCAGGGTGCCACAAGACGTAAGCAATTAAGCATACTTATGAGACTCCCAGGGTGGACATAAAATGTTAAACATACTTCAACTCTCATTCTGAGTGGTTTGTTATTTGGTGCACCCAGTAAATACCATAACTACAAGGTGCAGTTTTTATTTAGTGACATATTGTCTCTTTAAACACACAAAAGGTGATGGAATGCCTGCGATAAGTCAAACTACTGGCAATCTCTTAGGGTAGCATTCCAACCCATTGTTGTTTTGCCCATCATGCCACTTCAGTTTGGACCCAGCAATATGCTAATCAGTCATGACCCTTCTCCAATAGGAATAGTCCAGCCCAAACTGCCAGCCTCTCTCAACAGGAACACAAGCAACCCAAGTAAGGTTTCTCCCTGATTGGGGCCTGTCAGTTGTGTGGAGCTGGGAGGACTTGGCTTGGTAGTTCGGGCTCGACTGTTCCTATTGAAGAAAAGTCATGAATGATTAGCATATTGACTGTTCCAGTTGGAGCGAGGTCAAGACTGATTTCCATATGGCTGGGTCCAAACTGAGGTGGCATGGTGAGCAAAAGAACAACGGATTGGAATGCTACCCCCAGCGATTGCCAGTGGTTAGGCTTAGTGCAAGCATTCACCTTTTATGTAGTTGATTTACCACCAAAGTACCAAGGGGGTGCCCTGACTTGCGTCCTGTGCTCACTCAGCCACTAGAACCAAGCTACACTCGACTGACGAGCACGAATTACGGGGAAGTGGTTATGAGTTGCTTGTGTACCAACACCTGCTTTAATGGTGGCCCATGAATTCTAGTGACAATTCATGACTTATTATGGGCATGCATGACATGAATGTTCCCACTCTGGCATAATGCTGTCTCTGGTTTAATGTGGTAGTTCATGGCATATTGTATGCAACCATGGCATAATGGTGCCAAGGCAGGAATGTAAATAATTGTTGTCATATTTTCATTCAGGCAGGCTAAAAGAAGAGAGGAACACATGAAAGAGAAGCTATGTAATGTGTGTGCTAGTGTCTGCTTTGTCAACCCTCTCTTCAAAACCCAGCACAACTATACTTTTGCCAGTGCCTGGGTTTCAGAGTTTAAATCATTTGGAAAGGTTTGTTCTTTGATGTAGGAGGGGTCATTTTGATGTCTGTTACAAACATAGCATATTTGTGTGAAAGAGCTTTGATGTCATGGAGAGTTGATTTTTTCAGTCGTTTTAGTGGGACACAAAGTTGTTTCTTCAGAGAATAATTTCAATTGAATTGAATTATTGTACCAATTATATTGTGGTTAGGTACTCCTTACTTTATTTTGACTCACAGTGGTATGCAGAGGATGGGGAGAGGATGTGGTCTAACGGCGAGGGCGGTCTACCTCAAATCTGGGGAACCAGGTTCAAGTCTCGGCAATGACGCTCAACATCCTGGGATTCTGGGCAAATCACTTAATCTGCCTGTGCCTGAAAAAATGAATGTGTCCTTGTGTAATGCAACTGGTGCTCATGTAAAGCACTCTGATTCCTTCGGGTCAAGTTTGTGCTATTTAAAACTCTGGATTTTTAAAAAATAATATATGATCATTATATTATGATTTTCAAAGTATTTTTGTACACCTTTTATGTTTTGAGCTGATGTTATGCTTCATCTTGTTCCGTTGGGGAATGTAGCAGTGGAACTTGCTACCAGTTGTAGGACCAGTTGTAGGACACTTCAGACATGGCCACTGAGTTGCCTGAGATTTTACTGTAAATACAAACTCAGTTGAATTCAGAGACGATTGACATGCTCTCACTGCATTTTCTCACTGTAACACTAAGAAAAACTGTCCCTGCTCACAACTATATGTTGGCCAAACATCTCAGCCTATCAAAAATAGAATCCTCCTGTGTAGAATCACAATATGCTGCAAAATTGAAATTGCTCCACTTGAACAACAGTACCTGTTACACAAACATACCAAAAATGATCTTGAAAAGCAGTTGATTGAAGTCATCAAACCGGATTCGAGGGAATGGGATCTTTCCCAGCTGTTATCCGTTTGGAAATGTCATTGAATAGACCAGTTACTCACCACCAAAGATGGCTTGAATGAACTTTATGCCACCCTATAGACCCAAAAACTCTCATAGGCCTGTGGTACACCTTTTGTAAAATCACTCATGTTTACTTGGCATTGTAGTATTTTCATCCATTGTTCTAAATGTGCCTATATATATATATATTTACATAATTACAATTTACAACATAATGTATTTGTTCGTGATACTATACTCACAATAATAATGTCATCACAACTATTCTTTCCAAACAAATGGTCCGATTCACATGCCACAGTTATTGCCGGTGTCCTCACCTAATGCTTTTATTACTAATCTTTGCCTCTGATTATTAGTTGTACAAATCATGCAAATGTATACTTTCCTAATGTAATGTTACTATATGCATTGTTATACCAAAGTGGTCTGCTGTATCTTGACCAAAAGTGTTTAGTAGTAATGTTTCTCTTTAGTTATTAATTGTACAAACACACTGAGTGTATGTTCACACTAAGCAGATGCAAGACATTATTTATTCAGAAAGTATCATTTACAACTATAGAAGATGTAACCAACTGTCTCTCCACTCTATAACCCTTCGTCTTATACTCTCCTTGTCTATAGTCACTAATGATATATTTTTAAGGTATATATAGTATCTCTCAGAGTCTTTCTTCAGGATGCATATTTTGCATTTCTGTAGAGGCATCACAGAAGCCTCACTTCTGGATGTGCCTTTGTATTTTTGCAGGGATCTTTCTAACAGTGACTATGGAGTTTCTTTACTCTAGCAGCTTTGGGGGCCTGGTTTTTAAAGGCCTGTTCCAGTATCTCTCGATGAATGATGGGTACTTTGGAAGAAGTGCAGCTCTTCTGATCGGAAAGTGTGTGCGTTGTTCTTTTGTACTTCACTGTTCACCATGACAACAGTTCTTCCACTGTTGTGCGTGATTGTCATGATCAAGCTCTGCTGATACCGACCAGATGGAGATACAGTGTTATGCTCTGTGTGATTGACAGTATCTGGTTAAGCTGCCTGCTGGCTGTTAACTTGCAGTGGGTTTTGCACAAAAGGACACATCTTTCTCAAACTTTTGATAGGACTGGAAGGTTCTCTGTGGTGAGCATCTATTTTTGTTACAGTCACCCGTGTGTGGAGCTCTATTTAATTCACTATAAATTGTTGTTCTCGATGTTCTTATTTTTGTTATATTGTTATACAGGTCCAAATATAAGGGACTCCCTCATATGTGAGAGTCTTTTGTAACCCTGTTGGACGTTTGACTACAGATAGTTTGTCATTAGTTTGTGATTTCCTTGTTTATTTCCCTTTTTACCTGTGGTGTTTTAGGTGATAGTCTGACAGATGTTTTTATTCTTTGCCCTGATGATACCCGCCGTGGACTCGTGCCACTGTGAGCCCAAACATCAACTTTGATTACAGGAAACGGATCTAGTGACATTGCCACAAGTTTTTAAATGGACAGAGTCTCATTCCTGTCCACATATTTAATAGATAGATGTTTGTATTTGTCTGCTGCACTGTATAGAATTTGTCCAATCACGCAGCTACTGTGCAGAGACGTCAGCACTTTCACGTCAGTTTCTGAATCTATATGTATTACATGATTAATGAAAGAATACATATGGATTGCTGAAGCTAATCTTGAATCTGTTGAGTAACATTCGTTCATTATTTTAATTTCTAACCAACGATCAACTTACCACGGAGCTGATGAGCTCTCTGATACCGAGGACAGATTGAACTGGGAATAGGCCTGGGCTAAAATTTCGTTCCGTTCGTGGAAATTGCGATAATTTGACATTTTTACGTTCCGCGGAAAGCGCGAAAGTGTCAAAATTTCCACATTCCGCAGCTTGCCGATAATTTGTTTCTTGCTCGCGCTGTAAAATAATACATTCTCGCTCGCGAGCGATCGCCTTACCTGAATCCCTGCGTTCGCCGACAAGTTTTCTTGATCCGGTCGCGTTCTCCATGAGATGTTGTATTGTTTTTAGCCATTTGCGCTGTCTCGCGACAGTTCGCGCCCGCATTGACGTCATGCGTCGCGCGATCACGTCTTTCTTCTCGCGATCATGCACCGCGAGACAACTGAAAACAAGATGGCCTCTTCCGCGAGCAACCACATGGGTAAGTTGGCGAGCCGCAACCATGCAGAAAATCTCGCGAACATGCGGGAAACAAACTTCCGCATCTTCGTGATATTTACGTGTGTTTGCGATAATTTTTAACATTTTCGCGATAATTTGCGAAAGTGGATTTCGCAAATTCCACCCACCCCTAACTGGGAACCACAAGCCCTGAATTGCCCCCGTGAATTACTTCCGGGGAACCATTACGTATATTGTTCCTGATATACTCAGGATCCCATGGGAAAAAGGGCAAATCTTAGTGTTTTTCTCATTCCCATAGCACCTCCTACAAGGATTAAAAATCGCACTCGCCCAATGACACATACGAACATACAATTTTGTCACCCATTGAAAGAAACACAAATGTGATTACACTCCTGCTGGACACAATCAAGTTCACAAATACTACGACTGCACTGTCCCATCATGCTCCTTCAAACTTACTGCCTCAAAATTGTTTCACAGTCGCTCATGCACAAACACACTTACCGGCACATTGTCAGAGACTCTCCCCTATACACTGTCGCACACTCAGTCACAGACTGTCTCATATACCAACAAAGAGACACAATATCACGAACTTTCCTGCTGAGATCACAGAAGACTCATATACACAGAGCCAGACATTCTGGCCATTCGCTACTCCCTCCCCCCATCTGCGGCTTCCTATAGCTAATATCCTAGTTTGTCTTGATATGTGGGCACAGTTGCTGTTAGTACTTGGCTATATGTTTCCTGAATTCCTGGCGCTCTGCCTATCTGAGCCCTCCCCTAGGCCCCCGTCCACGCTGACACACTTACAGATGAGGTGAACACTCCTCATGCGAAGAGGAGGGAAGGGTGAAAAGGACTGATTTGCCAACTTTTCTCTGAAAATCATGCCTGCTCTATTCCTCTTGCAGGAACAGAGCAGGCATGATTTAGGAAGTAGGTGAATAACCATGTCTTTAGGGGCACCCCATCAGACATCCACAAGGATTCCACCCACTCTCAAACCCCATCCCTAAATAGCTGTCACTTTCAAGTATTGTACGTGGGTGTGCGTCTGCACTCTACAAATACCTGTGAGGTGGTACATAGGTACATACATGTAGGTGGTACATTTTTTCTGCCTAGCCCCTTACTTTTCAAATGTTATACCTACACGATGAATGGTTCTTTTCTGTCCTGGAAGTTGCATTTATTTATGGGCCCACACCATGTACTGTGAATCGCATATTTTGCTGACCACCTTTTTCACCCTATCAGTGATTGCAGTGTACTGTTTGCCTTAAATTCATATCTGCTGTATCCCAAACGGTAAAAATTATTCTTAACTCTAGTGGCTTAAAATATGCTGACGAGAGCATCAAGTTTATTTCCTTTGTTTTCAGAAGTGGAGGGGAGTGGTGCGGAGACAGAGCGGCTCAGCGCCTTTGACCCGGAATTCCTGCAACGCTTAGTCCTTGTTTGTTCACGCTATATCCCCATCATCTCTCTGCAGATTCCATGAATGCAGATGGGAGTTTCCCCTTTGGGGGTTCTATTTTTGTGGCTGCTGTTGAAATAACAGAGCAGGAATTTCCTGACTAAAATTAGAATATAACGGCCTCCGATGTCCCGTCGTTTGGTGACACTGATGTGACTGGCTGGAATCATATATAAACTTGTGTGCGGATAACATTAATCCCTAAGATAGCTGTGGCCATATGTAATTTGTGTGCCCTATGTCATGGCTTGAAAATACTGGTTTGCTCATCAGGAGAACAAACAGATGCCCGGCTTTCTAGCCTCTGATGCTGGGGGTGACGCTCGTGTCCGGGGTTGTTGCCGGAATCGCAGGAATTCCTTTTTTCTAATTCCAGGATCTAGAATCGAGTCTGCAGATCAATCACACACAATACAAAGTCCTCTGTTCTTCGGACGAGCTCCTGCCCGAAATAGGTTTAGGAGGGCAGAGCGTTCTCTCTGCCATGAGCTCACCAGATCAGACATCAAAAATATCTATAAAGCAAAAAGAACGCCGGCTCTCTCTCTGTCGCCGGGTGTCTGTGAGCAGCATTCCTCAAACAGCAACACGGAGTGGGAGGCAGCCACGTGCGTAGAGAACCACTTCTGATTGTACAAATGTGTCGCCCACGAGCCACCAGCTGCCTGATTTCAATGAATTGTGGGCGTGCTCTCCTGTGTGCATGTGTTCAGTATGATGAACACTATGTATGTTTCCTGCTGAGAGAAGAGAAAAAAATGTGGCCTGCCCCCTGTTCTGATGAATAAGTCTTACACATAGGAACATTTATCAAGAAGTCAAAATAGGTTATTAACAGCACAGTAAACGAAAGATGGGTGCGGAGTACTTATGATAGAAAACAGAAAAGTAATACGAAAAAACAGTAACTTCAGTGCTGCATGTATGTAACTCAAACACGAGAACCGCACTTTGAGGCTTTGTTTGGAGAAAAACACAGTAATTGGTCACACGCATGCAAATGAAGAAATTAACATCTTTTCTCCTAGTACCTGCTTTTTTCTGACGCTTTTTTATTCTCTTTACACGTATTGCAGTCCTATCAAAATAACAAACGTTTTTTTAAAAAAAAAAAAGCTGAATAGGCCGAACTTAATTACGCTGAAACTACTTTGAGTATTCTCCCTACATACATTTGCAAGTTTATCTCTTTAATTTAAATATATAAAATACGAAAGAGGGTGCACATCAACTACGATAAGATTTATCCACGAACATAACATGAACATGCTGAGGGTACAGATTGCCAACGCCTATGACCTTACTGAAAACGCTTATTTTAAAAAGAAATAAATATCTGCAGTATGATTATTTAGTTCTGTGAAAAAGTGGCCGAATGCCTCAACTGTTCAACGTAGCCTCCCTAAAGTTCCAAAAAAGAACTATGTGACAGTACGAAGTAGTCTGTCTTTATTTCTATAATCTCACCTAAATAGTTCTGTTTGAGATAATCATTCGCCTGAAAATGAGGGATCAGAAATATTGGGTAAGGCAAGGTGGTAGTTGAAGTGAGTCTCTGATGTATGTGCATGCATCTCATTCTAAAGAGGCTCAGATCTGCAGTTTTTGAATTGGGGATTTTTTACGCAAAGTGAGGAAGTTCGCAGAACTCTTGCCAGGGTAGAAGATGCTTAAAGCCGTTTTAGTGCTGGAGAAGGTTTGGTCGTGGGCGCAGAGTATACCCTATGTTTAAGTAAATCTTATAGGCTAGAAGCTGACAGGATCCAGTCCACGGTGGCCCAGTACACCATGGGATGTGAAAAAAGCCCAATTCTGAGGTGATAGAGATGGGGAATATTTGCAAAAATGTGACGCCACACAGCACAACAACCAAAGTTGTTGCGTCGTGTTGCGACAACTGGAGAGTGGATATCAGCGACATATTTTGTAAGATATGGCCTTGTTTTTCTCTCCTCCAGCGCCGGTTAACATTGGTAAACAGGCTTTACAACAATGCATTTACCACGAAATGCCATTAACATACATAGTAAGTATTGGTGAGGTAAGTGTGTGTGTGTGTGTGTATATATATATATATGTATAACCTACTAGAGGTTGACAGCAGGTAGTTATAGTTAAGACCTAATTTCCATATGAGGAACATTTTTTGATTTGCCAGTAACTTTGGTGTCGTGTGACGAATCTTTGCGAAACTTTCAAAACTATCGGGGCCGTCACTTCAGCTGCTGTCTGGAAATTTTCAGGGTGATTAATGAAGCAGGGGCTGAGAAAAAGGGGGGGGGGGGGCAAAACTCTTTTTCTCCATGTTAATTTCCATAGGAAACTTTAGACACGGCTACAGCCTGAACAGCTGGACGAAATTACACCAATTTTGGCAAAAACGTGTCTCTTGGTCGAGAAAACACTATTTTTGTTAAATGGTGTAAATCTGTTCATTAGTTGCTGAGAAATGTAAAGATTTCTCAGATATACAACTGAGGACGCAGTGGATCTGCAACCCCTCCCGATCTCATGCCTGAGATCTGATTGGCTGCCAGCACTTCAAACCAGGAAGTGTTGAAAGCCATCTTGTGGCTCGGTTCAACCGATTCACAAGAAAAAAGATTTAAAGAAAAGAAAAGGGGGCAGGGTAGAAACACCCTGACCCCCTAGGTCTGTTCAGGAGGTTCCACAAGGACCCTCAAGGTCCAAAAAGGCATTAAAAAACCAAAAATTGATGGGAATCACGGGGGAATACCAAATCCGGCTGCAAATTAAACAAAATCTAAGTGCGGACTCCGGCGCTATGTTCAATGTTGGCCCCAGGGTGGACCAGGTCCCCTGGGGCAATAAAAAATAATGATGGGTGGCCTGCCACCTGGGGCTGATTCACTGAAATGCGGGGGACCATGTGGCCACTGCGCTGCCCCGGGGACACCACCTCCCTGGGGTTATTAAAACATAATGTGTGTAGGGCTCCAGACCCCCAAAGCAGCCCTGGGGACCACTGCACCCTTGGAGCTAATACAGTGAAATGAAGGGGCCACGCGGCAAACCACAGGCCTGGGGACCACCACCTCCCTGGGGCTAATACACTGAAATTCTGGGGAGGTCACACGGCAGCCCCAGGGACCACCACCTCCTCGTGGCTTAATATTTGTTGGAGGGGGCCTCGTGGCCCCCCTTGTGGAGCCGTAGAGGACCCTGTGGACCGCCACACTCCAGGGCCGGCCGCAGCAATGTCCTGGGGTGCCCACCCCAGGACACTGCAGTTTGCTATTGCGTGACGGAAGCACTGTTCCTACCAAGCCATAGGAAACTCTTGCCCGCTTCATGGAAGCGAGAACATTGAAAATGCTCTCGCTTCCATGAAGCGGAGCAAAATTGCTTTTGGACAGAGGGAGCTGCATGTTTGCAGCTCCCTCAGTCCAAAGGCAGTGCCAGCTCCTGCAAGAGGCAGGGAGCTGGCAGGGACCACAGGGGCCTTGAGGCTTCCACTGTGGTCCCCAACATGCTGGATCTGGGTAATGGGGTACCCGGAGCAATATCAGCCCGGGGAGGGGGGGTCCGTGCTGGCCCCCCTCCCCAATTAAAAAAAATTGTTGAAGGCCTTCCCTGGGGAATGGGGTCCCTGTGGCCGAAATATGCCTGGGAAGAGGGGCCACGCGGACCCATCCCATGTCAAAAAATGTAAATTGAGGCCTAGCCTCATAATACAAGAGTGGATTAAACATCTTACAGCACTCAAAGTTCAACCTACCATCGTGGACTCAGCGAAATCACTCGGAATTACTCTTGACTGTAACCTCAATATGCAAAAACACATCTGCATTGCTACAAAGGGAGCAAACTTCCAGATAAATACACTAAGGAAACTTAAACCTTTCCTACCACCCAACGACTTCAAACAGGCAGTACAAGCACTAGTCATACCAAGACTGGAATACGGTATTATCTCTCTTTGTGGCCTTCCCAAAGTATCAACTGCACCATTAAGAGCCTCTATCAATTCGGCAGCTAGACTCATCACTGGCTCCAAAAGAAACTCCCACATCACCCCGGATCTTCAATCCCTGAACTGGCTACCCCTTGAAGCCAGAATTCATCTGAAAATAGCGTGTATGACACACAAAGCCGTGCATCATAATGCACCCACATATCTGGCACAGAAACTGACTATCTCTGGCAGGATCAGACCTTCAAGAAGTGCGGATAACCTACTACTGAAACCACAAAGGTTCCACAAGAAGAAAACATATAACAGATCCTTCTCCGGGATGGCACCCAGAATCTGGAATGCCTTACCTCCTGAAACCAGACTTAACCCCTCCGCTGCTTCTTTCAAAAGGGAGGTAAAATCGATACTCATGGCCAAATTCACCTAACTATGGACTATAGACATCTGGGTTCAAATCACATCCGTGTCCCTAACAAGACGGTCATAATAGACCATCTAAGCAACTAGACTTTTTGTTTTTTCCTCAGGTTGATTATTGCTCTGCCTACACAAGATGCTCTGTGTAACATTTATTTGTTGTATAGTAACCTTTATTGATTGTATAGCGCTCTGATATCCGTTTAGGATCTTGTTCGCGCTCTATAAAACTTTCTAAATAAATAAATAAAATAAATAAATAAATATCCCTGCGGGATGGGGTCCCCAGGGCTGAAATTGGCCTCAGGAGGGGGGTGACGTGGCCCGCTCCTATTTTTTTTTTTTTAAATGGGCACGCTTTGGGTGGGTGGGGTCCCCGGGGCCAAAAATAGCTGGGGAGGGGGCCCCTCGACCCCCCTCACTTTCAAATAAATGGGGTCCCTGGGGCCGATTTCAGCCTGGGGGCGTGCGGCCCCCTCCCATTTTTTAATAAAAAAAGTAAAAAGGATCGGTAAAAAGCTGCAACTCACAGGAGGCGGCCCCTTTCTCCACTACTCTGCAAATGCGCCTTCTGGCACATCCCGGTTGGGGGATTATGTTCCCTTGGCTGCTGAGGGATCTTAAGGGTCAAGAAGATCTCCTGTTACCTCCAGTAAGCCCCACACAGCTGGATTGCTGAGAAGTGATCAGAGGCCACCCCTTTTCTCCACTACTCTACAAATGCACCTCTTGGCGCACTGCTGGTGATTTACCCCTCTCAAATAGCCTGGCAGACAGGACTGGGTTGAAAGGGATCCATGGGCATTTCAGAAAACTGCCTTGAAGTCACCCCCTACATCAAGGACACTTTGGGTATATGTACTGTGTATTTGACCCCTAAAATCAGACACTTCTGGATCTTGAACTGAACCTCTCTGAGAAGGACTGCTGTGCTGCTTGAATGACTCAACTGGTCTGCTTTTCTGCTTGTTTCCCTGCTACCTGCTGCTCCCTGCATCTGCTGAAGGAGAATTGGACTCTGCCTTCCCTCCAAGTGATCACCAAGGGCTTGCTGGTTTGCCTCCTCTTTTCTGAAGTGTCAGGGTCACAAAAGACTGCCTGCAGTTGTACTGGTGCTGCTAGACTCTGACTTCCGCAAGTCCTACCCTTGCCTGCGGTGTCCTCTCTAAGTTCTGGGCCTCAGAAGTGGGTTCTGAAGCTGTTTTGCTACAAAACCGATGGGAGACAGCGTTTACAATGCTGATTATACCACGCAGGTAGATAACAACACGGACGTTACATCGTCCGCGTTGTTACCATGCATGGCATTACATCGCAAGTCATTTCGACGACTTGCGCTAGATGGCGGTCAACACCAGGGAATGTGTTGGATTTTAAATCCAACACCTTCCGTGCTGTTGCAGTAACTGGAGTAGGAATAGTAATTTATACTATTCCTAAATCCAGCACGCCATCTAGCGCAACTTGTTGAAACGACTTGCGATGTAATGCCATACGTGGTAACAACGCGGACGATGTAGCGTCCACGTTGTTACTTACCGCATGGTATTTGCTCGCAGTGTAACATCACATATTCAAAGCTGATACATCGTCACCTTTGCGGCGATCGTAACTAACGCATCACCCTTCAACGTTAACACAAGGCTGTTCAATGACAGCGATTGTACAGCCTGTGCAGCCTGACGACAAAACTCTGCGCGGCTCAACGACAAGGCATTTCTTTCACTTCAGCAAAGATTGACGAAGGTGGAGGAACCCGACTGCATGGAAAACATTGACACATCGTGCCCTCAGCGTTGACGCTTTGCTCCATCTAAGGTACTTTCTCAGCGGGCCCTGCGTGTGTCCTGTAGCCAGCCTGCCCTCCATCACTGGTCCCTCAAAACTTCAAGTAACCTTTTGACAGCTAGTGACTTCAAAGTACTGTTTTTGCATTTAGTCTTTAAAAATACATAACTCAACTTCTATACATTGGATTTTGGTTGTTTTGGTATTGTTTTGTTCAGAATGTAATTATCTATTTTTCTAAACATGTGTGAAGTCTTTTAGTGATGTATTCAGTGTGTTACTTTGTGTGTGTGTTGCACAAATACTTTACACATTGCCTCTTTATATAAGCCTGACTGCTCTGTGCCAAGCTAACATAGAGTAAGCACAGATTACCTTTTAGTGTGTATCTAGCTTATCCTGGCTAGTGTGGTGGTTCCTGCCTGGCCTGGGTGCATATCTTGCGATCAAGGAATCCCATTTCTAACACACCCTATACCACTACCCACCCCTAAACCCCATAATTGCCCGTATTGCCCTATACCTATACCCAGCCCTGTAATTGCATTTATACCCTTGACTGACATCCATTGCCGCACTCGTAGCTGCATAACAAAATTTAAAAGCTCGTGGATGAGCCTCAACAGTCAGGACACTTCCTCATTCCTATATCTGTGCTCCACAAATTTCCGTGGACTTCATTTCCTATAATGCCCCACATAAAGGAGGAGCCTATTTGGGCCGTGGAATTTGCATTTAAGATGTCGAATGGAGACCGGAACTGCCGTCAGTGTACCTCTGAGGAAGAAGGCAAGCCCTTCGAAACTCGTCAGGTTTCATGGACGGAGCAGCTGTTGTATTGTATTGACAGTCAGGACGATTTCCATACCTCTAAATAAAGGCTTTTTACCTTTCATCTGTGCGGAGTGCTGTTTAAGCTTGGGCAACCTTTGGAGCATGGCTATTTGGGCGGCAACCTTGCCGTCGAGCATGCACCACCCCACGAAACATGGGGGCCACTCGGCTTGGTATCCAACCGTGCCACTATGTGCTGTTTAAGCTTGGGCAACCTTTGGAGCATGGATACATATTGTTGGACTTGGCCCTTTTTTCAGGGTCATCCCTAAAGTTTTTGCCTTTCTCTGAGCCTTTTTTCTGACATGGCGTTGGTGGTTTTAGGATTCTGGGCACTTTAGCACTGCTGTCCAGTGTAAAGTGCGTGTGCTCTCTGTGTTAAATATGGTAAGATTGGTCTACACATGTTTGACCTATTTAATTTACCTGTCAGTCCCTTGTAAAGTAGTATCTCAGGTACCCATGGCTGGTACATTAAAAGCTACTGGTGGGCTTGCAGCGCTGATTGCGTCACCCACCAAAGTAGCCTTTCAAACCTATCTCAGGCCTCTGCCATTGCAGGGTCTGTGAGCGCAGTTTTACTGCCGCTGTGACGTGACACCTAAAGTGTGTGCCATGTCCATGACCCTCCTTTTACTAAATGTCAGTCACCCCTAAGGTAGGCCCTAGCTAGCCCTATGGGCAGGGTGCATTGTAGGTAAAAGGTAGGACATGTACCTTAAGTGTGTGACATGTCCTGGTAGTGTCAAACAGCCATTTTGGTTTCTCACTACTGCGGGGCTGCCCTCCCATAGGAATGCATTGGGGATTCCCTGATAATTGTCTCAGTGGTGATCCCTGATATGAGAGGCACAGCATGGTCAAGTTTGGTATGTTTGGAATAGTGATAATAAATGCTACGCAATGGTGTGCGCAGATTTATTATAACTATTTTAGAAATGCCACTTTGAGAAGTTGGCATTTCTGTGTGCTATGTGTCTGCCTGCCTGATGTGAATTGCATGTCTGGCTTTTGAGTGACAGGGGCTGATGAGGTGTGTGTGGCTCCAGGAGGGGCAGCGTGAGTCAGTGCTAGACTGAATGGGACATCTACATTTTGAGTAGTGGAAGGGGAAGTCCCTGGTCCCTGAATGGGAGTGTGCCTGCCCTAGTGAATGCTGGCTCCACCCCCCTCTGGTGTGTCTAATGACGAGCCCCCACCTGACAAAGGAGGGTGTGAGCACTGTACACAAAGTGCTTCAACACCCCCCAGAACCAGTTAGAACTGGTTCCCCCAAGCCCTGTGCTCTGCGGAACAAAGAGAAACGGTGTATAAATACTGGGGCTGTGACCCCATGAAAAGGGGGAGCTGTTCCTGAACTTACAGGGGGCTTGCGGCTGCGGGGGGGCCCAGCACGAATCGCCATGAGGGCTTACCTCCCTGCTGGAGGGCCCTGTGTGCTGGACTCCCTTCGCCCAGCTATGCCCCATGAACCTGGAGGAACTTTTGTTTGGATTCCTGCTTTTTGACTGCAGGACCTTTTCTGCATCTAGCACCTTGTGAGCGCTGTACCTTATTTGCCAGGAGGGAGGAGCGTTAGCCTGTAAGTGAATCCCAGCATGTGGGATTCCCCCTGCGTTGCTGATTTGAAGAGGGAGCCCACCCCGCATGACTGCCGTGCAGCGCCGTGCTGCATGCCGTTTCCTGGAGGGAACCCCAGCGTGAGGGGTTCCCTCGAGTTGGTGGAGAGGAGCGGGATCCCACCCCGCTTTATTATTACTTAAAACGGCAGGTGCCCACCCCGCTTGCGCCTTACTTTATTTGCGGGTGCCCACAACGCGTCCAGTGCTGGGAATCACCGCCGCAGCCCTGATCGCGTAAAGGAAGTCAGGCACGTCGGCCTGGCCTACGGCAGAGCCTACGGCTGGAAGGAAGAAGTCCCTAGAGGCGGCGGAGGCCACCGATGGCAGCGCAGGGCTCCTGTGAATGAGGGAAGCCCCGCGTGCAGGAGAAAGACTGGCGCAGCTCAGCGGGGCTCTCATAGTGAGGAGAGAGCCCCACGTAGTGCTTGCCTTGCCGAGAGAAGCCGTGGCCTGACCGGAAGTCCAGGCCCCAGGAGAGGGACCGGGCGAAGGGGGCAGAGTCGTCTGCCCAGTGAAGTCACCGGAGGCTGAGAGCAGCACCGGAGGAGGCCAAAGGAGCCCCCGGACAGTCCCGGTGAGTGGAGCTGCCGCGTGGCACATTGCCAGTGTCAAGTCCTAGTTCTGAGCGGTCCCGCGAGAGAGAGAGGGCCACTCCTACGGGTGGGGGCCATTCAGTTTACAAAGTCCCAGAGTGGGGCTTGGGGGCATTCCTTGGCACAGTTTGTTGGTGCCAGTCCAGGCCCAGTGCCTATTTGCTGAGCGGACCCGCCGTTGCAGGATGCTCCAACCAGGGGGCAATTTTATTTAGTTATAGGCCCCGGGGGCCCCAGTAAGTGGTGCATTTCGAGGCACATTGTTGGTGCCTGAGCAGACCCGCCATTCCGGGTCGCTCCAACGCTGGGGGGCCAATTTTATTTAGAAAGGCCCAGACGTGCCAGGGCCCCCTTTACTTTGTTTGTTCCCAGCTGCACTGTACCAGCGCAGGCAGCTGCAACGTTTGGCATATTTGTTCTCAGGGCACAGTGGTGCCGGGGCCTTTACTTGATTCCCAGCTGTACAGCACTTAGTGGCAGCTGCATCGTTTAGGTCTGTGCAATTGCGCACTTTGAGATGCCCTGACATATGGGACATATGGCATTTCAGCCCTATGAGAAGGCCAGTTGGTAGGGCGCAGGGCCCTAGTGTGATTTATGTATGATGTGCCAAATGTGATTTATGCACCCTGATTTATGCCTCTAATGATGTTTATGCTCATGAGGTTATTGCATAATGTGTTTATGGTTAGGAGGGTGTCTGTGCTAATGAGGTTTGAGCCTAATGTGATGTATGCCTAATGTGAGTTATGACTAGGATGTTATGGTCTAATATGTTTAGGCTTATGAGTGGGCGTATAATGTATTTTGAGCCTGATGGTATACTGTGCATAATATGGTTTATGTTACAGGATGGTGCCAAGTACAGTATGATACCCGTAGTTACTGGTTGTGGTTTATATTAACTTACCTGTTCTTGTGGTTCTGACCGTGGCCTGATTGGCCTGGTCCTGTATATAATCCCCTGTAAATATTGCCCGTGCCAGTTAGAATGGTGTAAATGTGTGATTATGTTTCTAATGTGGTTATGACAATGCAAAGGCTAATTTTTTATATAACCTTGTGTGGAGTTCCTTTTGTAGTGTGCCTAGTGTGTTGCTGCTGTGTGTGTGTGTTGCGCAAACGTTTTACACATTGCCTCCGGGACAAGCCTGACTGCTCGTGCCAAGCTACCAAGGGGGTGAGCAGGGGTTATCTTTGACGTGTAACTCCCATGCCCTGACTAGAGTGGTGGTCTCTGTCTGGCTTTGGCGCAAACCTTAGCCAACCAGAAATCCTATTTCTAACACATATATATCTATCTATCTATCTATTTATCTATCTATCTATCTATCTATCTATCTATCTATCTATCTATCTATCTATCTATCTATCTATCTATCTATCTATCTATAGATAGATAGATAGATAGATAGATAGATAGATAGATAGATAGATAGATAGATAGATAGATAGATAGATAGATAGATAGATAGATAAATAGATAGATTGATATAGATATATATACACACACCAAAGAAATCAAACAATGAAAAAGTAGTTTATATTTATAAATAAAAATAATAAAATGGTATTATTATATGTTTTTGCACATAAGCCATAAACAATACAAGTATTTGAAATAGAAGACAGTTGTAAAAAACAGAACACCTTTAAAAACATTGAATTATTCTTGAAAAAACTGTTGAAATAGTACATAAGAGCTTTAAAAAGTCACAAAAATGTGAAATAAATTGTACAAAAATAAGAAAAAAACTAAAATGTTATGGTGAGAAAATTAACCATTAAAAAAGTAGAAATTCACTGGAAAAAAAACAAATGTTACAGGGATGTTATAGTTAGGAAATAGAATAAAAAACAAACCTTAGAAATTCACTGGAAAAACCTAAAGTTACGTGGTTGTTATAGTTAGGCTCATATTTCACTCATACAAAACCTGAGATATTCACCAGTTATAGTTAGCCGAGCTAACTATAACTTACTCCCCCGCAATGCACTGCTTATGGCCTCGCATATTACATCACTCATCACTCAAATTCAACGTATCAAAATACCCCCTTTTGAGAGACCTAATCCTCCTTTTAAATATTAATAAGTCACTCCTACGTAAGCCTTAAGTGACCATAAGGCATGGTGCATAATATTTAAAAATATAAAAGTTTAGCGCAAATTATATCCTTACAGTGACAAGATGCCAAGACCTGTTTTCAGTGTTGCAAGTTTAGCCGCTCCATAGGAAAGCATTGGGAGTCAATATTCAAATTAAATAATGTTTTCTCTGCCTAAAAAACAGATAATAAGTTAATTTATCATTTTTATAAAATTGTTATCTCAAGGCAATTTATAGGCAAAGTCGGATTTGTGCTATATATTTCCCCAAAAGGTACATTTAAAAAGTCACTTTGTACCTGCCTATAGCCTCTAGAAGCACACTTGCATGAGCTTTCTACTAACACACAGGAGATGAATAGCTCCTTGATGAGGTGTGAACTTGCTCCCAGAGCTGACTTCAAGGACTTGAGTGTGGGAAGGTGACCTGTTCCTCTGACAGGATGACCATCTTGGCAGAGCCCAAGAAGGTAATTATCTTCAAGGGGGCCTTCCCTCTCATAGGCAGATTTAGCCCTCACCATCACTTGTCCTTCTAGATTGCCAGGCACCCATGCAAGTGGGAGAAAAGGTGCCTCCACAACCAGTTTTGAGTAACTACAGAGGATGGGTTGCTCATTTCCTTAGCCATACATCTAGGGTGGGCACAGGAGTTTAGCTCAAAGGAAGAAAGTCTCTGTCATCTTGGTTTTGGGTAGAGAAAGGCACTGTGAGATTGTCAGCAGTAGTGCACACAGGAACTAGGGAAAAGTGGGTAAGGTTACCTTTGGGAACTTTTTCTCGATTGGTTAGGGAGGGGCCAGGAGTCACCCCCACTCACAGGATAGTGCCAGGAATAAATTCAGCACCCCTACGCACCTTCTTTAGAACACTACTGGAATCCTACAAGAAACAAGGACTGCACCTGATGTGAGACCCTGAGGAGACACCTAAAGGCTGGAACTGCTCTCTTTTACAAGGATAAATAAGGGGACTCTAAAGGTCAGTATGCTGATCTCCTGTTAAGCTACAGGTACACAGAAGCTGCAAGAAGCCCACTGTCCTGGAAGAGCCAACCATAACAGTTTCAACTTGACCGGCCCTAGACCCTGCTGGTGGCATTTGTTGAAGGGAGTCCTGACCCCCAAGTCCTGGAACCCTGGCTGATGTCGGAGTGTACTTCTCCTGCCAAACCCTAAAACCTCGCACTTAGAAACATTTTCAAGATTTTGTGCCCAGAGTACCGTCATGGGACTGGGACCAACATGCCAGCCAACCTGTTGAGGGTGCATCACCAGTGGGCCTGACCTGGCCACAGCTCCCCTTATGTTCTTATCCACAGCAGAAAATCTAATTCAGTGGGCCGGATGCCAATTAGCAACCAACAATGCCAAAACTATTTTTCGGCTATAGTCTGCACCCTTGAAGAAGTTCCAGAAAAGAGTCTAAGTTTAGAAATAGTAAGCATCACCGGGCCCAATGCCAAGCAGTATCCGTTTGACGTCAACAAATTCCTTGGCGGGAGTCTAGACTGTTCCTGCTCATTAATTTTGCCTCCTTCGTCAATGGTTTCAAGACCTCGTCCTTTGCCAACCTGTCTATGACAAGCCCATCTTTAGATTCAGCCTGCAGTCTGGCCCCGCTGAGGACTTTACGTTATTGAAAATTTACAAATTCATATCTTTGGTTCCCTTTATTGGATTTTTGTCGTTTTGGTGACATTTTGTCAAGTAAAACTTTCTCTTTTTTTATAACTTGTAATGGGGATTTTATTATGTTGTGTTTTCAATTATGTAACTGTTTTGGTACTTCTAAATGTTTTACACATTTTCCTAAATTAAGCCGGTCTGCTCTGTGCAATAGCTTTCAGGGGTAGTGCTCAGGTTTAAACTATTGAAACCTTTACTGGACATAAGAAGAAAAGTGACATTATTATTTGTGATGGACTACCGTCCATCCCAAATAATACAATTTCTCACACATATAGCTACTCCTCTCGTCGTTCCTTTGCCTCTTCCTCCTCTCATGACCTCATAGCACCCCTTGCCATCTATTGCTGTTCCACTGTTTTTTACAGTTCTATTCCACTGACTCACTACCTCTCTAATCTCTCTAGCATTCATTACCTTTAAACGCTGGTGTTTAAAAACCTGCTTTTGGTGGCCATCAGTGAACTTATGCTATCTATGCAGCGATCATGCATTCCGTTTTGACAAAATTAATCCAAAATGTTTACTTAAGTAATCTTAAACTGTATGGCACTTGGACTATATTCAAATTTATGTATTAGTTAAGATTTCTCAATGAAATGTTTTCGATTAAGCTTGTACAGATTTGGCCCAAACACTTACTGTGTAGCATATTTGGTACAGAGTATATCAGGTAGCTCAGATATACTATAGTGTTGTCTGCTTATTGGGACTCCATGGGATTTATGTCACTGATTGTAATTGCCCGGTATCCCATTGGTGTTCTTGATGTACATGACAGGAGTTCCACCACCAAAGTGAACAATATTAGGGACAAAGGTCGTTTCTGCCGGGTGTCTTGTTACAGGGGCCAAGATTTAGACACAGTCTTGCCCATCTGCCTTTAGTGCTTCCACCATATAATACCATGGCCAAAGATATACTTTTGGAGTACCCTAAAAATAAGTTCCAATTTCAGCATGTTGAAAGCACTTTTGAAATCCAAAGACACCACTACATACTCTTCCCTCTACTGTGTGCAGATAATATTTCACATAGGACAGACTCTGTGTGGGTTATGGCATGGAAGGAATCCTGTTTGTAGGCAGCCATCAAGGTCAGGAGATTTTCTCCTCTTCATGAGCTTGAGTGTGGCTAGCAGCTGTATTTGATCAATGCGTCATCTTGCTGGAATCAATTTCAAACCCTTCTAAATAGGTAAAATCCCTGTCAATCTGATACCTCAGCAGTCATGTACAAAGTTCAGAAGTAATACATAAACACTGTGTTAATTCCTGTCTGTACACGTCTCTCCAGTCTTGTCCACTGTACATAGAATAGATCACCTCTGTGCATCCTACGTGCCACCCTGTGCAACTTTTGTGTAAACAATGTGTAAGAGTATTATCTAGGAAGGCAATTGCTCCCTAAGTTTCAGGTTAAGTTAATTTTCCATCCAAGTCTGCAATCATTCCCTTTGTTTTCTTTTTATCTGATTATCGTTGATGAGGCTCCAGAGATTTTTCTCGTGCAGGTTCACTTCATTACCACTTTCGTCGCATCCCACTCTGCCGCCCTAAATGAGGCAGAGCCAGTGGTTATTCCAAAATAGCCCAAGAATGTGTAGCCCATGTCTGTGCAAAAGGGTTCTGTAGGCACTCCACTCCAAGCCTCCTAGCTCTCTAGCCATGCCATGTGCATAGTAAACGGGGCAAGGAGTAGTTTGAAATAGTCCTATCCAGGTAATACAAGCAAGGAAACCTTGCAGGTATTCTATGGCTGACAAATATGTAATCTATTCTGCTAAACGAGCTGTGCGGGGTGAATAATATGTATATATTGAGTCCCTTGGTTGGTATTCGTCTCATGCATCCACTAAATTCAACCGGATAAGTATGTTATACTGTTGTACTGCGGTTTTAGATAATGGTTGTACCACTAAAGAAGATCGTCCCAGCATTCCATAGACGGTGCAATTACAATTCCCTACCCTGATCATTTGTACATCTAACCAGGGAGGGACCTGGTCAATCCGTTTTTGGAAAATAAGGGCATTCTTTTACAGAGAGGGTATATGCATTGAATAAAAACTGCATTTGTCTAGGGGTATGTATGGCCTACTCCTACAATTCAGGAGTATGCTAGGAGTCCTACAAAAGTAGGTCAAGGCAGAACCTTTGGGAATTAGACCAACGTTGTTTGTATCACATAAGAATATTTCCAGTGCCTATGTGAATGGTGGTATTCCTAGAAATGATAAAGCACACTTAGAGGTTTGTTGGGAATGTATTACATACCAAAGTGACGAGTCCTTCTTCAAAAGAATTCTTGTGGTGAACAATGTACCTCCACTACATTGCCTGCGTAACATCGTCTGGGATTGTTTTACCAAAACCGCAACCTTGTAAGCCAAAACATTGCTGCCCATTACACCAGCTTAAGTAAGTATGTAATTAGTAAAACATTTAAGTAATTGCATCACAGATAAGGATAAACTATATTGATGCTAAACTAATATAATTAAGAGTTAAGTTAAATTAATTTAAACAGTAGCAAATTAAAATAAGTAAATTAACTGCGATAGTTATAGTTAATCAAACTATAGACCAATAGATTAAAGGTTAAGTACCAATACACTTACATAGGTAATTATGGAATTGCTGTAAAATAAAATAATTAAATTAAGGGTAAAAATATATGAAATTAACTAACTTAATAATAAATAGGTTATGGATAAGGGTTAATTATTACATTAATATACCGGGGCGAAAACAAGTGTGAGAATTAAATTCTTAATTATTTTAATTCAATACCCAATAGTTTAAAATCAAACTTAGGGTTACTTTAATAATTAAATAAATTAAACAATGCAAATATTAAAATATCGAGGAAGTATTCATTATTTGTAATCAATAAAAAAAGAGGTCCGAGCTTTCCGATGCCACAGTTTTTGTGCAATAGTTAATAAGAATGTATCATGCATTCTACACTAATCAGAAACCTTTGACTTGCATGATGTAACAGCTAATAAGTAAGTATATGGTTCCATCACAGAAATATATAACTGAAAACAGATGTAAAAGAAAATAAACATTGCAGTATCAATGTCAAAGGTAATAATTCAAATTCGAACCACCCATTGAAAAACTAGGTCCGGCTGTTGACCTCAAGATACATTGGCGTTTCCCCAAGCACTGCTCATTTTAAATTCAATTGTAAATATGTCTTGAAAATGCGTTTTGAGATTGTGACTAATATTTTATTTTGTATCTTGTGGTGTTTACTTTACTGTCATACCTTTTGTTACCTGCTCTTTATGCCCTTCAAAATTTGTTTTAGTATGATATCTCACCGTTTATCAATTCTTATTCTAGACTTCAGACTTCTATATATTATAATAATTGTAGCAAAACACACGTTGGCATTTTTCGTTCACTTGACAGCTTGGTGTTATCCTGCTGCAGTTCAAAGATTCTGTATCTTTATGAATTTAAATTTACCTCAATAATCAATAAATGATTAATTGCCAAATTATTCTTTGATTGTTTACCTTCTTGACAATAACCTTGTCTTTTTGAACCAGAGAATGAGAATTACATGTGAATTAAAGTGTAGCTCTCGGAAGGAAAGTACTGTAAATTGCAGAGCTCTAATTATTGGTTCTAAATAGCAGTTCACTTGATGGGATGTAATTTCATTGTAGGGAGAGAAATTCATGTGTATGCATATATATTCCATTTTATATCGTCAGATAAAACATATCAGTGCAACAGGTCTAACTTTCTCAAGATTTTACGGTGTTTTTGCTGTTATGTTTATACATATTTAGTTCATTTGCCTTCTAATTTACAGAGACAAATTATATATAATTTTCTGTTGGCAAACCAAGAGGATTCAGTTCCTGTTTTCCATACACCCATCTAATCCTGCACATTCCACATTGTATGTTTTTTTCTCTGTTAATACAATTATGCACTATCATTTTGCTTTCCCTCAAAGCAGAATACAAATCCTAGAAAGGTACGACTGCCAAATATTTGAAGTTTTCAAAGAGGTTTCGAACGACATGTTTGCTCATTTCAGGGCAATCTCTCAGAACAACTAGTACGATACACCTCTGATTTATGATAGAAAATGTCTCCAGTACTAAGCCTCAACACAATAAAACATATTATTATATTCGGCCTAAAGAAATTGTAGGAGGGTAGAAGCCCCACCCTTGCTTCTTATGTGTTAGCAAACAGGCTGTGCTGAAAAAGTTTTAATCTCTCTGATAACCCTCCAACGTTTGTCCATTTTATCCTTTATTTCTCTAAGAAAGCCATTGCGAGTTGATGAGTGGACGCACATGCTTTTCTCGTGCATCTCTAGAGGTTTCTTTTATTTATGTCAGAAAAGTATTATTATTTTAATCTTATCAACATATTAAATCTTATGAATTTTTGAAAGGAATTATAAATATAGATTTTATGTGAATGTAATTTTACTCAAGTGATGAATAATGTATTGTGTACACACTAGTGTTTTATTCTTCTAAGGTTGAATTGCAATGGTTTTAATTAACTATGCTAATAAACTATTACATACCTATGTCAGAAAAGTAAAGATATGCCACGGTTTTGAGGTGGTGTTATGCTATTAACCCAACCTTGCAAAAACAAGTGGATGTACAGAATGCAGAAACATGTCATACATTCACCCCAGTACAGAGATCTGGACCTAAATCCATCGTTTTTTGCTCACCATGCATTCCAGTTTGAACCCAGCCATATGCAAATCAATCTTGACCCTGTGCCTCATGGGAACAGTCCAGCCCGAACTGCCAAGCCAGGTCCTCCCTGGACTGAAAATAAGCATCCTAGGACCGGTTTTGGGGTTTCACCCCTCTTCAGCCAGGATAGCTTGATTCCAGTGGCATGGAGAGCACGGGACTCACGTCTGGGCATATCTGTCCTACTCAGGGTGACAAATGCAAAAGCAACACTTGATGGACAGAATGCAGAACAATGTCATAGATTCACCCCAGTACAGAGATCTGGGCCTAAATCCATTGTTTCTTTGCTCACCATGCCGTTCCAGTTTGAACCCAGCCATATGCAAATCAGTCTTGACCCTGTGCCTCATGAGAACAGTCCAACCCGAACTGCCAAGCCAGGTCCTCCCTGGACTGGAAACATCCTAGGACCAGTTTCGGGGTTTCACCCCTCTTCAGCCAGGATAGCTTGATTCCAGTGTCATGGAGAGCACGTATGACATTGTTCTGCATTCTGTCCATCAATTGTTGTTTTTGCATTATCCCAAACATGGCATATGTCACAAAGTAGATGATATTATGTTGATGTGGACGAATCTCTCAAGTGTGGATGAACCCCGCAAGGGAAACATATTCCATAATTCCTGCCTGAGTTACT
Organism: Triturus cristatus; assembly: GCF_964204655.1. NCBI lineage: Eukaryota > Metazoa > Chordata > Amphibia > Caudata > Salamandridae > Triturus > Triturus cristatus. The sequence continues at coordinate 574,988,030 of NC_140582.1, read as the reverse complement.
ATGAGTGACAGAATAGGGCCCCATTGGTATTGAATTGCTGCTTTTTAAAAAATAGATTTCACGAAATAGGAAATTTTGCGTTTTGCGTCGCTTAGAATAGACATGTTTAGGAACTCACTTGGTTTCTAGTTGTTACAACCACTAACTCCTATTGAACAGGCACCTGGCACACTCTACATTTCATAATGCATATCAACCGCAAGACTACATCCAAATCTTTTAAAACAATTTATTTTCTGAATTTGCACATGCTAAGATAGCCACCTGTGGTAGATGACATGCCAGTACTGTATTTGATTGGCTTGATAGAAGGCCTTGCTTAAAATCACTTTTTCTTCAAATGTTCACACAACTTGATATTTCACCCCTATTTTCTCCAACGAAATATATTAAATCTTTCCAGAGACATCTTAGATTGCGGATACCTGAAATGCACATATATTGTTACATTCTGAAGGGGACCTGTGCAGGGGACAGCACCAACAGCTTACCTGAGACTACTTGGTTATAGAAGGCGAAGAGGCACTCCTCGTGCAAGCCCAATTTTGACATTCTGCGCAAGCTACAGAATTAGTGCACCGTTCTCCACTCAACTCGCGAAAAACCCTTCTGGCTCACCGCAAGTACATTCGAGTGGGTAGGATGCTCAACTGCGGTCTGAGCCTGGTGCCTCGACAATGTCCTGATGGAGAGGACAATGCTCTTTCATATTTTGATTGAAGTGTAATTCTTCTGTCACACTCAGTTTAATGGTGCATTGCTCTTAGATGCTCAGTTTACACTCCTGTTTCTCAGTTGATTTATTCATAGGGCTGCAAGTTGAATCTAGTATAAGAAAACGAAACTCTTTTTCAATGTAAATAATAAGCAACTTGTATGCATTTATTGAATGCATTCTTCACTTGAATGCTGCATATGTGGCCATGCATAGTCTCAAGCACCTGGTTGCTGGCCATTTCGAAAGCCTTGAATACTAGTCATGAACATGTGTATTTTGGAAGAAAAAATACCAGTCATTCCTCAGTAAACTTTGGAGACAGTGGTATTCATATTAAATATTCATTAAAAGTCACAATAATCATTGGGAGGCACCTGCAACCAGCAGGTCCGAAGGCTCCCCGAAAACACAGATGGTTACGTTCTCATACACTTCCAATGGGATGCATCTAAGCATACACAGTCAATAAGTGGCATACCACGGCCAGTTGATTAGGCCAGTGTTTCTTAACCTTTTAACTTCAGCAGACCCCATTGAATCACAGTTGGATGCCTGGGACCCTCAAGCTATTTCTACAATTTGAACTTTAACAATATAATGTTTAAATATGAGAGCTGCTACACACCGATATAAGGCCCAGATTTTATTCACAAATCAAAAGGCAACCATGTGAAATCAGAGCTCCTAGCAGAAGTGGTGAGTAAGAAGTAGTAATTGGATTGACTTTGGCCCTGGACATACAAAGGGCAACTATCGAGCTTGATATGGAGTAAGCCGGAGACCGTGGAGGGTCTTTGTGTCAAAAGGTGACAAAGAAAGTGAATGCTTAAAGGCTTAAAGATCATATTCTCATTTTACCTGAGTACATGCCACCTACTGGGAAGCAGTGCTCTATTTGAGTATTTCAGCTCTGCTGAAATTTGCAGGAATGTCCCATTTACAGCACAAGAAGAGTAGGTGTTTGAGGTCTATAGTTCCTGATCATGTAATGATGTGGAAGGGAGAACACACAGCTTGGAAGGGCCCTTTGGGCATTATACCTGTGTATACATGCCAAGATCACTGGGTGGTTAGAGCGTTAGCTTAGTAAGTATACATAGGCGTATGATTTTGTAGAAATTCATAAGCAATTCAAACATGTTTTTAGTCAGAAGGCGATTTAAATGCATCCATGACTGCGCGCATTCACACATGCTCCATCCTGATCTAGCAATCAACTTCTGACAACATTTGTTTTTTTTAAATGCTTATAATTATTCTTTAAAATATATCTTTATTCATTTTATTATTATACATATCAAGTAGGCATTAATGTTACATGATTCAACTATTCGTTTCAAAGAAAGCACCGCCTTTACACAGTTATTTAGTGTGAAATGCTTATAATTATTGATAAAATATTGGTTACATGTCATATGGGTCTGCGGACCACAAGGGGTGCATTGACCACAAGCTAAGAACCACTAGACTGGTGCAGCAGTTGCTGATCACACGCTAAGTAAACTGTAGCGTGAACATCGTTAGTGGATCTGAAATAAGGCAGTCTGCAATCAGCAGAGCAATGGCACATTTTCCATACATATTTAATAACAAATCATGTAATGGGTATGCTGTCATAATGAGCAAATTTCAGTAGGGTCTATCTCACCCTTGTGTTCTAGGTCACGGGCCTAGTTACGAAAAGAACTGTTCTGTAAAACTGCAACCCCACCTATTTCACAGTTCTTATGCAACCAATGTTCCACCCTAGACTCATCTTATGTCTCTTCTTACACAGGTGTGTGCTGCAAGCAATCAAAGCCACTTGTTCAAATCTTCACCCTTCACCACATAAAACTCCTGCACACTCCCTTGCTCACAGACCTCTAGCTCAGCTAATACCTTATCGCTGTAATGTTCCCTTCCCCAATATCCTTGTCCTGTGGCTTGTCATAGAAGCAAATGTATTCTTTTTGGCCTAAACTACACATGGACCCACTGAATTATACCATCAATCTATTTATATGCAGTGTGTGTGTGTGTTTGTAAACTTAGTTAACCCCCCATTAGAATCATGCTAGATCAATACAAGTGTTCTTAGCATTTTTATATCCAAGTTTCTTTAAAGAACCAATCTTACACAGTAACTGCAGTTTTCTAGGCCAAAACAGCTCCAGTAAGGAATCAAAATCAGCTGAGTATCTGTCTAAGGTGGTCAAACATTTAATAACTGTAATTTCTGCAGCTCAGAAATACAGCTGGAAGTCTGGCCTTGCAAGGCCTTATTGTAGCAATGCCATGTTTTAAAATTTGGAGCACCTATTTCCTCAAAGAAATATAAGCATACAAACGTATATCTTTCTAAAAAAGAGTTGGAATATTAGTAGTCTGGAGTACATGGGAAGCATAGGTAAAGGAATAATTTTGATAAAATTCACTCTTCTAACCATCTAAATGGGAAGATTCTGTTTTTTATCCAGCAGTGATTTACCTTCTGAACAAATAGCCTTGACATTAAAGACAAAATCTTCTTCTAATTTACAAGGTGTCTTAATTCCAAGATATCTAACCTTCTTCACTGGTAGTAAGTCCAATACGTTCACCTTTGCCGTCGGACTCCGCTACCCCCCCCCCCCCACACCCGGCCCCGCCCCGGCTCACCGCCTCACAGCGTTACCTCTGTGAGCCTCTACTGCATGATCAATACAAATAAATAAGGCACAATAAGTTATAGAGTGTAAACCCTTCTTCAGCTCGATAAGACCTTTTCCTGATTAAAGCACTCCTTGCTTTTTAAGCATATTATGTTATCGCTAATAGAAAAGGCAATTTGTTTTAAAACCCGCGCTGTCTTAAGATAACAAGTATAGAAAAGTTTGCCCTGCAAGCACTCTTGCAATACAGTCATAGCTTTGAGTCCTTTTTATATGGCCACGGTTTGTCTCCTGCTACTCAACACATTAAATTATTCTGCACCCCCAGTTAGATCCTGTTAATTATTCAGGAACAGGTTCAGAAAAGTTCCAGGATCAATTCCTTAGTTAGACACTCGCACACTCTATTAGTGTCATGCTTCATCATCGAGTCAATTGTTTCCTGCTAACCACAAAGCTCTCTCTTACGATACATGCTTTCCATTTTTCAGGTGTGTGTCTTTTTCTTAATCTAACTTAATTTATTTGCATTCATCTATATTGGAATCATGCTTTCCTTTTACTGGCAGGCACTCCTCACAGTCTGTCACTCTCTGCTGTGGTAGATTGGCTATTTCCATACTGCGGCATATGTGAAGTTTCACACAACTACCGAAGGTACCGAGCAGTGCACCAGTCTTTGTAAAATAGTGTAGAATTTACAAAATGGTCATATATGTCAGTTAGAATGCAGTTAATCATCTTATATTTCCTTTTATCCTTCCCTCTGCTCCCAGGTGTACAGTCGGCTGGATAGATACTGCTGCGGCTTCACACCCCGCAAAGAAGATTCTTGTGTGCAGCAAGGACTTGAAAAGAAATGTGAAGACTATGGATCTGCTGCCCTAGCTCACATTGTTCAGAGAAAACAGGACCGAAGACATTTAGTCTGGATTAACAACAAGGGCTTCTTTGACAGGAGTGAAGATAATCTGGATTTCAAATTACTAGAGGGAATACAAGAGTAAGTACAATTACCACATTTTTTATCATATGGCTCATTAAAGTTATGTCTTAGGTTTGAAACTGAAGCAGTGTTTTATTATGCTTTGAAACAAAACTAAAATCCCCTGGCTTTCAAATTATTTTACAAATAAAGTCAGTTATTTATCTCGGAATTTGAAAGCAAGGATTCAGCTGCTTGAATGGAGAAGTAAATACAATCTGTGTGTACTCTGTGAGTGAAGCTGCAGGAATGTACTTTTGTGAGGGTCCATCTTTTCGGTGGTGTACACCCATGTTTCTAATCTCTCAGTGACCTGTTTTTGCAGCTCAACTGAGAATTTGCCCTGTGATTTTTTGACCTTATGCAAAATGTGATGCAGTGCGTGCAACCAATTTCGTTTTATTTATTTAAATGTGTACTTACCTCCGTTCATCCATATTCCGGTGTTTACATTTCCCCACTCTGCCCCTCCCCCGCCCCGCCTCACTGCCCCACCAAACTCCCTCCACGGACCGCTACTGTCAGGCAGTGTTTCTCACAGTCAAGACCCCTAGTAACAGCCTGGCATGCTGCAATCATGTGCTCCTTACTCATGGGACACTAGAGAATAGCAGGTGTGCATGCCTGTTTAGCATGTTAATGCATTAAATCAAGACCTGGAGGATTTGTGATTGTTTGTTAAATGTTGCCACAGGGATGCTGATAATGGAATAAACATGGTAGGAAGCAAGGAGAGTGGATAGATTCTTATGGAGTGTCCTTGGGTATTCAGAACCTGGGGTGACATGCCTGTAGCCACAATAGGAGCACGTTGAGAGAACTGCTCAAGTAGTGCATAATCAGAACCAGCCTGAATGCATCAGATGCGCCTGACACCATAGTACAGGTGAGGCCAGCCATGTAGGTGCTAGAATGTGGAGGTGTCAGGACTTTGTGGAAATGACCGAGGCAAACTGATTTTCAAAAATAGCCACCATTAATACTCATTTTAAGATTGATTACCCAAAAAAGTATTTCATGAAATCTTTCCATTGTAATGGGATATACCAGTTTTGAATAATATATTGTTGGCAAATGCTGTGATCATGGAAACAAGATCTCTGTAACAGAAGAGTACATTTCACTACTGCTGATAGAGTTTATGAAAGGAAGAGGCATACACTACATAACAGCACATGATGTTCAACATCTGACCAGCAACATGTGAAACCAAGCTTGAATCCAAGTGATATATCTCAGTGGACCAACATGCCCACTACAGAAAATTGAGTGTTGTCTCCAGGGCACACATTTGAATACCTCAACCTTTTATCCTTCACTGGTTTAAAACATGTTCAATATTAGGTCGTCGATACAAACAAAAAATCCTTCAGTTAAGTAACAAAAGATTATTCCTTTTGCTGTGTGTGCCATTAAGACTTCATATTTGTATTCTTTTTTTTTTCAGCGACATATTCACACGCAGGGCATTGGTGAAAGGGCTTATGGGAAACTACCTAATGTAATTTGAATGTGGGCTTTCCAACGCAGGCACCCTTGCACCAGAGTGCAAGGATGTCTGCGTGTAGGGGAAGATTGTTTATGTGTAGGAAGGTGTCCATTCCTGCACATAAACAATCCTAGAAATGCCATTCTGTCACTTTCATGCGTGCTGCTTCATGCTTCAGAATGGCATTTTTAAAAAAGTTTCTTTATGTACAGGAAGGGACATCTTCCTGACCAAGTGGCTTAATGCTGCCTTGTACATAAGGCACAGCCCCTATCGCCAACACAACGTCACTATAGGTGAAGTTGTGATGGAAACTGGGGCTTGTACATATGCCCCACTTAGTTTCAAGTAGATATTTTCAGGTTTGCAAACCAGAACTAAGATGCCGGTATTTTGTTATGAATAGCAAAGGTTTGGGCTTTTCAATAGCATGGTGATGCTACCTAGAGTTGTAAAGAGTAAAACACTGCAGGGGTAGAAGATGTTATTTAAGGAAAATCAATGTCAAACCTAGGCTGCATTTATGGTAGACTGGTTCAAGGGAGACAGATTATAGATTGCAAACCAGTATGCACATTTTTGCCAAATGTTAATATTTCAAGTGTACATAAAAATTATATAGTAGACCTAAAACCAGAAATTATTTAGAGACAAGGGCTACTTGCAGTTACACTTCAGAGGTCTTGGTTGCAGGGCAGTGGCCATGCTCTACAGGTTCTGGCCACAGAGTATGTCCTTAGACCCTGAATCTGCAGCTATATTCTGTGCATTTCCTACATGGCATTCTCTTTGCTCAGTGTTGACAATGGATGATGACAGGCAATTTATTTTGGACCTGTAGGACATGACTTGAAATATTCCTGGCACTGTGACTGGGCACTGGCAAGGCAGACATCTATACCATCTGCCCAATCAATACCCACAAAGCATGCCTGAAAGGTTGAAAGCATGGGGTTGATCATAACAATAGCATGTTTCCAATACTAACTGGGCATTGCCGGAAGGTATATCCTCTGGAGTCTGAGAATAGGGGCACTTGGCACAGGGTATGGCCAACTGCCAAGCAGCATGGGTACTGTGGCATGAGATTGAGCCAATGTCCTTTGCCTGCTGCATGCAAGGTTTATCTGAAAGCCATGCTTAACAACTTTAATGGGCATACATACTAACTACACGACATTGACATTTGTTTTTTTTCCAGAAAACTTAACAGTGATTAATGTGTCCAAAGTCTACACTTACGCACCATAATGTGGCGAATAAGCTCTCCTGTAGTTAAGCAACCCCATCAGGGCTTGTAACTTCCATAATATATTCATAGGTTGTAACGTAGCATATTTTCCTGTAGGAAAAGAGCTGTGATAAATATCCTGTTCTGTCCGTGCTAGGTATCTCCCTTCTGGAACTACAATATGCTCGTTGTATAGACACAAGCGGCAAATATAGAATGCACAGTTATTAATATTGTTATGTTGGCAACATGAAAATTAAACTTGCTTAAATATATTCAGTATTTAATCTGAGTTTAATTTTCTGTTCCAAATAATTATTGCTAAATTGAAAACAAGGTTTCTTGAAAACTGATAAGTGCATTTCTCGTTTATTGTTACTATTATTATTATCATACCATTGTATTTCCACCCTATACAAGTTCCTGCAGCATGAGTACTAGGGACAAGGCATAGCCTTTGTCCTTGTCAGTTCCCATTACTCTCTAGCCAGATCCTTTCTTCTGTGCAACTATGAGTAGTAGTCACAGTGTGTGGTATATGAACATGCCCTTTGCCTAGTAACCAAAGGCCATGGTCATGGGGTATGCTCAATGTATTGAGTCCAAATGAGCCACACAGCATGCCCTGTGCCCAGTAGCTATGGGGTATATACTCTGGTCATATTCTGTGGTTTCTGAAAACATAGGTCTGCGGTAACCAAGTGTACTGTGGCTACAAGTCTCGTCCTCAGTATCCCATACATCTAGTAAGTAGGGTGGCAATTGAAATGCATGGCAATCCTGCATCCATGCACTGTGTGTGATTCATAAATGAGCTAAGTGGAGAACATGACTGCTAATCTACGACCAACCATTTTCTGATCTAAATGGTATCCAAAGATATGGCTTGATACTAAACCATAACTACCACATTTTTGTCAGTTCAATTAGTTGTTGGATATCAACCATAATCTCTATTTAAGTGTTTTTTCCTGATTCTATTTTCCCGTACCTGTAAGATTTTTTGTAAATTTAGTTAATATGTGATATTTGTTCAGAACCAAAATGTTCCTTTGATAAAGATGTGAATATATGTCTTTATGTTGCATGTATCTATGTAATAGTATTCATATTGCACACACAGTGCAATGGAACACTGTACTGGGCATGAGTAGGTTGTGCCTATGAACTAGGAAAGTATTGTTTTTCATCCTCACTGCAGGATAGTGACCCTTTTTTTACCACCACTTTTTGCCAGAGTTTTTTGCTGGTTTACGGACTCTACACACTAGGACACTGCTGTCCAGTACCCAGTGTATGTGCTCTGACCTAAAAGCATGTCAAATCGGTAGATACCTAATTGGGATATTCAACTTACCAATACGTCTCTAGTATATGGTACAGACTGTGCCCAGAGCATGGAAATGTAATGTCATTAGCGGACTGCAGCACATATTGTGCCACATTTAAAATGACAATGCAAAGATGTCTACAGGTCTGCCATCTGTAACCTTGCTATGCAGGTTTAAAACTGCTTGTTCGACCTGTCAAACTAACCCCTTTTGACAGACCTAAACCCTCTGTTTGAATAATAATAAGTCATCCTAAATAGTCTTTAAATGTCCATAAGGCAGGGTGCATGACATATAAAAGTAGGGCATGTAAAGTTAAAGGTTAAACATGTCCTTACAGTGACAATGCTCTAAAAGTATTTTTCATTTTAGCAGGGTTAGCCTTGCAATACTTTATTAAAGTTAATAAAATTATTTCTGTATAGGAACCAGTTAAAAGGGTAATTTAGGGACTTTTTAAAATATGAATTACAAATCCAATTCATTGGTATAGTCGGATTAGTAATAAATATTTTACAAACAATATTTTTTTTAAGTTGCCTTTAGGCTCTAGAAGCCCCAGGTCCAGTTGTCACCAAGCAGCTGAATAGCGGCTTGATTAGGTGTGAATTGGTCCCTAGAGCTGAAACACAGGCCTTAGATGTGTGGAGAAGTTGACCGTCCCCTGACAGGAAGGCCTGTGGGTGCCCAGCCGCTTGCATATCTCTAAAGGAAGTCTACCCTGTTATTGGCAGATGCAGATCACGCCTGGGCCTGCTCCCTTTTGCCTCTCTAGTCAGCCAGGTTCTGATCTCAGTGGGAGTGGATATGCTCTTGGAACTATCTACATGAGAGAGTTTTCTCATATCCCTGGCAACACCTCTATGGTGAGCATAAAAGCTCTGCACAGGGAAGGAAAGTTCTGTTATGTTGGATTTAGGTAGAGAGGGGTACTGTTGGATTGTTTGCAGTAGTGAACACAGGAACTGCTGCAGAAATGTGTAGGGTTACCCCAGTGAACTTTTCCCCTGTTGGTTAGGGAGGGGCCAGGAGTCACCCCCACCCACAGGCTAGTTCCAGGTATTAATGTGGCACCCCTGTGTACCTTCGTCAGAACACTATTGGACCTGTGGAAGACAGATGAAGGACTGCACCTGCTTTTGAGACCTGTGAGGAGAACACTAAGGGCGGGTCCTGCTTCAAATTGTACCCAGAACAAAGTAGACTCCAAGGGTCAAGGCTCTGTTAAGCCACAAAGGCACAAAAGCTGCAAGAAGATCACTTTACTGTTATAGCCCAGCTGACCAGTTTCAACTGGACCTGCCCTGGGCACTGCTGGTGGCTTTGGTTAAATTAACTCCTGACCTCCAGGTGCTGTTCCTGAGGTCCTGGAATCCTTGGCTGGTGTCAGAGTTTTATCCTCTTGCCCCAACTGTAAAAGCTTAAACTTAGAAACTGTATGACAACTTACTGCTTGTAGAACCAACAGAAACTTGGGTCGCTGTAGAAGCCACAGCCATGGATGTAGAATCACTAGTCAACCTTAACTTGCTGGTGTTGAAAAACGAGGCAGTATTTGTGAGGCCTGCACAAATAACATGTCACATTAGTCCTTCACTGGGAACCAAACACCCTAGTGTAGCGCCTGACTCTCAGAGGGTAGCGTTGCAGAGCCGTCTAAGTCTTACTCTAGGGAGGTGGTGTGGGCTAGTAGTATTCGCCATTACAGGTACAGAGTAGGTCGCACACTGCTCGTCATACTAGCAAATAGCCCCATAGAACTCTGGATACTGTAGTGGCAGCGGAGAGTACGCCTATGCCACGAGTGTAAAAAATAATGCCATCCCTGGACACGTGTTTCGAGGTAATTGCCTCTCGTCAGCAGGGAGCAGGTAGGTGTGAGGGGTGCCCAGGGATGGCATTATAGTGACATACTCGTGGCATAGGCGTACTCACCGTTGCTACTACATTATCCAGAGTTCTATGGGGCTATTTGCTGGTATGACGAGCAGTGTGCGACCTACTTTGTTTATGTATTTAAGCTCCCTCGAGCGATTTGGGCTGACGAGCCTTGGTTCCGCACCTGCGCGCCGTGAGAGGTATTTTACCTTTAATATTTTGGCAGTCTACTTGGCACCCCACATACCTACCTGCTCCCTGCTGACGAGAGGCAATTACCTCGAAACACGTGTCCAGGGATGGCATTATAGTGACATACTCGTGGCATAGGCGTACTCACCGTTGCTACTACATTATCCAGAGTTCTATGGGGCTATTTGCTGGTATGACGAGCAGTGTGCGACCTACTTTGTTTATGTATTTAAGCTCCCTCGAGCGATTTGGGCTGACGAGCCTTGGTTCCGCACCTGCGCGCCGTGAGAGGTATTTTACCTTTAATATTTTGGCAGTCTACTTGGCACCCCACATACCTACCTGCTCCCTGCTGACGAGAGGCAATTACCTCGAAACACGTGTCCAGGGATGGCATTATAGTGACATACTCGTGGCATAGGCGTACTCACCGTTGCTACTACATTATCCAGAGTTCTATGGGGCTATTTGCTGGTATGACGAGCAGTGTGCGACCTACTTTGTTTATGTTTTCGCCATTACAGGTGCACAGAAATAACACTCAATAATTGATTGTCTAGTCTGTACTTTGCTTTATAAAAGTAAGAGTACATTTATTATACACACACACTACTCAATACTATGCACCAATTTACAAACATACATAAGCTGATGGAATTACTTTGTGACATTGCATAATATCTCCACCACTCCTGCAGGGGGTTGGGGTCCAGTACCACCACTCCCATGTATGCAAATCATCTTGCCCCCTAATGCAGTTTGTTGAACATAACGTGGAGCGGGGGCCATGCGCACAGGCACCATCCCAGTGGCGACTCACCCCATTATCTCACCAAGCATTTAAACTAGGCACACCTGCCTGGGGACACATAACCCTGACTGAGCATCTCATACTGACCATACAGTATACACCTGTACATCTTAGGGGCTAACAGTCTGGGTTGTTCTTCACCTAATGCAGCGGCAAGAATACATTTTTAGGCATCCCTTTAAATCAGGTACTTATCATAGCTGATAACCGTTGTAATGCATTGCAATTAAAGCCCCTAAAAGGCATCACAGTTGAAATCACAGGTTTAAGCATATACAGCCGGACACCCTATCAGGAATGTCCCGCAACTTAACCCCTCATTGCTTTTGATTTCGCATTACACATGGGACCTTCAGTCCCTCAATAGAAAGAACATTAGTAAATGCACTTCTTGTGTAAATACACCTCTTCACCTCCAAGAGATGCCCTTCTCCAGACATCCCCCAACTCAGCCCTTCACTCCTTGAGGCAATACCTAATGCACCCCCAGCTGCAGTACAAAAGTTCAAGCCATGGGAAGCTGATGACGCCTGGCTGAGTCCTTGAGGGGTTATTTCTATGAAGTCCCCTGAGACTTAGGGAGGGACTTTCCATTTTCATGGTGGGGGAGACTGCGTTGCTCCTGCAGCTCCCCCTGCACCTTTGCACTCCCTTGGCGGTGACCCCGTCCTCCTGGGACCACCACAAACCATGCAAACGCTGCTTTCCCTTGCAGGCCAATACAGGCCTGCAAGGCACTATGGGGCGCTTCTGCCATTTCCATGAATATTAGAACAGTGGCTACCCCGCTGCTCCATAGAGAGCCATGCTGACATTCTTCCTGGCAGCCTCGCGCCGCGTTCAGACCACGGTGGGGGGCCCGTTCCCACCCGGACCCCAGGTGAGTGTTGGCAACACTAGGAGCCCACCCTTGGCTGCTCTGGCTGGTTGTCGGGGGCCCGGTCCCACCTGGGCCCCTGGCAACTCCTATTCCATTTCGGGTCCCTCCTGGGACCCCCGCATGGTCTCCATGTTAGAGGACAGCCCGGGGAGCCCACCCCCGCGTCCCCCGCCGGCTCCCCACCCAGCCAGCACCCTCGTGTGCTGCCATGGGAGCCGGCACTGCAGTTCTGGTTTGCCCGCTCCGGCGGGCAGACGCGAAGACACCCGCCGGCCCGGCCGGTTCTCGGGGGAGTGCGGAGTGAAGACTCCCCCGGCCTCCTCCTTCTCTTCGGGGCCCGGAGATGGGGTCCCGGGCCTCCGGACGTCCCGGGTCTCCTGAGTCTTCGGGGGCCAGGGTGGGCTCCTGGCACCCCGATGGGGGCCATTTTCATGACTGGTCTTCACCCTCTTCGGGGCCCGGAGTTGTGGTCCCGGGCCCCTGGTCAGTCTTCATGGAGAGTGCGATGGCACTCCCCGGCTGTCTCTTCTCCCGCGATGGGGGTGCGCAATGGCACCCCCCCTCCTCCACACCACCAGCACCGGGGGCCGGAGTTGGTGATCCCGGACCCCCACGATCTTTTCGAAGGGGTGTGATGGCGCTTCCCCTCCTCCAGTGGCTTCAGGGGCCAGGGTGGGCTCCTGACACCCTGGTTGGGATATGTTCATGGGGTGCGCATTGCGCTCCCGGACTTCCTCTTCTTGGGGGCAGCCCCTGGGACCTGACCCACCCCAAGGGCACATTTTGGACCGGCGGCGGAGCCCCACGCACTTCGTTGTCGGTCCCTGCAGAGGTCAAAGGTCGCTTACCTTCTGGGGGGCGTATCTTGGACCCCAGGCACCCAATCGGCTCCATTCTGGCCTCTTGTTGCTCCTGGTGGCACTCCCCAGCCACTGGGAGCACTTTCCTTCGCCCTCTGGATCTCCAAGAGAGTGAATGCAGCAGGGAGTGGTTTTCACAGGCTCTCTGCACCAGCCTTTCACCTGGCTCTTCTCCTGGGCCTCTCTTCTCCTTGCACAGAGGCCCAGCCTTCAGCTCACTAGTCCTGGTCTCCCCTTTTGGTGCAAGGCAGGGTCCTGGGCCAGTCTGGAGGTTCTTCCTTCCAGCTGCCCATAGTGCCAGGGTCCAGCACCAGTCGTCCTCAGTAGACCACACCCCAGAGAGAGCTCTTCTTCCTGTGCAAACTCTTTTAAAGAATTGGGGAGGAGGCTGGCAGGAAGTCTCTGTTTGCCCTATCACACAGCGACACATCGCTTCTCTGCCCCTGCTCCCTCCTTCTTGACCAGGCCTCTATAGGGTTTGTTCAAAATGGCGGTGTCCAGGGGATTCATACCAGATGGTCTCTGAAAGCTCCTTCCCCCCTCGCTGCCTTCTCTCCAGAGCAGCTTGGTGCCTGGCACCAGGTGTCAGCTGCTGATGGATGAACCTGTAGCTCCACCCATCCACTCTTCTTGGAGTGGAGGCCCTCGCCCTTGGAATGCTTGTTGTGCAGGGCTGGACCTCTGAGGCTTCAGCTAGGCCCTGGTTATGAGCTGACTCAGAGAAATATGTCATTTCTGGATGACCCAAAAGCAGTACAAATATGACTTTGGACTCTGCAGAATTCTTCTTCTCACATATGTTACAGTGGACTTTGGTGTGTGTCTGGAATTTGTAGGCCCTAGGAAAGTTATACTAGCCCATGTGCTCCCCATCCTCATAGGAGAATAATGGAATAAACAGTAAAGCACACTGACTTTCCCTCAAGTGTTTCTTCCCTTTGTAGAAAGCCTATTCCATGTCACCACCCAGTTCTGCATAAGTCCTGCCACACCATTCACTTTGTAGCTGCTCCTGGGCTGCTCACGCCAGCAATCTCCCCTGCGCATCCCTTACACATGTGCACACGCATGTACACACGTGTCTGCATGTAACCTAGCCGAGTGCCCCTTACTCTAGCTGCAGCGCAGTAGCATACTCGCGCCAGGGGGACACCGGTAAAATACACATGCAGTCCCGTTCAACATGAGTTCAATGTAGGTGAGTCCCAACTTATGAGGCTCTCCCACAGGTAAAGCTCAACAAATAGGTGTTCAAAAAGCAAAAAATGTGGGCGGCTCAGATGGTGTTAGAACTGGGGGTCTCTAGTTGGCAGAGGTAGGTACCATTGACCAAGTAGGCACCCTTGGTTCTAGTCAGGGTAGGGGGGTTACACTCCTAAATAACCCCTGCTCACCCCCTGGGTAGCTTGGCACGAGCAGGCAGGCTTATCTCAGAGGCAGTGTGTAAAGCATTTGTGAACACATACAGTTATACAGTGAAAACACCACAGATGGACTCCACACAGGTTTTATAAAAATAAGTATTCTTTATATAAACTTAACAGAAGATCCAAATGACAAAAATCCACAATACTGTAATCAAAAAATGGACTTAAAGATGGTTGAAATAGCCTAGTTCAAGTTGATGATAAATGCGACACGTTTCTCACAAAGTACCTAAAATGCGTAACGCAAAACAAACAAAAGGTTCGCAGGGAGGGTGATGCGTCGGGTCCTTGCTTCGGGGGAGGCGATGCGTCTGTTCCTCAGTGCTTGCGCAAGGTAGGCGATGCGTCTGTTCCTTACCAGAGAGGAGGTGATGCGTCGATCTCTTACTGCTTTCCGGTTACGATGCGACAAGATTGCGCCTTGATGCGATACGATGATTCGGTGCGATGCGACAAGAAGCGACAAGATGCGATGTGACGACATGAAGACAATGCATGCACGCCCGACAGCCATGTGGCGAACTCTGTAACTTCGGAGCTTCTCCAGTGATGCGATGGTGACCCTTGCGGTGGTGACACGCTTCTTCGGTGATGCGACGATCAGCATATGCGGTTGAGACACGCTTCTCCGGTGATGCAACAACAGCCCTTGCGGTGGCGACACGCTTCTCCGGTGATGCGACGACCAGCAGCTGCAACGGAGACACGCTTCTTCAGTGATGCGACGGCGACCTCTGCGGCGGCGACACGCTTTTCCGGTGATGTAACGGTGACAGCTGCGGCGGCAACACGCTTCTTCGCGTTGAGTCACGCTTCCAGCTCCCAACAACACGCACGTTTCTGCAGACAGAATCGCCGGCAAGGGAATTCAGGGGGGAGTTGGTGGTGAAGTCTTGTATCCCTGAGACTTCAGCAGGAGGCAAGCACAATTCAAGCCCTTGGAGATTCTTTTTCAAGATGATGAAAATTTCAATAAAAGTCTTTCCCCTTTCCTTGGCAATAAAGAAACCACTGCAGGCCAACCCGAGAAAATAGCACACTGGCACAGGGGCAGTCAACTCCTTCAGCTTCTCTGGTTCTTCTCCTTGGCAAAGGTCCGTATTGATTCCCAGAAGTGATCTAAAGTCTTGGGTTCTGGGCCCCAATATTAATACTAGTAAATCCTTTGTCCTCTTTAGGAAGAGGGTGCCTGTACCTAGCCAAAAACAGTTCTGTGCAGCTTCCTGGCAGGAGGTGGAGACAGCATTGTTGAAAGCAGACCCGGCCCAGGTGGCTGAAAGGAAATCTCCTCCCTCTACTCTCTATTCTATGAAGGCTGGGGGCACTGAAAGAAAATTGCCGCCCCCTCTACTCTCTATGCTGCCAAGGTCCTATTCAGCCCAGCCCTGGCCCTTCAGACTGCTGGAGCCCAAGCCCTCCTGTCACTCACAAACCAGACATGCAATACACAACCTAGCAGCGGCAGGCTGGATGGTTAGGCAAGAAAATACCTACTTTCCAAAAGTGGTATTTTGAAACACAAAAGGTAACAAACAACTTCACTCAAAGATGTATTTTATCATTCTGAGTTCAGGCATACTAAATTTGTTTTTCTATCATGTTCCCTGCGTCAATTAGGATTATAAGATGTTATAATCAAACTGCCCAGTCTGTCCTATGGGGACAGGTAGCCTTACAATAGGTGAAAAACGTAATTGGCTGTAATTCACTATCAGGACATGCCACACACACCAGGGCATGTCCTACCTTTCACGTACAATGTACCCTGCCCTAGGGCCTACCTTAGGGGTGTCTGATATGAAGAAAAGGGAAGGTTTAGGGACTACTTGGGTGTACTTACCAAGTCAATATGGCAGTACTGGACTGCACACAAGCTCTGCAATGGCAGGCCTGAGCCACGCTTTACAAGCTGCTTCTGTGGGTGGCACAACCAGTGCTGCGAGCACACTAGCAGCATTTGATTTACAGGCCCTGGGCACACGTGGTGCACTGTACTAGGGTCCGACAAGTAAATCAAATAAGCCAATTATGGAGTCACTAATCCATTACATCAATTTAACATAGGGAGCACTTGCACTGTGGCACTGGATAGCAGTGGCACAGTGCCCAACGCATCTAAACCAGCAAAACATGTCAAAAACAGAGGAGGCAATCAGCAAAAAAATGGAAGGGAGACTCACTCCAATGGTACCAGGTCTAACAGATGGTTAGAACCACCTTCTAACAGCTGGCTTGCCGTGCTGAAGGAAATCCTACTTCCAAAAAGGTTTCTAAGTCCAAACGTAGAGGGCTTTGCCTGACCAGCGCTGCACAGCATCTGGTCAACGTTGAGGCCTTCTTGGTCATTGACTTTGCTCGTTCTGAGTTTTCCCACCTTAATTAACAATTGCACAGGGACCTAGCGCTTCAGCAGCCTGTCATTGTCGGACCCTTCGGATCCAGCTTGCAAGTTGCCCCTTCAGCATCTTGGGGACCAGAAATCTTTCTCCAAAAAAGTTTGTAAGTGCGAAGGTAACTCTTTTCCGGGACCGACCTGGTCCTGGTATCCGACCTGTGCTCCATCGCCAGCCTCTAACCTTACCGTTGTCCATGTCTAGCATGACCAGTTTCCCACGGTTGGCACTTCATGCTTTTGGGCTCTGTTTTTATTTAAAAGTTTTAAAAAATCACGTATTGGATTTTTGTAGCTTTGGTGTCATTTTGTCCACTAAAATATTCTCATATTCTCTGTTTTTATACATTGGAGTAGGATTTTTATTGTGCTGTGTTTTCGACTTTTTAACTGTTCTGGTGATTCTAAATGCTTAAACAAAGTTCTTAAGTTAAACCTGTCTGCTCTGTGCCATAGATACTAGGGTGTATGCTCAGATTTAAATTACTGAAACCTAAACTGGGTGTAACAATAATAGTGCCGTTATTCCTTGTGGTAGACTCCCATCCTCCGCAACTAATAATCTACTTTCTCACACTCACTAAAGTATGCTTCACATTATTTGCTTCTGTGTTTCGTAATACAAACACAGGCTCACTGAACCATTATTGTGTGTCATGTTCGTTTCCCTCTGCCCATGAGATGGTCCAAAGTGCTACTTGGATTTAACTGAAGCAAACAGAATTATCAACTGTTGGTGATTTCTGTTTGAAAGCAGCTTAACATTTAGGAATCATGGGTGTAAGATGTGCAAGAGTTTGGGCCCACCTAAACATTTATCTCCAGACCCATGGTCTTGGTAGCAGCTTCAGAGGTAAAAGGTAGAAAATAATCACAGTTAAATATCAATACAGTGTAACTAATTTGGTCACACAATAATTCACCCAAGAACCAAATCTGAGTTTAGTAGGGTTTAATTATATATTTAGAAACAAATCAATATAGACCAGCCTCAACATTAGGTAGAAATGCAGAGTGACCAAAATGAGTCGATATTTCCTGAAGAGATTTACCCTATATAATACAAAGCAGACGTCCAGAGCTTAATTTGTAAACAAATAAGTGCCAGAGCCGTTGTTAGGTGGTCGCTGCAGCTCGCACCACCCATAGCACCTGCGAACGCTGCCAATGATGGTACCTACACAGCTACTAGCCATCACACTGCTTCAACTGAGGCAATTCAGACTGTTAGAAGGCCCCCAAAGCACAAAGAATGGTATGGGAGACATACATTAATTCTAATCAGTTATTAAACAACTGTTGTCCTACTCATCTCTAAACTACACAGATAGCTGGCAGCTGCCACAAGCGCCGGTGTTGACAATGAAGTGCTGGTGCCGAGCACCTGAAACCACCGTCTCAAATTAAGCACTACCGATGTCCAACTCTATGATGACAATGCCAATAACCAGGAAAAGGAATTTAGTATTAAACTGCATCAAATGATTCTTCAAGGTAAACATGAGCAAGCAATCTCACCCTACACTATTTACAAAAGGCAACCCTAAACTAAGAAGCATTTAGTAACAGGGTTACAGAATGTGTGCATGTTTCTGCACAATAATAAATGCTGCTTTTTAATACATGTATAAATTGTAAAGGATTATGAAGATGTCATTCTAAATGCACTTGCATGAAATAATTCTTGTTACATATATAATTGTTTAAACATTAATCTACACATACACATTCTATTCTCTTGTTATTTTTTATGTTTGTATACATGTTGCTGATAATTCTATCAGGGAGGTTAATTCTTGTAAAGTTTCTTCAATGGTGCCAAAGAAGATGAAAGAACAATTGATGTCACAACCTGTGATGTCATATTATATGCAAATTAGAGCTGTCTCACATTTCCTCACTCTTCCCTGGGCACTAAAAAGAGGAGGATAAGGCCTGCCATCAAATGCTACATCTGACTCTTTTTCTCATGCAACCCCACAGGCACCTGTACACTGGCAGGCGTTCTAATGTTATGATTGCTTGAACATCATGGTGTTGGAGGGGGGGCAGAATGTTTTTTTTCAGTTGTATAATAACGTTATCTGATGAACGCTTATACTTTTTTGGTTCCATTTCAGGTTACCCGAATCTGCGGTGTCTGTACTGAAAAGTCAGCATTTACGAGAGAAGCTTCTTCAGTCATTCTTTCTTGACAAAGTTTACTGGGACAGCCAAGGAGGTCGCCAGGGGATTGAAAAACTTATTGATGTGATCGAAAGGAGGGCCAAAATCCTTCTAACCTATATCAACGCGCACGGAATCAAAGTCATGCGCATGAATGACTGAAGGCAGCAGATTCGTAGATGACGTACAAAATGGAGACTTCCATTGCTCATACCTGTTGCAGCAGACTTTACCATATCATAACCGGAAGTGCAGCAGAGCGCTGCATAGCCATTCCTCGAGAGCACAAACACGAAGTAGCATGCCATACCTTCTCTCATTGGCTCCGATTATTGTGGAACAATGCATTGAGCTAACTGATCAAACTTGTCACAACAGCGTATACTGTCGATTGGTTCATTTAATGGCAAAAAACATTTTTTACTTTCCATACCGACAAAAGCTTGTAAACGCACCTTGTTTACAGGTCCTCCATACCACAATATTGTATCTTGTCCTTTAACTCGTAAAGCACTGTGAAATGCGCGAGAGGAGCGTAAGGAAATGTAAAGTTTACAGAAAAACCGTTTCATAATTCTCGCTATTAAAGGGAACGAGCTTGCCCTCTGGTGCTCCCCACATTGTATCACTGCAGCTTTACACTCTCGGGGTCTGCAATATTCTCCACTTCACCACACTGATGGCAATTCAACACCCACATCCAAAAACATAGTTTCAAACATATTTCGTCCTGCTGATAAAGGCAGAGTGTGTATTAGTTTTGCAGGTACATGTGTCATCGTGTAACAAAGCAAGGTTTCGAGTTTTGGTAAATTGCACATTTTTTGTCATACCTAAATGAAAAATTGGAACACGTGTTCTCCCTGAGGAAACCAACAGGGATTTCCTTCCGCATTATGAGATATTTATTCTGATTGTCACATTCCGAATGTAAAGTGCAGCCCGTGGAAAAAAATCTTCAGAAATGTAAGAAATGGGTCAAAAGTGTACGGGAAATTCCTTTTGTGATTGCAGCAGCTTGGTATGACAACTGGCTCTTCAGCCAGGCCTTTGTGTAACGTCCGTGGAATGTAGTGTTGGCTGTCCAGATTTCACAGCATCCTGTGTTAGCCAGCGGAGAAGCACAATATGTTAGGCAGAACATGATTTTTTTACATGCTGATAATAAGCCAGAAGTCATTTTTTTCTACAAAATAAACATGATCACCGCACTAGAAACGCAGCGAGGCCTGAGCACTGTGTCCTTTGTGTGGAGTGGGGTTTAAGTGCGCAGTTTTTTGTGGTTTATTGCCACGTCGTGTTAAATGTGTTATGCTTGGAAGGTTCCTATTTGACATTTAACTGAGAGAAGTGAGTGGGCGGATGTGTGTGCGTGAGCACGAGTCTGGGTGTGAGAAAAAGAGGGGACGAAGGTCAGCGAGAGAGAGAACGGAAGAGGAGATTAAGAGAGAGAAAGGGGAGTATTGTGCATCCTTTACACAATAGGCGGCAGTGTCTGCCGAAAGGCCTGTATCAGCAAACATCAAGCACTTGATCGACAACTAGGATTCAAACTCAAAGCTAAGGGGGTGGGAAATTGTAAAGTGTTTATTTTATATTTTCCAAACGTTCCTTATTTCACACGAATACTGGTTACTACTCACAGTTTAGTAAGTCTCGGTATGTGAGTTTTCACTTTAATGGTTTTACCTACACGCCCCGTTTAAAAGGTTTAGAAAAAAAATAGTTTTTCATAATCGATCCATTTACAAATTCTGAATGACTTTGCAGCATCGATTTGCAGCACCTGCCTGCCACCCAGGGGCGTAACACAGGCCCCCCACATCCCCCGCGGTGAGGGGGGCCCCAAGCTGCAGGGGGCCTCCTTTGCACAGTACCTCTGCCTGTGCGCACCGCAATAAATCCAGAGGGGGGCCCCTCCGTGTATTATTGAGGGGGGGGGGGGCTTGAACTTTCGTTACGCCACTGCTGCCACCATAAATATTGCCAGTGTGCAGAGAAAACGACGCAAGGGCGCAAGACGCAGGATGTAGGCAAGACTTTGCTCGTGTGGTAAACACTTTGCACAACCTTACAGTGGCTGCTACAAGAGCCCTTCAAAGTCCTCAGCAGTGCACAGCTCAAAGTCGGCAAACTGTTAAATTTTACCAGAAAGCAAACGCCGAATCAATTCATTTTCCATTTGTGAATGTCAAAGTAGGTCGCGTTTACACTGTGCAAGTTTACCTTCATTTCTTATCTGAGAATTTTGACGTCATGTATTGTATGATTTTGAAAGGCCGTGCTGCAGGACAAAGAGCTTTTAGACCATCGGATACACGTCCTACCTAAGAATAACTTTAAAGTTGAATCCATAAAACGAATGAATAAAAAGAGATGACGTATTTTTCCTATTAGTGAGCCACCTAGTTCTAGGATGAAAAACATTAATTACCTTGAGAATATTATTCAATACTCCCATTATGTTTTAGAAAATGATTGATCCTAGCAAATATTAGAGGTTGTTATGAGGGGCGAGTTCATGTGCAAATGCCTAAACGAGGTGTTGATGTATGAGGTGAGTAGTCACACTTTTCCACCCTTAAACGATAACAAAGTTAGGTTATATAGGTTGCACAAGACCTGCTAATGTTATCCAGCGACCCATTGTACAGCTGATAAGAAGTGTGTGCTTTCTTTTTGTGCGTGTTGGGGCACGAACACTTATAATCCCAGCTGCCCGAAAAAGGAGCGTCCCTCTAAACATTAACATGTAGCCACATCCTAGTTCGAAGAAATATTAGATGGCTATAGAAACAAACAAAAGGGCAATAGGTCATAAGTCCCTGACTGTATAATATGGTAGCGTGCTGAGGGAAAAACGCGTGACCTTTGCCACTCAGTCATTCAAGATGGAAGTAGTGGCCGGGTTATGGCAGCAGGCATGCCTGGTGATTCTTTCAGGCAAATGATAAGCTAGGTCTCATGATGAATCAAGTGCTGTTTATGATTGGCAGGGCCTCCTGTGCGGTGCCTTCATCCATGGGATAACACACAGTGCATGTTAATTCTATACAGCTACCCACGTGGCATCCAGGAAACATCAGAATCCTTGGACTAGTCCCCCGCATATCTACACAAGGGCCTTTGGGGTGGAGGTTTGCACCGCACAACTAACTGTCTTAGTTAAATATAAACTCACCCCCACAACTGAAAAAAGAACAACAGCCAACAAGCCTAACAATAAATGACCTCCACTTATCGCTCTAGTGGGAAACATTTCAAATGCCTGTTCAAACTTTGTTTTATAGCTCCTCCTGTGAAAGGAATAGAGCACCAAAAGGCAATAGCTAGCCCACTTTTATCGACTGATGTCACTTAACTTTCATTAGTTAGATTGTCATAGAAAAAGAAGCAGACACACGAACCTTTTATGTCCCACAATCATTGTGTCTAATAACCTTGATAGTTGTTGTGGTCAAGCAATTGGCACTTCCAACGAGTGTCCCGCAGAATCTGTGGTCATGAAGTGCTGCGCTGGTGTATGTGGTATTTGCATAGCGCAAATGTAGCCAAAAGGAACAAGGCACTGTACATGGTCAAAACAAAAGTCAACAAGTCATAGGAGGGTTAACTGAGATCTCATAGGGGAAAATAATGGTTACTGTGTCAAGATAGTATTCTTTAAAGAGCTGTGTCTTCAGCTATTCACTAAACTGAAGCATTATTCGGGTAGAACTGATGCACCCACTGATGTTGTTCCTGATCCTCAGTGCACAGCTGTAGAAGGTCTGCAACCTTATTCTTTTTTTAGTTCTTCCTCATCTTCATTCTCATGGTGTCCAAGCTGCACATATGGCGAATTTTCTAAATAGGGGGGCTGCTGGTCATGATGGCAA
The DNA here is from genome assembly GCF_964204655.1 of Triturus cristatus. Classification (NCBI taxonomy): domain Eukaryota; kingdom Metazoa; phylum Chordata; class Amphibia; order Caudata; family Salamandridae; genus Triturus; species Triturus cristatus. Next base: position 574,965,159 of record NC_140582.1, on the reverse strand, counting down.
ACTTTTCTTTTGAAATATTTGAGCTGCTCCCAGTGAGCATGTTAATGTATCTGCTTCCTAGTGAGCTAGTACGAGAAGCTATTGGTTTAGTTACATTTTTACGAAACACACCTTTGTAATTGTCTATTCTTGAATAGAATTGGCACGCCCTAACATAACTAGACATTGACTACATTTTTAAGGCTTTTCTTTTCCTGAGTAAGTGTCAGGGCTTCAATTAACAGCCCATCCACCCAAGAAAGTATCAAAGACATTCAGAAAACTCAGGGGCATATTCTCAAGCCCCTATCGCCACAGGAACGTCACTTTTTTGACGTTTCCGTGGCGATAGGGCCAGCGTCCAATTCTCAAGGCAGCATTAACCCACTTAACGTGGCTTAAAGCCACATTAAGTGGCTTAACGCTGCCTTGAGAATAGGGCCCCTTTCACGCTAAACTTAGCATGAAACGGGGCGTACAGTGCGTGTTGTGGTGGGCGTTCCACCGCAACACCCATTGAATTCGATGCTCCCACCTATTAGCAAGGGCGGTGATAATAGGTGGCAGCGCCAAACTTAACACCAGAAAAATCCTGGTCTTAAGGTGGCAAAACGAGGAGAAATGCTTAATTTCGCCTCGTTTTTGCTAATTCCATTTGTGTTGCCTTGTGCAGCACACATGTAAATAGCAAAATGCCATGGTTTGTTTATGTACAGGAAGGTGTCCCTTCCTTTACATAAACAAACCTTTTAAAAAATGCCGTTTTGTAACTTACATGTGTGCTGCATGAAGCAGCACACACAGTAACGGCTCGTGGAGGGAGGGCCGCAGGGCAGTGGGGCAGGGCGGGGGAGGGCCAGGGTGGGGGGTAGTAAACTCCGGCTCCCGTCCGACCGGAGTAATGTCAGTAAATAAATAAATAAAACGAATTTCATTGCAGGCGCTGAAACGCATTTGGCATTTCAGCGTGCGCAATGAAATTCGTTTTATTTATTTATTTATTTACATTACTCCAGTTGGCCGTGAGCCGGAGTTTACTACAAATGAATCAGTTATAAGAGAAATAAGGAACTGATCTTTCTGCACTGGGCAAAGCACATTTATATAATCTAAAAATCAACCAGCAAATTGAATCCAATCATGAAAAATGTAATCATCGAAGAGCTTGAAAAATAACTTGTGCACGAGAGTGCCATAGATGCATAAAAACTATAGCTTTCTTCTTCATAATAGAAGAATGTTGTTTTCGTTTATTCCACACTACTAATGTTCACCAGATTAGGGGCTAATTGAGTGGCCAGAATATTACATATTTGAACAGGATGTAACTGCTCCAGAAGGGCTGTAATAAGCGGCAAATGATAATGTTTGTTTTCCGGCATAATGAAATTCAGTGTAGTCAGTCAGCCAGTCAATCCACTTTATTCGATTAATTAAAATCATAAAAGTACAAAACAAACAACAGACATAGACAATATTACAGATCATTTAACATAATAATTAAAATACGTGGACAATGTTGCAGTTCATTTAAGCTTAATATTTAAAACACTATCACAGGATAAAACCCCTTATCTGAGTTACCAAAATTTTAAAAATAACAATAGTCCATAAACTCTTAATTAAGAAAGAATCATCATCAAGTTTCTTTTTTTCTTTAACCTCGCCGCCGCTACGAGAAAAGATGCAATATTAAAAATGTCACCAGGGTTACTCAATGACTGTAGAAAAAGTAACGCTGGTCTAACCTGAGAAAAACCCCTTCCTCTCAGGATGGGTACCAGAAATCTCATGCGAATATTAGAATAAAAGTCACAGAACATCATAAAATGTAAAGTATCCTGGGATGAAAATTTGTCGCATTGGCAGGGTTCTGCATCATCAGGATTACACCATGCCTTGTAATCCCCCAATGTGAAGTGAATCAAATTAAAGTGGAGCCTAATTAGGAGCCAGCGATGATAAGGCTTATTTACCATTGACAGGTAAGGTTCCATATTAATAGTTGTTTTTAACAAGGAATGAACCCTAACTAAAGGTTTGCATAGCTCCTGTTCTTCTCGCCTAAGCATCAAAAAATTCTTTAAATTAAATTTTACCCACATCACATCCTCCTTCCGGATTTTATCAGGGTCCTCATAAAGTTCTGGCCGTCCTATTTTGGATAACATGCTTTTAACATACGACAGCCACTTAATTTTAGAGGACTTATCTAGCTTAACGCAGTCCCGTAAGATCATATGATTCAGGGTTAAATCAGGGTTTAGCCAAGTTTTGAGCCAGCAAAGCAACGGTGCTGTACTCAAAATATCAGTAACGTAACCTAGCCCTAACTCCTGATGTATAGCATACGATGGGGTGGATTGTGGTACAGACAGAAGACTCCGTAAGAATTTATTTTCAGCTATCTGTATCCCAACCTGATCTTTGTAGCCCCATATAGAGGATCCATAGGCCGCAATGGCCAAACACTTAGCTCTATAGACCTTTAGAATAGTCTCTATCAGTCTGGCCCCCAACCGCTGTGTAAACCCTAAAAGAGATAAAGAAGATCGCGTGACTGCGTTCTTTTGAACTTTTTGTTGCAAAACCCATGATGACCTATCGTCAAAAAGGACCCCCAGGTAAGTAAAAGAGGACACGGAGGAAACTTCCACTCCATTACAGTAGAAGGGTTTCGTTTTTCTAGCTCTGTGACCTACTGACATAGTGTTTGACTTTCCATTATTCTCAATCCAAAGAGTGCATAAACGCCCCAAAAGCATCTAAAAACCGCTGCAGGCCTACTGCAGTGCGGACTAAAAGTACAGCGTCATCCGCGTATAGGACGACAGGGATTGGGCAGTCTCCCACACGCGGAATATCCAGAGCTGCCTCCAGAAGTGATTTATCCAGATCATTAATATAAAGAGTAAAAAGCAGGGGTGCCAAAATGCATCCCTGCCGGACACCCCTGCCCGAAGATCTAGTGCAATCACCAACCTGGGATATCCTAACCGAAGCCGTAAGATCTTGATGGAGATTAGCTAAAAAATAAACTAGACAAGGATCAAGTCCCTTTTCCAACACAATATTCCAAAGCTTTGACCTGTTAACCAGGTCAAACGCAGAGGATAGATCCATAAATGCCATCCTCAAGCAACCCTCTTTAGCCATGGTATATTTGCCTATTAGTAAATACAGATTCAAACACTGATCCATAGTGCTCCTTCCACATCTAAATCCATTTCAGTGTTCTTTAATGCACCTATGGATGCAAGGGTATCATTCTTCCTAATACAACATGATAGGAGGTCCTGCAAGTGACTTAAGAGCTGATGTTTTGCAGTTTATTGTAGCACAAACCTGGTCCAAAGGCATTTGAGCACTTTACAACAAACCCAGAATATGTTGCACATTGCTTTCTCTTTTTTTAGGAATAGAGAAATAGAGTGATTTGCCAAGAATCGCAGAATGCAGGGCTGATGCCAGGGCTTGAGCCAGGATCTCCATGTTCCAAAGTCGTTAGCTCTAGCCACTAAGTCACATGTCTGTGTCTAACTTTCCTCGCATTCTAATTTTCAGAAACATCTAACTTCAAATCGTTTTTTCTAGATAAAACTTATGAAGCTAAATCAAATAGTTACTTTCTCAAAATAGTTTTGAAGCACCCAGCAGCACACTCGCTGTTAGCATAAGGGATCCAATAAGTTCACTGCAGCTTCTCCAGGTGAAAATTGTGTTTCTTTAAAAAAAAAATTTTTTTTAGCAAAGGTTTTTTCGAAAAGAGGCCTCCAAGCTCTGATTACATGCAGCAGTATTTACCATCATCTCTGGAAGGGTAGGTTCCTCATTGAAGCAGACACACAGGCACAGTCAAGGAAAAATCCTTAGGACAAGTACCAGGTTGTCACTTTTTCTGCCCCATTGCAATTATACATTTTTCCAGAAGACACTTTAAGACACTTGATAGTGGAGATATGTATACAGACTAAGCAGCTCACAGCGGTGAAGGACTTCTATTGACTGGTACAGATTAACTCCAGCATAGCTGCACACCTTTTTGGACTCACAGGATAAGTTCACAGCCATCAATTTCTAAACACTAGTCCTCCACCAATTTCCACTTCATCCAAGCAAAATTTGTCCTATCTCCTAAGTGGCCAATAGGAGAATTATTTTCTTAACCCTGGCAGAATGAGATTTTCCAGAGGATCAATATGGACTCACCAGCCTTCCAGGCACTCTCCTACGTTGCATCCTGCTCCTTCTTATATTTTCCACAGCAACAACTACATCTTTGTTAGTATTCGCATTAGTACAGTGAAACTGTGAAATGCCATTAGTATTGAAAATAATCCCTCAACCAATTTTCCACTCTCTGAACCTTCTTCCCGGCAGAAACCTTACTTGCCTCTATTATTAGAAAGCTCACATGTTGATCCGAATCCACTGTGATGGAAATCCTACACCAAATAGATACAAAAGTCTGCTGTGGTTTCTTCCTTCTTTAGAAATCTTACAGTGCAAAAATGTAACACCCTTTTGACAAAAAATTTGCATGCTCTAATCTCTCCAGCCTGTTCAGGCGAAATCTCTTCTCATAGTATTTCACTCCCGGAGTAAAGTTCATTGTTCATGGCATAGCATGGCATAACTGTAAATAGAAGAAGCTAAGATACTCCACATCCCCAGTTCTATTTTATGTATGACAAATCTAAATAGTAAGGAACATCATTGTTTTCACTGTTTGGGCTGGAAAAGGGACTTCAGAACCCAGCCTGCCTTGCCCCAATGAGGGGTTGGACCACCACCATCTCCCGCACTCCTACCAGCAGCGCTAAAAAGCACTTTGATGTACCCGGCACTTAACACCATTGTTGCCGCTGTTTGGGCTGGGGAAGGGACTTCAGAACCCATCCTGCCTTGCCCCAAGGAGGGGCCAGGCCACTGCCATCTTCCTAACTTCCGTCTGCAACGCTATAAAGTGCTTTGATTCACCCCGCGATGCGTGACACCATTGCTGCCACTGCTTGGGCTGTAGAAGGGCCTGCCTTGCTCCAAGGAGGAGCCGGGCTGCCACCGTCTCCCACACTCCCGCCTGCAGTCCTATAAAGCGCTTTGATTCACCCGGCAGTGCAGAACGCATGCAGGATGTGCCCAGGCAAAGGGTGGGCCTATCCTGTGCCTGTCAGCGCCAGAAAGAGGCAGGGCAGGGCCACCCTCCCTTGCTCTGGTAGAAGGATGTCCCTGGACTCTTTCTGATATTCCCGGTGGACGTCCATCTCACTGGGAAGGTACGTGGCCACTTGTTTTCCCAGCCGCTCGTTCTTCTGGGTACCTGCCTGATAGAGTGACGCCCTGGGCCTCCTGCTTGCTTAGGAATTGGAAGATTTTCAGTAGGTTGGAACACTCGCTATGGATTTGACCCACCTCTACTGCGGTGACAGACTCTCTCGACGCCTTCCTTATGGCCGCAGCACACACCAGGGTCTGAGCTTCACTGACTGAGGGCAGTAATTCACACACATGATTCTTTCTATTAATGCACAGTTATAGGCTCATCGGGAGCCAAGTGCTGTAAGGGGGAGCATTCTTTCTTTTTTCTTCATACTGTTTATTTATCTGTTTATTTTTGGTATATTTTATGTGGATTTTCTCAGTGGGTGGCAACAGTTCATTTATTCATTTAGCATTGGTGAGTTAAGGGATGGGGAAAAGGAAAACAACTGGGTCTAGCTCCCCTCAGGTTGCACCCTGAATTACCACCATCGAGGGGATCCTGACATGGGCAGTGGGAGTCATCTCTAAAGAGATTGATTTGGCGGAAAGAAGGCTATCCTTATCAAAGACATAAATCTCCACCTAACAAGGGTCCTTCCTCTTAACTATATGAAGCAAGTGCTTCTTTGATTGGTGGGGATGTTTTCATATTCCTTGGCATCCTCTCCAAAATTGGCAGGAAACGCACTGGGGAGGCTACTTGCTAATCTGTCTATCATCCTGGAAAAAGGCAGGAAGACCTTTGGGTACTACTAAGGTGGGCTGGGCCAAATAGGCAGGCATCCAAGTGATTGCATACTCGTCACAGTCACATACAGATTGTGCTCCAATAGATCAACGATGCAGTCACCTCCACAAAGGATTTCAGATCATTTTTCAATATGGAATTTCCGAGAAAACACATTTGCTTTGCCTTTGCCAAACCCAGGAGTTAGGATCATATGACCTTTACAGAAGTGAAGCTTCAACGGGGGCACCTGCTATGTTTATATTTGTAAGAACTTCCTGTTGTGGTTTAATTTCTGTGAAATGAGCATCAGGGCCAGAACGCCCAAGGGATCCCATCCACCGGGCCCAACCACAACTCAATGGGGAAAGGTGGCCGTGCGGCCCCCTTCCCGGGCTGATTTCTGTCCCAGGGACCCCATTCCCCAGGGCCCAGTCACAATACAGTGGGGAGAGGGACTGCATGGCCCATCTCCCCAGGCCGATTTCGTCCCCATGGAGCCCATCCCTGGGGCCTGTCTGAAATTTAATGGGGGAGGGGGAACACAAACCTCCCCTCCCTGGGCCAATTTTGGCTCCAGTGACACCATCCCGCGGGGCCCAGACACAATACAGTGGGGGAGGGGGACTGCACTGCCCCCCTCCCCGGGCCGATTTTGGCCCTGGGAACCCCATCGCCCCGGGTCCGGATGATGTCCCTGGGTACCCTGGTCCCACCCAGGATCCCATTGTGCAGAATGGGGACCATGGGGGGGGAGCTTCAAGACCCCTATGGTCCAGCCTACGGCAGCCAGCATTGCTCTTGCACGAAGGGAGCTGCTGGAAATGCAGCTCCCTGCATGCGAAAGCAATAGTTTTATCTCTTTCCCTGCCCACATGTCTGCGGGCAGAGAAAGTGATGAAACCTTCACTTTTAGCAAGCGTGAGCATTTTGACTGCTCCTGCTTACTGGAAGCGGAGTGTTTGCTTTTGCTTGGTAGCAGCTGTCCCAGCTCCTGCCAAGCAACAGCAAACAGCTATGTCCTGGGGGTGGGCTACCCGGGACATAGCAGGAGTTGGCCCTGTGGGACGGCAGTTTCCAGGTTGATTAATGGCTACAGGAGGGGGGGCCGCGTGGCCTCCCTCCTTCTGTTTTCACGGCTGGCCCCGACTAGATGGTTGTCCCCTTGGCTGTAAATAACCCGGGAGGGGGTCTGTGCAGCTCTCCCCTCCCCATGTATTTTAATAGCTGGCCTTAGGGAGGTGGTGGTCCCCAGGGCTCTAAAGAGCCCATGAGGGGGGGGTCCATGCCGCCCCTCCAATATTTTAACAAAATCCCTGGGGAACTGGTGGTCCATGGGGCTCAAAATGGCCCATGGAGGGGGTTCCACGCACCACCCTCCATTTTGAAAACAAAGCTCCGTGGAGGTGGTGGTCCCCAGGGCTCAAAGAGCCTCAGGAGGTGGGCTCTGTGCTCTCCCATTATTTTTTTATTAAAATACCCCAGGACCTGGCCCACCCGGGGGCCCTTTTGAAAAAAAGCGTGGGAGCCCGCACTTTTTATCCCCCCGTATTTGAGGATCCACTGCAATTTTCTGAGAAAATTAAAAAAATAACTGTTTTGCCATGGCAGGTTCCCTCTGATATCCCAGGACCTTGAGTATTCCGACCCTGCCCCCCCCCCCCCCCCTTTTTTTAAATGTTTTTTCAGGGACTCGGCTGAAGCCCCAAGATGACTGCCAACACTTCCTGATTAAAGTGTTGGCAGACAATCAGATCTCAGCATGCAATTATAATGGTTTGACAGAGCCTTAGTGTACCTAGAAATCCAAATTAGTTTTTTCTTTAATATCTCCCAAACTACCGAAGGGATTTACACCAATTTACAAAAAGGTAGCTTTCTGGACCAACAGCTACCTTTCTGCCCAATTTGGTGCAATTCCCATCAGCGGTTCGGCCTGTAGTTATGCCTAAAATTCCTATGGGAATTAACATAGGAAATGCAAATATTTAGACCCCACCCCCCTTTTTCTTGACCTGCTTGATGAATCACCTCAAAACTTTACATGCACAGCAAGAATCCTCGGGGCACCTTTTTTTCAAAACTTTTGAGAATATTTGTCAAACTGCGCTAAAATTATAGGCAAGTAACAAAACCCTTTTCCTATGGAAACATGTTCCTAACTATCACTACCTACTAGCGACCACCAGTAGGTGATATATATGTGTGTGTGTCTGTGTATAAGAAAAGGGAACAGTCAGTAGTTCTGAAGTTTTAGTTCATTAGTACTCTCTGCAACACCACAGACGCTCCAAATCTGCTGTTTTTCTAGCAATGTTTTTAAGCATAAGGTTAGCACAGTGCCATCCACGCTGCGCTAGAAACTGGCAAAGCCTTTTGCCATTTATACAGCAAAGTCTTTGAGCACAAGTTTAGTTAGTGCCATCCACGCCGACCCAAAAAATGATAAAAGACACAATTCCAGCCACAATATTACAGCTTTGGATTGGCAAAATAACCATCCAAGCCACCTGTAATGAATTAAACAAAGCCCCTGACACATATATTTGTCTCTTATTAGAGCTTATCAGAGAGGTATAAGTTTTTCCAGACACAAAGGAGAAACCGTTATAAGTCAAAACAATGCGATTTCAGGCTTAGTGTGCCACGTAAATGAGCTCACTGAACTATAGCTGGTGAATTTCATTAAATGTTTTAAGTTTAACAGCTTTGGTTAAATCAAGATGGCTTCAGTGTTTTTTACACTTTTGTCATAAATAAGATTTTTAGTGTTCTAGCTGTTCATCGGAAAACCATGGGAAGCTGCAGTGAAATCGTGGGGAATCAACTGACAAATCTTCATAAAACTTTCAACAAAAACAATAAATCCATCTCAGCTGCTTCCTGGAAAGGTTTGGGGTAATCTGTCAAACGAGGACCAAGGAAAATGGAGGAACCCAAAATGTTATTTTCCCCATACCTTTACCCAAAGTAAACATAGACAATACTACAGGCAAAACAACTGAATGGAATTAAACCAAATTTGGCAGAAAACCCACAAACTCTACCCAGAAAGTAAGCTTTTTATGATTTGGTGTAAATCTGTTCAGTAGTTTTTGATAAATTGAGGTTCAGATTTTATGTATATATAGTGAAGCAGTAGTATAATGGGTCCGGCAGATCTAAAAGATTAGCTTTCATTGGCAGCCTCAAATCAACAGAGATGTTTGGCAGTCATTTTAAAATTTGGGCACTCAATCGAAGTGTCCTGAAACAAAAATAAAAAAAAACACAAAAGAGTGCTGGGATACACTGACTTCCTAGGCCTGGGGTAAAAAACAGATTCAATGTTGCTATCTTTTCAATGTACAGGACCGTGGTAAAATACAAAACAAAAAAGAGCAGGCTCCCTCCCCTTTCAATAAGAATCTCCCTGGGGTGGGCCTGGGCCCGGGTGGTTGCTGCCTCTTTAAAAAAAAGAAATATGTAGGGAGGGGTGGGTGTGTGCATTGCCTCTCTCCAGCCCATGAATTGGCCCAGGGACCTCATATATCCAGGGCCGACAATGAATAATGCTCCCCTCTTAGTTGGGAGTAGAAAACAACACCCTTTGTCGGCAGGGTGCAAACAGTTAATGTGCTCCCACAGCAGGAGCTGAAATTCCTCCTGCCGGTTGGGAGAACATTTACTGACACCAGCTCACGCTGTACCTAGTTTGGTGCTGGCTGGTGAACAAGAGGGCCATGGGGGCCGTGAGCCTCCCCCAGTTGCTCCAACAATTGGAAAGATGTGAGTTCCCCTGGTGAGTCGGGCCACCCACCACACAAAAATAAAATAAGAATAGGACACAGCAATGCAGGAGTGGGCTCCCTGTGCTGGCATTAAAAATGAAAGATAGGCTATGGGTTACCAGGTGTGGCATAGCGGGAGTGGGCTACCCGTGCTGCCTTTATAACAGATAATAAAATAGCAGCATGTTGGATTTGGCCTTCTCTGCAAGAGTTACCCCCAAACGTTTTGCCTTTATCCCTCTTATTTTGGCTGATTTTGTTTAAGTTGGCCTAAGGACTCTCTGCACTTTACCAATGCTTAAGTGCTTGCACTCACTCCCTAAAACATGGTGAAATGTTTCATTTACTTATAGGTCCCTGGTAAAGGGCATACCATATACCCAGGGCCTGTAAATTAAATTCTACTGGTGGGCCTGCAACATTCATTGTGCCCCCCACTTAAGTAGCCCCTTAAAACATGTACCATGTACACCGTTGCAGCCTAAATGCCATTTTCAGCTGCAAATTGGACTGGGCAAAATAGTTCCCTTGTCAAATCTTAAATTCCCCTTTTATTGCACATAGTCATCCCTAAGGTAGGCTCTAGATAGCCTATAGGAAAGGGTGCATTGTAATTAGGGCTCCGGGCTTTATGGTATTTTATTTTTTAAACAGTTCCATCTGTATTTATCAATATTTATTTTGTGTTTTGCGTATGAATGAAGTTGTAAAACTACACATTTCCATACTTATTTAACTGATAGATGTGCACTTATACTTTGATGTCAGTCGTGTTTTAGCTATTTAAGCTGCCAAATATTACATAACAATACATCCACTGGTAAATACTAGAATAATACCATAAAAGTATGTTCACATATGCCATTTTTTAAAGAAATTTCATCCTGTTTTTTAATTTCCCATGCTGTCCATCTGCTCAGCTGCTGGACTATAATTCATGAAAGTCAGCATGCAGAGTCACTTAAAAAAAGCACAATTTTCAGTATTTATCCACTATTAAAAATAAATGGAGACAGAAAAAACATTGTTTTCTGTCTGTATTTTTCTGTAAAAATCCGTAGAAACGGAAAACAGGGAGCCTCAATTGTAATTAAAAGTTTGGACATGAATACTTTTAAGGTTTACAATCCTGGTAGTGAAAAACTCACAACTTAATTTTTCACTACTGTTAGCCTACCTCTCACGTAGGCTAATACTGGGTCACCTTATTACACTTAATTAGTGCTAACATTTAATTGGGAACAGGTAGGGAATTCATGTTTGAAATCTGAGAAATTGTAATTTAAAATAATCTTTAATTGCAGAGTTGAATTTTGTGTTGCAATGCTGCTTTTAGAAAATTGGAATTTTCCTACTCTAACTATTTGGTTACTCGGTCACATGATTGGGTATAGTTGGCAGTTGCTCTTTGCATATTCCTCCCAGACATCCACATGATAGAGGAGAGATTAGGTGTGTCTGTGTGGGCCATCAGTGGCAGGATGGGAGGGTAAGCTGGGAACACCCCACTTGCAAATAACTAGGCTATGTGCTGCTTTCACACAAAGAACTTCACATGAGTTCATTGTACCTACAGCCAGGCTGGAGCCAGGACAGGCTAGAAACATCTCCCTACTTCAAAGAATAGGACCCTCAGACCCACTCTTCAGTTCACTTTCTGAACCTGTGGAAGGACTCTCAGAGAGCTGCTTTCTGCTGTACTTAAGAAGACGGCTTCACTGTACCTGGAAGGACTGCTCTGCTACCTGAAGCCTGTCGTGAACATATGAGGCCTCTTCTGCTGCTTTAGACCTGTTTCACTGTTTGAATCCAAGGACTATCAGAGTAACTCCAAGTGCTCGTTGGCTGGCCTCCTCATCAGAGCATCGGCATCAGGGACAGATAAGGCTTCGACCATCTTGAACCCACACCTGGACCCAGATTGAGTGTGTCCTGACCGTTCAAGTGGTGCGTCTCTAGTCCAGGACCCTTGGAAATAGTGTTAAAGGGACCCAGATAGCCAAAATCCAAAACTTGGAACTTGGAAAGTTTTTAGCTAAAAAGTGTTGTGGGAACCGAGAGGACCTACCTGCTCGTTGATCTACCCAAGGTGCATTGCCGGTTGGCCTGTTTTCAAAGCAGCTCCAGCTACGTTTTTCTCCGCAGCATCAAATTTTGTTCAGCAGTCCTTTTCAGAAGGGGTATCTAGTCTTGCGGAGCCCTATTCGGCTACAGCTTAGCTTGCAGCTTGGTCCCACTGGAGGATTCTGAATTCCAATTAAAGAGACTAAGGCCTGATTTATATGTTGGCTGGACGGGAACTCTATTGTGGCTAAATGGTTAAATTCAGTGATTTTTTTATTTTAAAAGGGTATTTCTTTTTTCCTATTGGTAGACCTACGTATAACTCCACTTTAACTTGAAATTATCATTTTCACAGTAGCTAGGCAAGTGGTCACATTGCTCAACATGGGGTTTCACAAGCCCACATCCTGAGTGCTAACTTCCATTTGGGACCACCATACCTAGAACACAAAGGAATCAAATTAAATGTTATATTAACAATGACTTAAAACTGTGGCTGCATTTCAGGCAACTTTTCATTCAAGGATGACTTTAGAAAGTCACCACTTGCTTGCCACAAACATCTAGTAGCAGCCTCTGATTTTCTGCAGAAGTTGTCAACTGAGACAGCCTGCTGCCTTACTGCTAAGAGATACAAAATACTCCCCGGATGAGGAACAAAGGGTCTAATAGAGGGAAGAGTTGTGACCTCCTCCTGCCAGGATGGCCCAAGTGTGATGGCCACAGATGGCCCAGCTTCAAAGAGGCTGCAGCTTCTAAGAGGCAAATGTACACCTTGGCTTGCCCTTTGTATAGGTAGACAGGCTGGCATCTGCTCTAGAGGGGGGAAACCTGTTGCAGAACAGGTTTTCAAGGCGTAGTGGCTCATTATACTGAATGTACCTCAGGGGTGAGCCCACAGCTCTACCCGAGAGGAGACGGGTCCTGAAATTTTGGATTCGGGTCAAGAGATGCACTGTGGTATTGTGTAGTACCAACCTCACAGGAAGTAATGTAAAATTGGGTAGGGTTGACCCATGGGTATTGTAGCCCCATTGGCTCGTCAGTTCTTCCCACCAACAAGCTCAAAATTGGCATACAAGTGGCATCCCTAGCTTGCAGCCTCAGAACACTGCTAGCCTCGGAATGAGTAGATGAAGGGTTACAGTTGGTGAACTTGCGGTCCTCAGAAAGTAAGGCTCTACCAGCTGCACCTACTGAGCCAGGACAGGACTTCAGAAAGAGAAGGGCTGCTCATGCTTTTAGAACCGCAGAGAGAGACCCAAGGACTGGACCTGCTCTCCCACTGAAGCTGTGGGCCTGTGAAAGCGAGGCTGCATCAAGAAAAATGGCACCTGCTGTACCTAATGAGCCAAGACTGGACTTCAGAAAGAGAAGGGTTGCTCCTGCATTTGGAATTGTGGAGAGAGACCCCAAGGACTGGACCTGCTCCCACTTTTGTCATGGACCAGTGAGTGGACTCCAAGCTAGTTAGCTAGCCTCCGCCTTAGAAACACAAAAGTTAGAGAAACTCTGCACCTCCCAAGTGCCCAGCTCACCAGTGCACCCTGGACATTCCCTGGATTCTGCTGGTGTAGCCAAGAGATTCTAGCCCTCAAGATGTCCCTTTGTGGTCCTCGTTCCTTGGCTAGTGCTGAAGTAGACTCTGTCTTGTCACAGGACTACAACTCATGAGTCAAAGCCAAAGATAATGGTTTCTGAGAACAGAGTCTGAGGCTCATAGGCTACAGCTACGTGCAGTTTATGCCACTAGGAACACAGCCTTTCACTGAACCCCTGGACTTCACCAATCCACCGATCTCAAACCCTAGGCTGGGACCAACTCGACACCCACATCTCACCATGAGTTCCATTGCAGTTGGCCTGAAACTTTGACTTTGCCCTAGACCCTTGAGCGTGAGGCTCGTAGACTACCACTAAAAGTGAAAAGTAATGATTTACAAACTTTAAAAAACTTTTCCATGCTTTTGGAGTGAAAAGCAGTAATTTATTAAAGCATTGCAAAATTCATAACAGTGGTTCCCTTCATCTGATTTTTGTCATTTTGGTGTCTGATTATAAATAACAATATATTCTATTTCTATAAATTTGAGTAGGGTTTTTCTTGTGCTACATTTCTTGCTTATTGACTGTTTTGGTGCTGACCAACGCTTACACTTGTTTTTCTTTGAGATATACCTGACTGCTCTGTGCCACAGCTATCTAGGACTGATATAAGGTTTGACTTAAAGAAACCTAACTGGACCGGATATGGATTAGTGACATATTACGTGGTGAATTATCATACCCACCCCTATCAGAAATCCACTTTCTTCACAGTTACATTGAAATAAAACCAAAACTGAAAAAAACTCGAAGGTTAAAGTGACATTGTAGTTAGGTGTTAAAGTAACCAAAAAACTAATACCTGAAAACCCCAAAAAATGAAATTCATCAGCTATAGTTTACTGAGCACTGTTGACCTATTAAACAGCATCATTGAGGACACAGCTGAAAACATTTAAGAAACAATATGTCAATTAATATATATATTTAGCTATGTATGTATGTACATTCAGATGTATTCTTAATATATACTTACTTTTGATGGTGAAACTAAAGGTACTCTGAGTGTAAATGCTTCCAATGTAATTGCCACCGTTTAATGGCTCCACATGTAAAGGCATGCAAAGTAGTTACACAACCTTTATTTGGATATGGTTCATTGTGAACAATGGGATGTAATAATCCCTTGAATGGGCAGTGGAGAATAGTCAATGTACATAGGATAGATAGTAACACCAATCCCTCACGGTAAAGGTCAAGTACTTAAATATTATACATATGGGAACAGGTCTAATGCCCCTTTTCTAAGAAAGAATGCAGGCAGTTACTTTCCAAAGTTATAACTGCTGAAATTAACGAAGCCCATTATTAGTTCATGTTGTGTTTTTTGTTTTCTTAGATCTAGCAAAGCAGTGTTCATTAGGTAGAAATTATTTTGTGTTGCTTATATCCCTCAAGAAAGGATTCAACTAGGATGCACATAGGATTAAGGATCCAGGGAAGGATGGGTCCATATCATATATATTTTGGGAGCTGTCTGCTTGTATTAGTTTTAACGTTGACTTCCTAGCCTACAAGACTCTTCATTTGAGCTGCTTATCTGACTTATGTTATAAAATTAAAAGTCTGATGTGAAATATATCTTGCACAGTATTCAGTCACTTTTACTATTACAGTAATATTTATTTGCTTAGGAAGACTATAATTCAAAATATACTACTTTAATCCTTGATCTTGGAATCTCTCAATTTATCCCAAAGTGGGGTGTTTAAAATATAGACAAAAATGGTGCTTGACTGAGCCATAGAAGGAAGTTTGTTGTAGCAAGAAGAGTCACAGAGGCAAGGTAGGGGGAACGGGTAGTGATGTGGGAATGGGCGGAAGTGGAAACCTTTCATGCATAATCCAGCACCCGGTGGTTACAATAGGTGCTGCAGTCGACTGGTGACATTTAACTTACTACCTCTCTGTACCCTTTGTACCATATACTAGGGATTTATAGGAAAGTTAAATATGTCAATCCGGGATAAGCCAATTGCACATACAAGTTTAAAGATCCAGGGTACATGCACTGGGGTCTGGTCAGCAGGACCCAGTGCACTTTGAAGTAACAAAAACAGCAGCATTAGTCCAAAAAGTTGGGGTACGGGCTAATCATGAAAAACATTGCTTTCCTTACTTGTCCCCCTTCCTTCCAGCTGAAGGGTTAGGTACAACTGACTCACTGCCTGGTAGTTCTTATCATCTAAGTGGAAAAACCTGGAAAGTCTATCTGCAATTGCATGGGAACGCCCTGGTCTGTGCTCCACTGTAAAGTCCATCCCCTCTAGGGAAATGCACCCACTCACCAGTTTGGGATTTTCCCCTCTCATCTGAATCAGCCACCTGAGAGCCTGTGGCCAGTTAGAAGTCAGAAGTCCCAAGCAAGTAGAGTCTCAGCCTCTTCAGGGACCAAACCACAGCAAAAGCTTCCCTCTCAATGGCACTCCAACACTTCTGTCCGAGCAGGAGTTGTCTACTAGTGAAGGCAACTGGCTAATCCTGGCCCTCATTATTTACCTGTGCCAGCACTGTCCCAATCCCTTTGACCTAGATACACTGTGCATGGCCTCCCTCTTCAAGGCGGCCCAGGTACACAACATTCCCTTGCCCTATTTGACACTTGCTTGCCCTAATAGTCAGACTTGCCTACTGCAGGGCCTGAAGCGCTTCTTTCAGGTGAGTGAGGTATTCCTCCTAAGTGGAACTAAATACAGCAATATCTTCTAGATGTGCTACATTGAATGCCTCCATCCCAGACAGAGCTCTGTTCCCAACATTTGAAAGGTGGCAGGGGCATTTTTCAGACCAGTGGGAATCACCCTAAACTGAAAGTGGGCCTATGAGAGGAGAATGATCAAAGGTACTCAGGTATTTGGCAGCCACCAGTTTCTCTATGAGCTCATCAGCTCTCTTGGAATGGGGTGAGCAGCATCTGTCTTGCTCACTGCATTGAATCCCCAGCAATTCACCCACAGTCTTAACTCTGGGTTCTCACCATTTGGAATGGGTTTGGGTACCAGCACCGCTGGGCTGGACCATGGACTACAGGATGGCTCAATCACCCCCAAATTCAGCACCTTTGCAACCCTAGATTTAATGCTGGCCTTCACCTTGTGAAACAACCTTTAGAATTGACTTTTGACAGGTAAAATGTCCCGGTGTATATATCATGAACACACTACTGGGTCTGACCGGCTGATGCGGAGAACAATTCAGAAAACTTTCCAAACAGGTTGTGACAGTTTCTGTGCTGTTGTTCTGTTAGTGTGGAGAAGAACACTAAACTTTCTACTGAACCATCCTTGACATTTTGTGGCAGGAGGTCGGGTAGAGGCTCACTTTCCTCTTCCTCCCCTCCATCTGTCACCATGGCCATTGTCATGTCAGCCCTATCATTGTGGGGTTTCAATCTGTTCACATGGATCACCGTGGGGGTAATCTGGGGGCACCTAGGTCTTTCAGATAAGTGAACTCCCTTTTTTCTGTGAAATTGTAGGTCCCCGCCCACTTGTCCTGAAAGGCCTGGGGGTAAGGGGGACACTCATCACCTGACCTGACAGGTACACCACCAAGTGAGCCTTCTGGTCATATCAGTGCTTCACAAGTTCCTGTCTGGCCTCCAAATTCTTGTTTGTCATCTTCATGTACTCTGCAATCCATGGTCATAGGTCCAGCACATAATTCACAATGCCCTGTTTTGGTTCTCTGGGCGGTGTCTCCCAGCCCTCTCTCACCAGACTCAAGGGACCTCTCACCAAGTGACAAAACAACCCTTTTGTGGAACCTCTCTGTTGGGAAACAGTAGGCATGGGAGTACGAATGCCCACCTTATCCTGAGTTCATCATGCAAACCCATGATCATATCTTTCATGATTTTGTTTAACGTACCAGTCACATCTTTTGGTGTGATGTTATAAGGAGTGGTAAACTTGTAGCTTTTCCCTCATTCATCTCACATAGCCTTCAGGTATGCAAACACGAAATGTGTATCTCTATCAGATACTACCTCCTGTGGAAACTCCTATCTGGTGAAGACACAAAATAAGTCTCAGGTCACTGTGGACACAGTCACTGTCCTTAAGAGCATTGCCCTGGGATATTTTGTAGCATGGTCTGCCACCAGTAGGATGAACCTATTGCAGGAAGTCGTTGAAAGGTCTAGTGCACCAACAATGTCAATTCCCACCCTAGCAAAAGTTGTCCCAACCACATGCAGTAGAAATAAGGGGGCCTTTGGCTTTTCCCTGGCCTTGCCACTGACTTGACAGGTGAGATAGGAGTAACAATGCTCCTTCACTTTTTCTGATATCTTGGTCCAGAACAAATGGTTGACCAATGTATTCCAGGTCTTTGTCTGCCCCAGATGCCCAGCGAAGGGAATTTCATGGGCCAAATGGCAAATGAATGCCATTAGTCACCTATCTGGTCCAAGTTTGGGGTCCCGTGCCTCACTGTATAAAACACCTTCCCCTCAATATCCTGTTTTTTGGTCCTCAGTCTGCTGCAGAAGGTCCTCAAGAGTAGGAATGGTTCTCCGTCCTTGGAAGAACTTCTTCCTGGAGGGTCCTCCTGACCCCTTACAGCTCTGCAAGCTCTGTGGTGATTCATGCTCCAGGTTCTTCCATTGAAGGCCAGACTCCTTCATACCATTGTACTGTCTCAAGCTGGTTTCCTAGACCTCCTGCCTTTCCTCTTGTTTGCAGGGGTCTGGGCCAATATTCCAGGCTCCAGGCTTCCTTGACTAATCGGATGTGCTGATTGGGCCCTGGTGGCTACATACACCCACTCAAAGAGACCTAGCATTTCTGCATGACCTAGCAGAGGTTTCTAAATACCTTCCTAGTAGACAGTCCACTGGGATGGCAGAATACCCAGCTACCTTCTTCGACCCAGTAACACATACCCACTCAAAGTTTATCATAGCCATGGGCTGTAACTTTAACTCATTTTCAGAGTTGGCAAACTTGTGTAGGAAATCCGGATGGTCCGCTTTGGGTAGATTAACTTGTCCACCACAGTGGTCATGCTGTCAACTGTATCCTCCAGAGACTGTACTTTGTTACTGCTGATTCATGGCCATTGCCTGTACTTTACCATGCTGGGAGGTAAGGCAGCCTGGGTCTCAAATTCCACCCCACCCACAAATGCTAAAGTGGCCTCAGTGTACCCTTTGGTTTCCCCTTGGCAAATGTTCACTTCAATCCCTACATTAACAATTCCTGGGGAATGCCCACCTGTGGGGGCTTCCTTGGAAAAATAGGATCTCCTCTCTTGTACCCAGACTGCTGACAGCCTTTAAAGGGTCAAAATTCTTTCCCACTTATCCCTTCCTTGGATGGGTCATGGAACTCTCCCTCTTTGTCAAATGTATGTGGCCCTTTGGAGAACTCCCTTTATTTATCCTTAGTGTTTTCCTCTTTCTCCTGTAGGGGGACCTGGCCCCTTTCTTAGGATCACATTCTTTGGACTGCTTGGGAACTCTGGTGCATACCCACTCATCAACTGTCTTGCCCAGCTCTCTGAGACTGGACAGCTTAGAGTCCACTAAATGCTGGTGCAGTTTCTCTGAAGAACAATTGGTTAAAATGTGCTGTTTGACAATTAAATTGTACAGCTCATCATATGTTTTAATTTCATTGCCCTTCAACCAACTTTCTAGTGTCTCTACTGATACATCTACAAAGTCCTCCTAAGACTGCTGTGCCTCTTTGTGGGTGTTCCTAAACTTCTTTGTGTACTCCTCTGGGATAAGACCGAGCTTTTTTTACTAGGGCATCATTCATGTTGTAATAAGACTCTGCTAAGCCCCCATCTAGTATCAGGAGCCTATTCCTCCCACTAACTGGAACTAGCCTCCACAGCAAGGTTCACCAGTGTTAATTGCTCACCTTACTCCTCCTAAGGTTCTCTGAAAGGCCCCAAACTTGGCAACCTAGGGTCATGCGACCCCTCCTCTCCCCGTTGATACCCTTTGTCTGATGCCACCATCTCTCCTGGGCTTCAGGTTCAGCTTGGCCCTCATCTCTTCTAGGGCCAACCGATTCTCCTCAAGGACTGACATCCTCTCCTGCAGGGCCACTAAGATTTATTCCTTTTCTAGCTCTTTTCAAACCCTTTCAAACTGTCTGGTGCTGACTGAGCTTCCTTCACTGCCACCAATGGAGGATGTCCTTGCTGTATTGTCTTGGGACGGACTGTACTCCTCAACATCTTTCACCAACGGAGGGATATTGTCATCTTCCCCCTCTATGGCTTCTTCAGTTTCAGAGGTGGCTGCGTTTGGCTTTTTCAGAAGCTTTCAGGGTTCTCTAGAAATTATCCTTTGTATGTCTGTTGCCTATCCTGAGATGCGTTGCCTTGTACAGGGTTTTCAGCTCCCACAGGTACAGGTTGTGCAAGTTAGCCTGGGGAAGATCCATGGTTCTTTGAACTTTTAAAAGGGGCACAAATGAGACTCAAAAATTAATTTGGAAAAATAAAAAATGACCCCTTAAAACCTAGACCCAATAAAAATCCAAAACAATTTTTGCCAGGGGACAATTTCACGGTTTTTATTTCCTTAGAATACTAGCTAATTGGTATAGCTAAACACAAGTTCTGGATTTCACCGCTGAAACACCAATTTGATAAAAGTAGAGGAAACTGAAAACCTGGATTTGTAAGCAAGATTAATGTTATTTAACTTAGCTACTTTCACTGGAGGTGCAGAGCACCAGGACACTCCTTGGAGTAACAGAGCTCTTAAGATATGCCTTTTACATTATTTTCCATTACATTATTGGTTGGGGTGATTGTGAGACCTCACAAGTAATAATGTCACTAATCTGGATCAATTCCAATTAAGATTTTTTATATCAAACCTTAGCTCAGTCCTGGGTTGCTGTGGCACAGAGCAGTCTGACTTACCGCAAAGGAAAACAAGTGTGAAGCATTTATCAGCACCAAAACAGTGAATAAACAAGATACACAAAGACTAAAAATCCCACTCCAATTGATAAACAAAGAACATATTTATCTTTAATTAGACACTAAAACGACAAAAATCAGATGAAGGAATCCGGAGTTATGAATTTTGCAAGGTTTCTATAAATCACTGCTTTTCACTCCAAAGTGTTTGAAGTGCTTTTCACTCGGAGGAGAAATCCAAGTCTTCCTTTCATTCAGATGTTTTAGATTTAGTCCAACACATAACATTATCCAACTAGGACATAATATGAACACAAATATATGGACTGGCATTCAATCAACCACTTATTGTCTGAGCATAATTGAAGACATGGATGCCCTCAGTTTCAAGCAATTGGCTAAGGATTCCACCCATGGTGGTGGTCACTGCCTTGACTTGCTCTTCATATTATCCCTGAACTCCAAATCCTTTACATCCTCCAGGTATCAAAGCCCCATCACTTCCTAATAAGATTCAGTGTAGAAAAACTGCCACATACACAACCACTGAACAGCCGCAAATGGGGCCCTCCCACTCCATGGCACAACATGAACAAAGTTGAGTCCTGTGCATTCATACATGCACTTGGAGAATTTCCTAACCCTTTGCTCAATAATACAGCAGGGGGAACAACCTTTACAACGCAACTTTTACAACGCACTACCTTTACAACGCATTTTTTACAACGCATAATCCATTACAACGCATGACATTACAACGCATGACACTACAACGCATTTTTAAAAACTACCTTTACAACGCATTCCATTACAACGCATACTACCATTACAACGCATACCATTACAACGCATAATATTACACTACACTATCCAACACTTACCCTACTGTTGCACCCCCTGGAGTTAGAATAGTAATTTTTACCCCTATACTATCCAACACTTACCCTACTGTTGCACCCCCCGGAGTTAGAATAGTAATTTTTACCCCTATTCTATCCAACACTTACCCTACTGTTGCACCCCCTGGAGTTTGAATAGTAATTTTTACCCCTATACTATCCAACACTTACCCTACTGTTGCACCCCCTGGAGTTAGAATAGTAATTTTTACCCCTATACTATCCAACACTTATCCTACTGTTGCACCCCCTGGAGTTAGAATAGTAATTTTTACCCCTATACTATCCAACACTTACCCTACTGTTGCACCCCCTGGAGTTAGAATAGTAATTTTTACCCCTATACTATCCAACACTTACCCTACTGTTGCACCCCCTGGAGTTAGAATAGTAATTTTTACCCCTATACTATCCAACACTTACCCTACTGATGCACCCCCTGGAGTTAGAATAGTAATTTTTACCCCTATACTATCCAACACTTACCCCACTGTTGCACCCCCTGGAGTTAGAATAGTAATTTTTACCCCCATACTATCCAACACTTACCCTACTGTTGCACCCCCTGGAGTTAGAATAGTAATTTTTACCCCTATACTATCCAACACTTACCCTACTGTTGCACCCCCTGGAGTTAGAAAAGTAACTTTTACCCCTATACTATCTAATACTTACCTTAAATGCAATTTAATATTATGCGTTGTAATGGTATGCGTTGTAATGGTAGTATGCGTTGTAATGGAATGCGTTGTAAAGGTAGTTTTTAAAAATGCGTTGTAGTGTCATGCGTTGTAATGTCATGCGTTGTAATGGATTATGCGTTGTAAAAAATGCGTTATAAGTGCATGCGTTGTAAAAGTGTGCGTTGTAACGTCATACATCCATACAGCAGACATCCTAGATCATTCGAGCTCTAAGTGGACCACTAAATTGGACTCTCTGGTTCCCTCCACTCTCAGGATTTGGCATCTTTCTAAACCCACCAACTGGTACACTGATAAGTTGTGCTAACTGAAAAGGTCAGGTTGAGCACTAGAAAGGCAATAACGAAAAACATGGTCACACCTGAGCTGTAATGCCTACTGTATAAATGCCATATGCCATGGGCTACAAAGTTGCATGTACAAGGGCAAAAAAGAATACTATCAGTCATGCATCACCACATCCTCAACTCTCCCAGAGGGCTCTTCTGAATTTACAAGGAGTGTGTTTCTGCTTGCTATCATAAAAACTCGCCCTTTTGTCAGAGCCGTGCAAGCATCTCATTGCATTCTTTACCAATAAAATTCAATCCTTGAGAACTAAAACACCTCCCTAAGCACCCTGCTCCTCACTCCACAAGCAGCTGTAGCTTAAAAGAGTTTGTCCCTGTCAGTTAATCTGAAATCAGTAAAATTCTGTCCGCCTTTCAAGAAGTCTTCACCCCCCACTTCTTCATCAAGGTATCTCTCTCTGTGGCATTCCTTACCTATTCACCTCCGATTGCAAAAGGATCACTGCAAATTCAAAAAATCTTTGCAGAACATCCTCTTCCCTATGACATTCTGATAATATCATTGTTCAGCAACTATATACCTAAACGTCTTTCAGTCTGTCGGTCAGACACCCAAGACTGGTCACCCCACGCCTGGGTTCCTAGTAATGATATTCAAGGCTCTACCAATTTTTGTCTTGCTATGTGCTCTGAGGCTTCCAGTAGATGGTGAGCAGCATGCTACAAAAACCTTTAAAATAAACATAAAAAATAATTCTCATTTGAAATTTACAAACACAAAATGCTCTCCGAATGCTTCTTGTAGCACTCCACTCATGCTCATTTGATTAACTGTTCCATGCCCACTTTTTTCTTCTTGATTCTTTCCTCCCTGCATCTCCTTCCTATTGGCTCTCAGCTCATCATGAGCCACATCTAACACTTGTTCCTCCAAATCATCAAACCCTTCACACTCTCCACAAGAATTCTCATCTGCTTCTCTTTGTTTTGACATTAACCCATTATAATCTGGCATTTGCCCACTTTATTTGGCTGAGGTAAGCCTACCATAAAATATAAATGTGTATTCCCTTCCACCAAAACCACCTCCACTGTATCCTTATTGTACATTACCTGTCTTTTCCTTTTAGCACTCTGCTCTCATAATACAACTCACTCCCAATTGGTGTACCCCAGTTGACTGTCCCGGTCCCACTACTGTTCTCTTTTTTGCACCATATCTCTTGGTGATACATGTGTTCTCTTTTGATTTTACAGACAGACCTATTCATACAGATGACACATAGATAGTCATTTTCTAGTTCCTCTCATATCCCAGTTCCCACATGCTTAACTTGACAAAGACAGAGGATAATCCGCAGTCAATTCTGCCTTGATGTACTTAACCCATCACCATCTGCAAGGAACCTGCACTGCCTTGCCTGTCAGGTTCCAAATACTAAACATTACTAAGATTTGCCTCAACCACCTTTTCCATAGCACTAAATCAATAATTAACTCTCGTAATGGGAACATTTTATTAGTGTAATTGTCTACCTGTATGGAAAATTTGAGTTTTTGTAGTGTCTCCTTTCAGGACTCGGTAATATATGTAACCAGTATGACTTGGCTTCAACATGAACCCACCTTTCTCTAAACATGCAAGGAGATAGCTCTCTACCATTGACAGGGTCCAAGGCAAGCTCCTATTCTTAGCCTTCAAAACTTTACAAGAAATCTCAATCTCCTTTCTTTCATAACTCGTCAAGTCACATCCTGAATAAATCCTTATCTTTAGTGTCAACCTGACCTTTTAGTGTGGCAGTGGAACTACGAATGCCCACCTTCGGGAGAAAAACTTCAAAGCTGCCTTATCATGGACCCTAACATCAGGGAAACTATAGCTTCTGGTGATCCCAAATAGCAATTTTAGCTGGAGTACAGAACAGAGATCTTAAGTACTCTGCACCAAGCTATGGAATTGTCTTCCCAATAGATTGAGACCCACTTCCCGGGCTTTAGGAAGGCATTCAAGTGCTTCTTGGAGCCTGACTGACCTCCCTATTTTCCTGGATCATCTATAGTCCTGCTGTGGCACTTGGTGGTCTACAAGTAATTATATTGTTATTATCCCTGGTGCCAAAGGCAATGAGTTGTATGCAAATAAATATTCTTAAAAAGATCCCTGAACAAGCATTTGATGGAAATTGAAAACTTTCCTGCACGACCATTGTACAAAATTTATATCCAGGCTAAAAGTAATTTTGTCTTGTCCCCTGACCTAACTCACCTATTAACTCCCAATTTTCACCGGCTTCCAAGTTAATGGAAACATGCACATTTTCATCACTTTCCATTGGAAAACGAGGTACAGCACATCTTGTTGAATTAAAGAAAAAAAACAAGAACAACGAACAATAGTTTCCATACACCATTCTTCAAAAATTTCTGTTCAGTGTGTCACTGTCGAGGCTTGTACAACAATCTCATGCTTGTTACACAATGGGCTATTAACCATTATCAATGCAAATCTCTTCTCAGGGACCGCTGGTCCCAGGTGGCTGCAGAGACACTGAAATAGTTCAATAAAACCTTTCTAGGAATAAGTCAGATTCGTCGTGGAGTGTTTAGTGTTCATCAAAGTGTTCACATAGTGTTCATCAAAGGGTCAAGGCTATAAGAGAATTCAACACATATTCTCAAATCATCACACTAATTGTGAAATAGCCTATCACAAATTTAACAGTTTTCCATTCCTCTGGGACCTATCAGAATTATGTAAGTACTGAAATAATGATTCCCAAGGGAGAACTTCTACTTGGTTTGTCCATTCACATTGTCATGTGTGAACACTGAATATTTATATTTTTTGGGTTCACAGTTAAACATTTCCCTTCCAATGAAGGTCAAATACGTATAACCTCCGATTAGGATAATTCCTGCCTGACCCAGAATGCGGACTGTGCACCAACGTGCATTAAGACTGTTGTGGGTCATGTGATGTCTAAAGGTAGTTCTGTTTGGTATATCTTTTGTTAAAATGGATCCTTCATCTCCCCTCCTCACTTACGTTAGGACCGTACAGCATCCACTGTGACTGTAAAATGTTTTCTTAACATTGAGCAAATTAACCTACAAGCAGCGAGAATTGTGGGTGCATTCAAAGACGGAAACCTCGTACATTCAGTATTCAGTTATAAAAAAGCAAAGTAAAATTTCAGGGGAAGCCTCATGTTTTTCTTGGCTTCCAACACCAATTCAATAGAACCTTGAAATGAGTCAATCAAACAAGCCAGCTGATCAGTATTTTCACAGCAAAATCTTGGGTAGTATTAAATTATTACTGATGAAAATGTCACGTCTTCAGGCAGGCTGGACAAGGGGTAAGTGACGGGCTGCTGACCGTGCATGGAACTAAACCGCAATAATCTTGCGGTCCCCTTCCTTGACCTAGGGCACATTACGGCCAATGAGTAGGGGTTGATTTATGGATTCATACTGGGGTGAGCATGACATAGATACCTAGGATCTACTGTATCACTACCAGGGATTGAGTATAATAAGACTCTAGATACCCACCCTAATTCAGGGGTAAGGAACATAGTTTTTTGTCCTGGAGAAACACTTGGGATCCAGCACTGGACCATCATAGTGTGAAGCATGTCAACCTGAATAATGAAACCACAAAGTTCACTACAACACACTCACTGAGTAGCGGTGTATCATAACCTTGCGCACACTACCGCATCTTAGTTTTTAACCTTACCAAAGGGCCTGTGAATAAAATGTGATCTCCTTTAGGTAATTTTAAGATCACAATCTCCACCTTACACACTATACCCCAAACACCTGCATGCACCTTCACGGCTGATACAAGAAAAGATCTCCGACAAAGAGCCATCTAGTGGGCCCCATGGAGAATTGCAGCGCCGGCCCCACGAGGAGCAAAACACCCGATGATGAAGCATGACACCCACAAGGGTGTGTGAGGGTAACACTTCAAAATAAGGACGATCCCCCTGAAACCATATATTCCAACCACACCTTTTCGAGAACGTTTTCTATACCCTCGCAACATAGGAGCAAGTACCCACACTGATTAGACGTGTCAATTAGAGTGAGGGGCACGGGTACTGGACCTTAATCTGGCTCCTAGTCCCCCTCTTTTTGATTCATGATTTGGCAGTTATGTACCAAGAAAATGTAGAGACCAGTATTGCTGAGGCATTTGCATAGATATCTTTGTGTATGATTACCACAGATTTTAAAGTAATTCTATATCAAATGGGTAACCAGTGCAGTGACATTAGAACTGGAGTAATGTGGTTACATCTGGGCCACCCTACTATCAGATTGGCAGTTGCATTCTGTGCTAGCTGTAGACGTTGGATCAATTCGGCTAGACATGACTCGTGCATTACCAACCAGTTAGAGAAGGTGAGTGTTTAAAAATGGAAGGATTCGTTTTAGGATTTACAAATTAAAGAAGTACCTTCTAACAACCGTTCTGTTTAAACTGCTAATGAGATATGGTGCAAAACATTATTATTGCAAAACACCTTCCACCAATGGCTGCCAACTTCTTTTATCTAATTAGATATCTTCCCCTGATTGGCTGGTCTTCCTTATTTTCATCATGCTGGGCAAGGTCTAATCATAGTAGTCATCTGTCTAATTTTGGGGGTGTTTGACACACGAGATGCCTGCAGGCGCTTGCAGTGTTGGAAGCATCTGCTTGCAGCCCACAGTCCAAGTCATTGGTTTACTGAATCACTCCAGGACATGTCAATAGGCACTGAGAAACATTATCTCCTAGCAGGCATTCCGACGGTACAGATATAGCCTTAGAGCCTACCATAGTAGCCATTAAGGCCAGCTCGAGGGCCTTAAACAAGGGTGCGAGCCTTTAATGGCCGTAGAGCCTGCTATGGAGGGCTCTAAGGCTATTAGAACATTCCGCCCCTAGAGGGCAGAACATTCTAATTTGTAAAACAAAGGCCTCATGGAGCCCGCGGAGTTGAAATTCCCTCGGACTCCATGAGGCCTTTGTTCACAGCTGTTGTGAAAGACAAATATTGGAATGTTGATGCTCCGGGCTTTTACCAGCTATTAGAAGCCGGAGCACTCCATTGTCTTCAATGGAGCGCTCAATATTCCAATGTTCTAATAAACCGTCATCAAAACCTTAAATTGATTGACAGATATAGGTGCCTAGCCCATGTATGAAGAGCTTTCCCTGTGGCTTGTGAAACTCAACCAGAGTTTAGGAATGCAGCACTCCTTATTGCAGACAATGTTCAGTCCACCATATAACAGTAGGTGCTATCCTGAATGCAAAACCCTGTTTCTGCACAAGGCATCATTGACTGCTCCATTATTAGGAAGAAACATTTGCTCTCCCATTCTCCTACTTGGAATTCCTGGGCACTCGCGGAGTGTAGGTTGGCATCAGTTACCAAAAACACAGTGACCAGTAGAGTGACATACATAAAGGTGGTGCTTTTCCATCAAGAAAACAATAAGGTTGAGACCTTCGAGTGCCTTGTTTATAGGCGGTGATACCACGGAGACAGTGCGGCTCCTCCATCCTGATCTGTCTCTTTAACTGTAACCACCTGAGTTCCCTTTAAGGCCGTTACAGGCGTCCCCTCCCACCCACTGCTCTGTGGGTACTCTTCCTATCTCCTAGAGCAGGAAGGAGGTGTCACACAGGCGCAATAGTTCCTCTTTAATTTCTAAATACTAAATTATGGGAATTTCTCGTTTTTCCAACTCCCCAGGAAAATTATACACACCGCCCCCTATGCTCCCGCTGACCATTAGCTATTTGCAACCACAGGCTATTTACCCTAACATGGGGTATCTTTCCTTCCATATGCTAGTCCTTATTTCACAAACACACTCCACGTTAAATACCACACCCCATTTGCCTGCCACTGCACCCAAATTTTGTTTTTTCAAATATCCCTTACTTACCTTGATGGTGGCAAATAGGAAGTAAATAAGCAATGTAAACCATACTTTAAGAAATTTTAGCAAGTAAAAAAACTGTTTTTTCCGCTACAGAAAGCAGGTGATGTAATATGCTTTCATGGAAAACAACATCTTTAAAATCATACAATTCTTAGCACAACTGCTCCTCGCCACATGAGCTAATCTTTTCCAGGAGCAGCATGTCCACGTCATTGGCCTTTGGGATGTGTCAATGATCCTCTTGAAACATTTAGGCTAAAGTTGAGCCTCTCGATGTACAGTACACTGCTCTGTGTGTTTCCATGCTGTACATTGGCAACACTTCCAGCTTTCCTCTCTCACCAAAAAGAACTCCTCCCAGATCCCTAGACACATCCCCATTTATACAATAAAGCACTGTTCCTTGTTAAACAAATACAGATCACCAGCCTGGGACGCCCTTCAGTTGCTGGGAATACATGATTCATTGCGGTAAAGAGCTCAGGCCCGAGTCATCCCGGATGTTTCAGGTTCAACATGTCTGCTCAGGCATAAGGGGATCTAACTCTCGCGCTGATCACCACGGGGAACCTCTTAAAATAAACACGAGCCCTGAAGGTCGGTCTTGCACAACTCTGCAGTGTCTGCGGATGCGAGTTTAGCAATCCGGTCAAAGGAAGAATACTTACGAGCTGTTCAGTTTCATTGTTGCAAATAAATGCTTCCATCAGCTGTGTCAAGACTTCTAATACAGATATGGAACAATGCATGGTACCTTTGAACATTTGTTAGAATGTGCTGAACGAATTAATTGATAGAAAACGGAATCAAACAGTGCAGCGTGGATTTGTAGCAACAGTTGCTGAAATTGTAGTAGTTTGTATGGCTATGAGAGGCTAGGTTTGTGAGAAGGCCCCTTACCCTGCAACCCCTGCTTTCTTTTTTAAGATTTTATGCACTAAGGGCCTCCTTTATGACATTTTGGCGAAGGGCAGCGCAGCAAGGCACCTTGCTGTGCTGCCCTATGCCAAAGTGAAAGGGCAGTAATGCACCATATTTAAGCAATAAGGTGCATTCCTGTTCTTTCTGCCTGTGTTGGCACTGTTTCTGCAGCCTAGTGCCAACGTAGGCACCCTTGCACCATGGTGTCTCCGTTGCAGGTAGGATTGTGTTTTTGCAGGAAGGGGCTCCTTCCTGCATAAAACCAATCCTAAGAGGCGTTTTCATCTTGCTATGTGTGCTGCAGAATGCATGGAAAGAGGACAAAACAATAAGAAAATAAAATATTTCTCCTCGTAACCCCTCACCTTGGGAGGAGTACGGTTTTGGCCCTTCCCCAGGTTTACATGTTTTTTTGTAAATCTGGGGCAGAAAGAGGAAAAAACAAGGAGATATTAAGATATTTCTCCTCGTAACCCCTCACCTCGGGAGGAGTACGGTTTTGGCTCTTCCCCAGGTTTACATGTTTTTTTGTAAATCTGGGGCAGTGTCAAATTCCATGGGTGGTGAAAACCCACTGCAATGCCCATGGAGCGACTCCCAGGTGCAGAGTAAGGTGACGCAGTGATTTGCACTCTGTCACCTTACTAATGAGTAGATGAAATGAGTAATTTACTGAAATAGCTCCAAGGTTACTGTCATCACCATCTCTCTTTGAAAATTGTAATCCTTTTGTGCTGATGGCATTTGCAGAGCACTGTGGCTCTGCCCCTTATCTAGTGGTTTAATGACAAGATCATGATCCGATCATAATTCTTTTAAGGCCATTTTTGTTGTTGTAAGGTTTTGGAAGGGAGCCTTGTGTGATGGATTCATTAGGTCAATATTGTTGATCACCACCTGTTCAAAAGCTAAGATCTCTGGGGGTGTATTATTATATGATGGGGTGAATAAAGATTTGTTGCATAATCCTGTTTTACTATATTCTTGTCTCTTGTCCTCCTCATTGGACAAGAAGCTCTTTAATCCACAGTTCGCATCTCAATTTAAATTTGTCTATTTTACAAGCTGGAACAAAGCTGAATCAGGAGGTTTAGTTTTTGGCCTGCGAGTGGAGTTGTGGAAAGATTAACCACTATGGTGAATGTTTGCTCATCCCTGGTACAGCATCTCTAGACATGCTCCTTGTTAATCGCTGGTTCATATCTTCCCATTGTATTCTTTATCCTTTTTTTAGTTTACCCTCCCTCTTCCACAAGGAAGTCCTAAAAAACACCTTGCATTGTAAGGTAACGGAACATTGTATGGATGCCCATATATCTCTAGCCACATGAAAAGGGTCCTATTTGTAGAGAATGAAAGAACATGGGAGGGTGGGGTCTGGCCTTGAAACTTCCCACTTCCTTTTACACTTCTTTCCTCACCACTTCTTCCATCATCACAGATGGATTGCCAGCTATATCTAAGCATTACATTTTAATGTAAGTATTTAGGGTTGGTTGACTTAGATGATAACTGATTATAGTATTCTCCAGCAGTGTATGGAAAAATAGTTTCATGAGAGAATTTTTCAATAGCTTTCTGAAATGTATTTATTTTTGACTGGGTCAAAAATTATTTAAATTCCGTAATTTTGTTATGCTTTCCTTCTAGTTTGCACTTGTACAAGCAGTTGCGGGGGGGGGGGGGGGGGGGGGCGGCTGGTCCGCCCCAGGGGGCATACATTTTGAGGCAGCTTTTTTTATTTTCGACTCTGACCTGCGGCCGTCGCAGGGCGACTGCTGCAAGAATTGCCAGCGCCCACCCCTGCTCTTACATACGGCCTCCGCAGCGTGGCCGCCGTAGGAAGCGCCAGGGGGTGACAAACTGTCTAGCTACACCACTGTGTATAAGCTAATTTTTATTTAGGTGTTCAACCGATTCTCACATGTCTATATTTTTACCAAGAAGGCATGAGGTAGGTGTGTTATGGTGTTTAAGATCAGAATCAATCTGTTCCTCGTACATTTCCACAAAATGAGGGACCAGTCTTTTCTCAGGGCCAAATCATCTAAACAAATACATAGCTTATTAGTGATAATTAATCCTTAAGGTGCAGCATTAGGCTGAAGATATTCCATCATAATTGCACCATAGATGAGAGCTTCTAAAATTCTGTTAGAGCGTTCCAGCCTTTACCTGTGTTAGTGCGTATCCCCCAGCAATGGAGGGGCTGATAGTATAGAGTTTGCTACTGTATGAAACACCTTGTTGTTCAGACATTTATTAGGTATTATTTAATAATGGCAATTGTTATAAAAGAGCAAGGGTCCAGATTAGATTAATTAGGTCTTCAACCTCATAAGGGTCCTATATTTTAGGATTATTAAGTTAACACTACTCCTACTGCTGTGCGTTGCTAACAAATTGTCTGATTTTGTCACACAAATGTAAGGATGACTAGTACAGGTAGAGAGGAAAGTACAGGTAAACAAGACTGAGTAAACCTGGGGATGAGATGGGATGGAAAAAGCCCATAGAAGAGCAATGAAGTGTATCAGAGAGTGTGAAGAGAAAGCTGGGAACATCATAGTGAATCCCTACCTTCTTTTGGAAATAAGCAAAACACAGATGGCAATGGATCCTGGTGCCCTGGTGACATACATGCAGAAGGTCTGTCGATTGCAGAATCCGGGGGGAGATTAGACAAGTTTTGAGTGTATCGCTTAGATTTAAGAACTGTTTGCCTGGACAGGTCACCTGGACAGAATACAGAGCATATCCAACGAGGCAGCAGTGATATGAGGAAAACAATATGGTACAGCCATATTATCCTGAGAACAATTTATAGAAATAGAATACGGTCTTGTCTGGAATAGTTATTATTTAACTCTATAACATTTTATTTTAGTTAATGAGGAGCTTACAAAATAAAGAGGATTAGAATAATTCTACATTTTAAAAGCATAAGAGCACCACATTATTAACAAAAAACAATTGGTGCATGTTGGTCTTGTCCCTCCCTGCAGGGTCATCTGCAAATGTTTTGCCTTCATCCCTCCTATTTTTTGTTGAATTTGTTTTTGTTGGTCCTGGGACTCTCTGTACTTTACCACTGCTAATGAGTGCTAAAGGGATTGTGCTCACGCCGTAAAACAGAGTAAAATTGGCTTACACCTGATTGGCCTATTTAATTTACTTATAAGTCCCTTGCACAGTGGTATACCATATATCCAGGGACTGTAAATGAAATGCTACCGGTGGGCCTGCACCACTGATGTGCTACGGTAAGGGGGAGTGAAACTCTATTCAAACAGAAACCGCAATCCTTGTCAGGGGGAAGTCACAAGCAAACCCCCAAATGAATTTGTGCTCAACCCTCTGGGAGCTTGGCAGAGAGCAGTCAGGCGTAACTTAGAGGCAATGTGTAAATAATGTATGCAGCACTTCAAACAGTAATAAAGTGAAACACAACACAAGAAAAATCCAACACCAAATTAGAAAAATAAAGTAAAATTTAATTAATA
The DNA here is from genome assembly GCF_964204655.1 of Triturus cristatus. Lineage (NCBI taxonomy): Eukaryota > Metazoa > Chordata > Amphibia > Caudata > Salamandridae > Triturus > Triturus cristatus. The sequence goes on along the minus strand of NC_140582.1, from coordinate 574,932,595 downwards.
ATTTAAGACCAAAACAAAAAAAAAATCTAATCATTAGATCCGGAGACATGCATTTTTGAAGAATTTAGTGATGATAGTGTCAAAAAGCACAAAACACCAATTGTGGATATCTGATCATGCTAGGCCAGGACAAAGTGACAAGTTCAGGCCAACAGCGAAGAAGCGGGCCAGCTATAGGGACCTAGTTAGGCTTTCTGAGCAAGAGTACCTTAAAACCTGGTTGCCAAAAGTTGCGGGGTCCCGTGTTCAGGATCTGTCACGCAGCCAAGGCGATGTGAGGTCCAGGTCAGAATGCATCATGTAGTGTCAGTTCCAAGGAGCAGTGAAGTTGCAATATGAGGACCTGTGTCGTCATCGAGGAGTCAGTTGATGAGGGGGCTTGCAATGCGAGGTCCTACTTTGAGGATACATAACTCACTGGCTGGTCGAAGACGCTGCGGGGCTTGTGATGTGGAGTCCTACGTTGCCGTAAAGGCTGATATCAACAAGAGGTTTGCGATGCGTGGGCATGGATCTGAGTCATGGATGTGTCACACTGCGGCAGTTCCAAGGAGCCTGCGGGCTGCAAGGGTGATGCGAAGTCAATGCACCAGGAAAGTCGATGCAGCAGATGCAATGTGTCGATCTTGCTCAGGGATGCACAGCAGAGGAGATGCGTAGGATTTGCTGGGTCCATAGATGGGCTGGCAGAGCACCTTCAGGCCCACTTCCAAGAGTCCATGACCGGGGAATACACCACTTGGCAGGATAAGACTCACAGATTCCAGAGCCCAGGTTCCGGTTTTAAGGTTGTGGGAAGCCTGTTATGTACCTGAGGCTTCTGAGCAGGAGGCCAGCCAACTAGCCTTTGAAGACACTTTAGGGTCCTGGGTTTAGAGATGGAGGTCCAGTCTTTCCAACCAGGCAAGAGGGCAGCATGGCAACTCAGAAGGGCAGCAGTCCTTCAGAGCAGCAGTCCAGTAGAATGGCATCCTTTCAGCAGCACAGCAGTAATGCAGGTCCAGAAATGTAATAAAGAGTTGGTGTCTGAGGGTCAATATTTATACTTGGTGCCCACTTTGAAGTGGAAGAAGCTTCCAGGGATTCCGCCCCCCAGAGGTGCTTTGAAATTGATGCCTCCCTGCCCTGGCCCCAGATTGTCTGAGGTCCCAATAGACTACTGTCAAACCCCTTTGTGAGAGTGCTCAGCTCAGGCAGGACCTTTCTGATATGCAAGTGTGGTAGATGACAGCTCCTCCTCCACATTAACCCAGAGTATCCCATTCTGCCACCATTATCTCACTGTTTGGTAGCAATACGCAAAGGCCAACTCCCATCGACACCTAATCATATGGCACAGGATGTAGGCAGCAGACACCAAATGGTTGGGACAAGAAAATAAAATCATTCTAAAAGTGGCATTTTCAGAGTTGTGATTAAACATTTGACAGTACCATTGAAGAGGGCTTCTAATTGCAATCCTTTAGACACCAAACTCGAACTGTCTATCTTCTCCAAATTGGAAGTTACAGCTTATTAAATATAATATTACAAGACGAACTGACCATTTGTCTTTCTGATGTTAATGCCGAAAGCATCTGTTTAAATTGCACCTGCACCTTAATTGAGGGCGGGGGAGTAGGTTATTGACTTCCCCTGTTGCCTCTCTGGCTGCTATGTTTGAGCCAGTCAGCGGTCTTGTCGTTTGGGACCAGCGGATGTCCCAACATTATCACAATCGAGCGTGTGGATACGCAACGGGTGCACTGCTGGTGCATTTCACACAACTTTGGGCCAGCGCTTAGTCTACTCCTCTTCGGAACTTCATTCATTATGGTCTGGGATGCTCTGTAAAGATATGTGTTCTATTCCTGGTACTGTTTTACCCCCCCCCCCCCGCTCTTGTTTTTTCTGTTCATGCTCCTAGCCAGGTCCAGATAGGCCACAAAGTTGCACTCACATGCATCATATGAAACCTTGGAATACTTTAAGAATTGAAGGAGCAATTGGTAATGTGCGGTCTTTTCACAAAAATGCCTTGCATGTCTAAGAAGATAGCCTCCTGCTGTGGCCTGCTGTGTATTACATAAGACTGCTTTACTGCACCTGGAAGAACTGATTTGCTGCCTGAAGCCTGCCTTGAACACTCAGAGGCCTTCCCTGCTGCTTGAGCTCTGTTCTACTGCTTAAACCCAGGACTACTGGAGTGACTCCAACGGCTAGTTAGTTGGCCTCCTGATCAGAGCCTCGGAGATAGAAACGGAACTCACCATCTTGAAACCGCACCTGGACCCAGCCTGAGTGAGTCCTAACCCCCAAGGAATGCCCCATCCAGTCATGGACACTGTGTGGTGGTATGAAAGGTGCCCAGATAGCAAAAATCCAAAACGTAGTCCTTTTTGGCTAAAAACTACTCTGAGAGCCAAGGGAAGACCGCGACCTATCTTCTTGATATTCTGCGTAGCAGCAAGTCCTATTCAGCGGTCCTTCACCAAATGGGTATCCGGCCTCATGGAACTCTTGCCTGCTACAACCTCCAGCAGTCTCCCGCTGGAGGTTTTCAACTTCCAAAAATGACAATAAGTCTGAACAAAGAAATCTTCATTACAACTTTGTCCAGTGGCACCCCGATGATGACACCTTATCCTCGGACACCACCTGCAACCTTACTCCGCTGAACCTTTACCTTCTCACAGACTTTTTGTTGAAATTTCTTCTAAGTCCGAAGGTAAGAGCCTACTGGGCCCAAGCCACATTTTGTATCTGACTTGCACTCCGTCATGGTCTGACGCATTTTTTTTACTTTGACCCGGTCTCATGCGATTAGATGGCCAGGTTGGTGCTTTAATCTTTTAACCACTAGTTTTTACATTAAACTTTTAAATTTCATAACTCTGGTTCTACTGATTGGATTTGTGTCATTTTCTTCTCCAATAATTTACTAAAAGTTACTCATTTTTTTTGTAATTGGTGTATGATTTTTCTTGTGTTGTGTTTTCACTTTAGTACTACACTCTGACAGAGATTTTGGTTGCTGCTTGAGTATGCGTTGGCCCCCCTTAGCAACTAATCCAGTTTCCGACAGTGAAAACATATTAAAGTACACCAATATCAAAAGCAATCAAAAAAGTGAGACATGACAAAGCAATTTCAAATGAGCTCAAGTCATATAAATCAACACGAGACACAGATTAAAAAAGAAGTCAAACAAACAAGATATATCAGGTTCCCCGGGCAATAAAGGTACTGTACAATTCAGTTATATATATTAAGATAATCAGTCACTAATTTAGGGAAAACATGTTATCAGTTTTGTTGAAGAATGGAAACATTTTGAAGAAGAGTGAGAGCTGATAGCTCTCAATGTAGATGTTCTAGGAAGATTATAATCATACAGCCATTGGTTTAGAAATTTACTAAGTGAACTAAACAAAAAAACAGTATAATCATTCATTTTCCTTTGCAGAATTCAAGAAATATTGTTGCATGCTTGTTCCCACACCTTCAATACTGTCTCACATATCACAATATTTGGGATGCTTGGCTTTGGTTCCTATAATGTTTAACATCTATTATTCTCCATAAAATGAAGCACTGCAATTCTTTGGATGACTACTATGCTTGGATTATTCAGCGCTGGTAAATGCATTCTTTCCCAAGGTTTACATTAACCTTATTGAAACTCTTAAGGAGTCTCTTCCGTGAACGCTCTGTACTGGTGATATGCTTTTATTTTCCTAATCACTCCTTGCTTCATAGCTTGCTTGAGGATGATGAGAGGAGTATTTATAATCATTATATCTTAAACCATGGCATATTGCATACAGGGGAGGCAGGCTACAGTCTTAGATGAATAGAAGTCAGAGTGAGATGGAGGGAGAGGTAGATGATTGCTGATGGACTACATTAATTCTCATGTAATTCCAAAGGTTGCTTTTTTGGTGCAAAACTGGTCATGCATGGCTTTCAAAGTTAGGCTTGTGTGACCCCAGGCTGGTTTACCAACAAATTTAAAACTAGAGGCTGTAATCTCATATTTTGCAAAATTTCAGAAGATTATACTTTTCAAGCAAAATTTGGCTTGTTGGTATATTGTGTGACTATTTTCATGCATGTGGACGCCGAGCGTAATAACATCTTGTGAGAGACCGGTTACAGCAGAAAATGTTGTTTGCCGAGATTGTATCTTAGTGAAAAAGCCACCTACATGCAAGAATTATAGGAAAGGTGCATGCAAAAGTTTCAAGAAATTTTGTGAATTTCGTGTAACATGAAATTCAGAAATTAATTGAATATCGCTACCATCATAATATGTTCGTTCAGACCTACTTAAAACCTCTTTACCACCAAGAACGCAACACATTTTTTTTCTACTTTGAAGCTAAATCTTAAACTGTTTAATGTGGAGATTACATTAAGCTGACTAAAAGGAATTGTAAGTGTTTGAAACATTTGATAAACAAGCATTGGTAGGGCCGAAAGGTCTTGCTCTCTTTGAGGAAGTAATGAGATTCACTTGCTCATGCTCCAAAAGCTGCAAAAAGCCCTTTCCCAATGCAGGCTGCAGTACTTTAAGCTCTTAATAAAAATATCATGGCATAACTTGCCCCTTTTTCACTAAAGTCACACAGGGTAGGCATAAGCTATATGAGCTACAGAGCTGGAGGTAGATTATGTATCGTTGCAATTGCGTTCCACCCATTCAGTACGCCCAACTTTTTGTACCACCTGGTTTTGGACTTTTTACTGTGGGTGAGTCTCACTACATGTGTCTCACCCACAGTAATGACATGGCAAATGGCCTGTATGTATTTTCCACCAGAGTCCACATTTTAAGATATGGCTGCTAAGATGCTGCTAGAGTAAGAGGCACTTGGATGGTTACATGTGAACACGTGTACACACATATGCGAACATGTGTGTGGGCAGCGCATGGGAGACAACTGTTGAGTGCAGCCTGGTAACTGTACACAGGTAGTCTGGCACTGAGGGGACTCTGCAGGATTAGATATTGACCTGGGGTAGGCTTTATAATGTTAGTGTACACTAATAGGGAAAGTCATTGTGCTTCGCTGTTTTGTCTGTAGTTACACTTTATAATAGACATAGGGAGAATCTGCGTTAGAGTGCAGTTTGCTCCCCATAGCTTACAAAGTCCAGTGACATATCAAAATGGGGTGTCACCTGTGCGCGAAAATCAAACCTGCAAGTTCCAAAAATATATCTGTACAACATATGGGTCATCCAGAATTGTCATATTTCTCTGGCTCAGCTCAGGATCAGAGTCCAGGTCTTTTGTCACCCTGCTGTGCTAAGTAAATTATATTTCTCTCCAGCAGCAGGAAACAAGGCCTCAACATACAAAGGGACCAATTAACATTGCTTCACTCAGCTCCTAAAGAGGAAATGGGAGGGAGTGAAAGATCTGCATCAATCAATCAGCTGCCACACTGCACCAGGGATGGGTCAGCCCAAGCCCACTAAACAAAGGAGAAAGCCCAAATCTCTGGAGTCACCAACACAGGAGGAGGCTCTCCTTTGAAGATTTGGTGAGAAAGGCCCAGGCAGCAAGGGGTGGCACTGAGGCCCCCAGACGAGTTCTGACTAGTGACTCCTGGATGACTCTATCTTGAACTGTCCCAGCATGCTATGCAGGCCAGTCGGGAAAGGGGTGGGGACTTGACATGACAGCCTAGGATTGGCCAGGGATGACTGGCTTCTGGAACCACCTACATTGTTTTAAAAACTCTTGCACAAGGGAGAGACTCTTTCTTGGTTGGTAACTTTCTGCTCTGCGCTGCTGGACACTGTGGCTTACGTGGCAAACTGGAAGGAGGAATCCACTGATGCCCAGAAAGAACTAAGTACTCTGCCTCAGTTGACCCAGGACCAGTGGGTCTCACCAAGGGACAGTAAGGCTGGTTCCCCTCTCACCCTCTGAGGACCAGTTAGAGAAAATCCATGAATGTCTGCACCCAGAGATAAAGACAAGGAGGAAGGCTTGTGTAGGGAGCCAGGAGAACAAGCTCCATATGGATTGCACCACTTTGGAGGTGAGTAAGTCGGCTGAAACTAATCCTGGTGGCTGAAGCTTGCCACCAGGAGTAAAATGAGCCCAGCATCATCCAGATCAGCCCAACAGTGAGTGAGTAATGTCATTTAGGGAGGGGTCTTAAATGTGGCCCACTACCCAGACTCTCCATTGACCCAAGGACCCTATTTCCTGGGGCGTTAATGTAGAGAAGGGGCCCGGGACCCGAACCCCAACTCTGTCTCCTCCCCAGTAGTGGTGTGCCTGCCTTGCTCCCTGAACGCGTGTCTGAGGGTAGCAGGTGGTCACCACCAGTAAAGATATCTTCCTGCGGGCAGGGAAGGAGTAGTTGCTGGCTCCCACTGTAGCATGCGGAGGTGTAGAACATGAAGGAGCCAGTGGGACAGCAAGGGTGGGCTCCCTCAGCTATCCCCAACATAAAGACAGCAAAGAGTCATGCAGCATGAGGCCGATCGTGGAAGAAAACAAAAAGCATTCTCCCAGCACAGCAGGAGAGTAACTCATCAAGTATTTGCTGCTCCTGGCTGGAGTGCCCTATAATGCTCTGTGTGACCACTTGATTTGCATATTTTTCTCAACTTGTGGTGTCCCCAGGATGGCAGGTGCACTATCAACATTTAAACGAGAGCATGGGGTGCTTCAGAATTGCAGCAGTTCCCCCCAAGGAGTTTTTTAGAAGGACTGACCTTATGTTTGAGGGGGTCATAGAAACTAGGACTCCTCTGGAATTTCTTTCTTGTGTCAGAGCACTCCTAAAGGTGGAGCTTTACAGCTCGGAGTGCCATGTTCTCTAAGGGTTTGTTCTATGGGTGCATTTATTGTGGCCTGGAGACCTGAAGATGTTTAAAGAAGGTACATGTTGTGCAGCACTCTCTAGGGATTAAGTCTGTGGTTGTACGTTATGTGAAAAGAGGGTGATGTCCTTTAGGAGCTGTTTTATGACTGTATTTTAAATGGCTGAAAGTATACAAAAAGTGCACAGACACATGTTTTGCTCATTTTAAAATGATTTATTGCTATAATAATTCTGACAGTGATCATGGATCAAAGTGAATAAGCTTTATTAACAGTAATAAGTGCATGCACACATGGTTATTATAATTTATTGCATTTGGCCACAAAATGATGGTATTTTTTTAATATGTGGTTTGTTGATCTTGAAGCTTTGACCAAGCGAATTGACTTACCTTATATGTTTGTATGCTTCCTTTTGGGGGGGAGCAAATGTGATTATGCAATGTCATCTATGGTATTTTCCATCTTCTGATGTATATATTTGTATATTAATGCGTAGTATTTAGTAGAGTGTGTGCCAAACATATGCTTTTCCTTTTCCAAAGAAAAAGCACTAACCGGACAATCATTATTGCATGCCACCGAACTGTGATTACTAGCCCACACCACTGAGTAGGCATTGGACTGCTATGCTTTGCTACTCTGAGTTAGTCAAGTGTTAAAATGGGGTGCTTGGTTCCCAGTAAGTGGAAATTGTGAACCTATTACTTGTGCAGGCCACACAACTAATAACCCAATTTCCTACAGGTATGGTAATTAAGGCAAGTTAGTTTAAGTATGATAGGTTAGAGATAGTATGTCGGTGGGTAAGTAATAGTAGGTGAAGTATTTTAGGTGTGGAACTTGTGGTTGGTAGATATGGTGGGTAAATACCTATGGAAGGTAAGTTTGATAGGTATTCTAGGTTAGTTTTGATAGGTTAGATATGGTAGTCATGGAATATATATGGTAGGCTAACTATGGTAAATATGTTAGGTTAGGTAAAGTAAACTAAGTGTGATAAGCCAGGTAGGTGGGTATGGTATGTTTACCAGTAGGCAAGTATGGTAGGTACTTATGCCAAAGGGGGTTTGGTGGGTAGGTACTTTCAGATTGCCCTGGAGAGGCTATGAATTCAAAGGTCAGTTGATGAGTGTAAGCACAAAAGGCCCACTATATAAAGAAAAGCATTTATTAGCAGAGCTGTTTTATGGTCTGATAAGTCGTTGATGTGTTTGAAAGGTGCAAGGTTTTTTAGATGTTCATGGCAGAAGAGGGTCTAATTTTGCCTTATTGGTTTACATGTTTGTGGGAGAGCATTGGGCATGGGGTGAAGGTTGGATTTCAAAGATTAAATGTTTGTTCACGAGCAAATCCAAAGAGTCTAGTAATTTATCAACCAAGTGGGGACCACTGTGAGGAATGGGGAAGATAAAGCGCCTCGGTACTTTAAAGAGATTCTGATGAGGAGTTCTTCCTGTATCCTTTTTTGTACCATAGGTATGGAAACACTCGCTTCGCTTTCTTTTGATGTTTTGGCCGGCTCTTAGTTTGTATTTTAGGTATAACGTCGTTTTCTTTAGTGTCACATTTATCGTATAAAATACCACCCAGGACTGTTGATTGAATGAACCCGACCAGCTCCACTTTTTGTACTGCCCCCGGGTGATGAAAAATCCCTGGTCAGTGACGATGAAGGGATAGAGAGCTTTGCTGCACCGTCGGCCAGCTCAGACAAGCAGAGAAGAAGAGGAATGAGGTATCCGTTGCGGTGAGAGAATCTATATGCAGCTGCTGGATGTGTACTGTGGTGCTATTTGGACGGATGTGATTGCCGGTGGTTTGTGAGCAGTTCGGTGGGAGCTCATACTTGGACTTTGACAAAAGGGAAGATGATGCCCGGTTAAGCATAATTGCATTCACTCTATAATTATGAAAGTTCAGTAAGCAGCAGATGCTCGGTTTTCAGCGCTCATGACGCGCTCATGTTTCTCTGCTTTGTTGGATAAACCTCACAATAGCACAGCTGAATGAACGTCAAAAAAAGATGTTTTGTACCTCGAAAACTCAAACCACTTTCTTGGAAAGGAAAGGTCATCGCAGACGTACTGGTAAGGAGAACAAGGGAAGCAACATGTTAATTAAGGAGGGGGACTTATGAAACTTTGGTGCATGAAGGGCAGATAGACGTGATAGAGATCTGTGCCAATTAAACCCAAACGCTAGCGCCTCCTCTATCTTTGCTCTCAAACTTGGCACTATGGGAACTCTAGAGAATTAGCTCGTAAGGTCCAAGTAATAAATTCCTTTACAGCAAGCTCATTCTGAGATGTTGGGAATGAAGCAGTGCGTTTAGCCAAACGAAAGGATGACTCAATTGGGATCTTGATTACATCCATCTGCTATCCCAGGGTCTTTAAATCAATTAGAAATCCCAAACTACCTCCAAAGAAATTTACGAAAAGGAAGACTCACGTGGCCTTCGGATAGAGTGGTGATATGCTGTTAAAACTACCTTGTTCTAGGACTGGCCTTTTTTGTTGAGGATGTTTAGGCTCCAATTTACACTAACTACTAATGACGTCTTTAACTACACTTTCTCATTTTTAAAACATTTTTAACAGTCTAAAATTAATAGACTAAATCACTCCATTTCATTATTTATTATGATACAAAAAACCCCAAATATTTTAGATTTATTCAACATTAGATACATCTTACACATAAAACATTGTATACCTAACCAAGTAGACCCAACACTCATCCTAAAATCTTAATAATTCATCCTGGAAGACAGAGTCATCCATAGTAAATGGGGCACATTTTAGATCCCAGTATCCACATCAAATAGGCTTTTTTTATCTTGCCAAGCTCTTCTTTTATAGGCTTCTTTTGTGCGTCTATTGCCAAGACCCCTTTCAGACGATCATGGGGCATGCAAGGGCCACTGGGCACAACCATGGTGGTTGAGGCCTTTTACTCCTTTTATGACCTACCTTGTATCCTGAGCAACTGGACCAAGTACTTCTGCACTTGATTCTCAGTGGTAGCTGTGGAGGAGCAGCCAACGGTTCCATAGGGGGGAAGCATAGATACAGATTAGTGGACAGATTAGTGAACATGACTCATAACTCAAAGTGCACACCACATTGTCAATATATCCATGTCAAGTAAAATACTTACTTTTATACGAAAAATAAATATTTAATTTCTAACTTAACACATGAAAGGGAATACGATATTCATTAGCAGCAACACTACCTGGCAACCCTGTATGCCAGGAGGGACTACCGGTACAGATAATGCTAAGATGTTTGGGGCGTTGGCCGAGAAAAGACTGAGGCTGCCTTCAGTGGGTTGAGCCCGCACAGAGAGGGAAGTGCCTATTACTGACTCCCAAGGACCATAGAAGATGCCACGGATGATACTGCTCCCCCGCTCCCTTTAAAGAAATTCTCTTTACGCTTAATCAATGGGAACGTCCGCCTATAGCTATCCTACAATATGCCAACTAGATTAAAATGACCTTATTACCCAAATTATTGTATCTACGTAGAGCCCTGCCAATCTATCTGCCACCTACCTTTTTTTAAGAAGATAGATGCCCTGATTACTTCTGTCATATGGGGACATTATATAACCTAGACATGTCTCGAGATTGGGATGGGATCATCCTAATTTCTAGTTTTGTTACTGGTCAGAATTATGTAATAAACTAATGAAATTTACTAAAGATCATGCCAGGATGCCTCTATTTATGGAAGTCATACTAAACAGACAAACACCATTGCTATTGCTCTGATTTGCAGACCCCAAACGGCATTCCAAACATGTCAAATTTAAGACAGTAGTGGCTCTCATCAAGTGTGGCAAGATATATTCAGGTATTTTAGGGCACGTAACTTCCACAGATGTGCACCTGTCTGGAAGAAACCACAATTGCTTAGCTCTGTTCATATAGCTAAGACTTCCCAGTGGGCAAAAAACAATATGCGTATTGTTGGACCCGGCCTCGTGGCATGGTCCTTACCCCCGTGGATTGTGGCCGTTCCCCGCCCCGGCCTTCACGGGCCACCCTTCTGAACTGCACCGAGGCCCTTCATCCTGAGCTGCACGAGGTCGCATACCCCTCGTGGCTCCGCCATCTTGTTGGCACCCACGTGACTCTGTGCACCAGCCAGCGCGACCCCGCTCAACCCGGCCTCGACCCCAGCGAAGCCCCGACATCGAGGCACCACGAACTGGCCAGGGGGTGCCGCAGGAACCATTCATCGCCCCCGGCGGAGGACAGTATCGATGGGACCCCCAACTGTCCTCCCCTCTCGAGGTGTGATCGCCCTGCAACTCCCTTGGGCCTGGCGCCTCTCCTGCTGGGCGTCTGGCCACCTCCACCCGGCCTCTCCGCCCCCACCGGGCGCCTGGGTCCGGACATCAAAGGGCTCCAGACCTATATCTGGGGCGACCCCGCCACAGATCGGCAGTTGTATCCCGGAGTCGAGAGCCCTGCTGATTGAATCGCGGCTGACCCTATGGAGAAGAACTCTTGTCGGAACCATCACGAGCCCTGCTGACTGCGTCGCGGCTCCTTCTTGTGAACACTTTGAAGCCACCTGGAACATCGGAGCCCTGCTGACGCTGTCGCGGCCCAACCTCGCTGAAACCTCCCTCGGAGCCCTGCTGACGATGTCGCGGCTCGAGCCGAGCAGAAACCATCTTGAGAGCCCTGCTGATTGGATCGCGGCTCTCCACGAACTGTACGCCAGAGCCCTGCTGACGCCGTCGCGGCTCGACCCCTCCGAGATCCGGAGGTCCTCCAGCTTGAGGATAAGAACTGGGCCCCAGGTACCCTCGTACCGCACTCCTGTCGAAGACTGTCCCGCTACCCCTACCCTTCCAAAGAGACACTGAGACTTTTGGTGGATCCCTCGATCCCTTCGTGTAAATATTGACCTCGTAACCTTTTTATTGCTGATAAAGAATTGCTTTTCTTGAGACAACCTCCTTGAGTCCTGTGTGGTGGTGTTACTGTGCTAGTACGTGATAGGAGAAGGATCTCTCAGGAGACTTCTCGGCAGCGCTCGGCTACTTCGTACAGTGTGAGGGCCCCCCTTGGTGGTCTCGCCGACTCCTCGGGGTCCGCCTTCCAACACGTATCAACTATTTTCCAATGACTTCCTTCGAAGATTTCACCAAATTATAGATGACTTTGATGTATCTTATAAGGAATTCTTCAAGTATTTACAAACTAAAACATGTTTAAATGAATTTAAGACAGAATTAGCTCCGGGTCACTTGTTAAAACGATGCTTCTTGTTGGTAGGACAAGATCTGCAGAAAATTAAAAGGCCCATAAGATGTTAATAGACTCAGTGAAAGACCAGCTTGCACAAGAGGAACAAAAATGGCCAAGTTAGCTGGGAGTATACATTACACAAGAAATAACCCCTCAGTCATTTGCTATGGGTTACTCTGTAACTAACATTGCAAAATTCAGGATTCATCAGAATTACAATTTATTTGGCTTCCATGGTACTTTAGACAAAATTGCTAAATGAGTAACTAATGTGACACCTACTTTCCCCAGATGTTGAATTCAAGAGGCAGATCATGTTTATAATTTTGCAACATGTCCCATTATGCAATCTTATTGGGGCAGGATTTCCATAAAATCTCCCAGGGAACTGGTCTCCCTCTGACCTAAGACATCTTATTGATTATGATTGGATTTAATAATGACTTCAAAAATAATGTTGTGTTCCTTGCAGTCCTAAGAACACCTTTACAACTTACTCAACATTGAAAGACTCTATCCAACCCAATGTTGTTTTATGGACTTGAGGTGCTGGACATTTATAATTTTGAGAAACAGATTAATGCTCGATCCTCTACCAAAAGATACCAGCATGTGTGAGTCGCTTGAATATGTGGAATTGAATCAAGGGCTAAAACAAAAACAAAGATTGCTTAGATAAGTCCCAGTTGGGATTCAATTGGAAATATGTTAATAGCTTAGTTCCAATTTATTTTGATTATGCTGTGGATATGTCTCCTGTTGTTTCTGCTCAAAAAGACATGAAAATAAAGTTCTACTTAGTTTGTTGCCGGCTCATGCCAAGACACATTCGTTTCCGAGCTTTCCTATAGGGAAGTATTCTTCTTAAGAGTTACTCTTATGAAGGATGTAGGGACCTTGTTGGAGCTGGCCCTGTTTGCACGGTTATCCCCAAACATTTTGCCTGCTTACTCCTATTTTTTCTGACCTGTTTGTGTTGGCTTTAGCACTCTGGGAACTTTACCACTGCTAACCAGTGCTAAAATGCATATGCTCTCTGCCTAAATTGTACTGGTAATTGGTTTATCCGTGATTGGCATATTTGATTTACTGGAAAGTCCCTAGTAAAGTGCCCTAGGTGTGCCCAGTGCCTGTAAATCGAATGCTACTAGTGGGCCTGCAGCACTCATTGTGCTACACACATGAGTAGCCCTACAAATATGTCTCAGACCTACCACTGCACTGTGTTCAGTTTTGAACTGCCATTTTGACCTGAAGAGTGCACCCACTTGCCAGGCCCAAACCTTCACATTAATTACATGTAAGGCACCCCTAAGGTAGTCCAAGGCAGCCCCATGGGCAGGGTGCAGTGTATTTAAAAGGTAGGGCATGTGCTGTTGTGTTTTATATGTCCTAATAGTGAAATACTGCTAATTTCGTGTTTCACTATTGCAAGGTCTATCTCTCCTATAGGTTAGCATGGGGATGTTAAATGGTAGCGGCAGTTGCAGTCGATAACCTTTCAAGGATTGCCCGGCGATAATCGCCTCTTATACCATTCGATGATTTAACCAACAAAAGAGGCAGGCGCCGGAGACTGGAAGGCAGGAAACAAAGTTTTATTCCGTCGGAGTAGAACACATCAGATCAGACAGCAAGGTATCGTCACGAGGTGCTCTAACTGCATCTCTGAGGCCTGGCCTCTTATACACACATTTATGGCGATAACACCAGTTTATTGTACATGGCACATTCTTGAGATTGCTTTGAAACATGAAAGAATCCCCAGTTCAGATCCGCTCCCACACATGACTACAGTGGAAGTCCCCACCCCACCCGCAGTAGGAGATGGCTATCACACAGCAGGATATTCCGCCAGTTCCCGGGGGTGTGTGCAACCGGTCGGGTCTCAGGGGGTGGGGGCCTTGATCTACTGTAGTCCCTTTGATGTGAGGTGTTTCCTTTACAGTAGGGGCAATATACAGCATCCACAGGGCTAGGTGGTGGTCTGGGATCGGTCCGGACAATCGGGTGCAGAGGAAGGGGGTTATCAAAAGGATGAATGACCATGTACGGGATGAAAGGAGGTGTTGGTCAGGCACGGGGTGCGATTCCATGGCAGGGTTGCGCAGAAGGAGAGGTTTTATGGCCCATGTATGAGAGAGCGGGGGTGGCCAGCGCGCGGGGGATGTTCGCAGCGCCTGAGGGACGCGCTGGTGATCGGCAATGAGCGGGGAGAGAGAGCGGGGTGCCTAAAATGGCTGCCGTGCGTTTTCTGTGCGTGGCGCTGGGGAGAGGCAAGATGGCGCAGATAATGTTCAGTTTGCAAGCTAAATTTCCACAGTCCTCCCTTTTAACATATCTTGCCAGCTTGTTTAGTTCGGATCTATCCCCATAATACTACGAACTTCTACCTCGTACAGGGCTTTCATTCGTTCCGCTTCAAAGTTCAAAGTCTTAGGGCAGATGCAGTTCATAAAAAGCGAACATACAGGTGGCAGACACTGAATCCCCAAGCAACATCCACATAGTATCATGATCGGTATTAGGATAAACGAAAACAACCTCCACCCCCAGCTCTTTATTGTGTCCCCAAACCAACTCCCAAGCGACCATCCTTCCTGTTCTTGATGAATCTCTGAGGAAAGTCTGTGGAGGTGTTCGATCGCCTTGTAGACTGAGGGTGAGTTGTCCGGTACGTAGGTACAACAGCTGGATCCAATGATGCGGCATGCTCCTCCACGGTCAGCCAGAACCACATCTAGAACAAGGCGGTTCTGAAGAGCCACCAGGCGGACGGCCTGTAGCTCGGCGGTGTTGTTGGTGAGGATGCCAGCCGTAATGTTCATTGTTGTTTCGACTGCCTGGGTTAAGTGGCGGATGGCATGGCTGTTTGCCATTGGGCCCCAAAGTGGAACAAGTCCTTTTACTGCGTCCATGAACTGTGCTCCGGTGGAGTCGGCTTGCACAATGTCTTTGCCACGTTTCTGTCGGTGATGGTTTGCTGGAGCCACATCTGTCGGAGGAAGGACAAAAGCGATGTAGCAGGTGCCTCCCCAACCTTTCGGAAGCCAGGTGTAGGCCTTAGTACCACAGACGAAGTACATATTTGGGGAGGTAACAAAGGAGGGTGGATCAACTGAGTCCAATGTTCGGGTGATGAGGCAGGAGCTGTGGCCCACCAGCTGCGCCCCCAGGCCTTCGAGGCACACAAGTCCAGTGATGTTGATGACGGATAGGGCCACTGTTAGGGTGGCGGCCGTTCGTTTCCGGAGGTAAGAGAAGGTGGGTCTGGCTGGGTTGTTGAACACCTGCATTTCAACTCGTTCTTTGGCAGGGATGTACATGTGAAAGGAAGTGTTTGATCTCAGAGGACAGAAGGGAGCAGAAGTTTTTCCAGTTTTGTTCAGCCAGAACCCATGGTAGAAGTGTGACACAGTTTTGCCGGAAGTGGCATTGTCCTTGTAGCTTTCTTGCAGGAGGATTAGCCAGGCGAGGCAGGAGCCATGGACAGAAAAAGGTGAAGGGATGAAAGGGATAGAGTGTCCAGTGGCATGTGGTAGCAATCCACAGATCCAGCAATTAGTGGCATTGGCGGCAAGATTGTGTTGGTGGAGCAACTGCACAAAAGAGTTATTCCAGAACTCCTTATGCCTTTCTCGGAGTTGGGGTGAAAGTGAGATCAGATGGTGTTCTTTCATGGTGGTAGGTTGAACGGTGGTCAGCAATGTCTTATGAGCGGGTGCGCTCTCCTCCATGATCCAGAAGGTGACCATGAGGAGAAGGCAAAAGAGAAGGGTAATAAAAAGTGCAATAGTCTTTGAGCGGTGCATTTTGTCAGTCTTTGGGTTTTTGTAGTGGATCTTCGGACGTCCGGTTGCTTCCATCATCTTCATGTCGGGTGCTTCCATCATCTTCAAGGGACTCGGTAGCGGGCAGAACCACAGACTTTGTTTAATTTCTCTTCCTGAGGCCTTTGGGGTGATTAGGCTACCGTTTTGAGATTTCGACTTAGTTCGTGGTCTGCTTAGCCGAGGTTCCCTCCTTTCATCGCAGGTTATACCCTTCCTTGGATGGCACAGTGGGATCGGGATATTTCATTAATTCAAGTGTCTCTGTATCCGGGTAGCAGCTCAGGGATGGTCGGTCTTTGTCCAGGGGTTCCTCTTGGGCGGTGATGTTGTCGGTTGTCGTCAGGGTCGGTGATATCTTCTTACAATGGTGTGCGTGCAGCCAATTACGCTTCCCCTCCACTCGAAGAGCTGTTCGGGTGGTGATTAGGACAGGCAGGGGGCCCGTCCACCGGGGCTCCAGACTCTTGGTGCGCTGGAAGTTACGCACTAAGACAAAGTCACCGGGTTGGATGTCGTGCCCGGGGCCCCTGGAAGCATCGGGAATGGCTTGCAGCACCTGCTGATGGATAACAGACAACGTTTTAGTTAGGTTGTACAAATAGTCAGACATGAGGACGTCCGGGACGTCGTGGATGGATGTCGGTTTCGGTGCAGTCCAAAGGTTCATGGGCCGCCCGAAGACGACCTCGTAGGGGGTTAAGTGGTGTTTGGTAGGAGTGGAACGCATTGATAGCAATGCTAGCGGGAGAGCGTCTGGCCATTTTAGTCCTGTGGTTGCAACTATCTTGGCTATTTTGAGTTTCAATGTGGCATTATGTCGTTCAACCAAGCCCGCAGATTGGGGGTGGAAGACCGCATGAAATTTCTGTTTTACACCCAACCCTTTTAAGATGAGTTGGATAACTTCGGCTACGAAGTGGGGGCCGTTGTCGCTCCACAGAATTCGACAAAGGCCGTAACGGGGGAAGAATTCTTTCAGCAATACTTTTGCGGTAGTCATAGCAGTGTTGTCGCGGGTTGGGTAGGCTTCCACCCATTTGCTGAAGGCACACACAACGACAAGTACGTACTTCAAACCTTGGTACCTTTCTAATTGGATGTAGTCCATTTGTAGGACTTCAAAGGGGTGATTAAGAACCCCAAACCCTCCCCGAGGTACAGCAGTTCCTTTCCCAGGGTTGTGTTGGAGGCATACCAGGCATTGTTGGACCAGACGTTTGGCTGAGTCTGGGATCTTGTCATTGTGCCAATCTTTGGAGATGAGTTCGATCATGGGGGCAGACCCTATGTGTGCGGGGGAGTGTGCCATGGTCAGCATGGGGATCAAGTATGAGTCAGGCAGCAACCATTTGTTCGAGTCTTTAGTTCGCCAGCAACCGTCATCGTCCTTCAATCCCACCCGTGCCCATTCAGTCAATTCGTGTGGTGAGCTGGCTAATTGGATGTCCCTAATCGTTTCTCTAGCATCCTTCCACTTCTCAGTTTGTGACCTGGTCACATACATGCGGGTCGTGGACCTATTCTCGGCTGTGGTTCGGGCAGTAATGTCAGCCAGAGCATTTCCCTGTCCTATAATGTCTGTCACCTTCTTGTGTGCTTGGCATTTGATCACAGCTAGCCGTGTGGGGAGGAGGACTGCTTCGGTCAAAGCGGAGACTAGATCTCCATGTAAGATGGGTGTGCCATGTGAGGTCAGGAATCCCCTCTCTTTCCATAGGAGCTCAAAGTGGTGAACTACCCCGAAGGCGTACTGACTGTCTGTGTAAATGTTTGCGGTAGTCCCTGCTGCTAGGATGCATGCTCGTGTGAGAGCGATCAGTTCAGCCGCCTGAGCGGATCGCTGTGTGATGCGGGCTGTCTCTACAACTGTTCGGGCTGTGGTGACTGCATAGGCGGCTGAGGTGGTGCCATCGGGGAGCTTGATGCATGAGCCATCTACCCACAGTTCTCCGTCAGGGTCCGGGAAGGCAGTATCTCGGAGGTCAACCCTACTCTTGGTCTGTTCGTCGGTGAGGGTCACGCAGTCATGTATAGGGGACGCATTGGGGTCAGTGTCAGGGAGAGGTAGTAGAGTAGCTGGATTCAGAGTGGTGCATCGTTTCAATGTGATGTGGGGTGCAAGCAGAGTCAGTTCATAACCAGTCAGTTGTGCGCTAGTCAGGTGCTGAGTTTTGGTCTGGTTCAGGAGGGTGTCAACCGCATGGGGTACTAATACAGTGAGGGGGTTCGAGAGCACGATCCCCTCACTTTGTCGGATAGAGACAGCAGCGGCGGCTACTGCTCGAAGGCAGGCGGGCAAAGCTCTGGCTACAGGGTCAAGAGTGGCAGAGAAGTAGGCACAAGGGCGTTGTTTAGGACCTATGGACTGGGTTAGAACAGACAACGCGCATCCCTCCCTTTCGTGGGTGAAGAGGGAGAAAGGTTTAGTGTAGTCTGGGGTTCCTAGGACTGGTGCTGAACAAAGGGCATCTCGCAATTCTTTGAAGGAGGACTGGCATTCGGGTGTCCAGGGGAGGGGGAAGGGGACGTCTTTAGCCAGCAGGGAAAGCAGAGGTTTTACAATGAGGCTGAAGTTTGGCAACCACTGTCGACAGAAGGAGGTGAGACCAACCAGGGACCGCACTTGCTTCTGCGTTTTGGGGACAGGGGTTTCTAGGATGGTCTGAATTCGGTCAGGTGTAAGTTTCCTCCCGTCTTTGGATAGTAGGTGGCCTAGATATGTCACTTGGGGTTGGCAGAATTGCAACTTCTTCCTGGAGACCTTGTGACCGTTTTCCGCGAGGAAGTGGAGGAGGTGAATGGTGGCTGTGACGGCAAGTGGAGTGGTGTCGGCCGCCAAAAGAATGTCATCGACGTACTGTATTAACACCACTCCATCGGGTAGTTGGACTGCATCTAGTTGTCTCTTGAGGGCTTGGCTATAAATGCTGGGACTCTCAGTGTAGCCTTGGGGTGCCCTACAGAATCTGTACGAACGGGCTTTTAAAGTGAAGCCGAACAGGTAGCGGCTGTCTGGGTGGATGGGGATGGAAAAGAATGCGTTCTTGAGATCAATAACGGTAAAGGTAGTGGCAGTGGACGGAATCAGGGTGAGGATGGTGGTGATGTCTGAGACCACGGGGTACTGAGGTATGACTACTTTGTTAACTTCTCGTAAGTCAACAATGAAGCGGTATGCTTTCTCATCGCCCTCGCCTTGCTTCTTTACAATGGGTAGGATAGGGCTGTTGCAAACATTACTGACTACTTCTTCTACCACTCCTGCATCGACTAGGGACTGGATGATTTCCACCAATGCCTTCTCGCCTTCGGGCGATATCCGATACTGTGGAAGCTTTGGGAGCACTGCGTCCGGTCGGACGGTTATGTGTACAGGGTCGATCACCATGCGCCCTACATCTGAGTCGGTTTTAGCCCATAGATGTGAGGGTAACGTGTCGAGTAGGGACAGGTCAGCATCGGTTATAGAGAACATACGTTGTGTGAGACAAGGCCTGAACATATCTGGGTTATCGTGCAGGATGACTCGAACTCCGTCTGGGGAACATCTGATGGTAGCTCGGAAATGTTTTAGCAAATCGAGTCCCATAATAGCATCGGGGGTGTTGGAGGAGAGCAGAAATGTCGCATCAGTGATGTTATCTTCTAAGTCAAAGGAGATTGGTGCGGACAAGGGATTAGTGGAGGGCGTTCCATCAAAGCCTATTGAGGTTACGTGTGAGCCAGACAAGGGTGCCCTAGGAATCAGTCGTTTAGATAACGCACTACGTGTCGCCCCAGTATCTATCAAAAATGGAGACTTTGTGCCCAAGACCTTAGCAGTGACGTAAGGACCTTGCTGGTCAACACGGAGTTAGACTGGATCCCTCCCTTGCCCCTGGCGGTCCTATGCAAAGTCATGGGTGTTCTCGTAGTCGGACTGCTGGCACTGGTTCTGTCGGGGGCGGTCAAAGGTGTTTGGTCTGCCTGGCCTGTCGTTTGTGGCGTCGTTCGTGTACCCTTGTCCCTGTCCTCTACTTCTGGGGTCATGTGCTATGTCTCTGGTGTCTCTATTTCTGTTCATTTCCAGAAGGACCGGGCACGGAGATTTCCAGTGTCCGAACCCTCTACAGAACGCACATTGGTTCCCGTCTAAGTCTCTTCGTCCAGCGTAGGGTGCAGGTGTATGGTCTCTAGGGGGTAGCTTTCTAGGAGCGGGTGGTTGGTAATTTCCTTTGGGAGGCTCCCTTCCTATGGTCACCCCTTGTAACTGAGCTATCATTACTCTTTCCTTCAGTTCCTTTTTCTTTCTTTCGGACGCCCTATCGCTCTCATTCTTTTGGTGTTCGTAGTATTGGGCCATCTGAAGGATAGCTGCGGGTTTGGAGGCTGCCCAACTACTTTCGCTGGTCTGTAGCTTCTGGGAGACTTCTTGTGACAGACCCTTCACGTAATTCTGGACAAAGAGGTGATGTCCGGTTGCAGTGGTCATGTCCTGGCCACTATAATCGGAAAACACTGTCTCGAATCGAGAGAAGTATTCAGACACATCCTCCTGGGGTTTCTGGCGACAAGCCGTCACTATCGACCAGTCTACCTTTCTTTCTGGGATTAGAGTCTTCAATTTCTGTACAATCTTGTCTGGGAGCTCCAATATGGCTTTTGGGGGTTTTTGTCCCGGTTCTCGCTGTTTATCTATGGTATCGAGTTGTACCCAGGTATATCCGAACGGCTCAGCGTGGTCGACTTTCCGGATTTGCTTCCACACATCAGCCGGCAGACATAACCCGAAGAACAAGTCGATATCTGCTAAGGTCATTATTGTTGAACCTAAGGCTGTACCTAGTTCGGTGTAGAAGGCAGTCGGGTTCTTTCTTAAGTCGGGTAGGGTTTTTCTAAAGGTCAAAATGTCTTGTCGGTCCCATGGCTGGTAGACCCAGTTATATACAACCCTTCCCTTCGCATCTTGGTGGTTGATGTCGTCGTGTGTTCCCTGACCTCATGGGGGGACCCAGTAGGGGGCGGCTTCTTTGATGGGCATCATGGTATCAGCCCTTCCTGCCTGCGGTTCAGTCGCTATGGGGGTCTCTGCTTTGGTTGTCTGTCTGTGTTCGTTAAGATGCCGGGAGACCTCGAGTGTACGAGTGAAGAGGTCCGTCACATCGCCCTCTCCACCTTCCCCAATGTCTACCTTCCTATATAGGGTCGCTAAGCCTTCGGGACCTTTATCGTGGTACCTATCCTCATATGTATTCAGGGCGTGATAACAAAGTCGTACGACGAAGTGCCGTCTGTGGTTGTCGGCATACGAGTTATACATGTCTGTTATATACTCCTCACTTTCCTTTCGCTCTACTAGTGTCCTTACTATCTTATCGATTCCGGCTCGTTCATCCTTTGTTAGTCGATTCACTCTGGCGGAATCTTTCTTTCTCATTTCAGGGTCATCTAACGTTATTGCTAACGTTGTGTTTAGTACAAGAGGCTCGGCCGGCGCGGAGGCCGTGAGGACCGAGGCCCTGGTACTGCTTTCGCTTGCGTTTGGGGGTTGTGGGTGCTGCACTACCGGTTGGGAGGGTGCGTATGGAGGGGGCATGTAGGTGATCGGGGGACCTAATAGCAATTCGTCATTCGTTCGTTGCTTGGAAGGTAACTCAGGGTAGAGCGTAGATGGGGTCCTAACAGGGTACTGGCCTGATGTTTCAGACTCTTGTTTTAGTTTAGCTTCCTTTCTCTCCTTTATCTCTTCCTCTAACTTTCTAGCGGCAAGGTGAGCTGCCTTTCGTAATTCCTTTTCTGCTTTTACTTCTTCCCTCTTTTTCCGTTGCGTTGCTTCTTTGCGCCACATGCCGATACTGTCGAGCATAGTAGGCTTCGTTTTATTACTACGTAGAGCTATTTCTAACGTTTCCATTTTATGGTCATCGAAGGATCCCATCAGTGGCCACTGACTCTCGGGGTCCTTCTTTGTATAATTATGCCATAGCTTGCTATAAGCTACGGCGACTAGTCCGTATTTAGTGAACATGTCCTTATTAGGGGTGCCTTCCAGTGGAGCCGGATGGTTCACCTCTAATAAGCGGTCCGGGCAGAACCAACTACCAATCAGTGGGGAGAAGACAGGCATGACGGGTTACAACGGGGACAAAAGTCTGCACTACCTATCTTTTCACTGCTTTCAAAGACTAGACAGAATATCTCCGTTCCACGTTATTTGTAAGCAGAGAATACCTCCAAAGAACCAATATCGAACAACCAGTGTTCAGACAATCAATCAATCAATGGTGAGAAAGAGATAGGCACGACGAGTTACAATGGGGACAAAAGTCTGCGTTACCTACCCTTCACTATTTGCAAAGACTAGACAGAATATTTCTATTCTACGTTATTTGCAAACAGAGAATATCTCAAAGAGCACTATTCTTCAAAACAATCAATATTCGTACAATCAATCAGTGGGGAGATAAAAATAGGCACGACGGGTTACAATGGGGACAAAAGTCTGCGTTACCTACCCTTCACTATCTGCAAAGGAAGAGAGAGTATTTCTACTCCTCCCCGTTTGTAGACAGCGAATATCTCAAAGAGAACAATCAATAAGCAATACTAGTATTTTCAATCAATCAATCAATTATTTAGCGATCTGTCGTATTTCACGACCTTACCCGGACCGCGTGGACAGTTTCTCGTCTTCCGCCTCCAGCGCCCGATCGTCCTCTACTCTCCGTTATTGCCGCGGCACTCCTGATGGTTCCCAGTCAGGACTGTAGATCACTCGAGAGAGGTCTGCTCGGAACCAGTGAAGTTCGGATGATCGGCTGCCAGACGAGGGTCTATCGGGCAGGAGCTCTCCCGATCGTTGCAGTCGTTCACTCTGTCGTCGGGACCTCTCCCACTGGATCCACGTGTCGCTGATGGGCCCCACGCTTGGGACGCCAATTGTTAAATGGTAGCGGCAGTTGCAGTCGATAACCTTTCAAGGATTGCCCGGCGATAATCGCCTCTTATACCATTCGATGATTTAACCAACAAAAGAGGCAGGCGCCGGAGACTGGAAGGCAGGAAACAAAGTTTTATTCCGTCGGAGTAGAACACATCAGATCAGACAGCAAGGTATCGTCACGAGGTGCTCTAACTGCATCTCTGAGGCCTGGCCTCTTATACACACATTTATGGCGATAACACCAGTTTATTGTACATGGCACATTCTTGAGATTGCTTTGAAACATGAAAGAATCCCCAGTTCAGATCCGCTCCCACACATGACTACAGTGGAAGTCCCCACCCCACCCGCAGTAGGAGATGGCTATCACACAGCAGGATATTCCGCCAGTTCCCGGGGGTGTGTGCAACCGGTCGGGTCTCAGGGGGTGGGGGCCTTGATCTACTGTAATCCCTTTGATGTGAGGTGTTTCCTTTACAGTAGGGGCAATATACAGCATCCGCAGGGCTAGGTGGTGGTCTGGGATCGGTCCGGACAATCGGGTGCAGAGGAAGGGGGATATCAAAAGGATGAATGACCATGTACGGGATGAAAGGAGGTGTTGGTCAGGCACGGAGTGCGATTCCATGGCAGGGTTGCGCAGAAGGAGAGGTTTTATGGCCCATGTATGAGAGAGCGGGGGTGGCCAGCGCGCGGGGGATGTTCGCAGCGCCTGAGGGACGCGCTGGTGATCGGCAATGAGCGGGGAGAGAGAGCGGGGTGCCTAAAATGGCTGCCGTGCGTTTTCTGTGCGTGGCGCTGGGGAGAGGCAAGATGGCGCAGATAATGTTCAGTTTGCAAGCTAAATTTCCACAGGGATTGTCTTGAAATATCTTTTAAGTGTAATTTCCCATTGGGAGAAGATAGAGAGTCGTCAGAGTTTGGGGCCTCTGAACTCACAATTTAAAAGTTCAGCTTTGGATGATGTTAGTTTTCAAATTGCGTGTTTGAAAATGCCACTTTTAGAAAGTGGGCATTTTCTTGCTTAACTATTCTGTGCCTTTGCCTGTCTGTAGAATGCACGTCTGGGTTACACAGAGGGAGCTGAAGTAAATGTGTGCCCTGCATCTCCTGATGGGCCTTCCTGAGCTAGAGTGGTGGGGGCAGTTGCCACTGACACCGGATTAGGGCTATGCCTGTCTTCAAAGAAAGCTGTCTCCACCCCCCGCAGCGTGTCTGGAGCCCAATCAGAAAAAGGTAGTGTCTTGTGCACTACAAAGACTTTCACTTGAAGTTTGCCTACTTCAAAGCAGAAAGGGATATAAGTAGTGGATCTCTGACACTTTCAAATCAGAACACTTCTGAAATGAGGACATTCTGCCAGGAAGAAGAGCTGGATGCTGTGGGAGGAACTGACACTCTGCCTGTAGCTTTGTTGTTGTGGCCTGCTGCTTACTGCTTCTATCCTGGGAGTGAAAGTACAGGACTTTGCTTTCTCTATCCTGCTTCCAATGTTATCCAAGGGCTTGTGCATGCTTGCCTATTGTTAAGAAGTCTCAGGGACATCAAAAACCTCACCTACCAGTAACTGGGCTCTTCTGCTGGAAGTCTTGACTTGTCAACTGGTGCCAAATCCAGTTCCTGGGCCCTTGGATGCAGAATCTGGTGAACTGAAGGAGAAAAACCCATTCATCGACTCCCAGCAATTTTTTTTATTTTATTGATGCATTGCTACAAACTATGACGCATCACTGCTGCCAGCACCAGAGTGTGGTTCCCGAAAGACACGCTGACCACAGATTTCACAGCAGGCCCCAGCAAGTCCGTGATGTACCGCTCCAACTCTGAGGCAGTGCCTGCTATGCAGCTGTGGATTTGACGCAGTGCCTGAATAGCCGCTGTTGCATCGACACAATGCGTGGATTTTCAAAGCATAATCCCTGGGCGGGGATATCTTCATTGACGTTTCCCAGCAGTAAGAAAATGAGGCAGCTTCTCCAGAGGTGGACACATCACCTCCCCTTCCAGTAAGGAACCCACGCATCTTCTCCCCTGACAGTAAGGAACCGACACATCACCTCCTCGCCCTAGCAGTAAGGACCAAACGCATCACCTCCCTTGGCAGGAAGGAACTTATGCATCTCTTCCCACAAGAGTAAGGAACCAACACATTGCTTTGCTTTTCTGGTACCTCACCTCCACTGCCCCTTGCATCTTCTTGGATTTTGACGCATCTATGGCACTTTGTGGTAAAATAACACATCCATTGCTTTCTATGGACAAAACTTGCTTAATGGTTAAAAAGTAATACCTTGACTTGCGTATGTAGGATTTTTGTTGTTTAGGTCACATTTTATTCAGATAAATATTTGCTATTTTTGTAAACAGGTGTGGACTCCTTTTGTAGTGTTTTTACTGTGTTGGTGTGTGTGTGTGTGTGCGTGCGTGTGTGTGTGTGTAGAAATACTTTACATATTGCCTCGGAGATAAGCCTGACTGCCTTTGGACAGGGTGGACAGGGTGCAAACCACTGACAACTAGAGATCCCGCTTGTAAAAGGCCTGTACTGTGTTTGAGACAGTGAGAACATTCTTAGAATGGTAGTGATCGATTTGAAGTGGCACGCTATTTGTACAATCTTTTTGTTTCTGGGGAAAGAACAAGCAAATGAAAATGTGGCATGCTGCTGAGTGCTTTCATAGATATGTCCAGAATATTGGTGGTATGGTACTAACATGATAATTTTGAACCCACAAGTTATCAATTCTACCTCAATACTAAACCAAGGCTCCTGATGATTAAATTGGATGTTTTTAGGGTAGAAGTAGAGTTTTGTTTTTTTGGCTAAAAAGGTTGATGGTGCTGTGCATTAACTGATAGGCCACTTTAATTTTGCTGAAAGAGCTGAAATGCGTGGAAATGGAAAACAAGTGAGGACGAACTAGTGCTGGTATTGAATGGTGCGTCATTGTGGAAAGAAGAGAGTCAGTTGAGATTTACATAGTTTTGGCTGGGGACACTGATTTTGACATGATCATTGTGTTGTATCCAAATTTTAGTCTCAAGGTCCACACTTACCAGTGGCCTGCAATGTAAGTCAAATAATGAGCAGTTGGCAACGTAGAAGGTTCAAGCGTTTATTGGCCAGACAGAACTCTATATAGAGGAGCCTCATCGACCCTCACCCATCAGGTGCGCCGAGGAAGACTGCTGGCTCCTTGACAGTAACACACTTTTATACATCATCAGTACAGCATACAAAACCATATATGTGGAAAAGTACCAGTTAGTCCTGGCGCCCCTAATGAGCTCATGCCTATTTCTAGTTTCGGTTACACATACAAAGGGTTACTATCTTTACAGAGAAGGTCGAAAGGGTGACTCCCTTCTCGTCCCAGGCCTAGAGGAATTTGCCTGATACTCCCTTTTAGCAGATGTGACCTTGCTTCTCAGCAACTCAGCCTGTCTCCTAATTAAATGCAAGGAAAGGGGAAAGCAGAGGGTGTGCGGAAAAGACCACGTGACTCCCAAGTGAGAGAGAGAGCCACAATCCAAGATGGAGGCGGTTCGGTTTCTCGGCCCTTCTTGTCGTGCTAAACATAATCGGGGATTTCGAACCGTTTAATACACCATAACGGGGTAAACCATCATTAGATATACTGCGCTAATCATATCGTAATATCTTGAATACCTCAGAACGGCCCTTTTAGCGCAGCATAGCTAATAACGAGGTCAGTCTTCGAAAATACCCTCATCAATCTGCATTAAGTCGTGCGTCTCCTTCTGAGCCCGCTGAGTATCTATTCTGGTTTGGACGGGCTCGGGCCTAGGGATGGATCGGCGAACTTGAGCAGCACAATATGCACAGCAAGCAGGCCCACACTGTAGACAAAGACAGCAGGTGAAAATGAACCCCACTATTCCTAAAAGAATCATAAATAACTTCCATCCCCAGGTGGTCACCAAATCCCAAAACCACCCAGACAAAGACCAAGTACCAGTCTCGGTGTGAATTTCTGAAGCTAGCCGATGTAGTTTCTGAATGGCTAAATGGACAGAAGGGGCGGAGTCAGGTATATATACACAACAGGAGCTGCCGATGACTCTACAAGCTCCTCCGCGATCAGCTAGGATAACATCTAAAACAAGACGATTTTGGAGGGTCACAAGCCGGGTCGCCTGGAGCTCCACTGTGATATTAGTTAATATTCCTGCAGTAGTATTAACCACCCCTTCCACTACCCTAGATAGCCTCCTGACTTCTTTACTATTGAGGATGGGTCCCCATATAGGCAATGCCCCTTTTATGATATCAACGAAGTGTTGGGCTGGAGTGTCAGTCTGGTCAGTGGCATCATTTCTGGCGGCTTCAGCTTTTAGACTCCGCCTATTCAAGGAATGAGATTTGTGATAATCAGAAGGAGCTATGTAGACCGGTGGGTAAAGGAAAGATAAGTAACATCGACCTGCCCATCCCCTGGGTAGCCAAGTGTATGCATTTTCACCGCACACGAAATAAACATTGGGAGGGGTGAGTGTTGGGGGACTACTGAAAGTCTGTAGTTTATAAGTGTAATTACATCTACTATAACCTACGGATAGATGTCCAGTACCCTGCACGCAGAAGGAGGAGGACGTATTCAATACCGGGACCGGAATGATTTTCTCATCTGAGACATTTCGCTCCTGGAAATACTTGAAATACTCATTAAAATTAAAGGTCATGAAATCCAACACTTCATCCCTCAACCAGGTATCATTCTCATGATCAGTGTATACGTTCATACAGGCGGTAGGATCAAGGGTATCATCCGTCCCCTCAGCATTAGGAGTAAAACCTTGGTGTGTCTCTATATAGGCTAAAATCAAGGCATAATCCTTCTCTGAGAATCGACGTTCATCTATAGCGTAGTGTTCATATAGCATGGATAACATTTTGAACCAGGCTTCGCAACTACCTAAATAAGACAAGGGCATTGATATGAACAGATCTTGCTTATGCATCACTGACGGGAGAAGACCACAGACCCAACAATCAGTAACATTTGTGGAACTATGAGTCTGGTGTAGCATCTCAATGAAAGCATTATGTACATATGTCTGTCGGTGTCTCTCCTTATGGGGGGCAAAAGTCTGGAAATTATGTTCCTTAGGAGCAGGGGTAGACACTATCAAGGTGTGCACAGGATGGCGAAACTCTAGATATATAAACAGACCTAAGCATAGTACAAATGATACAATCAATATAGAAATGAAAACAATTTTAACACGCAAGTTCCATGAGGAGAACATTGGCAAATGCGGGGGAATGGTACGAGGTACTATGGGCCGCCCTTCTTCAGGGACAAAACGAGCAAAAGGGTACATTTTCTCACTAAAAGTCCAATATAATCTCGGGAAAAGGGCTACGAGCAGTCCGACCTGCCGGAGGGTGCTTCTTTCCTGTGTCCGTATCGAGCCTCACAGGCAGACTCCTATTGTTCAGAAAAACAAAAAAAAGAAAGAATAAAAACTTCTCGCGTTGGGGTCGCACTTGACGCAACCCTTGTTGAAAGGAAACTCCACCTGGGCCCCCACCAACCGACCAATGTCTCTACCTTCGTTCTGAACAGAGCTTTACTGAAAGTTCCATGCTCTCAACGAGTTCAGTCCAGTGTTCTACCAATCCTCAGGTCTCTGCCGAGGCTTCCAACTTCACTCGCCACGGCTAGACCTGGGATTCCCTATTTCCGGGGCCGCAGGTGATATCGATCCCGACCAGGGGTTTCAGGATTCACAAACAAAGCAGGCACAGTGGGATCAGACGAGGAGCTAGGCTCCCGACCAGACGCCTCACTTGGAGCAATTGAGTGGTCGCAAAAAGGGTCTTTCAGGCTCACAGCACTCTCCCCTCGCCCGTCAACTTCTCTGCGGGTGTCCAGGGAAAGTCGTTTCCTAGTGCTGGGTTCGCCCTGGTTTGGCAGGCCTTCCTCCTGGTCAAGCTGCTCCCTTGGCAATGGGAGAGGAACTCGCTTAAGATGGGAGATATGGATCCAGCGCTGCTTACCCTCAACTTTCACCGCCGTTCGCGTTGCCAGGAGCACCTGGTACGGTCGGGACCAGCGCGGATCCAAACTCGATTTTCGTTGGTAGTTTCGAACCAAGACCCACTGTCCAGGTTCCACGCTGTGTCCGGATCCCTCCGGCAGGGGCTGCAGTACGGCAGATATCTGTTGATGAATGGAATGGAGATCTTTAGTTAAAGCATACAAATAATCAGTCAACATAGGATGGTCGATGTCCCTGAAGGTTTTGGGCCGGGGTACTCCCCACACGTTGGCAGGTCTGCCAAAAATTACCTCATGAGGGGAGATACCGCTCCGGGAATGGGGAGTAGTTCTTACGGACAACAGGGCCAGGGGCAGGAGATCAGGCCATTTTAATCCTGTCGTGTCCTGAAGTTTAGCCAGTTTCAATTTCAGAATCCCATTATATTTCTCAACTAGACCCGCTGATTGAGGATGTCGGGCTGCGTGAAACTTCTGCTGAATGGACAGACCCTTGCATACATGCTTAACTAAGTCCGCATTAAAATGTGTCCCGTTGTCACTCCAAATCACCCGTGGCAACCCATATCGAGGGAAAAACTCCTTTACCAGAGCTTTCGCGGTTGCCAGGGCAGTATTTTCCTTTGTGGGATACGCCTCCACCCATTTACTAAAAGTACAGATCACCACCAGTACGTATTTCAGATTGTTAACTCGTTCTAGCTGTATGTAATCCATTTGAAGCACTTCAAAAGGCAGGGTGGGCGGCGCAAAACTACCCGCCAAGACGGGAATGCTAACCCCAGGATTATGCTGGAGACAAATCATGCAATGCTGAACCAGGTTCCTAGCTGTCTTATGGATATTAACATTATACCAGACAGGATCCAATGTGGCACAGATGCCCTGGACCCCTACATGTGAAGGTCCGTGCGCCATAGTTACTACTGCATTTACAAATGCGTTTGGCAGTAACCATCTACACCTCTCTGACAAGTCAGTCCAACATCCATTCTCATCAAGCCTCCCCACCTGTTCTTGCCAGTATGTCAGTTCTTCCGGGGTCACCTCCTTTTGTAGCTCTTTCACACTGTCTATGGTGTTGTTAAAAACCCCTGCCTCTATCATTTTTGTCACTACAAACATGGAAATGGTGTCAGACTGGGCTGTTTCTTTGGCGATCCTATCCGCAAAGGAATTTCCCCTCCCCACATCATCCACTATAACCTTGTGTGCACTACATTTCACTATGGCCAGGGTTATAGGCAACGTTAATGCAGCCAGCAATCGGTCAACTAATGGTCCATTCTTTATCTTTTCGCCATGAGATGTCAAGAATCCTCTTTCCGCCCATAACCTCCCGAAGCTATGTGCTACACCGAACGCATACTGGCTATCGGTGTAGACATTTAGCTTCAAACCTTTCCCCAACTCGCAGGCCCTGAATAATGCAACCAATTCGGCCGCCTGGGCCGACCGGTATGGTATCTTGGCTGCCTCGACTACCGTTTGCAGGGTAGTGATCGCATAAGCCGCAGCTGTCGTACCATCCGGTGATCTAAAACAGGACCCATCAACATACAATTCTCCTTGGGCATCAAATAGTGGGGTGTCAGTTAGATCTATCCGGCCCTTGGTTTCTTCTTCAGTTCGAAAAATACAATCATGTATGTCTTGTCCACCATCCCCTGAAGGGAGGGGCAACAACGTGGCAGGGTTCAAGTTAACACATCGTTTGATCGTTATATGAGGTGCAAACAGGGTCAATTCGTACCCTGTAAGACGCGCACTAGTTAAGTGCTGCGTCTGTGTCCTGTTTAATAATACGTCCACAGCATGAGGCACCATCACTGTCAGATCCGTATTCAGGACTAGCCCTTCCGATTGTCTGATCGCTACAGCCACTGCCGCTGCAGCCCTCAGACAACTGGGAAGTGCTCTGGCGACGTTATCCAAAACCGCCGAGAAATATGCACAAGGCCTTTGCTTACCACCAAAGTCCTGTGTCAACACTGAAAGAGAACAACCGTCCACCTCATGCACGTAGAGCACAAAAGGTTTCCGGTAGTCAGGGGTGCCAAGCACAGGAGCAGAGCAAAGAGCAGTTTTCAGAGCAGAAAAGGCAGTCTGGCATTCATCAGTCCAAGGTAAGGGTTCATGCACATCCTTCGTAGTTAGATACAAGAAAGGTTTAGTCAAGAGAGAATAGTTAGCAATCCATTGGCGACAGTAGGAGGTTATACCAAGCAAAGCGCGGACATCACGTTGCGTACGAGGGACAGGCATGTTAGTTATGGTTGCGATGCGCTCAGAAGTCAACCGTCTTCCCTCCTTCGACAGGAGATGACCGAGATAGGTCACCTCCGGTCGACAATATTGAAATTTAGAGAGCGACACCTTGTTACCATGAGTGGCCAAATGCCGTAGCAGGGTAACCGTGGCATCGCGGCAACCATGTTCTGTATCAGAGGCCACAAGGAGGTCGTCAACATACTGCAATAGAACATTACCTGGCGGCAATTGTAAGGAATCCAATACTCTTTTTAGGGCTTGGCTGTAGATACTAGGGCTTTCGGTATACCCCTGGGGGGCGCGACAGAATCTAAAGCTGCGGCCCCCCAATGAGAAACCGAACAAATGTCGGCTATCCGGATGTATGGGAATACTAAAGAAGGCATTCTTCAAATCAATCACCGAGAAAAATGTGGCAGTGGGAGGAATCATGGTCAAAATGGAATTAATGTCTGGTACCACCGGATATTGGGGTACCACAATCTTGTTAATCTCTCGCAGATCAATCACAAATCGGTAGGTATCAGCATAATCAGGGGATTGGGGTACGGGGGCTCGTTTAAGAATCGGAAGAATGGGACTGTTACAGACATTAGAAGCCGTTTCCTCCACCACCCCTGTTCTAATCAAGTCAGAAATAATGGCCAGTAAAGCGCGTTCCCCTGCGGGGGCTATTTTATACTGTGGGATCCTCGGCAATTTGGCATTCTGTTTCAGGGTGATGGACACCGGGGGAATTTGTAGGAATCCTACGTCAGTGTCCCCCAGGGCCCAAAGATCCTTCGGGAGTTGTGCAAGCTCAGGAGGTAGTGAGTCCGTTTTCGAAAAACATTGAACGGAGGGGGTAGAGGTATTCCGAATGGTCAGATAAACTCCATCGGGGGAGCAATAGATGTGGGCATGCAATCTTTTTAATATATCCATACCCAGGAGATTTTCCCCACACTGGGAGGTGAGGAGGAAAGGTGATTCTATCGTAACCGGTCCCAGAGTAAGGTAAAGTGGCTTAGAAATGGGGCTCACCACCGGAGTTCCAGAGAACCCCACGGACACATTAGTCTGGCCAGACAGAGCGGCCCCCGGGACCAGGGCACGTGAAACAGAACTGTTCATAGCCCCTGTGTCAACCAAAAACTTACCTGATGCATCCAACAATCGCGCATGGACATAAGGTCCAGCTTGATCTATCGGGATTGACACATGCCCCTTACTCTGCCCTTGGCTGTCCTATGCTTGAGTATACCCGGCGTCTTCGTCCGTCACACGTCCATCATTGTAGTACTGTTTACCCTGGCTTTGGTCGAAATAATTCTGACTGTTCTCACCTCGGGCTGCCTGTTCTTGTCTCGTGTATCCACCTCGATGCCCACTCATCCTTCCCCGTCCACGACCCCTTGAAGCCGTATTCTGTTCATATAGTAACGGACACTGCGCTCTCCAATGCCCCTCCTCTTTACAGAAAGCACATTGATTTATGGCCAGATCTGTTCGCCCAGCTGTTTGCGTCGGTCCCGCCCCTCTTGGAGCGAAATTCTGCAACCCTCGTCCTCTTCCTCTACCCCTCTCCACTTGCTGTAGTAACACTCGTGTTTTCAACTCCTTTGACTTTCTTTCTGTCTTATCCTTGCTCTCATTCTCCCGATGCTCATAATACTGAGCCATGCTCAGTATTGTGGAGGGCGTGGTGGTCGTCCAGGTACTCTCAGCTGCCTGTAACCGAGCCGATGCCTCAGGTAGCAAATTGGTTACAAATCTATTAACAAATAAACGTACACCCCCCTCCGTTGCCAAGTCCTGTCCGCTGAAGTCAATGCACACTCCCTCAAACCTCGTGAAAAAATCAGAGACACTCTCGTCCTTCTTTTGCTTACAGGCCGTCAGCTTGTCCCAATCTACTTTCCTGGGTGGGATGAGTGAATGCATATAAGTTATTATTCTCTCAGGCAAGGCCAGTATCTCAGGTCGGGGCTTGTTCCCTGGTTTACAATCTCTATCCCAGTTTCTCAGTTGATCCCATGTCCCACCAAGTTCCGTAACATGGTCCTGGTCATGTACCTGGCGCCAAATGTCCACCGGTACTAATAAGGCAAAGAATAATTCAATATCTGCCAACGTCATTACCGCTGACGAGGCGGCCTCGGTCAGTTCCTTGTAATATGCGGTGGGGTTCTTTCTAGGATCTGGCAACTGGCTTTTTAGGGATAGTACCTCACTCCGCTTCCAGGGGGTATAGACCCATTGTTCCTGGAATCGGGCGTCTACCCCGGGACGGGTAACGACGCCGTGGGCATCTACTACTGCGGCAACTTCTGGATGGAAGATAGGGTGCACTTCCCGCATAGGGAACTGGGAGAATCCGGCGGGAGTGGCAGACTGCAAACGAGTTCTATAAGAGACCAAAGTCTGTACCTTCTCATACACCTCCTCCGGTGTCAACTGAGATTTATGGACCTGATCAAGAATATCATATAATATAGCCGGAGCCTTCCCTTCCTGATGTACCTGTTCCCACACAGAAATAAGACGGTTGGCCATATGCTCCAGAGCATGCTGTTGCATCACCGGTTCATAGTCTCTCATAGTACTCCAAATATCGGCAAGCGTATAAATGGGATGTCGCATCCACTGGGATGCTTGTGTAGCAATAGTTTCCCTTTCTTCCGTTCCCAAGGCCGAACGAGTGAACAACTTCCTACCCTCAGTTAGACTGGCCGGACGTATCGGAGTAGTTGCAGCTGTTACCGGCGTGGTACTGGCGGAGGAGGAAGGCAGAACAGAAGGGGAAGGCATTGACCCCAGCGACAGCTGAGGGGTCCCGGCTGCAGCTGTCATCAATAAATTAGGCAGTATGGCCATAACTTCAGACACAGATGTCGGTAACCGGGAGAGGTTCGGCAGGGAGGGAGGGGTAGTGGTGGCCGGGGGAGCCGAAGCCGAGGCCCCCAGGGACATATTTGGAGCCGGGGCCGAGGCCCCTGATACCTCCGGATATATCCTCTGTGGCACATAAGGGGGTGGTGGTCTGGTGTCCAGTAAATCCTCTATCTCATCTTCTGCATTCGGGCGGGTCACATAGCTCTTATCCACCTTTAGTCGAAATTCACGATTCATGCAATCCAATCCCCTTTCTACTCTGTCTCGGTCATAGGCCATAGCTTTCTGAGTAACATTCTGTCCTGCCTTGGCTCTGGCTACTTTCTCTTCCCTTATTCGCCGTTGTTTGGCCTCTTTCTGCCATGCAATGAGGGCGTCAAACATGGCCTGCCTACTTCGCCTAGAAAACAGCTGTTCCTTTAGGAACGCAATTTTCTTTTCATCAAATGAGCCCGTTTTGGGCCAGCGTAACTCCTCATTGCCCTTGGTATACTTATGCCACAGAGTGCAAAACAACAACGGAGAGATCCCATGTTTGACATACATAAAATGGCTAGGACTGCCCTCCGGCGGGGCAGGTTGGCTCTCAGCTAGTCTGGAGTCACTTGTTCGACAGCAGCAGCCAAAACAATTAAATTTACTAAAACAAGACATTTTTGTTAGTTTTCAGACATGTATACACAAACAACAATCAACATGAATCGTACACAACATACAATCAGTGTCAGAGAACCAAGCCCGTCGACTCTGGTTCACAGTCCAAACACCAGACTGTGCGCGGGATTCCGGCCACCCTCCTGGCTCACCACTAAGGCCAGCCCCAAACGAGGACTCGCCCCGTCAGGAGTATGCCCTGTGGCTACCCAGTCTAGGTCGCGGGTCCTTCCACGCACAATCTGTTTTATAATCCTTCGGCGCGCCGTTTTTACTCAAATCAAATACAACCTGTACGTACTTCGAGTCAAACCACGGTAATGCTAACCTCGATCAAGCAAGACACCACCCTCCGGTGCGTGTCTTCAAATCAATGCACCGCTGTCCAGCGCGAGCTTCAAACAAATGCAATCCGTGTTCAAAATCAAAAACCGCATCGTTCTCAACGAATGCTCTCAAATCAATCAAATAGCACACCGTCTTCAACGCGTGCTTTAACCAATAATGCACCGTTTACAACGCGTGCGTCAAAATCAAATCAATACTCACCGGGTGCACCCAGATACGAATGTTCGTTCTCCGCTGCCAACTCCTCCCGACCAAATCGATCCAGTTTCTGGGTTAAGCCCGTAGGACCCCGGTGAAGGGTAACTAGCAGCAGGGGACGTACCGAAAAGTCGTGCAGGGTGGGAGAAATCCTCAGGCTCCTCTCCCGCCAACCGGTCAGGACGCCCCCAACCCCACCACCCGAATACGGGGGGGAGACCCTTTCACGGGGTCCCTTCGAGGTCGCCAACTGTTGTATCCAAATTTTAGTCTCAAGGTCCACACTTACCAGTGGCCTGCAATGTAAGTCAAATAATGAGCAGTTGGCAACGTAGAAGGTTCAAGCGTTTATTGGCCAGACAGAACTCTATATAGAGGAGCCTCATCGACCCTCACCCATCAGGTGCGCCGAGGAAGACTACTGGCTCCTTGACAGTAACACACTTTTATACATCATCAGTACAGCATACAAAACCATATATGTGGAAAAGTACCAGTTAGTCCTGGCGCCCCTAATGAGCTCATGCCTATTTCTAGTTTCGGTTACACATACAAAGGGTTACTATCTTTACAGAGAAGGTCGAAAGGGTGACTCCCTTCTCGTCCCAGGCCTAGAGGAATTTGCCTGATACTCCCTTTTAGCAGATGTGACCTTGCTTCTCAGCAACTCAGCCTGTCTCCTAATTAAATGCAAGGAAAGGGGAAAGCAGAGGGTGTGCGGAAAAGACCACGTGACTCCCAAGTGAGAGAGAGAGCCGCAATCCAAGATGGAGGCGGTTCGGTTTCTCGGCCCTTTTTGTCGTGCTAAACATAATCGGGGATTTCGAACCGTTTAATACACCATAACGGGGTAAACCATCATTAGATATACTGCGCTAATCATATCGTAATATCTTGAATACCTCAATTGTTAAGAAGTGGTGCAGAAGGATTTGGCTAGAATATGAAGAGAGAGACTATTTTAACACCTTACATCACTTGTATTGAATTCTTTGTGATCATGCTAGCTGAAACAATCTGTGGAAATAAAACAAAAACATAGTTTCATAATCTGACAGGTGGTAAGCCCCACATGTTCTAACAGCTAAATGGCAAGCTGCCTTCCATTAATGAGAATGCATACAGCCCTAATTTCACATTGGTTGAAATTAAATAAGCACCAAAACAACAGATACATTTCCTTATTTCCATCTGGTGACATTGAAGGAACTGGTTCCAGAAGCAGATGAGCAGATTACACTTGTTCCACAAGGCAAAGGGAATTTTGAATTCTCTGAACAATTTCCTTGGTATTCAGGTTACTCATAGGCTGTACTTAGCTAAGTATGAAATAAAACTGGACAACAGGCAGCGTTTCGAGTTTTTTAAAGAAGCTGCAGCAGTGTTCCATGGAAGACTCTATGGAAATGTTCCATCAGTGGGCTCATCTCAAAAGGAGGATTAGATCATGATTCATAACAAACTTTTGTTATAAGTGGGAAACACCCTCTAATTTCCTTGATAAGTGGATGATGATAGGTTTGGCAAGATTCAAAAAGTCAAACCATGAAAAGAAGGAATGGATCTCTTCGCCAATTTGCACATGCTTTACTGGTTTCTGTTTGAGGATCTCCTATACTAGCATGCATATATTGGGACATTTTATGTGCCACTGCTTCCGAATGATACTCAGATATTAAGGATGAATGGAGAAAACCAAAGAGTAATCCAGAAGGATTCCTGCCCCCTAAATGACAGGTGCAGTATAAGTTTCAAGATACCCTTTTCCAGCTTGATTAGAACAGAACAAGCCACTTTAATGACTTTGGATGCACAAATAAAAAGTGTACTGTGTTTGATGAGAATAGTCTAGGAGTACCTTAAGGTAGGTCCAAAAGTAATGGGCAACTCTTGGTGCAAGAGATCTGTTCACCTATAATGATTTATAGATGTAGCTTAGTAAAAATAAACCGTCATTGATTTTGGTGACAGACAATAAGGAATAATTGGCGGTCACCAAAAATAAGTGTGTGACCCCTTCTGGCAACCACAGGTTTAAGTTAGGCACTGTTGATATTTTACTTCCGAATTCAGATGGCTGCCTTCTGGAAATTCCATCTGAATTAGTTGGTAGAGTCAAATATCATAACAGTTGGGCAATACCTTGATGTTGTCTCCAATTTTTTAAATCAGCAGAGGAGAGATCTACATTGGTTGCTGTCAGACACCATTTATTTTCTAGATTCAGGTTCTAGATTCAGCTTTCATGCGAGTTGTAGGCTTGGATGCATTTTGGCATAGAAGTTGGTAGTGCATCTTTCATGGTCGCATAGGGAGCACCTCAGCCAACAGAAATTGGACATTGGAAGCAGAACAGCATGGTAGGCCCCTACAGTGGTCACTCATCTTCAGTAGTTGTGACCTCCAGGCTGGTGGTGGATTTTCACTATGACAGTCTAGTCAGGCCTCTTGGGAGTCCAAGCCCATCAAGGGATGCAGCAGAACATGTGCCTCTGGTCATGCCAAGGTGATACTGGACCGCACACAGTCAGTTGGGGTTGATAATGCTTGATATACTTTGCCACATAAACCATGAAGGGAGACCAGGAGATCCTTCATTGCTTAGGTCAGCACCAATTACATTCCTTCAGCAAGTCTGCTGTTCTGGGTGATCCACACTCTGGGACTACAGTTGGCCTTCTTCTCTCGAAGGGCCAGGCATTCTATTTCTTTCTTTGATAAGGCAGTCCTCTAGGCACTTAGCAGACTCACAGTTGTCCAGCAAGTTGTGCAGACTTCAAGTGATGTTACCTCCCCTCAGGTAGACAGGCTGTTGGGCAGACACCAGTTCTGGGTCAGAGTAGCCATTTGAGTACTCTGTGTAACACTCCCTAACATGGTAAAGAAAAATGTGGAACTGGAAAAAAGTGGGATGATTTGGATCCCACCTTGATACTAATTTTCCAGACATATGATATTGGTCCAGTGTTTGGAGTCCAGGAGCTAATTCGGTCGGTTCCTTTAAGATTCTTAATTTTATGGCTGCAATGCAGACACATTCATGTGAAAGGTGAAGACTCTAACAGCCAGAAAAGATGATGCTAGCTCCAAGCAGGAGTATCCAAAACACAAGCAAATGAAGTGTGAAACCTCTATGCCAGACATTTGATAGCCTCCCTGATGTACGTGCTACCTAGAAACATCTATCCCTCTACCAACAGAATATGCTGGCTCACTCCCATTCCCCTTCCAATAACAAAATGGCAATGATCAGAGAGCATTAATCAGTAAACCCTACTAAGACAGCCTCCATAGAATTCCCTCCAGTCAACATTAGGAATGCAGGTATTACACTTTTATTGTCCAGTGAAACTGTACCCCGACTTCCTTTCTGTGGTATGTAAAACCATGGGCAATCCAAACATAATCCCACTGACCTTAAGTGCCATACACTCACCCTTGACACACACACACAGGATGTCAACACATGTGTCTGGGTGCCAAATATAAGCAGAACTTTACATGAGTGAGACCAGTTGGCTGAACCGGAGAAAAAGATTTGTTCAGAACTACAACTCAAATGGATTTGCTGCCACCGCTTTAAATAAAAAATACAGGAATTTACATTAGTCTCAATTCAAACTAGAGGGTACGCTTGGTGTGCGCTCAAGGATATCGATGAAGATGTGGACTTCAGAACCATCATGGACATGGCTATGCCTCAGCATACATGCGAGATTAGCTTGTTAACTGCGCCAAAGAAACGTCAGGATACCAATTTCACAGAGCTGCACTGTCCCATCGGTAAACTTTTGAAAGCCATGAACACTCTTTTATGGCCTTGACATTGTCATTTTGGCCCAGATACATGCCAGTGGCTTATCTGAAATGCTCATGCATTTTATTTATATAAATACAACTCAATTTAACCTATGAACCAATAATCAATTGGCTTATATTAGTAAAAAGATATATTGGTTGAGGTAAATTTCAAATTCTGCTTTGAATTCTGTGTTCCTTTCTTCATCCATTCTTGACACTCTATATGGGACTTGTTTGTGTCTGCCTATACATGAATATTAAGGATATGCTGTCTACTTTCTCATCACAATTTTCCCCATAAGCTGGCATCTTGCTTAGGTGTATTTACAGTCCCATAGCGGCAGCACAGTCTTTTTAGGTTATGATGGCACAGTCGATGGAAAGTTCAACCACAATGCCATAGTGAGTTCAAGTTAGCAGAAATGGAAATGCTGCCATTGGATGTGACTGAGAAATGGTGGTTTCTGAAGGGCAAACTAGAAGCGCCAGCTATGCTTGAGACTAGGTTGTGCCTTAATTTGTGTCTTATATGCTTAAAATAAGTTGGGATGCCACAAATTACACTAGCTATTTGATAGAGGACATTGTCTGCTCTGCACTGTCTAGCTGTAAACATTAGAGGAGCTAGGCCCTGCACTTTGATCTCAGTGTGATTAAGGGCCAAGTCCCTAGACATGCTGATTGCACATTTTGATAGATTTGATAGATTTATCTGGGTGC
Source organism: Triturus cristatus (assembly GCF_964204655.1). Classification (NCBI taxonomy): domain Eukaryota; kingdom Metazoa; phylum Chordata; class Amphibia; order Caudata; family Salamandridae; genus Triturus; species Triturus cristatus. The sequence continues at coordinate 574,892,850 of NC_140582.1, read as the reverse complement.
ATGGTAGCTATGATGCTAGACAAAGGGTTGTGACACCCCTAGAGTCTGTTGCACACTTTTTAAAAAGGTAATTATTATCTTTTAGAAGACAAAGCAATGTAGTCTATCTGATCAGGAAAGGAGCTGAACAACTGTTTACGTTTAGCTCTATTCCTTCAGTCCAGTTAAGTGCTGTATAATTAAACAAAACAAGCGAAATTCCAAAGGTTGATTATCAAATGTCTTTTTTTACATTTTAATCTCAGAAGTGATGGGTTTCTCAGGCACAACCTGTGGTTGAGGGGTGTAATTAGAAAAAAAGCTTCTTCAGCTCCAATGTTTGAATGAATTTTAAAGCGTCAGTCTTAGTTCTAAGTTAGTGCATAAGCTACCACGGGCAAAATGAGAGGCCCTTACTTCCATCTCATCTTCAGGGAGAGGTCTGGATGAAAGATGAATTACTATCTTTTCTGGTCAATTTTTCACAGTTTTGTTTGTGACCATGTTTTCAAACATTCCTCTTTTCTGTTGTTTTCCCTGATTTCTCTTTTTTTCCCCTTTTCTTGCCATATTCCTTTCCCAAGTTTTGTTTCTCACAATCTAAATATCTGGTAATCTCATTTGTTTTAGTTCTGAAAAAAAAGATGAACCTGCTCTTTCTGAAGTGCAATTACCTTTGTCGCAATTCCCTTCTGTTTCAGGACCCCTGGCTTCAGATTCACTCATAATAACTGTCCTTGCTGTGAATTTGAGTGTTGATCTTTTCATCTGGTCAAACATTCTAGTATATGAATAAACTCTTGCTATTCTGTTGTCTGTTTCTTCCTTCCTAGACTTATTCATTATTCTATTTATCATTTCATACTGAAATTTTGACATAAAGTCCTCAAGTATTTCATAATCCTTTCTTTGTACCTTCAAATTTCAAGTCAGAAATTGGTTCTTTAAATTGATCAATTTATATTTTTAAATCATTAATTTTATCTTCAGGTTACTTAATTTTTTGTTTTATAAGTATTTTTAATTCCTCTTTTAGGCTTCTTTTCCATATCTCTGCCTTAGCTTTATTTAAATTTTCCACAGCCAGAACTATATTAATACATTGTGCAAAAGTTGGTCGCACACTGCTCGTCACACCAGCAAGTTGCCCCAAGGAACTGTGGTAAATGTAGTGGCGACGGCGAGTACGCCTATGCCACGATGTATAAAGAACAGGTATGTGTTGTGTTAGCCATCCCTGGACACGTGTTTCGAGGTAGTTGCCTCTCGTCAGCAGGGAGCAGGTCAGTGTAAAGGGGTGCCGCGTGGACTGCCAAAATGTAATTAAAACAGGTCAAGTACCTCTCATGGCGCGCAGGTGCAGATCCAAGGCTCGTCAGCCCGTTGGCTCAAGGGAGCCGTAATAAATTGTGCAAAAGTTGGTCGCACACTGCTCGTCACACCAGCAAGTTGCCCCAAGGAACTGTGGTAAATGTAGTGGCGACGGCGAGTACGCCTATGCCACGATGTATAAAGAACAGTATGTGTTGCGTAAGCCATCCCTGGACACGTGTTTCGAGGTAGTTGCCTCTCGTCAGCAGGGAGCAGGTCAGTGTAAAGGGGTGCCGCGTGGACTGCCAAAATGTAATTAAAACAGGTCAAGTACCTCTCATGGCGCGCAGGTGCAGATCCAAGGCTCGTCAGCCCGTTGGCTCAAGGGAGCCGTAATAAATTGTGAAAAAGTTGGTCGCACACTGCTCGTCTCACCAGCAAGTTGCCCCAAGGAACTGTGGTAAATGTAGTGGCGACAGCGAGTACGCCTATGCCACGATGTATAAAGAACAGTATGTGTTGCGTTAGCCATCCCTGGACATGTGTTTTGAGGTAGTTGCCTCTCGTCAGCAGGGAGCAGGTCAGTGTAAAGGGGTGCCGCGTGGACTGCCAAAATGTAATTAAAACAGGTCAAGTACCTCTCATGGCGCGCAGGTGCAGATCCAAGGCTCGTCAGCCCGTTGGCTCAAGGGAGCCGTAATAAATTGTGCAATAGTTGGTCGCACACTGCTCGTCACACCAGCAAGTTGCCCCAAGGAACTGTGGTAAATGTAGTGGCGACGGCGAGTACGCCTATGCCACGATGTATAAAGAACAGTATGTGTTGCGTTAGCCATCCCTGGACACGTGTTTCGAGGGAGTTGCCTCTCGTCAGCAGGGAGCAGGTCAGTGTAAAGGGGTGCCGCGTGGACTGCCAAAATGTAATTAAAACAGGTCAAGTACCTCTCATGGCGCGCAGGTGCAGATCCAAGGCTCGTCAGCCCGTTGGCTCAAGGGAGCCGTAATAAATTGTGCAAAAGTTGGTCGCACACTGCTCGTCACCCCAGCAAGTTGCCCCAAGGAACTGTGGTAAATGTAGTGGCGACGGCGAGTACGCCTATGCCACGATGTATAAAGAGCAGTATGTGTTGCGTTAGCCATCCTTGGACACGTGTTTCGAGGTAGCTGCCTCTCGTCAGCAGGGAGCAGGTCAGTGTAAAGGGGTGCCGCGTGGACTGCCAAAATGTAATTAAAACAGGTCAAGTACCTCTCATGGCGCGCAGGTGCAGATCCAAGGCTCGTCATCCCGTTGGCTCAAGGGAGCCGTAATAAATTGTGCAAAAGTTGGTCGCACACTGCTCGTCACACCAGCAAGTTGCCCCAAGGAACTGTGGTAAATGTAGTGGCGACGGCGAGTACGCCTATGCCACGATGTATAAAGAACAGTATGTGTTGCGTTAGCCATCCCTGAACACGTGTTTCGAGGTAGTTGCCTCTCGTCAGCAGGGAGCAGGTCAGTGTAAAGGGGTGCCGCGTGGACTGCCAAAATGTAATTAAAACAGGTCAAGCACCTCTTATGGCGCGCAGGTGCAGATCCAAGGCTCGTCAGCCCGTTGGCTCAAGGGAGCCGTAATAAATTGTGCAAAAGTTGGTCGCACACTGCTCGTCACACCAGCAAGTTGCCCCAAGGAACTGTGGTAAATGTAGTGGCGACGGCGAGTACGCCTATGCCACGATGTATGAAGAACAGTATGTGTTGCGTTAGCCATCCCTGGACACGTGTTTCGAGGTAGTTGGCTCTCGTCAGCAGGGAGCAGGTCAGTGTAAAGGGGTGCCGCGTGGACTGCCAAAATGTAATTAAAACAGGTCAAGTACCTCTCATGGCGCGCAGGTGCAGATCCAAGGCTCGTCAGCCCGTTGGCTCAAGGGAGCCGTAATAAATTGTGCAAAAGTTGGTCGCACACTGCTCGTCACACCAGCAAGTTGCCCCAAGGAACTGTGGTAAATGTAGTGGCGACGGCGAGTACGCCTATGCCACGATGTATAAAGAACAGTATGTGTTGCGTTAGCCATCCCTGGACACGTGTTTCAAGGTAGTTGCCTCTCGTCAGCAGGTCAGTGTAAAGGGGTGCCACGTGGACTGCCAAAATGTAATTAAAACAGGTCAAGTACCTCTCATGGCGCGCAGGTGCAGATCCAAGGCTCGTCAGCCCGTTGGCTCAAGGGAGCCGTAATAAATTGTGCAAAAGTTGGTCGCACACTGCTCGTCACACCAGCAAGTTGCCCCAAGGAACTGTGGTAAATGTAGTGGCGACGGCGAGTACGCCTATGCCACGATGTATAAAGAACAGTATGTGTTGCGTTAGCCATCCCTGGACACGTGTTTCGAGGTAGTTGCCTCTCGTCAGCAGGGAGCAGGTCAGTGTAAAGGGGTGCCGCGTGGACTGCCAAAATGTAATTAAAACAGGTCAAGTACCTCTCATGGCGCGCAGGTGCAGATCCAAGGCTCGTCAGCCCGTTGGCTCAAGGGAGCCGTAATAAATTGTGCAAAAGTTGGTCGCACACTGCTCGTCACACCAGCAAGTTGCCCCAAGGAACTGTGGTAAATGTAGTGGCTACGGCGAGTACGCCTATGCCACGATGTATAAAGAACAGTATGTGTTGCGTTAGCTATCCCTGGACACGTGTTTCGAGGTAGTTGCCTCTCGTCAGCAGGGAGCAGGTCAGTGTAAAGGGGTGCCGCGCATTAGAGGTACTTCACCTGTTTTAATTACATTTTGGCAGTCCACGCGGCACCCCTTTACACTGACCTGCTCCCTGCTGACGAGAGGCAACTACCTCAAAACACGTGTCCAGGGATGGCTAATGCATACACATACTTTTCTACATACATCGTGGCATAGGCGTACTCGCCGTCACCACTACATCTACCACAGTTCCTTGGGGCAACTTGCTGGTGTGACGAGCAGAGTGCGACCAACTTTTGAATCATTTATTACGGCTCCCTTGAGCCAACGGGCTGACGAGCCTTGGACCTGCACCTGCGCGCCATGAGAGGTACTTCACCTGTTTTAATTACATTTTGGCAGTCCACGCGGCACCCCTTTACACTGACCTGCTCCCTGCTGACGAGAGGCAACTACCTCGAAACACGTGTCCAGGGATGGCTAATGCATACACATACTTTTCTACATACATCGTGGCATAGGCGTACTCGCCGTCGCCACTACATCTACCACAGTTCCTTGGGGCAACTTGCTGGTGTGACGAGCAGAGTGTGACCAACTTTTGAATCATTTATTACGGCTCCCTTGAGCCAACGGGCTGACGAGCCTTGGACCTGCACCTGCGCGCCATGAGAGGTACTTTACCTCTTTTAATTACATTTTGGCAGTCCACGCGGCACCCCTTTACACTGACCTGCTCCCTGCTGACGAGAAGCAACTACCTCGAAACACGTGTCCAGGGATGGCTAATGCATACACATACTTTTCTACATACATCGTGGCATAGGCGTACTCGCCGTCGCCACTACATCTACCACAGTTCCGTGGGGCAACTTGCTGGTGTGACGAGCAGAGTGCGACCAACTTCTGAATCATTTATTACGGCTCCCTTGAGCCAACGGGCTGACGAGCCTTGGACCTGCACCTGCGCGCCATGAGAGGTACTTCACCTGTTTTAATTACATTTTGGCAGTCCACGCGGCATCCCTTTACACTGACCTGCTCCCTGCTGACGAGAGGCAACTACCTCGAAACACGTGTCCAGGGATGGCTAATGCATACACATACTTTTCTACATACATCGTGGCATAGGCGTACTCGCCGTCGCCACTACATCTACCACAGTTCCTTGGGGCAACTTGCTGGTGTGACGAGCAGAGTGCGACCAACTTTTGAATCATTTATTACGGCTCCCTTGAGCCAACGGGCGGACGAGCCTTGGACCTGCACCTGCGCGCCATGAGAGGTACTTCACCTGTTTTAATTACATTTTGGCAGTCCACGCGGCACCCCTTTACACTGACCTGCTCCCTGCTGACGAGAGGCAACTACCTCGAAACACGTGTCCAGGGATGGCTAATGCATACACATACTTTTCTACATACATCGTGGCATAGGCGTACTTGCCGTCGCCACTACATCTACCACAGTTCCTTGGGGCAACTTGCTGGTGTGACGAGCAGAGTGCGACCAACTTTTGAATAATTTATTACGGCTCCCTTGAGCCAACGGGCTGACGAGCCTTGGACCTGCACTTGCGCGCCATGAGAGGTACTTCACCTGTTTTAATTACATTTTTGCAGTCCACGCGGCACCCCTTTACACTGACCTGCTCCCTGCTGACGAGAGGCAACTACCTCGAAACACGTGTCCAGGGATGGCTAATGCATACACATACTTTTCTACATACATCGTGGCATAGGCGTACTCGCCGTCGCCACTACATCTACCACAGTTCCTTGGGGCAACTTGCTGGTGTGACGAGCAGAGTGCGACCAACTTTTGAATCATTTATTATGGCTCCCTTGAGCCAACGGGCTGACGAGCCTTGGACCTGCACCTGCGCGCCATGAGAGGTACTTCACCTGTTTTAATTACATTTTGGCAGTCCACGCAGCACCCCTTTACACTGACCTGCTCCCTGCTGACGAGAGGCAACTACCTCGAAACACGTGTCCAGGGATGGCTAATGCATACACATACTTTTCTACATACATCGTGGCATAGGCGTACTCGCCGTCGCCACTACATCTACCACAGTTCCTTGGGGCAACTTGCTGGTGTGACGAGCAGAATGCGACCAACTTTTGAATAATTTATTACGGCTCCCTTGAGCCAACGGGCTGACGAGCCTTGGACCTGCACCTGCGCGCCATGAGAGGTACTTCACCTGTTTTAGTTACATTTTGGCAGTCCACGCGGCACCCCTTTACACTGACCTGCTCCCTGCTGACGAGAGGCAACTACCTCGAAACACGTGTCCAGGGATGGCTAATGCATACACATACTTTTCTACATACATCGTGGCATAGGCGTACTCGCCGTCGCCACTACATCTACCACAGTTCCTTGGGGCAACTTGCTGGTGTGACGAGCAGAGTGCGACCAACTTTTGAATCATTTATTACGGCTCCCTTGAGCCAACGGGCTGACGAGCCTTGGACCTGCACCTGCGCGCCATGAGAGGCACTTCACCTGTTTTAATTACATTTTGGCAGTCCACGCGGCACCTCTTTACACTGACCTGCTCTCTGCTGACGAGAGGCAACTACCTCGAAACACGTGTCCAGGGATGGCTAATGCATACACATACTTTTCTACATACATCGTGGCATAGGCGTACTCGCCGTCGGCACTACATCTACCACAGTTCCTTGGGGCAACTTGCTGGTGTGACGAGCAAAGTGTGACCAACTTTTGAATCATTTATTACGGCTCCCTTGAGCCAACGGGCTGACGAGCTTTGGACCTGCACCTGCGCGCCATGAGAGGTACTTCACCTGTTTTAATTACATTTTGGCAGTCCACGCGGCACCCCTTCACACTGACCTGCTCCCTGCTGACGAGAGGCAACTACCTCGAAACACGTGTCCATGGATGGCTAATGCATACACATACTTTTCTACATACATCGTGGCATAGGCATACTCGCGGTCGCCACTACATCTACCACAGTTCCTTGGGGCAACTTGCTGGTGTGACGAGCAGAGTGCGACCAACTTTTGAATCATTTATTACGGCTCCCTTGAGCCAACGGGCTGACGAGCCTTGGACAGGCACCTGCGCGCCATGAGAGGTACTTCACCTGTTTTAATTACATTTTGGCAGTCCACGCGGCACCCCTTTACACTGACCTGCTCCCTGCTGACGAGAGGCAACTACCTCGAAACACGTGTCCAGGGATGGCTAATGCATACACATACTTTTCTACATACATCGTGGCATAGGCGTACTCGCCGTCGCCACTACATCTACCACAGTTCCTTGGGGCAACTTGCTTGTGTGACGAGCAGAGTGCGACCAACTTTTGAATCATTTATTACGGCTTCCTTGAGCCAACGGGCTGACGAGCCTTGGACCTGCACCTGCGCGCCATGAGAGGTACTTCACCTGTTTTAATTACATTTTGGCAGTCCACGCGGCACCCCTTTACACTGACCTGCTCCCTGCTGACGAGAGGCAACTACCTCGAAACACGTGTCCAGGGATGGCTAATGCATACACATACTTTTCTACATACATCGTGGCATAGGCGTACTCGCCGTCGCCACTACATCTACCACAGTTCCTTGGGGCAACTTGCTGGTGTGACGAGCAGAGTGCGACCAACTTTTGAATCATCCTATATTAATACATAGTCCCGAGTGATCCTGTCTACCTCTAGATATTAACGGAGTGTGGAGGCATCCCACAATTTTGATGAATCCTTTTTCATTAGGTTTTCTAACTTCAAAAAATGTTTTATGAAATCTTTTGGTTTCTTTTCATATTTAACTCCACCTCTCTTTATTGGTGTAGGCATATTACTAAAAATATCCTCTTATTTGTATAAGAATTTAGTCAACTTAACAGACATTTGAAGGCAATCTCAAAAATACCAAAGCAATCAATCATAAAGATGTTTTTTTTATTTTTAAATGTGCAACCCCCTAATGTCCTTATCAGTTTTGGTATTCTGGGTTATTGAGCCCAGCATACTGGTACTCTCTAAAAAATTATTACATAAAGGTTTAAGACACACCTGAATTAAAAACTTCAAAATGCAGTTTTATACTTGATAACATGATGTATTTTTTCTCATATAGTCATTATATGAATTGTATTTTCTACAGTTAGACTTTCAAACAAATGCAATACCCAAACGAGATTTGTCATACACACAAAAACAGTTTAAATCGAGGCAAATTTAATAACATTAGCTTAAGTTCTTTGCTGAGTGATCGAATTACAACAAAGCCAACACGTTCTTTGTTGAGTGATTGAATCCCAAAACAGGCAATGCGTGTTTAGCAAAACATTACTTTTTCAAGGCTATAAAAAACACACAAGAGTAACACTGTTAAAATTCCATTGTGTCTAACAAAGATTCACAGTTTTTGCTTATTTATCTTTTAAAGGGTTATCATCCTATGTGTACATTATTAATCTCCTATTTCCTTAGCTCAGTATTAACATGCCATAATACTTTTATCTTTTCAAGTTTTCCTTAAATTACATCTCGGAGATGGAGAGAGACACAATCACAAACATATCCCCCTTTAATTTAAAAAACAAAATCTCCCAAATTATCATATCTGATTACATCCCCTACAGATACTCCTTTCCCTCAGGCACTTATTTTACAGTGTCACTTTCCAAAATAAAATTGTTTCCAGGCATTGATCATCTTTTGATCACAAATTAATTGAGTACAGGTGAAAGACACATCTTTTTTCTTTATTTAAAAAGATGTATTCCAAATTATAATTCAATTGTACTTACAGACCGTAAGAACCGTCATCTCAATTTGAATAACTTGTACACATTATATTACATATTACATAACCCTAGTTGCAATTTAAGTCATCTTTCATTCAACAAACTGCTGGTTATTGGAGAATGTGTTGTAATACCATAAGATTGCTTGGAGACTTCCTTTAGGTTCAGTTTTGAACATCCAGCACAACGAATATCTGTACTAAAAATGCAATCCTAAACATAAATTTAAAATTCAAAGTCCAATGCTTAATCAACTGTCCTCAAGTTACTAAATTGTCCATATTAATCCTCAGTATTGCTGCAATTCATATCAGAATATCTATGTGTTATATTTGTTCATAAAATTTTTATAAAATTCTAAGGTCTCTCACTACAACCGCATCACTGTTCTATGTGGGGAGAGGAGTTGGACTAACGGCTAGGACTGTCAACCTCGTATTTGGGGAACCGGGTTCGAGTCTCGGCAATGACGCTGCACATCCTGTGATTCTGGTCAAATCACTTAATCTCCCTGTGCCTAGCGAAAAGGAAGGTGTCCTCATGTAATGTAACTGGTGCTATGTAAAGCGCTTTGATACCTGATACCTTCGGGTCAAGTTTGCGCTATATAAAACTCCGTAAAATAAATAAAAATTTAAATTACAATAAAAAATAAATTACTCCTGTTCAAAAAGCAAATTATCTTACACTCGAAATCCATGTGATCCTCTTCCAGTGGCATTAATAGGAATGACCCAATCATTGTTTTTTACAGCATTCCAACCCATTAGTCCGTATGTGTAAATCATATATGTTGTTTCAGAATAGCTTTATTGTATAATTAATAATAATCTTTACAATATAAACTGTTGCAATATTCCAAGTAGTAAAACACTGATGCATAAAGTCAATAGGAACCAAAGCGCATTAAGGTATAAAAAATATAATGGTTACTGTCTCATTAAAACAAGAATTAAAGTGCAGAGTTTAAAATCTGATGGAGTTGAGGGAAACAAGAAATACGGCATGTGGTAAACAAATACACTACCTTAAAGTTCTTCATCAAGGTTAAAGTGCTTACAGTAATCTTCCCATCATTAGTCTCTCACAACCGAGTTTGGAAGATAGACTTCTGTAATGCCTACCCGGGGCATCAAAGGAGTGTGTGTAGCAGCTTTGAGTCTTTTTCCCGCTGGCTATAAGGTGCTTAAAGACAGTTATTATCAAAACTATCAAAACAAGGAAGGAGTTGGCAGTCCTGGCCCGGCACCGGAAGCTGGAAGCCATCTGCGCCGAGTACCGACGGCTAGTGGCTCTGGCGGAGGAGGAGGAGGCGACAGCAGCTGCAGCCTCCTCCAATGCCCCGGGCCCCAGCCAGGCCCCTCCAGTTATTCAGCACTGCGGTCAGGCAGCCACCCATCGCCGCCCACCAACAACACCCAGCACTACTGTTGCCTCCCCGTGGATGCAACTGCAGGGCATATGCGCGCTGCATGCTCCTCCGGAATGCGCGACTGGAGGAGGAGCTAGAGGAGGTCAAGAAGAGGCTCAAGGTCCTGGAGAGAGACATCCGAAGAGCCCGCCGCTAAAGATCCTGTTCAATTGCCCCTTTTTTATATGTTCTTTTGATGGGTGGGAATCGGGCGTTGGGGTTTCTATGGACAATTGGACATTTGATTTTTTGGACTTTTTGTTTTGGACATTGGTTGGGGTTAGGGAGAGGGGTGGGTCAGGTGGTGTTGTAGGATTTTTTACAGTTTATTTTTGTTAGGGGACTAAATTATATATATTTATACTTTACATATGATTTGGTTAATGTTTTGTGGGTGGGGTTACTGTTTTACGTCACGCTGTTCCCTTGCTGCTGCAGGGCCACAGCCAGTGTTTGATTTAAATAATTGACTGACTTTGTAAGACACAAATAGATAGATGCGGTACCCCTCACTGAGTGACGTCCTACTAGTACAGTCAGTCTCTCCTCCTCCTCCTAGTCCATTATACCTCCCACAAACATCTTTTCTTTTCTTACCTGTGATTGATGTTTAGGTTAGGCACAGCGATGGCTGCATGACGATGCAGGTTGGATTTCCAAAGAGAATGCAGCATCAGATGCCATGGTTGTGGTGGTAGTAGTAGTACTAGACACTGGCAGTAGCATTTACAAAAAAAGAAAATGATACAGTCAGTCGCCTGAGAGAGACTTTGGGAGGAGTAGTAGAGCGAAGTAAATAAAACATAATGGTGGAGGGGATAGCCTAGTACAACAAGTTACAAACTGTAGTTGTTTTCGAGTCACTCTAGGCCTACACTAGACACAAGCGTAACCTTTAGTGCTGTGTGTAATAGGAAGGATGACAATCAATGCCGGCAATTAAGGATGATGGATTAGGTTCCTTTGTTAAAAAAGTTAACTCGCAAATATACTTATCATCATGGGTGGGCAAGCAGAAAAAGATCCTCCCCCTGCCTTGAAATTGAATTAGTGTTGCTTTTGCCACGTCCGCCCCAGCAAGCGTGTGATCAATTATTGGTGTACATTAATGTAGTCACAGCTCAATAAATCACACAGCCTGGGGGAAGAGGGTTAGGGTTTGATGAATGGTTGGGAAGGGGGGTTTTGGGGAAGGTTTGACAAAGAAAAAAAAGTACGCATGGACAAACAACAACAAAAGAAAACCCACTCTTTGTAGACTACCATGTCCATAAATGTGTTAAGGGTGAAAAAGGAAAAAGGAAATACATGCATTATGATGATAACTTGATGGTTAATAATGATAAGTAAAACCTACTAACTTCTACTAGACAATTAGACGGTGCAGCGCATCTGTATTAAAATTATGCACTTTGCCTTGCCTGTCTGCCATCATAGAGACACAGATTACATACAGTTTGTGTTCTGTTCTGTTGTCCCTGGCTTACTTTTAAAGATAGCAAAGAAAATTTAAAAATAGCTATAGGGATGAATTATAAGCAGAGAGCAAACATATTTAATAATAACAACACAGTGTTAATGATTGAAGACAAAACATGAATCAAATTGTTAAAAGGTGAAGAAAGTTGATACTGTTACTGTGTTATCCTGGTCAAATGGGGAGCATTCTTCTTGGTCCTCAGTCCCTTCCATGGATGCTCCGTCCATCAATTTTTGGTGATGCCACTGCCTGCCTGGCATATGTAGATTCGTTAGGAAGGTAAGTGTGCATTGTTTTTCCAAGTATAGCACAGGGTAAAATCCGGCATGTAAGTGTAAAAATGGAAAAACAAATGGGATATTGAAAAATCAATGAATAACAAAATGCATCAATTACGGTGGAGTGCAATAAGACAGAGAAGAGAACACTTTTAGAATGAGTCTGCATGGATAGATACATCATGTCTGTCTACAGCATTTTTTAAGCTACACCAACAACAGGACAGAGCATGCCCATTGTACCGGGTCGTGACCAAACCTCCATGTAGCTGAAATTTTGACAGAGCCAGACAAAGCACATACACAGCAACCTAGCATTTTCAAAATTAAGTGAATAAATCAATGCACCGCTGTCAGTCATACCACTGCACTCGACTCAACCACTACACAACATGTAAGTCTGCTGTGGTTATTGTTGACTTGTGTTTACCTTAAGGCACTTCATGAAACAAAGTTATTCCATCAATCAGCTCCGATCCTAAGTACTGACTGACTGCGAAGAGTATTTGTGGTCATCATGATCATGGTGTCCAACTCAGTCTGTAGTGTACCGAGTGAGTCCAGAGTCCATATTCAAATATCCTGCAGTAGAAGTACAATTTTGTTACTAAACAACAAGTCTGTTTACAGCGCCATTAAACAGAGACAGTTACAGGAGGACACATATACAGCAACATAGCATTTTCTAAAGTAAGTAACTAAATCAACACACGGCTGTCAGTCATACCTCCACCAGTACACTCGTGACTACCCAACTCCACCACTACACAGACATGTAGGTCTGCTGTGGTTGGTGACTTATTTACCTGTTATGCCACTTGATTTGAAATGACCAGAGTTATTCCGTCGATCATCTCCGATCCAACTGACTGACTGCGAAGATAGTATGGTCATCATCATGGTGTTGTACGTGTTGGCCAACTCCAATTCAGTCTGTAGTGTACGGAGTACGACTCCGACTAAGTCCATAGTACTCCATATTAAAAATTGCAATGGATATTGTCCTGCAGTAGTAGGAGTACAATTTGGTTACTTATTAAACAGCAAGAAGGGAAACATTGACTGTCACTTGAGTCACTTTGGTTGGTAGATTAATTACTAGTGCAGTTCGACTTCATGATGTCATCAACATCAACACAAAAAACAGCAATCACTCTGAGTCTGCACACAACGCATGCCAACATTACCTGTCTTGCTCTTCTCTTTGGCTGTCAGATCCTAGTTCTTTCTGAAAGGTGTGAGTTTTTTTACCCAGCCAGTGGCCTCATTATATTACTCCACATTCATTTTGAGTGTTAGTCGCTGTTTTGGTTTTCTTACTTATCTGTGGCACTTTGTTGCAGTTGAAGTTGGTTCACATGGTCAGTGTTGTGCAATGGGCCGCGGCCTGGATAGCGGTCATTGGTCAATTGAGTTTGCATAAATGAAATGTGACATGTAAGCAAGTTTCTTCGAAGAGTCTCTCTTGTCTTTCTCTGCCAAGTACCTTCTGTTCTGACATTGCTGAGCTTTTATGCCTGCCGAGGCGGTAGCCTAGTTCTGACAGTGATGAGTTTCGTCTCGGAAACAAAAGGAGGATGGCTATAGTCACGTTCCTCTTCATCTGGAGGAGCTGTTAGAGGCAATATTTCTTGTACTATTCTCCATCCAATGTCTGGCTTGAGGGAAATGTAATTAGGAAGATGGAGCAGGACTCTGAGGAGTGGGCAGTTAAATGCACTGAGGTGCAACTCCAATAGGGAAAAAAAAAGAGAAGACGGTGGTGATGGATTTGATGTGATTTGATTTGAAGCAGAAAAAGACAGATACACACACAAATAAAGGAAGGTAGAAAGTAACAATTTGAAAGCCTAGTTGTCAGGGAAGAGGAGCTCGTCCTCAAACTCTGGTGGTTCGGACAGAAGTAGGTCATGTAACCCACTACTTACGTCATCGAAGTCGCTCTCCTCTTCCTGCTGTGCTCTACGTATTTCGTAGTCCGGTGGTATAAAGTGCTGATTTATTTTGATCATAGTTAACCTCTCCACGCTTTTGGGCTAGAGACTGGTCCTTTTCAAAGTTACAATGGCACCAGCAGCACTGAAAACACGCTCAGAAGAGACACTTGCAACAGGGGAAGCCAGATACTTTAGCGCCAGCCTGCTGATCTCTGTCCATTGGCTTCTTTTCCCATACCAATACACCAATGGGTTTCGAACCATGAAGACCTCTGTTGGGTCATCCAGATAGGCCTGGACCGTCCGCTTAATGCTCAGGGGTGCTCCGATGTGCTTGGCCTCTTTTTCCTTTGCATCAGCACTGGACTTCTCATACCCCTGCCGTAGAAACCAATCAGTTGCCGATTGTAGTGTGGATGATCCTGTTCTTGCTGTTGTTGATGTTTTTGGTAGTGTTGGTGTCGGTGACTGCTGGGAGGCAAACGCACTGCCCTCAAGCTCTGAAGTAGAACTTGACTCTGGAATCTGCCCTGTAGTACTTGTTCTGGCATGGGGCGGAGGGCCTCTAATTACCAGCCGTTCGTTTTCAAAGTCAATGGCTTGCTCAGCTATCAAAGTTTTGTACTTGGCAACATCCACTTCTGAAAAAGGAATTACGGCCTTACTGTTCAGAAATACTTTGTACCGTGGATTCAAAATTGTGGCAGTAATGTAATGTGGCTGTGACACAATGGTATTTTGAATCCTTGTATTTTGTGATAAGCGAACGGCTAAGGATTCCGCCAAATAATTTGCGTCTTGTTTGTCATCCACACCTTCGTACGTTTCAGACACCTCCTTCAGCTGTTGCTCTAGCATGTGCAAGAATGGGATAGCTTGGCCCATAGTACAGTCCTCCCTGATGACTTCACGTGTGAATACCTCAAAAGAAAGTAGCATCTCTGTCAGGCATTTAACGAGGTCCCATTGGCCCATCTCAACGGTCATGCATCTCACAGTAGGATCCCCTAATCTTCGCATGACATAAGCATTGAGTGGTATGTACTGCTCAAACAGACGATCAAGCATGTAATAAGTTGAATTCCAATGTGTTGGCACTTCCTGGATGAGTGCTTTGACTGGCATTTTATGCTCAGGTTGAATGAAACTCAGCTGCTTCCGGGCTGTAAAAGAATGGCTGAAATGTGTGCATATTCTTCTGCAGGTGACCAGTAAGTTGCTGATTTTGTATTAATTTTTCAGAAAGTCTTGAACAACAATGTTAATGCAGAGTCCCAAACACGGGACCCTGAATTAGCCACCATCTTTCATGGCCATAACTACATTACTGCCATTGTCCGTGGCAACAAAACCAATGTTAAGCCCTCTTGGGCGCAGCCACTCAAAGACCTTGCTGTTAAACTCATCCAAAATGTTTTTAGCAGTGTGAGATTTCTCCATGGCAAACATGGCTACAGTTGCATGTTTGCAAGTGGCATGAAAAATCTCAGCAACGTCGACACCAGAAGATATCTGTTCTTTAACCCCCACGAAAGAGATCCAGGGTGCAGTGATGCACATGTAAATAGTAGCTTGGCAACTGGTCCACATGCCAGTTGTCAGGTGGATACTCTGAACAACACTCTGCTTCAAGTCGTTTCCAAGCAATTCCAGCATGTCGTGATGCAGTGCTGGAACAGCAACTCTGGCAAAGTAGTAGCGGCTGCGAACCTGCCATTTTGGGCAGATGGCTGACACAAATTCCAGAAAACCCACCCCTTCAACAAAAGAAAAAGGGAGAAGGTCCAGTGCTAACATTTTAGCCAGCTTCGCATTGTACAAACGTGCTATTGGGTGGTTGCATTCGTACTGCCCCTCCTCCCTAAACATGCTAATAATGGTTTTCATTTCTCTTAGGCTCAACAATGCACTTTTGCGGTACTCCTTGATGTCTCAGGCTGACTCTTACTCTGGTGCCACTGAGATGTTGCTGAAGATGTGGGCGACGATAACACTGCACTGCTGGGGACATGGCTTCTTCGTGTACCACTACCAGAGAGAATGTCTCACTGTCCTTCCTCTCCCACCATCATCAGATCTTCTTCTTCTACTCGTTTATCCCCACCAACACCAATGTTTGCAGTTTTTATGCCGCAAAGGTGGTCCTCCCAGTTGATCAAGGGGTGTTTTTTCAGATGGGTTATTTGGCCTCCGGTACCATAGTTTGTACCAAGATTACCCCGACTAACAGAGGTATTACAAATGGAGCATATAGCAATGTTCTCCTCCTTTTCGCTAACCGTAAAGAAGTCCCAAACTGGGGAGCTTAACTTTTGCCTCCTGCTGGAGGTGCCACTTCTAATGCCGGATGAACTGGAGGGTGTGCGTTGAATTTGACTCTGTGCTGTACCACTACCTACTTCTACTGAGGTGGTGGTTGTGCTGGATGTAGGTCGCTGCCGGGCCTTGCTAATGCAAATATGGAAGCTGTAGGTCGTGTTGGTGTTACCTGTGTTGGAGGTATGCGTGCTACATCCCTCGCAGCGATTTTGGCTAGGGTAATAATGTTGGTCTCCATCTCCTCGGGGCCGGGAGTGATGTTCGTGATGACTGGCTCATCATCATCATCCTGCTGTTCTACATCAACCTCCATAAGTGTAAGGCTTTCTGGAACTTTCCTTTTCCCTAGCCTACTCTTGGGACGTGTCTCCCTCTCAGACTCAGTTTGTGGCTTCCAAGTGGCATCTAGATCATCAGAAGGGGGGCTTTGTGAAGAACTTGATGGACTAACCCTCCTTTTCCTTGCTGGGGATTTGGAAGACAATGGATCTTCTGAAGGAGTGGCTTCCTTTTCTTATTCCTCTGCATGAGGCTCAATTTCCTGAATTGCCCCTACTTCAGGAGGAACAACTACTATTGTGGACGGTGGTTGCGGCAGTTGTTGTTGACCACTTATCTGCTGTGTTTCCTCCTACCTTGATTGTGATAAGTTTAGCTCAGGCTCAGCATCACTGGTTTCCACACTCATGTGCTTGGGCCTGGGTTGGTGGGTTGGGCCCACTGATACGGAGGTGCTGCCCCCAGCTTGCCCCCTGGACACCACTGCTGCAGGCGTCATTTTTGGTTTCCCAAAAAAGGTTTTGGGCGTCACACCAGACTTAAGTGTCACTTCCTTCTGTTCCTTCTTCTCAATAGCAACTTTCTTGGTACTGGAGGACCCTGGTACCTGCTTTCTTCGGGGCCATCTTCTTCAGATGTCAGCAGCACTCAGTCAGTTGCACACGTTGCAGAGATGTATGGTCAGGTCACTCACGCTTCACGTCGTGTACAGCAGCAGGACGTGTGTCTGTCACGGGCGATGGTGACACACCTCCTCCTCCTCCTCAGTCTTTTGTGCACCTAAAAGCAAAAAAAGTCAAAAGATAGTACAATCAAACTAATATAGTATATAACTTCTTAGTATGTGGTGATCACAATTATTAAAATTTAGTAACTCAGTGAACAACAACAGTATAGCCAATTATGAGACTTTGACAACAAGTCCTGGTGTACTGTGTAACTGTATACTCAGGAAGAATAAGAATAGCAAAGAACAAAAAATGTAGTGGAGCCTGTTTGGCCTAAATTTGTGCATCACGTGTGATGGATGCAGCATCAGGGAGCTGCAGCTGGCAATGGGGATGGATTTGGAAGCAGTAAGACAAGAGGAACAATGGAAAGACAGGCAGGCCTATGTGGCAAAAACAGCACACTACTAACTACCACCACAAAATGGCCACCAGTCACATGGTCACTCACAGGCACAAGGCACGGCAAACAATGAACTCAGGCAGGCCTATATGGCCAGACAAAGGATGCCTGATAAACAACACAGCTTTAATGCAAAAAAGAAAATCCACATGGCTAAAAACACGTTGGAAAGTTACACAAGAACCACAACAACAACACATACACATGCAAAAAAGGCATTTATTTAACACACCCAAAAAGTGAAATATACCCCCCAAAAACCCCACATTTTGCAATTCAATCCAATGCCATCCATGCCCTAAATGAAATTCAACAGACACCACAGAAACAGTTGTTTTGTGCACCCATGAGTCCCTCTGGTTCTACTAGCTGAAAAGGCCTAACACACATCCAAAAAGTGAACCCCCCCAAAAAACCACATTTTACAATTCAACCTGAAGCCATCCATGCCCTAAATGATGTTTAAATTCAACAGACAACACAAAAACAGTTGGTTCATGCACCCATGATGATTGATGAGTACCTCTGGGCCCACTGGCAGACTAGGCCACAAGCTTGGAGGCCTATGGTAAAAGCACAGTGGCTGATGGTCACACAAAATGGCCGCCACCTCATGTCCAGGCCACCCACAGCAACAAGAAAAGGAAGACAAGAAAGACAATGCAGGCCTATGGCAAAAGCACAATGCCTGGCTTAACAAAATGGCCGCCACCCACATGGTCAGGCCAGCCACAATAACAGGAAAGTGAAGACAAGTTCAAGACCAGGAAGTTGGAGACTCTAGGGAACTTCCTTCCTCTCTTAAAAATTATTAAAAAAAAGAAAAATGACTCCTTGCTCAAAAAACTACAGCCAAATGACAACCTGAGGAGTTTTCTTTAGCAAAATGAACAAAATCATAATTTTTTAGAAGGTTTTATGCTGCTCGAGAGATATTCTTTGCCAGATTGCAAATTCTGCGTGTTGAGCATTGCGATCTTTACAAAAAGTCGTTATCGCGTGCACGAACACGCATGTTGAGCGCGCGAAGAAGACAAAAATTGTAAGTCCGCATTGTCGCACAGTGCGGAGTTGCCAAAACTGTGCGAGCTGAACACCTAGGGTTACCTACTGGCTGAAAAGGCCTATTTCTTTAACACACACCAAAAAAACTGAAATGCCACCCCAAAAACCATATTTTGAAATTCAATCCAAATGCCATCCATGCAATAAATGATGTTAAAATTCAACAAACATCACAGAAACAGTTTTTATGTACCCATTATGACTACCTCTGGGCCTACTGGCAGACTAGGCCACAAGCTTGGGACTGAAGCCTATGGCAAAAGCAACCACACTGCCTAACTCCACAAAATGGCCGCCACCCACATGGCCAGGCCACCCACAATAACAAGAAAGTGAAGACAGACAATGAATGCAGGCCTAAGGCAAAAGCAGTGCACACAGCCTGGATGGCTCCACAAAATGCCGCTAGCCATGCACAACAAACAGAAATGGAAGACGGACAATGCAAGCCTATGGCAAAAGCACAATGTCTGACTTCACAAAATGGCCAGCACCCACATGGTCAGGCAATCCACAATAACAAGAAAGTGAAGACAAAGGACAGGACCAGGAAGTTGGACACTTTGGGGAACTTCCTTCCTCTTTTAAAAAATTGTAAACAAAAAGAAAAATGACTCCTTGCTCAAAAAACTACAGCCAAATGACAACCTGAGGAGTTTTTTTAGCAAAATGAACAAAATCATCATTTTCGAGAAGGTTTTATGCTGCTCGAGAGATATTCTTTGCCAGATTGCAAATTCTGCGTGTTCGGCATCGCGATCTTTACAAAACGTCGTTATCACGTGCGCGAACACGCATGTTGAGCACGAGAAGAAAACAAAAAGTGTAAGTCCGCGTTGTCGCGCAGTGCAGAGTTGCCTAAACTGCGCGAGCTGAACACCTACGGTTACCTACTGGCTGAAAAGGCCTATTTATTTAACACACACCAAAAAACTGAAATTCCACCCCAAAAACCACATTTTGAAATTCAATCCAAATTCCATTCATGCCATAAATGGTGTTAAAATTCAACAGACATCACAGAAACAGTTTTTATGCACCCATGATGATGACTACCTCTGGGCCTACTGGCAGACTAGGCCACAAGGTGAGCAGGCTAAATATCGAGTTTTAAATTTCGACCTACAAGTATATCGAGTTGTTAATATCGTAGGTAAAGAATATCGAAGTCAAGAATATCGATGGACAGAATATCGACCCCAAGGTGAGTATTATCGAAGTTAATAATATCGAAGTCATAAATATAGATGTAAGTAATATCGTAAGCAAAAATTTCGATGTCAATAATATAGATATTTTATTAGTGTAATGTATTTTAATATGTATTTTATTTGTCTGTTAAAGATTATTGCAATGTATTTTAATACATTTAAAAATAAATGTTTAGAGATTAATAATTATTTAAGATTTAATTTAGCGTTTTAGTATCAGAGCGGGTTGTGGGTTTATAGGGGAATAGGGTGGGAAGTAATTTAATTATAATTAATGAATTAATATGTATTGTTTAATTGGTATTTATGATTAATTAATTGTTAAATAATTATTAAATATATTAATTGATTAATTAATTGTTAATTAATTATTAATTGTAAATTAATTTTATTAATTGGTTAATCATATAAGTTATAATTAGTTTAATATTAATATTTATTTATTGGGATTGTTAATTAATTAATTGTTAATTACTAATTAATTGGTGATTTAATTTTATTAAGTGATTAATTGATGATTACATTAATTATGTGAATTTTTATGTGTAGTGGGTTGTGGGTTTATAGGGGAATAGGGTGGGATGTAATTAAATTAAAATAATTAATGATAATTTTTATTTATTTCTAATTAATAATAATTAATTGTTAATTAATTATTAATTGGTAATTAATTGTTATTCGTACGTTAAATATAGTAGATATAAATAATTTATTATTTCATGTTATTTGTTGTTATTGCTAATTAATGTATTGTTAATTAATAATTAATTTGTGAAAAATTGTAATTTGGTAGTTAATATGTATAAATTAGTAAATAATACCTATATTAATTATAAAGAATGTATTATTAGTTGTAAATAATAGATCAATTGATATTTAAATGTATTGTGTATTTTGTATGTGTAGTGTGTTGTGTGTTAAAGGGGGAATAGTGTGGGATGTAATTCAAAGTTATTTATGTAAATATGTTTTTAAAATAATTGGTATTTAATAATAAATATTTTGTAAATTAATTATTAACATGCTATTTTTTCATAACTAATTATTCAATTGGTTATTATGTTTATAGAATCCCTATGCTATCCACTGCTTTCCCAACTGTTTAACTATCAGGAGTGGGAATAGTAATTTTTACCCCTACGCTATCCAGCGCTTTCCCTACTGTTTCACTTACTGGAGTGGGAATAGTAATTTGTACCCCTACGCTATCCAGCGTTTTCCCTACTGTTGCACTCTCTGGAGTTGGAATAGTAATTTTTACCCCTACGCAATCCAGCACTTTCCCTACTGTTTCACTTACTGGAGTGGGAATAGTAATTTGTACCCCTACGCTATCCAGCGTTTTCACTACTGTTGCACTCTCTGGAGTGGGAATAGTAATTTTTACCCCTACGCTATCCAGCGCTTTCCCTACTGTTTCACTTATTGGAGTGGGAATAGTAATTTGTACCCCTACGCTATCCAGCGTTTTCACTACTGTTGCACTCTCTGGAGTGGGAATAGTAATTTTTACCCCTACGCTATCCAACGCTTTCCCTACTGTTGCACTCTCTGGAGTGGGAATAGTAATTTTTACCCTTACGCTATCCAACGCTTTCCCTACTATTGCACTCTCTGGAGTTGGAATAGTAATTTTTACCCCTACGCTATCCAACGTTTTCCCTACTGTTGCACTCTTTGGAGTTGGAATAGTAATTTTTACCCCTACGCTATCCAGCCCTTTCCCTACTGTTTCACTTACTGGAGTGGGAATAGTAATTTGTACCCCTACGCTATCCAGCGTTTTCACTACTGTTGCACTCTCTGGAGTTGGAATAGTAATTTTTACCCCTATGCTATCCAGCGCTTTCCCTACTGTTTCACTTACTGGAGTGGGAATAGTAATTTGTACCCATACGCTATCCAGCGTTTTCACTGCTGTTGCACTCTCTGGAGTGGGAATAGTAATTTTTACCCCTATGCTATCCAGTGGTTTCCCTACTGTTGCATTCTCTGTAGTTGGAATAGTAAATGTTTTCCCTACGCTATCCAACAGTTTCCCTACTGTTGCACTCTCTGGAGTGGGAATAGTAATTTTTACCCTTACGCTATCCAACGCTTTCCCTACTATTGCACTCTATGGAGTTGGAATAGTAATTTTTACCCCTACGCTATCCAACGCTTTCTTTAATGTTGCATTCTTTGGAGTTGGAATAGTAATTTTTACCTTACGCTATCCAGCGCTTTCCCTACTGTTTCACTTACTGGAGTGGGAATAGTAATTTGTACCCCTACGCTTTCCAGCGTTTTCACTACTGTTGCACTCTCTGGAGTGGGAATAGTAATTTTTACCCCTATGCTATCCAGTGGTTTCCCTACTGTTGCATTCTCTGTAGTTGGAATAGTAAATTTTTTCCCTACGCTATCCAACACTTTCCCTACTGTTGCACTCTCTGGAGTGGGAATAGTAATTTTTACCCTTACGCTATCCAACGCTTTCCCTACTATTACACTCTCTGGAGTTGGAATAGTAATTTTTACTCCTACGCTATCCAACGCTTTCCCTACTGTTGCACTCTTTGGAGTTGGAATAGTAATTTTTACCCCTACGCTATCCAACGTTTTCCCTACTGTTGTACTCTCTGGAGTGGGAATAGTAAATTTTACCCTTACGCTATCCAACACTTTCCCTACTATTGCACTCTCTGGAGTTGGAATAGTAATTTTAACCCTACGCTATCCAACGCTTTCCCTACTGTTGCACTGTTTGGAGTTGTAATAGTAATTTTTACCCCTACGCTATCCAACATTTTCCTTACTGTTGTTTTAGTTGGAGTTGGACTAGTAGTTTTATTGTGTCTGATATTTAATATGTTTTGTATTATTTTAGCTATTGTAATATATCATTAATAATAAAAATTATTCACATTAAAAATATTTATTATTATTTGCTATATGTAAATATTAAATATTTATTGATGTTATTGTTTTATGTGTATAGATGTATTGGTCATTTTTAAAACCATTTAATAATTTATACGTTACAGAAATTATTATTAAAATTAATTATTAAGTAAGTATATATATTATATATTATATGTATATGTTTAATTAAAGTTTTATTAAATTATATATATTAATTATACATTTTAAATATTATACAATATATTTAATTATGTTTATTTAATTTCTAAGTATTATTTGGTTTATTTTACATATATTTTTAAAGTAAAAAAAACCCGATATTTTTAATAACGATATTTTTGACATCGATATTTCATTTTCGATATTTTTGTACTTACCATGTTGTAGATAGGATGTCGATATTCTTGACATCGATATTTTTGTTGCGATATGTAATGTAATGTAATGTAATGTAATGTAATGTAAAGATGAATTTATACCGCGCGGCTACCACTCCAAGGAGCATCTTGGCGCAAAGTCAACCAGCTGGAGAAGTTGAAGGGGGAAGACATAATTCACACAGGTACCAAGACTACACCATAGCTAGGCAAGCTGCATCGGTAAGAGAAAAGATCCATGTTTTTAGAGCCTTTCTGAATTGAGCCTCCTGCGACAAGGAACGAATGAAGGAGGGAAGAGCATTCCAAGCCTTAGCGCCCAAGACGAAGAGAGATTTGCCACCCTTGGTGGCTAGTTTGAATTTAGGGATGGTGAGCAGATTCAGCCCTGAGGATCTCAAGCAACGTGCCGGATGGTAGCGTTTAAAGCCATTACACAAATACTTCGGGCCTTGCTGATGGAAGGCCCTGAAGGTAAGTAGAAGGAGCTTAAAAAGAATCCTTTTACCAATAGGGAGCCAGTGGAGTGTGTTCAGTGCGGCTGATGCAGACGATTTACGCGGCCAGCGTAGTACCAGACGAGCTGCAGCGTGCTGGACTATTTGCAGTTTACGTAGAACAGTTTTAGTGGTTCCAGCGTATAAACTGTTACAATAGTCCAGCCTGGAGGTAATCAGAGCAACTGCGACTGTCTTCCTAGCTGGCAATGGCAGGAGATCAAAAAACTTCCTCAGTGATTTTATTATACCGAAGCATGAGCCTGCCACTGTCAGCGCTTGTTGTTTAAAGGATAGCTGGCAATCAAACCTAATGCCCAAGTTCCGGGCAGAGGAGATGGTCATAGGGGGAACTTCAGCATCCTCCGGCCAGCAAGTAGTTGGAGAAAACAGATTTTGTTTACCAAAAGGGATAATTTCTGTTTTGCCAGCGTTGCATTTGAGGTGATTGTCCGCCATCCAATGAAAAGTGGCAGCTAGGCACTGTCTGAGATTATCCTCACTTTCTGCATAGTCACCGTCTAGCACTAAAATAAGCTGAGTATCATCAGCATAAGAGACACTACTGATCTGGAAGCTAGTAATTAATTTCATCAGAGGGACCATATACAAGTTGAAGAGCAGAGGACTCAAGCTTGATCCCTGAGGAACTCCAGAGCAAAGAGGTCTGGCCTCCGATTGAAAATTACCAAGCACTGTAACTTGTTGTCTGTTAGTAAGAAAATTTTTTAGCCAGGCCAGAACCACCCCACCTACTCCTGCGGCAGCCAGACGGTTCAGAAGGATGTATTTGTAGGTCGATTTTCTTTCTGTCGAAATTATGTCATACAACCAGGCCACAAGCTTGGGACTGAAGCCTATGGCAAAAGCAAGCACACTGCCTAACTTCACAAAATGGCCGCCACCCACATGGCCAGGCCACCCACAATAACAAGAAAGTGAAGACAGACAATGAATGCAGGCCTATGGCAAAAGCAGTGCACACAGCCTGGAAGGCTCCACAAAATGGCCGCTAGCCACCCACAACAAAAAGAAATGGAAGACAGACAGTGCAAGCCTATGGCAAAAGCACACTGCCTGCCTTAACAAAATGGCCGCCACCCACATGGCCAGGCCACAACAACAACAAGCATAAGCCAAGGGGAACAAAGAAAAGACATGCAGGCCTATATAGAAAAAGCAGCACACTACTAAACCACCACCACAAAATGGCCCCAAGCCACATAGTCCCTCGCAGTCACAACAGGCCATGGAAAACAATGAACTCAAGCAGGCCTATATGACCAGACAAATGAGGTCTGCTAAACAACACAGCTTTAATACAAAAATGCTAAAACGAAAATCAACATGGCTACGAAGATTAGAAATTTACACAGCAGGCACACACACACATCCAACAAAGGTATTTATTTATTAACACACACACCCAAAAAGTGAAATACAACCCAACCACATGTAGCAATTCAATCCAATGCCATCCATGCCCTACATGATGTTTGAAATAAAATTCAACAGACACCACAGAAACATGCACCCATGGGTACCTCTGGGCCTACTGGCTGAAATTTCAAAGAAAAACAACTAGGCCCCTACTGAAACGGCAGGCCACCCACAACAATAAATTTTAAAAACGATGAAAATCCCCCAAAAATGTAGGTGCAAACAAGCCCCAATCAAACAAACAAGTACAGCAATACTCCAACTTACTTGTAAAATCTCAAATCCAAAAGTTCTCAAATCCAATCCAATGATATGATGCAGCAGACAGACACAAAAAGTGATCCTTCCAGCTCCAAATCCAAATGAAAGTGAACAGCACATGGACAAAGCACTGGGAGGAGCCTGCTGGACAGGAACAGGACGTTGGAGACTTAGGGGCACTTCCTTCCTCTTGAAAAAAAAAAAAAAAAAAGAAAAAGGACTCCTTGTACAGAAAACTACAGCCAAATCACAATCTGAGGAGTTTTTTTGAGCAAAATGATCATTTTCGAGAAGGTTTTATAATGCTCCAGATATATTCTTCGCTAGATTGTAGTTTCTGCGTGTTCAGGATCGCGATCTTACCAAGACTGCCGCCGGAAGTCAGGTCGCGTGTCCGCATATTGAGCGCGTGAAGAAGAAAAACAGCTAGGCTACGTTGCAGATTGCATAGTATTCGGTAACTACGCATTCTACGCGAACCGCGAAGTTACCAAAACTCCGCAAACTCCGCGAGCGTAGCGTAGTTCCCCGCCCAGGGTTACACAACATTGCGTTTAGTAAAAAAAAAATTTAAAACCACTACCACTTCTTTGGAGGGCAAAAAATCATGTTATAGTGAAATTTATCACTGACAAAACTGGAGGTTAAGCCAACATTACTCTCTGGTGGAAATTTACCAAGGCTCTGTGTTGGTAGAAAGTCACAAAAAGTGATGCAAACTGGTACAAACTCTTTAT
Organism: Triturus cristatus; assembly: GCF_964204655.1. NCBI lineage: Eukaryota > Metazoa > Chordata > Amphibia > Caudata > Salamandridae > Triturus > Triturus cristatus. Next base: position 574,866,770 of record NC_140582.1, on the reverse strand, counting down.
AAACTATTTACATTAAAGGACCAAAACTTTTGTCGCTGGGACATTATCTATAATCAACACAAATTCAGTATTATACAACTTTACATTACCTTGTGTCAAGAGGGCATTCCATGGGCGGTACATTGGCGTTCCCATGTTACCATCCAGGGTTTTTTTTACGCAAAGCTCTATCTACTAGCATCTGTGGGCAGGGCTTTGTGGCAACAATTATTCTATTTGACACAGCTGAAAAGTAGGAGAAATGTTTTTTTTCCAAACTTTTCACATTTTGTATGTTTGCTGCATTGTACAACACACATACAAAGCAGGAAAAGGTGTAAAGTATGACTGAGCATAGTATTTCAAACATTTTCTTCAAGTACAAAAGCTATACTAGACATCACACACTGAACATGGATGTTTATCTATTCCCTGATTAGGTATGAGCAAGGCCACTGGAATTATGCGTCAAAGGACAGCCAAATTCTGTGGCAGGGTTGACTAAATAATACGGCTAGAAAATGTTAATGAAGATGCCTAATGTGGCACATTTTCTGATAATATTACTTCAGTCATTTTTTATTTTTACCCTTGTTAACAGTGTCTGTGCTTTGGTTACACCTCATTAGTACCAGGTGAACACCAAAATATAGCAATTAGCAACAGAAAGGCGAACAGCAAATCTTTGGAAAGGGTCTTCCACTGCACAGCAAAATGTGTTGCTGCGTTTTATGTAACTTTTGAACCGTTTGAGATACAAACAATTTCTTTGCTTAAATCTGTAGATAATGCAGCAGATAATGGATTATGTGGCAAATGTGGCTGATCCATAATTATGTGAAAAATGCCAGGGCTGCAAAATCGCATAATTCCAGTGGGCCTAGGTATGAGAAATCATATTCCTATTCTGACTGACTGACTGAATGTATTTATAGAGCGCACTTATGCCGAGGCGTCTTGGCGCTAGGTAGCCACATCTGGGAAACACTGATGTTAGTTTTGTAGGAAAAGCCTGGTTTTTATGGCCTTTCTAAAGATTGAGCGAAAGGGCTGAAGGCGTAGAGAGACCGGGAGTGCGTTCCATAATTTGTCCAGGAATGAAAAGTGTTTTCCACCCCATCTTACCCTTTTGATTTTGAGAGGAAGGACCAGCCCGACGTCGGAAGATCGTAAGCAGCGAGTTGGGGTATAACGAGGAAAGAGGGATTGAACATCTACGGCCCGCCTCCATAAAGGGCTTTGTGAACAAGGCAAAGGGCCTTGAAATCAATCCTGCGTCTTACCGGAAGCCAGTGAAGAGCTTTGATGCTTGCAGAGGTAGGATGGTGTTTCGGAAGGCCACATAAGACTCGGGCAGCAGCGTTTTGAAGTGATTGAAGTTTGGTCAGCTGTCTAGCCCCTGAGCCCAGATACAGTGCGTTACAATAATCTATCCTAGATAGAATAAGAGCACCCACTACAGTTTTCCTGAGGGAAGGCGGGATGTATGGGAGAATTTTGTAGAGGAGTTTAAGTGTGAAGAAACAGGCGGAAACCACTTGGTTGATTTGGGGGGCACAGGTAAGCCCACCGTCAAGGAGAAAACCAAGATTTCTAGCCTTGGCTACTGGAGAGGGGCACAAACCGGCCTCCGGGGGCCACCAATGCTGGTTCCAAATGGAGGGTTTATTTGCGAACTCAAGTACCTCAGTTTTTTGGGCATTTAGCTTTAAGAAGTTAACCCTCATCCAGGACATTACGGAGGAGAGACAGTCGCGGAAACGCTCCGCTGGTTGATTGTCATTTTTGGTAATTGACACCAATATTGTGTGTCATCAGCGTAGGAGACGAGCGCTAGGCCATGACTCTTGATCAGTCTGGCCAGTGGGGTAACATAAATGTTGAAAAGAGTGGGCGAGAGTGCAGAGCCCTGTGGAACTCAGCCCGGGAGTGTAAACTGTTCCGATTGCATACCGTCCCAGTGGATTAGTTGTTCCCTAGCGTCAAGGAAGGAAGTGAGAAGGGATAGGGCTTTATCATTGACCCCCACGGCTTGCAGCCTAGTTAGCAATACTGTGTGATTTACAGTATCAAAGGCTGCCGTGAGTTCTAGTAGTATTAGGGCCGCTCTTCCTCCATCGTCCAGCACCCTTCTAATTCCTTCAGTTGCCATGATCAAGGCAGATTCCGTACAGTGTTGAGATCTAAACCCATGCTGAGTGGAGTCTAACAGGTTGTTAGCCTCCAGGTAGGACGTGAGATCCTGATTGATGGCTTTTTCCAGAATTTTAGAGGTGATGGGAGACATGAGATGGGGCAATAGTTTTTCGCCTCCAAAGGATCAAGCGAGGGTTTTTTCAATATAGGCCTAATACAGGCCAGTTTCCATTTTGCCGGAAAAATCCCTGTTCCGATTACTAGATTGAGCAGCGGGGTCAGTGCTCTGCCGACTTCTTCTGCAGCTAGGTGTAAGATATACGGGGGACAAGGGTCAAGCGGGGATCCTGATTTAGTCTGTGCGAGCAATTCAACCACTTGCTTCAACTATTCTCATGTTCCCTCATCTCAGTCTACCCTATGCAAGTTGAAGTCCACCTCTAGGACAGAAAGAAAGCTCTACCAAATCCATTTAAATCTAGTTTCTCCAACCATAGGGAGCATAAAGCTACTCTGCTTTTCCAGCATGCTCTGAAGATATAGTTTACCCTCTTATGGGGCTGAAGCTGCTCCAATAACTGGCGGTAAGAAGGAGTTACGAAATCATCTCTTAGCCCCATTTTCTCGAGACAAAACATACTTTTGATAATCGTGTCTCCTATTTTTTCATTTGAAGTTAGGAAAATGTCAACTATTAAAGTTCAATTTTGGTAGAGAAGAGAAAAATTTGACATTTTAGCCACATTTCCAACAGCAATTGAAATAGACACTTTAGCCTTTCATATAGAAATGTGGATATTTCGCATGAAACAATTTTCAGTCAGAAAAAAAAATATTACAAAAACATCCAAAAGTATTTCCTAAATGTGAATCAACGAAGACGGGTAGTTGTGCTTTCGTTTTCGCACCTTAATTGCAAACAAATATTTATTTTTTATTTTTATGGGTCCAGTATAAGTGACAGTAGTAGTAACCAAAAAGATGGGGCTGCATGGTTGTCATCACGCTACTACCCCAGGTGTTGTTTCCAAGCTGGGTAAAAGGACCCCAACTGTATACAATGTTTATATAAGAGAAAACCAAAGCACTCATATGGTGGCACACAATAGCATAAAATTCAAACAGTACGGATTGAATTTAAATGGATTTTTAATAGATACAGCAATCTTGTATTCTTCTGTACATTCCACTCTGACAAATTCTTTCTTCAACAAACAGCTGACATGTGTTTCGTCACTGCGTGACTTTTTCAAGGCTTCAAAAATAAAATAATTTGACCGTTCATATAGCCAGATCTGGATGTCATCTGTAATGGTAGGGTATAGCCTCCCATTCGATATTTAGTTGTATCCAGTACAACCTTTGGTTAGTGTAGGTAAATCGTCACAGGTTCTTGCAAGAAACATACAAAAGTGTTTTTCAGTGTTCTTCCTCAAATGTGTGTATGCAACTCCTCCACACAATATGTTGCAACACTTAGTACTCATATTAAACGATTCAGATGAAATGGTGTACAATCTGTGATAAGCTCCAATTCTGGCCATATCTTCCTTGCATCTCCCAGAGAAGGGAGGAAGATACGGCCAGAATAGGAGCTCATCATGGACTCCGTTCTTTCATTCTAACTCATTTGGATGCCTGTTCTTGGATATTTTGATATATAGTTACATGTTCAATGCTTTGGACCAGTGTTTAGTGGTCTCATACCACACTTGACTACAGACGGTGTGGATTGCATGCCAATTTAGCTTAATCGTTTCATATTAGCACTAAATGTTGCAAAATATTGTGTGGAGGAGTCGCGTACACATGTTTGAGGCAGAACTTGTGACGATTTACCTACACTAATCAAACATTATACTGGATAGAACTAAATATCTTATGGGAGGCTATCCCCTACCATTACAGATGACATTCGGATCTGGCTATATTGTATTGTATTGTAATTGAATTTATATAGTGCTTACTACCCCTGACAAGGTGTCGAAATGCTTTTTCCGCGATTAGCACACTACTCCGGGACCCATAGAGGATTAGTGTTGAATTAGTATAGTGAAACATGCAAGTACATTTTAAGTGGTGGATAGGTTAGTCAGTTATTTGGATTCGGAAGGATGGCAGAAGGATAGAAGAGGAAAAAAAAGGTTTGTATTTATATAGTGCTTGTTACCCCTGATGGGGTGTTGAAGCATGCTACTTCGGAAACCCAAGGATTAGTGCTGAATTAGTATGGTGAAATATGAAAGTAATTTGAGTGGTGGATATTAGTCAGTTATTTGGAGTGAGAAGGGTAGCGGAAGGATAAAAGGGAAAAAAGGTTTGCATTCATGTAGCACCTGTTGCCCCTGATGGGTGTTGAAACGCTTTTCTGGTGAGTGGGACGCTACTCCGGAACCCATAAAGGATTAGTGTTGAAAATTAGTATAGTGAAGTATGAAGTAATTTGAGTGGTGGATATGTTATTCAGTTATTTGGTTAGAGAAGGGTAGGTTGCGGGATAGAAGAGGGAAAGAAGCTTGTCTTTATATAGCGCCTGCTAACCTTGATGGGGTTTCGAAGCGCTTTATTGGCAAGTAGCACGCTACTTTGGAACCCATAAGGATTACTGTTGAATTAGTATGGGAAAACATGAAACTAATTTGAGTGGTGGATATGTTAGTCAGTTATTTGGATTGAGAAGGGTTGGGGAGGGGTAGAAAAGGGAAAAAGGTTTGCATTTATATAGCGCTGGTAACCCTGATGGGGCTACTCTGGAACCCATAAAGGATTAGTGGTGAATTAGTATAGTGGAATATGAAAATTGAGAAGTGAACATGTTAGTCTGTTATTTTGATTGAAAAGGATAGTGGAGGGACAGAAGAGTGAGATTATAATTTTTTTTGGGGGGGGGTCATAGCAGTAGGAGGAGGCTTTTGGATGAGTAAAAAGGGGTTTTTAGGGGAAGAGTCAGAGGGGAGAGTTTATAAAGGTTTGTTTTGAGGGATCGGTAGAGTAAAAAGAGGTGTCAGATGATGCAAGGAGGGGTAGCGTAGGAGAGAGTCTAGAAAGGGTTATTTTGGGGATCATAGTAGTGGCATGGGGGTTTGGATACATGAGAGAGTGGATGTAGAGGATATATTGATAGATGTATAGGGTGACAGATAGGGTAGTGCATTGGAAAGAGAAGTAGAAAGAAGTTTGAGATGAGTCAGAAGGTTGGGCCAGAGAATATATTGAGAGAAGTATAGGCTGAGAAATAGGGTATTGCATTTGAAATGTAAATTAGAAGAAAGTGATAAATATATAGATCCATAAGTACATTGAAAGTATATAGATGCATAAAGGAGGTACGTAGATACAGATTAAAGACATTGATAGAGGTACAGGATGAGAAATAGGGTAGTTCATTGCATATGCTTTTTCAGGAGAAAGGTAACAGACACACAGATCCAAGTACATGGAAGGTACAGAGTTGCACAGTGGAAGTAAGTACATGTAGAGCAAAGATGATTTTTATTTATTTATTTCCAACAACATAATTAATCTACATGTTTATACAAAGCAATACACAAAGATAGGTACATATCTATAGTGTAAATAAATGCTTATATACAGAGGAATATGCTGTAAATTTCTGTTTGCGTATGGTGCTTTTGTGGGGAAGAGCCAATTCTTGAGTACTTTTCTGAAGATAAGGTGGTTGTCGGTGGATCTTATGTGGGGGTTCCATTGAAGAGTTCCATAGTTTGGCTGCTTGAACAGAGAAGGCCACCCATGTTTTTTTTTCTTGTATCTTGGGATTTTGAGGCGAGATGCCCCCTTACAGCGTAGGTTCCTTTGTTGAATGTGTTTAGTGATTTTATTCCTGATGAAGAGCGGTCCCATTCCATGTATTGCTTTGTGGGTGATACAAAGTAGCTTGAACGTGGATCTTCTGGCAACCGGTATCCAATGCAGGGTTTTCAAGTCAGGTTTCGCGGTTTGATATGCAAGAGTAGTCTGGTAGCCAAGTTCTGAATCTGTTGTAGTCTTTTCATGGTTGTTAAAGGTGATCCGTGGTAGAGGCTATTGGCTTAATCGAGTTTGGACAAAACAAGGGAGATGGTAGCTTGGACCTTGTATGGAATTCCCAAATGAGGGAAAATTCAGCGCAGCATTTTTTTAGTGACAAAGTTTGATCTTGCTAGTTTGTCCACTTGGGCTTTCATCGACAGCTTGGAGTCCATGGTCATTCTGAGGTTTCTTCCTTTCTTCGATACTTTAGGTGGTGATCCCAGGTGGTGATCCCAGTTCATCAGGCCAGGCGGCAAGTAGGTCGTAATGTTTCCAATCGCCACACCTGAGTATTTCTGTTTTTGAAGCATTCAATTTGAGATGGCTCCAAGTCATCCACTGATCCACGGCTCTGAGACAACTAAAAATTGGGGATTTTTCAATGTCTTTGGGGCATTCCAGTTGAATGAGTATTTGCGTGTCATCTGCGTAGTTATAGCATGTGAGGTGAAATTGATTGATCAGTACTGGTAATGACTTCATGTAGATGTTGAAAAGCATGGGCGAAATGATAGAACCTTGAGAGACCCCTGCTTTTGTGGAGTATGGTTTGGACAAGAAAGGTGGGGTATGGATGACATTAGTTCTGTTTCGAAGGTAGGACGTGATCCAGTCTCGAGCAGTTCCTTCTATGCCAGCTTCATAGAGTCTTTATTTCAGAGTGTCAAAGTCAACTGTGTCAAAGGCAGCCCAGAGGTTCAGGAGGAGTAGTGCAGCAACCTCGCTGCGGTCAACTGTATTCTTCAGGTCATCCCAGATGGCAAGGAGGGCAGATTCAGTGCCTCTTCCCGGATGGAATCCTGTTTGGAAGTCTGAGAGTATGTAATTCTCTTCAATTAATTGTGACATCTGGGCGAATGCTGCTCTTTCTATCAGTCTGCCCAGGAAAGGTCCATTTGTAATGGGTCAGTCAGTAGTGGTCAGGGTTCAGGGGGTCCTAGTTTGTTTTCTTCAGTAAAGGGCATATGTGTGATTTTTTGAGTTCTTCTGGAAATATTCCGGTAGTTAAGGAATCGTTGATGATTCTTCTTACTGGAGTGGCAGCAGAGGTTGTTAAAAGAATTGTCTTGAAAGTTTGTGGTGGACAGGGGTCAGAAGGGCCGCTGGCAGGCCTGCTTGCTTTGACCAGATCCATAAATTCATCGTGTGAGATGTGTTGGAAGGAACGGAGAGGCTGGGTTAGAGTATTTTTGGATTGGTGTTTTATACAGGGATTAGTGCTGGTGCTTTGTTTCTGTTTTAAGAATGAGTCCAATGTGTCTGCTTTGTCTATGTAATGATTTGCCAGTTTGGCTCTGAAATCTTGAGTAACAGGATGAGTTCCTTCTAGACAATTTGGTATGTCAAATCCATTGAGTATTTTATAGAATTCTTCATTTGCACATTTAACATTTTGAATTCTGTCTGAATAGTATCTTTTCTTAGCTTTTTTGATAGATGACTTGTATAATCTGTTAATTTTTCGTAGGTGAAGTTTGTCTTGTTTGGCGTTTGTTTTGAGCCACGTACGTTGCAGCTTTCTAATTTGTTGTTTTATGTCTTTTATATCTAAGTTTCTCCACTTTTTTTCTTTTGTGCTTTTGTGTGGTTTTGAGTGGTATCAGGATGTCAAAAGCTTCCTGTAGCCACTCATATAGATTTTGAACCAAAGTTATTGTTTCCAGATTTGTACTTGATGTTAGTTGTGTTTCTAAGTGTTCCAAATTGAGTTTGTTCCAGGGCCGATAGGTGGATGGATGTAAGCTAGTTTTAGGCGAGTCACTTAGTGTTGTTTTATGTTGGAAAGCAAGCAAGTGTTGGTCTGACCATGTGACTGGAGTTACAGTTTGAAAGGTAACTTGTTCAGTATTAGCAAAAATGACATCTAGGATATGTCCAGCAATGAGTCTGGGTTTTGTGGACAATCTAATGCAGGTTCAGTGCCTATTGTTTTTGGATGGGTCATATTGGGTTTGTCAAACCCAAGTTGAGGTCACCCAGAATGCATAAGTTGGAGTGTATTGTTATCAGGTTTGAAACTATGTCTAGAAGTGAGTCTGAGAATGTTGCCTTTCTAGCTGGAGGTCTGTAAAGGAGCAGGAAGTAACAGGATGAAGAAGATGTAGTATTGCATCTTGTTAGCAGAGGCTCACAATTATTTATGGAGATGTAATCAACTTTAGTGATATGTAATGTTTGCTTGAACACAACAGCTAGACCACCTCCTTTTTTGCCTATAACATAACATAACACGTGTATTTGTAGAGCACACGTTCACCACTACGGGTATCTTGGCGCTGAATAACAGATGTTTATTGTTACCTAACTCAATGGTACTCATTTTATCGACCTCAGATGGATGAAAGGCTGAGTGGACCCGCCGGGATTTGAACCTGTGACCATGAGGTCGAACACAGGCCCCTGCAGCAGACGCATTAGTCCACTGAGCCACCAGGCCCGGTATTTTGGGTGATTGTTTGATAGCCTAGAGGAATGGCTTCATGCAGGACTGGAGCCATATCATCTCCCAACCATGATTCAGTTATGAATAGTATGTCTGGTTTTGCATCTGTGAGAAGGTCATAGATGTGATGTTTGTTTTTAGAGAGGGATTGAGCATTTGTTAGTAGACAGTTTAGAGAATGGCCTTTGGTGATAGTGAGACTTTGTTTTGTAGTAGAGTGAACAGTATTGTGTGTGTTTGTCAAGTCAAAGTATGCTTTATTCGAATATCATTCATAAAAGCAAAAAAATACATTCGCGTAGACAATTACATACATAGTTAAAAAAGTATTAAACTGTGATCAAAGGATCAGATACGAAGCATACACATGAAATTTTTATCATAAGCATAACCACGCGGCGTGTTGAACTTTAGCGGTGAATAAAAAGTTTTTAAAACTCAACTAGATGATAAAATTATTTAAAAACCAATTAAATATAGCAGAAAAAATGTCATAAAACATAGGAGAGAATAATCAAAAGACTAGCAGTCTCTCCCGAATCGTGAGAATAGTCAAACGACTAGCAGTCTCTGTCTGATTGACCACGCCCAGCCTAGATATTTTGCAGTGGCTACAGATATCCATGGCAAAGTATTAGTTCGTATAATACGCAAGGCCACGGTACCACTGGTTGTACCTACAGTTTTACACATCGGGGTCAACCAGTTACACCTAGGGGCTGCGTAAAGCTTGCAAACAAATAAGAAATGACCAATGGTTTCTTTACCTGAGCCACATACAGGACATCCATCGCCAGAACCCCCTTCCCACTTAGATGTCAAAAATTTAAGGGGAAGTGCACCTACTCTAAGTTGAAAAAGAAGCTTTCTTTCTAAGGGCCTTGTTATAATATCCCAGTATGGTTCCAGACAAGGATACATCTTTGCCTCTATAAAATCTGAAGTCATAGAACCAACACTCATACTATTCCAATTCCGTCGAGCAACCAGCTCCCAATAGATGTTCTTTAGAATGCTTTTGGGTGGAAAGCTGGCTCTCGCAGGATCATCCCAGAGTGAGCGCAAGCCAAGCTCATACAGGGATGTCCTAAGCGCCTTTAACCATTCTATTTTGTGATCAACATCAGACCTTATGATGTCTAAGAAACCATCTGCATAATGGGAAAGAACAGGAGTCGTCCATAACCTGCGCCAATACAAAATCGGGCGCAGTTGTACCATGTCTGAAATTGCTTTTCTGCCCAAATCATATTTGAGGGGCACCAATGGAGTACTTTTAGGGAGTCCTGTTATTGCCCTAAGAAATTTGTTTTCTGAAGATTGGAGTGCAGCGACCTTCTCAAAGCCCCAGAGCTCAGCACCATATAATGCGGAGCCTAGAGCTTTTGCTTCATAAACCTGTAGAGCAGGTTTTACAGGTTTCGTCAATGATTTTCTGTGCTCTGAGGAAATGGCACCTGCCAATTGCCTATGTCTGAGTGTAGCAATGTCAACGTGATGTCGCCAGTTCTTCTCGCTAGAAATGTGCATACCCAGGTATGTAAAAGTATTCACTACTTCTAGTGGGCGATCATTTAAAATAATTTTTTATTTAAAGCTACGATGAGGGTTAAATATCATAAGCTTTGTTTTGGCAGTGTTAACTTCTAATCCATACTCCCCACAGAATTGGTCAAAAATAGATAATGCGCGCTGCAGACCACTCGGGGTTTTAGATAGGATGAGCGTGTCATCAGCAAACATTAAAATAGGAGTTTTTATCCCGGCTAAAAAGGGAGCGTCCACTTGTGCAGAGGTCATGCGGGCTACCACATCATTGATGTATAGGGTGAAAAGAACGGGAGCCATCGAACATCCCTGCCAGACTCCCCTTTCAACAGGGAAGTCCGTGGTTACCGAACCAAGTCCTCCCCACTGAATTCTGGCATAATTAGATTCATGTAGCCTCATTATTAAGGACAGTAGATCGCTGGGGAGACCCTGCTTATTTAGAACCGTCCAGAGATTAGAGCGAGGGACAAGGTCGAAAGCGGCCCGTAGATCTACAAAGGCTGCATACAAGCTGCCTTTGCCCAGGACCACCGTCTTCCATTGTAACAGGGTAAAACGGAATACCTGGTCGACCGTGCTTGTGGACCGTCGAAAGCCAGCCTGGAATGGTGAGAGAGCATTTGTCTCATCCGCCCATTCCAGGAGCCTATTGACGATCACACGTCCCACAACCTTTTGGATGGTATCAATAAGGCTTATTGGCCTGTAATTGCCTGGTAGGGATCGGTCACCCTTCTTAAAAATAGGAATGATAACTGCACCCTGCCAGGATTTTGGTACCGCAGCACCCAAGGCTATGGCATTAATAAGAAGGTGGATGTACTGGCACCAGCGATCCTTATCATTTACAAATAAGTCAGCTGGCACACCATCAAGACCAGGAGCACGACCACAGGCAACCGTGTTCAGGGCCAACATAATTTCAGCAGTGCCAAAAAGATTCACTTTAGGGAGGTCAACCCTAAGCTCCTGAGCCATGCTGTCATTTTTTGGAGCAGCATACTGGCTTTTGAAAATTTTTATCCATGCTTCTTCAGGCACATTGTTGTTTGGGGACCCCGGAGAACCAGCTTTACCCCATCTGACAACATGCCAAAATAACCGGGAGTCCCTACTGTCACTGGCTGCCTTTAACTCGATCCAGTGATGTTCGTCCCAAGCTTTTTTGGCCTTGGATATGCTAGTTTTATAGTTCTTCCTAGCGGCTTGAATTAGAGTGGATTGACCCCCTTTAATAGCTTCACCTAGGGCTAATCTTGATTTCCTGCATTGTTCATTATACCATTTGGCAGGTTTAAGAGCTCTATTGCCTTTATTTTTAACAGGTTTCAGAAAATACTCCTTGATCTTAAAAAAAAGAGCATTGTGTAATCCTTCAACTTCACCTAAGCCACTTCCAAGTGAATTTAGGTTCTTTATATCCGATATTACAGTGTCCACCCGTGAATTAATCGCGGCAATGACCTGGTGGTTGGTTGCTACCTTTTCCCATCTTAGCCTCCGCATGTCGTTTGTAGGAACGACCCGTGGGGGAGCAGTCGCGAAAGGACAAGGTGGTAAAATGGTATAAAGCCACCATTTATGAGTGGTACACAAAGGATTATGATCGCTCTCTATCCTCTTTACAACCTCCATATCGCAGATCAAGGGCCATAGTTTTAGGCTACATATCACATAATCAATTCTAGTGGTATGTCGGCCATTGTCGAATGTATTTGACCCATTCCTGTCGCCACTAGTCCTACCATTTAGGGCTCTTAAGCCCTTTTCGTTGCATAAGGAATTTAGGGCTATAACATCTGAAGTCCACCGCAAAACCGGTGGAAGCTCTAATTTGGGAACACCCCATTGTTGATCCTCCTCGTCACCAAATAAGTCATCATTATTAAGTAGGGGTTCAAAAGTTCTGTTAAAATCACCCGCAATGACAATGTTATTGTTTAAAGAATAGGTGTCGAGTAGACTACTTAGAGCGACTAAAGTATCGGACCTCCGGGCATATACATTATAAATGTCCAATCTTCCCAATTTATCTGATTCCAGTCTAATTAGTTGGATGTCTTGGTTATTAATATCAATAACTTTAATAACCAGCTTTAGGCACTGGCGAACCCATATTGTTAGTCCTCCCATAGGTCTGCCCCTAAGGCCCTTAGAAGCCGGCACAGAGTAATTAAGATATCCCTGAGCAAAACAAGGTTCACATGACCAAGTCTCCTGGAATATGCAAAGGTCATAATTGTTGACAAAACTAAGCCAATCTGGTGAATCTAGTTTGGAAATCAGCCCAGCAATATTCCAGGACAATAAGCTCCCATTAGATCCCTGGACATTACTGGGGCATATAGTGGTCAATGGAAGGTCATAAACTTGTTTTGGATAGATGTCTATAATTGCTTCCTTTTGGAGATTTCTTGTCTTATTTCTAGAAAGAAATGGATCAAGCATTGGTTGAACAGGGCTCGCTGTCGTGACCAGATTGTTAATAAGTCAATCTACATCTTCGAGGTTGGCTAACACCTCAAAGCGATTACTCGTCAAAATTGGGGCATTTATTTGGTTACATAATGAGGTCCCAAGATTAAAACTAGAAACTGGCCTAGGTCTAGGAAAGAAGTAAGTCAGTTCCCAGGTAGTAATATCGGACCTCCCATGATCTGTATGCCAGTTTAGGATTTAATTAACAGCCCTGGGGTCCCTGAAGTTAACCAGGATAATGTCTCCTTTTATGTTTTTTGGTGTATTACCCAACCATGATAAGCGCCTAACATGTAGGATTTCCCCATTAATGTACGAGGGGAGGGGACGATTTTGTCCCAACCAGTGAATCACCTTGTTTTTCAATTGGGAATATCCTTCTTTAACCTCGCTCTTCAAAATGGGAACACCCGCAAGCACCACTACAACCGGTACAGCCTCTGGTGGGAGATTAACAGAAGGAGAATCGTGCATCTTTGCCATAGGGGCTAAACGACGAGTCTCGCTGTCAGAATTTACTACCCCAGGTAATAGAATATTTCCTCCTTGGCATGGCATGACCTTTTTTGGCTGGATTGACTTGGCAATACTGGTTCTTCCTGCGTGGATGTTTATAGCGCTATTTATACTACTCTCACCCTGGCTAACTATCTGGTGTGAAAGTAGAATGGGAGATGATACCGCAGGAACGGACACAGTAGAAGACGGCATTATTAATTTTGCAGTACTCTTACATGAGTCTCCTTTGTTAATAACTATAGATTCTACTTTCACCAGCCGTTTTTCAATATTTTTTAGACTATCCAAAATGGGTATCAAATGGGTTTTGAACAATTTGTCTATGTTGCCCATTAGTTCTGCTATTGTGATATCATTTACAGAACACGATACCGAGGTACCAGGAAGGGGTGTATCAATGGCAACGTGGATGGGACTATTGGCAGTATGAGCCCGATTCGATTTGTGGCTGGGTTTGTGTTTGCCTTTATTTTTACAGGTTGTTGGATCTAGCTTCCTCCTTTTCTTTGGCAATGGACCTATTCGTTTAGGCGCCCCTGAGAAAATAGTGTTTTGAGATGATGATGCCACTATTTGTAAATCGTTAGATACAACTGGCGGAGAAGTTACCTCTGTAGGACATGGTGAGGTGGTAAAGGACAAATCTTCCAATAGCTCATACATGGAAGGATTACCAGGAGGTATAGACTTGTCGGTGTTATCCGAACAAGATAACGTCTCATGATCGGGGAGGGGGCTTTTATGAGATGAATTAACATTATCGAGCAAATTTGAAGTTATGGACATATTTTTTATATGCTCTACAGAGCTGCGACGTTTCGCCCTTAGTTCGGCAAGGGTCGTTTCTCTGTCAGCCCCGGAATTAACTTTCAAGACATAGCCATCTAATGTGCCCTTATTGCTGGCCATGATCATGTAGCTAATAGACCGCAACCCTAGTGAAGCACATCTAACAATACCTAAACGCAAAATATAAATTACAATACAATACACAAGATGAACATTTAAAAACTACTACCACGAATATGATATACCGCAAAGTCACAACAATACCGCGAAGAGTCAAGGGGGTGAGCCCGGCCCGGCCTCCTTCGGGCTACAGAGGGCCCGCCCTTTGCCCGGGCTTAGCCCGGCGCCGCCCGCGCGCGGTCCCGCGATGCGGTATCAGCGTTCGTTTTTAAAGCGCCTCCAGGCGCGAAACCGCGATCGGCGGCTTCCGGGTCCGCCGCTAGGGCCGCTGGGTAATGTAGTTCGTCTCCGCGCTGGGCTCCACACAGGCCAGGATGGCAACAGCAGGACAGGGAGCACAGTGCACCAGCACACCCAGGGGACTGAAAAAGACACAAGCAGCGGTAAGCACAGCAGTGCAGGCTCGAGGGAAAGATCACCCGCTCTGTCAGTGTCAGCGTTCGTTTTTAAAGCGCCTCCAGGCGCGAAACCGCGATCGGCGGCTTCCGGGTCCGCCGCTAGGGCCGCTGGGTAATGTAGTTCGTCTCCGCGCTGGGCTCCACACAGGCCAGGACGGCAACAGCAGGACAGGGAGCTCAGTGCACCAGCACACCCAGGGGACTGAAAAAGACACAAGCAGCGGTAAGCACAGCAGTGCAGGCTCGAGGGAAAGATCACCCGCTCTGTCAGTGTCAGCGTTCGTTTTTAAAGCGCCTCCAGGCGCGAAACCGCGATCGGCGGCTTCCGGGTCCGCCGCTAGGGCCGCTGGGTAATGTAGTTCGTCTCCGCGCTGGGCTCCACACAGGCCAGGACGGCAACAGCAGGACAGGGAGCACAGTGCACCAGCACATCCAGGGGACTAAGTGTGACCAAAACCAGACCGCCTCGATTGCACTTGTCTCTGTGAGTGAACAGTATTGTGTGTGTTTGTAGCAGGTGTGTTTTAGTGCTGGCATTAACCGTATTAGGATAGCAATCGTGTGGCTGTTCTGTATCATCTTCCTCATCCAGCATGTTAAGAAGGCATTTGGATGGGTCTGTGTGTGTATGTGGTGGAGATAGTGTTTGAGAGTGAGTTGGTGTGCTGTGTTGTTTTCGTGGTGTAACATTGTTGTGCAGTAGACATGGGGAAGCAAAGTTGTGAGGTGTGGCACATCGCTTATGTTGTCTGCGTGTGTTTATGGCGGAAGGTGTATGAGTCAGGGGTGGTGGTGCAGCATGTGGGTCATGTAGTAAGGATCTAAATTGTCCAATGGATGAGAGGCGGTTAGAAGAAAGTTGCTGTGTTGCTGAATTTGTGTTAGGTGTGGTGGAAGAGAGAAAGCTTGGCATTGGAGTTTGTTACTTTGTGTGGTTTGAAAGGTGGGAGTGTGTTTGTATTTTGTGATGGTAAGTATTTGGACGTGTTGCTCTTTGAAGATCTTGTTGTGCTGGTGTGTGTGATATGTTTTGTTTTTGAGGAGTAGTGAAAAGGGGTGCTGGTGTATTTGTTTCATTCAATGGATTTGGTTGTATAGTATTGTTTGTGGGAGTAGGTTGTACGGTAGAGGGGGTGGTGATGTGTTTATGAGTAGAGTGTATGTTGTGTGTAGGAGGGAATGAAGTAGAGGTAAGAGTGTTTGTCTTAGACTGGTTTGTTGCAAGAGTTAAAAAGTGTGGTGGTGTGCAGTATGTGTGTTGTGCATTAGTGTTATTATGGTAGTAGGGAGAGTAGGGTGTTGGTTGGACAAATAATGGAAGGATGAATATATGTTTGTTAGTGATAAAAGGTGGTCTGTTGGGTGTAATTAGAGGAGGAAGCATGTGTCTGGATGGGATGTAGTTATGTATGGTGTTGAATGGGGTTGTGTTAGTGATGAGTGGATTGGTTAGTGGTATAGGATAGAATTCTGTACTGTTTGTAGGTGATGGTGGGTATGTGTGGTAGTTGAATTTTTTTTTTTTTTAAGCCTTGGGAAAAATAATGTCATGTAGTGACGAACCACTTGTCAGCTGTTTGTTGAAGTAAGAATATGTAAGAATATGTCAGAGTGGATGGTAGTGAAGAGTACAAGTTTGCTGCCTCTATTAATAAAGTGTACCTCCCTTTAAACTCAACTCTTACTGTTTGGATTTTACACTATTTGTAAGACACTATATGAGTGCTTTGGTTTTCTCTTGTATAAATATTTCCTCAATGTGACCAGGTAAATTTCAAAATACGCATAAACTTTAAACAGTGAAGCTAAACTGTAGAAAACTTGAGTGAATTGCACTTTTCTGTTCTTGGAATTCACTTATCGTTTTGGAGTTCTTTTTGTATTTCTATTACATTGCCTGCCTTTGCTCGTCCTTGGAACTCTGCATTGAACCCTGTATTATCTTAATTCAAGTGTTAGCACTAAGTGCCATATGTACAAAAAAAAAATCCGGTTGGAAATGGCCCAGTTCACAGGATCGGGACGCTTCTGACTACAAAAATACTTTAACATATGTACCGAGCACAAATTGCAATTCAGTAACATGTTTCCGAATCACAATTTGTGTTTAGCGATTCAGGATTTGGAAGGGGCATGTTTAGGGCATCCCTCCCAAATAATTGCAATGGTAAGTATGAATGTTTTGCGACCGAATTACGGTCACAAAACTTTCATTTTTTATTGACACCTCAAGGGTGGTGGTAACTATTTACAAAAGGGAAGGGGTTCCCACAGGACCCCTTCCACTTTGTGACTGTTGAAACAAATCAATGGGCCACTGCCTACTCTTAAAAAATTAATCTTAAGCCTTTCATTTTATTTTTTTAAATGCATCACGTTTTCTTTAAGGAAAACGAGCTGCATTTCAAAACAAAAAAAGATTGCTTTATGAAAAATCAATCACCCCAGCAGGCCACCATCTATCTGATGGCTGCAATTCCTAATGAGTCGCAAATTGTGATCTACCTCATTAATATTCATGAGGTAGGTCTATTGTGACCCCATTCGAAAACGCTATTACTAACTTGTACATTTTTGTGCATTAGGAATTGCGCTTTCCTAATTGCGATTTGCAAAGAATCTCAATTATTAACTCGAAATTCCTACATTTACATGTGGCCCCAAGAAAGTGTAGGTAACACTTTAACACGAAATTTGCACCTCTGTTTCCTTTTCTGAATCGGGTGCATTTTCCTCGTTTAAAGATTACTCATCTTCAGTGCTGCAAGGGGTTTTCCTTTTATGAATAGGCCTCTTAATTTATCACAAGGCTTTACACTTCAACTTTACCATTACCTTACCACATCTCCATTTCTCTCCTTCCCTGCTCCTGCCTCGTCATGCATACGTCTCTGCCCACTGTTTACGTCTGGGCCTTCTCACTGTCATCGCCACGCTTGTCTCTTTGCCCGTTCCTCCTGCTGCCTCATGTTGTCTCTGCCTGCTTTGGTTCTGGGCCGCCTTGCCTCGAAGCCGTTTGTCTGTTTGCCTATTGTTCGCCAGCAGCGCTCTGTGCTTCACACCCAGCTTTACTCATCGCTGTGAGTCTGGCGTCGTGCCGGGGATTCTTGCCGTGCCTTGTTGCTATCCCCGCACCTTTCTTCCAGAGCAATGTTGTAGGTGTTAAGCTTCTGTTCAGGTTTTGTCAGCTTCCTTTTGTTGCTGTAAACATTCAAATTTCTTCTTCTAAATCTGATAATAGACCTCTCGAGTTTTATAGGATCCTGGCTGTCTGCGATTGCATGAGCCATTCATCAAAACCGTTGTCATAACACGAGCGCCTACAGATGTGCCGAATTCCAAGAGCATTGTGCAGCTGGCAAATGTTTAGCTCATGTCATTGGTATTGAAGCAGCTGAACATGTTCGTAAACCTATTGAGTCTCGCCGAGCACCTTGTGGCCTTGCTATATACTGTACACTTAGGGCCTGATTATGAGCAGGTCGCAGCATTCAGAACCTGTGTAAAGCCCAATTTGTGCAGGGGTCACATTTATACCTTACATGTCATGAAAACAATATTACTGTGCATATAATTACTGCCATGAAATAGTGCTCGTAACCATGAACACCACACAGTAGAAACTACAGAAAGGCAGTACATTCTCTAACTATATCTACCTGGGCACAGATAGCAGTCCTTATTTTGTCAAATTGGGGCAAAACGATGCGAATAGCACAAGAACTGTGCATGTTATCACGGCATATCAGGATAACCCTCGTTATCGGGCCCAAAAAAAAGGTCACAACGTCATAAATCAACCAAGTATTTCTTCAGCTACCAACCTTTCAGGAATGAAGACAAGCAGGGTGCTGGTTAATTAATGCGCGTCCCTTATGGTTTCACACACAGCCCTGCACTGCCCTCGGGGTCCTCTTCAGAGGTTCCCCCTGCCAGTGTAAAGCAGTCGTAATGCTCTCACTACAACGATGATCGATGCCAATGAGGGACAAGGAACTCACACCACTGATTTCAGTGGGGAGACCTTGCTGGGTCCCCCACATACGGTGTGAGCAGAAAGGTGGTTGCGACAGAGTTGGCGGGCCTCAAGCATAGGGCCCGCGTCATCACAACTTTGGAAATTCTCCTGTTGAAGCTACTGCGAGTGAGGATGGCTGTCCCAGCCTTTGAGGGCGTGTCTCCTCTGCCATGCGTTGGCTTCCCTGCTGCAGAGACCCCATTGGGGGGTGTCAGATGACTGGCGAAGGTAATCCCAGAGAGAGAGGGGATGCCACTGCACAGTAATTCCCACGCAAGGACGATATGTTGAGGTCCCCTTGTTGTGGGGGGGGGGGGGGCAGACCAAGGCTACACACCCGCACTTAAGTGATCAGTAGTGCTGGACCCATGCTGTTGGGGAATACCAGCTGCGCTCACCACACGCTGGCTGAGGACTTCCTACAAGTAGTGCCCTCACCTCCCTGGTCAGGTTTCTGGTTTCTGGGGCAAAATGAGGCGCTCCACCACGCTGTCCCCGGAGTCAGAAAAGACAAACATCGCTCACCCTGCGCTAGTTTCAGGTGACTGGCGAGGCAAGACTCAGAGTCACAGGCGACCAACTGGGGGCACGCGAGCAGAGAACAAAAAGCAGGCCAGCACATCAGGGTCCTTACAGCAAAGTGGTAATCCTCCTAGTAGTCCAGCACGGTCAGCACAGCAAGCAAGTTAGTCCAATGGCGGGTCTTTCTGGCAGCATAACAGTTGCTTCTGGCAATGTGCAGTCTGTAGAGCCAGCAGCAGCTTGTTACAAGTCCCACACAGTTTGTAAAATCATGGGGTCAGAGCCCCTGTACTTATACTCAGAATGTCTTTGATGTGGAGGTAACTTCAAAAGAAATATTAGAAATGCACAAAACCCTCCTTTCAACCCCAGCACTGGTTCCAGACGTCAGTAGCAGGCAAACAAACCCTTTCTGTGAGGGCAGGGCCTAGCCTATACACATGTAAGAAAGCACAGCCTTCCACTCTACCAGCCCAGGAAGACTATCAGTATGAAGATGGACACAGACACTTCTCCTGTTCCACCCCAGCCCTTCCTGTGTTGTGGCTGTCTGGAAAGTATGCACAAGCACAGCTATCACTCTACCCTAAACGTGGATTGGAGTCAGGCTGCAAAGCACAAAGAGTCATGAGCACATAGAAATGCTCCCTTTCTAAAAGTAAAATTTCTACAATAGTAATAAAAATCCACTTACACCAATAAGCAGGATTTATCACCACTATTCCAAACATAACAAACATGGCAACGCTACTCCTTTCAGATAAGAAATGAGCACTGAAAACTATATCAAGTCATTCCCAATGCAGACCTATGAGAGGAGCAGGCCTCATAGCAGGGAGAAACCAAATAGGCTGTTTGTCACTACCAAGAGAGGCCACACAATGAAGGCACATTTCCTACATTTTACCTACACAGCACCCTGCTTATATGGCTACCTACTGCCTACCTTTGGGGTGATCTATATGTAGTAAAAGGGGAGTTTCAGGCTTGGCAAGTAACTTTAAATGCCAAGCCACTGTGGCAGGAAACTGTGCATGCAGGTCCTGCAGTGGCAGAGGCCTGACACAGATTTGAAAGGCTAGTTCTGTGGGTGGCACACGCAGCGCTGCAGGCCCATTAGTAGCATTTAATTTACAATTTACAGGCCCTGGGTATATGGGATACCACTGCACAAGGGACTTACAAGTACATTATATATGCCAAACAGTTGTACACCAATCATACCATGTTTAAAGGAGTGAGCACATGCACTTTAGCACTGAATAGCAGTGATAAAGTGTCCAGAGTCCTAAAGTCAACAAAAACAGTTCAGAAAAAATACAGGATGAAGGCAAAATGGTTGTGGGTAACTCTGAGAAAAAGGGCCAGGTCCAACACTTGTTACATTTTGCTAAATGTACCAACAATAATGAACAGCATTCAGCAACTGGGGTTTCCCCTTTCTACTGTTTAACTGGTACGCACACATCCATGTATCTTACCCGAAAATGTTGTAATCCATTCCAAAAATGTACCTGCCATACAAGACTTTGTAAAACGTCCGGCTGATTCGGAACAGCAGGTGTTCTTACACTTGCATTAGGCTAAGTTGAGTACAGAAAAATATGCTAAGAGACATTGACAACAAGAGCCAGACTACAAGGTTGGAGATCAAGTTTGGCTGTCCACTAAACACCTGTGATTATAAGGGCCATGTAAGCTACAACCCAGCTATTTAGGTCCCTTTTCTATTGAACAAATCATTAACCCAGTAGCTGTGAAATTACAGTTGCCAGAAGATTTACCCGTTCGTCCAGTGTTTCATATGTCCCTATTGAAACCCTATTGTGCCCAGGCCCATCCTGCTCCCCCCCCCCACCTATAACAATGGATGGTCGTTTGGAATTCGAGATATAGATAATCCTTGATTCTTCTCTTGAGAATGGATGCTTGTTTTACTTGATTGCTTGGAAAGGGTATGGTCCTTAAGAGCAGTCTTGGGAACCAGCCAGCAATGTTCATGGCCCCCGCCAGGTTTGCTCCTTCCATGCCCGTCACTCAGACAAGCCACGCCCTGTAGGTCGTTCATTGCGGGAGGGAACTATCACAACCCCCTTATACACCCTCTGTGTAATGGGCCTAGTGCGCAGGGCTCATGTTGTATTACCCCTGTGGCGTTTAATGGCATGCTTTGATACCATGACTGAGGTTCCCCAAAGCCAGTGATTTCCATTGAGCTTGAAGCCCCTGTAAGCTTCCTCCCGAATCCTGTAAACCAATAGAGTACTTTTCACCAGCTGCTACTAAGGCCATGGTTTCCATTAAAAACGTTCGAGCAAAAATGATGACTTAGTTTTCTGGTTAATTGGTTCCAACTGTTACGTTCACCTGCACTTCTTGTAAGGTTAAAGGGAGTGTACTAACACCTGTTTCCTTCAAGAGTAGTTGAAAAACGTCCAGCCTTCCAACATGCCACATGTGAACTAGCTACATCTGTTAAGCCTTTGGAGGGTATAAAAACAACACCCAACCCCAAGTCGTTGCTTGACTTCGCTCGCTGTGAAACAATCTTCGCCCTTTTAACTCGCCTAAACTATCCAGCCTGAACCGAGAAGCGTTCTAGTCTCCTTCAAGTCCAAGTTGAACCTGTGGTTCAAGTGGCTCTTGCTCCCTTGATGCCTCCTTCATCTCTTCCTCCTGCACAGTTACTCTTGTTCCCCAGCGACTACCTGAGTCAGAACCTCAAGACCTTCTTTGAACTTCAGACAAGTGGAAATCAGGTTAATGCACACTAATCCTCCTATAGTAGTAAGAAGGACTGAGTATCAGCATCTTCAAAGACTAGAATTTTCCTCCATATTCTCCGGATCCTTCTTGCAACCTTGGCACTTGAACTGCGATTGTGCAAGATCTACAGAATTTAGCTCCATGTTTCTATGATGAACAGTAGTGCCAAGAGACAGCACTTCAGAGTGTTTGCTACATGTATGAACCATGTAACAAATCTGTGTTCCGAGTTTATTCCTTGTGAGTGCAAGTAACTCCAATATTTATTCCGAGTTTAATTTTTGGGAGTATCCCACACTCCAATCTGGGATTTTGGTTTTTCTACTCTCATGTTTTTCTGCTGATAAAACCTTCAAGTGTATTTCACTGAGTGAATGCATGGCCATTGTATATAGAGGCCTGGTAGTGTACTGATAGTAATTGCCTACTCAGGAGTGACAAATCCTGTTATGCAGTGTTGCACAGCCACTAAGCAGACCCAGTACCGCAAGTATGTCTTTTCTGATTTTATCTCAACTGACCTTTCCCTCAGGGGCAGCGCTTATTTTAAGGAGTTGCTGTTCCTTGAACGGACTCAGCTCTGAATGGGATAGGAGTTCTAGCATTGGCTCCAGTATCGTCTCCATGGTTGGGATCAGGTGAATGCATGAAGTTTGCACCTCATCTAAGAAATCAGGAGAAAAGGGACAACAAATAAGCGACAGTGTCCATGACCTCACAGCGTGGAAATGTGTCATATCACAATGCTGCCTCACTAGATACAAGGAGCGTCTTGAAACTAACGTGCAGACATGCATACAAGAAATGTTACAGCGGAACAGAGTCACCGCATTCACTTATCCACATAGTATGCACCTTAAAGACCATTATTAAGGTGCTAAAACATTAATACATGTGGCAGCACCAAGTGAACTGTATAATATAGCCATCAAGAAATGGACCCAATCCTAGACAACCATGTATAACCCCTATCACAGCCACCACCACAACAATTTTTAAACTTATTTTTCCCTTTGCCCATCTGCACAGGAAGTGACACCAGTGGATTTCGCAC
Organism: Triturus cristatus; assembly: GCF_964204655.1. Lineage (NCBI taxonomy): Eukaryota > Metazoa > Chordata > Amphibia > Caudata > Salamandridae > Triturus > Triturus cristatus. The sequence goes on along the minus strand of NC_140582.1, from coordinate 574,843,905 downwards.
CATCCATCTGCACAAGAAGCGACATCACTGGATTTCCCATCATCATTATGCACTGGAATTGACATCACTGTTTTCCTGCCCATGGTACCCTTCACTCATCTTTCCCCCCAAGACCTATTTATTGACAGGTGCAGCATGGATGCACCACTGGCAAGCCAAAGGCAAGCCAGTCTGCTCCTGTCTCACATCTTGCATAATCACAGACTACCGCCACCCGAACCCCCTGCTGCAGTAGGAATGACATTTTAGAAGATATCTGAGCACTGGCCTGAGCACACTAGCAAGTTGCTGAAAACCATCAAGAACCTCAACATCTGGTGCACAGGGGAACTCAGGCTGATAAAACGTCATTGCAAGCAACTGGGATGCAAATGGAGAACAAGTGAAGACATGGCAGATGCAGTTATCCTCAAATTAGCCCTAAGACGCTACTATCAACAGACATGGAACACCAAGCACACCGCTCATACAGGTCACATCGATGCCAGCAATAACATCAACAAAGACATCTTTGCCATCATCAAAGATTTCACCGTACCTCCTGCCACCTGGAGCGACATCACCCCCTCACATGGCATTTGCAATAAGCTTTCATAATTCCTCTGTAACAAAATCACCTCCATATATAGCAGCTTAGACCCTAAACTGGACCCAGTCACCATCTCAATTCAACTTCCCATCATAGCAGATGAACGGACCGTGACCTTGTGACCTGCCATCACCACTGTTGAAATCCAGATTCAGGCCAAACTACAATGCAGAAACAACACTCAGCACTGCCACAGACAACCTCTGTGTGATCCTTGACAGAGCAGACATGGCAGCCCTCTTTCTCTTCGACCTCTCTGTAGCATTTGACACAGTATCACAACCTATCCTCATCAGACGTCTACCCAAGATTGGCAACCAAGGACCGGCTCTCCCCTGGATCTGCTCCTTTTTAATGGATAGAAAACAAGCAGTCAGCCTGTCCACTTACTCCTTGGAAGCCCGCAAATGTATCTGCAGACTGCCTCAAGGTTCATCACTCAGCAACATCCTCTTCAACACTTACAGGATCCTTCTGACCAATGCATCAGCACACATGACATCATAATCCCCTTCTATGCTGACGTTACACAACTAATACTCTCCCTCTCGGACAAGACACCCAACACAAGAAACAAGCTCACCGCCTGCATGCCCGAAGTCACTATCTGGATGATTGCTTTTGGACTGGGCCCTCTCTGCAGGGTCACAACCAAACCTTTTGCCTTCACCCACCTATTTTTTCTGAATTCATTTCTGTTAGCCTTAGGACTTTGAGCTCTTGTGGTCTCTCCTTTAAGCATGGTACAATTGGCTTACACCTGTTTGGGATAGTTAATTTACTTATAAGTACCTAGTAAAATGGTATACCATATGCCAAGGGCCTGTACATTAAATACTACTAGTGGGCCTGCGGCACTTATTATGCTACCCACTTAAGTAGCACCTTAAAGCATGTCCAAAGTCTGATATTGCAGCCTGAAACCAGTTTTAAACTGCCAATTTGACTTGCCAAAAAAACCTTTGCCAAGCGTCAAACAACCCTTTTATTACACATATATCACTTCTAAGGTAGGCCCTAGGTAGCCCAAAGGGCAGTGTGCAGTTTAATTAAAAGCTTTGGCATGTACATTTAAGTTTTATATGTCCTGGTAGTGAAAATCCCTTACATTTGTTTTTCATTACTGCGAGGCCTAGCTCTCCCGTAGGATAACATTGGGTTGCCTTATTACATTAGTAAGTGCTAACATTGGATTGGGAAGAGGTGAACATTTCATGTTTGGTGTCTGAGAAGTTGTAATTTGAAACCCTCTTTAATGGCAAATTGGGATTTTAAGTTACAATTTTGAAGATTATACTTTTATAAAGTTGCCATTTTCGTGCCCTAACTATTTAGTGGGTGCAATCTCTTCCTGGGTCACATGACTTGGTGTAGTTGGCAGTTGGCTTTCACTTTATTACTGTTTTTGTGCTGCATAAGTACTTTACACATTGCCTCTAAGTTAAGCCTGATTGCTTTTGTGTCAAGCTACCAGACGGTTAAGCACAGATTAGTTTAGTTACTTTTGTGGTCACCCTGACAGGGATTGCAGCCATTGCTTAAGCAGCTTTAATATCCTACTCACCCAAAAACGCAATTTCTCACAAAAGTCAACTTTCTCAAGTTTAACACCGACAAGTAGTGATCTTCGGCAAGAACACCTCACCATGGGACTCCTTCTGGTGCCCGATCAAACTCGCACCCACACCTACACCCAGAACCCACACCAGGAAGCTCAGAATAATCATCAACAAAAAAATGGACATGACCACACAAGTCAATGCCATCACTGCATCCTGCTTCCACACCCTAAAGATGCTGAGGAAGATTTTTAAATGGCTTCCGGGCAACACTAGAAAAACTGTCACTTACACTCTAGTCACCAGCGAGTTGGACTATGGCAACACCCTCTACGATGCATCACCAAATAACTCACTAGAAGACAACAAACCATCCAGAATTCGGCAGCCTGACTCATTCTCGACCTCCCACATAGAACTCACATCACGCCACGCCTCAGAGAACTCCACTGGCTCCCGATTACACAAATTCACTCAATTCAAACTTCTCACACACACATACAAGACACTATACAATTGAGGGCCCACCTATCTGAACAGTTGCATCTCCTTCTACCAAACATCCAGACACCTCTGCTCTGCAGAGCACCTACTTGCTCACATTCCATGCATACACAAAACCAAATCAGGAAGACTGGTGTTCTCTTACATTACTCCTAAAGTGTGAAAAGGCCTCCCAAACCAAAACAGAGCCTCCTTCCCTCTTCTTGAATTTTGCAAGAAGCAGAAGACCCCTTTTTTCAATTAACCAAACTACCATATGCAGGGCTAAGCACACACGCACCTGCTCAGATCAAGTACACTCTCATGGGAGATAATGTGCTTACCAATACACATAATAAATAACATAACATAACACAACATAACATATTCAGAGGGGTGTTCTGGCAACCACAACAAGGTTGTACAGAAAGAGCTTGCATTCTGCGAACAATAGCATAGCAGGTGTTTGCAAGCACAGTTGAGAGGTATTGTAAACTTGCACTAACTGCTTGAGTAGAAGGGGAGTATGTAATGGGCAACATATTGGACAGATGAGCAGTGGTTCTCAGCTAGACCTCTGTGCTTTGGACTCAGAGTGCATTGCCATGAATGGAGAGATGTGCTTCTGTTGTCACTATCACTTAGTAGGAGTGGCACTTTGCACAGAAGAGAAATGGTCTACTTAGTTTCAAACACATGCAGCATTTCATGTTTTGGTATTGCATGATACCCTACACCCCTTTCAAAATTGCTAGACTATGCTGTTTCACTTCAAACACCATATCACTCACCTATGTGTTAACCATTTCTGATTTGATCTGTTCCCTGCCGGCCCACATTGATCATCTATACCATGTTGAATGCATCTGAGCGTTATATTTGCAACATGGTGGCCAACCTATGCTTAGTCCTGACCATCTCTCTCTCTCTCTCTCTTCTCTCTCCCCCACCCCCAACACCGGCCAACAGTAGTGTCAGTGTCCGCAACCATGCCCTTCACTCCCCGAGCATGTCTGTGCACGCTCTTTCCCTAGGGCTATATTCCTGGTAGATCAGCCATTGCCATCTCCAGACTGCTATACATCTGCTCTGCAGGAGGTGCTTACCTCCTCCATGTCGCCCTGCATTTTAAGTATCCATTCCATCTAGGCTGTTTGTGAATTTTATATAAAATATTGATACATTCAATTGTTGGAGTATAAAAGTGATGCTATGTGAAGTGGCACCAGCATTTCAATACAGAAAATGATTTCTGACATGGCCCTTCCAAAAAGTGAAGAAGGAATTGATACAGCTGATTTAGCTTAGAAAGTAACAAGAACATTGCTGCAACCTAGAAAGACTAATGTATCTTTAGAAAGAGAATCTGAGGGTTTAGGAAGATGTTTGAGGAATAAGGAGAAATGTTAAAAACGAAAAGACAGGCTGACAGCTGGGGAAATAAGACAATGTGTTGAGACCACCTACTCAGCCCCGAAGAAGACACCGGCTGTACTGTCTTTAGTGAAGGAACTGTTTGTACTTTAAACTCATTTTCAACAAGGAGTTTATCGCAGTTATTGGAAAATCTCTGCTAATTACAGGAAAACTCTGCTAGTAGTTCTACGTGAGATCACTACTTCATAATAAGAGCTACACACGGCCCGAGTACGTTACCCAACCAGATATTACGATAGGATAGGATAGGATACGGATTTATAAAGCGCAGTGAATGCCGCGGGCCGTATTCCCCCATCGAATTCTTGAATGTGCTAGTGGTAGTGTAAGATATTGGAGGGTACCTTGACCCCAATTAGTGGAGGCTTCCTTTGAACACCGACCCTCGTTCTTAACTCTTACTGAATCCTGGTCTGTAAAGCATGCCCGGTTCTAGAGGGGGGGGCGGGTGGTCTCTGCATGAGCCTTGGCCCTGCAGAGAATCTGCCACAGATGTACAACAACAATAAAACATGTTCAGATAACTAGTAATTTATGTTCCTACTGCAGAGCAACCATTTGTCTGTTGGCAGTTTTTAAATGCAGATAAACTGAATTTTATGGGAATAGCTCAGTGGGTTACTAGCTCTGTCACAAAAATCCCTGCGTTACTTGCAGTTCAGAAGTTACTATCCTAACATAGGACAGTGACCTATGAACTGTCATCAAAGAGCTGCATGCAAACTTCGCTTTTTTCTGTTGTGATATAGTTAGAACTTCTCCATTCTTTCATTATTCTAATGTTACTAAAAGAGTTTGTTTGGGCAGTTATACATTTTTATCAGTAAAGCCAACCCTCAACCACTGGAGTACTCTTTAAATCCTGAGTTTTTGCTTCTCCAGACCAATCCCCCGTAAAATATATTGCCCACCAGTATGGATGAAGTGATTTCTACACCTTGTAATCCTCATTGGCTTGTGTGACATTCCCTGTAGACTGATTTATTGTCTCTGTATAATGTGTGCTGTTATGTAAAGTACTGTGACACCCTACACTCATATGAGTAGCGCTATACAACGAATGGAATGGAGATGAGAGAGGGGCAACGGAGAGATGAGGGACACTAGTGGAGGGTCGCAGTGAGGGAATCCCAGGAAGAGGTCATGGGGTGGGGGGGAGCTACAGAGAGATGAAGGGCGCTGGTGCGGGTGGCAGTGAGGGAGTCGGAGGAGGAGGCCATGAGGGGGAGTGGCTACGGAGAGATGAAGGGCATTGTTGGAGGGTGGTTGTTAAGTTATGTACAGAGAAAGAGGTCAAAAGACTTTTGCTCCAGCACTAAAGCCGGCCCTGTCATGGCCTTTCTGTTTTTGTTTATTTAATTAACAGTCAGGTGATTAGGACAACTGCGAAGCATACTTTAACATGCATGCTAATTACATTTACTGCTATATTCAATGTTTCAAGTTTGAAGGTGATTTTACTACTGTTTTTTACTGGGAATAATGAAAGTGGAACTGAATGGTGGCTGATATGGGGCTGGGTCCCAAGGTCAGCTGTGAGATAAGGTGTAATAGAGAGGGTTGGTAGAAAAGTGGATTATCAAGTCTGTAAGGGAGTGCGCTGCAGAGTCAGGTGTAGGTAGTAATGAAGAGGGTTTCTCCCTGAAGGCTCGCAGAGGGAGCCCGAGTAGTGTAACTTGCTAGATACTCCCACCTTAGAAACCTCCTCTTCCCATCAAAGGGACATTACATGGAAGAAAAGCACTTTTTGAGAGTGATAACATTTAGAAAGAGACTTGGAAAAGAGTGTGTTTTACTGTACCTTATTTTTTATTTTGATTTTGAAGGTTTTATATAGCGCTGGCTAGATCCAAAGGTATCAGAGCGCTTTACAAGATAAGGATAGTATAAGGCACATAGGGTATAAAAGCTTATGAAAGGTAGTGCAACAAAAATTTACAAAGTACAGACAACATGAGCATTATACAAAACCAGATAAATAAAACAGGGGCAGGAGCTATACATTTAAGTAATTAGGTAAATGCTGAAACAGGAGAACAGGGTATAAAATTACTGAACAAACATCGTGTGATAGATAAGAAATCAGGAGTAGGACAGAGGTTAGGAACCCCAATAATAATTGAGGAGGTGGATTTTGAGGTCTTTTTTTAAACTAGAATAGGAGGGATTACAGCGCAGGTTTTTTGGGAGGGCATTCCAGATAATAGGGACATTGCCAGAGAAGGAGCGAGATTAAAGGAGAGATAAAAGGAGGGCCCAGAAGCAGGCCTGGCTAGATATATAAGCGATAAATCGGGCTAGCAGTCGCCCACCCGAATGTACCCTTGGCCCACCCAAACAAAAATTCCTGGAGCCGGGCGTGCTGTAAAGAGAAGTAGTAAACAGGAGTAAATGAAGGCAGTCTAATATGACATGCATCATAAGGTGTGAGCATTCTCCTGAATGAATGGTAGGTTGGGGGAAAGGACACAGGAATGCATGACAAGAAAAAAGCAAAATATTTAAAGTGCTGAGCTTTTTTCTTTTTTTTGGTATTTCTTTAAAAATGTTATTATTAAATCTTTTTTATTTCAAGACACATAACACGTGCATCGTCATCGTGATTACAGCACCATATTTCCCATCTCTCCTGGTTACCTTTGTAGCAATCTTAACATTTACATCGTGTCACCCCCGGGATGTCACATCGCTTTTCCCCTTCAGTTAATTTGCTGAAAGTGCTGAGCTTTTTAAGTCTTTAGGGGAACGTGCTGTGTAAACAATTATCGAAAGGAGATTGTGAACGGATTCAGGTGTTTTACATTTTCAGCCAAACGTAATCATCATTATATACCTAATTACATACATAACATCAAATGATCAACATTTGGCAATATTAGGAAACCTAGATATGAGCATATTTCCACAACAGCACAATAAATAAATTAAGTGCAGCAGCCCAGCTGTCATCCTGGCACAGTTTCATCGAGTTGAGGATAAGGGTCTGTAAAATAAGCTTTGATAAGCCAATGGGTTTGGCTTTTGTATAATAATTGCACACAGAAATGCACACAAGATCACAGTTTACCACACTAAAAGATAACGAAGTGTCTACTTATCTGGCTGCTGGCCAAATACTACATAATCTCTGCTATTTACCCAGCACCATCCAAATAGTACACAATTCTACTAGTTATTAAGGGGCATATTATCAAGAAACGGCGTTAACATTATCGCCGCTTTAGTGGCAGAAAACTTCTGCTAAAGCGGCGATAATGGGCTTGATAATATGCCGCAGAGAATTCCCATAGAAGCCCATGTTGACACCAGAACATGGGCTTCTATGAGAATTCTCTGAGGTATATTATCAAGCCCATTATCGCTGCTTTAGCGAAAGTTTTCTGCCGCTAAAGCATCGATAATGTCACACTAGCAAGTTGCTGAAAACCATCAAGAACCTCAACATCTGGTGCACAGGGGAACTCAGGCTGATAAAACGTCATTGCAAGCAACTGGGATGCAAATGGAGAACAAGTGAAGACATGGCAGATGCAGTTATCCTCAAATTAGCCCTAAGACGCTACTATCAACAGACATGGAACACCAAGCACACCGCTCATACAGGTCACATCGATGCCAGCAATAACATCAACAAAGACATCTTTGCCATCATCAAAGATTTCACCGTACCTCCTGCCACCTGGAGCGACATCACCCCCTCACATGGCATTTGCAATAAGCTTTCATAATTCCTCTGTAACAAAATCACCTCCATATATAGCAGCTTAGACCCTAAACTGGACCCAGTCACCATCTCAATTCAACTTCCCATCATAGCAGATGAACGGACCGTGACCTTGTGACCTGCCATCACCACTGTTGAAATCCAGATTCAGGCCAAACTACAATGCAGAAACAACACTCAGCACTGCCACAGACAACCTCTGTGTGATCCTTGACAGAGCAGACATGGCAGCCCTCTTTCTCTTCGACCTCTCTGTAGCATTTGACACAGTATCACAACCTATCCTCATCAGACGTCTACCCAAGATTGGCAACCAAGGACCGGCTCTCCCCTGGATCTGCTCCTTTTTAATGGATAGAAAACAAGCAGTCAGCCTGTCCACTTACTCCTTGGAAGCCCGCAAATGTATCTGCAGACTGCCTCAAGGTTCATCACTCAGCAACATCCTCTTCAACACTTACAGGATCCTTCTGACCAATGCATCAGCACACATGACATCATAATCCCCTTCTAAGCTGACGTTACACAACTAATACTCTCCCTCTCGGACAAGACACCCAACACAAGAAACAAGCTCACCGCCTGCATGCCCGAAGTCACTATCTGGATGATTGCTTTTGGACTGGGCCCTCTCTGCAGGGTCACAACCAAACCTTTTGCCTTCACCCACCTATTTTTTCTGAATTCATTTCTGTTAGCCTTAGGACTTTGAGCTCTTGTGGTCTCTCCTTTAAGCATGGTACAATTGGCTTACACCTGTTTGGGATAGTTAATTTACTTATAAGTACCTAGTAAAATGGTATACCATATGCCAAGGGCCTGTACATTAAATACTACTAGTGGGCCTGCGGCACTTATTATGCTACCCACTTAAGTAGCACCTTAAAGCATGTCCAAAGTCTGATATTGCAGCCTGAAACCAGTTTTAAACTGCCAATTTGACTTGCCAAAAAAACCTTTGCCAAGCGTCAAACAACCCTTTTATTACACATATATCACTTCTAAGGTAGGCCCTAGGTAGCCCAAAGGGCAGTGTGCAGTTTAATTAAAAGCTTTGGCATGTACATTTAAGTTTTATATGTCCTGGTAGTGAAAATCCCTTACATTTGTTTTTCATTACTGCGAGGCCTAGCTCTCCCGTAGGATAACATTGGGTTGCCTTATTACATTAGTAAGTGCTAACATTGGATTGGGAAGAGGTGAACATTTCATGTTTGGTGTCTGAGAAGTTGTAATTTGAAACCCTCTTTAATGGCAAATTGGGATTTTAAGTTACAATTTTGAAGATTATACTTTTATAAAGTTGCCATTTTCGTGCCCTAACTATTTAGTGGGTGCAATCTCTTCCTGGGTCACATGACTTGGTGTAGTTGGCAGTTGGCTTTCACTTTATTACTGTTTTTGTGCTGCATAAGTACTTTACACATTGCCTCTAAGTTAAGCCTGATTGCTTTTGTGTCAAGCTACCAGACGGTTAAGCACAGATTAGTTTAGTTACTTTTGTGGTCACCCTGACAGGGATTGCAGCCATTGCTTAAGCAGCTTTAATATCCTACTCACCCAAAAACGCAATTTCTCACAAAAGTCAACTTTCTCAAGTTTAACACCGACAAGTAGTGATCTTCGGCAAGAACACCTCACCATGGGACTCCTTCTGGTGCCCGATCAAACTCGCACCCACACCTACACCCAGAACCCACACCAGGAAGCTCAGAATAATCATCAACAAAAAAATGGACATGACCACACAAGTCAATGCCATCACTGCATCCTGCTTCCACACCCTAAAGATGCTGAGGAAGATTTTTAAATGGCTTCCGGGCAACACTAGAAAAACTGTCACTTACACTCTAGTCACCAGCGAGTTGGACTATGGCAACACCCTCTACGATGCATCACCAAATAACTCACTAGAAGACAACAAACCATCCAGAATTCGGCAGCCTGACTCATTCTCGACCTCCCACATAGAACTCACATCACGCCACGCCTCAGAGAACTCCACTGGCTCCCGATTACACAAATTCACTCAATTCAAACTTCTCACACACACATACAAGACACTATACAATTGAGGGCCCACCTATCTGAACAGTTGCATCTCCTTCTACCAAACATCCAGACACCTCTGCTCTGCAGAGCACCTACTTGCTCACATTCCATGCATACACAAAACCAAATCAGGAAGACTGGTGTTCTCTTACATTACTCCTAAAGTGTGAAAAGGCCTCCCAAACCAAAACAGAGCCTCCTTCCCTCTTCTTGAATTTTGCAAGAAGCAGAAGACCCCTTTTTTCAATTAACCAAACTACCATATGCAGGGCTAAGCACACACGCACCTGCTCAGATCAAGTACACTCTCATGGGAGATAATGTGCTTACCAATACACATAATAAATAACATAACATAACACAACATAACATATTCAGAGGGGTGTTCTGGCAACCACAACAAGGTTGTACAGAAAGAGCTTGCATTCTGCGAACAATAGCATAGCAGGTGTTTGCAAGCACAGTTGAGAGGTATTGTAAACTTGCACTAACTGCTTGAGTAGAAGGGGAGTATGTAATGGGCAACATATTGGACAGATGAGCAGTGGTTCTCAGCTAGACCTCTGTGCTTTGGACTCAGAGTGCATTGCCATGAATGGAGAGATGTGCTTCTGTTGTCACTATCACTTAGTAGGAGTGGCACTTTGCACAGAAGAGAAATGGTCTACTTAGTTTCAAACACATGCAGCATTTCATGTTTTGGTATTGCATGATACCCTACACCCCTTTCAAAATTGCTAGACTATGCTGTTTCACTTCAAACACCATATCACTCACCTATGTGTTAACCATTTCTGATTTGATCTGTTCCCTGCCGGCCCACATTGATCATCTATACCATGTTGAATGCATCTGAGCGTTATATTTGCAACATGGTGGCCAACCTATGCTTAGTCCTGACCATCTCTCTCTCTCTCTCTCTTCTCTCTCCCCCACCCCCAACACCGGCCAACAGTAGTGTCAGTGTCCGCAACCATGCCCTTCACTCCCCGAGCATGTCTGTGCACGCTCTTTCCCTAGGGCTATATTCCTGGTAGATCAGCCATTGCCATCTCCAGACTGCTACACATCTGCTCTGCAGGAGGTGCTTACCTCCTCCATGTCGCCCTGCATTTTAAGTATCCATTCCATCTAGGCTGTTTGTGAATTTTATATAAAATATTGATACATTCAATTGTTGGAGTATAAAAGTGATGCTATGTGAAGTGGCACCAGCATTTCAATACAGAAAATGATTTCTGACATGGCCCTTCCAAAAAGTGAAGAAGGAATTGATACAGCTGATTTAGCTTAGAAAGTAACAAGAACATTGCTGCAACCTAGAAAGACTAATGTATCTTTAGAAAGAGAATCTGAGGGTTTAGGAAGATGTTTGAGGAATAAGGAGAAATGTTAAAAACGAAAAGACAGGCTGACAGCTGGGGAAATAAGACAATGTGTTGAGACCACCTACTCAGCCCCGAAGAAGACACCGGCTGTACTGTCTTTAGTGAAGGAACTGTTTGTACTTTAAACTCATTTTCAACAAGGAGTTTATCGCAGTTATTGGAAAATCTCTGCTAATTACAGGAAAACTCTGCTAGTAGTTCTACGTGAGATCACTACTTCATAATAAGAGCTACACACGGCCCGAGTACGTTACCCAACCAGATATTACGATAGGATAGGATAGGATACGGATTTATAAAGCGCAGTGAATGCCGCGGGCCGTATTCCCCCATCGAATTCTTGAATGTGCTAGTGGTAGTGTAAGATATTGGAGGGTACCTTGACCCCAATTAGTGGAGGCTTCCTTTGAACACCGACCCTCGTTCTTAACTCTTACTGAATCCTGGTCTGTAAAGCATGCCCGGTTCTAGAGGGGGGGGCGGGTGGTCTCTGCATGAGCCTTGGCCCTGCAGAGAATCTGCCACAGATGTACAACAACAATAAAACATGTTCAGATAACTAGTAATTTATGTTCCTACTGCAGAGCAACCATTTGTCTGTTGGCAGTTTTTAAATGCAGATAAACTGAATTTTATGGGAATAGCTCAGTGGGTTACTAGCTCTGTCACAAAAATCCCTGCGTTACTTGCAGTTCAGAAGTTACTATCCTAACATAGGACAGTGACCTATGAACTGTCATCAAAGAGCTGCATGCAAACTTCGCTTTTTTCTGTTGTGATATAGTTAGAACTTCTCCATTCTTTCATTATTCTAATGTTACTAAAAGAGTTTGTTTGGGCAGTTATACATTTTTATCAGTAAAGCCAACCCTCAACCACTGGAGTACTCTTTAAATCCTGAGTTTTTGCTTCTCCAGACCAATCCCCCGTAAAATATATTGCCCACCAGTATGGATGAAGTGATTTCTACACCTTGTAATCCTCATTGGCTTGTGTGACATTCCCTGTAGACTGATTTATTGTCTCTGTATAATGTGTGCTGTTATGTAAAGTACTGTGACACCCTACACTCATATGAGTAGCGCTATACAACGAATGGAATGGAGATGAGAGAGGGGCAACGGAGAGATGAGGGACACTAGTGGAGGGTCGCAGTGAGGGAATCCCAGGAAGAGGTCATGGGGTGGGGGGGAGCTACAGAGAGATGAAGGGCGCTGGTGCGGGTGGCAGTGAGGGAGTCGGAGGAGGAGGCCATGAGGGGGAGTGGCTACGGAGAGATGAAGGGCATTGTTGGAGGGTGGTTGTTAAGTTATGTACAGAGAAAGAGGTCAAAAGACTTTTGCTCCAGCACTAAAGCCGGCCCTGTCATGGCCTTTCTGTTTTTGTTTATTTAATTAACAGTCAGGTGATTAGGACAACTGCGAAGCATACTTTAACATGCATGCTAATTACATTTACTGCTATATTCAATGTTTCAAGTTTGAAGGTGATTTTACTACTGTTTTTTACTGGGAATAATGAAAGTGGAACTGAATGGTGGCTGATATGGGGCTGGGTCCCAAGGTCAGCTGTGAGATAAGGTGTAATAGAGAGGGTTGGTAGAAAAGTGGATTATCAAGTCTGTAAGGGAGTGCGCTGCAGAGTCAGGTGTAGGTAGTAATGAAGAGGGTTTCTCCCTGAAGGCTCGCAGAGGGAGCCCGAGTAGTGTAACTTGCTAGATACTCCCACCTTAGAAACCTCCTCTTCCCATCAAAGGGACATTACATGGAAGAAAAGCACTTTTTGAGAGTGATAACATTTAGAAAGAGACTTGGAAAAGAGTGTGTTTTACTGTACCTTATTTTTTATTTTGATTTTGAAGGTTTTATATAGCGCTGGCTAGATCCAAAGGTATCAGAGCGCTTTACAAGATAAGGATAGTATAAGGCACATAGGGTATAAAAGCTTATGAAAGGTAGTGCAACAAAAATTTACAAAGTACAGACAACATGAGCATTATACAAAACCAGATAAATAAAACAGGGGCAGGAGCTATACATTTAAGTAATTAGGTAAATGCTGAAACAGGAGAACAGGGTATAAAATTACTGAACAAACATCGTGTGATAGATAAGAAATCAGGAGTAGGACAGAGGTTAGGAACCCCAATAATAATTGAGGAGGTGGATTTTGAGGTCTTTTTTTAAACTAGAATAGGAGGGATTACAGCGCAGGTTTTTTGGGAGGGCATTCCAGATAATAGGGACATTGCCAGAGAAGGAGCGAGATTAAAGGAGAGATAAAAGGAGGGCCCAGAAGCAGGCCTGGCTAGATATATAAGCGATAAATCGGGCTAGCAGTCGCCCACCCGAATGTACCCTTGGCCCACCCAAACAAAAATTCCTGGAGCCGGGCGTGCTGTAAAGAGAAGTAGTAAACAGGAGTAAATGAAGGCAGTCTAATATGACATGCATCATAAGGTGTGAGCATTCTCCTGAATGAATGGTAGGTTGGGGGAAAGGACACAGGAATGCATGACAAGAAAAAAGCAAAATATTTAAAGTGCTGAGCTTTTTTCTTTTTTTTGGTATTTCTTTAAAAATGTTATTATTAAATCTTTTTTATTTCAAGACACATAACACGTGCATCGTCATCGTGATTACAGCACCATATTTCCCATCTCTCCTGGTTACCTTTGTAGCAATCTTAACATTTACATCGTGTCACCCCCGGGATGTCACATCGCTTTTCCCCTTCAGTTAATTTGCTGAAAGTGCTGAGCTTTTTAAGTCTTTAGGGGAACGTGCTGTGTAAACAATTATCGAAAGGAGATTGTGAACGGATTCAGGTGTTTTACATTTTCAGCCAAACGTAATCATCATTATATACCTAATTACATACATAACATCAAATGATCAACATTTGGCAATATTAGGAAACCTAGATATGAGCATATTTCCACAACAGCACAATAAATAAATTAAGTGCAGCAGCCCAGCTGTCATCCTGGCACAGTTTCATCGAGTTGAGGATAAGGGTCTGTAAAATAAGCTTTGATAAGCCAATGGGTTTGGCTTTTGTATAATAATTGCACACAGAAATGCACACAAGATCACAGTTTACCACACTAAAAGATAACGAAGTGTCTACTTATCTGGCTGCTGGCCAAATACTACATAATCTCTGCTATTTACCCAGCACCATCCAAATAGTACACAATTCTACTAGTTATTAAGGGGCATATTATCAAGAAACGGCGTTAACATTATCGCCGCTTTAGTGGCAGAAAACTTCTGCTAAAGCGGCGATAATGGGCTTGATAATATGCCGCAGAGAATTCCCATAGAAGCCCATGTTGACACCAGAACATGGGCTTCTATGAGAATTCTCTGAGGTATATTATCAAGCCCATTATCGCTGCTTTAGCGAAAGTTTTCTGCCGCTAAAGCATCGATAATGTCACACTAGCAAGTTGCTGAAAACCATCAAGAACCTCAACATCTGGTGCACAGGGGACTCAGGCTGATAAAAACGTCATTGCAAGCAACTGGGATGCAAATGGAGAACAAGTGAAGACATGGCAGATGCAGTTATCCTCAAATTAGCCTAAGACGCTACTATCAACAGACATGGAACACCAAGCACACCGCTCATACAGGTCACATCGATGCCAGCAATAACATCAACAAAGACATCTTTGCCATCATCAAAGATTTCACCGTACCTCCTGCCACCTGGAGCGACATCACCCCCTCACATGGCATTTGCAATAAGCTTTCATAATTCCTCTGTAACAAAATCACCTCCATATATAGCAGCTTAGACCCTAAACTGGACCCAGTCACCATCTCAATTCAACTTCCCATCATAGCAGATGAAAGGACCGTGACCTTGTGACCTGCCATCACCACTGTTGAAATCCAGATTCAGGCCAAACTACAATGCAGAAAACAACACTCAGCACTGCCACAGACAACCTCTGTGTGATCCTTGACAGAGCAGACATGGCAGCCCTCTTTCTCTTCGACCTCTCTGTAGCATTTGACACAGTATCACAACCTATCCTCATCAGACGTCTACCCAAGATTGGCAACCAAGGACCGGCCCTCCCCCTGGATCTGCTCCTTTTTAATGGATAGAAAACAAGCAGTCAGCCTGTCCACTTACTCCTTGGAAGCCCGCAAATGTATCTGCAGACTGCCTCAAGGTTCATCACTCAGCAACATCCTCTTCAACACTTACAGGATCCTTCTGACCAATGCATCAGCACACATGACATCATAATCCCCTTCTATGCTGACGTTACACAACTAATACTCTCCCTCTCGGACAAGACACCCAACACAAGAAACAAGCTCACCGCCTGCATGCCCGAAGTCACTATCTGGATGATTGCTTTTGGACTGGGCCCTCTCTGCAGGGTCACAACCAAACCTTTTGCCTTCACCCACCTATTTTTTCTGATTCATTTCTGTTAGCCTTAGGACTTTGAGCTCTTGTGGTCTCTCCTTTAAGCATGGTACAATTGGCTTACACCTGTTTGGGATAGTTAATTTACTTATAAGTACCTAGTAAAATGGTATACCATATGCCAAGGGCCTGTACATTAAATACTACTAGTGGGCCTGCGGCACTTATTATGCTACCCACTTAAGTAGCACCTTAAAGCATGTCCAAAGTCTGATATTGCAGCCTGAAACCAGTTTTAAACTGCCAATTTGACTTGCCAAAAAAACCTTTGCCAAGCGTCAAACAACCCTTTTATTACACATATATCACTTCTAAGGTAGGCCCTAGGTAGCCCAAAGGGCAGTGTGCAGTTTAATTAAAAGCTTTGGCATGTACATTTAAGTTTTATATGTCCTGGTAGTGAAAATCCCTTACATTTGTTTTTCATTACTGCGAGGCCTAGCTCTCCCGTAGGATAACATTGGGTTGCCTTATTACATTAGTAAGTGCTAACATTGGATTGGGAAGAGGTGAACATTTCATGTTTGGTGTCTGAGAAGTTGTAATTTGAAACCCTCTTTAATGGCAAATTGGGATTTTAAGTTACAATTTTGAAGATTATACTTTTATAAAGTTGCCATTTTCGTGCCCTAACTATTTAGTGGGTGCAATCTCTTCCTGGGTCACATGACTTGGTGTAGTTGGCAGTTGGCTTTCACTTTATTACTGTTTTTGTGCTGCATAAGTACTTTACACATTGCCTCTAAGTTAAGCCTGATTGCTTTTGTGTCAAGCTACCAGACGGTTAAGCACAGATTAGTTTAGTTACTTTTGTGGTCACCCTGACAGGGATTGCAGCCATTGCTTAAGCAGCTTTAATATCCTACTCACCCAAAAACGCAATTTCTCACAAAAGTCAACTTTCTCAAGTTTAACACCGACAAGTAGTGATCTTCGGCAAGAACACCTCACCATGGGACTCCTTCTGGTGCCCGATCAAACTCGCACCCACACCTACACCCAGAACCCACACCAGGAAGCTCAGAATAATCATCAACAAAAAAATGGACATGACCACACAAGTCAATGCCATCACTGCATCCTGCTTCCACACCCTAAAGATGCTGAGGAAGATTTTTAAATGGCTTCCGGGCAACACTAGAAAAACTGTCACTTACACTCTAGTCACCAGCGAGTTGGACTATGGCAACACCCTCTACGATGCATCACCAAATAACTCACTAGAAGACAACAAACCATCCAGAATTCGGCAGCCTGACTCATTCTCGACCTCCCACATAGAACTCACATCACGCCACGCCTCAGAGAACTCCACTGGCTCCCGATTACACAAATTCACTCAATTCAAACTTCTCACACACACATACAAGACACTATACAATTGAGGGCCCACCTATCTGAACAGTTGCATCTCCTTCTACCAAACATCCAGACACCTCTGCTCTGCAGAGCACCTACTTGCTCACATTCCATGCATACACAAAACCAAATCAGGAAGACTGGTGTTCTCTTACATTACTCCTAAAGTGTGAAAAGGCCTCCCAAACCAAAACAGAGCCTCCTTCCCTCTTCTTGAATTTTGCAAGAAGCAGAAGACCCCTTTTTTCAATTAACCAAACTACCATATGCAGGGCTAAGCACACACGCACCTGCTCAGATCAAGTACACTCTCATGGGAGATAATGTGCTTACCAATACACATAATAAATAACATAACATAACACAACATAACATATTCAGAGGGGTGTTCTGGCAACCACAACAAGGTTGTACAGAAAGAGCTTGCATTCTGCGAACAATAGCATAGCAGGTGTTTGCAAGCACAGTTGAGAGGTATTGTAAACTTGCACTAACTGCTTGAGTAGAAGGGGAGTATGTAATGGGCAACATATTGGACAGATGAGCCGTGGTTCTCAGCTAGACCTCTGTGCTTTGGACTCAGAGTGCATTGCCATGAATGGAGAGATGTGCTTCTGTTGTCACTATCACTTAGTAGGAGTGGCACTTTGCACAGAAGAGAAATGGTCTACTTAGTTTCAAACACATGCAGCATTTCATGTTTTGGTATTGCATGATACCCTACACCCCTTTCAAAATTGCTAGACTATGCTGTTTCACTTCAAACACCATATCACTCACCTATGTGTTAACCATTTCTGATTTGATCTGTTCCCTGCCGGCCCACATTGATCATCTATACCATGTTGAATGCATCTGAGCGTTATATTTGCAACATGGTGGCCAACCTATGCTTAGTCCTGACCATCTCTCTCTCTCTCTCTCTTCTCTCTCCCCCACCCCCAACACCGGCCAACAGTAGTGTCAGTGTCCGCAACCATGCCCTTCACTCCCCGAGCATGTCTGTGCACGCTCTTTCCCTAGGGCTATATTCCTGGTAGATCAGCCATTGCCATCTCCAGACTGCTACACATCTGCTCTGCAGGAGGTGCTTACCTCCTCCATGTCGCCCTGCATTTTAAGTATCCATTCCATCTAGGCTGTTTGTGAATTTTATATAAAATATTGATACATTCAATTGTTGGAGTATAAAAGTGATGCTATGTGAAGTGGCACCAGCATTTCAATACAGAAAATGATTTCTGACATGGCCCTTCCAAAAAGTGAAGAAGGAATTGATACAGCTGATTTAGCTTAGAAAGTAACAAGAACATTGCTGCAACCTAGAAAGACTAATGTATCTTTAGAAAGAGAATCTGAGGGTTTAGGAAGATGTTTGAGGAATAAGGAGAAATGTTAAAAACGAAAAGACAGGCTGACAGCTGGGGAAATAAGACAATGTGTTGAGACCACCTACTCAGCCCCGAAGAAGACACCGGCTGTACTGTCTTTAGTGAAGGAACTGTTTGTACTTTAAACTCATTTTCAACAAGGAGTTTATCGCAGTTATTGGAAAATCTCTGCTAATTACAGGAAAACTCTGCTAGTAGTTCTACGTGAGATCACTACTTCATAATAAGAGCTACACACGGCCCGAGTACGTTACCCAACCAGATATTACGATAGGATAGGATAGGATACGGATTTATAAAGCGCAGTGAATGCCGCGGGCCGTATTCCCCCATCGAATTCTTGAATGTGCTAGTGGTAGTGTAAGATATTGGAGGGTACCTTGACCCCAATTAGTGGAGGCTTCCTTTGAACACCGACCCTCGTTCTTAACTCTTACTGAATCCTGGTCTGTAAAGCATGCCCGGTTCTAGAGGGGGGTGCGGGTGGTCTCTGCATGAGCCTTGGCCCTGCAGAGAATCTGCCACAGATGTACAACAACAATAAAACATGTTCAGATAACTAGTAATTTATGTTCCTGCTGCAGAGCAACCATTTGTCTGTTGGCAGTTTTTAAATGCAGATAAACTGAATTTTATGGGAATAGCTCAGTGGGTTACTAGCTCTGTCACAAAAATCCCTGCGTTACTTGCAGTTCAGAAGTTACTATCCTAACATAGGACAGTGACCTATGAACTGTCATCAAAGAGCTGCATGCAAACTTCGCTTTTTTCTGTTGTGATATAGTTAGAACTTCTCCATTCTTTCATTATTCTAATGTTACTAAAAGAGTTTGTTTGGGCAGTTATACATTTTTATCAGTAAAGCCAACCCTCAACCACTGGAGTACTCTTTAAATCCTGAGTTTTTGCTTCTCCAGACCAATCCCCCGTAAAATATATTGCCCACCAGTATGGATGAAGTGATTTCTACACCTTGTAATCCTCATTGGCTTGTGTGACATTCCCTGTAGACTGATTTATTGTCTCTGTATAATGTGTGCTGTTATGTAAAGTACTGTGACACCCTACACTCATATGAGTAGCGCTATACAACGAATGGAATGGAGATGAGAGAGGGGCAACGGAGAGATGAGGGACACTAGTGGAGGGTCGCAGTGAGGGAATCCCAGGAAGAGGTCATGGGGTGGGGGGAGCTACAGAGAGATGAAGGGCGCTGGTGCGGGTGGCAGTGAGGGAGTCGGAGGAGGAGGCCATGAGGGGGAGTGGCTACGGAGAGATGAAGGGCATTGTTGGAGGGTGGTTGTTAAGTTATGTACAGAGAAAGAGGTCAAAAGACTTTTGCTCCAGCACTAAAGCCGGCCCTGTCATGGCCTTTCTGTTTTTGTTTATTTAATTAACAGTCAGGTGATTAGGACAACTGCGAAGCATACTTTAACATGCATGCTAATTACATTTACTGCTATATTCAATGTTTCAAGTTTGAAGGTGATTTTACTACTGTTTTTTACTGGGAATAATGAAAGTGGAACTGAATGGTGGCTGATATGGGGCTGGGTCCCAAGGTCAGCTGTGAGATAAGGTGTAATAGAGAGGGTTGGTAGAAAAGTGGATTATCAAGTCTGTAAGGGAGTGCGCTGCAGAGTCAGGTGTAGGTAGTAATGAAGAGGGTTTCTCCCTGAAGGCTCGCAGAGGGAGCCCGAGTAGTGTAACTTGCTAGATACTCCCACCTTAGAAACCTCCTCTTCCCATCAAAGGGACATTACATGGAAGAAAAGCACTTTTTGAGAGTGATAACATTTAGAAAGAGACTTGGAAAAGAGTGTGTTTTACTGTACCTTATTTTTTATTTTGATTTTGAAGGTTTTATATAGCGCTGGCTAGATCCAAAGGTATCAGAGCGCTTTACAAGATAAGGATAGTATAAGGCACATAGGGTATAAAAGCTTATGAAAGGTAGTGCAACAAAAATTTACAAAGTACAGACAACATGAGCATTATACAAAACCAGATAAATAAAACAGGGGCAGGAGCTATACATTTAAGTAATTAGGTAAATGCTGAAACAGGAGAACAGGGTATAAAATTACTGAACAAACATCGTGTGATAGATAAGAAATCAGGAGTAGGACAGAGGTTAGGAACCCCAATAATAATTGAGGAGGTGGATTTTGAGGTCTTTTTTTAAACTAGAATAGGAGGGATTACAGCGCAGGTTTTTTGGGAGGGCATTCCAGATAATAGGGACATTGCCAGAGAAGGAGCGAGATTAAAGGAGAGATAAAAGGAGGGCCCAGAAGCAGGCCTGGCTAGATATATAAGCGATAAATCGGGCTAGCAGTTGCCCACCCGAATGTACCCTTGGCCCACCCAAACAAAAATTCCTGGAGCCGGGCGTGCTGTAAAGAGAAGTAGTAAACAGGAGTAAATGAAGGCAGTCTAATATGACATGCATCATAAGGTGTGAGCATTCTCCTGAATGAATGGTAGGTTGGGGGAAAGGACACAGGAATGCATGACAAGAAAAAAGCAAAATATTTAAAGTGCTGAGCTTTTTTCTTTTTTTTGGTATTTCTTTAAAAATGTTATTATTAAATCTTTTTTATTTCAAGACACATAACACGTGCATCGTCATCGTGATTACAGCACCATATTTCCCATCTCTCCTGGTTACCTTTGTAGCAATCTTAACATTTACATCGTGTCACCCCCGGGATGTCACATCGCTTTTCCCCTTCAGTTAATTTGCTGAAAGTGCTGAGCTTTTTAAGTCTTTAGGGGAACGTGCTGTGTAAACAATTATCGAAAGGAGATTGTGAACGGATTCAGGTGTTTTACATTTTCAGCCAAACGTAATCATCATTATATATCTAATTACATACATAACATCAAATGATCAACATTTGGCAATATTAGGAAACCTAGATATGAGCATATTTCCACAACAGCACAATAAATAAATTAAGTGCAGCAGCCCAGCTGTCATCCTGGCACAGTTTCATCGAGTTGAGGATAAGGGTCTGTAAAATAAGCTTTGATAAGCCAATGGGTTTGGCTTTTGTATAATAATTGCACACAGAAATGCACACAAGATCACAGTTTACCACACTAAAAGATAACGAAGTGTCTACTTATCTGGCTGCTGGCCAAATACTACATAATCTCTGCTATTTACCCAGCACCATCCAAATAGTACACAATTCTACTAGTTATTAAGGGGCATATTATCAAGAAACGGCGTTAACATTATCGCCGCTTTAGTGGCAGAAAACTTCTGCTAAAGCGGCGATAATGGGCTTGATAATATGCCGCAGAGAATTCCCATAGAAGCCCATGTTGACACCAGAACATGGGCTTCTATGAGAATTCTCTGAGGTATATTATCAAGCCCATTATCGCTGCTTTAGCGAAAGTTTTCTGCCGCTAAAGCATCGATAATGTCACACTAGCAAGTTGCTGAAAACCATCAAGAACCTCAACATCTGGTGCACAGGGGAACTCAGGCTGATAAAACGTCATTGCAAGCAACTGGGATGCAAATGGAGAACAAGTGAAGACATGGCAGATGCAGTTATCCTCAAATTAGCCCTAAGACGCTACTATCAACAGACATGGAACACCAAGCACACCGCTCATACAGGTCACATCGATGCCAGCAATAACATCAACAAAGACATCTTTGCCATCATCAAAGATTTCACCGTACCTCCTGCCACCTGGAGCGACATCACCCCCTCACATGGCATTTGCAATAAGCTTTCATAATTCCTCTGTAACAAAATCACCTCCATATATAGCAGCTTAGACCCTAAACTGGACCCAGTCACCATCTCAATTCAACTTCCCATCATAGCAGATGAACGGACCGTGACCTTGTGACCTGCCATCACCACTGTTGAAATCCAGATTCAGGCCAAACTACAATGCAGAAACAACACTCAGCACTGCCACAGACAACCTCTGTGTGATCCTTGACAGAGCAGACATGGCAGCCCTCTTTCTCTTCGACCTCTCTGTAGCATTTGACACAGTATCACAACCTATCCTCATCAGACGTCTACCCAAGATTGGCAACCAAGGACCGGCTCTCCCCTGGATCTGCTCCTTTTTAATGGATAGAAAACAAGCAGTCAGCCTGTCCACTTACTCCTTGGAAGCCCGCAAATGTATCTGCAGACTGCCTCAAGGTTCATCACTCAGCAACATCCTCTTCAACACTTACAGGATCCTTCTGACCAATGCATCAGCACACATGACATCATAATCCCCTTCTATGCTGACGTTACACAACTAATACTCTCCCTCTCGGACAAGACACCCAACACAAGAAACAAGCTCACCGCCTGCATGCCCGAAGTCACTATCTGGATGATTGCTTTTGGACTGGGCCCTCTCTGCAGGGTCACAACCAAACCTTTTGCCTTCACCCACCTATTTTTTCTGAATTCATTTCTGTTAGCCTTAGGACTTTGAGCTCTTGTGGTCTCTCCTTTAAGCATGGTACAATTGGCTTACACCTGTTTGGGATAGTTAATTTACTTATAAGTACCTAGTAAAATGGTATACCATATACCAAGGGCCTGTACATTAAATACTACTAGTGGGCCTGCGGCACTTATTATGCTACCCACTTAAGTAGCACCTTAAAGCATGTCCAAAGTCTGATATTGCAGCCTGAAACCAGTTTTAAACTGCCAATTTGACTTGCCAAAAAAACCTTTGCCAAGCGTCAAACAACCCTTTTATTACACATATATCACTTCTAAGGTAGGCCCTAAGTAGCCCAAAGGGCAGTGTGCAGTTTAATTAAAAGCTTTGGCATGTACATTTAAGTTTTATATGTCCTGGTAGTGAAAATCCCTTACATTTGTTTTTCATTACTGCGAGGCCTAGCTCTCCCGTAGGATAACATTGGGTTGCCTTATTACATTAGTAAGTGCTAACATTGGATTGGGAAGAGGTGAACATTTCATGTTTGGTGTCTGAGAAGTTGTAATTTGAAACCCTCTTTAATGGCAAATTGGGATTTTAAGTTACAATTTTGAAGATTATACTTTTATAAAGTTGCCATTTTCGTGCCCTAACTATTTAGTGGGTGCAATCTCTTCCTGGGTCACATGACTTGGTGCAGTTGGCAGTTGGCTTTCACTTTATTACTGTTTTTGTGCTGCATAAGTACTTTACACATTGCCTCTAAGTTAAGCCTGATTGCTTTTGTGTCAAGCTACCAGACGGTTAAGCACAGATTAGTTTAGTTACTTTTGTGGTCACCCTGACAGGGATTGCAGCCATTGCTTAAGCAGCTTTAATATCCTACTCACCCAAAAACGCAATTTCTCACAAAAGTCAACTTTCTCAAGTTTAACACCGACAAGTAGTGATCTTCGGCAAGAACACCTCACCATGGGACTCCTTCTGGTGCCCGATCAAACTCGCACCCACACCTACACCCAGAACCCACACCAGGAAGCTCAGAATAATCATCAACAAAAAAATGGACATGACCACACAAGTCAATGCCATCACTGCATCCTGCTTCCACACCCTAAAGATGCTGAGGAAGATTTTTAAATGGCTTCCGGGCAACACTAGAAAAACTGTCACTTACACTCTAGTCACCAGCGAGTTGGACTATGGCAACACCCTCTACGATGCATCACCAAATAACTCACTAGAAGACAACAAACCATCCAGAATTCGGCAGCCTGACTCATTCTCGACCTCCCACATAGAACTCACATCACGCCACGCCTCAGAGAACTCCACTGGCTCCCGATTACACAAATTCACTCAATTCAAACTTCTCACACACACATACAAGACACTATACAATTGAGGGCCCACCTATCTGAACAGTTGCATCTCCTTCTACCAAACATCCAGACACCTCTGCTCTGCAGAGCACCTACTTGCTCACATTCCATGCATACACAAAACCAAATCAGGAAGACTGGTGTTCTCTTACATTACTCCTAAAGTGTGAAAAGGCCTCCCAAACCAAAACAGAGCCTCCTTCCCTCTTCTTGAATTTTGCAAGAAGCAGAAGACCCCTTTTTTCAATTAACCAAACTACCATATGCAGGGCTAAGCACACACGCACCTGCTCAGATCAAGTACACTCTCATGGGAGATAATGTGCTTACCAATACACATAATAAATAACATAACATAACACAACATAACATATTCAGAGGGGTGTTCTGGCAACCACAACAAGGTTGTACAGAAAGAGCTTGCATTCTGCGAACAATAGCATAGCAGGTGTTTGCAAGCACAGTTGAGAGGTATTGTAAACTTGCACTAACTGCTTGAGTAGAAGGGGAGTATGTAATGGGCAACATATTGGACAGATGAGCAGTGGTTCTCAGCTAGACCTCTGTGCTTTGGACTCAGAGTGCATTGCCATGAATGGAGAGATGTGCTTCTGTTGTCACTATCACTTAGTAGGAGTGGCACTTTGCACAGAAGAGAAATGGTCTACTTAGTTTCAAACACATGCAGCATTTCATGTTTTGGTATTGCATGATACCCTACACCCCTTTCAAAATTGCTAGACTATGCTGTTTCACTTCAAACACCATATCACTCACCTATGTGTTAACCATTTCTGATTTGATCTGTTCCCTGCCGGCCCACATTGATCATCTATACCATGTTGAATGCATCTGAGCGTTATATTTGCAACATGGTGGCCAACCTATGCTTAGTCCTGACCATCTCTCTCTCTCTCTCTCTTCTCTCTCCCCCACCCCCAACACCGGCCAACAGTAGTGTCAGTGTCCGCAACCATGCCCTTCACTCCCCGAGCATGTCTGTGCACGCTCTTTCCCTAGGGCTATATTCCTGGTAGATCAGCCATTGCCATCTCCAGACTGCTACACATCTGCTCTGCAGGAGGTGCTTACCTCCTCCATGTCGCCCTGCATTTTAAGTATCCATTCCATCTAGGCTGTTTGTGAATTTTATATAAAATATTGATACATTCAATTGTTGGAGTATAAAAGTGATGCTATGTGAAGTGGCACCAGCATTTCAATACAGAAAATGATTTCTGACATGGCCCTTCCAAAAAGTGAAGAAGGAATTGATACAGCTGATTTAGCTTAGAAAGTAACAAGAACATTGCTGCAACCTAGAAAGACTAATGTATCTTTAGAAAGAGAATCTGAGGGTTTAGGAAGATGTTTGAGGAATAAGGAGAAATGTTTAAAACGAAAAGACAGGCTGACAGCTGGGGAAATAAGACAATGTGTTGAGACCACCTACTCAGCCCCGAAGAAGACACCGGCTGTACTGTCTTTAGTGAAGGAACTGTTTGTACTTTAAACTCATTTTCAACAAGGAGTTTATCGCAGTTACCCAACCAGATATTACGATAGGATAGGATAGGATACGGATTTATAAAGCGCAGTGAATGCCGCGGGCCGTATTCCCCCATCGAATTCTTGAATGTGCTAGTGGTAATGTAAGATATTGGAGGGTACCTTGACCCCAATTAGTGGAGGCTTCCTTTGAACACCGACCCTCGTTCTTAACTCTTACTGAATCCTGGTCTGTAAAGCATGCCCGGTTCTAGAGGGGGGTGCGGGTGGTCTCTGCATGAGCCTTGGCCCTGCAGAGAATCTGCCACAGATGTACAACAACAATAAAACATGTTCAGATAACTAGTAATTTATGTTCCTGCTGCAGAGCAACCATTTGTCTGTTGGCAGTTTTTAAATGCAGATAAACTGAATTTTATGGGAATAGCTCAGTGGGTTACTAGCTCTGTCACAAAAATCCCTGCGTTACTTGCAGTTCAGAAGTTACTATCCTAACATAGGACAGTGACCTATGAACTGTCATCAAAGAGCTGCATGCAAACTTCGCTTTTTTCTGTTGTGATATAGTTAGAACTTCTCCATTCTTTCATTATTCTAATGTTACTAAAAGAGTTTGTTTGGGCAGTTATACATTTTTATCAGTAAAGCCAACCCTCAACCACTGGAGTACTCTTTAAATCCTGAGTTTTTGCTTCTCCAGACCAATCCCCCGTAAAATATATTGCCCACCAGTATGGATGAAGTGATTTCTACACCTTGTAATCCTCATTGGCTTGTGTGACATTCCCTGTAGACTGATTTATTGTCTCTGTATAATGTGTGCTGTTATGTAAAGTACTGTGACACCCTACACTCATATGAGTAGCGCTATACAACGAATGGAATGGAGATGAGAGAGGGGCAACGGAGAGATGAGGGACACTAGTGGAGGGTCGCAGTGAGGGAATCCCAGGAAGAGGTCATGGGGTGGGGGGGAGCTACAGAGAGATGAAGGGCGCTGGTGCGGGTGGCAGTGAGGGAGTCGGAGGAGGAGGCCATGAGGGGGAGTGGCTACGGAGAGATGAAGGGCATTGTTGGAGGGTGGTTGTTAAGTTATGTACAGAGAAAGAGGTCAAAAGACTTTTGCTCCAGCACTAAAGCCGGCCCTGTCATGGCCTTTCTGTTTTTGTTTATTTAATTAACAGTCAGGTGATTAGGACAACTGCGAAGCATACTTTAACATGCATGCTAATTACATTTACTGCTATATTCAATGTTTCAAGTTTGAAGGTGATTTTACTACTGTTTTTTACTGGGAATAATGAAAGTGGAACTGAATGGTGGCTGATATGGGGCTGGGTCCCAAGGTCAGCTGTGAGATAAGGTGTAATAGAGAGGGTTGGTAGAAAAGTGGATTATCAAGTCTGTAAGGGAGTGCGCTGCAGAGTCAGGTGTAGGTAGTAATGAAGAGGGTTTCTCCCTGAAGGCTCGCAGAGGGAGCCCGAGTAGTGTAACTTGCTAGATACTCCCACCTTAGAAACCTCCTCTTCCCATCAAAGGGACATTACATGGAAGAAAAGCACTTTTTGAGAGTGATAACATTTAGAAAGAGACTTGGAAAAGAGTGTGTTTTACTGTACCTTATTTTTTATTTTTATTTTGAAGGTTTTATATAGCGCTGGCTAGATCCAAAGGTATCAGAGCGCTTTACAAGATAAGGATAGTATAAGGCACATAGGGTATAAAAGCTTATGAAAGGTAGTGCAACAAAAATTTACAAAGTACAGACAACATGAGCATTATACAAAACCAGATAAATAAAACAGGGGCAGGAGCTATACATTTAAGTAATTAGGTAAATGCTGAAACAGGAGAACAGGGTATAAAATTACTGAACAAACATCGTGTGATAGATAAGAAATCAGGAGTAGGACAGAGGTTAGGAACCCCAATAATAATTGAGGAGGTGGATTTTGAGGTCTTTTTTTAAACTAGAATAGGAGGGATTACAGCGCAGGTTTTTTGGGAGGGCATTCCAGATAATAGGGACATTGCCAGAGAAGGAGCGAGATTAAAGGAGAGATAAAAGGAGGGCCCAGAAGCAGGCCTGGCTAGATATATAAGCGATAAATCGGGCTAGCAGTCGCCCACCCGAATGTACCCTTGGCCCACCCAAACAAAAATTCCTGGAGCCGGGCGTGCTGTAAAGAGAAGTAGTAAACAGGAGTAAATGAAGGCAGTCTAATATGACATGCATCATAAGGTGTGAGCATTCTCCTGAATGAATGGTAGGTTGGGGGAAAAGACACAGGAATGCATGACAAGAAAAAAGCAAAATATTTAAAGTGCTGAGCTTTTTTCTTTTTTTTGGTATTTCTTTAAAAATGTTATTATTAAATCTTTTTTATTTCAAGACACATAACACGTGCATCGTCATCGTGATTACAGCACCATATTTCCCATCTCTCCTGGTTACCTTTGTAGCAATCTTAACATTTACATCGTGTCACCCCCGGGATGTCACATCGCTTTTCCCCTTCAGTTAATTTGCTGAAAGTGCTGAGCTTTTTAAGTCTTTAGGGGAACGTGCTGTGTAAACAATTATCGAAAGGAGATTGTGAACGGATTCAGGTGTTTTACATTTTCAGCCAAACGTAATCATCATTATATACCTAATTACATACATAACATCAAATGATCAACATTTGGCAATATTAGGAAACCTAGATATGAGCATATTTCCACAACAGCACAATAAATAAATTAAGTGCAGCAGCCCAGCTGTCATCCTGGCACAGTTTCATCGAGTTGAGGATAAGGGTCTGTAAAATAAGCTTTGATAAGCCAATGGGTTTGGCTTTTGTATAATAATTGCACACAGAAATGCACACAAGATCACAGTTTACCACACTAAAAGATAACGAAGTGTCTACTTATCTGGCTTCTGGCCAAATACTACATAATCTCTGCTATTTACCCAGCACCATCCAAATAGTACACAATTCTACTAGTTATTAAGGGGCATATTATCAAGAAACGGCGTTAACATTATCGCCGCTTTAGTGGCAGAAAACTTCTGCTAAAGCGGCGATAATGGGCTTGATAATATGCCGCAGAGAATTCCCATAGAAGCCCATGTTGACACCAGAACATGGGCTTCTATGAGAATTCTCTGAGGTATATTATCAAGCCCATTATCGCTGCTTTAGCGAAAGTTTTCTGCCGCTAAAGCATCGATAATGTTAACGCAGTGCTTGATAATATGCCCCCTAGTTTCCATATGAATATCTGAAACTTCACTATTTGTCTGGCTGTGGTCCAAAGAGCAGAGATTATGTAATATTTGACTGATAACCAAAACAAAACTGTGAAAGAGGAAGTGCTTAAATTTAAAAAAAAAAAAGAAGTGCCGATGCCCTCGTCTGGAGGCTGCTGCAAATTGCACCACCCATTGTCACCTCCAGCACTGCTAATGACAGTACCTACACACTACTAACAATCACCCTCCTATAAGTGTAACAGTTCAGACTTCACGAGGCCCCCAGAGCTATAAGAATGCTTTGGGCGATAGGTATTAGTTGTTTTTAATTTACACTGGATTAATAAACAACTGTTGTTCTGCTCATCTCCAAATTACACAAACAGCTCCACCATGTGGCAGCTGTCATAAGTGCCCGTGTTGACAATTACGTGCTGGTGCAGAGCACCGGAAAGCACAGGCTCCAATGAAGCACTGGAAAAATGTCTTCATTCAGCCAGACACAAACAAAAAGGGGACTTCACCCAATGGCAGTGTTGTGGTCATCTTGTAATAGGGATGCAGGAAACCGAGTGAAGCATTTGCAGATAAGTGCATATACACATGTTCATCAGTATTTACAAAAGGAAGTGCATGAAATAAGGTAAGTGTGGTATAAAACTAAAAGAACAAATATAGAAATCAAAATTCTGCTTCAGGAGCTTGAGTTTATAGCATGTAGATATTTTGTGTTGAAGTCTAGGCATATTGGCTGTCTGGATATGACTTTAAAGTTATGTCTGCAAAGAGTAATGGGTATATTTTAATGCATGTTACATACAAGTTTCCTTCACTTCTGAGAATACATTGTTTTTTTATGTTTCTGATTATCCTTTGGATGATTTGTGACGGTAGGACTCATTTTGGGCTTCTTATGGACTGCCTTATAATTGTTTTAAGCTCCTTTTTAAAAGGAGATTATGCAAGGCAAGATAGACTAGACCCATGAGGGTCACTATTAGGAGGACCAGGACCGAGGACTCCAGATTTAAAGAACAAGCTGGAAAAAGCAAACCAGGATACCAAAAGGACTAGTTGCACTAGAATTAGGCAGGAGGACTAACGAGACTCAAGGGCTAGGAAACCAGGGCCAGTGGGATCATCCTCAGAAGACCGGAGAACCAGGCCAGACAAAGGAGTACCAGAACTCAGAAGACCGGGACTATGTGGACCAGGGTGGCTAGGAGCAGAAGGATCAGAGACAGGCACACAAAGGGGACTTGGCAAACCAGGGGATGAGGATCAAGAGGACCAAGGAACCAGAATTGGGCTGATTAGGATTAAAAGGGCCAGTACAGAGAGCCAAGATCCAGAGTGCCAGAGGAGGAGTACCTGGGAATGATGATCAGTAGGACCAAAACTGGGTTGACCTGCACAAGGAGACTGACATGAACAGTAGACCCTGGACCATCAGAGCTAATAGCATGATCAGTGGTATGACATGGCAGTTCATGCTAGAACCATGAAGAAAAGGAGCAGGAGGTCTATGAGAATTAGGGCCAAGAGTACAGGGTCCAGTTTGAGGAGTCAGTGAAGTCCAGGAACAGGCGGGCAATGGCGTGTAGGACCAGGATGAACATGACAAGGGTTAGGAAGACTAGGAAAACAGGACCAAGGACATCAGGAGGACCAGAGCACGTAAGACCAGGATGACTGGGATGACTAGGACCAAGAGTAATAGGTATGTAAAGATTCAAATAAGGAGGACAAAAAGCAAGAGGATCAAGCTCAACGAGTGCAAAATGAGGAAGAGGACTAGGAATAGGGAGACCAGGGCTATTCAGACTGGAACCAGAGTAGGGAAGACTACGAGAACAGGCCCTGGATGACCAGGAGCAAAGCCCAGTCATCCAAAGCCAAAAACAAGCGCTAAGAGGACCAGGAAAAGGAGGACCAGTCATACAACTACCAAGGGACCAGGAAGGACAAGGTACAGAGACCTAGAATGATCAAGACCTAGCCTACCAGAGTAACAAGGTTGACGATTAGGAGGAAAATGAGGACCAGGACAAAAGGGATGATGACCTGATGATAGGGGCCAATAGTATCAATCTAGATGGCTATGATGAGGATACCAAGTTGCAGGAACAGGATGGCCATAGCAAAGAGGATCAGAAAGAGGAATATGAGTTCACTCACAGCCAGGGTTATAAAGAGCAGGAGGACTTGGAGAGTCAGAGCTAGGAGTCTCATGACCAGATGAAGGAATAGGGTGGTCAGAAACTGGTAGACCAGGGTCATTAAGACCAGGCATCAGTCTGAAGAGGCTTTCGTGAAATAGAGGGATTGGGATAAGCAGAGCCAGGACCAGGGATAGAAGGAGTATGGGGTATAATGAAGGAGACAAGGAACTGGTATGCCAAGTGATGTAGAAGTATCAGGGCCTACGGTACCAGAGCCAGGGTGAGAAGTATCAGGAAGACCAGGCAACTAGAGCAGGGAGGACCAAAGGGATCAGACCAGAACCATGATGACCAGGCCTAAAAGTACCCAATAATGAGGGCCGGGACCATTACCCACAGTACCAGGTGGACCAAGAGGAAAGGGACCAGAGCCAGGAGGATCAGGATGGCCCAGACCTGAGGTCTAGGAGTGTAAGAAAAAGAATTAAACAGACGTAGGAGTATCCAGACAAGAATGGCCAGGTGGAGCAAGAGACATATGACCAGAAGGACCAGGATTTGGAGGATGAGTAAGACTAGGACAAAGGGGACCAGGGCAAGGAGGACGAGCACCAATACAAGGAAGGACCAGAAAGTGCCAGCAAGGAGCAGTGCCTGGTAGACTAGGGCCAGGAAGGACTAGAACCAGTAGCACCAGATTCAGGAAATCAGTTTGCGTGACTGTAGCAGGGGGAGGCCAAGAACAACCTAGAAAAAGAGGACTTGGAAGAGGACTAGGCAGATGACCAAGAGCATAAAACATAGAAGGACAAGGAGGAGGAGGAGACTTGTGAGATTATAGGCCATTATGTTTTAGAATATCTTGTTTTTAAATGGCTCTTATCCATGTTTCTTGTGCTGTCAAATCCTAGAGACTCCCATCTTTTTCAGCCAACCTAAGCAATGATGGTAAGTATGGGCTGAAAACTCATAGCTTGCAAAATGGATAATTTGCCAGGAATGTGCCACTTTGAGCTCTGAGTGACAGCAAATGCTGTCTGATGCTAATACTGTGGTTTGATCAGAGGACAGTGGGACTATAAACGGTGGTAGGTTTAACTCTAAATGAGTGGTCTGCAAAGCACTAAGGGCATGTTGAAGGGTGGGGGAGGCGCACATCCAGCAGAGGCCAGTTGGAAAACCAACAAAGAACTTATTTTTTTAAATCTTCTGTTTATTGCCATTTTCATTCTGTTGCAATAAAACAGCATTGCGACAATAATCGAAAAAGACCATGTAAGTAGTAGCAATAGGTCACTTCCAACATTAATCAGTCCATACCAGTCTTATTAGGTGTAATAGGAAATTCACACAATTACTGTTTACAAAACGTATCCCCTTGCTTTTATGAAGGGGGTCATTAATTAGTGCTGTATCAGGAGAAATAGTACTACAAAACAAAAGCCAATGGTATAACAGTTGGGAGGGGAGAAAGGAAAAGTAAAGATATACATAAACTAATCATTTAAGCACAAGGAAGTTACCGAGCTGGGCCCGCGCTGCTGATGAGTAGTGTAAGTGAGTAAGAAATGACTGTTATCTGGTGTGTCGGGGGAAAGAGGGGGCAAATCAGGAGTCAACTTCCAGGCAGCTCCTCTCGGGTGTTATCACAGCGAAGGAACAAGCAGCTCCCCATTCACAGCACAGGGGTAATGAACCATGGCCAAAACCACCATAGGCCCATTCAATGCACTATGTAGCCGTCTCCCCCACATGTTCTCCTAGCACATCTACGTCCCCTCCCCGTGATGAGCTGTCGCTTATCTCTGGGTCTCCCCCTGAGTCATATTCTGGGTATTCCCAGCCCACTAAATCACAGTCCATAAGTCTGCTATAGGGCGGCATTTTACTCCTCGAGCCTCCTCCCTGACCAACACCCACCCCCCTGTGCCCATTGGGTCACATCAGACCTCCAAGCTCCCACCTCAGGTCCAACCACAGACTCCCATGACATGGCTATGCGCTGCACCTCTCAGCTAGTGCGAGGGCCAGATCTACAAATCTTATGCCCACCTTGCACATGTTTGGTCTTGGAAATAGCCCCTGGACACAGCCTCTAATGGATAGGGGAGGGAATGCTCAATTGTCCAGAGCGTCTAGCACCTCATCCCAGAAGGGGCACAGTCTGGGGCAGTACCACCTCTCCCAACTCGTCCTGATTAGGCCCATCAAGCCACATTGAGATCCATTGAAGTTGAGAGGCCAGGAAATATAACTCAAAATCTGGGACACTCAAGCCTCCCTCCTCAGGTGGGTGCCGAAGGACAGCCAGGGACACCCGATGATGGCCCCATCCCATACCAGGTCATGTAACAGAGTGTCTAGTTGCTTAAACCATGAGGCTGGTACTCCTATTGGTAAATTAATAAACTAAATGAGGACCCGTGGGAGCATGACTGTCTTGGATACTGAGATCCGAGCCATAATGGGCTGTTTATGGGAGTGCCAAAAAGGAATGCTGGCCCCCAGAGACCAGAGAGCCTTCCCCAAGTTGCCCTCTTGGATGTCCTCTAGGGAGTCGAAGATCTGGATTTCCAAATATTGAAAAGAGGTGGGGGACCATGTCAGGTCCAGCGGTACGCCAAACGGCTGTACCGCATCCGAGGACACTGTGAACACATGTCTTGGCCATGTTGACACAGAGGCCAGATACTCCCTTCAATACTTGCAGAAGTTCCATCGCACTTACAACGCCTGTGGGCCCATCCCTCAGGTATGGGACGCTATTGTCTGCATAGAGGGAGATGCTATGTTCACAACCCCCAACCACCACTCCCAAGCCCCTGCCTACTTTTGAAAGAGTTCAGCGAGAGGTTCAATGGCTAGGGCAACCAGCAGCGAGGACAGTGGGCACCCCTACCTCATGCCCCTATGCACCCTGTATGGTAGGGAGATCATGGCACTGGTCTTAACCTGAGCTGTCGGGCAGTGTATTGCAGTTTGGCCCAGTTGACCCAGCTCTCCCCAAGGCCCATTTGCATCATCACCTGGAAGTCCCATTGCACTGTATAAAATGCCTTTTCAAGCTCAACGGACATCAGTACGGCATCTGTGCTGGTGCAGGTCTCAGGATGATACAATATATGGTGAAGCCGTTCTGGTCCCCATGTATAAATGCTGACATTTGTGGGGATAGCTGGAGTGCCAAAACCTTACTAAGGATCTTGAAGTCTAGGTTCAGCATGGAAAGGGGGCAGAATTCAATAACCCAGGCTCCCTGTGTTTAAATCTTAGGCAGAGGGATAACCACTTCATCAGTGGTGGACTGGGAAGTGTGCCAAGTCACCGGGAATCTGCATACAGCTTTTCCAGTTGGAGGGCTAAGGTCCTGGCATATGTTACATAAAATTAAATCAGAAGACTGCCGTTTTACTCCACGACATTTCTTTTATTGCTACCCAAATTTCTTGCTCAGTTACAGGACCTCCCCAAGCCTCACGATGTTCTTTGGGCAGCTCATTCAATGATACATTAGTCAGGAAAGCAGATCTCGCCTCCGTTGGGAGGAGCTCAGCGGCTACATACAGAGTATCATAGTATTCATAAAATGCAGCATTAATGGAAGCAGGTAAGTACAGAGATGGGCCATCTCCTTGCCTGATGTATGTGATCTGGGCCCCTCTGGACTCAGGTCTAATGAGTCAGGCTAATAGCCTGCCATATTTCCCTTCTTCTTCATGCGCCCTAGCAATGTATTGTTTATGGTCATGACTGCGCAGCCTTCCAAATACAGTATTATATTTTTATCTAGTTTCCCAGGTCCCATCCAGGATTGAGGTGTAGTGCCAAAGGTATTATCCAGGGTGTGGAGGGTACAATCCAGTCTGGAGTTCCCCATTCCATTCTATTTGAATTCCCACTGTCTGACTAATACAATGACCCTGCATCATGACCTTAAAGGACTCATATTCCACTATACTTGTCTTCCAGTGATGATGGGTTAAGACGCCAGGTGGGAACTGGTGGTTGATCCCCCACTAATCGGATACCCAGCAGGACTGGGCTATGGTCGGACAATGTGCACCCTAGATACTTAGTACACATAATGGAGTGGCTAAGTCTGTGTGAACCTACAAATTGGTCTATCAAGGTGTGCAGTCTTTGGAAATGAGAGAAATACAAGTAATCACGGTCTTCCCTGTGTTGGGTACTACAGACATCTGCCATCCCCCAATGTTCTAACCAATCCCGTAGAGCGTCTGCCAGCCTGTGAGCTAATGCTCCATGCAATAGGGTGATAGAGCGATCCAATAACACATTCAATACACAATTGATACTGCCCCCTGGCAGCAAACTGTTAGTAAGGAGACCTGTCATAGGAGCCAAGAGGGATTGAAAAAAGGCTATCTGGTCCTGGTTCGGGGCATAGTGTTATTTCTCTCCCAAACAATCGCCCCTCGAGAAAAAAATATCTACCTTCCTTATCTATGACCGAGTGGGTAAGCTTGAAGGGCCTTTCCCCCCTGAATCCATCTCAAGGTTCCCATGGCATAGGCTGGATAAGGGGTAGTGTACTGCTGGCCTTGCCATCTACGTCTAATTTCGCTCCCAGCTAGGTGCGACTTCTGTACTATAACCACCTGCACCCCGCCTTCCCAAATATCTATGAATGTTGTGACTCTTGGAGATTGATCCCATCCCTCTAATATTTCAGGACATAAAGGACAGTGGTTGTCTGCGGTCTGTCATGTAGGGTCACCAGGAGCCATCAAATCTTTGTTTTCACCCAAAGCCCCCGCCGACCCCACCCCTCACCCCATAATTTTAGTGCGCTCCCGTGCAAATAGAACAAAAGTAAGAAAAGGGGAAAAAAAAAACATGAGCAACCCGCAACCATAACCCCCACTCCCCCAGGGCAGCACAGTAACGGCTGACAGTCCAAATTGTGAAATTGATGCAGAGTCTGAGTGAATAACTCCCCCGTTCAGCCGGCAAGGGCCTTTCAGTAAGGGGCTGTCCAAGATGGATTTGAGCGGGCCTGTGCTGTGTCAGCCCAGCATATAATATACAGATCACATGCCCCCTCAGCAATCAACAGCCCCCATGTTGTAGTCATGTATTGCACAAGTGATGGGAAGAGTAGGTCAGTATCCCCCCCTCAAGGACCCATCCACCCCGCAGCTGCAATATCACACACCAGAAATGATATCAAATCAGGTCTTCCGCAGTCTGGGGGGTCACAACATGGAGTCAAGTGTAATCACTCAGAGAGGACACTGAATCAGACAACACAGGTTTGCGTTCTGAAGGAGACACATCCCCCGAGGCTTGGCTTGCGCACCATCATGATGTCCGCCACTGCCTGGAGCGACACTGCTTGTTCCATGTCAGTTTGTGGGGGAGACGGGCAATTTCTAGAACCACCACAGTCTTGCACTGACGTCTTCGCACCCAGAAGCCGTACGGTCTGAGCGTGTTGTTGGGAGAGCGGTCCCTGCTTTATGTGCCCCCAGCCAGGCCCATGATGACTCCGGTTCCTTGCAGAAGTGAGTGATTCCATCAAGGACAATCCGAAGTTTGGAGGGGAACATCAGAGAGTATTGTACACCATGGTCACATAGAACTTTTCTAAACTCTAGAAAGGAGGCCCTTTTGATTTGCACCACTCGCGTAAAGTCTGGGAAGACCTCACCATTGTCCACTGAGAAGGGTCCCTTCGAACAAACCCGCTGTACTCTTATATCTCTGTCTCTGTAATCTAGGAGCCTGGCAGCCCTGGCCGGGGAGGCCTACCTGGGGCTAGAAGGCATGCTGGGACTCAGTGGGCCTGCTCCAGCGTAAAGAAGGGAGTGAATAAGCCTGGGGCCACCTCCGACTTCAACCAGTTCTCTAGGTAAGTTACCATATTGCCATTCACCGCTCTCTCGGGCAGGCCAACCATTCGGATTTTGTTGCACCGGTCATGCCTATCTGCGTCTTCCGCTCGCCGTTCCAGGAGCTGGACCCTATCTCGTAGCTCTGTCACCTGGGTTGTGCGCGCTGAGCACTCCAGTCGGATGTCCTTTATGGAGGTCTCTACCTCCTTGACTCTGTCTGACAGCTTGTGATGTTCTGCCTACAGTAGTCTGAAGCCTACTGATACTATGCCAATATCCTGGTGCAGGGTGGCCTTGGTGTCTGCTATGGCTGCCAGTACCTTGCCGAGTTGAAGACATATGGGGCCAATGGCGTGGTGTTGTGTAGTTCCAAATAATACATAGGATCTGCGTGTTTAGACAACATAATCTAACGGATTGGTGTTGACTGATTCCAGACACCCCCAAAGGATATGCTAGCCTTTAGACCAGCTGGCTCACAGTGCAATTATAAGCCCACCAACCTTACCAAAGAGCGAATAGTTTCTGACAACTATAGAACATGAGAACCCTGGATCGTTCAGGGATCGTGGAAACAGTACAGTACTTTTTGCTCGGTCACTTGTGCTTACTTCTTCTCAGAGAGATATACAGAATAAACAATGGGGACGCTTTCAATAAGCATTTAGTGAACCAGTGTCATTCTAGTATAAAATATGTGTGCTGCAACAACCATTAGACTGAAAGAGATATATACGATTGCAAGCACCTACAGAGTAAATAAAAGGTAGAATTCTAACATGGCGCTAAAATAGAGAATATATGCAGGCCTAAAGATACATAGCAATAATGAAGCGTACTCCTGAAATGCGAACCCTAGCTAAGTGTTCTTAAGTGTACCTAGTATGTATGTAGGTGTAAAGCCAAAAAAACCCTAGGAAAGCCAACCCTATTACCTGATGGGAAAGAACGAAGGACCCTGTCTTGGTCTCGAGTTGGACACCCCGCAAGGGATGTCAGAGCACTGCGTGCTGGAGTTCCTGCGTGAATCGACTCCAGCGTCTCGTGTCAGTATTGAAGATTCTCCTCTGGTTTGCCCAGCGAAGATGTTGTGCTTATTTATATACCCAAAAGGTACCCTCGGGGAGGCTACCTAGATGTGTGATGATACTGTGGGCCTGACTTTTGTACAGAGGTATTATACAGAAAATGGTAATTTTGCTGTGTGATACTAGGAATCCTCATGCAAAATAAAGGAGGCTAGTTTTCGAAGAAAACCACACAACATTTATTCGGAACATAACTAGGTAAGTATGAGGACCCTGCCTGTTTGTTCCTTGACTTCCCACCAGTGCAGTGGTTGAGGGAAAACAGTTGGGTCCAAAATACAGAGTGGTCCAGAGCATCCCAGCACAGTCCTGGCAATATGTTGCAGGCCGGTCTCTGCTTTGGAGCCCATGGTGAATAGTAAAACAGGAATCTCGTGATGAACATTTCAAAGAGAAGTTTCAGTCCAGGGGAGATCACTGTTTTAAACAAAGGCATGTCATACGTCTCTACATTTTCATCTAATGCATTAGAAACAGAAATAGCTTTTTTTAAATTCATGCGAAAACTTAGATTGCGATGGTTCTTTTTCTCAACAACTTATGGGCAACAAACAACCAAACACCCAGAAAGATTTCAACCCAAAAGTAAGTTCATGGTTCAATTTTCGTAAAAAAAGTTTAGATAACTTCGAACTACTTGTTAAGAAGGCTTTGGCATCCATTAAATACAGTATACCCAAGCAGACCAATTTAACTTGGAAAGAACTGAGAATCCTTAACTCATTGAAACAAGAGAAGGAATTAATCTTTCAACCAGCAGACAAAGGGGGAGCGCTTGTCGCCATGGATACGACTTTCTATGAAATAAGTGTGGACCAGCACGTGAACATTACTGAAACTTATATTCAGTTGGATACAGATCCTACCAAGGAATTCATGACGCTACTTGTCTCCATTTCATCTAAGGCTGAAGAGATGGGTTGGATCAACGATTCTACTAGAAGATTCTTACAGAACACCACACCTAAAACACCGCATATATACATGCTTCCCAAGATCCACAAAGACGTGGTAAATCCACCTTTTCGACCAATAGTTGCTGGCTGTGTATCCATTGATGAACCGATTGGACAATATTTGGATGATCATTTACAACCATTGGGACAATCTTGGGGTACATACGTAAAGGATACCACTGACTGCCTGAATAAACTGGAAGGCATTCGTCATCACTTCATAGAGGAGATCTTACTTTGCATGATAGACGTAGTAGTCTTATACACCTCCATCCCCCATGAAGAGGTACTAGAGGCAGTGGAATGGAGACTACTGTGCAATCCTACTGAAGATTACAATGGAGTATTTTTGTTGGAATTGCTTCACTTCTCGCTTTACCACAGCTATTTCTCCTGGAAAGAGAAGTTTTTTCTTCAACGCACCGGGACCTCCTTGGGTTTTCCGGGGGCCCCTTTCTATGCCAACACATATATGGAACACTTTGAAGACAAACACATACTACATAATCCAAGGTGGCAAGAAAACCTCATCACATACATGCGTTACATTGACGATATTCTTGTAATCTGGAAAGGAAACCAACACCCACTCGAAACATGCATTAAGGAACTCAATCAATTCAACGCACAAATTCAATTCACATCTACATTTCATCCACAGAAAATACATTTCTTGGATATTGAAATCCAAAAGACAGATATTGGAATACAGATATCTGTCTACAGAAAGCTAACAGGTGTGAACAACGTCTTACATTACACAAGTGCACATCCGTTTTCTTTGAAAAAGAACTTACCCATATCTCAACTCATTAGGATTAAAAGAATTATGTCTCACCATGAGCAGACAGAGTTTCTCATCGATGAACAATTAGATAGATACCGAGAGAGGTGTTACCCCCGCAGGTTTTACAATCAGCCAGAGACGTGGTAGCTCAAAAGAGACGCAAAGATCTCTTACAACAAAGAGCTAAGGCAACGAACAAACGGTCGGTGTTTGTTTTAACACACTCAGAGCAAGCAACACAAATCTAAAAAATCATAACTAAACAATGGGAAATCATTAAGCAAGAGGTTGATTTTTCACCTGTGTTTGTGGAGAAACCCATGTTCGCTTACACTCGCTCTAAAAACCTTGGGGAACTGTTAAAACCAACATATATCTCCACAGTCTGGGCACACAGAGGTATGAGAAAATGTTGGAACTGCAGGCAATGCGGCAATGTGAGCCCAGGAAACACTTATGCTCACCCACACACTGGCAAAACGATCCAACTAAGGCACACATCAGATTGTAATACCGAGGGTGTAATCTATGCAATTCAATGTCCTTGCAGATTTACACACGTAGGAAGAACTTCACGTAAAATTAAGACCCGCATTATCGAACATAAAAGCATGATTCGGAACAGAAATTGCAATTCCTGTTTAGCCGCACACTGGGTGAACACACCACACACTATCCCTCAAATCAAATTCACCATATTAGAAGAAATTGATAATGTTGACGGTATCAATTTCAATGTTGTACTAGCACGAAGAGAAACTTTTTGGATCCAATATTTAGGTACGATCATCCCTGGAGGTCGAAATGATCATTATGAATTATTGTGTTTTCTGTAAATAAATGTACCCGCTTTACATTTGTAAAGGATTTGCACCCATGTATAGACCAATCGGATTCTGTGCTCTATTTAAATGAGTTCTCTTTTCTTATTTTCTTTGCACTCTTTCGTATTTCACCTGTTGCATTTTCTACATTAATATGGAAACGGTTGAACTTGAGGTACACAACATATCACTCCTCGCAGGCAGTGATCTTTACCTTTGAGACAAGGTCACTTGTGTAGACATCTGGAGAGCTTTAGATAACACAAGGAACGGGTTAATCTATTTTCCACACGACATTCACCAGGAACAATGCGACAGCCCTTACAGGTTCTTAACATGAGCTACATCGATATCAGTGTCTAGACTGAGGCGCACTAATAAAGTTGTCTTTCAACTCAACTTTCCCTTAAATAACACATCATGACGTGTTCACGCTCTACCGCGATCACGTGGACACTTTTGCTTGAGCGTTCCTCGAGGAAACTCACCGGTGAGTTTTGACTCGCTTGCTAAATTTGATTTTTGTTGTTGTTCTTTTGTTCTTGACAGCTGAGAGTATGTTTGTTAACGCTTGATTTTTTACGATAGAGTTGGAGCGCGCTACCACTGCCTCTCAGTAAGACGTCTTTTGATATCATAGGGCACTGGGTGCTCAACACGTAGGGACTATCTCGTTTCGCTCATTTTCACTCATTGGTTTTTTTGCACAGATTTTGAATTTCACACTTAAAACCTATGTGGTAAGCAACCTGCGTTTCATAATTTTAACATTGAATCTCCAGCATGATTACTCGAGTTCTCTTTTGTAGAAACGCTTGACTTTCAGCATACTTTCAGCATTCCACTGTGCGCACATATGTTTATACACCCACGATTTTTTTAGATACAGCACAAGTTACAGATTGGGCAGGGCTATAGAAAGTCCTACCGGGTTAGACCAGTGTGAACATGTCTCTCCCTCTACAAGGGTGGAATTCTACCCCCCCCACCAGAACTGGCAGGGGGGGGGGTAGTATTCCAAAGCGTTTGACACCAAACACAACATGTTTCCGTGCAGCCATCCCAAAGTTAGCATTTACCGCGAGGTTAAAATGCACTTAAGAGTATATGGTCAGGCTGCACCACAAACAGCATCAGAGGAGGTACTCCGAACGCTACAGAGGGGCTCTGCTCATGCAGGGGCACCCTCTCACATACAATCCAAGCACTCTGCCTTCAGGATTGTTAAGGCCTGCCATAGGAGTGACTTATAGGTTTTATATGTGTGTGCAATGGTAGTGATATAGGTAGCCTATACCACTGTAAGGGGTGCAAGCACACCCTTACCCAGGCTGCAGTAGCAGACCTGTGGTGCTATTTTGGAGGGCTTCCCAGGGGTGGCATTATACGTGCTTGAGCCCCTGGTAGGCCTCTGAGGTACCTATGCCCTAGGTACATAGTATACCATATACAAGGGGCTTTTAAGGCACTCCAGAATCCAATTAAATATGTACAGAATAAAAGTCGTGTGCCCATGCAGTATATTCATCTGCTACTACTAGGACCTCTCATCATATACCCTGAGTTGAATGGCTAGTAGCCAATCCCACTCAGAACTGGTCTAATTTGTTTTTCCCCCAGTAATCAGATCACTACCAAATAGACAAGCAAAAGTATGGAGCACTTCCAGAAGACATGCATGACTGTCCAGTTCGCCAGTGGAAACACAGAGATAGCTAGAATACCTGACAGGGTAAGATGGTGTAGCATTTTCAAGGCAGGCAGAGGACTTTCCTCACATTTATTTAGTTAGGTGTTTCTGATCTTGTGACCGGAATGAAATAATCAATGAAAAACCACAGTTCTTTACCCCCTCCACCTTACCCTCTCATGATGATTATTCTGATAACATTTCAAATGTTTCTATAAATATCCCCAATACATTTTTTGTTAATACTAGAAGTACCAAGGCACTGATGTAAAGATGGAAGAATACATAATTGTAGTCTATGGGGCATACAAAATCAGAAACAGAAATGACCTGTTGCCAGACTGCATCATCTTAATTACATGCAGAAAATATAGGTGGTGCTGAGACTCAGCTGTAGAACACCTACATGGCTATACTTGTTGAATCTGTAGTGTGAATGCTGGGAGTATGTAATCAGTGCTAGAGTATTTGTTAAAAAACTATAAAGTGTTTAACTAGAGGATAATCAATACCCACATGTGTGGAACATCAACAGGATCCACAGGTCTATACAGGTAATGCACAGAGACTGCCTTTTAAGAATCACTTTTTGGAAATCGTATAATGCCTGATATATCCATGATCCATTGCCATTGATGCACCTTTTTAAATGAGCTAGATAGATGTAATTCCCTACCATGCAGTCATTTAGACAACATTTAGTTATTAAACATTGATAAGAAGGCATCTTATAAACAAATGACTCACATTTGGTAGGGGATATGTATTTTATTTTTTTACAACTATATAGTTTTCTTCCTTCTGTCTTGAGATTGGAATGACATATCTCAATGGTACTGAGTTGGTGACTTGCCTAAGGGGCCGTGTGCAGCTGATTCGATTTTTAAAAAGATAAATCTCAGATACTATATGGCTACAGCTAATAGATCTCCTCATGTCACTGGGATACAACTTTCCCAGCTCTGGCCTTTGCCAAATGGTTGTTTTCAATTGTTTTAGTCTAATTTGTGAAATTGAACAAAACTGGAAATACAAATTCTAGCATGTAAAAATGTGGGCAGAAAAAAACGTGTTTTTAACATGGAGCCTTTTAGTTATACTATATCTTGCCCTGGTGGATAACCATGTCTTTGTGAGCAAAATAGCACATGTAGCTGGAGCATTTGTGGAGTAATTAACAGCTCTGTAATGGGTCTCCCATGTTGCTGAGTCTTGGCCCTTGATATAATGTCGAGGCATTCTGTACCATGTCTAACAAAATAACTTAAATATATTCAAACATTCTCTTTAATGGCTATCAGAACTTTTAGACAGTGCTGTTGAACCTCAGGGGAGCAATGGATAATGTGCCTCATGAAATCACTGGGTACAGTTCATCAGAGGAGCACTATGTTTTGTGCACGAGGTGAGCACTGTGTGCTTTGCCTCAGGGGAGTACTGGGTCCTGTGCAATAGGGGCGCACTGGGTGTTGTGCATGAGTTAACCACTGTGTGTTGTGCCTCAAAGAAGTAATGAATAATGTGCCTTATAAAAGCACTGGCTATGGTGCTCAGGTAAGCACTAAGCATTGCACCTCAGGAGAGCACTGGGTAATGTACCTCAGGAAAGAATTGGGTTCAGTGCATAAGGGGAGCTCTAGATGTTGTCCATGAGGTAACCACTTTGTGTTGTACCTCAGGGCAGCACTGGGTTCAATTCATCAGGGGAGAACTGGATGTTATGCAAGAGGTAAGCACTCAGTATTACAGGCCTATGTACCTCATTGGTTCATAATTATCACTTGCCACAAGGTGTTATATAATGAGGGCACTGTTGAAATCCCAGAAATGCATATCCAACCTTCTGTGTTTCCAAGGTAGTTACATGAGCACCATTACATGTGGTTGATTGTAAACCTGTT
This sequence comes from Triturus cristatus, assembly GCF_964204655.1. NCBI lineage: Eukaryota > Metazoa > Chordata > Amphibia > Caudata > Salamandridae > Triturus > Triturus cristatus. Next base: position 574,799,654 of record NC_140582.1, on the reverse strand, counting down.
TGTGGCGGCACAGGGTTTCCAATCAGAAAGACTGAAATGACAGCAAGAGGTAGACTCCTCCCTTACATTTCTACCTAGCTTTGACACTCTGTGGTAAATGTTTTGTACCAGTTTCGAGGGTTGCTGCTATGCTGTGGGAGGGGCGTGGCCGCAAGCCTGAGCCAGAGCCATAGCTAAAGCTGCTGTGCCGCTGAGCGCACGGTACCATCCTGCTGTACTGCTGACTCGTTGACCTGTCGTCGATTCGGTTGCTGTTGCTTTTCCCCCATGCCGTGGACAATAACTGTTGGAGGGAGGACAGAGTGACAGCGTGGAGACAGGGAGGCAGCGGGTGAATGGGCATAAGGGCGGACGACAGCCAATCTTTTGGTGAGTCCTATGCAGCTTGGCTTGCCATTCATGTGTTGCCTGCGAATTCGAGCTCCCAGTCCTGGTCCTGATTGAGAGCTGCCTGAGAACTGACCCCTGGGGAAATCGGCACCTAGATACCTTGGTGCCCTGGTGGCCCCACTCTACGCTGTTAAGACTCTGTTAAGGTTCAGGCAGCCCCTTTGTGCCCCAGGCAAGAGCCTCAGAGAGGCATATACATAGTGTGTCGCAGTGGAAGTGTGGAGTGAGGACAAGGAAGGAGTAAGGCAATAGTGAGGAGTGAGACTGTGAGATGGTGTACACATAGGCATAAGGTGGTCTCACTGTGTTGAGTGGCCGGCGCGAGGCATGTGCTGTTTGTTAACACAGAGTGATTCCACCTTACACCATCTCTACCCATTCTATCTTAGTCCCGGTGTGTTGCTTTATCAGGAAGCCATCCGTGGGCCAGCTGTGGGCCCTACTGCCCCAGCCTCCCTCTTATTTCCCCAGCTTGTGTATCAGTGGCAGCTACTCCGCTATGTCGGAGGAGCGTCAACCTACTGCTTTCTCGAGAAGCAAAAAGCGTTTTGTTATTAACATTTTATGTTTCTTTTGCGGGCGGGTGGGCAGGGCTGTTCGGTCTTGCTTACGGAGCAGGGCAGAGGAGGAGTGGAGTTACAGTAGAGAAAGTTAAGGGCATCAGCAAGAAAACTGCCCACGAGGATGTGCTCCCCTGAGGTGGTTAAGGCAGAGGGGCAAATGTTCATGCCAATTCATTCAATTAATTCGATTCCATCTTTGAACAGTAAGGGATCACAGAATTCCATCAAGGTTGACAAGCCCAGCAATGTACCATCTAGCCCCACGTCTACTACTCTTTTTATTATCTACAGGGCTGTCATCCCATGTGGACGTCACATCCCCTGTGCTTCCTAGGATGCTCTCAAAAAGGGAAACAAAATGGCAGAGGAAGGATAGAAAGAACCAGGGTAAAAGTGCTAGCCACCCCATGGCAAACATGGATACAACCAACCAACCTTCATCAAGCACCATTGTCCAGGTCGCAACACCGGCCGTCCTAGCACCTTCTTCTACTGATACTGTGTCACCTATGGGAAACCAGATTTATCACATTTTCCACCCTATCCCTCCCCCAAAAGCAGGACAGTTGCAAGCCAGGGAGGAGGGGGGACAATCGTAAACAAGAGTCACCTTTCATTCCACAGGTTCTTTCCCAGCCATGCCCAACTTTCCATCAGGATTTACCAACTACATTTGGACATGCCCCTTCGGCAAAGCCAACAGCGCCTTCTTTGCTTCCGGTCAGACCTCATGATTATTTTACCATCTCCTCAAAGGGTGCCATGTTAAACACTCAGCAAGTCGCCTTCAACCATTTTACCATGGAGGTGGCACTCTCAAACAATCACCATTGGGCCCAGCACTTTGTTGCTTGTCCTAGGGGAGTAGTAGATGGCCCTCCCATATTTTGCGCCTCAGGTGCTCCGGCTCCACCACCTTTGCCTTTAATTTGGCGGCATAAGCCAGTGTACATGGATAATCCAACTAATAGTGATTGTAAGATCCATGCTGGGCTACCGAGCAGCGAATTGGTGGAGTAACTCTAGCCAACTCAGAGGTTAATAGCAGCTCAAGCCTGCACATGAAGAAACTAGTGTTGACTCCCAGTTACATTTCCAAAGGTAGTCATGGAATCCTTATTGGGAGCACCATACTCAAACTGATTGGCAGCTTAGGGGGTCTAGATCATCTAACATCTGATTATCTCAAATTCGTGGAGTTTAAGTCCCAACCCACAATGCAAGGTAGAGACATAACCGTGATCTCTTAGGCAACCCAGGAGATTGCCATTAAGGTCTGGGAGCATAGGGATACCCTTTTCGACTGGGGCATTGAGGTTGCCTTTCAGACACCACCGCGTTATCCCTCTCCTCTACAGCCAAGCAGTATTAATTCTGATTCTACCAATAGAGATGTTCTCAGAGGAGCAGTTGCTGCTGAGCAGCTTAGTAATAACTTTGTGGAGCTGCAAGTCACCAGTGCCCTTGCTAGTGGTCACCTACAGCAAATTGTTGCCTTCCCCACTACTTCTCATGACAGCAGCATGTGGATCTGGTGCTCTGGTGCAATGAGGGGACCCACAGAGAATGAATTCAACACTCACACGCTACTCCTGGAGAGTAAAATACTGAACTCAGCTTAACGCCAGGCAAATTTGTTTCTCACAACCACCTTGATGCCAAATTGTCACGGCAGGATCCCCAGATTTCAGGTTGTACGGATCAGAAGCTAAGGCTTTTTTACCGGAACATAGCAGGTCTTAGTTCCAAAAATAATAATGTCTTGTGGTTTGATTTTATGGAGACCTTTGCAATTGCCTGCTTACAACAAACTTGGGTTACATCTCCGCTAAATTTACATGGTTTTAAGACTTTTTATCTTGCTGCTAAACCAACTTCTTCCAGTAGACCCATGGGAGGCCTGGCAATCTACCTCTCAGTTATAGTACCTTTATAAAGCAGACATACCTTATTATCAAGTCCTCAGCCTTGAATTTAGAGATGATACAAGGCTGAGCATTGTTCATTTTTATGGTAATATCCCTCCTGTCGACAGAGTCACAGTATTGTCCAGACTGGACATAGATCTGGACTCCATTACTTTCAGAGGTGGCAAAAATGTGGGCATGGTGTGGGGGGGAACTTCAGTGCCCACTCATGCCTGCAGTGCTGCAAGAGGCTTAAGGGGTTTTATATATAGAAAGGCTCCCACAGTTTTACTTCTCACATGATGCCCTTGGCAATAGCCTTAATTATATCTTGTTAAAGCAAAACTTGGATTTTGCCGATGATTCCGAGGGAAATAATGTGCCTTTTGCAACTACATTTGTGGGAAAGAGAGAGGGATCCACTATTGATTTTATTATTTCCTCTTCCAACCTAGACCCTTGTATTGGGAGCTTCAGCATACACCGAGTACCTTTAGTGCCCATCTGCCACAAAGTCTATATATCAATTTTTGCTTGGCAGGCTACTATCCGCCCTGATCGGTGTGTTACACACACCACTGTTCATGGTAAAAAGGACTCAAGGATTAAGGGGGAACACGTGAACATCAAGGTCTTTATGTCAAAATTTGTGGTAAACAGCCGTTGTTTGATAAACATTTGCTTAGACAAAGTGAACCCTAGCCATATTATTGAGGCCTTTTCATTTCCTTCCGAGACAATTAATGCTGCACATGCTAGGCCCCATAGTTCACTCTCAGGGCACCAGAAGCGATGTTCGATAAAGAATGCACCAGAGCCCACAAGGGGCTCATGCACACACTCTTAAAACCCCACAGGATAACGCATGGGGTGACCCAGTGCAGGAAAGCCTATCGGAAGCCACTGAAGGCCAGGAAAAATACTCTAAAGATGAAAGCCTGGGAGAATCTTGAGGAAGCTAGCCGCAAGAAAGATCATAGGGCATTGTAAACTGACCCTTCCTAAGCGAGGCTGTTGAGCCCTCCCTCTAAATTGCTATATCATGACAGGAGTGGGCAACATGTTTCAGAGGCTTATATTCTGCGGGATCTGGGGGACGGAGATGAGTGAATCCAAGTATACCCCTTGGGCAGACCCAAGGGCTGACTCCCATTCTAAATACCTCCTGTGGTATCATGAAGTGCTAGAGGCTATTATCACAAGCCTCATCTGTAAAGCCACTGGCACTGATGGGGTGTCCATGGACCTTTTCAAGAGCCAGCTGGATCTCTGTTCCGCACTGATCACTAATGTTCTTTGGAAAGCAAGCTGTACCAGCGGACCATTGTCCCCATTTTTTAAAAGGGGGATTGAGGGGATGCGAGCTGCGACCACCCAGCCTCTCGCCTGGAATCCATGGTGAAGATCCTGGGTTGTGTCCTCTTGCCTTATCTGGAGGCCTGGGCCTAGAATTCCAGAACTCTTTCTGATATCAGTATGGATTCAGGAGTGGACTCAGGAAGGAGGATCAATACCTAAATCTCTCTCTCCTGCTTGGCAAGTACACCATCGCCGAGTAGGGCTCGTAATTCTTTGGAGTTATGGGCCTGTCCAGCGCCTTTGATTGTGTTTCTCATAGTAAACTATAGTACATCATGGAAGATTTTGGTGTGGATAGTTCTATAATTAACCAATTAGAGAGATTTAATGGAGAGCAAGCGCTTCAGTGAGGTTCAAGCCTGGGGGTAATGCTTGGAGTCCTGTGATGTTTGCAGGGTGGGTAAGGAAAGGTTGTTTCCTTGCTCATTTCCTCTTTACCCTTTACACAAATCATTTAGGGAGGGAACTGGTTTATGCGTGCAGGGACTTGCCCCAGATCGGTCAGTGCCCTATTCCAGCTCTGCTGTATGCAGATGACGTTGTCCATATGGGGCACATACCCCTAGCAATGCAGCATCATTTAGATTAATTTTGCTCCTTTATTGAAGGATTGGATCTCAAAGTTAATATTAACAAAACTCTTATTATGTCATGCAGCCCCAAATGTTCGGTAAAATAAAAAATAATACTGCATTCTAAACCTCTTAAACCCATGTATAATTTTAGTTATTTTGGCCTTGCTTTGAACAACTCTGGGTCTGAGCACCAGCAGTTGGAGGCCAGAAACTGTGATTTTGCTTGGAGTACCAATGCCCTCTTACGATATGTCGCTAACCTAGAAAGGGGACCATACATCATATGTTAACTATCTACCAGGCGAAATGCCTGTATGGGGCCAGAGTCTGGGGCCTGGACAAAGCAACATGGCTACAGCTAACTAAAGATAGGGTCGCCCATCATCTGCTTTCCCTTTCCCATATGCTTTTATCTGCCTGAATGAATTGGGGTTAATTCCTTTGGATGACAAATACGGACTTGCCCCCTGATGCTGTGCTGACAAATCTGGACCAACAAGGCATTGACAATAAATTAAACTATCATTGAAAAATGCTTATCGTTGGACTGGGGCCTTGAAATCCCCTGATTGAGGGAGTTTAGGAATATGACCCTGGCTCTGTCTAGACTGCGAGCAGTCCGTCGCCCCTCTGTGGTCCTTTGCCCGCTTGCCTTGCTCGTACCATCGTATTAGTGGGGTGAGCTTTTTTCACATCGAGGTTTGACTTTGTTTCTGTGCACTTCTACATTTTTATTTAGGTTCCCAGATCTGTTGTCTATTATTCGATGACTTTATGTCTTTTAACATTTTTATATATTGTATTTTTAGCACTGCAGTTTGCTACTATCTGTAGCCTTCCTCAGCCCTTCTCACTCCCTTATGTTTTGAGGTGTGAGTCTGTGGTTCTGGCTTTGGCGTTGTGGTTCTTTGATTAATTCCGCCATTAGGTTGCCATTGTGATCATGCCTTGCTCTTATTTCTGCTTGACTATTTGTGTATAGCTGGCACACTGGTCCCCCTTATTACATTTCAGACACAGTGTACTCTTAATCATGTTGAAGGGAGCGCACAGTGGCCCCTTTTCTTTTTTCTTGAGTCTTTTGTTCTCCCACATGAATTTTTAATGCAGTCACTAGTTTTTTTAATGTACTTTTATGATCTATTTATTTCGATCTAATAAAGTCAATTCTGACTTTCTGACATGTTATTTACAGTGCTTAGAAATGACATAAGTGTAGCACAGAGTGCTGTATGAGGAACATGTGTATTATTATAGCGACAAATTACAGCCAAGTTAAGGGAGATGCACAATGTGGCAAAAAGGGACAAATACTTTACTGTTATAAACACACATTAAATAAAAATATCAGTAACCTAAATAGACAATGATCATAAGAAATACTGTAAAGGGACCTGCAGAGCTGCTCGAAGCTATCAGCTTGCTGAAAGCCATGACCTGCTTGCCTCTATCTCACATCTCTTCATCCATCACACTATTAAGTACTGCATCCCACAGCACAATAACAGCACCTTGGTGGCCATCACGCTTGACATGGAAACACTTCCCACATAGGATGAAAAATAAAGACAACACCCTTCCAACCACGCACTCCATACAGCGTAGCTTGCTGCCCATGTAGCCAAGTGCATCAGTGCCCCATAAAGGGGTAGTAAGATCTATAAATTTTGCAATACAATGCCACTGCCATGTCACTGCAACATCCTTTTGACCTGTCCAATGGAAACAAAAATACCAATCTGCGTACCGGTAATTATACTGGTACCATGTGCTGTAGTAAGAGCGCCGCCATGCCATGCTGGAAACCACTGCAGAAACACAAGTTAATATCATCTGTAAACGGATGTTCAATAAGTGAATTATATACTCGAGTTATAGACTTAGAATCGGTGTCTGGGAGACCGTGAGGTACATTCGAGGCTAGTGAGCTGCTTTTCTGCTTAAGGACAGAACATTGATAATAATGGACATCTGCTGCGTGCAGGAGATGAATGATAACTGATCTTGATGCCAAACTATAAGCGCTGTCAAAGTTAGGAAGACTGCACTGCATCATCTCATTTTTCAGAAAAGCTGACGTGGTCTACATCGCTGAGACATTCTCACAAAATCCCAAACCGTGAATTTAACTCATATGGTGGCAACTTGAAGTTTTTCTGTGACCTTCAAATGCTGTTACATTCCACTAAAATTATGAGACTCCAATGCTCTGGGAAAGGAACATTTTACTATCACACTGCACACAAATATAAATCATACACTTGGAAAATGTGATTTTCCCATTGGTGCAGAAAAAAAAATCTCTAATGGCATGCAAAATGAATGCAACATGAATTAAGCCTTCCTATTTTTATACTACATAATTTTCCTGTTCTTGATTGCTCCTCGTAGACAAAATGTGCACTGCAATCGAAACAAATCCAGCTGTTGTATGATCCATGCTCCCACTGTCTGCTCTTGGCTGCTGCTGTTCAGTTGCTGTGGTTCAGATTCAGCCACATTCTTCTCAGTGGTCAGTAGTGACCCCATTTCTACCTTAATGGGAGCCTGATATGTTTTCTAGAGAACAGACATTGACTGCAGCATTTAAGTCCCTAAAAAAGGACAAGGGCTGATACAACTGAGTGATACTTAAAACAGTCAGACAAGCCTCAAACTCAAAGTATAAGAACGGCCTTCATGGACACTTCTGAACCCGCCAAAATCCCTTCTGGCTCGTAGGTGGGCGCTTCTCAAATACAGTATCACCTTAAGTAGATATTTACTTGGAACCCGGGGGGGTCTATGTACCAAATTCTCAGGTAGCGCAGCAACCAAAAATTCTGAGTGGTGCTGCATGAGGAGAGAGCAGGAGAGCACCATACCTACAGAGATATGCCACTCTCCTCCCCTGTTCCTAGTGCTGGCTGCCGAGTGCCGCGCAGTCATCTTTGCACCGTAGTGCAAGGGAGTCTTGCACAGGTGTTTTACTGGAAGCATCATAGACATTGGAAGTAGGGGTGCTGGGAGTGATGCAGTACCCCCAGAACCAATCCTGCTGGAGTACAGAAAGTTAATGAGTAATAAATATGTCTTTAAATATTGTGTCTATCTTGCCTCATTTGCTGTGAGTTGAGAGACAAAGGTCAAATGTCAGGCTATGTCTTCAGACAAGTTGCTGCCTATTTGTAAACTGGAGTGTACTATTATTTCTCTGTCGGCAAGGTGAGAGGATTTTGTAAACATCACCTAGTTAACAAACCTGCTGGGGTACAGGAAACGTTGAAGAATGTCAGTTATTTCTAACACACAACATTAAAATGTTGGCAAATGAACTATACACAAATTTCAAATTATATCAGCAATTAGGAAAGAGCAAACAAAGCACTTTTTTGTAATTCTGTAGTGTGATGGAGACAAAGATTTTAATAGGATCAAAACTAATCAAATGTGCTGTCTGTAATTGACAGTGTGCTACCACACCAGTGCCACAGAATGCACCACCAGTTACATACCACACCCTCATTACTCTCCGAGCTGAATCGGCATGGCATATTTACTACACTGGGTTGTTTTGTATGATGCTTGGATTTTTCAAAGTTCCTATGACTTTAGGGATATAACGTTAATGGCAGCAACTTCACTCTAAAGACTGTTCAAGCACCACTGGGAAGGATACTACTCTAGTACAAAATACCATGCTTAGGCAGGTATGTAAAGCATTTCAATATACCCATAACAGTAAATAAGTAAGACACAACAACACTATAAAAATCCAAAACCAATTTATAAAAATAGGAAATATTTATATGACTAAAATGACATCATAACAACAAAATATCCAATGTCAAATTGTTACCCTCTGACATCGACACTTTTTTGCAGCTTTTCCTCTCGATGTCGAGCGAGGCTCCTCGTCAGGGCGGGTCACAGTTCAACGATGGCGGGTTTCTTCCATGCAATGTCTCTGTGATTTCAGGAGGTCTTGGTTCTCATCATTGATGGCAAAAAGCTCCAGAGCTTTCAGCTGGGCAAACCTGGATTTCAGGCTGAATCGCGGTTCGACGTTGCTGGCTTGCCCCTCGATGATGGGTAGGTCAACTTTTCGAGTTTTTTACCACAAATTATCCAAATGATTTCAAATTGCTGGATCTTCTTCTAGAAGGTACTTTTGGGGCTTTGAAGGGTCCACAACACCAGACAATCTTCCAGAAGCTCTGAGTCACTACTTGAAGAGTTGGAACTACAATTCCCACAATGCACCTGGACAAATCCTTAAAAGTGCACTGGACGCTGGCCAGCTAAGCTTTTCTTGGTGGAGTTGATGCGGGTGATTTCTTGAAGCTCTTTTGTACTTGTTGCTTTCACGGAGTCAACTCCTCAAACTTTAAAGCAAGGCAAAGTCCTCTTCTGTAAAGCCCAGAGTGTGCAGCAGGTGCAGTTCTTATCAGTGCAGTCCTTCTTGGTGCAGACCACGGGTTCAGGTAGGCAGCCCTTCTTCTTCTTCTTATTTCCAGGCAAGGATCTGAATTGCTGGGCAGCGCTCCCATATTTATCCAGGTTTCTGGGCTGGCAAGAAGGGAGGGGGGTACCCCGGACCAATAGAGTGCATGGTGCCACGCTCTGTGATGACCACTTCTCCTGGAGATTGGCATTTGCTTGTCCCAGAAAGCACTGTCTTATTAAAATCAAAATAGGGAAAATCTCTCCAGGAGCTTCAGGTCTGGCTAAACCCACCCACAGGTGTGGCTATCTTTTACCTCTCCTTCCCTCTCAGCCCTTTCCTAATTTAATTACATGCGCTTCCATCTGGGTGGGGGTGCAGGAAGTGGGGGTGGGCCTGGTTTCTGTCCTATTTTCTTTCTCCCTTTGAAGACCACTTTGGCTACCCAGTCTCCTTCCTGTCCTGGCATCTGCAGACAGCATATCTCCTCCCACCAGAAGTCTCCTTTTTTCAGCTCAGGCCGGTTCACACTTCATTAAGGCAGCTTGTCTCAGGCTGTCAAAGGCTGGCCAATTAGGAGAGGCTGCTACACGGCTGATTTTGGATAGCTTTAAGTAAGCAGTTCTAAAACTACTTACCTGCAATAGTTATAATAAATCCAACTTTGGCAAGTCACTGGATTTATTGCAGCTGTTACTTTCATACTTTGAAGTATTATTTTAGCTCACTCCTGTCAAAAGAAAGACTTTGTTAATGTTAAATAAAGCATTACCATGTTAGCCTATGGAGCTAATCCTCTATAATGGGGGAAAACAAAGTTGGTTGTTTTTCCCTCACCAGTGCATATAAAACATATTTTATAATGTCCCTGCTTATTTTAACATAGCATCAGACCCTCAAGGTACCTACGGCAGACCTTAGGGGTGATATATGTAAAAATACGGTTGTTTAAGACCTTGGAAGTACCTTTAATTCCAAAGTCAAATTTGGGAATAGTTTTATTTTAAAGGCAGCGTGAAAGGCAGGGTTGTTTTTTAAAATGACAGCAGGCACCACAGCAGTGTGCGCTGAAGTGCATTAAATCTCTTGAGCCTCTAAACCTATATGTCCTACCATATACTAGGGACTTATAGGTAGGTTGTCAGTACCAATTCTAATTACACCTAATTGCCATGTACCTTTTAAACAGAGCACTGGCCCTGGTTAGCAGCACTCAGAGCACGAGAGTCAGAAAACACCAGTATCAGTCAAAAAATGGGAGCAAGAAGTGAAGGGACAGCTGCTAAAAGCCCGGTTGTCCCACAAAACACACACACACACACACACACACTTTCCATCTCTATATATACTGCTTTATTGAATTAAATTCTGAGTTGGGAAAAGCACTGCGATGCTGCGCTAATGGAGAGTTGTGAGCTGCACAAGTGCTAATTAATAATCACGATGACTACTTTTCATACAAATTTTGAAGTGTTATGAACAGTGACGAATATAAGTAATATTTGTGAAGCATCCATGCTTATTTTGTCTATTCTTTGTTAAACTGCAGGATTTACTTTAAAAAGCACTGTAGTATCATTTCAAGGAATTTTGGGTCCCCTGGCAAGACACATTTCAGGGCCCTCTTTACAAAGCCAACTTCAAATATATTACTCATTTCAGCTAATTCAAACACTCATCAGTAGTGAGTTTGAGAGATCCAAGGGAAAGAGCTGAGGGAGAGCAGTAGAGAGAGGATGGATTTACTGATTCGTGAGGTAGATAGAGAAGATATATGCCATTTCAGAGGCGCAGAGAGACAGAGTAGAGAAAATGTGAGGTAGAAATAGAGTTTTGAGGTCAAGAGAGGTCACAGAAGTTATACAAGATTAACGGATAAGTTATAGGGAGTAGACAGAGAAGTAGAGAGAGGTAAAGAGGGGAGCAGTGTAGGGAGAGATACGATAGCACAAGATATAAGTGAGATACAGAAAGAGAGGTAGGAAGACCTCTGGAGAGTGATGAGTATGTGCTAGGTAAGGAGACGCAGTGAGAGGTGAAGATACAGAAAAAGTCAGAGAACAGGGAAGGAGAGGCAAAAAGACAGTGACAGAGAGAGAGAGAATGAGAGAGAGAGAGAGAGAGAGAGAGAGAGAGAGAGAGAGAGTATTTTGACTGTCCCAGTCATTTTACCACGAGGCCCCCTGGAAGGTGGGGGGCCTGGACAATTTCCCACATGTCTTAAAACAACTGTCCTGATTCACGGTGGAAAATGCTGCATAGGACAGCACAGGAGTGTAGGAAGCTGGCTCTGTATATACTATACCAAAGTTAGGTATAGTGTGCACAGAGTCCAGTGAACCCCCAAAGGTAGGCAGAGGTAAAAGTAGATGGCACCTTACTCTCTATATGTGGTAGTGTGGTCGAGCAGTAAGGCTTTATCAGAGGACAGTGTTAAGCATTTGTTGTACACACTCAATCAGCAAAGGATTTCACACACTCAAAGACAACTTTAGACCAATTGTTTTTGTATACAAATATTCTTTTAGTTATTTTATTTTCTAGAACCAAGCAAGCCTGGCACAGGTATGCAATAGATACTTTACAGTAGTAATGCAGTTCGTAAACAGTTTGAATTGCAATTGTAAATGTACTTTGATTTGATTACAGAAGTGTAACTGATAATGCAATGCTTTTCAGAATACATTACATATACTTTGTATAGGATTTTTAGTAGAATATCATGTAAGTTACTATTCAGATTACTTTTCTTACACAGTGCAGTATAACAGGACACTGCACTGGGACATTTCCTGTAAACAGGTAACTAAAAGCGTTTTGGTTATTTAGTTACAGTTTTAAAGGATTTCTTTGTGAGTGTTTGTGACTGGATTAAGACGCGTAAACTTGGACATACATAAATTTTGCTATAGCAACGGCACGGGTAAGCTTTTTTTCACTGAGAGCATGTTTCTTTCCCTGACAGCTTTTTTTTTCAACACAGAAAATGTTTCCCTGCGGTCAGCGTTAATAACGAGATTGTATCACTACTAGTTGTGAACCAGCTTGAGCACTGTTCAGCACGAGTCTTTCACCCGATATTTGTATTTCACACTTGTTGCTTTTGCCACATGCTTGTTTTCACCTGATATTCGTAATCCACACGTTTTGCCTTTGCCACATGCTTGTTTATCATACATTTATACTCCACTAATAATTTGCCACGTTTTTTCAGCCGCGTTCGTGTTTTTGCACATGACCTCACCCTTAACTTTTAGGAGTTTGCGAATTACCTGCACTGGAACTTCCACTGATAACTGGGATAGTGGTAAACCCACACCCTGGTACAGTTGTTTCATTTTTGCTTTTCTTTGATCTTTTTAGGAGCATATCCCCTGACGAAGGGCATTCATCATGCCCGAAATGCATTGGGGATGATGTGCACCTTATTTTATGATGCTTCATTAATAATGCTACGACATGAATGACGTGACTAATTTATGAAATCGAAAATATGATTATGATGAACTAAATAAAAAGTCTCATTACATTAACATTTTTTTAACTTTGACCTAAGTTGATTCCAATTTGGATACAAACAGTGCACTTGAGGGACATTTCCCAGTGGGGAAACGTGACAGTCTCATCGAAATTTACATCCAGGTTCAGAGGCCAATACGTCACTGCACGTCAAATAAACTAAAGTAATAGGGGAGTTGATGCGCGCTTCCTTACTGTATGGGGAGTTGATGCGTCGGTTTCTTACTGCTCTCCGGTGCGATGCGACACACTGGCACCTCGATGCGATACTCTTCTCCGGTGCGATGCGACAAAATGGCGTCTTGGTTGCGATGTGACAACGTTGGTGTGATGCGTGCACGCCCGACTGCCGCGCGGCGACTCAATGATCTTTAGAGCCGCAACAGGCCCTATGACGTGCTTCTCCGGTGATGCGATGATGACCTCTGTGGCAGCGTCCCGCTTCTCCGGCGATGCCCCGCGCTTCGGCGATGCGATGATGACAGTGGCAGCGGCGGTGACATACTTCTCATTGTTGTGTCGCGCTTCCAGCTCCCAGCGACACGCAGTCTCTCAGAAGGCCCAGCACAACAGCAGGCACTTCAATTCCCAGCAAGGTAATTCAGGGGGGAGCTGGTTGGTGAAGTCTCTAGTTCAAGCCCTTGGAGATTCTTCTTCAAGTTGATAGAAAGCAACTCAGTCCTTTTCTCCTCTCTTTGGCAATGAAGCAACCACTGCAGGCCACCCCAAACACACAGCACAGGTGTAGTCTCCTCCTTCAGCTTCCTGGTTCTTCTCCTCAGCAAAGGTTTGTCTTGATTCCCAGAAATGATCTAAAGTTCTTGGGTCTGGGTCCCAATATTTATACTCCTTTTCTCTTTGTTCTCTGAAGGCAGAGAGGCCTTTGCCTAGTCCAAACCAGTTCTGGTCATTCCTGGAGCACTTTGTTGACATGTCTCCTACTTTCATTTTCACAGTGCAGGGCAGGGACATCAGACACACCACAGGAAGGTGGAGCCAGCATTGTGGAGGAAGGGCCCAGCCCTATTCAGGTCCCAGATGCAACCCCTCCCACCCATCTAGATGCAGATTTCTCTATTCAGCCTTGTGCTGACTCACCCTGTCTCCTGGAATCCCCCTGCCCCTGTCACTCAAACTCCAGACAAGGAATACACAGCCTAGCAGAGGCAGGTTTGGATGGGTGGACAAGAAAATGCCTACTTTCTAAAAGTGGCATTTTCAAACACAGAATGTTAAAACCAACTTCACTAAAAGATGTATTTTATCATTCTGAGTTCAGGCATACAAAACTCGAATTTCTACCATGTTCCCTGAGTCAGTTAGGATTATAAAATGTAATAACCAACTGCCCATTCTGGCCTATGGAGAACAGGTAGCCTTGAAATAGTGAAAAATGAAAATGGCTGTAATTCACTATTAGGACATGCCACACACACCAGGGTATGTCCTACCATTTACCTACAATGCACCCTGCCCTTGGGCCTACCATAAGGGTGACCAATATGTATAAAAGGGAAGGTTTAGGGACTGGCAAGTGGGTGCACTTACCCAGTCAGCATGGCAGTACCAGACTGCACAGAATACAATAAAGGAGAGACGAGGGATAAGGCTGTCTCCGACTCCCTCAAATAGACTTAATCTCACACGACAGAGAAGCAATCAAAAAAGCAAATAAGACAGTACTGGACGCTGTAAGTGGGAAAATCAATAGATATTTTAATACTGCCCTCACACACTCGAAAGTGTCATGCTTCATCATTGGGCCGCATCATACACCTAGGTGCAGACCAACACCTTGGGTGGAGCGCAATTTTTTGAAAAGATGATGAAGAAAAGTGGTGAGGGTAAGGTATAATGAAACAAACAGACAGAACAAACACAAAAGTGTAATTCTGAGAGAAAGGAAACAAATAGTCTCCCAGAGAAAGGGACCAAAAGAAGTGCAGAAAGAGGTATAAAACTGTCTCGGGGTTGACCCTCACACTTTATTCTTGTCAACCTCTGGCAGGATTAAAATAAACAAAATGGGGTATCCAGGGCAGGTAACGACCCTACAACCCCCACTGCTAAAACCAACATGTTTCTGCCAGTTTTCTATGTGCCCAACCGGATCACTCTGGCATTCATCAGGGTGTTGGTCCCTATTGTTTGGTCTATACCCCTATTCGGGTATTGTTCACCTTTTTCAATCGGGGTATTACCCCAGCGTCACTCTATTTTGGAATTTCCAAGAGGATAACCATATCTACAACAAAAGAAAAGAAAGCAACGGATCGTCATTTCCAATCTTGTTCTTCTCATGATTATTCGCAATACTCCTTGTATTTCCCACGCATCCCTTGACGTGAAATATAATCTCAATTGCAGCCTCGCCTTTTAACAAAACCATAGCCCCAAAACAGTGGACACCACAACCAACAAAAACCACCTCACCAAGTGTTTGAGTGTCAGAACCTTCTATATGTGTATATACACAGATCTTAAACGTTACAAACGGTCCGTATCTATCACCGTGTCTCATTTAGTATACTCCAAGAGTAAAATCACATGTTCTTAGTCAGACTGCTCAGCGATAGTGTTCCACACCTACTGGGATCTAATATACTCACAAGAGTTTACGAGTACAGTTCTGAACCCGGGACAGCGGGGGGGGGGGGTGCTCTTGTCGTCACACTCTGTATAAGGAAGGAGCGTCGCTATCAAAACTCTTGTTTATGTAGAGATAAATTCACACTCGATCATCTTAAACCCGCAGACCAGTCCCATTGCATGGCCATATCCAGTTGCCCTCACACTCATTTCACTGTTCAACTTGTTCTCAGGTGCGGTACTCAGGGCACTGCAGAACATGGCGGGGTGGCCAAACGACACTCACACTTCAAATGACTTATTCGTACAACAGGGTTGTCATAAATGCACTTACTACTCCAAAGAGACACTGTCTCCTTAACTCCCCTCGTCCGTCCTCCGACGATACGGGTACCTCACGTCAAGCCCCTATTTAAAGAGGCGATGTTTTCGTACACGTTGATCACTGAACGCTCAGTCTGTGCATTACCCAACGTGCTCTCTGCTTCTCCGACATAGAAAGGGGCCCTCAGATCTCTATCGCCCGATTCAATTCTCGTGGCGGCCATTTTAAAGTTCCTGGTCTCCTCTGATCCTGCCTTAATAACATAGCAGAAGTGTTCTTATCAACTAGACACATGTATTTTTCAATCTGCTCACATTTCGAACATTTTTAATGGGTAAGATTTCTATTGATTCTCCCACAATGTAACGAGAGAATTATACAATGAAATGGATACACTTACTAGTTCACCATCTCCTTGGATAAATACCATATGATGTTACCCGGACTCCCAATTATTGTTGCATGATTCCAATAAATTGGAACCAAGGGATTCCATCGTTTAGTCCTGTGGTGTGGCTCTTCAATCGTTCTACCCATCTCTGTTCTCTCATTAGAAGAAAACTCGGGATGTCATTTATGTTCTGTGGTATGAATGGTTTATCCACCACTACCCATCTCAGGTCCTTCTCATTGTGTTGATTCTCAAGGAAATGGGCAGTAAGTCTCGTATTGGATTTACCACAGCGTATGGTACTCATGTGTTCCAAAATACGAACTTTTATTTTCCGAGTTGTCATGCCTACGTACAATAATTCGCAAGGGCACTTCAAGATATAGATCACATTTTCAGTATTGCACGTGGTGTGCTGTCTGAGTTCCCAGGGACTATTCAGACCAATGTCAATATTTTTCCCATTGATTGACAGGGGACAGGCTCTACAATAACCACAAGAATAATGCCCAACAACTGGTGGTAAAAGCTGATGGCCAATACGCAGACTACCTACGTCCCTATCTAGTCTTGGGCGTGTGTTCACAATTATGTTCTTAATGCTTGCACTTTTCTTGAATGCGAATAAGGGGACAGATTGGTTCAGCCCATTCGAATTTAAGATCTGCCATT
Source organism: Triturus cristatus (assembly GCF_964204655.1). Lineage (NCBI taxonomy): Eukaryota > Metazoa > Chordata > Amphibia > Caudata > Salamandridae > Triturus > Triturus cristatus. Next base: position 574,782,941 of record NC_140582.1, on the reverse strand, counting down.
CCTGGGAACTCAGACAACACACCACGTGCAATACTGAAAATGTGATCTATATCTTGAAGTGCCCTTGCGAATTATTGTATGTAGGCATGACAACTCGGAAAATAAAAGTTCGTATTTTGGAACACATGAGTACCATACGCTGTGGTAAATCCAATACGAGACTTACTGCCCATATCCTTGAGAATCAAAACAATGAGAAGGACCTGAGATGGGTAGTGGTGGATAAACCATTCATACCACAGAACATAAATGACATCCCGAGTTTTCTTCTAATGAGAGAACAGAGATGGGTAGAACGATTGAAGAGCCACACCACAGGACTAAACGATGGAATCCCTTGGTTCCAATTATATGGAATCATGCAACAATAATTGGGAGTCCGGGTAACATCATATGGTATTTATCCAAGGAGATGATGAACTAGTAAGTGTATCCATTTCATTGTATAATTCTCTTGTTACATTGTGGGAGAATCAATAGAAATCTTACCCATTAAAAATGTTCGAAATGTGAGCATATTGAAAAATACATGTTTCTAGTTGATAAGAACACTTCTGCTATGTTATTAAGGCAGGATCAGAGGAGACCAGGAACTTTAAAATGGCCGCCACGAGAATTGAATCGGGCGATAGAGATCTGAGGGCCCCTTTCTATGTCGGAGAAGCAGAGAGCACGTTGGGTAACGCACAGACTGAGCGTTCAGTGATCAACGTGTACGAAAACATCGCCTCTTTAAATAGGGGCTTGACGTGAGGTACTCGTATCGTCGGAGGACGGACGAGGGGAGTAAGGAGACAGTGTCTCTTTGGAGTAGTAAGTGCATTTATGACAACCCTGTTGTACGAATAAGTCATTTGAAGCGTGAGTGTCGTTTGGCCACCCCGCCATGTTCTGCAGTGCCCTGAGTACCGCACCTGAGAACAAGTTGAACAGTGAAATGAGTGTGAGGGCAGCTGGATATGGCCATACAATGGGACTGGTCTGCGGGTTTAAGATGATCGAGTGTGAATTTATCTCTACATAAACGAGAGTTTTGATAGCGACGCTCCTTCCTTATACAGAGTGTGACGACAAGAGCACCCCCCCCCCCTCTGTCCCGGGTTCAGAACTGTACTCGTAAACTCTTGTGAGTATATTAGATCCCAGTAGGTGTGGAACACTATCGCTGAGCAGTCTGACTAAGAACATTTGATTTTACTCTTGGAGTATACTAAATGAGACACGGTGATAGATACGGACCGTTTGTAACGTTTAAGATCTGTGTATATACACATATAGAAGGTTCTGACACTCAAACACTTGGTGAGGTGGTTTTTGTTGGTTGTGGTGTCCACTGTTTTGGGGCTATGGTTTTGTTAAAAGGCGAGGCTGCAATTGAGATTATATTTCACGTCAAGGGATGCGTGGGAAATACAAGGAGTATTGCGAATAATCATGAGAAGAACAAGATTGGAAATGACGATCCGTTGCTTTCTTTTCTTTTGTTGTAGATATGGTTATCCTCTTGGAAATTCCAAAATAGAGTGACGCTGGGGTAATACCCCGATTGAAAAAGGTAAACAATACCCGAATAGGGGTATAGACCAAACAATAGGGACCAACACCCTGATGAATGCCAGAGTGATCCGGTTGGGCACTTAGAAAACTGGCAGAAACTTGTTTGTTTTAGCAGTGGGGATTGTAGGGTCGTTACCTGCCCTGGATACCCCATTTTGTTTATTTTAATCCTGCCAGAGGTTGACAAGAATAAAGTGTGAGGGTCAACCCCGAGACAGTTTTATACCTCTTTCTGCACTTCTTTTGGTCCCTTTCTCTGGGAGACTATTTGTTTCCTTTCTCTCAGAATTACAATTTTGTGTTTGTTCTGTCTGTTTGTTTCATTATACCTTACCCTCACCACTTTTCTTCATCATCTTTTAAAAAAATTGCACTCCACCCAAGGTGTTGGTCTGCACCTAGGTGTATGATGCGGCCCAATGATGAAGCATGACACTTTCGAGTGTGTGCGTGCAGTATTAAAATATCTATTGATTTTCCCACTTACAGCGTCCAGTACTGTCTTATTTGCTTTTTTGATTGCTTCTCTGTCGTGTGAGATTAAGTACCAGACTGCACACAGGCTCTGCAGTGGCAGACCTGAGACACACTTTACAAGCTGCTCCGGTGGGTGGCACAATCAGTGCTGCAAGCCCACCAGCAGCATGGGCACACGCAGTGCACTGTACTAGGGTCTGACAAGTAAACCAATCAAGCCAATCATGAAGTCACTAATCCATACATCAATTTACCATAGGGAGCACTTGCACTGTGGCACCGAACTAACCCTGGGCGTAGTTCGCGAAGTAGCACTTCGCGAAGCTACGCAAAGTGCAAATCGCACTACGCGAGCTACGCGTAGCACTTCGCGAACTGTGTAGTACCTTGTTCGCACTGTGCCAGATGTCGTTTTCAATGATTGCACAGTGCGGACAAGCAACCGGCACTGTGCAATCATTGAAAATGGCACCTTGCACAGTGCGAGCTGTAGTTTTCGACTGCTCGAGTAGATTTTTACTCGAGCGGCAGCTTTCTCAACGCGAACTGGTAGTTTCTCATCGCGAGCGGTCGCGAGCATACGCGACCACTCGCAATGAGAAACCTGACCTCCTCGCATTGGGAATCTCGCCGGGAGGTTTATTTTCCATGCTCGCGATCGCCAACTTGATGTTGCTGATCGCGAACAAGGAAAAAGTCTCGCCGGGATGTCATTTTGCTTGCTCGCGGTCGCCAACTTGATGTTGAGGACCGCGAGCAAGCAAAAAATGACCGCAGCACTACGCAACACTACGCTGCGCGTGTTCGCACTGTGCTACGTGCAGTTTGTGTAGTGCGAAGTAGCGCGAACTTCGCAAACTACGCGAGCGTAGCGTAGTGCTTTGCCCAGGTTTACACTGAACACCAGTGGCACAGTGCCCAAAGCATCTATAACCAGCAAAAACACATTAGGCAACAGTAAAAAAATGAAACGGAGACCCACGCCAATGGTGCCAGACGTGTCCCCTCCAGCTGAAATGTGGGGAGAACTACCCTACCTATTGGGAGTTCTCATCACTAAGGCGGAAGAATCTGGACAGACCATCAGCAGTGGCGTGTTCTGTACCAGGGCGGTGTTCCACCGTGAAATCCATCCCCTATAGGGAAATGGACCACCTCAACAGCTCTGGATTCTCACCCCTCATCTGCATCAACCATCTGAGGGGCCTGTGGTCTGCCTGAACCTGGACGTGAGTCCCAAACAAGTATGGTCTCAACTTCTTCAGTGCCCAGACCACAGCAAATGCCTCACGCTCAATTGCACTCCACCTCTATTCCCATGGAAGTAACCTCCTACTGATGAAGGCTACAGGTTGATCTAGGCCCTCTTCTTTAATCTGTGAGAGAACAGCCCCCACCCCATGCTCTGAAGCGTCTGTTTTCACAATAAACTCCTTTGAGAAGTTGGGTGCCAGGAGCACGGGCGCCGTGCACATGGCAGTCTTCAGGGCATCAAAAGCTCTCTGACAGGTGTGAGTCCAAATCACTCTCTTGGGCTGCTTCCTGGAAGTCAGCTCTGTCAGGGGTCCAACAATGCTGCCATACCACTTGACAAACCTCCTGTAATACCCGGTGAGTCCTAAAAAGGATCTCATCTCTGTCTGGGTCTTGGGGGGTTCCCAAGTGAGGATGGTTTCAATCTTGGGCTGTCGGGGCGCCACCTGTCCACTCCCAACCTGGTGTCCCAAGAACACCACGAAACCCTGCCCGATCAGGCACTTACTCGCCTTGATCGTGAGGCCTGCTCTCCGCAGCGCTATCAACACTTCCCAGAGGTGGTGCAGATGTTCTTCCCAACTGGCGCTGAACATGGCAATGTCATCTAGGTAGGCATCACTGAACTCTTCCAGCCCAACCAACACCTGGTTGACCAACCTCTGAAAGGTGGCAGGGGCATTCTTCATCCCAAAGGGCATAACCCAGAATTGGTAGTGCCCATCTGGTGTGGAAAATGCTGACCTCTTTCTTGCCCCATCAGTCAAGGCAATCTGCCAGTACCGAGACGTTAGGTCAAATGTGCTGAGGTACCGGGCAGCCCCTAACCGATCAACGAGCTCATCAGCTCTGGGGATGGGGTGTGTGTCAGTCCTAGTGACTGAATTGAGCCCTCGGTAGTCCACACAGAACCGCAGTTCTGGCGCGACACCCGGTGCAGCAGCCTTTGGGACCAAGACCACTGGGCTGGCCCAAGGACTGTTAGAGGACTCAATCACCCCTAACGCAAGCATCTTGGTGACCTCCTCCTTGATGCAAGCTCTCACCCTGTCAGTCACCCTGTAAGTTTTGTGCTTGACAGGAGGACTGTCTCCAGTGTCTACATCATGGACACACCAATCAGTGACACTGGGAATCAGGGAGTACAGGCCAGAAAACTGTCCCAGCAACTGGTGACAGTCATTCTGTTGCTCAGGGGTCAGGGTGGCAGAGAGGTTTACTCCATCCACTGACCCATCTTGCTCTGTTGCAGACAGGAGGTCAGGAAGAGGCTCAGTCTCCTCCTCCATTCCAGCATCTGTTGCTAGGAGCATGCCCACTTCGGACCTCTCTAAATGGGGCTTCAGGTGGTTGACATGCAAGACCCGCAAGGGATTCCTGGGAGACCGCAAGTCCACCAAGTAGGTAACCAGACTTTTGCGCTCCACCACCTCAAATGGTCCGATCCACTTATTCTGGAGTGCACAGGGCTCCATGGGGGCCATGACCCACACTCTCTGACCAGGCTGAATCTCTACCAGAGTGGCATTCGGTTCGTACCACCGCTTCATCTCCTCCTGGCTGGCTTCCAGATTCGCCTCAGTGAGTTTTCTGAAACGCCGGGTTTGGTTCCTGAAGGCCAGCATGTAACTATATACATCCTGGGGAGGTTTCCTGGGAGATTGCTCCCAGCCTTTCTTGACCAAACTCACAGGCCCTCTCACTGGGTGTCCATAGAGAAGCTCAAAGGGACTGAATCCTAGAGATTTCTGTGGCACCTCATGGTATGCAAAGTGAAGGCATGGTAAGAGGACGTCCCACTTACGCCTCATGGGTTCCTCAAGACCCATTATCATGCCTTTTAGTGTTCGGTTGAACCTTTCAACCAACCCATTTCCTTGGGGGTGGCAAGGAGTGGTGAACTTGTAGATTACACCAAAATTCTACCATAGGGACTTCATATACTTGGAAATGAAGTTGGTACCTCAGTCAGACACCACCTCTCTAGGGAATCCTACTCGTGAGAAAATTCCCATCAGTGCCCGTCCCACCACAGGGGCCGTCACTGTCCTCAGAGGTATGGTTTCCGGGTACCGGGTGGCATGGTCCACCAAGACCAGGATGAACCTGTTGCCCATGGCTGTCTTGGGGTCCAGTGGCCCCACAATGTCAATACCCACCTGTTCAAAGGGGGTGCTGACCACAGGAAATGTCTGGAGAGGAGCCTTGTGCTTCTTCCCACTCTTTCCACTTGCCTGGCAAGTCTGACAGGTCCTGCAATGAGTATCTGAACTCCTTCGCATTTGGGGCCAATAAAAGTGGGTGACAAGCCTTTCAAAGGTCTTGTCCTGCCCCAAATGTCCTGCAAATGGCGCATCATGAGCCAGCCCCAGTAGGAATGCTCTGAAGCACTGGGGTACCACCAGCACACAGGCTGACCCAGGCTCAGCAACCTTAGGCTCACTATATAAGAGACCATTCTCCCAGTAGATCCAATGTGATCTAGACTGATCACCTGCTGCCTGGCTTGCAGCCTGCTGCCGCAAACCCACAAGAGAAGGGCACTTGTTCTGCTGCTCACAGAACTCCTACCTGGAGGGGCCTCCTTCCTGCTGCCAATGGGTCAGCTCAGGCAGGTCTCCCAGTTCAGCAATCTCTTCCCCGGTAGGCTCCAGTGCTTCCTCCTCAGGGTCCGCCTCCTCCTGGGTCATGGGAATCTCAGGGGCCGGTTTCCCGCGCCCCCTACCTCTTCTCTTTAAGGCAGGCACCTGGGCCATTTTCTCAGGCTCCAAGTCCTCTTGAATACCCTTACTGGCTACTGTAGACCGAGTAGTCACGCAGGTTCACTCAGGCAAACCCAACATCTCTAAATGAGCTCTCCGCTCCACCTTAGCCCAAGGGGAGCTCTCCAGGTCGTTACCTAACAGACATTCAACAGGCATGGCTGGCCTCACAGCTACTTGAAGAGTCCCTGAGACCCTCCCACTCAAAGGGAACCTGTGCCACCTTGCAGCGGCTCTCTGTGTTGTCAGCATTAACAACTGGGTAGAATGCATTTGGGACTACCTGCTCTTCAGACACCAGCCGACAACTGACAGCTGTCACACTGGCTCCGGTGTCTCTAAGAGCTTCCACCCTCTTGCCATTGATGGTCACCCACTGCCTGTATTTCTTAGTGTTATCAGGCAGCTGGGTCCTGGGGACCACTTCACAGTCTCCTAAAGAGACAAGGGACATCTCTGCGGGACCCCACCCACCTTGGACACCAATCTCTTCCCCCAGGGCTACACTAGCCCACTGCCGGGGTGGTGCACCAATGAGTGCTGTCTTCCCATATAAGGGACATCTAGCGTCATAGGAACAGTGGCCTACCTGACCTCACTTAAAACAGGTCTTGGGCACCTTGTGAACAGGTTTATCTGTCGGGCCACTGCCTTCTTCTCAGGGGGAGGTTGGAAACCTTTCCCTTGGTTCCCTTGGGGATTACTTTGGGGCCCCTTCTGGAACTCCCTCTGTTTACCCTTGTCCCCCCCCACTCTTCTGCTGGGGGCCATGCCCACCTTTGGCAAAGTCTCCCACATGACCCTTCTGGACCCGGGTGCTCACCCAGCAGTCCGCGTCCTCAGCAAGCTTCCTAGGGTTAGTTACCTTGCTATCAATAAGATGCTGGCGTAGCTCTGGAAAACAGTTATTAGACAAGTGCTCCCATGCTAACAAATCATAGAGCGCTTCAAACTTATCCACTTTGCTACCCTTCACCCAACCATCCAATGCTCTGCAAAAGAATGACACATATTCCACCCAAGTGGTAGATTCCAGTTTTCTGCAATTTCCAAACCTTTGTCTGTATACGTCTGGGGTCAAACTAAATCTGGACATTAGGGCTCCCTTCATGTGGGTATAGGACATCTGCAGACAAATCCAACAAAGTGTCCCTCCCATCACTAACAAAGTGGCCCCACAATCCCGCTCCCCAATCCTTCTCAGGGACCCAGTGGGCCAACATTGCAGCTTTATAAGCCCTAAACCATTGACCAATATCCTCATTCTTGTGGAAATCTTTCACTACATCTTTGGGGATGTTAGCTCTTGCTTCTACCTGCACTGGCGGTATGCTGTCACCAGAGGGAGGAACCTCTAAACTTTTGGCCTTGAGTTCCAATTCCCTCAATCCTCTCTCATGCTCAAAATGCATTCTCTTTTCCTCTAAGGCTAACTTCTTCATCTCTAATTCCATCCCAAGCTCTATTTTCTTGCTCTCCATGCCTTTCTGACCATTCATTTTGAGCCTAGCCAGCTCCAACTTATGCATCCTCTCCTTTGCTCTGTCCTCCAGCTCTCCTGGGGACAATCCTTTGGAAGAAACACTGCTGTCCGCCCCTGAAGGTGTTTTCCCTCCAGCTAGGCACACTGGCCCCTCAGGCTGCCCATTTAAATACTCTGCCTCCACTGCTGGCTCCTCAGGATGCTCAGGGGCATTCCTAGATTCCACCCATGCCCTCAGCGCCTTTTGGAATTCCTCTTTCTTGGTGAGGCCTTTCACAGAGATTTTAAATTTTTTGCACAAAGCTTTGAGATGTGGCACAGTGTAAGTATCAATTCTCTCTTCTTCCAACACAATGTCTACAGATACTACGGATGCTGACTTGCTCATGGTAGCAAAAAGATTGACAGTTCTCAGGAATCAAAAAATAGAAAAGAAGTTCAATGGAAAAATTTGCTCAAAGTATGTGGTCGCGTTATGGTCTGCACTCACTAGTAGTGTACACCAATCACTGTATATGAATCACAAATGCAGGTCCAAATCCTCCCAGCTGACCACCAGTGTTAGATTTGGGGGTCTCTAGTTGGCATAGGTAGGTACCTGTGACAAATAGGGACCCTTGTGTCTAGTCAGGGTAAGGGGCTACACTCCTAAAATAACCCCTGCTCACCCCCTTGGTAGCTTGGCATGAGCAGGCAGGCTTATCTCAGAGGCAGTGTGCAAAGCATTTGTGAACACATACAGTAATATAGTGACAACACTACAAATGGACACCACACAGGTTGTATTATAAAAATAAGTATTTTTATATAGACTTAACACAAGACCAAAAGACAAAAATCCACAATACTGTACTCAAAAATAGTCTCTTAAATGTTATAAAATAGCTCAATTCTCTCAAGTTGTAAATGCAACACTTTACTCTCAATGTACCTTAGATGCGTAGCGCAAAGAAAACAAAAGGGTTGCAGGGAAGGTGATGCGTCGGTTCCTTACTGCTGCGCAGGGGAGTTGATGCTCGCTTCCTTACTGTGTGGGGAGTTGATGCGTCGGTTTCTTACTGCTCTCCGGTGCGATGCGACATGCTGGCACCTCGATGGGATACTCTTCTCCGGTGTGATGCGACAAAATGGCGTCTTGGTTGCGATGTGACAATGTTGGTGTGATGCGTGCACGCCCAACGGCCGTGCGGCGACTCGGTGATCTTTAAAGCCGCAACAGGCCCTGCGACGCGCTTCTCCGGTGATGCGACAATGACCTCTGTGGCAGCGTCCCGCTTCTCCGGCGATGCGCCGCGCTTCGGCGATGCGATGATGACAGCGGCAGCTCGCTTCCTCGGCGATGCGATGACAGCAGCTGCGGTGGTGACACGCTTCTCGTTGGTGCGTCGCGCTTCCAGCTCCCAGCGACACGCAGTCTCTCAGAAGGCCCAGCATAACAGCAGGCACTTTAATTCCCAGCAAGGGAATTCAGGGGGGAGCTGGTTGGTGAAGTCTTGTATCCCTGAGACTTCAGGCAGGAGGCAAGCTCTAGTTCAAGCCCTTGGAGATTCTTCTTCAAGTTGATAGAAAGCACACTCAGTCCTTTTCTCCTCTCTTTGGCAATGAAGCAACCACTGCAGGCCAACCCCCCAAACACACAGCACAGGGATAGTCTCCTTCTTCAGCTTCCTGGTTCTTCTCCTCAGCAAAGGTGTGTCTTGATTCCCAGAAGTGATCTAAAGTTCTTGTGTCTGGGTCCCAATATTTATACTCCTTTTCTCTTTGCTCTCTGAAGGCAGAGAGGCCTTTGCCAATCCAAACCAGTTCTGGTCAGCCCTGGAGCACTTTGTTGACATGTCTCCTACTTTCCTTTCACAGTGCAGGGCAGGGACATCAGACACACCACAGGAGGTGGAGCCAGCATTGTGGAGGGAAGGCCCAGCCCTATTCAGGTCCCAGGTGCAACCCCTCCCACCCATCTAGATGCAGATCTCTCTATTCAGCCTTGTGTTGACTCACCCTGTCTCCTGGAATCCCCCAGCCCCTGTCACTCAAACTCCAGACAAGGAATACACAGCCTAGCAGAGGCAGGTTTCGATGGTTAGACAAGAAAATGCCTACTTTCTAAAAGTTGCCTTTTCAAACACAGAATGTTAAAACCAACTTCACTAAAATATGTATTTTATCATTCTGAGTTCAGGCATACTAAGCTCAAATTTCTACCATGTTCTCTGAGCCAGTTAGGATTATAAAATGTAATTACCAACCTGCCCATTCTGGCCTATGGAGAACAGGTAGCCTTGCAATAGTGAAAAACAAAAATGGCTGTAATTCACTATTAGGACATGCCACACACACCAGGGCATGTATTACCTTTTACCTACAATGCACCCTGCCATTGGGCCTACCATAGGGGTGACTAATATATATAAAAGGGATGGTTTAGGGACTGGCAAGTGGGTGCACTTGCCCAGTCAGCATGGCAGTACCAGACTGCACACAGGCTCCTCAGTGGCAGACCTGAGACACACTTTACAAGCTGCTCCGGTGGGTGGCACAATCAGTGCTGCAAACCCACCAGCAGCATTGGTTACAAGCCCAGGGCACACGCAGTGCACTGTACTAGGGTCTGACAAATAAACCAATCAAGCCAATCATGGAGTCACTAATCCATACATCAATTTACCATAGGGAGCACTTGCACTGTGGCACTGAACATCAGTGGCACCGGGCCCAAAGCATCTATAACCAGCAAAAACACATGAGGCACAGCAAAAAAATGGAAGGGAGACCGACGTCAATGGTGCCAGGTCTAACAGGATATATAAAGTAAGTCTAGCAGCAACAAAGGACAGTCCAAGGCAACTTGAAAATGAAAATCCATGCTCTGTGTCCTTGAATGTTTTTGAAGCGGTCACTGCGCGTTTGTCTCATGTAATCCCAGGGCATTGGTAGGCCTTCACTGGTACTGGGAGCGTGAGGGCCTGGGTGAAATTCGCATCATGGTTAAATTAAAACATTTTACATTTGATTTGACTTATGCATATTCTTCAAAGCATTCCTTATAAACTATTTTGCCAGGATTCCTTCACCAGTCAGCAGCATTCCTGTGTCTTCCTTTTAGCGTCATCCAGATATGTTCTCTTGCTGTGCACGGGCTGTGAAGAAAACCTATCACTGGAAAACAGGCGTCTGTTATCTCATAGGGCAGAGCATTCCACTTCACTAATCTTCGAGTTTAAAACATGTTTACTCTAATTCCATCGACACCTTCCTCCCCTGCAGACCACATTCCCGTGGCCTTGTGATCTTGCGCCAACATAAACTCTTCCAGGAGATTCCACTTAATATCTCGAAATTTCTTTCTGAAAGCTTCATGTGTAGCCTCCAGAGGAAACCACTCTAAGGAGAGGGGAACCGATGGTCCCGTCATCACGTATGTTCCATATTATTATTATCATTGCAATGTCTTCTTTAAAATGCGCCGTCCAAACACTGTTCAAATGGCGGCTGAGTGTGTGAAGCATCCCTTCTTGGAGGCTGACACCTGCAGCTCTTCTCCTGCGCCATTTTTCAGTGACAGAGATTTTTAATTACCAGCTCTCACTACGAAAGAATGCAGAGCTTAGATACAACCTTATTTTAGCAGCAATAGCATGGTTCCCAGGTTTGTTTGGTCTCAGATGTGTGTGGCTCTGTTTAGCAGCACACGAGAGAGGCTGTACTGGTTTATGATATTCTGAATTCCCCCTAATGCTTTAAAATTGGTTGCAAGTTTATCCAGAGGGGTCACAGGCGGTATTGTAACGTCAGAGCCAGTGAAGGAATGCTTTGTCCTGAGGTCTCCTGAAGCAGTGGGTGGCAGTGGCGGTTGGCCAAAGCTGGCAGCGCACATGTTGCTGATTTGCGAATTTACGAATAGTACATTTCCTATAAAACCTTGGAATGCATCATTCTGTCTGGGAAAAATTGAAACACAAGATCGTCAAACGGGAAATTTGCATAATCTACAAATATTTTTGTTTCAGTTATGCAGCAGATTCATGGCATTTTTTCATAAAAACAAGACAAAAACAAGATGGTGGAACGACATTTTATCTAATGCTGTAATTTAGAAAAGCGTCAATGAGAAAGAGTATTGGGCTTAACCTTTTTGGGGTGCCGATAAGGAGGGGAGGGGTCTCGGGGACAGAGTTGCTGGGGAGAGGGTAGATTCTGCATCAACCTGCCTTCTGAGTGCAGTGATTACGACGCCAGTTTGAGGAGTTACTGAGAAGCTACTAGCAACTGGTGTGGGTGTGTGTTTGCAGGCAGCCAGGGGCTGCAGCTGATGAAGCAGTGAAAAGATGGATGCCTAGCACTGCAGGAGACACCACCACAGAAGCCGGACCCACAGATCCTCGTCCACTCAATTACGGAGGAAGGCTGAAAATAAGAAGTTGCAAGTATTTAACCGCTGGCCAAGGGGAATCATCCATTACAACACAGGCAATACAATGAAATGCCTTTACAACGCAGTCAGTGCCACGACTGCGATGTTACAAAAAGTTCCATTACAACGTAAGTCATTACAACGACTTGCTTTAGTGAATGCCGTGTTGGACTGGTGTTGGATTTTATGTCCAACACCTTCCCTACTGATACACCGACTGGAGTTGGAATAGTAGCTTAAACTATTCCAAAAGTCCATCGCTTCCTTAAAGCAAGGCATTGTAATGGCTTGGTTGTAATGGGACTCATGGTAACGACACAGTCGTGGTAGTGAATGCGTTCTTAAGCCACGCATGGTTTTGGCATCGGTGGTAACAGATACTATTCCTGGCCAAGGGCTCAGGGCTATGTAATGGAGAGCCTAGTCATAGAAAATATTGGATCGTATGCAGAACAGATTCTCAAGAAACTAATGGAGCTTATAGAAGTGGTAACGTGAACATGCAAGAAAAGCATAGAGAGTGCATCAAGAAATTAAAAAATTAGGCCAGATGTGAAAATTCGGAACATAGAGCCAGTGAGATTTAATAAAGATAGGTTCTCCTGCAGCTGGCCAGATGATGCAAGAACCATGATTCTGGAGCCAAAGTTGGAGGCTTTTTCCACCTGAAAGAGGCAGTAGCAGATTGTGAGACAATGCATTGATGGATGGCCTCCTGTTAGTTAAGGACTCATTTAACTGCAAAGCAAGGATGGCAGACAAAGTAGCAACAAAGAAAAGTTGTTTCCTTTTCTGTGTACTCAACACAGTTCCTATTATTCCAGTTTCATAGTGAAACTGACACCACCAACCAAAAATCAAACAATTTAGAAAGACCAAGCAGTCTCTAAAATATTACTGTATTTGTCTCTTTCATGAATATGAGACCAGGAGGGTGTTCTGTACTGAAGAATCAGTGCAAGCAGCACCACATGGCATGCCAGAGGGCAGCGCTTCTTGAGTTAGTTTTGCTGCCGCTCAAGTAGTTATAGTGCTAAGGAACGCCTATTCTCGCTCGCCAACTTGCCGTTGGCAAGCCACATGTGATAAAAAAGTCCGCCACCCAGCAGTTTGCAAGATTTGGCCGGAACTCCGTGTTACATGCGGAACGCGGAGTGGCCAAACTCTGCCAACTCCTCCGGGCGAGGGTAATTTATCACCCACCCCTGTTCAACATGCCTCTGACCAAGGCCTTGCCATCATACATAAATGTTCCAATTGTCCTGGATAGTTGACTGAAAGAAGGATAATGGGATATATGGCCCTTATCGAAACAGCAAGAGTTGCTTAAGTCTATGAGAGGGACTAAACAAAACTTGGAGATAAAACTGAAATAGCCATCTTACACCACTCCAAGAATGCACTCACCCTCCAGTCACACAAGCCAGCTATGCTTCGTCCAATGTAATCAAGGCCTAACAAAATGTATATGAGTGGCCACTCTGTTGTTGGAATTCTGTATTTGGGCAATTTCAATAATGGGTGTGAATCCATGGTGGCAAGCAGTGGACACTCACAAGATACAGGTGATGTCTCTGTAAGTGGCAGATGTAAATCTAATTTCCAAGGTGATTTTATTACATGGCAGTATTGCCAATGGAGTACGCACTTTTAAACAAGAAGAAATTATTTTTTCAGAATCTGTGCTGTAAAGGGTATAATTGACCAAATGAACTTTTGTGGATATTCTTGTACCTAAATAAAGACACATTGAATTGAAATGACCAAATTAGATTGATGATTTACTTTCTGACTTAGAGAATGGTTGAATCCAGTTCAATTTCTAGCTGGTAGATCTCCCCATGGGAGTTGAATATATTTGGCCAACCAAAGAAGAAAGATTCAGAAAACTTATTACAGAGATCTCATTTTTGGTTTGTAAATATTCAAAGATCGTAGGGAAAAATGGATATATTCTGACAGAATTGGATAACCGACACCAGAGATGGAGAAATAGCCACTTGCTATCCTCCGAAGCTAACGATCTGATGATTTTGCCGAGCAAAAGGTGTACATTTCAGACCCTCCAAGGCTGGGATTTCATCTTCGTACATTTATAGCATCATTCATGGACTATCATTTTAGAGAGCAGAAGCTCCCCAAAGCGGGAGAAGTAAAGAGTGTGAAGTCTGATGATGAATAATCATTTCCAGTATTTTCTATTTTCCTATGTCCCCTGCAACTCTAAGAGTGAAAGTGTGAAAGGGTAAGTTACTGATTATCAATAAAATTGATACTGTCAAGAAAGTCCTCTTTAAGAGTAATGTAGCACACAAAGAACATAAACTCTAAACAAGTCTAATCATATGACTAGGTAATACAATGTAGCACTATATTTATATCTCTGTAAAATGACAGTGAATGCTCTTGAGTGCTATATTAACGCATTGTTTTGATAATGGGACATTTTCCCAAGCAAGAAAAAGGGTAGGAACACAAAAGGGTTGGCATCTTGGTAAAGGATGGGTGTGCAAAAATAAACAGGCATTGTCAAAGCTAATAGGTGGCGCTTCAGTTTCCGAGTTATTGGTTTTGTCCATGTTAGATTTTTTTTGCTTTGAATATTTTTTAATTAAGACTAACATCCATTCAAAGATGTCCGGCTGTGTGCGCATGCACATGAGCACATGATCACATGAACAGGTGGTTATTTTGGAATCCTTTTTGTTATAAAATATATCAAAATCCATTGAAAGGTGGCAGCCCATGCATTCACACAAATGCCCACTCACAGGTGTCATTCTTTACTTTACTACAGTCAAAAATGTATGCCTGGGCATCTGCCAACATGCACATGCAAAGACGACCATCTTGGAATGGTTTAAAAGCCCATTTAAATCCAGGAGCCACAAGCAGTGCCTGCACAGGATGTGCCACACTGCAAGCGGCAGCGAGGCTCTGCAGCAGTCTCTGAAGAACTGCTCCGTCCTTGCAAAACAAACACATTATACACAGGCAAAATACTATCACTCACTCTAAGGGTAACCAGTGACTGAAGTGGTTTGTTACATTGCCTTTGTTGTACGCTTTGGTAGGCAAAGCAAAATTTGAATGACTCTACAGTATACCAATCGATGAAGATGGCTAACTGAATACCCCTTTCTGCGTGCAGGTATATGTAGGAATTTATTAATACTTTATTTTGGAAAAACAATTGGCCTTGGCTAACACCACACCTAAACAAGCATTGGTTTCGCCTATGTAATACATAAAGAGCTGTTTTCAGCAATCATCGTCCGCGAGAAGGAAATAGCTGCCGGACAGATAACATGGGAGTGGAGAGGATGTGGCAAATCAGCCAGAGGTGCTGACTAGGGAGCTGAGGATCCGGGTTCAAGTTTCTGCGGCGCCGCGCAACATCCACAACAACACCAAAGCAGATGTTAACAGTAATTCAGCGGCGGGAAACTGATAAGAGAAGCAAACGCGGAGCAAGCATTAGTAAATGCAGGAAAATATGCTACAGCCAAGAGAAATAGAGGAAATGTAAGTGTCACGCACAGGAACCAATGAGACGCCAGGAAAGAGAGGAGGCGGGATGTAAGTCCCTTTTAAGTTTATATTAAAAACAATAGATTTCTCAAACACAGTGCAAATGTTGTGCAGGCAAAACCTAAAAAGATGAGGAATGTGTAAGGTTATTAGGAGTCTTTTCTTGATAAAAAGAGCCAGTAGAATTGTTTTTTTTTTAACATCACTATAGCATGATAAATATTATTTGAGAACTGAAATTGAATGAAAATGGTTTCAGGAAAACCTGGAAGCAGTAGATTCCTTTCTCTTGGCTAAAGGATTGCAAATCTTTTTGGTGCTTCTCCAGGAAACCCACATTAGAGGAGTAAAACATGTAAATAAAGCATTATTTGTTTCCGGTGATTTTTTACTCCTCAGCCAAAGCTATGTCAGGGTATTTGGTAATGAAAGGGACAGGGCCATAAGTCTGGACCAGTTCGAGAATCACAATCAATGGTTCTTTTTTAGCAGCATGTAAGCGAGGTTGTTATTAATGCCAATCAATTCAATAGGAATCTCTCTGAGCACATAGTTACCATAGACAAATACGTAAAGTTAGTTTATTACAAAGCCAAAAATAACTGAATATAAAGACACCTCAAAACGAGAGTGTAGAAATACATGGGAATCAGCATAAAGCCAAATCTGCGAATAAAGTTGAGACGGTGCCACATACACAAAACAATTAGCTCAATAAATAGGATGCAGAGGATCAAAAAGCATGATTCCAAATTTCCTTGCATCAAGGGTTCATAAAAATACAGCATCTATCTATCCCTACATTAACATGACATCCCTACAGAAGCATTTTCAGGAAAAGGAATAAAAGGTGTCAGCATGTGGAGTCTTCCTAAGAAGTTTTCCACCATCGATGAGTCGAATAGCATAAAGCTATTGAGACAGAGATTGTTCTAAGATGCTCTCTCTCCTAAGGCACCGAAGTGGGCACATTCCCTACTCTAGCATCGCAATATTACATATATTTTTACCCAAGAGTCCTTGCAAGTCATACCATCTACTCTGATCATGATCTCATAGGTAACTTTCCACAAGATAGCAACATGCAACATGTCAACCTTGATTCCCAGGCCTTTTCCAGTGTGAAACACAACAGCTTCCTTTATCGGCTTAGGTTTATGATGTATCTCCTTCTCTCCTTGCCTTACTAATAAAACAAAGACATTATTCTACCTAACAAGAGCGCTTCTTCCACCTGCAACACCAAACATGAGAAAGAGCAAAATCTACAGCACACATGACATTCAAATTGTTAATTCTAAAGCAAGAGCTTTCAGGGAAATTGCAATTCAGGCCTACAAGATTCAGCTAGCATAAGAAAATGGCATATGAGCTTTATGGATTTGCTTAGGAAATTAAGACATATTCAATTAATATTCCTACCTACATGAAAAATTGCACATTGATAAACACGTTTAATAAATGAAGGATTGTCAGTTGCACAACATGAGTTCCTCATGCTAATGTTTTCTGCTAGTTATATTTACTTTCTACATTGATTCTTCGGGTACTATTCAATGACCCAAAAACATCACATTTCCTGTTATTACAATTCTTAATTCTAACACTCCATGTTAACAAGACAAAGGATTATATGCGGGTGTGTTCTACATGTGTGATTATAATGCACCCCTACAAATAAAATGCAGTTTCTGCTATATCACTCCCCCCTCTGATGACCTGTGTCATCATAAACCCTTTCGTGCCCTGTAGAGTAGACAAATCTAATTAGATATTATAGCTAGTATCCTTTGTCTGAACTCTTCCAGCCACTTAAGATTAACTTAAGAGTGACTGTCCGGCAGTCTCTCCACCCTTCTTTCTCTCTCCCTAAATAAATCCTCCAATTGCCTTGACTAATTCCATTTGTATGCTCTTATCATACCTAACAAGATGATAATATATATCTTCAATATATATCCAAGAATTCCTTTTGCTAAGTCAGCAAACCAACTTTCAACTGCTCCAAATTCTTTTCCAATCTTATCCCAAACTCCCTCCATTGCCAAGTTATGTATTTCATGGTGTATCTCACTGATGTTACTTATATATCCCCTCAGATCTTTACTTTTGTCAGGAATGTAAGTGCAGCACTGTTGGACCGTCAGCATCTGACAGACTCCGTCCTCTTTTGCAATATTACATCTAAAGCAAGGCGGTTCTGCATCACCATCATCCTTATCAAGACCATCACTCCATCTACGAGCAACAATGACTAAGCTGTGTTAACCGACAACTTTTCCACAATTTTAGACAACCTTCTAATTGTGATGTCATTCAATACCACACCCAAACTGGGTATCATCGCTCCAAATATGTCTCCCACAATCTTACCAGCACTCAGTCACATTTCTCCCTATGGTTTGACTTTCCCTCCAAACTCTCCAAATCCTCCACAATGTATATCTTTGATAACACAACAGCCACATAACAAGTACCATACTAATTGTTCGGAAGCCGAACGTATGCATTCTTCCCACATACAAAATATACCCCTGGCACCACTTGTACTGCTTCTTGTAGGAACTTCTTTGAAGAAGCATCAATTATGAAAATGTGATAACACACACTCTGTCCCACAAAAATAGTATAACAACGGGTCTGTACCTGTCAAATGCAAAGCTTGCCTTGTTGTTCCCAATCTAGAGCTCCTTTTTGGTCCTTTCAAAGTTTCCTTCCCTATTATTAAGCTTAAAACTAGGCCTCTATGTCTATCATCTACTTGATCTACAAACCTCTTTTCTATTTCTGTTAATGTGCATGTTAAGTTGTGTCGTGCACATAAGCAGTGTCTAGTGTTACTGTGGGTACAAAATGCTGTCCTATTCTCTCTTCTTGCTTGTAATAATCATATTTGTTCAGATGTTTGTAGACTGGAACTTCTGAAAGTACCAAATCATAATTTGAGAAATAGTACTCGTAATGACCCTTCCCCTAAAACATGCTAAAGAGCAAACTACAACTAATACCATGGGTCAAAGGCAAGTGACGATACCTAATACCCTCCTCAACCGAAGAAGGCAATTGGAACCCACATAACACTCTCTCACAACCATAGTATTCACATATTCATACAGCAACTTCGCATTAGCATTCAGCGTATAATCACTTTTAGACAAATCCACATGCAAAAAGTGACTAGTTTACTCTATCAAGCCACTATCAGATCATAATGTACCCTCTTTTGAGACAGCAGTGGTAGGTGTGGATGTCCCATGTACCCCAACTCCCTGTACCTCAGCTTTGTGTGCGCTTAAAATGGACTTAACAATGACTTCGGCTATCACTATGATTAGCTTTGTGCCTACAATTCGAATTTCCAGACTTCATTTTAAAAGTGGCTCCGATTGTAGCTGTAAGGTGATCAACACACAGTCTCTTTGCTCCGACACTTGTGTACTAGCAACAAAGTCTTTGAGCAACTTCCTTTTTGGAGCTTAGAGAATTCTCACAACACTCTTTGGCATAATATTTACACAGCTTGGAAGACTTCTTTAACCCTCTTTCTTCTTCTGGAGGAAAGGTCCCTATTTGATTCTTCTTCCACTCGGGACCAGGCTATCTTCTTTCAAGCACATTTTTTATTTAGTGTTCAAAAGTTCAGTTACATCCCTTATGAGATCAGAACCAATCTCATCAATGACTCGCTGTATTTCAGCTCTGAATGCTGTGATCTCCTGAGGAGGTGGTTGATTTCCAAAGTTTGGGAATTCCATGTCTTCCAGAATCACAGTCTGTAAACCACTCCTCCTTGGTGGATAAGGCACAGTCAGTGACAATATTGCATTAGCCTTTATTCCAGGAACTCTCAGCAGGATCTCGACAATCAGTATCGAAGTCTCAGACCTCGCTCTCCCTGGCATTTGTAGCTAGGTAAGTCCACTTGAGAGATGAGTATCTCTGACATGGCACTCTTGTTCTCCTCGATCTCCTAGTCCTTACACTTCCTGGGACTTGTTCAGACTCACTCAGATCAGATGATTCACTTATTAGTGTAAGTTCTTTCTCAGATGCAAGTCTCAAGTTCTTCCTCCTCTGTCTCCCAGGCAACTCATTTGCAACCTCTTTCTTCTTTGACTGCACATGACCAACTTCTACACCAGTCTCTTCTGCTGATTCAGATTCTATACCACTCACAACTATACCATCTCCCTCAGAGAGTCTATTCCTGGGTCTTGTGTAGTTTGACCCCCCTCCGCTTGACCTGGTGGGTATCCAGCCTCTTCAGGAACCCCCACAGCTTGGCTAGCCCTCTCTGGTGATCTTGCAACCATGGCTGGAATTTCTTCTGGGAGAGGAGCTGTTTCATCAGAAGGCCCGTAGACACATTGGGTGTGGGAAGCGTGTATTCAGTTCATCACTCCTCCACACTTCACAGGAGTTTTCCTCACCAATATCACCTGATATGGTCCATGCCACCGTGTGGCAAGTCAGTTCTTTCTTATGTGTTTTTGAACAAGCACCCAATCACCTGTGCTCAGATCATGGCAGAGGTCTTTAGACATTGGTGCAGTCGCTGCTCCAACCTGATGAGAGACAGAATGAACCACATCAGCCAATCCCTTACAGTAGTCAAGGACCAAGTCACCTGATATGTTTATCAAAGATGTACTGCAAGTAAGCTCATCGCCCTTCCCATCAGGATTTCATGCGGAGAACGCCCAGTTCTTCTATCGGGAATGCTACGCAAGCTCATTAGGACCAAAGGCAACGCATCAGGCATTTCAAAGATGTCAAAGCACACGCTTTTGCCAACCTCGCCTTTAACGTTCCATTGATCTGCTCCACAATGCCTGAAGCCCCTGGCCTGTAACTACAATGCAGTCTCTGGTCCACACTCAAGGCAGTACACAACAGCTTCATGATCTTGCTGTAGAAGTGCGTTCCTCTATCTGACTCCAATGTAGTTGGAAATCCGAACAAGGTATAAGCTCCCTCAACAATAACTTTGCTACTGTGAGACTGTCACACCTTCTGGTTGGATAAGCTTCCACCCACTAAGAAAAGATGCACACAACAACCAAATAGTATCTCAATCCATTACATACAGGCATCTCAACAAAGTCCAATTGAATCTGATTGAAAGGACCCCCGAACTCCAAATGTGGCTCAAGGCAACAACAGTTTTCTTACCAGCATTCATCTGTTGACACATAACACACAGAAGACACACTGCTTCTGCCATCACACGAAACCTTGGATTAAACCAAGTCTGCCTGAACAATCTCACCATTGCATCTCTTCCTATGTGAGCTGCTCAATGAATCTGCCTCATAATTGGGTTTAGCAATCAATCCGGTAACACTGCCCTACCATCAGTTGAAACCCATATGTCATCTTCTTCCTTCTCGTATCTTGCTCTGATCCACCCGCTTGTTCCTGATCTGTTGCTTCCATTTGTAACCACCTAACTTCATCCCATGTGTCTGCAACAGCTAGTATCATGCTGAGTTCTGACTTCTCTATACTCTTCCCAACAAATTCCCCATTGAAAATGCATGTGTGTGTGGCACAAAAACGAGCAACTTCATGCATGTAGCAGTTTCCTGTGATGACAAAATCACCTCCCTTCCCATGAGCACCTCACTTTACCACCGCCACTTCCTTTGGTAACTGCAATGCTTTCAACAGTTATTTCATATATTTCCCGTTCCTAATGGGAGATCCATTTGTCGTTAGAAGCCCTCTCTGCGACCATAGTTGTTCAAAGTCATGGACTGCACTGAAACCGTACCGGCTATCTGTATAGAGGGTGACTCGGATGCACTCAGAGACAAGGCATGCATGGGTCAAAGCAATGATCTCGGCCACTTGTGCGGAGTGTACTCCCTGTAGACAAGCAGCTTCCACAACTATAAAGATGGTACAGACAGCAAACGCTGCTCTCAGATTACCTCCATTGTCTCTTAGGCATTAACCATCTGCGCAACGCTGAAGCTACAGGATCTAATGTAGCTGAGAAATAGGCCACTGGTCTATGGGCACCTCCATGTGTCTGGGTGAGTACAGAAAGAGCACAACCTTCCTTCTTGTGGCAGAACAGCAAAAGCATTCCTAAAGCTGAAACACGACACAGGCACTCTCTCAACTGCAAGAAGTCAAGTAAGCAATCTTTATCCCAAGGTACTGGATAACTCCCATCCTTGTGGGTCAGCATCTGCAAAGATTTTACCATCAAGGAGAAATTCGGAATCCATTGTCGGCAGTAGATAACCATTTCCAAAAACATTCTGACCTCTTTCTGGCAAGTGGACCGATTTATTTTCATGATCGCCTCCACACGTTCTGGTGACACCTTCAGCCAGACAGTACTGAAGTTTGTTGGAGACACCTTATGCCCGTTGTCAGCCAGGTGATTCAGTAAGGCAATAGTCTCGTGCCTACAAGCCTCTCATGTCTCAGATGCAACAAGGAGGTCATCAATGTACTGGAGTAGCACAGAATTTTGAGGCAAAACCAAGCTCTTGAAGTTCTTCTTCAAGACCTGATTGAAGATGGATGGACTTTCAGAATACCCTTGGGGAATACGACACCATGTTAAGACACGATTTTCCAGACGGAAAGCAAATCACAAGGAATCTGGAATAGGATCACAGATGAATTTGGTACCACAGGAAAACATGGAATCATGATGTTATTCACCTTCCTAAGGTCCTGAACTATGCGGTCCTTTCCGCTCAGTTTCTGAAATCCCATGATGGGTGAATTGCATGGACTTCCTATGATCTCTTTCAGTATACCCTGTGCAATCATGGACTCAATCACAGGTGTAATCCCTGCCACCGTTTCTGGGGTCAGGTTGTACTGAGGTGTTATCGGACATTCTGCATTAAGCTTGATCTGTATGCGGACTGGCTCGACTCCTCAAATCAGTCCGATTTCCTCCCTCGTAAAGTCCCATACCACTGGAGAGACGGTGTCTCTCAAGTCCAGCCACATGTCTTACACTGTCAGTAAAGGAAACATGTCTGCATAATGGTTTTGATTCACTAATTTGAAAGCAATGTCATCAACATTAGACTGCAACTCAATTCCCTTCAGCGTACAATAGATGGTACAATTCAATTTGCACAAGAGATCACACTCTAATAAACAGACTGGACTAGAATCACACACCACGTGCTGGTGATGATCTTGGAAAATTCAGATTTTCACTGGCACCTCTTCTCTCAAAGGGTTTGTCATTCTTTTGTTGGCAGTAGAACGGGTAGCACCAGTATCAATTGAAAATGTAATGGGATGACCATCTACAGCTGCCTCTACATATGGTCAATTCTGGTCTACTTCTAAGACTGCTCCAAGGGTACAGTCTTCCTCCCCCTTCGGCACCATCATTGGGTAAGGTCCTGGTCACATCAATCTAGCGCTTCCATAAAGGGCATCTGATAGTATGTTCGATTGCCATGGTCACCAACCATTACTACAGATTTTACATTGTAAGAAGAGGCATCATCTTTATAGTTGGGGACCCTCTTCACAAACAGGGAAGACAGGTTTTTCTATCTTTACTCCCTTAAGATTAATGGTCTTTTAAAATCGCTGAATACATGGGGTTGCAAATCTAGTATGGCCCTCTCCCAAATAACCCAAGGTAACTGTAACAGTAAAATGTTATGTTGTTTTCAGTTATCATGGCACTTTGTCCCTGTTATACCCTCAATTATGATGTTCACATTATAGTGTAAGTTTTTGGTCTCCTCCTTTAGTCCACTACAGTGTACCATGACTTGTGAGTCATCAAGCCACTGCCCCTCTGCCACTTGGTTCTTGAACTGTGTTGAATATGTTGTCGAATTTTTTAGGCCAGGTAAACAAAGCCATTTTGCTGTTGCAAACCCTGCAATTTGTAAAAGCACAGTTTGCAACCTCAAAATAGCTAATTCCCATGTATTAATTCCACTTTGTGAGTTGGTTAAGTAATGAAAGGTTACAGACTCTTCAAAGTTGGTGGCAACCAATTTGTGGTGGCAGCTTCCCCTTTGGGAACCATGCTGGCGACTATTGGGGGAGCAGGCAGTGAACCACTGACTGCTCAGCACAATGGGTTCCCAAATAGAATTTTTTTAAATTTGAATGCAGCAACCATTCCTTTAAAGAACTGGGGCAGTTTTAAATAAAGGTTTACCATTTCGGAAAATAAGCACATGGATAAGGTTGTGTGTCACTTCATAGAAAAATTATTTCATGGAATAACATTACTGAAAAATCATTTCATCTTAACTGTTTAATGGACATTTTCAGAGTGAATGGCCTTTACCTTTTCATGGAAACTAACTCATAGAATGTCTTTTTGGTTGAAATTGGCTTTTGAATGCCTATTTCTTATATGTAAATGCAATGGTTGCAGGTCCTATTTTCAGAAACAGTTTTGTTCAATATATGTATTTCAGTGCTTTACTTTAGGGCCTTTATTTTATATTGATATCTTTCACATTGTCAAACAATTATGTCAGATACTTTTAATTTGCTGACCCATCACCACCCATAACAAGCATTTGCAATGCAAGAGGACTCGCATTTACGTGAGACCTAGTGCATTGCAAATGGGAGTGTGGATTGCGGGTGAGCGGGCGGGCGTGATTAAGGCACGTACAATGGGAGTGGGGGGGAGGGAGAGAAGGCACGGACAGCGGGAGGGGTGACACTGGACCAAAGTAGTGCTCAGGAAACATGCAGTAAAGGGGCCAATAGCCTTGGAAGGAGACATGGCCGTCATAAGGT
This sequence comes from Triturus cristatus, assembly GCF_964204655.1. Taxonomy (NCBI): domain Eukaryota; kingdom Metazoa; phylum Chordata; class Amphibia; order Caudata; family Salamandridae; genus Triturus; species Triturus cristatus. The sequence goes on along the minus strand of NC_140582.1, from coordinate 574,758,706 downwards.
GGGACTAGCAGCCTGTAAACCAATCAGAAGGCAGCATTTAGAAAGGAGAAAGCCACATGCCAATGAAAAAGTGGGTGGGGGAGTAGGTGGGGCTTCCCTCACCTATAGTGTATACTGCATGCCTCGCAAAGCGAGCAGCGCATGCGCTGCACCGCTAGGTGAGTCCTAAAACCATCCACCGCTCACCCCTCACAACTCCATAACACATAAATCCCTGCCCCCTAAAGCCCCTCACCACACCTAAATTACACTCATTCCTGAATCCTAAATGCTCTTTATACCCAAAACACCCACCATCACTGTACCATAAAATCACTGACTACCCCTAACCCACCCATTCCTGAATCCTACAAACCCCTTTTCATGCCTAAATACCTTAAAATACCTGAGCACACCCAAAATCCACCCATCCCTTTACCCTAAAAAAACCCTCATGTCCCTTAAACACCTGCCATCCATGACTGACAAGAACTGCTTATTACCATAAACTAGTCATCCCTGAACCCTAAAAACTGCATCCTATATCTAAACTCCACCCATCCCTAAATCCTTAAAACCCTTCACCGCCCTAAACTCCACCCCATCCTGAACTCTTCAGCACCCCAGTCACTACCCATAATTGAACCTTAAAAACAGTCACCAGCCCTAAACTCCACCCATCCATGAACCCTAAAACCCCTAAAACCCCTCAACACCCTTACACTCTACCCCTCCCTGAAACCTAAAAACAGTAATTTTGGTTCTCTACACACCAAACTAGTGATGAATGAGGGAGCAAAATGAATGTGTGCGTATGAGAGTAATGGTTGGTATGTGATTTAAATGTTTTTAATGACTTTTGATGTTTCTTAGAAGTATGAGAAGGATAAGTTGATCACATTGTAAACAAGCATTGGCATAGCCAATCGGTCTCGCTTTTGGGACCTTATAAGTATTTAGCTATGCAGCACAATATTCTTGGTGCAACAACAACTGTTGCAAGGCTAAACACTTATAAGGTCCCAAGAGACCTATTGGCTATGCCAATGCTTGTTAAACATCTTGTCAACATTTAGAAACCATAAAATAATTAAATGAAACAAAATGTTGCCGCCATTCCTGAAATGATGGCTCTGGCCTAAGCTGTCTTTGCAGTTGTTGTGAAGATGGTGTGCTTTTTAAACAGAAAATAACAATCTCAACAAGGGTCTGGCAGGCGAGAGAGAAAAGGAGTTAACGACCAGAGACAACGGAGAGACTAGAAGAGAGGAAGAAGACACGACAGACAGGTGAAACACAGGGAAAATACATGTATGTGTGGGCATGTGTCTGTGTGTGGAGATGTTGGAAAGATAGATGTGGACTGATTTGAGAGAGGGCGAATCAGATGAGTGAGGTGGCCATAAGAGACAGGCGAAAAAGAGACTGTAGAGAGGGGAGGGCAGGTGGGTCAGGCAGGTAAAAAAGACACTGCCTAGGGCGATAGAAACAGAGGGGGAGACAGGTTTGGCAAAGGTGATTAAGAAAAGTCTAGAAAGAGGCAGCCAATAACATCTGGGAGAAAGAAGAGATAGGTGAGAAACAAAGAGTACAGATTGGAAGTGTAGGAGACTAATATAAGGAAAGTGATAAAGAGAGACTGGGGCGGGAACTTTGAGAGAAAGAGAGAAGTAAAAAGACAAACAGGGTAGAAAGAATAGCTGAGGGATGAGGGAATGGACAGATGAACATTGATGAGGGTTGGCCACATGTCACGCTTTCTACTTCTGGATTGCCCTTTGCAACCCCTGGCACTGCCTTTGCAATACCCTGACCTCTGAAATGGCAAAAACAATGGCAAGAACACTTGAACAAACCCCTTATGAGCGTCAGTGCTCCTCTTTTCATGTTTTCTGCATATGTTTTTACTATACCAACAATGTATAGTAGTCCATTACTACCACTTGTGTAAAAACGTGGCGCTCCAGAGTTGTAACATGACATTTGCTGACAGCCAAGGTAAGTTAAATAAAATTCTTTAAATGTACATTGTGTCAGTGCAGGCAGGGGAGAGTGTGTTTGTGTGAGAGAACGGGCCTGTGTCAGTGGGACCATGTGTCTGTTTGTGTGTCTGAAGATTTTTGTATATGTGAAGTGAAAGTGAGTGTGATTGAGAGAGAATGAATATGAAATGAGTATGAAGTGTGTTAGAGAGAGGGACTGTGAGCGAGAATGAATGTGAGTGAAAATGAGTGAGTGGCACTGAGGGAATGTAACTGAGTGAAAATAAGTGAAAATGAGTGAATGGGAGTTAGAGTGAGTACATATGAGTGTGAACGAGAAAGTATGAGTTAGTGAAAATTAAACAGATCCAGTGAAGCACACTGCGGATGTCATAATTCCAAAGGAGCTGGTCACTGCTGTCACTGACCCAGTGGAATTAAGAAGCATAAATGTTTGCGCGTCACGTGAGACAGGCATTCATCATTTCTTTGGGTGCCAAATAAACTCATGTGCGTAACTATTATGGACATGCTTTCATTCTATTTATGTTGATGTTACTGCACACATTTCCACTTTCCCAATACAGCCCACAGAGATTTGGCATTTATCCAAGCAGATCCTTGGCTTTGCTTTATGTACCATACACGTGCAGGTTTTGTTGCTGCCAGGTAAAGAAAACAATACACATTTTTAACCACCTTTTATTGCATTTGTTGAGAAAACGTAAGATGTTGAGGAAGGGTGGACATTTATGAACAACTACAAATTCTAAATACTTATCGCAATCACCAACTTGTGTCTAGAAAGCGACAAATGTTTTCCTTGTGTATTACAATAAGGTTGATAAAGAACAAGTGAAAATGTAAACACCCCAGCACTGAATCGGTTAACAAGCATTGGCCGCGCGCGAGCAGCCGCAAGACGCCATATGTGGGGTTGGGGGGAGGGGGAGAAGCAAAAGAAAACAAGCCTGGGAGTTGTGTGCGCGCGCACACGCAAAAAAAAACATGCAAGTGGTGCGCGCGGCAGAAGGAGAGGCCAGGGCACTAAAAGCTGGTGGCTGCGCGCGTACACGCGTGCATGAACGCAAGCGCTAGGCCTGTGGCAGCACTTTGAGAAGCCCTAATTAAAGGTCTCTCGGGGCAGCGCATGCGCTGGGTCAGGCGAGACCTAAAAATGAATGGCTGTAATAATAGAAATGATGAAATAAATACATGTTGAAATTAATTCAAGTTGTTTTCAGCCTTCAGCACACACATATTAAATTGAAGACGCATGATGATTAGTAAGTAATGTCGGGAAAGGTTCTTCCTTTTGTAATTTAGCACATTACCTGTCCCATTGACCAGATCAATTTCAGGGGGTCCCTTACGTTTTGCAATATTGCTGTTCCTTACATACCAACCCAGTATATGCATCCAATCACAGGTGTTGTAAATAGTGACCTGCCTAAGTAATATTCATTGAACAGGTCATTCTGCAACACCCTGTGAATGGAGATTTTGGGAGGCAACATTTTAATACATATGCTGTAATGCAAAATTAAAGATACGTTGCAAAATGTCAGTGTGCAATTTACAAACTCTTTTTTTTAGGTAGCCTTTTCATACACCTAGCTTATTGTGTGGTCTTTTATGGTTGTTTGATTTGTGACAACACATTTCTTATGAACGTTGGGCAGATGTGGGATATCTGGCAAAAAATTGTAGGTGTCCCGTCTGATGTATTATGAGGGCAATTATATCAATAGCACTCTAAATATTGCAGATAGGACTTCAACAACGTTTTTGAGAGTGCCTTGCTATGTCAAACTCTAAAAAAGGCTGTCAGTGATTCTAGATTACCTGTGGATGACTAGATTGACATGCTGTTGTTCTTTCTGTTGGAGTTCAGGTCTTGGGTGAGGTGGCGCTCCCAACAGTGGGCCATTTTGTGCCTGAGCTCACATTCTAAAGTGGACCTCTAGGCCGGCATGACAGTGAGGATGCATGACTTGTGAAGCCTAAACAGAATGTTGCTGCTTGAATGCAGTGGACAACCAGTTGACATCAACTGCATTACCTCTTTAGTGCAAGCACCAAACAATTTTCTGTTTAAAAAGAAAGTCAGGACATGAGGGAAGATCCTCCCTTGCACCCAGAGTTCTTTTTTTGTTTACTGTGACGTGCAGCATCCACAGCACACTCATGTTACAGTAAACAAAAGTAAAAGCAGACTATACCATTAGGTACAGACTGCTCTCAGTTGGATTTGTGCTCAGCAGACATGACTCTGCCTCTGAGAAATTATCTGCGTGGCAGACAATATCTCCTTTCCAGCTGTACCTCTCCCTAGGGGTCCACAATCAGGACTTTGATCGCCGAGAAGGGATTCACCCACTCGACACCCGGGATATCGTTTTGGGGGAGTGCCCCCCTGAGCACGAGCAAGTGCTCTCCCCACCCAGGACAAAATGGTCTTTCTTCTTCCCCTTTGGGCAGAAAGGTGGGAAACCTTTGCATCTGGCTGTGCAGTTTTTCAGGCCTCTCGTGGGGGGAGAAAACCTACTAGACACCAGGGAAAAATGAAAAAATAAAAGTGGCGCAGCAGCCTGTCCAGGCATCAGGCCATACCCCACCCTGAATTGTCCCAACAGTCTTTTTCCCTTCCCCGAGAGAGCAGATTGAGGGCATCTCCCCCAATCCCCCGCACAACCTCCTAGGAGCAGAAAGCCCATTAGACACCATGGAAAAAGGTCCCAAAAAAATGAAGGGTGGGTGTGGCCTGAAAAGGCATCAGCTGGGGCCCCCACTCCATACTGGCCCCTGCAGTCATTCTGTCCCACATGAGAGGGAGGTTTGGGAGTTAGAAAGCCCACTAGAAATCAGATAAAAATGTTGAGAAAAAACAAGTAAAATAAAATGTGAGGAAAAGTGGAGTTCATTAAAGTCAGGCTACCCTGGACTCCCCTGTGTGTCTAGTGTTGATAAATATCTGAGTTTAGTAGTTTTCACAGGGTGGCAGGAGAGCTGTGGCCTAAATAGTGCTGCAATCCACATCAGCAAAATAGATCAAGTTTGATTTAGGAAATTTGATATCTCCAGGTTACATTTTGGGGCTTAATAAATCATTAGCGGTTGGCCCTGCCGCAAAGTGTTTTAACACAGAATAGTAGAACATCTGTTAATATCCATTCAATTCCTCTCCATTTTGGCTGCCAAATGTAACCTAGTGTAGAAGAAAGAACATATTTTTCAAAATGTCCTCTGAATCATGTGATAGCATAGATAACCCCAAATTCAGAGATGTACAAATCACCAGTATTCCTAAATCCAATATTGTGTGCATATTTAAAAAATGCATAGGTTTCCTTCATACTCACTTTTGATCCATTAGATTTTACCATGGGAATTGAAGCATAATCAGTACACAATGAAAAATCATTCAAAGCAGCAGCTCGGTTGTTGGCTCTGGTTGTCACATGTTTTTGGACAACCAACAAACACTATATATTCCCTAGGCCAGAATGGTCTAACAGACAAAACAATATATTTTACTTTTGTAAATTGGTCTCTGGAGCAAAAAAATTACAGTTGAAAATATTGTCAGCTCTTTCTAATTTTCCTAGTTTTTTAACATTATTTTTTATTTTAACGTTCAGTTTCTTTCGGTAAACTATACACCAGCTTCACAAATGACGTCTTGCAGAATTTTGTCTAAATTTCAGAAATGTATAGCTTTCCAGGTTCACCTTTGTTTTTGACACCTCTTTCCACAACAATGTGCAAGTAGATTGAAACCACATAAAACAGGATAAATGGACTACCACTTATAGAAATGTAAAAACGATGGTATCTTTTTCTTATGTCTCTGCTTGTTTCTGAAAGCTGGAATAATAATTATTCCAGCACTGCAAAGCATATGTTGATAATTTCTTAGAAACAAATACGCTTTCTTGCTTAGCACTCCCCCCTCCCAAAAAAATGCTATATTTTGGCTATTTTCTTGCTTCCCAAAATCTTTTTTTTTGGTATGACGGGACGGAGGAAGGCAATACAGAAAACAGGTGGGTGCGGGTGGGAGTTATGAAGCGACTCAGACACCAGGGGCAGGAGGGTCGAAGGAGAAGAAGCAACTGGGAAGAAGCAATGAGGAAGAAGCAACAGAAGCATGGGGTAAGAGAGGAAGAAGCAACAGGAGCATGGGAAGTAACAGGAGCAGAAGGAGGTAGGAGGGGGAAAAGCAACAGGAGTACAGGGTGGGTGGGAAAGAAGTAAGATGGAGCAGGGGGTCAGAGGGAAAGAAGCAGCACAGATAGGGGCTGGGAGGAGAAGAAGAAACACTGATAATGTGTGGACATGGGAGGGAAAGGGAAAGAATCAAATAAAAAAATGGTACCCGAGTCAGAGCACAATGAGTGCAGGGAAAGCAGAAGGACACTAATCAATTTAAATCCATCAGTAGTTAGTCTATGCTCCACATGAAAGAGAGGAAGTGAAGCCGGCATACACTGGCCAATTAGAAAGCAGCAAAGAAGAGTGACAATGAAGCCTACTAATGATAAGCAGTGGGCGGGCTTCAAACCCCTTACAGTAAATAATACCCTTCACAGTGACAGCGCATGTGCAGTTGGCAGGCGATTCGTAAAAAAAGGGTTCAGCATTGGGGTGGGAAAAGTCTCAGCAGCTAAGGGCTTAAAACCCTGTTACTTGTAATCAGGCTGTCCCATCGGTCCAAAATTAAAACACATTGCTTTTGTGAGGACATTATCTAGCACTTCTATTAACCATTCATCAAATTAATATTCAGTGAAATCAATAGGCCAAGGATTCCAATGTATAATAGTTTGTTGCATTGATTTAATAGAACGGGAAGCCAGCAAAGAAGGTTTAGATAATTTACAAACTGTCTTTGCTATGTAATATGCAGAATTACAAACGGGCTACGGCAGCTTTACATTTTTAACCATATTCCAGGCATTGATGCGGCCTGTCTAACAGACACTCTGAACTAATTGTGGCCTCCGATTTCCCTGCCATCTGGTGTTGTTACATTGAAGGAATTAGATACATCCTGTTTGTTTTCCTTGCTGGCACAGAAGTGCACATATTAATTGTTAATAACACTGGCTTCCAAGTAGCTGCTTTGATTATGCGTCTTTGGAGTTTAACACTGGGCGGAAGTGCTGAATGTATATTTTTTGTTTGTTTTCTTCTCATAACTAATGATAAGTGCTTTTTCTTTAAAGATGACACATGAAAGGCTTCATCGTCCTCCCCACATCCATTCCCACAGCTGGAGGTTTGTACATCCTATGAGTGAGAGATGGCCGCAGTACAAAGAGCCCATACCACCATTTACAATAACAACCGTCGACTTCCACTTCATTGTACTTTGTGACCTGGTAAGCAGACAGTGATCTCGACATGGTGAAATGTGAGTACATCTAAGAGGTCTGATGAGCAAAGCACCACCATCATGAACTCAGGCAGAATGGCCTGGAATTTAATGCTAGGGTAGCTGCAGTGTGTGAGAGTTTATGTTTGCCCAAATAAATGAGGCATTAAACATTTCGGAAAAAAATGTAAACAAAGGCTTTTAAAGAAGAAACCAATAATATAATCTTTAATTCTAAAACTAACTACAGCTTGACGAAAAAGCGACAAAGAGGTCCACAAACAGAATATAAAATAATAACAATACCAAGTACTACATACACATGGTTTACAATAATTACCATGCAAAACCAGCCACTAACCACAACTACCTTTACATACATAGAATAACAGAAAACGAACAAAAAAGCGTGACTTAGGTGATTGAGGGCAGCACAAACAGAGATCTGTAATAGAACATTGGGCTGTATTGAAAGAAAGAAATGTATCCTCTAAGTGACTTTGGGGCATGTTATCAAGACAGGCGATAAAATTATCGCCGCTTTAGCGTCAGAAAACTGCCGCTAACACGGCGATAATGGGCTTGATAATATGCTCTATGGAATTCCAATTGAAGCTCAGGTTAGATGTCCTTCACATCTAACTTGGGCTTCAATTGGAATTCCATAGAGCATATTATAAAGCCCATTATCGCCGTTTTAGCGGCAGTTTTCTGCCGCTAAAGCGGCGAAAATTTTATCGCCTGGCTTGATAATATGCCCCATTGTTTATTATTGGTGTTTTGGGATGGCATTAAAGGAGTTTAATGAATAATGCTGCCCTCTCTGGGGCAGATTTATGTTAGACTTACGCCACCATTGCGTCACTTTTGTGACGCAGCGGCGGCGTAAACCCTGCGCCACGTTGCGCCCCATTTACATCGTGACGCATCTATGGAGATGCGTCATGGTGTAAAGCCCTGCGCCACATTAAACCTGCGTCAGGTTTAATGTATGCAGGTTGGGCGTTCCATCGGAAAAAGCCTCGGAAAAGTGACGCATAGAAATCTACAAGATTTCACTCAGTCACTCTTCCGACGCTGCTGCGTCAAAACCTTGTGCCTGCTTGAAGCCGGCGTAAGGCATGACGCAGCATGTTAGGTATGGGCAGCCCCTAAACATTGCCGGAGTTGCGTCGTGCTTGCGACACGACTCCAGCAATGCGCCGCCCTTACGCCATCAGATGCGTCACGCATCTGTTTATCCTTGCGCCACGATGCGCTGCATTGTAAATGCGGCGCATCTGTGGTGGCGCAAGGGTAAACTTGCGTGATGCATCTTTCCTGGCGCATCCCTGCTGGTTTGCAGGGATGCGCCAGGAAACATAAATCTGCCCCTCTGTTTTTAGTATTTTATGGCTTGGCTGGAGGCTGGCACGAAGCATAGATCTCTTTGGTGATGCTTTCAAACGATAACTATAAATAAACATAGAACTAGAACGTATCACCCAACAGAACACAGTACCACTATATCCTAACACCATCCAATTTTGAATGCTGCTGTCAGACTGCTCTTTTGCAGCCTACCTCTGGAATTCTGACGGTGATCACTACTGCCAGTGTAAGTGCGCTTATTAATATTAATTGACTAGCTATGACCGATTCCAGGTAGTGTCAACAAGTGGTGATAAAGCACAACTGAATTCCGGTTGGTCTCTGCATATGGGATAAAATTATACCCTGTTTAACATCATAAAGCTATTGCAAGTAACCTGTGAGTTCGGTGACCAAATAAACAAAGTAGGTCAAGGACAAGTCCCTTTAAAATTTCTCTCAACTCCGAGTTGACTTGCAGTACCCTTTTAACTTTTTTTTGTTTTTTGAGTTTTATCTAGCGCGAACTCGACCCGAAGGCATTAGAGCACTTTACATGAGCACCAGTTGTGTTACAGACCGAGAGGAACGGGGAGATTAAGTGGTTTGCCCAGAATCACAGGATGTTGGGTGTCCCTGCCGAGACTTGAACCCAGTACCCCAGCTTCGAGGGCGACTGCCCTAGTCGTTAGGCCACATCCTCTCCCCTTTAACTTACAGCAGACAGCGTTTTATTTCTTACAATACATAGTCACACCGTCACCCTTCCCAAATAGTGCTTAAATTCCTTGGTGTTGGCTGAAGACATGAAGGATAAAAGCAGAGTCTCTCGAGCGAACATAAATACGCCAAAAAGTAGTTAGGGATTTGTTGCAAAATGATGATAGAATCAGTTTCATATAAGTCAGATTTAAAAAAAAAAAGAGAAACTCAGGATGTGTAAAGAGTTATGATAAGAGATTCCATTTTTCCTTCAATGATAGCTAGCTTACAAAAAATAAACAGGTTCTCTTCTGATCACTGTTCAGTTTAGAAAACAAATCAGAAGACTGAGAAGTCACTTCTCGCTATTCAAAACTGCATCTGTAATTATGCTCTGTGGTTTGTGACCTTCGCCACTGGCAGTAAGCATTATCGACCACAACTCAAGTGTAATAATGTATTACAGTTAAGCAGCTGTGGTATTTTCTTATTACAGGTGATTGAAGACGCCACAACTCGAGTGTAATGAGTAAAATAGAGACTAGCTTTTATACAGGAACTGTAGGCCCTATGTATTGTAAACATAATAATTCATTAGTGCCAATTTATCTTTTTACCCTTTTTTAACTTTAAATGTTGTCCTTAGATGCCAAGCAGTGCATTTCACAGCACAATTTTCACATACAAGTGATAGCAAATTCTACCAATTTCAGGAAGCCTCTATTTATATGACTGTTTTCATCTGAAGTTAACCGTGTTAATCATCTACTCGTTGCCTAGATACCCTATGGATTAATGTCACACTTTACAAATCAATTTAAATAGAAATGAAAAATGAATATAAAGCCATAAGTTCTGAAAGGGAAGGCATTAAGTATTAGGAGCCAAGCAAACCTGATCTACTCCAGGAGTGTTGGAGTTTCACCAGCCGAAAAGACATTTAGAAAACACACACAACACATTTTCCCTAAAAGCCATTAAGTGATATGAGCAGTTCAGAAAATTGAGTTTCAAGTGGCCTTTCATCTTTCTACATTTCACCTTATAGGTCTAGATAGGCAGCAATACACGTTTTCACTCAACTCTCAGCTGCCCAAATATAATTGCAAATGCAATAACATAAAAACATAAATAACATAAAATATACCAAATTTATTGTCAATACGCGCTTTTCAAGGTTTCCCAAGCAAGAGATTAACCTTTTCATGAAGTAAACTCAAGTTTTACCCTGCAGGATTCGTCTTTCATTCAAACAAGTACCTCAATTTGTCATTTTCATCAAGTACTAACGTGTTCTACAGCAGCACATGAGCAGATTTTGCATTGCATGCCCATGTAACATGATCTCATTGATGTGCATGTCAACCACACACAATTCCAAAGTCATACAATGGCTAGGGTTATACTAGAGGTGGACATCATCATGCAATGGTAATACAGTATGCTAGGATTTACCAGTATTATGCCACAGCCAGAATTATAAAAGGGTTAGGCATCATCTTGCAAAAAAATGCCCTACATTTTTGCAAGAATTGTCACCATTTTGCCATGATAGCATTCTACCATGAGCGGGTAATTTTCACCTTTAAGCCAACAGCATACAGAGAATTTTCTCCTGTATGGCTGGGCCCGCAGGACCATTTATAAACACCACTATGCTATGGATTGCCACAACATTACAAGAATTGCTATGATTATGCTAAGGCCTGCACTTTACCTCAGGAGGGCACCATCATGCCATTGCTTTCCACACTACGCCTGCACATATCACCATCATTTCAGGGTCTGCAATACCAAGGGCTTGTACAGCACACTCATAGACACGCACTGTACACGCTTGTTGACATATACACATGCCTGATGGTTGTGAGTTCTACACCTGCAGCAACAGTCTCAATGGCCCGAGAGCTGGAAGTGGAATAGCAAAAAGGAATCTGAAACTGACTTAGAAGAAATAGGTCCCATAGGTCGGCGGGTCCGCACACCGAATTACAATCCGACTGCACATAGCATGGTTGGAAACTCCCATTTCTCAATGGGAGCTTGATTGGTGGGCAGAAACCGCCCGCAGCACAAGCTCCCATTGAGAAATGGGAGTTTGTGAACATCCTTGCACTGTGTGGCCGACACCCCACCGTGCCTGCCACACAGTGCAGGGATGTTCCCCCAAGCCCAGATGCAGAGGGCCAGGAGGAAGGGGGGCCTGCTAGGGGACCCCAATGTCGCTTTCCAATAGCCTTTACATGTCGGAGAGCCTGTCGGGAAGCATCGGTCGGTCCCTCTGACTGCTGCCTCCAACAGCATGCATCGTAATGCATACGTCGGACCGCAGCAGTAGATGTAGTTCGGACTGCAAATTCGGTTGCAGTCTGAACCGCTTCGATATTTACCATGTAAATAAACAGAATGTGCACTTAAACCTGAAACTAAGAGTGTACAAGTACAGTTCATACTGGCACATTCACCCGCTGCCCTGCACTTTCACAATGCAAACATTCATTGTACATTTGTTGTAAGTTATTGAAGATGATGAAATTACGAAAGTTTCACGTTCAATATATTGCCTACACAATATATTGTCTACCTAATATCAGTAGTAATTAAGTAAAAATGCACTAAGCATAATATTATAAAAGCATATATATATATATATCGAATTATTAACAGCACTTAAGCAAGGTTGTGCAATTATTTGACGCTGACTTCGTTGGGCCATTGTTTATCGAACAGTCTATGCAAGTTTGTGTCTCCATGTTCCACCTTCGGGAAAATCTGCTATTGCAGCTGTTCTGGTACATAACTGATGAATTACATAAATTCCCTACTCTGGTAAACTTCAGTCATAATAATTCATTGTTCATTGAGTAATGCATGGATTTCCATTTCAACGGAAGTGTTTTATGTTTCTTTTCTATTCGGTAACGGAACACTGCAAGGAGTGAGAGAAAGGCCGGCTTGCATGAACACATCTGTTCGACATTGGGCCAGAGGAAGTCTTATGGGAATGATTGTGTTTTGCAAAATTGCTGAGATATCAATCGCAGTTTTTTAAATTTCCTTAGTGCTCATCATTTGAAAATCACTTAGGTGGCGCATATTTGAAAATGTAGATGAAAACTGCAGCAAGAATTAAATGAAAGGTACGGAAGCGCTTTCACCATTTAAATAGATAACGGTTCACATGCCTGGACTGGAAAATGTAAGTGTTTGCATTGAAACTGTTGTCACTAGCCACACAATTTAATGACACAAATGTGTGAACAGAACTAAATAACCACTTGCAGGTAAGTTTTTCATATGCAGGAACATATGCAGAGGACACAATTGATCTCATAACCTTTGCGCAATCACTGCGAAGTGCATAGGTTTTTAAAACAGCACGTGTGACAGCATTAAAACGTTGTAGTCAAGAGTGCCCTGGCTACTGAATATTTGTAGATGAGTCAGTTGTGCACTTGTCACTAACAGTGCCCTGCGGAGGGCTGCCATGGAACGTAGGCCTTAATATGTCACTCCACATGGATCATGGAGTAGAGAGCAGCACAAAGCCTTATTTCCTAAATATAGCCTATTGCTGAGCTCTTCCTCTCTGTTGACACCAAAAAAGGATGCCTAGCTCAAAGCATAAACTTTAGCACCATGAATTTGCAATGGGGTGCACAGATCCAGTTGCAGGGTTTGCGGCCTCCCATTGTGACCCCCCTCCCCACCACCCCAGGATTTGCAAATACTGGTTGGGGTCTCCAAACCCAGCACAATCTTCATGGGCAAGGGACCTTAAATACCCATCAGGCTTCAAGGATCCATGTTGTAAGATTGTGAATATGAAACCAGGTTTGCGGACCCCACGAGGGGTCCAACATACGGCAACAAACCAGTGAATGTTTGTGAATGGGTATATAAGTGGTTGCTGAATTTCCCTGGTTTTGTATGAGTAAAATCTGACTCTAACTATAACCTTCCTGTAATATTTGTTTTTTTAAGTGTATTTCTAAGTTAAAAAAAAATTCTATTTGCTAACTATAACATCCCTGTAACCTTTGTTTTTTTAATTGAATTTCCTAGGTTATTTAAATGCTAATTCCTATCTATACTGTCCCTGTAAAATTTGTTTTTTTCAGTGTAGTTCTATGGTTTTTTAACTAGTAGTCGTGTTTGCAGAGTGGTGGAGAAAGGGGGCCTGGCCTCCGATCAGCTCTTAGGAATCCCACTGTGTAGGACTTACAGAATGTACCAGGAGAGCTTCTTGGCCCCCAAGGTCCCTTAGTAGTAAAGTGAACTTCATCCCCCAACCAGTAGTGCACCACGAGCCACGTTTGCATAGTGGTGGAGAAAGAGGGCACGTCCTCCGAAGACCACTGAGCAATCCCACTGTGTTGGACTTATTGGAGATAACAGGAGGGGTATGTGGCCCCCAACGACATCATTGGGGGCCAACTACCCCTCTTATTACTTCCAGTAAGTCCAACACAGCAGGATTGCTGAGACCTGATAGGAGGCCACGCCCCCCTTCTCCACCACTCTGCAAACGCGTCTCCCGGCGCACACCTAGTAGGGGGATGAAATCCCCTTAGCTATTGAGGGTCCTTGTGGGCCAACTACACCTCTGGTTAACTCCTGTAAGTCCTACACAGTGGGTTTGCGGAGAGATATTCAGTGGCCACACCTTCTTTCTCCTCCACTCTGCAAATTCAACTTCTGGCGCACTACTATTTGGGGGCTGAAGTCCCCTTAGCTCTTGAGGGTCCCTGGGGGCCAATTAGCCCTCCTGTTACCTCCAGTATTTATTTATTTAGAAATTTATAGAGTGCACAGCTACCTCCCAAGGAGGTGTCTGGGTACTAAGACAGTCGAATCACACAGAGCACACACAAGGATTAGGAATAGTTGAAGAGCCAGGTTTTTAGAGCTCACCTGAATGCTGGTTCTGGTTCCATCAATTGGAAAGGGAGAGGCATGGCATGCCAGAGTTTCGCGGTACTTACCGCTAATGCTCTGCCGCCTACCCTTACCTTACGAAAGCAGGGAATGGTGAGGAGCTTCAAGTGGTTCAATCTGAAGGCCTGGTCGTGTTGGAGTCTGACTTTCAGGTATGCCGGGCCTCAGCCCCTGGTGGCTCTTTAAGCCAGGGTGAACGCCTTAAATTCTATTCTCCTGATGACGGGCAGCCAGCGAAGGCTACTCACGTGGGGAGTGATGGAGTGATGGTAAGGCACCTTACAGATCAGTCTAGCTGCAGCATTCTGAATCATTTGCAGTCTGCGGATCAGATATGCAGGAAGTCCCAAGTAGAGACCAATGGCGTAGTCCAGATTAGATGTAATTAAGGCATGAACTACCATCCTCCTACAGTCCAAAGGGAGGAAGTGGAGAAACTTACTCAGGAATCACAGTTTCCAGAAGCAAGAGGAGGAGACTTGCCGAGTCTGGGACTTACACTCACTGAGTCCACTGGCTCAGGTGGGGGATTCAGTTCTTGTCGCCACCAGAGCTTAGAGGGTGGAGAGGCCCGTTGGTTGAAGAGGAGCACCTCGGTTTTCACCGAGTGCAGCTTTAGGCAATTTTGGGTCATCCAAGCCGAGATGTTGCTCAGACACCTTCTGAAGTAGACAAAAGCAGCCTCCGATTGTTCTTTAAAAGAGAACATAAGCTGGGTGTCATCAGCGTAGGAGATCACCTTCACCCCGAGGGATTTGACCAGGGCTGCAAGCGGAGAAAGGTATACAGTGAAAAGGAGAGGACTCAATGCTGATCTTTGGGGAACCCTACAAACAAGGGGCTTCTGGGAAGAGACAAAGGGGCATAGAAAAACATGTTGTGACCAGTTCTCAAGGAAGGACCGGACCCAGGACAGGGCAGTGCCCTGAATTCCCAAGTGTTTAAGTCTCTCCAGGAGATTCGGATGGGCCACAGTGTCGAAGGCCGCAGACAGGTCCAGCAGCACAAGCATTGCTGCGTTGCCCTTGTCAATAGTCTCACGAACCCTCTCTGACACTTCTAAGACCGTGGTCTCTGTACTTTAGCCTGCTCTAAAGCCGGATTGGGAGTTGTGGAATTGATTGTTAGATTCCAGGAAGTCCGAAAGTTGACTCTGGACTATCTGTTCGAGAATTTTTGACAGAGCCAGCAGAAGAGTGATAGGTCTGAAGTTTTTATACTCTGCAGGATTGGCGTCCGGATCCCTAAGAATTAGCAGTAGGAAAGCCTGTTTCCATGCTGCTGGAAAAATGCCTGAACTCAAAAAAGAGTTCCAGATCTGGTTCAGGGGGGCATTAAAACAGGGGGCCAGAAGTTTAAACAACAGGGCTGGGCCGGGATCACCCGGCGAGCCAGATTTACATTCCAATAGTTTTTAATGGAATCATCAAGAGAAAGTGGACAGAATTCGGTCCATGACTCAATACTGTCCAGAATAGCGTTATGCTCAGGCAGAGATAAGTTGGACAGGAAAATGGCATAAATAGATTGAATTTTGTCCTGGAAAAAGTTCGACAATCCAGCACAGAGGGAGGGGGAGGGAATCACGGTACTATCAAGAGCTGCTGGTTTAGTAAAGCATTGAACAATTTTGAATAATGCTTTTGCTGAGTTTTCAGCTAATTTAATCCTGTTGGCGAAGTAGTCCCGCATAGTATTACGCTTAAGTTTGTAAAAGGTTTTTAGGGCCTTTCTGTAGGAGAGCTTGGCTGCGGGGTTGTATGATTGTCTCCAGGTGCGCTCCAATTTTTTACATAGACTTTTCTCAGCTCGAAGCTCTGAGGAAAACCAGGGGGCTGATGGTCTCTTCCTGGAGGAGGTGACTGATCTGGGGGGGGGGGGGGTGGGGCAACTATGTCTAGGGCATTGACAACCCAACTATTGAAGCTTGCTGTATTTTCATCATGGTTTCATGACAACTTAAGGGGGATCGTTAGGAGTTCAGGTGTCATACTATCGAATGTGACTTTGCTCCAGTTTCTCCTTCTCTCTGAACAGTTGTGGTAAATAAAATAAATATTACCGGACTGAATTTCATGCGGAATCTTAAAATAAAGTAAAATAGCTCAAAATAACAAGAGGCAGAATCCGTGGTATAAGAGGTTTCTAAATGGGCTTTATTCCATTCAAAATGGCCGACTCGAGTCGCGGCCTTCAGGTTCCGTCACCACGAGGGTTCAGGAAGTGAAGTACAATATTTTGTTGATAGACATACATTTTTATAATAAGTGCATTACAATGAAACGAATGTAGAAGGCGTAACATTTGATAAGAAAAATGACGTGACAGTGACATAATCGAAACTAGGCGTAATAAGGAATAAAAGAAACATAATTGGTTAGGATTATCAGACATAGGTGGATCTATAAGATAATACTTGGCATAGATGCGCGCGCAGCAGTATGACGTGTAATTGACGTGCAACTAGGGGTTGAAGGGGACTTGACATTTTAGCTCTACATGTGGAGACGAGAAGTCTGGGGGTCAAGTCAACCTAATCCCAAATCATATCTAACATCCTATGTTTAGAGAACTATGTTATCCACAAGGAAGAGACTCTCGGACAGAATCTATTCTATACTGACTGTGTGTGCGTGTACAAGCGTCTAAGTGTCTATATGAGATGTGAGGGGCAGAAAACTTTCCATGGCAACAGGGCTATGAATCACTTGCAGGAGGACGGAAAGGCTGAGTCCTTTGCTTGTGAGCTAAAGGAAATGTTTACCTAAATCACTAGACAGGAATGCATCGGCTGAAGAGCAAAATAGATAATTCGAAGGTGAAATACAGCTTCTTGGCAGGCATGCGAAAACTGGCCGAGGCAGGCACCGTTAGCTGCACAGGGAGTAGGACAAAGTTCATGGATACAGATGCGAGCTCAAGCTGAAGCTGTCAGAGACAGAGAGCAGGGAAAGGCTTTGAGGACAGAATCGGGCCTACTTGCCTGAACTGTAAAAATGTAGTAACTTAGCCATGTAAAGTCGGTGGCCTGTCATGCTTAGGAATCGAATATCCAGCCCATAGATGGCGGATCTGACAGAGAACATGTTGACGGTAGACACACATATGTTTGCGTCTTAGAAACTGGAACTGGAGGGAACATACATGTACTTGTAACATGTATATAGAACCGTTGGGGTCCAAGATAGGGGA
Source organism: Triturus cristatus (assembly GCF_964204655.1). Taxonomy (NCBI): domain Eukaryota; kingdom Metazoa; phylum Chordata; class Amphibia; order Caudata; family Salamandridae; genus Triturus; species Triturus cristatus. Next base: position 574,741,186 of record NC_140582.1, on the reverse strand, counting down.
CATAACTGATCAGGAAAATCCACATTTCCACATTCCCTCCTTGTCCCCTACTTGCCCTTCAAGAGATATCAATCTTCATCATTCCATCGATTTGCTCATGGAGCATCATTTCTTCTTCCTTCTTCTTCCGGCATTTTGAACGAGAACTGTGATATGGAATGCATGATGTGGCACACAGACCACAAATCGCTGGTCCACATTGCAGGCATAAACAACAACTGAAGAGCATAAGAAGGCCAATACCTAGGAAGGATAGAACTCTCCATCCCCAGGCTGATATCACACTCCAAAACCACCCGGACCACGTCCAAGTGCCTGGATTCTCGTGTATCTGGCTTACAATCTTATGAAGGCGTGTTATGGCTTTATATACAGATGGCGAATTTTCTGGTATGAATATGCAGCAGCTGGATCCGATGACCCTGCAAGCTCCGCCCCTATCGGCCAGGATGACGTCAAGGACAAGACGATTCTGGAGAACAACAATTCTCATCACTGATTGTTCCTCTGTCAGATTGCCTAGGGCGGCTATAGTCTCGTTTACTACGGCTTCAAGAGTCTTGGTGAGTCTGCGTATCAGCTTACTATTTGATATTGTACCTATATAGGGAAAGATACCTTTATTGAAATCTACATACTTGTCCCATGCTGTCTCAGTATAATCGACAACTGGGAGATCTCTTCGCTCTCTATTGTGTACTAAATGAACATTTCGATAATAATCAGGAGGAGCTAGAAAAACAGGTGGCAGAAGGAATGCGATGTAACAGGTGCCATCCCAATCTAGAGGCAGAAGCATATATGCCGTCTGACCACATATAAAGTAAGAATGGCGAGAAGCTCTAAATGAAGATTTACCTTGATCACTATATTCTACTGTAGTAACGCATTGGCTATGGCCCATGTGTATGGAACCAACTTTTCTTACACATAATTCACCCTTTACTGGAAATACTGACATAGTGGGCAGAATTAGTTCAACTTCGGATTTGACATTCAAAATCATAAGATTAGGCGTAAAATTACCTAATTTATACACTTCATTTTCTAAATCAGTTCCTGTTCTACTGGGGTGACCCTCCTTATTAGGGTGACAGACTTTGAATAAAACTAGATTCAGATTTCCCCATATCCAATGTTGTTGATAAACTGCTGTGTCTGGGTCTATGGAATTTAATAAACTAAACCATGCTCCACAGGAGCCATTGTGTGTGAATGGATGTGGAAAGAAAGGCAGAACTCCTTTGTTATTCTGATAGGGAGGGAGTCGGCCACACACCCAACAATTGGTCGCATTACTAGTCTGATGGGAATGATGTAACATACTAATGAAGGTGTTATTACGCAGCGCAAGTCTATAGGATAATTCATGTGGCGGTAGGTCACTAAAAGAATGTTCTGCAGCAACATTATAAACATGTCTAGAGATAGGATGATATATGTGCAAAATCACACTCGTAATAATTACTAAAATACTCAATAAAAACAAAATTAATAATGTCCTCATACAGTAGCTACGCAGTGATTTACAATACGCCTGTCGTTTCAATATTTCTCGGGTATTTTCTCTACTCAGGTCCAAGGGATACATGTCGGAGACAATTCAACCGCTTCACCTTGGAGAGGACTTAAACAATCAAATTGCTCGACTGTTTGGGCCTAAGCTTTAATTTATAGCACTGAGAGTCATTCTGTTCAACAAAAGGAAGTTTTGAATCAGTCTGTGAGGGATTGCAGGGCACAGTGTCTATATCTGAAGGTAGTCCATGAAATTTTTTGACGTGACTTGAATGAATCCACCCTTTGCGTCCCTCGATCTTCACGGCTGTTCTTGTGGTCAACAGGACCAACTTGGGTGCTTTCCACCTGGGCTCCAGTTGACTTTTCCTGTCGAAATTTCTCACAAAGACAAGATTACCCGGAACAACGTCATGGGGTTTCGCCTCAGTGTTGTCGGGAAAGGCTGCAGCTACCTGTGAACGAGAAGATTGTAGTGCAGACATCAAGGAAGCCAAGTAATCTGTCAGCATGTTACAGTCAATGTCAGTTATTTTGCGTGGTATAGGCGTCCCCCACATATTCGGTGGTCTACCAAAGATCACCTCATACGGGGATAGCCCTGTTCTAGAGTGTGCTACCATTCTCATGTAAAAGAGTGCAACTGGTAATGCTACTATCCAGTCGACACCTTTCTCCTTACATATTTTAGACAATCTGATTTTCAAAGTTTGATTATGTCGTTCCACGAGACCTGCTGCCTCGGGGTGTCGGACACAGTGGAATTTCCACTGATATCCCAACAAAAGTGAGACATGTTTCATTAATTCGGATGAGAAAGGCTGGCCGTTATCTGAATATACAACACGTGGTAAACCGTACCGTGGGAAGAATTCTCGAACTAGCTGCTTGGCAGTAGTCGGGGCAGTGTAATCTGATACGGGATACGCCTCTGTCCAACGGGAGAGAGCGCAGACAACTACGAGAACATATTTGAATCCTCGACAACGTTCCATCTGAATATAATCCATCTGGAGGACTTCAAAAGGATGGTCAGGAGGCTGAAATCCACCCTGCTCTACGGGAACACTCTTTCCTGGATTAAACTGACAACATATCATACAGGTACGAACTTTTTGTTTAGCTGCTGCTCGTAAATGTTTGTTGAACCAAATGTGCTGAATGCTGTCTAGCATAGCCTTCTCTCCTAAATGTGCTGGACTGTGAACTGTAGCTATAATGGCTTGAACCATGGAATCAGGGAGAAACCATACAGATTTCTCCTTCGTCATCCATCCTTGATCTGTCTGGATCCCTCCTAGTTCAGTCCACTTCTTTATTTCTTCTGCTGTGGCATGTGTCTGTATGTCAATTACGTCAAGTGTGGGATCCTTAATTGTCATACACTGTGTTGGTGTCTGAACTATTGGCTTTGTCATGTCTAATGTGCGATTCTGAGCAGTCTGTTTAGCTGTTCTGTCAGCTAAATCATTGCCTTGAGAAATGGTATCAGTAACCTTCGTGTGTGCTTTACATTTCATAATCGATATAGCAGTGGGTAGATGTATTGCGTCTAACAAGGCATGAATGAGGGGTCCGTGCTGAATGTGGGCACCATGGGAAGTTAAATAACCTCTCTCTCGCCACAGCACGCCGAAGTCGTGTACAACTCCGAATGCATAACGTGAGTCAGTGTATACATTAACTTTCTTATTTGTGGCTTGAATACAGGCTTGTGTTAGAGCAATAAGTTCTGCTGCTTGGGCTGACAAAGTATCTATACAATTTGTCTCAATAACTTCAGTGTCTGTTGTGACGGCATACGCGGCCACTAAATCTCCTATACTTGTTCTCATGCACGATCCGTCTACATACAACGTCAGGTCTGGATCTAACAATGGAACGTCTGTCAAGTCTTGTCTAGGTTTCGTCTTTATTTCAATGATTTCAACACAATCATGAGCTAGTGGGTCTGTTCCAATTACAGGTAATAGTGTAGCAGGATTCAATGTATTACACCGTCGGATCTCTATGTGTGGTTGAAACAATGTCAGTTCATAACCGGTAAGTCTTGCTATGGTCAAGTGTTGTGTTTGTGTTCGGTTCACAAGAACCTCTACTGCATGTGGTACTTGTACTGTCAATGGATGTCCTAACACTATGGCATCGCTTTGTCTGATAGCTAAAGCTGTCGCTGCCACTGATTTCAGGCATGCAGGCAAAGCCTGAGCTACGGGATCTAATGTACTGGAAAAATAGGCACATGGCTTGCGTGATCCTGCTTGATCCTGAGTGAGTACTGACAAGGCAGTACCTTCGCGTTCTGTAACAAAGAGTGTAAAATGTTTGCTATAACATGGTGTTGCTAAAACAGGTGCTTGACATAAAGCTTCCTTTAGGCTTTCAAAAGCTTGTGTATGTTCCTGAGTCCAAGGGAGAACAGTCGATGTGGCTGCCTCCTGTGTGGTTAACTGAATGAGTGGTTTTGCTAGAAATGCGTACTGAGGGATCCACTGCCTACAATATGAAGTGAGGCCTATGAAAGCTCGCACCTCCTTCTGTGTCTGGGGTATTGACATATTAGCAATTAACTGGATGCGATCTGGTGTAAGCTGCCTTCCCTCCTTGGACAGCGAGTGTCCAAGATAAATAACTCGCTGAACACAGAATTGCAGCTTAGAAGGGGACACCTTGTGCCCCTTGTCGGCTAGGAAATGTAAAACTGTCAGAGAAGCTTTTTCACATTCTGGCTCGCTTCTCGCGGTGATCAGCAGATCATCGACATATTGAAGCAGTGCTGTATTGACTGGCATGTGGATACTGTCAAGTTCTCGTTTCAGTGCTTGGCTGTAGATGCTGGGGCTTTCTGTGAATCCTTGGGGAGCGCGTGAGAATTTAAAGCTGCGCCCATTTAAACTGAATCCGAACAAGTATTGGCTTTCCGGATCTATTGGGACGCTGAAAAAGGCATTCTTGAGATCAATTACAGTAAAAAATGTTGCTTCGGAATCAATTGCTGTCAACAATGATGATATATCAGGGACCACAGGGAATTGTGGTACAATACACTTGTTTAGTTCACGCAAATCAATAACCAATCGGTACACTGGTGGGGCAGTAGGATCAGTTCGTTTAAGAATCGGAATTATCGGTGAATTACATACATTGGAGTCTGTTTCTACAACTACTCCCTGGGCAATTAGCTCATCAATGATTTTCAGCAAAGCCACTACAGCATCATGCGGTAACTTGTATTGTCGCATTCGTGGTAGTACCACTCCTGCTTTCAATGTAACTCGATAGGGTGTAATGTTCATGCAGCCAACATCCGTAGGGCCCTGTGCCCATAGATGTACTGGTAAAGTCTGTAGTCGGGGATCCATGTCTCTAGACACATAGTGACCTTTAAAATCACGCAAAAACAACCTTACTCCTTCCGGAGAACAACATATTATGGCTCCTAGTGCTTTCAGAGTTTTAATTCCTAACAGATTTTCTGGGCATGATTTAGTAAGCAATAAATCTGTAGTTCGTGTCAAAGGTCCTATCGTAAGTGGTAGAGGCTGTGATACTTCGTTAACAATAGGTTTTCCCGAAAAACCAAGGGAAACATTTTGAGAGCCTGAGAGGGGTGCCCCTGGAACTTCACTACGTTTTATGGTTGTTCGACTTGCCCCTGTATCGAGTAAGAATTTTCTATCTTGACCTAATAATTCACTATGTACATAAGGTCCTTCTTGATCTACCGGAATCTCGATAAGCGGTAAGTCAACTTCCCTCTCTAGGCTGGTTCATGCGTAACGCTGATACTCAGGGTATTCATACTGTGCAGTCTGATACATTTGTCGTGTTGTGGTTTGTGTGGCAGTAGCAGGCAACGGTGGTGCAGCTGGCACAAACTGTATGGGTTGCTGTGAGGCTGGCATAGACTGTTGCTGAACTGGCATGGACTGTTGCTGAACTGGCATGGACTGTCCGTGCTGCATAGCTCCTTGTTCATTCTGATCTTGTCTAACTAATCGTGGTCTCTCTTTTGCAATACCTGTAGCTATATTACGTTTCAGGACTTGACAATCATGTACATAATGGCCTAGTTGTTTACAGTAATTGCAGGTTCCTTTTACAGGAACTGCGGAGTCACCAGAATGTGTCACACCCTTTTTGTGACCATCTGCTGGTACTGTCTGAGAAACTAGCATTTTCATTTTTGTATCCTTCATGCGTCTATGCTCGTGTTCTTGTTCATCCCTAATTCTATTGTGATGATACTGTAACATTTGTAGCATTTGCGACGGAGTGTTACTTTGCCAGGTACTCTCGAATTTCAATATTCTATTCTTCACTGGGGGCAATGCATTTTCCACTAATTTTGTCACAAATAGATGTGGATATGAGTCACTACTTGCTTTTATACCACTATTTATACCAAAACATTTTTCAAATCGAGCATAATAATCGCTTGTGTCTTCATCTTGCTTTTGTTTACAGGCTGTGATTGCACCCCAATCTTCCTTTTTTGTAGTTAATAAACGTGGCAGTACCTGTACTAGTAAACCTGGTAACAGTTTAACTTTATCCCCGAGCCCTGAACCTGCAGTTCGGCCCCTTTCTTCCTCGGCTAATGCTGTCCAGTCTATCTTTTGGTCTCCCACTTCCCACTCTTTTTCTTTCAGTTTTTCATAAATGCCAGCAGGCAAAAGCACCTTTAATATCGTCATAATATCAGGAAAGGTGTACTCTCCCATCAGTAACATGTCTTTAATTTCTCGGTGGAAACCCGCTGGGTCTTTGTCATGACTAGGTACTACTTTTTTCATTTCTAATAATTCCATTTTTGATATGGGTGTGTAAACAAATACACGGTGAAACTCATTGTCTTCGCCTTTTATTGGGTGCACTTCTCGTAAAGGATTTTGTCTATCCATGTAGTACGGTGCTCTTTCTCTGGGGGGCAGGGAGAGAGAATCTGGATTTACAAAAAGGACGTACTGCTTACGTGACACTAATATCTCTTTAATTAGCTTGTTACTAGAACCTCTCCATCTGTACGTGAGTAGTTCCGTTAATATATCAGGTAAAGGACCAGGGTCAGCATGTTGGCTCTTATATAATATAAGGAGTTGCTGAATCATATAGATTCCAGCTAAACGTTGTTCATCTGTACTGAGGTTGAGAAACGTGTGTGCTACGGTCTCATCACCGTATTTTTCAGGACTAACAATCCAGTGAACGGCTGATCTGGCTAATTCTTGCTCATCTATGGAATCGAGGAGGTGATAACCCCTTCGTTCTCGTAGTATTTTATCTGCGGCTTGAAACGAATGTTCAGGAGATTTCAGATTTTTTTACAGGCGTCGGATACGTTCTGCTATTATTTGGACATACAGAGTGTATTGGATCAGAAAAACATCTAGTATTTTCACAAGATCTTCCTCTGCCTACATAGGCTATGGTCTCTGACTGTCTTGCAGAGTTCCCTGATTCGGACACTTCATCTTGCTCAAACTCGTCTGTTCCCAATCTTTCTTCATGAATACGCTCTATTTCTTTACGGATTTTTCGGCACATGGCTATTATACAATTTTGCTTATCGTGTCTCCCTTCTGATATATTCTGACTCCATCTTGTAAGAGTAAGCATTGCATTCGGGTCTACCCCCGGACGATCTTGATTTCTGATCACACAGTTTATGAGGAAACGTAACAGTTCCCCCTGTATCTCCACTTTCTGGAATTCCATAGCTCTGTTAATACATCCTGGATCTCGTCCTGTTTGAACAAAATGATATATGTTATCCAGATGCGTAGTCATTCCTGGTAACCTTGCTAAATACTCTGCGGCTCGTCTGATACGTAATGATGCCAGGACCATTTCGTCCTCTTTACCAACCACTGGATCATATCTACAATTTACAAGGAGTTCCTTAAGCGTACGTTCATTTACGAATTTTGGTGTACGTGAATGTGTTGACTCTTGAAAGACAAGTTTATTTATTCTAGGTGGTGTAAAAGTACTGCTAGCACCTCCCGTGGCCCCATCTGGGGCGTCGGGTGTGAAAAGGGTTCGTCGAACGTGACACCGCAACTATGGGTGTCGATACCTCTGTAGAGTCGACTGCGGAGACAGATGCGGAAACGGATGTGCTTGCCGACGCTTGTGTCGGAACTTGCTGTTGCACGGGGACAGATACCTGATCCTGACGTTGAACCCCTCTGCCAGATGGTCTATGTGGTGCGGCGTTAGCATACTCGGGAGCTGCGTCATCTAGATATGAGGAAAGAAATACATCTTCTGCGGTTCTGGGAAGCCCCTTTGGATGTACCTTAATTGGAAATAATGGGGGTGGCAAGTCTTTTGGTATCTCTGGAGCAGCCTTAGGTAATCCTTCCGCTAGTAGGGGATACATACCATTCATAAGAGCATTTCTTTGTCTATTTACTTGTTCTGATTTCACTCGGATACCTTCCTCAATTAATAGATTTTCTTGAACTTTATTTGAACTTTCTTTACTCCTCTCTTCTTGTCTACGTGCTTTTTCTGTTCGTCTATGAGATTCTTTACGCCATAACTCGACAGCGTCTTTCTGTGACTGTCTGACCTTTCTTTTCCATAACTCTTCCTCCACTTTCATGATGCACTCTGCATCCCAGGTTCCCGCTGCGGGCCACCTTTGACTTTCCGGTAATCCCTTGGTATAATCTACCCATAGATCAAGAAACAATATGGCATCTAAGCCATGTTTATGGTACATGAAATGTCCTGGAGTGTCTCTAGGAGGAATAGGAACTGCTTCTTCAAGCACCCCTTTTCTGGTAGTAATCTGTCTTAACTTCGAGAAGAGCGGCATATTGACAACTGACCTGATACTTACTCTTGAACTTACTTAATACGAGAAACACAATAATGAACAGTGAACAATGAACAATCATTCATACCACAATATGCAAGACATTTTCTAAATACTTTAAACATTAAACATTAAACATTTAATAATGGTCGACAATGATGACAGTCTGCTTAACTAATCACCACGCTGAATTCTTGACAATAACTGAATACTTCGGAATACTTGATATACTGCTAAACAGTACATATACACTGCTAAACAGTGCAGACCGGATTTGTGTACCCAAATCCGTCTTGACCGGCACAACCTATGTGCGCGTCAACACGCCTCCCCGGCGATGGTACTCACCGAGTAGCTCCTTGAAACGGAAGGCCTCAGAGAATGGACAGGACTCGATAACTGCGGACAGCGGACCCTCTGGACATCGGGCTTTCGGAAAACCTGGTGGGCCTCTGTATACCTCGGATCTTGCTCTCTCAGCTAGGCTCTGGTCGGGATACTTCGCACTTCTCACCGCCTCGTCTGGGTTGATCGCAGCCTCAGTCGCCCCCGCTTGACCGGAGGGAGCTTACAGGAAATCCTGCTGGTACGCGTTTATGGTCCGTCCAGCTGTGGCAGGAGACCGGGCCTGCAACGCACCGCCGGCGCGTGAGATGAGAAAGTGTCCCTATTCGGGCGCCATTATGTGGTAAATAAAATAAATATTACCGGACTGAATTTCATGCGGAATCTTAAAATAAAGTAAAATAGCTCAAAATAACAAGAGGCAGAATCCGTGGTATAAGAGGTTTCTAAATGGGCTTTATTCCATTCAAAATGGCCGACTCGAGTCGCGGCCTTCAGGTTCCGTCACCACGAGGGTTCAGGAAGTGAAGTACAATATTTTGTTGATAGACATACATTTTTATAATAAGTGCATTACAATGAAACGAATGTAGAAGGCGTAACATTTGATAAGAAAAATGACGTGACAGTGACATAATCGAAACTAGGCGTAATAAGGAATAAAAGAAACATAATTGGTTAGGATTATCAGACATAGGTGGATCTATAAGATAATACTTGGCATAGATGCGCGCGCAGCAGTATGACGTGTAATTGACGTGCAACTAGGGGTTGAAGGGGACTTGACATTTTAGCTCTACATGTGGAGACGAGAAGTCTGGGGGTCAAGTCAACCTAATCCCAAATCATATCTAACATCCTATGTTTAGAGAACTATGTTATCCACAAGGAAGAGACTCTCGGACAGAATCTATTCTATACTGACTGTGTGTGCGTGTACAAGCGTCTAAGTGTCTATATGAGATGTGAGGGGCAGAAAACTTTCCATGGCAACAGGGCTATGAATCACTTGCAGGAGGACGGAAAGGCTGAGTCCTTTGCTTGTGAGCTAAAGGAAATGTTTACCTAAATCACTAGACAGGAATGCATCGGCTGAAGAGCAAAATAGATAATTCGAAGGTGAAATACAGCTTCTTGGCAGGCATGCGAAAACTGGCCGAGGCAGGCACCGTTAGCTGCACAGGGAGTAGGACAAAGTTCATGGATACAGATGCGAGCTCAAGCTGAAGCTGTCAGAGACAGAGAGCAGGGAAAGGCTTTGAGGACAGAATCGGGCCTACTTGCCTGAACTGTAAAAATGTAGTAACTTAGCCATGTAAAGTCGGTGGCCTGTCATGCTTAGGAATCGAATATCCAGCCCATAGATGGCGGATCTGACAGAGAACATGTTGACGGTAGACACACATATGTTTGCGTCTTAGAAACTGGAACTGGAGGGAACATACATGTACTTGTAACATGTATATAGAACCGTTGGGGTCCAAGATAGGGGACATAACTGATCAGGAAAATCCACATTTCCACACAGTGCTGAGGTGTAGTGCTGCAGTGAGCAAGTTTGAAGCTGAAAGGTATTAGTAGATGGTCCGACGAAGTTAGGGGTAGAGGAGCGTCTACCATCAGGTTGGGGTCATTAGAGAAAATGAGGCCCAGTATGTGGCCGGCAGCATGTGTGGCGGCAGTGACATGTTGTGTCAAGTTAAGTCCATCCAACGTTTCTGCCAGCTGGTTAGCTTTCGGACATTTGTCTCTGTCCATATGTACATTAAAGTCACCTAGAATAGTGAAGGTAGCGTGTTTTAAAGAGAGGTCTGCTGCTATGTCGCAGAATTCTGCTAGATGGCAAACCGGAGTGTTGGGTGTTTGTATACTAGAATCCCGGCCACTGAAAGGGCGAACCCGATCTTTACACAAAAAGACATGGCCTCCAAGATCCCTATTTGCTCAATCCTTCTGCAGGAGATTTCCCAGCCCTCCCTTAGAATGCTAGCCACCCCACCTCCACCTCCCATCTTGCTGCCATGAGTGAGATGCTAGACTATGCACTGCTTCCATTGCCTCGCGGTGACTTCCTGGCTTGCAGGAACCAACTCTGGCATGGATGGTCCCCCCCCTCCTGAAGCCTCACAAGAGCAAGGTGAGTCTAGTAAATAGAATCCTGACACAGAGCGAGTGCAAATTCAAATTCAAACAATGCTTAGCTAAAATACATGAAAGGTATTAAAAAGATTAAGAAGTTAAACATTTTACATGCGGCTGTGTCAGTCGACAGCCTTACGTGTTCTGCGCCACGGCCCTATTTGTATGGTCACCCATGAGCGAGAAGCTAGAGCGCTGCCCACCTAGGCGCTGCTTCCGGTGCCTCACGGTGACTTCCTGCTGTGCAGGAACCAACTCTAGGAAGGATGATTTCCTCCCGAAGCCTCGCAAAAGCAAGGTGAGTCTAGTAAAAAGAATCCTGAGCGAGTGCAAATTCAAAATCAAACAGTATGCCCCCACACAGCTTAATTGCTGAGAGGTGGTCACAGGCCACGCCTCCTTTCTCTACCACTCTGCAAACATGCCTCCTGGTACACTGCTGCTTGGGTGATGAAGTCCACTTTAGTCCTGAGGCCCTCAGGAGGGCAAGGGGACCTCATCGCCCTACCAGCAGTCATGGGAAAAGGGCGTGGCATCCGACCACATTTCTGAAATCCTACTGTGTGGGGGTTACAGGAGGTAAGAGATGGGCTAGTTGGCCCCTATGGAACCTCAGCAACGAAGGGGACATCATCACCCAACCATGAGCACGCCAGGAGGCGCGTTTGCAGACTAGTGGAGAAAGGGTGCGGGCCTCTGCAATTTGCCAGCTTTTTTTAATTCTTTTCAGGAAGTGGGGTTGCGTGGCCCCCCTTCCCTAAAACATTTTGGGCCCCGGGGACCCCATCCCCCAGGGACTGGCTGTTCTTTTTTTTGTTGAAAAATGGGAGAGGGGCTACGCAGCCACTTTTGGCCCAGGGACCCCATCCCCAAGACCAGCCTTTCATTTTTTTTTAAATTAATGAAAGTAAGGGGGTCAGCGTGGCCTCCCTTCCCTGGGCATTTTCGGCCCCGGGATCCCATCCCCTGGGCCTGCCCCTGTTAATATATATATATATTTTTTTTAAGTAAAGGCAAGGGGCCGCACGGCCCCCCTTCTGGGGCCAATTTCATTCTCGGAACCACATCTGCCTTTTCTTTAAAAAAAAAAAAAATCTTTAAGGGAGCGGGCCGAGTGGTCCCCCCTCCTAGGCTATTTTCAGCCCTGGGCACCCCATCCCCCAGGGCATGCCATCTCCTTGGGGACCGCGAGGGAAGCCTGAAGCCCCCGTGGTCCCGGCCGGCTTCCACCTCCTGCATGAGCCGACATTGCTTTTTACACCCAGCGAGCTGCTAAGATACAGCTCCCTGGGTGTGAAAAGCAAAGTGTGCTGCGCTTTGAACAAGCAAGAGCAAAATGCTCTCGCTTGCTCCACGCAGAGCACACTGTTGCTATAAAATGGCAAGAGCTGTGCTCCTGCTATCTCATAACAAACTGCAATGTCCCGGGGGTGGACACCCCAGGACATTGCTGGAGCCAGCCCTAGGGGGTGGCAGTCCCCAGCATCATGCAGGGCTCCAGTAGGGGGGCCTTGCGGCCCCCCTCCCATCTTCTGTAGAGCCCGGGGAGGTGGCAGTCCCTGGGACTGCGTGGGGGGCTGGAGCTCCCCACACATTGTAATATGCATATAGCCCTGGGGAGGTGGCGGTCCTCAAGGCTGCATGGGACAGCTTGGCCCCTGCATTATTATCTTAAAATGCCCCGGGCCAGGCCCCCCCGGGGGCCTAATTATAACAAAGAGTAAGCGTGTTCTCCAGTGCTTCGTTTTATTAAAAAATTTCAGCATGATATGCGAATCCAACGCAACTCCTGTTGGTTCAACCAAGTCACAAGATGGCTGCCAACACTTCCTGGTTTGAATTGTTGGCAGCCAATCAGATCTAAGACACAAGATCGGGAGAGTTCGCTGATCCACCGTGGCCACAGTTGTATATCTGAGAAATCTTTAAATTTCTCAAAAACTACTGGGCGGATTTACACCATTCAACAAAAAGAGTGTTTTCTGGACCAAGATCTACCTTTCTGCCAAATTTGGTGTAATTCCAATCAGCAGTTCGGGCTGTAGCCGCGTCAAACATTTCCTATGGAAATTTACATGGAAAAAAGCGTTCTGAGACCCCCTTTTTCTCAGCCCCCAATTGACGGATCACCCCAAAACTTTCAAGAAAGGAGCTGAAGTGAGCGTCAAATTAGTTTAAAAAATTTCGTGAAGATTTGTGAAACAACGCCAAGGTTATTGGTAAATCAAAATCAGCTTTTTGATAGAAATGAGGTCCTAACTATAACTACCTACTGGTGACGGACAGTAGGTTATATATATATATATATATAAGCGAGCCACACTCGAACATGCGCGCACCTTCCCCAAAATGTAACAACTGGTATGGGCAGTTCCATGTTCGATCACTTTTAAAGCACCTGATTTGCCTGACGCGTTTCATTAATTACTTCTTCAGAGGCAATCCCTTAATGTGCGCACGTTCAAGTGCGGCTCGCTTGTTGGACACCCCAGGAGCAGAATGTAAAGAGTGGCCGTCCTGCCGCTGAGCCGCACCACCCCGAATCGACGGGGGGCCGTGGGACACATAAGCACGATGATTCCAGTTTGTGGGCATGTGTGATGGATGGATGACAGTTTCTATGTTTGAGGCTCATGTGAGAGCTTTATTTTGCACAAATTAAGGGGGGCATCCATTCAGGTTTTCATAAATGGACTTCAACTCCCATAAGGCAGCGTGTTGTTTTCATATAGAACAGTCCATCTGGGCGCACGATATGGCCGAATGAAGGAAGAGAGGTACCATCATGCACTCCTCTGAAGAAGTTATTACCGAAACACGTCAGGCGAATCAGGTGCTTTAAAAGTGATCGAACATGGAACTGCCCATACCAGTTGTTACACTTTGGGGAAGGTGCGCGCACGTTCAAATGCGGCTCACTTGTTGGACACTCCAGGAGCAGAATATATATATAAACATTGGCTTCTGGGACATTACAGTTAGAAATTAGAATTTAAAAAACCTTTGAAATTCACTGAAAATAACATAGGTTTCAGGGACGTTATACTTAGAAATTAGCATTTAAAATACCTTAGAAATTCACTGAAAAAAACATAGGTTTCAGGGACGTTATAGTTAGTTGAGCTAACTATAACTCGTGCCCCCGCAATGCACTGCTGATGACATCACAGATTACATCATTCATAACATGGTCAGTGACATCAATGATGACATCACTGATGACATCTCAACTGCATCACTGATGACATCATCCAGTGACTGTGTGTTTCTGTAAAGTTTAAATATGTTTTATATTATATATATGCCAAGGTGTATTGAAGAATGAGTGGGTATATAAGTGTTTGAATGAATGATTTAGTAGGTGTGTGACTGACTGTATAAGTGAGTGATTAAACGTGTCTTACTGAATGCATGGGTTAATGACTAATCTGTGTGAATGTCTGTATCAGTCGGTCAGTTGGTGTGTAGGCGGCTGCATGGGTTGGTGAGTAGCTACATGAGTGTTTATAAGGGTTATTGATTGGTTGTCTGATTATCAGTATGGATGCCTGAGTGCCTGTGTGGGTGGTGTGTGACTGTGCGTAGATGTGTGAGTGGGTGATTCACTGGGTGTATGGGTTCAAGAGTGCATCTGTGAAGGGCTGTATGGGTGGGTGTGTTTGTGTATGGGTGTGCTGGTTAGTGAATGGATGTCTCAGTGGTACATGTGTGAGTAACTACATATGTAAAAGGCAGTATATGAATGAAATGAAATGAAAGAAGCATTTATAAAGTGCATGGCTACCCATAGGCCTCCCAGCGCTAAGAACCAATCAAACAGAAGAGCAGACTGATTAAACAGTTGGGAATAGATGCGTCTTCAAGAGTCTCCGAAAGGGAAGATATTCCGCCTCCAGACGGATGGATTCTGGAAGGGTGTTCCAAGCTCTGGAGGCAACATAGGAGAAACAACGGCCTCCACTTCTAGACTTGAGAATTCTAGGAACCTTGGCCAGGCGTTTATTTCTGGAGCGAAGGAACCTTCTGGGACAGTATGGAGAAACTATCCTCCGAAGGATTAGTGGACCCTTAGCGGCCATAATCTCATGAGTAACACAGAGGGGCTTGAATTTAATCCTTTCTGCAATAGGAAGCCAATGTAGCTGTTTAATAGCTCCTCTCGCTGATTCTCTCTGCGGAATTTGCAGGAGAATTCTTGCCGCAATATTCTGGACCTTCTGAAGTATGCTTATTGTTGATTGAGGGACTCCCAAATAGAGGGCATTAGCATAATCCAGACGTGACAGAATTAATGCTTGGAGAAGCAGTTTTTTTGCCTTAAACGGAAGAAGAGGCAGAATTTTCCGCGCTGTTTTCAGTATCCCGAAACAGCACCCAGCTACCTTTTTAGCCTGTATCTTCATGTCAAGTTTGGCATCCAGCCAAACTCCTAGGCTCTTGATGTGATTTTTAGGAGTAGGCATGTCTCCCATACAACTAGGCCACGCGAGAAGCAGGCTTGGAGGCAGAGGCCTACCCAACAGCATAAGATCAGTTTTTGCTCCATTTAACTGAAGACAAGACTATTTTCTCCAGACTGCTGGAGAGATTACTTCCAGGCTGTCCTGGGTCTTTGAGGGAGACTATCAACTGGGTGTCGTCGGCATATGTGACAATTTGTATGCCAAACACCTCCACTATTTTGGCTAATGGGCTTTTATAAATATTAAAAAGAGTGGGGCTTAGTGAAGAGCCCTGAGGCACTCCACTCTTCAAAGGCACATTCTTGGAAGTCACGTTATCCTTAAAGACCTGGAATGTACGGCCTTCCAAAAAGGAGACTATCCATCTCAGTGCGGTTCCAGTTACCCCCATCTCATGACATCTGGAGATAAGGATTTGATGGTTGACAGTATCGAAAGCCGCACTAAGATCAAGGAGGATTATTGCAGCTGATCCTCCTGTGTCCATGATTTTTCTTGCCTCCTCCACTACCGCGATCAGGGCCATTTCAGTGCCCTGAAGGGATCTAAAGCCGGTCTGTGTCAGGTGCAAGCAATCATGCTCCACCAAATAGGAGGAGAGAATAGTGTTGACATATTTCTCCGCTATTTTGGCTATTCCCGGGAGCAGGGAAATTGGCCGATAATTGGCCATTACTTCCGGGTCTGATCCTGGCTTTTTCAGCAAGGCTTTAACCATCGCTTGCTTTCATAATGAGGGAACCCTACCGGCTACCAGTGAGGAATTAATAAGTGTTGCGATGGCTGGGGCTACTTCTAGGGCAACCTTACACAACACCGTGGGGGGTGCCTGATCTTTAGGGGAGCCCGATTTGAGTTTGTTGAGTAAAGAGACAACTTTGTCTGAGTCCAGGGGCGGAAGAGATTCCAAACTCCGATCTAAAGGGTCTCTTTTTTCTTCCATCTGAGGATCATAGGAGGAATTGTCCACTGATGGAAAGGCTGAGTAGATAGCCTGTACTTTTCATGAAAGAACTCTGCTATATCATTACAGTGTCCTTGTAAATCAGTGGGACTAGCTGTAGTGCATGGAGGGGTGATCAAGGATTTAAACATTTTAAAGATTTCATGTGGGATATTAGGTGCTGATAAAATTTTTGCTTCACAGTACTTGGATTGTGCTTTGATAATCTCTACTTTGTACAGTTTTAGCGCATCGCGATAAACTTGCTTTTTCCCATGTGAAAAATCTTTCCTCCACTGTCTCTCAAGTTGCTTGCAGTTCCGTTTTTGCTCTCTGAGCTCTGTAGTATACCATGCCACTTTTTTGGGACCCTTTTTGATGTCCCTAAGTTTTATAGGGGCTAGCAAGTCCAGTGTATTTTTAATCCAATGATTAAATTGCAAGTTTGCCAATTCAGGGTCGGCGTCTAGTCGGGGGCAGGTTTCTTTAAGAATAGCGGCCCATTGTTCCATAGAAATATTTGACCAGTTCCGGCTCAAAATTTTAGTATGGTTTTCTACCGTCCTGCTTGTGGAGGAGGACCAGGAGAATGAGATCAGGTGGTGGTCAGTCCAAGGGAGCGGGTGGGAATCCTCCACCCGGATGTGAGTATTGGTAAAACTGGGTCCAGCAGATGTCCCTTGACATGAGTCGGACCCATCACTTTCTGGGTGAGAAGTAACTCCCCTAAGGTGTCAGACAATTCCTCCACATTAGTGGAGGAGCGTGTTTCAAAGTGCAGGTTAAGATCTCCCAGGACAGTAAAGTTCGTCAAGGAGCTGACCAATATGGATATATTATCCGCCAAGTCACCAATAAAAGATCCTATCGCTCCTGGGGGCTGATAGATTAACATGCCTGAAAATGTCCATATAGGCGTAAACTTGATAGAGAAGGAACAACTTTCACAGTCACGGATCAGCCCATCCGAAATTGTGAGTGCTGGAGTATATCAATGACTATATGTGAGAGTGAGTGATTGTGAGATTGGCCGCATGGATGAGTATGTGCTTCTATCAGTTTGCATAAAAGAGTAAGTATGTGTTAGTATCTGTATGATTAAGTGAGGTGGTGTGTGTTTAACTGTATAGGTGAGTAATGGGAGTGTGATTTATTCTTTGCATGACTGACTAGCTGTGTGGATAACTCTATGGATGAGTGGCAGTGTATCAGTGTCTGTATAGGTATATGAGTACATATGATAGTGCTGTATTGATGAGTGACTGCATGTATGAGTGACTGTACGGGTGAATGAGTGTATGTGTGTAGACCTAGGAATCAGTGGGTGGGTATGTAGCAACTGGTATTGGTGTGTCCATGGTTTCGAAAATGGTAGTCTGTATTTTAGAGTGGGTGTATCAAAGGTTATATTAAGTTGTGAGGAGGTGCATCAGATTATCTCATGGATGATGTCATCAGTAATGTCACTGACCATGTCATGAATGATGTAATATGTGATGTCATCAGCAGTGCATTGTGGGGGCGCGAGTTATAGTTAGCTCAACTAACTATAACGGCTGAATTACTCTGGTTTTGTACGAGTGAAACATCCAACT
Organism: Triturus cristatus; assembly: GCF_964204655.1. Classification (NCBI taxonomy): domain Eukaryota; kingdom Metazoa; phylum Chordata; class Amphibia; order Caudata; family Salamandridae; genus Triturus; species Triturus cristatus. The sequence continues at coordinate 574,723,357 of NC_140582.1, read as the reverse complement.
AATTATAACGTCCATGAAACCTATGGTTTTTTCAGTGAATTTCAAAGGTTTTTTAAATGCTAATTTCTAACTATAACGTCCCTGAAACCTATGGTTTTGTTCAGTGAATTTCAAAGGTTTTTTAAATGCTAATTTCTAACTATAGCGTCCCTCAAACCTACAGTTTTCAGTGAATATCTAAGGTTTTTTAAATGCTAATTCCTAACTATAATGTTCCTGAAACCTATGGTTTTTTCAGTGCATATCTAAGGTTTTTTAATTGCTAATTTCTAACTATGCCTACATAGGTAGGACATGTGCAGAAAGAGGAAGGAAAGCACAGAAAGAAGCAAGAGAAATGCTGAAAGAGGCAACAGAGGTGTAGAAAGAGGCCTTGTTGCAAAGTCATCCTGTACCCCCAACGTTTTGCTGACTGGTACTGGAGGTAACTGACTCTGACTAACCAGGTCTGGAGCCAGTGCTATGCTGAAAGACACTTAGAATACAGTGAAAACACCTACATACACAAGGGTACACTATTGGTTGGGGTACCCTTGTGATTGGCATTACCTCTCCTGTAAGGCCCTAGTACATAATAGGGCAGGGGGATTAAAACTACCTCTAAGTCAGAGGTGCAGAAAGAGGCAAGAGAAGTGCAGAAAGAAGCAACAGAAGTGCCGAAACAGGCAAGAGAGGTGGAGAAAGAAGCCAGTGATGTACAGAAAGAGTCAAAAGAGGTACACAAAGAGGCAAGAGAGGTGCAGAAAGAGGCAGGAGGGGTGCAGAAGGAAGGAAGAGAAGTACAGAAAGAGGCAAGACAATTGCTGAAAGAAGCAACAGAGGTGTAGAAAGAAGCAAGAGAAGTGCAGAAAGAGGCAAGTGAGGTGCAGTAAGAAGCAAAAACAGTGCAGAAAAAAACAACAGAGCTGTAAAAAGAGGCAAGAGGGGTGCAGGAAAAGGTAGTAGAGGTATACAAAGAGGCAAGAGAGGAACATAAAGAGGGCGGCAGAAAGAAGAAAGAGAAGTGCGGAAAGAAGCAACTGAGGTACTGAAAGAGGCGTGAAGGGTGCAGAAAGAGCAAGAGAAGTACAGAAAGAACCAACAGAGGTACAGAAAGAGGCACGAGAGGTGCAGAAATAGGCACGAAAGGTGCAGAAAGAGTCAAGAGAGGTACAGAAAGAGAAAAGAGGGGTGCCGAAAGAGGCAAGAGCAGTGCAGAATGAACCAACAGAGGTGCAAAAAGAGGCACCAGGGGTGCAGAAAGAGAAAAGGGTGCAGGAAGAGGCAAGAGGGGTGCAGAAAGAAGCAAGAGCAGTGCAGAATGAACAAACAGAGGTACAAAAAAGAGGCAAGAGAGGTGCAGAAAAAGGTAGGAGAGGTGCACAAAGAGGCAAGAGAGGTACAGAAAGAGGCAGGAGGGGTGCAGAAAGAAGTAAGAGAAGTACAGAAAGAAGCAACAGAAGTGCTGAAAGATGCGCAAAGGGTTCAGAAAGAGGAAGAGAAGTGCAGAGAGAACCAACAGAGGTACAGAAAGAGGCAAGAGAGGTGCAGAAACAGGCAGGAAAGGTGCAGAAAGAAGGAACAGGGGTGCAGATAGAGTCAAGAGAGGTACAGAAAGAGAAAAGAGGGGTGCAGAAAGAGGCAAGAGCAGTGCAGAATGAACCAACAGAGATGCAAAAAGAGGCGCGAGGGGTGCAGAAAGAGCAAGAGGAGTGCATAAACAGGTAGGAAAGGTGCACAAATAGGCAACAGAGGTACAGAAAGAGGCAGGCAGGGTGCAGAAAGAAGGAAGAGAAGTGCAGAAAACAGCAACAGAGTTGCTGAAAGAGGCACCAAGGATGCAGAAAGAGCAAGAGAAGTGCAGAAAATAGCAACAGAGGTACAGAAAGAGGCAGGAGAGATGCAGAAACAGACAGGAAAGGTGCATAAAGAAGGAACAGGGGTATAGAAAGAGGCAACAGAGGGGTGCAGGAAGAGGGGAGAGGAGTGCATAAAGAAGCACGTGAGGTGCAGAAAGAGGCAACAGAGGTGCAGAAACAAGCCAGAGAAGTGCAGAAAGAGGCAAGAGAATTGCTGAAAGAAGCAACAGAGGTGTAGAAAAATGCAAGAGAAGTGCAAAAAGAGGCATGTCAGGTGCAGATAAAAGCAAGCTCAGTGCAGAAAGAACTGACAGAGGTGCAAAAAGTGGCAAGAGGGGTGCAGAAAGAGGCAAGAGAAGTGCAGAAAGAGGCACTTGAGGTGCAGAAAGAGGCAAGAGAGGTACAGACAATGGCTTGAGAAGTGCAGAAAGAGGCAAGAGAAGTACAAAAAGAGGAAAGAGAGGTTTAGAAGGAAGAGAGTGAGGTGCAGAAGGAGGCAAGTGAGGTGCAGGAAGAGGCAATAGAGGTACAGAAAGAGGCAAGGGAATTGCAGAAACAGGCAAGAAAAATGAACAAAGAGGCAAGAGAGGAGCAGAAAAAGTCAAGAGAAGTACAGAAAGAGGCAAGAGAGGTACAGAAGGAAGAGAGTACGGTTCAGAAAGAGGCAAGTGAGGTGCAGAAAGAGGCAAGAGTGGTACAGAAAGTGGCAAGGGAACTGCAGAGACAGGATAGAGAAATGCACAAAGAAGTAAGAGAAGAGCAGAAAGAGGCAAGAGAGGTGTAGAAAGAAGCAAGAGAAGTGCAGAAAGAGGCAAGTGAGGTACAGAAAAAGAGAGGTACAGAAAGCGGCAAGGGAGGTACAGAAAGAGGTAAGAGAGCTGCAGAAAAAAACAACAGAGGTGCTGAAAGAGGCAAGGGAGGTGCAGAAAGGGGCAAGAGAAGTGCAGAAAGAGGCAAGTGAAGGGCAGAAAGAAGACAGTGAGGTGCAGAAAGAGGAAGAAAGGTGGGGAAAGAAGCAAGAGAAATGCAGAAAGTGGCAAGAAAGGCACAGAAAGAAGAGAGGTTTGTGCATCATTAGTACCAGTTTAACACCCACATTTTGCAATAAGTAACACGTGACCATTCCAGCATTGCAAAGGGACTTCCACCACGCTGTAACACATTACGCTGCACTTTGAGCTAGAAACAAGGCATTATTTTGTTCAAATCTCCCGATTAGGGAGCAGATGATGAATTATGTGGCTAATGCGGAAAATGTATAATTGTGCAAAAGTCGGTGCAGCCAAAGAGTCGCATAATTCCAGTGGCCCTGCTCATACCTCGGATTAGGTCCACAAGTGCTCCTCAGTGATTCCTTCTTTTTTGTCTCACAGAGTTCATAGTTGAGCTTCTCTGGAAACGAGGAAGACTAAACCTGAGGTTACCACTCTATAACACAGACTACCATACCACATAGTTACTCTCCGTAACACATAATCCCACTCGACATAATTCCTATAAAATAAATACCACATAATTTCACTGCACAATTTACCACATAATTCCACTATACACAACGTACACCCACTCCACTCCAAAAACATTATTAAAAACTTTTACATTTACAACACCAATAGCTCTAACTCTCGCAAATGCGAAAGCTATTACATTACAAACACTTATTTAACTAGTAGTCGCATTTGCAGAGTGGTGTAGAAAGGGTGCTGGCCTCTGACCAGTGCTCAGGAATTCCACTGCACAGGACTTACAGGAGGTACCAGGATGGCTTCATGGCCCCCAAAGTCCCTCAGGAGTAAATTAGACTTCATCCCCCATCCCGTAGTCTGAAAGGAGGTGCATTTGCAGAGTGGTGGAAAAAGGGGGGCATGGCCTCCGAAGACGTTTTAGCAATCCCTCTGTGTGGGACTTACTGGAGGTAACAAGAGGGGTAGTTGGCCCCCATGGACAGCCTTGGGGGCCAACTACTCCTCCTATTACCTCCAGTAAGTCCCACACAGTAGGATTGCTAAATTGTCATAGCAGGCCTCGCACCCTTTCCCCACCACTCTGCAAAAGCACTTCCTGGCATGCTCTTGGATGGGGATTAAAGTCCCCTTCACTGTTGGGGATCCTTAGGGGCCAACTAGCCTACCTAATACCTCCCGTATGTCCCAGATAGTGGGATTTCTGAAAGCTGGACACAGGCAACGCCACCTTTCTCCACCACTCTGCAAACATGCCTCCTGGCACGTTCTAAGTTGGGGGATTAAGTCCCCTTGAATACTGAGGGTCCCTGGGGGATAACTAGCCTACCAGATACCTCCAGCAAGTCCCACACAGCTGTATTGCTGAGAGTGGTCCGAGGCCACGCCCCCTTTTTACACCACTCTGTAAACACGCCTCATGGTGCACTGCTGTTTGGGGGATGAAGTCCACTTTAGTCCTTGGGTCCTCAGGACACAAGTAGACCTCATCTCCCCACAAGAGAATCCGGCCAAAAGTTTTACAAAAAATGCTTTTTTTGGCCCCAGTGGTCTCAGTGGGATCCACTGACCAGGCCTAGGGGGCCAGGGTGTTTTTACCCTACCCCCTTTTTTCTTTTTTAATCGCCCTCTCACCTTTTTCCTTTTCCCTCGGTACCGAGTCACAAGATGGCTGCCAACACTTCCTGGTTTGAAGTGTTGGCAGACAATCAGAGGCAAGCTCGTGCTTGGGAGGGCTCAGCCAATCAGGTATCACAATTCTCAAAAATCAATATCTGTAAATCTTTAAATATCTCAAAAACTACTGAACTGTTTTACACCATTTAGAAAAAGCGTGCTTTCTTGACCAAGAGCTATCTCTGTGCCAAATTTGGTGTAGTTCCGTTCAGCAGTTCAGGCTATAGCCGTGTCTAAAGCTTCCAATGGAAATTAACATGGAGAAAACATGTTTTGGGACCCCCTTTTTTCTTGGCCCCCGCTTGACAAATCACCACAAAACTTTTAAGACAGGAGCTGACATAAGTAAACCATTAGTTTTGAAAATTTCGTGAAGATTCGTCAAACGGCGCCAAAGTTATTGGCAAATCAAAAAACGCTTTTCGAATGGAAACTAGGTTCTAACTATAACTGCCTATATATATGTATATATGTATGTATATATATTTATATACATATTAAAGCTCCAGGTTCCCCTCTCATGAAAAACGCACTCAAGGGGAACATGGAGCTTTAAATTACAAAACGCTGCATCCCTTGCCACGGAAGAATGCACCACCCCAATAACTGGGGGCCACGGGGCGGGATAATTACCTGGCATCACTTGTGGGACTTTGTTGGTGAGCGCATGATGTTCCCTGGCGCTAGGGCCCATTGGAGGGCCTTAATCAAGGACGGTGTTCAATGAAGACATGCGCCCATCCAGGGTGTAATTGTGGACACACTACAGAACCCACATTGCTTTGCCCATGTGAGGGCGTGGGATTAGGACAAAGAATGTGGGTGTGTCCACTTGCATGATGTCGAGCCTCTGTTGAAGAAGCAAACCAGCTTTGAAATGCTTAAGGCAAACTTTCGACACACTGTAATTTCCTTTGGCGCTGGGAAACATTGAACCTCATAAAGGAATGCCACATCAACACTTCGAGCGTGTTTTTCCGGAGAGGGGAAACTGGAGCTTTAATTTACAAAACACATCATCCCTTGCCATGGGAGAACGCACCACCCCGATAACTGGGGGCCATGGGGTGGGATACTTACCCGGCCTCACTTTTGGGACTTTGTTGGTGAGCGCATAATGTTCCCTGGCGCTAGGGCCCATTGGAGGGCCTTAATCAAGGACGGTGTTCAATGAAGACATGCGCCCATCCAGGGTGTAATTGTGGACACACTACAGAACCCAGAATGCTTTGCCCATATGAGGGCGTGGGATTAGGACAAAGAATGTGGGTGTGTCCGCTTGCATGAAATCAAGCCTCTGATGAAGAAGCGAACCAGCTTCGAAACGCAGAAAGGCAAACTTTCGACACGCTGTAATTTCCTTTGGTGCTGGGAAACATTGAACCTCATAAAGGAATGACACATCAACACTTCGAGTGTGTTTTTCATGAGAGGGGAACCTGGAGCTTATATATATATATATTACCTACTGGCAGTCGCCAGTAGGTAGTTATAGTTACAACCTAGTTTCCATAGGAAAAGCATTTTTTGATTTACTAATAACTTTGGCGTCATTTGATGAATCTTTGCAAAATTCTCCCCAAAAAATGTCTATCCAGGTCAGCTCCTGCTGAAAATTTGGGGGTGATTCGTCAAGCAGGGGCTGAGAAAAAAGGGGGGTCCCAAAACGCATTTTCCCCATGTTAATTTCCAGCCCGAACTGCTGAACGGATTTACCCCAAATTTGGCAAAAAGGTAGTGCTTGGATCAGAAAGCGACTTTTTTTTTTAAAGGGTGTAAATCCGTTCAGTAGTTTTTTAGAAATTGAAAAAATAAGAGTGAAAAAATCAATTTCCCATAGGAAACTTTGTGCGAGGCTAGCCGAAACTACTGAACGGAATGACCCCAAATTTGGCAGAAAGGTAGTGATTGGATCAAATGCGACTTTTTTTTAAATGGTGTAAATCCGTTCAGTATTTGCTGAGAAAATTGAAAAATAAAGTTTTCGATATCTGGGCGGAGCCTAAGTCTCGTGCACAAGCTTCACTGTGATTGGCTGCCAACACTCAAAACCAGGAAGTGTTGGCAGCCATCTTGTGACTTGGTAGAAGCGAGTCACCATAAAACTGAGAAACAAAGCTATAAAACAAGAGAAGGGGGCAGGGTAGAAACACCCTGACGCCCTAGGCCTGCTTAGGGGGTCCCAGAAGGACACCCATGGCCCAAAAAAGCATTCTTGGGTTCTCGCGTTTTATTTTAATGAGGCCCCTGGGTGGGCTAGGTCCCGGGAGTATTTCTTAAAAAATAAAAGCGGGGGCTCGCTGGGGCCCCTGCAGTCCTGGTGCTTCACTTATGTTGGGAGGGGGGCTCAGTAGGCTGTGGAAATTATATCGGGCAAACAACAATGCGCCGTATTGCGGCCTTCCTTTAATATAATGCGCAATAATGTTTACTTATTATTCAGTGTTCACTGTTATCACAGATAGAGTCACTTTGTTACAGGAAATGTATTAATGTGTGGTAGGGAGTGTTCTCTATCCCGGGGGCATTTCTTAAAAAATAATAGCGGGGACCCCCGCAGCCCCGGGGTTTCACTTATGTTGGGAGGGGGGTGCAGTAGGCTTATTATGCAGTGTTCACTTTTATCACAGATAAAGTCACTTTGTTACAGGAAATGTATTAATATGTGGGAGGGCGTGTTCTGTATGTGTGCGCGGAACAAAATTAACGTTTAATTGGCTGTGGTGTTCTAACAACAAGCTTAATGTTCATTGGCGGCGAACCATCGAATGTAGAAGTGTTTCCTGCCATTCACTTCCCATCCGTAGAGTAGCAAGGATATCTAATTGCCTCACATGTTACAAGGAAGAGCTTTCAGAGCTTCATGTTGATTGGTTGCAAACTATTGAAAGTAGAAGTGTTGGCAGCCATTCACTTCCCCTCCGCTGATTAGGAGGGACATCTGATTGGCTGACGTGTTCCAAGGAGGACTTTCCCAAGCTTAATGTTGATTGGCTGTAAACCATTGAAAATAGAAGTCTTCTCAGCGATTCCTTCCCCCTCCACGGAGTATTAGGGACATCTCATTGGGCACCGTGTTCCAAGCGGACCTTCCCAAGCTTAATGTTCATTGGCTGTGAAGCATTAAAAGTAGAAGTGTTGGCAGCCATTGCCTCCTCCTCTGAGGAACAACATGGACATTTTATTGGCTAAAGTGTTCCGAGTACAAGTTTGCTCCTTATTGGGTGGGAACGGTTCACTGTTGTCAGCCATTTTGTGACGCACTTCCAAAGGAGTACGGGAAAACAAAGTAGTAGAGGGGAGGGTAGGAACACTATTAACTCTGTACAGTGGTCACAAGGTGGTGGAGAGGGATTGTGAAGGTAAAAATTGTTTTTTATATATTTTAAGGACCATTTATATAATTGCCGTGGGGTGTGCAAATCATGGTGGAAAAATAACAGAGTGTGTTGCGGTCTTCTTTTTATAAATTTGCGGGTGGGATAATTCCCAGGAGCACTATTTACTCATAATGTGGTGTTTACTTTTCTGACGGGGAGGTGTGGTTGTACAGCAAAAATTTCAGTTTAGGCTTCAAACTGTTTTTTTTAGCAATTACAAATGAACTTTCTTCGGATACTGACGCTGTATATATTAAAGGGGTGACAAATGAAAATGGAATTTCATAAAATGTCACTTAAGCGTGGCCACACCCTTCTTTTTTCTGCTGTAGTTTGTAAAAGTCTTGCCCCATATTCTTGATAATAAAAGAGGGCATCAGTTACTTTTAGATAAAGTAGAAAAGAAGTGCTACAACAAACACTCCCGCACTACATCATCTGAGGCCAGAAGAACAAGTAAAAAACAGTTTATCACAAATTACTTCATATTACATAGAAATGTATGCATTATCATTTTTCAAGTTTGTATTTTGTAGAATTCGGAAACGTTCTGTTGTAGTGCTTAGAGGTCGCACACTGTTCCGCTAACAAATCACGTACTCATTTAAGAATATATAGGATAGTACTATTATAATATATAGTACTGGTCTTATATATTCTATAGAGAGAAGGTTAATAGGAACCGCAACTGAGAAAAATAGAAATTAGAAAATAACATTTAGAAATGTAGGGTTTATCAAATGTTTAAAGTAAGAAAGTATGTATGAAAGCTATATTGTTTTAGACTGCAATTTCATAAAATATGCTCACTGAAAAAGTATCTGATCAAGTATGTTATAAAGCTTAGTAAGCTGTATTTCAGACGACGCCGACAATCTCCAATTCCTCTACTGTAACAATAGGAGAGTCTATTACAATATAACGAGTGACACCATTGTAACAGTAAAAAGAAAAGGAAAATAAAGTTATGAATACAACAGAAGATCAATAACGAAATACTTTCGAGCGGTGAATATTTTCATTGCTTCTTTTCTCCGGGACTTTGAAATGTTTAATCTTCGTGGCGACGGGTCATAAACTCCTCTGAGATCATTATGACTGTGAAAATTATAATATATATATTCACAGTATATGATCAAAAGGGGGGAACAGAATAAAAATCCGGAAGCTGGTGACGTTGCTTATATATCTTTACTCTTTGCGCCGACGGGTCATGAACTCCTCTGAGATCACCATGACTGTTCATATTATAATATACATATTGACAGTATATGATCCCAGGGGAAAACAGACTAACAACTGGAAGCTGGTGACGTTAATTATAAATCTTTAGGGTTTGCACCGACGGATCACCAACACCTCTGAAGTGAAGTACAGTGTCAATATTATAATATAGAAAGTCACAATATATAAGCAGAAAGTAGCCAGAAAAGGAGCAATGTTTGCTGTAATCTGTCTGTTTCTGAAAACAAGCTGCTGACATTACAGAAAAAAAGGCAAAAACATGCAATAACACTTTTTTCTAGATATAAATGTTTAAATATTGACAAATAGCTATGCATTATAAATATCTACTATGACATAATCAAACAACTTACAACTCCGGAATATGTTTTGTTACCGCAAAACAAGAATCCGACGCTAGAAAAGGGAACCTGCATCACAGAATGGACACGGATAAATAACCCGCGAAAACGAAACTAATCAAAAAACGGGTGTGGTTTATATACTTTTTGGTTATTGAGTAGTCTATGGAAGGAAGATGTGGCTCCGCCTATTTAGATGTCACATTTTATAGTTTACACGTGCTCACGTTTTAACTGTTTAACTTGTGCACGTGTTGGGAAAAGTTACAAAATGTGAAGCTGTAATGGTTTCGATTTCCATTGTAACACGTATAAGGTCCTTAAGATGTACATACGTTGGAGAGTTTAAAAACTGTTACCCAGCAAACTGTGTCATTTGCATTCTCATGATTAAAAAAATCTAAATAGAAGACATAAAAAAAATATCGTTCACAATAGAAGAAAAAAAATATGTGCTAATATTTGTCATCACTATGCTGTTAAATAAAAAAAATGCCAGCATTTGTAAAGCGTACAGCTACCCCTGAAAGGTGTGCCGGAGCTCAGGGGCGTTGGGAAGATTAAACAAGGTGTTGCCCACAGTGAGATAGTGGTGGGCTAACATACTGCTCGAGCTGGGAATCGAACTGTGAACACTGTTGTTCGAAGTCAGGTATTATAGGTGCTGCGGCACACTTTTACTACACTTATATGTTAATTACTGCTAATTAAGTTGTAAACATTGTTAAATTATAAGTAGGGCTTCCTGTTTTCCGTGTTTACTGATTTTTACATATAAATACAGTCAGAAAACTATTTATTTTCCTCTCTGTATTTATTTTTAAAAAATGTGGATAAAAACGGAAATTGGGTTATTTTATGAGCGATTCTAAATGCTAACAATCATGAATACCAGGCCAATAGGTCTGTCGTTCTAAAAGTAAAAGGGTTAAAACAATAAAATAATTTTAATAAAGAGTCTTAAACAGCAATATATATGCTCGTAAAAGAAACCATGCACATTTTAATATCAAGGTTTTGCATATTTTATCATCTGAGAGTGTTTATACGACTGAAAACGGTCAGTCCTTCAGGCATGAGTGCATATTTATTAGACAAATAAATGTGGAAATATACTCATTTCAGATTAATTTTTGCACAAAACCCAAAATATATATGGGTAAATACAGAAACAATTATTTAAAAAATATATGGATAAATACAGATAGAATTGCCCCAAAAAATAAATACCATAAAATCAGGAGCCATAATTATAAGTTATAAAATACTACTGTTAAGTTACGTTTCACTATAAAAAGTATACACGTCTTTTTAAAGTTTACTCAAAAAACATTACAGGTTAGAGGGACATTGTGGTTAGAAAGTAGCAAATAAAACCTTAGAAATTTACTGAAAAAACCATAGGTTTCAGGAGCGTTATAGTTAGCTGGACATTTCACTTGTACAAAACCATAGAAATTCCACTATTATAGTTAGTTCAGCTAACTATAACTCGCGCCCCCGCAATGCACTACTCATGACGTCACATATTACATCATTCATGGCATGGTCAGTGACATCCCTGATGACATCACTGATGACATCATCCAGTGACTGTGTGTTTCTGTAAAGTTTAAATAAGTTTTATATATATGCCAAGCTGTATTGAAGAATCAGTGGGCCTATAAGTGTCTGGATGATGGATTTACGAGGCGAGTCACTGATTGTATAAGTGACTGATTAAACGTGTCTTACTGAATGCATGCATTAGTGACTAAACTGTGTGAATGTCTGTATCAGTGTGTATTCGCTTTATGTGGTACATAGTGCGGGGACATATGCAAATCCTACGTTTGACACGTGAGACGCTGGCTATGGGGTGCCGCCCAAGTGGGCTAATAGTCTACCACATATGATCACCGTTGGAAATAGTACACAGAAGCAGGAGAGTATAGAGGTCAGCCTCAGAAAGGTTACTTGTGGAATACAAAATTTAACGTGTGGCTAAACTAAAAAATGTGTGCATAAATTACTCTACCCAGAGTGGTTGTCAGAGAAAGAAAGAGAAAGTGAGACAGAAATAATCTAAGTCAGCGAATTTACAGATGCACAGACAGCCTACTAAGCTTAAAGAAAGTATCCCGTATGAGGTGTGTCTCCGCATGAAGCATAATTGCAGTACTGATGAGAGTTTAAGCGATGCCACAAATGATTTATTTACTAGACTGAGCTCCCGAGGGTATAGCCAGTCAACACTTGACAAAGCTCAGGCCAAAACGTCCTAATTAAGAGAGAGGACATGCTCTTTGGTAACATTAGCAAAACCAATAAACCGAGAACGTCCCGATCCAGGACACCCAGACTCATTACAGGGTACTCCAGATATCATGCGCATTTGCGCAAACTTCTCTACAAGAGCTGGCAAATTATTAGAAGTGACCCAGTCATTAGACCCACAGTAGCGAGAGTTCCTCCCATCTCATTTAGGAGAGCTAAGTCAATGCGCAGCGAGCTAGTCCGCAATGCACCAAAAGCGAAGAAAGGGACTGGTTGGCTGAAATCGCAACGAGGCTTCCATGGTGTGAATACCAAACAAGTGCCAACCCCACTTAGAAAAACACCCTTTGTTATCCATGACAGTTTCACTTGCAAAAGTGACTTTGCAGTATACGTCTTGCAGTGCACCTGCAAGAAAAATTATGTAGGTAGCACAATTCATCCTGTTCATGTAACAATCTTGCAACACTTACAGGCAATTACCAATGATGACCCCAGCTATCCTGTCGCAAGGCACATCATCTCCTGTCATGGAGGTAAAGCGATGGATTTAAGGTACTTTGTCATTGAATCTGTCCCCAAAAACCCTAGGGGAGGTAACAGACAATTGGCACTTAGGAGGCTCGAGTCAAGATACATTCTGCTACTTAACTCTAAGATCCCTAATGGGATGAATGCTGACAAAGCACTGTGTGTGCATCTGTAAATTCGCCGACTTAGATTATTTCTGTCTCGCTTTCTCTTTCTTTCTCTGAAAACCACTCTGGGTAGAGTAATTTATGCACACATGTTGCCACACGTTACATTTTGTATTCCACAAGTAACCTTTCTGAGGCTGACCACTATACTCTCTTGCTTCTGTGTACTATTTCCAAAGGTGATCATATGTGGAAGACTATAAGCCCACTTGGGCGGCACCCCAGAGCCACCGCCTCATGTGTCAAACATAGGATTTCCATATGTCCCCGCACTATGTACCACATACAGCGTGTGTATAATGTGGACACCCTTAAGTACGTTAATACGGCCTATGCTATTTATAGGTAAGGCCACCTCCAGTATCTATGAATTAATTTTAAATACATTTTTACGGTTCACATTGATGGACTGTTCGAGGAGCTTTGCGCCTGCTGCTTCTAGGGGACGCACATCACATGCACCATGAGCATCATGATAGCACACGTTTATAGTTTGATGACTGGCCATACACAGCATTTTTAGCTACCACTTTAAGCGCACTTACTAACCTCGATCCTTCCGTTTCGGTTCTATACATTTGCCGGCTCAAGCACAGGCTTTACACAGCCTAGAGTCCGCGCAGAACAAGAACAGACTGCTACTAAGTCTGTCCTTTCTTTATTCTTTTTCTATTCTTTACCTTGAAATTTCGGTTTTAATTCACAACTTTTACACAGTTACATGTTTTTGTCATGACATGCACTGAGAGTATATCAGTATATGTATTGTTATTATTTTTCACAAGGATTGTGAAACAACGTACTTAATGTTTAACTTTTATGTTCATCGTTACAACTGTTGCTGGGACAAACACGAGTGGGGTGACTAAGCATTTAAAGATCATAGTGAATGGCGACATTTATTGTGAACAAGGCGGCTCGCCACCGAAACGCGTCAAGGTTTGTTCGTTGTGACAGCATTAATACTACAAAGTCATACTTCCACGGAGTCAGTGCCTGGCATTTGTTATCGATTGCTTAGGATTGGTCACATATATATATATATATATATATATATATATATATATATATATATATATATATATATATATATATATATATATATATATATATATATATATTATATATTACCTACTGGCGGTCGCCAGTAGGTAGTTATAGTTAGGACCCTGTTTCCATAGGAAAACCACAACATTCTATTTGGAATAACTTTGGCGCCGGTCGACGAATCCTCGCAAAATTTTCAAAATAGGTGGGGCGCTATGCTCCGCTCCTACCCTGAAAGTCTCGGGGGGATCCGTCAAGCGGGGGCTGAGAAAAAAGGGGGGTCCCAAAACGCGTTTTTCCCATGCATTTTTCCATAGGACCTTTAGACACAGCTACAGCCCGAACGGCTGAACAGAGTTACTTGAAATTTGGCAGAGAGGTAGTCCTCAGGTCAAGGAAGTGCCTTTTGTAGGTCTGGTGTAAATCTGTTCAGTAGTTCCTGAGAAAATAGCATTTAAATCAATATCTATATCTGTGGCAGCTTACGGTGCGCTTACGGTGCGCTTACCGTACGCGTACGGTGCCGTGCGCGAGCGCGAATCTGATTGGCTGTTAGATCTTAGTAAACATTCGAATCGGTCGAAACCAGGAAGTGGCGGCCGCCATTTTCTCTCTCGCACTCTGAGGGGGGGTTGAAAAACAAAGGCCAAAACATGTAAAGGGGCTGTTTAGACAGCTCCTAAGCACCTAGCCATGTTGAGGGAGTCCCCAAAGATCCCCCAAGGCCAAAAAGACAATTTAAATTTTTTCGAAAATTTCACCGATTACGCTTACCGTACGCGTACGGTAAAAATATTTTTTAAAAAAAAATTATCCATACTCTCCCCACCCTGTGTGCAAATGGTGCCCGTAGGGCACCATTTGTGCATGGCATGTTATACAAATGAAAACTCAAAAGATTACCTTTCACAACGAAGCGCATAATATGTCCTCCATGTGCGCACGGTGCGCGAAGCGCATCGTGCGTACATGGCCCATCTAGCATAACGTGGGCACGCGGTGCGCGTAGCGCACCGCGTGCCCACCGTGCGTGCACGGCACTAACTGCGTAAAGTGGGTGCGCGGTGCGCGAAGCGCACCGCGTGCTCACTGTGCGCGCACGGTGCGCGAATCGCACCGTGCGCGCACGGAACGAACTGCGTTAAGTGGGCGCGCACGCCACGAATGGCGTAAAGTAACTTAGCATTTAAAAAAACGTACAAATTCACTGAAAAAACCATAGGTTTCACACACATTATAGTTAGGAATTAGCATTTAAAAAACCTTGCAAATTCAGTGAAAAAACCATAGGTTTCACACATGTTATAGTTAGCTGGACATTTTACTGATAAAAAACCATTGAAATTCCCCCGTTATAGTTAGTGCAGGCAACTATAACTCACGCGACCGCAATCCTCTGCTGATGACATATGTGTCTTTATGAAAAAAAAATATTTGTAATATATGTATAGCTAAAATTTAATGGAAGAAGACATGGGCAAATAAGTGTCTAAATACAGTATTAGCATCAGCAGAGGATTGCGGTCGCGTGAGTTATAGTTGCCTGCACTAACTATAACGGGGGAATTTCAATGGTTTTTTATCAGTAAAATGTCCAGCTAACTATAACATGTGTGAAACCTATGGTTTTTTCACTGATATATATATATATATATATATATATATATATATATATATATATATATATATATATATATATATATATATATATATATATATAATCTACTGGCGGTCGCCAGTAGATAGTTATAGTTAGGACCGTGTTTCCATAGGAAATCTGAAAATTCTATTTTGAATAACTTTGGCGCCGGTTGACGTATCCTCGCGAAATTTTCAAAACTAATGGGGCGCTCCGCTCAGCTCCTACCCTGAAAGTCTCGGGGTGATTCGTCAAGCGGGGGCTGAGAAAAAAGGGGGGTCCCAAAACGTGTTTTCCCCATGCATTTTTCCATATGACCCTTAATCGAAGGTACAGCCCGAACGGCTGAACAGAATTACTTGAAATTTGGCAGAGAGGTAGTCCTCAGGTCAGGGAAGTGCCCTTTGCAGGTCTGGTGTCAATCTGTTCAGTAGTTCCTGAGAAAATAGCATTTAAAAGCATATACATATCTATAGCCGCGCACCGTACGCGCACCGTGCAAGCACCGTGCGAGCACCCTAACGTGCGCGAACGTAATTCTGATTGGTGGTTACATGTTAGTCAACGTTCGAATCGGTCGAAATCAGGAAGTGTCGGCCGCCATTTTGTTTGTTTTCAGTGCGAGAGTGAAAAAGGAAGGTGGCGAACGTGAAAAGGGGGCAGGGTAGAGAGTTCCTGACCCCCTAGCCTTTGTCAGGGGGTCCCTGAAGGACCCCGAAGGCAGAAAAAAAAATTTAATTTTTTTTTTTTTAAATCACGGGGGTGCGTAAAAAAAAATGTTTGAATACGTAGTTTATTGTAAAATAAATATATAAAAAAAATAATAATACATACATAACTTAGGATTTAAAAAAACCTACAAATTCACTGAAAAAACCATAGGTTTCCCACACGTTATAGTTAGGAATTAGCATTTAATGAGTGATGACACTAACCATGTCATGAGTGATGTAATATGTGACGTCATCAGCAGTGCATTGCGGGCGTGCGAGTTATAGTTAGCTGAACTAACTATAACGGGGGAATTTCAATGGTTTTGTACGAGTGAAAAGTCCAGCTAACTATAATGCCCCTGAAACCTATGGTTTTTTCAGTGCATTTCTAAGGTTTTTTAAATGCTAATTCCTAACTATAACATGCTTGAAACCTATGGTTTTTTCAGTGAATTTCAAAGGTTTTTTAAATGCTAATTTCTAACTATGCCTACAGAGATAGGACATGTGAAGAAAGAAGAAAAAACGCACAGAAAGAAAAAAAAGAAATGCAGAAAGAAGCAACAGAAGTCCTCAAAGACGAAGAAAAGTGCAGGAAGAAGGATAACGTGCAGAAAGAACAAACAGAAGAGCAGAAAGAAGCCTTGTTGCAAAATCATCCTGTACCCTCAACTTTTTCAGATGGATACTGGTAGTAACTAAGTCTGACTAACCAGTCCTAGAGCCAGTGCTATGTTAAAAGACACTCAGAATACAGTGAAAACACCTACTTACACTAGGGAACACTATGCGTTGGGGTCCCCCTGTGATCAGCATGACCTCCTCTGTAAGTCCCTAGTATATAATAGGGCAGGGGATTAAAACTACCTCTTAAAACGTGCCAGAGGGCGTGTTTGCACACGTCACCTCAGGCTCCGTCCCCTCACTTTCCCACTGTGTAAACACGCCCTGTGGGCGTTTTAAGTTGGGAGATTAAGTCCCCTTGAATCCTGAGGGTCCCTAGGGTCCAACTAGACCACTAGGTACCTCCAGTATGCGCCACTGAGCTGCGTTGCAGAGAGGTGTAAAAAGTGGCACGGCCTGGACCACCTCTCTGCAACGCAGCTCAGTGGTGCTTACTGGAAGCACCTGGGTGGCTAGTTAGCCTCCAGGGGCCCTCAGGATTGAAGGGGAATTATTTCCTCAACTTAAAACGCGCCATAGGGCGTGTTTGCACACGTTAACTCAGGCCCCGTCCCCTCCCTTCCCCACTGTGTAAACACGCCCGGGGCAGTTTTTTGTTGGGAGATTAAGCCCCCTTGAATCCTGAGGATCCCTATGGGCAAAATAGCCCACTAGGTACGTCCAGTAAGCGCCATTGCAGAGAGGTGTAAAAGGGGGCACGGCCTGCACCACCTCTCTGCAACGCAGAGCAGTGGCACTTACTGGAAGCACCTGGTGGGCTAGTTGGCTCCCCAGGGTCCCTCTGGATTGAAAGGGAATTATTTCCCCAACTTAAAACGCGCCACAGGGCGTGTTTGCACACGTCACCTCAGGCCCCATCCCCTCCCTTCACCACTGTGTAAACGCGCCCTGTGGCCATTCTAAGTTGAGAGATTAAGTCCCCTTGAATCCTAAGGGTCC
This sequence comes from Triturus cristatus, assembly GCF_964204655.1. Taxonomy (NCBI): domain Eukaryota; kingdom Metazoa; phylum Chordata; class Amphibia; order Caudata; family Salamandridae; genus Triturus; species Triturus cristatus. Next base: position 574,705,938 of record NC_140582.1, on the reverse strand, counting down.
CTAGAGTCAAACTAGCCCACTAGGTACCTCCAGTAAGCGCCACAGAGCTGCGTTGCATAGAGGTGTAAAAAGGGGCGTGGCCTCAGAACACCTGTCTGCAACGCAGCTCCCTGGCGCACACTGGAGATACCTGTTGGGCTAGTTGGCCCTCAGGGACCCTCAGTATTGAAGGGGAATTAATTCCCCAACTTACAACTGGCCAGGGGGCGCGTTTGCAGAGTGTTGCAAGGATGGGGCGTGGCCTCCAGCGCGATGCCGGTCTTTTGTTTATTTTATTTTTTTAAGAAGGAGGGCTGTGTGGCCCCCCTTCTTTTTCTAATTTACTGGCCCTGGGGACCCCATCCCCCAGGGCCTGCACCCTAATGTTTTTGTTGAAAATTAATTAATTTGGCCCTCCCAAGGCCTTAATCGGCCCCGGGGGCCCCAACACCGGGTCATGGCCTTTTTTTAATTTAAATTCTTTAGGAGGGGGCTGCGTTGCCCCCCTCCTCAGGCCACTTATGGCTCCGGGGACCCCATCCCCCGGGGCCGGCCTTTGTTTTTTAATATTTAAAAAATATATATATTTATAGAAACACCTAGGACATGCTGGACAAACCGTATGTACCCATCACCATGACGATTTGCGTGATAGTCATTAAAAGGCGACTATGCATAGAATGAATCCACATGGAATGTATTCACACCGCTATTGAAGCTCTGACGTGTCTGACGCCCTACCGTGCCTAATCCCGGCGCCCCCGCCGGTGGGTACTCTCCAAGTAGACACCCTTGTCGTTTATTTATACAAACATGGGTAGCTATTGACGGGCACATTTAATATACACGCACACCAAGCCATTCAAAGGGGATTCGACAAAAATTCGACCAAACTATGCAAAAAAACCCCCTCGCGGTTAATAAAAAACATATCCACCGCCGGATGTGTAATACTTTTTATTTTACTCTCTGGAAAGGAGACGAACCTCACTTGAGAGTCACAGCGTGCTCCTGGCTGAGCCCAATGCTGTGTTACACCCACCAGTGCCCGCCTATTGCCTCACACCTCTGTGTTGTATTCCACCAGCTAGTGCGTATGCTATGACACTCTCTAGCCCATGTGCACTGTAACACCACCCCGTGAATATGTCATGCCACACTTGCCTTCGCACGGGTTATATTGCCCCATCTAACGTGCCTTCCTTGATGTGTATGTTATAACGCACAGCGCTATGCCATACATATTACAATCTGGGATCCATATCTTTGTCACAGTGCAAACTTTAGAGACTAGTTATGTTACACAACACTGCCCTGTGCATATTACACTCCAAGGCGCATATCGCATAGCACGCGCTAGTGCCTGTGCTATCTCGCGCTCTCCAATGAATCTGTCATTGCGCACAATGTATTGCATATTATATTTCACACTTTTTGGTGCATAGTTTATACCATATACTACATCTAGTTTCTATTTTCAATCGTGCTCTCAGGACTATGTTCTATATAACACTGCGTCCACCTACCCTTTTCACGGGCATTACATTTTGCGATGGGGGTGGAGGGTCAGGGGGTGTTTCTGCCAAGTGAACCCAGAGTCACAGTCACAAACGTCCTCTTCTTCCTGAATAAAAGTGAGATTATGCTGTATACTTGTTCATATTTTAAGTAGTTCGCACAGACACACATTTTAAAAACAATAAAGTTCCTAATACCCACCTTCTCTGAACAGTTAGCTTGCTGCCCCATCCACCTCCTCCCTATCCTCTGTTGTCTGAATCCATGGACTAGGCTCCTCCCTCCTGCCATTCATGGTCTGATGTGCTGCCACTGCCCTCCATTTAGCCTGATGTACCAGTCCACTCCTCCTGCCCTCCATTGCCCAATTCTATGGCCCATCATTGACCTCCTGCTTAGCCTCTGTGCTTAGCTTGCTGCCCCTATTCTCCTTCTCCCTGCCCTCCGATGTCTTTGTGCATGCCCCTGCTCCATCCTTTTTGCCCACTATGTTCCATGGACCTGCCACTCCTATCTACTCTGAGTGTTCTGTTGAGCTGCCACTCCCCTCCCACCTGCCTAGCATTGTCAGATGACTGTAACCTGTCCCTGCCACCTCCACCCTGCCTGGCCACATGCCATGCCCCTATCCCCTTCCTCCTGTCCTCCATGGTCCATTTTACTGCCACACCCTTCTGCCCTCCCTGATCTGTTGTGCTGCAACTGCTCCTCCTGCCTGCCCCGCACGGTCTGTTGTGAGGCCCCTTCCCCTGAACTCTCTTGTCTGTGCCCAGGTCCTGACCCTCCCTTCTATCCTCCATGGTCCTTTGTGCATGCCCCTGCACCCTCCTTCTTGCCCATCATAGCCATTGTGCTGCCACTAACCCTCCTGCTTGCCATGCATGGTCTTCTGCGCTGCCATGGCCCCTCCCACCTTCCCTGTGTCGTCAGCTAGCTGCCCCTGACCCCCTCCCACCTTTGCTCCATGGTCTGTGTGTATGCCACCATAGTCTCATTGTTGCTCTCCATGGTGTGTCTTGTTTCTAGTGCCCATCCTGCCTGACCTCCATTGTCATCTTGCTGCTCCTGCCCTGCCACCTTGCCCCCAGCCCTCTGTTTCCATGTGAAGACGCCCTATTCCCTCCCTCCTGGCTTGTCTGTTCCATTGTAATGCCCCTGATCCGTCCCTCCTGCCCTTTATGGTCTGTTATGCTGCAGCTTTCTCTCCTGTCTGTCCATTATGGTCAGCTAGCTACCATTGCCTCTTTCCCATCTGTTCTCTGTTGTCCATGTGCATGGTCCTGTCCCCTCCCTATTGCTTTCTATGGTTTGTTGTGCTGCACTCCCGTCCCGCATGCGCTGTGTGGTGTATTGTGCTGCTGCAAACCCTGATGCCTGCCCTGTAGGGTCAGTTTGGTGCACCTCTCCATGTCCCTCCTGTCCTCTGTTATCCGAGTCCATGTCCCTACCCTAATTCCTCCTGCCTACCATGATTCAATGTACCATACTTGCGAACATTTTGAACTTGGTAAGAGGGAGATTTTGAAAAAAAAACTGGGGAATTGATTTTCCCCTTTGAGTTACATTGAAAAAGAGGAGATTGTAGACAGGAGACAGATCAAATAAAGCCCATTTGAGCTTAAAAACATTGGACGTTTCCTGGCTGAAACGGGTCTGTTGGCATGTATGGTTGTACTACCACTGCCTCTTCCTTCTGCTCACAATGGTCTATTATATTGCCACAGCCTCTCTTGCCAGTCCTGTATTGTTGGTTTGTTGCCCCTGCCCCCCTTTCCACTGCCCTCCATAGTCTGTTGTGCTGCTACTGCCCTTCCTGCCTGCCCAGTGTGGTCAAATTGTTGCCTCTGCACTCTCCTACCTGCCTTCAATTTTCAGAGTCCGTGCCCCTGGCCTCTGCCTCTCAACAGTATCCCAATGAACAACTAGATTGCTAACATTCTATATTTTTTACAAAAGTGTGGAACGCCTGACGTCATCTTGATGTAATCAAAACTGTAATACCTAGAGTATTTCCTTTAGAAATTTCATATATGAGAGGGTCTTATTTGCATCAAAATTATTATGGTTAGTGCTCTAAAAAACTAAAATGAGGACATATTTTCTGAGTTTTCAAAGAGCGACAAAGAACTTTTATATTATTTGTAATCTTTATGTTTTTTTATCCAGTTGACCACTTGATTAAATGTTGCACCTTGGCGAGAGGATGTGGTGTTACTTCCAGAGCTGCAGACTTTGCAACTGGGGAACCAGGTTGGAGTTTCTGCTTCAGCTCAACATTCTGTGATTGTGGTCAAACACTTAATCTCCCCATGTCTACAACCAAAATGAATTTGATCTTGTGTGATGTAACCAATACTCATGTAAAGCACTCCAATACCTGACAAGTCTGCACTATATAAAACTGCAAATACACAAAAAATAAGTGTTTTGCACACTTCTGTCATTGGGCTACATGTGGGCTACATCTGGGTGATATTTGTGCTGCATTTAGGCTCTTTTGTGTCTGGTGGCCATCTTAGGAGATTTATTTGTTATGAAGTTTCCTAATTTCCTCATTTACTGCTGTCTCCTCAGTAGGAAATGCTTTCAGTTTTTTACTTTGATTCCATCAAGAAGGTATTCAGATATGTCACACATTTGCCATAAATTCTGAATGTTAGCACTCTAGTTGCTCATTAGATCACTGTAGTAAAGCTACTGCTCACCACGGAAGTCTGCTGCTGGTATTAAAAGTGCATGTTTCAGTCTGCATATCAGAATTTTTTAATGAAATAGAAGAGGATTTGAGAAGTCACTCAAAATGTGCCCTAATTTTTCTTTCTTCAGCACTAATCATAATTTCTATGGCAAAATGAACCCCCTCATTGTGTTCCTTTTTAAATTAAATGTTTTAAGTGTTACCAGTTTATTCCAATCAAGATGGCTTCAGGTGTGCCATACTTTTGTCATAAGTAAGACAGTAAGCGCTCTAGTTGTTCTTAAGAACACTCTGGGACATTCTGTCATTAGGCTATACTTGGGCTACATCTGGGTGATATTTGGGCTACATTTGGGCTCTTTTGTTTCTGGTGGCCATCTTGGGAGATTTATTTGTTATGAAGTTTCCTAATTTCCTCATTTACCGCAGTCTCCTCAGTGGGAATACTTTCAGTTTTTTATTTTGGTTCCATCAAGAAGGCATTCAGATGTGTCACACATTTGCCATAAATTCTGAATGTTAGCACTCTAGTTGCTCATTAGATCACTGTAGTAAAACTACTGCTCACCAGGGAAGTCTGCTGCTGGTATTCAAAGTGCATGTTTCAGTCTGCATGTCAGAATTTGTTTATGAAATAGAAGAGGATTTGAGAAGTCAAAATGTGCCCTTATTTTTCTTTCTGCAGAACTAATCATAACTTCTATGGCAAAATGAACCCCCTCATTTTGTTCCTTTGTAAATTAAGTGTTTTAAGTGTTACCACTTTATTCCAATTAAGATGGCTTCAGGTGTGCCATACTTTTGTCATAAGTAAGACTGTTAGCGCTCTAGTTGTTCGTTAGAACACTCTGGGACATTCTGTCATTGGGCTATACTTGGGCTACATCTGGGTGATATTTGGGCTACATTTGGGCTCTTTTGTCTCTGGTGGCCATTTTGGGAGACTTATTTGTTATGATGTTTCCTAATTTCCTCATTTACTACAGTCTCCTCAGTAGGAAATACTTTCAGTTTTTTACTTTGATTCCATCAAGAAGGCATTCAGATGTGTCACAAATTTGCCATAAATTCAGAATGTTAGCACTCTAGTTGCTTATTAGAGCACTGTAGTAAAGCTACTGCTCACCAGGGAAGTCTGCTGCTGGTATTGAAAGTGCATGTTTCAGTCTGCATGTCAGAATTTTTTAATGAAATAAAAGAGGATTGGAGAAGTCACTCAAAATGTGCCCTAATTTTTCTTTCTGCAACACTAATCATACTTTCTATGGCAAAATGAACCCCTTCATTTTGTTCCTTTTTAAATTAAATGTTTTAAGAATTACCACTTTATTCCAACCAAGATGGCTTCAGGTGTGCCATACGTTTGTCATAAGTAGGACTGTTAGCGCTCTAGTTGTTCTTTAGAACACTCTGGGTAGCTGCAGTAGAACACAAAGGAATCAACTGACAGTCTCTGCCCTTGTTGGATGTACATGTTTTACTGAGAATGTCAGACTTCATTCTCACATGACTGAGAAAGATAATGTGAATTTACAGAAAATATGCCCTCAGTTAGCTTATAGATCACCTTCCAAACCTCTGTGCGAAAAGCATGAGAAAATAGTTTTCTCTCAAACATGATTCATGATATCACAGCAGAAGGCTTTTTCACATGGTAAAATCACCTTAGAACACACCACAATTCCTAAAATGAGACAGGTACCATCAACAAATGATTTATAATGTGACTAAAGTTTTAAAACCTTCTATTAACTGCAATGCTTTTTAATGAGGTGCTATCATGTATATTGGTCCCAAGATGGCTGCCAACACTTCTTGGATGAAGTGCTGACAGCCAATGAGATCTCACGATGAGATGTGTGGTTAAGCTCCGCCCAGATATACATGTGATTTTACTTTTGATTTTCTCAGGAACTACTGAACGGATTTACACCATTTAAGCAAAAGGCACATGCCTGACCTGAGGACTACCTCTTTGCCAAATTTCAAGTAATTCTGTTCAGCTGTTCGGGCTGTACCTTCGACTAAAGGTCCTATGGGAAAATGCATGGGGAAAACACGTTTTGGGACACCCCTTTTTTCTCAGCCCCCGCTTGATGAATCACCCCGAGACTTTCAGGGTAGGAGCTGAGCGGAGTGCCCCATTAGTTTTGAAAATTTCACGAAGATAAGTCAACCGGCGCCAAAGTTATTCAAAATAGAATTTCCAGATTTCCTATGGGAACTCGGTCCTAACTATAACTATCTACTGGCCACCGCCAGTAGATAATATATATATATCTCCCGTCCCCGCAGAAGTGTCAATCACTTCCATGACTGACTCCGGTACCATCAGAGGGTTGACCGGTTTTGGGACCCGTAGTTATGTTTACTGCAAAAAAACATTTCAGCTTTATAGCCTTTCTCAAGTGTAGATCCAATCCTCCATAGAAAATAAATAGAGCAAACCAATCACCATCTTAAAAGACCTGCACAACAGACTATGTCAAAGATAAATGAAACAATGACATCGATTGCGTTTTTGGTACAATATCTTTGTATGTGTTGTGTACTTCAACAATACCTTTGTAATTCATCAAGATTTTTATTTTTACAATAATATTTTCAGAATATTGGCAGTGTGTATGAAATAGCATTTGTCATATGTACTTTTGTTTTTGTTTTTCGCCTTTTCCTGACGTATTAGTGATTCTGTGAAACACATATTTGCATATCCCCAAAAATGTAACAAAAATATTCGGCAGTGTGGATATAACATCATCACTACATTTTATGCATAGCATTTTAATCTCCCACATCATTGCTATATGTACAGTGATTCATTTTATAATCTATGATGAACGTCTATGGAGTCCTCATCTTAATTCCAATTTCCAGTGCCTAATATGGCATTTGCTCCCCTGTTGTGTGATCATTAATACCAATGGTAAATTACGTCCAAGTGGGCAATGTGCATGTGTGGGCGTCTCTATGAGTATTGGGCCCCAGTGGAGACATACTAAATTGGGATCACTGACAGAATATCGACCCTTGTTGGATGTACATGTTTTACTGAGAATGTCAGACTTCATTCTCACATGACTGAGAAAGATAATGTGAATTTACAGAAAATATGCCCTCAGTTAGCTTATAGATCACCTTCCAAACCTCTGTGCGAAAAGCACGAGAAAATAGTTTTCTCTCAAACATGATTCATGATATCACAGCAGAAGGCTTTTTCACATGGTAAAATCACCTTAGAACACACCACAATTCCTAAAATGAGTATGGTACCATCAACAAATGATTTATAATGTAACTAAAGTTTTAAAACCTTCTATTAACTGCAATGCTTTTTAATGAGGTGCTATCATGTATATTGGTCCCAAGATGGCTGCCAACACTTCTTGGATGAAGTGCTGACAGCCAATCAGATCTCACGATGAGATGTGTGGTTAGGCTCCGCCCAGATATACATGTGATTTTACTTTTGATTTTCTCAGGAACTACTGAACGAATTTACACCATTTAAGCAAAAGGCACATGCCTGACCTGAGGACTACCTCTTTGCCAAATTTCAAGTAATTCTGTTCAGCTGTTCGGGCTGTACCTTCGACTAAAGGTCCTATGGGAAAATGCATGGGGAAAACGCGTTTTGGGACACCGCTTTTTTCTCAGCCCACGCTTGATGAATCACCCCGAGACTTTCAGGGTAGGAGCTGAGCGGAGTGCCCCATTAGTTTTGAAAATTTCACGAAGATAAGTCAACCGGCGCCAAAGTTATTCAAAATAGAATTTCCAGATTTCCTATGGGAACTCGGTCCTAACTATAACTATCTACTGCCCACCGCCAGTAGATAATATATATATATCTCCCGTCCCTGCAGAAGTGTCAATCACTTCCATGACTGACTCCGGTACCATCAGAGGGTTGACCGGTTTTGGGACCCGTAGTTATGTTTACTGCAAAAAAACATTTCAGCTTTATAGCCTTTCTCAAGTGTAGATCCAATCCTCCATAGAAAATGAATAGAGCAAACCAATCACCATCTTAAAAGACCTACACAACAGACTATGTCGAAGATAAATGAAACAATGACATCGATTGCGTTTTTGGTACAATATCTTTGTATGTGTTGTGTACTTCAACAATACCTTTGTAATTCATCAAGATTTTTATTTTTACAATAATATTTTCAGAATATTGGCAGTGTGTATGAAATAGCATTTGTCATATGTACTTTTGTTTTTGTTTTTCGCCTTTTCCTGACGTATTAGTGATTCTGTGAAACACATATTTGCATATCCCCAAAAATGTAACAAAAATATTCGGCAGTGTGGATATAACATCATCACTACATTTTATGCATAGCATTTTAACCTCCCACATCATTGCTATATGTACAGTGATTCATTTTATAATCTATGATGAACGTCTATGGAGTCCTCATCTTAATTCCAATTTCCAGTGCCTAATATGGCATTTGCTCCCCTGTTGTGTGATCATTAATACCAATGGTAAATTACGTCCAAGTGGGCAATGTGCATGTGTGGGCGTCTCTATGAGTATTGGGCCCCAGTGGAGACATACTAAATTGGGATCACTGACAGAATATCGACCCTTGTTGGATGTACATGTTTTACTGAGAATGTCAGACTTCATTCTCACATGACTGAGAAAGATAATGTGAATTTACAGAAAATATGCCCTCAGTTAGCTTATAGATCACCTTCCAAACCTCTGTGGGAAAAGCACGAGAAAATAGTTTTCTCTCAAACATGATTCATGATATCACAGCAGAAGGCTTTTTCACATGGTAAAATCACCTTAGAACACACCACAATTCCTAAAATGAGTATGGTACCATCAACAAATGATTTATAATGTAACTAAAGTTTTAAAACCTTCTATTAACTGCAATGCTTTTTAATGAGGTGCTATCATGTACATTGGTCCCAAGATGGCTGCCAACACTTCTTGGATGAAGTGCTGACAGCCAATCAGATCTCACGATGAGATGTGTGGTTAGGCTCCGCCCAGATATACATGTGATTTTACTTTTGATTTTCTCAGGAACTACTGAACGAATTTACACCATTTAAGCAAAAGGCACATGCCTGACCTGAGGACTACCTCTTTGCCAAATTTCAAGTAATTCTGTTCAGCTGTTCGGGCTGTACCTTCGACTAAAGGTCCTATGGGAAAATGCATGGGGAAAATGCGTTTTGGGACACCCCTTTTTTCTCAGCCCCCGCTTGATGAATCACCCCGAGACTTTCAGGGTAGGAGCTGAGCGGAGTGCCCCATTAGTTTTGAAAATTTCACGAAGATAAGTCAACCGGCGCCAAAGTTATTCAAAATAGAATTTCCAGATTTCCTATGGGAACTCGGTCCTAACTATAACTATCTACTGGCCACCGCCAGTAGATAATATATATATATCTCCCGTCCCTGCAGAAGTGTCAATCACTTCCATGACTGACTCCGGTACCATCAGAGGGTTGACCGGTTTTGGGACCCGTAGTTATGTTTACTGCAAAAAAACATTTCAGCTTTATAGCCTTTCTCAAGTGTAGATCCAATCCTCCATAGAAAATAAATAGAGCAAACCAATCACCATCTTAAAAGACCTACACAACAGACTATGTTGAAGATAAATGAAACAATGACATCGATTGCGTTTTTGGTACAATATCTTTGTATGTGTTGTGTACTTCAACAATACCTTTGTAATTCATCAAGATTTTTATTTTTACAATAATATTTTCAGAATATTGGCAGTGTGTATGAAATAGCATTTGTCATATGTACTTTTGTTTTTGTTTTTCGCCTTTTCCTGACGTATTAGTGATTCTGTGAAACACATATTTGCATATCCCCAAAAATGTAACAAAAATATTCGGCAGTGTGGATATAACATCATCACTACATTTTATGCATAGCATTTTAACCTCCCACATCATTGCTATATGTACAGTGATTCATTTTATAATCTATGATGAACGTCTATGGAGTCCTCATCTTAATTCCAATTTCCAGTGCCTAATATGGCATTTGCTCCCCTGTTGTGTGATCATTAATACCAATGGTAAATTACGTCCAAGTGGGCAATGTGCATGTGTGGGCGTCTCTATGAGTATTGGGCCCCAGTGGAGACATACTAAATTGGGATCACTGACAGAATATCGACGGACAGAATATCGATCTACAGGAATAGCGAGTCTACAATATTGATGAATAGAATATCGACAGCCTATCTCTACAATGGTAAGTACAAAAGTATCAAAACCAAAATATCGTTTTTTTTTTAAATGTCTTAAAAATAATATAAACATCATTAAATAATAAATATAAATATTAAAATCATAGTTAGAATTATTTAAAAATGTTAAAAACTGATAAATAAATGTAATTAAAAAAATTAAACATACATATTTCTTTTTATACATATTAACTTAAAATACTAATAAATAATTATTTTATTTAATCATAAAATGTTAGAAACAAAAGAAAAGTTATAAATACATATATATATATATATACATAAACCTGTAATATAAATTTGCAAATAACATATATATATAATAAATTAAAATATTAAAATTAATATTTATTTAAAAAAAGAAAATTTTACACTACATTAACTATAAAAGTAGGGAAATGTTGGATAGCGTATGGGATAAAATTACTATTCCCACTACAGAAAGTGCAACAGTACGGAAAGTGTCGGATAGCGGAGGGAAAGAATTTACTATTCACACTCCAGCTAGTGCAACAGTAGGGAAAGTGTTGGATAGAAGGTGGGTAAAAGTTACTATTCCCACTCCAGCGAGTGCAATAGTAGGGAAAGTGTTGGATAGCGGAGGGGGATAATTTACTATTCCCACTCCATTGAGTGCAACAGTGGGGAAAGTGTTTGGATAGCGGGTGGGAATAATTTACTATTCCCACTCCACCGAGTGTAACAGTAGGGAAAATGTTGGATAGCGGAGGGGAATAATTTACTATTCCCACTCCAGTGAGTGCAACAGTAGGGAAGGTGTTGGATAGCGGGTGGGTAAAAATTACTATTCCCACTCCAGTGAGTGCAACATTAGGGAAAATGTTGGATAGCGGGTGGGTAAAAATTACTATTCCCACTCCGCGAGTGCAACAGTAGGGAAAGAGTTGGTTAGCGGGTGGGTAAAAATTACTATTAATTACTAATTCAAAATAGGAGAGGGGGGACCGGGAGCCTGTTAATGGCCCAGTGCCCGTGCTCCACAAGAATAATAAGTTAATCAAACAAGGGGGCACTGTTCCAAAGTGAGTGTTGCAAAGAGCCAACACGCAAAGCAAAAGGATGAGAAGACAGGAAAAAAGAGAGAAAGAGAGGGGTACCAGGTCAGCTAACAGTAGAATTTGCCGTAATAGATTCCAATATTACTGATATCTGTAGTTGTGCCATGATCACAAACCTTACAAAAATAAATTAAATACTGTACTGTCCCCCAATTTATTTCCCTGGAACCAAAGCTGACAATGGAACAGCTGCACAGGAAAGACATTTCTAGAATTTTTAGGTCACTGATACTTAATACACCTGACCCTTTAAAGGATTAGAACCCCACTGGCAATGGCACCTGGACAACCTAGAAAAAGAGGAATGGGCAAAGGGCAAAATGGTCTTTCAATCTCTAGCAATTTCTTCTTCCCTTCAACTAACACAGTTTAAATACTTTCACAGGATTTAATAAAACCCTGAAAGACTATAGCTGAAAGGTAGGAGTCAAAGCCTTAGCTGCTTATGCTGTTAATGTACTGGAGGAACCTTCTTTCCACACAGTGCTGTAAAGCCCCATAATTGAGTACTATTAATGGCAAATAGAATACACACTGGAACGAGTGGTGGGCTGACCCGTAAAAGCCAACTCCAAATTAACAGGCCTCAGAATAAGGGCGGGTTGGGAGGGACCCCAGGGGTCCTGAACCCTGGTGGCCATCATCAGTATGCTGGTGGCCATAGGGTTTATAGCCTGGTTTCCAGAGAAATAAAACAACCCAGCTTACTGGCTGATCACAGCTAAGAATACAATGTGTACATTTTATGTGGGAAAGCTCACTGAATGCTGGGAGGGATGCTAAACACGCATACGTCTCTTTAGGTGCGAACATTAGGAACTCAATTTAAATAAGAAATGCTGCTAAGAAGTGCTTGGCAGTGCCTACATTCTCCTCAGCTGGTAATAGTAAATACTGGCACTTTTATAGCACATAATACCGAAGTAAGGCAATTTCTTAAGGAGACAGGATTTGGCTGATACATGAAACTGTGGTAAGAGGAGATAAGGGGAATGTGCTACAGACGTCCGACAAGTGGTGAAGTCAAGACTAGTGGGCAAACCACATTTCTCTCCTTTCTCCACAGTCATCCACAGATACTGCTGTTCAAGTTCAAGTTTAATGTATTTGATTTAGTTCTCTACTGAGAACAGCAAATTTCGAGCAAGACATTTGTTATAAAATATACAAAAAAACATTCAGTTTATTGCTTTATTCGAGGTAAAAACTCATAAAAGCATGAAACATTTAAAACATATTTACCATCTCTTATAAAAATCTTTAAAATAATAAAACATCATAACATCAATGATATTAAAATTCATCAATAAAAATTAAAGTTCATGCAGTTGTTTAGCCAGTATAAACACGAAGAAACGAAATTCTCATTGACTGGGAGAGCGGGCAATGGTCTAAATTCTTTTCACCTAGCCTGCTATTGGGCAAGAGATTTCCTTCTAATGGCCCAAGCCCAACCCAGAAATTTAGCAACTGCCACAGCGATGAATGTTGAAGGACTGGTGCAGATAATCCTTAGAGCCATGTCACTCTCTCTCGTGCCTAGCTGTTTGCACATAGCCCTCAGCCAGACAAGTCGGGGGACTGAATAAGCCCCACACACAAAGAGTAAGTGAGCAATGGTCTCAGTACTTGTTTTACAGACTGGGCAGGCTTGAGAACTACCCTCTGCCCATCTTCCAGTTAGTGATCTAATTGGGAGAGACCCCACTCTAAGCTGGAAATATAGCTTCCTGTCCAGGGGTTTGGTTATAGTGTCCCAATAGGGCTCAAGGAAAGGGGAAGCTTTTACTTCAAGAAATAGTACCTCCATGGTAGAAGGATCGGCTTCGTTCCAGTCCCGATGTTCTACCATTTCCCAATACTTTACTTTTATATTTGCTTTAGTCGGGAACTGGGCCTCCTCTGGATTCTCCCATAGCTCATTCATGCCTAGAATCCCCAGCATTCTACGCAAATCCCCCAACCAACCTATCTAATGGAATTTATCGCAGTTAATTAAATCCAGGAAGCCCCTTGCGTAGTGAGCGAGTTCAGGGGTGACCCAGATGCGCCGCCAGTATAAAATGGGTCTTAGTCTAGCCATATCTGAAATGGCTTTCCTGCCTAACTCACAACGCAGAGGCCTCATGGGTGTACTTTTGGGGAGGCCGATGAGGTTTCGAAGAAATTTGTTCTCGGCGAGCGTTAGTGATGCTAAATTGCCATAGCCCCAAAGCTCTGAGCCATAGAGCACTGAGCTAATGGCTTTGGCCTCATATACTTGAAGTGCTGGCGCAATAGGTTTGGTCAAAGACCTTTTATGTTCAGCACCTATAGCACCAGTGTTTTGGTGAAATTTAAGAGCCGCCATTTCTGTGTGTTTCCCCCACTTTGCGCTCTTGGCTATGTGGATACCCAGATAGACAAAATCCGAAACCATTTCTACCTTTTGGCCATCCATGAGGAAGTTCCCTCTAAAGCTGGAATGGGGATTAAATGTCATGAGCTTTGTTTTAGCTACATTTACTTCTAGGCCTTGATCAATACAAAAGCCCTCAAAGATATTCAGGGCGCGCTGCAGACCGCTGGGAGTTTTGGATAGAATGAGCCTGTCGTCTGCGAATAACAGGATTGGCGTTTTCACTCCATCCAGTGTTGGAGCATCTACAGAAGCAGACAACATACGCTCCACTACTCCGTTAATGTAAAGGGAGAAGAGGATCGGGGCCATGGCACAGCCTTGGCGTACCCCCCGTTCTACCGGGAACTCGTCAGATATTTGCCCATGTCTCCCCCACTGGATCTTTGCAGAGTTTGACTCGTGCAATCTCATCACTAGCGATAGAGTTTCAAGTGGCATGCCCATCTCAGCTAAGACTTTCCATAGCAGGGAGCGAGGAACTAGATTGAAAGCTGCACGTAAGTCTATGAAGGCAGCATAAAGACTGCCCTTCGCCAGCTCTACTGTCTTCCAGTGCAGTAGCATGAAACTGGAAGATCTGGTCTATCGTGCTAGTCAATTTACGAAAACCTGCTTAGTAAGGAGATAGAACATTATTTCCTTCCTCCCAGGCTATGATTTTTGCCAGGGTCATTTTACCTACGACCTTCTGTACTGTGTCTATAAGGCTGATGGGCCGATAATTCCCTGGTAGAGTTTTGTCCCCTTTTTTGTATATAGGGATTATTACCGCCCCCAGCCAGGACTTTGGTACCGGAGCCCCTTGTGCTACTGCGTTGGCCAAATTCAAAATATACTTGCCCCAGCATGATTTCTCATAGAGAAATACATCTGCAGGCACCCCGTCAGAGCCCGGAACCTTGCCCCGTTTGACTGAATCCAAGGCCAATGCTAGATCCGCGTTGTTAAAAGGAGGAACTTGGAATATAGCATAGGGCACAGACTCCCCGTTCCTGTCCTCCGGACGGCTCCTGTATTAGGGACCAAAGTAGTCCAACCAGTTGCTCTGCGAAACATGGTTGGAAGGTGGTTCTGGGAGACCCCCTCTCCCCCATTTAACAGTATTCCAGAATAATCTGGAATCTTTTGCGGAACTGGCAGCTTTAAGATCTTGCCAGTGCTGCTCGTCCCATTGTTTCTTGGCTATGGATACACTGGACTTGTATTTCCGCCTTGCTTCCCTGACGGAGGCTGGGTCTTTAAACTTGATGGCCATCCCCAGAGAAGTTCTAGCTGCCCTACATGTGGCGTTATACCACCCTGCCACATGAGGACGACGTTTCTTGCCCGGGTGCGAGCATACTGCCCTGTAGAAATGACTCTTTATCGAGCTAAAGAATTCACAGTGCAGATTAGTAATCTCAACCATATCTGTTCTGCTCCTCGATCCCATATTCAAAATTACTTCCATGGCAGAGGTGGTAAGATCCAGATTTGTGCTAATACTTAGTAGCACCTCGTGATTAGCCACAATCTGGGGCCACTTGACTCGCCTCATGTCGTTCGATGGAATGATCTCTGCCATCGCTTCTGTTATAATATTTTGCCCCTCCAGGTCCCCCTCTCACAACAAATGAGTAATACAAAGGGGGTTGTGATCACTCTCTTGTCTGCTGACCACCCTCATATCTTTCATCAAATGCCAAATCGTTAAGCTACAAATGACATAATCAATCCGGCTTTGCCAACGGCCATTATCAAATGTGTTTGCCCCTTGTCCATCACTCAGTGTCCTACCATTCAGAGCTCTGAGCCCCCTTTCGCTGCATAAGGCGTTCATCTGAATTACTTCGACTGACCATCTACTCACAGGTTTTAAGTCCAGCTTAGGGATTCCCCATTCGGTGTCTGCATCTTCTCCTGATTGCCAGTCTTCTACTGTAAGGGGCTCAAAGGTCATGTTCAAGTCACCGGCAATTAATATGTTGTTCTCGTTTGGCTGGGCACCGATCAATTGGTCGAGTGCAGCCAAACCTTGGGATTTCCCCCCATTATGGCCTCTTCTATACAGATTATAAATATATAGGAGTTCCCCCGAAGGGATACAAAGCCTAATCAGCTGCATGTCCTTATTGCCTGTGGGGAGCTCTGCTATCTTGTCGAAGAGTGCCTGCCGAGCCCAGATGGTTAGACCCCCTTTTGGTCTTCCCTTTGGGCCTTTAACGGCCGGGACAAAAAAATTAAGGAAGCCCAAGAGGAAGAGAGGCTCGCAGGCCCATGTCTCCAGAAAAATACGGACGTCAATGTCATTTATAAACGACGCCCATTCTGGTGAGTGCATTCTGGGGCCCAAACCCGCGACATTCCACGAAACTATTCTGCCCCTGACCCTGCTGGGATCACCCCCCAGTACAGCGGTGGATAGCGGCTGGACCCCTGGGCCACTGATATTTCGCAGATCGCAACCTCCTGCTAGCTCTTTAATGGCTATGCCCAATTCATTCCTCCCACCTGGGCTGGCCACAACATCTTCTGCCAAAGGAGAGCCTACCAAGCCTGGATGTTCAGCCCCCTCCACCCTACTAGATATCTTAGGGTGGTTCCTGCCCTTTGACCGCTGTTGGACAGTTGGCAACTCTCCTGACCCGTTATGACAGGGATCGCTCGCTGCATGCTGGAAACTAGTTTGGATTAAAGGCGTGGCATGTAGTCTGCCATTGGGTAAGGATTCTGTGGTTATAAGAGGCACCTTTTGTGTGCCATCCTCGGCAGCATTTATTATGCCCCCGAAGTGCAGTCAATCTACTCCCTCCAAGCCTGATAGGACCCCGTATCGATTATAACCATTAGAGTAACGATCAATCTGCTGACGGGGAGGGTGCCTTGGATGGCCTGCTTGATATTGGAATGGTGCCCCAAAATAGTCTGCCTGATTTAGAGATGGAAGCCCAGTATGGCTATGCTGAAATTGTAGCAGGGGCATGACATTAATTACAGGGGCCACTAAACCTCTTGGATAAAAATAAGCCAAATCCTGGGTGGAAATTACACTACTGCCGTTTTGGGGGAACCAGTTTGTGATGTGTCTAACTGCTCTATTGTCACGAAAATGTATTATTACAATGTCCCCTTTTATGTCCTTTGTTCTTTGACCTAACCATGGGAGACGCATGACATATAGAATTTTGCGACTTATATTTGGTGGTAAAGGGCGATTCTGTCTGAGCCAAAATATGGTCTTATTTTTCAGTTGGTAGGCAGCTTCACTTCTACCCTCCTCTAGGGGTGGCACACCAGTAAGAACCAACAACAAGATGCAGCATGACTATGCTGTATACCCATTCGCACAGCTAGAAAAATTGCGTCGTGAATTTTTGGCATTTCATCCTCTTTATTCAAACTTGTTCTCTTGTAATCCAACTTGACATGATTGATACACGATAAAACTGGCCAAATATCTTTATGCTTCGCGTAAAATAGTTGTGCCCATCCAGGCCTCTTACTACTTTATGTCGAGACATTTGAGTCATGAAATGCAGCACACATCATACTCCCAATGCATTTAGGGCATCCTTTCTTGCCCTTGCCCTTCGTCAGGGAGGGCTGTTAAATAAAATAAAACCTATGTTACTCCTCCACATTTATGCTCCAGGGTTTCCCTCCTACCTCTCACTGTCATCCCAATCTCAATAAAATGCCCTTATAAACAACTAACTTGATCACTTGCCCTCAAAACCCTCCTTACTTAATCCAAAGTTTGTTCAACACGGTGACCTCCCCCTCTCCAACCACGTTGTTAAACCTGCCAGTAAGAACCACCACATACGGAACTGCTTCCGGGGGCAGTTCTACTGGATGCCTTTTGGGTGCAATAGACCTCACCGGCTTATCCATGCCGTTCAATTTTTGGATATTTGATGTTGGAACAGTTCTCAGAGGATTTATAATTCCACCTGCTTGAGCCCCCATGCTTTTACTATTTGCATTTGGCCCTATAGTTCTAGAGGGGGTTGCTTTCAACGGTTTTGTCTTGGCTACATTGGTTGTTATTGGTTCCTTTTGAGCCATGTTATTGTGGTCCGAAGCGGGACCGGAAAGGACTAGAGATGGCTTAGTTAGATCCTTGGTTGCCCCTTTGTTTTCCCAAATAGCCTGTTCCAAATTATCCAGTTGAGCAGCAATTCTTTTTAACCTCTCTACTAACGGAGATATGAGTGATCAAATTAACTGTTCCATGCTACCCATTAGGTCGGTAGTAGATACATCATTCAATGGTACATAAGGAGGGGTTACTACTACAGGTATTGATGGTACATTGAGAGAGGGGCTTTATAGGTTCCCAGAGTTAGAATGGCTAGACAACTTTTTCTGTGGGCCATTCCCCCTCTTTCTCTTTTTTTTCGGTGGTGGACCTTGGGCGTGAGAGATTTTAGTTTTTTTTTTGGTTTTTTGTACAGACTTCAATAGTGGCAACGGAGTATCCTGTGGAATCGAATTACTCGGGGAGGCAGAAACATTCATGGTCGGGGTGTTGGATTCTGCTAGACAAGGGGATCTATCCCGCAAAAGTAAAGGGATACTGTCACTTAGGGATAACCCACAATCCTCCCTTACACAATATGTGCTCGAGACAGGCGAGATAGCTAAATGCATCGGGCCCAGAGATGAACGCTTGTTCTTAATTAATTCTACTGAGCGTTGTCTCTCGGCCCGTCGCTCTTCGAGTGTAATTTCCCTGTCGATATCCGAGGTGGCCCTGATGACAAAGTTGTCAAGTGTACCTCGACTGACTCCTCCAGCCATTATAGACTTATCTCTAACAAGAGACGACATCACGATAATGGGATCTAGTCGTGGTCGGGACTAAGGGGGCCTAGTTCATGGGCCCTAGGACAATAGCAATAGTTTCTTCAAGTTCACCAATTGAACATTTATAACACAATGCCGGATAGGGTGTTTATAGCGTTTTACTAGCTCCACTAATATATTAGGAGTCCTTTCCGTATGTGGGAAAGTCACTTACAAGAGGGGGAGCCCAGCACGGCCTCCATCGGCCTCTGACCGCCCCGCCCTTGTCCCGGGCTTAGCGACGCGGAAGACAGAGTCGTTTTTAAAGCGGCTCCAGGTTGTGGGGAGCCGGGGAACCTGGGAGTTGTAGTCTCCCTCCTCACAGCGGCCGCGGAGAAGACAAAGGCGGCGGCGGGAGGGAGACTTGGGCAGCGACAGAGAAGCGGAGAAAGAAGGAATCACACAGGTAGGCACTGGGATTCTAGTTCAGCCCAAGACGCTTGGCAGCATATATTTATCCCCTTTCTTCCTTAGTTTTAGCGCTGAGGTGCCAAAAAGTCAACAGTCAAAAGATCACCAAGTCACTGAGGGCACCCTCCTCTCTTAAACTTCTCACCTTATTCTCACCTTTTTTTGGGGGGGTTTATTCAGACCATCGCTGCCTTTTCTTCCTTTTCTCCCTCAAAGCAGAACCGGAGTCAAATAGGAGTCAATAGGAGTCAAATAGCAGGCTTCTCAGTCCTGCTTTAAACGCCTCCAAGCGTTAGCCTCAGTGCTTCCTGCTTCCTGATGACATTGCAGCAGCAGCCGAGCAGGAGAAAAAAAAAAACTCAAAGCAAGTCGAAGCAGCTCACACGCCTCCCCCTTGCCGTCCTTGATTAGCGCGATGAAAGGGACGCCTGGCGAATCTACAGCATTGCGAAGCCCCCCGCTGAGCCTCTATGCCTCAAGCCCTCGAAACACCGGCTCACCGGGACCGGAAGCACAAAAGCGGGATGCAGGACATGGAACCAGCTCTCTCCCTTCACCCAGCAGCTGCCGCCGGTAAAACGAGCAATAATTCTTTCCTCCTCAGGTTACTCAGCGCCGTGGAGCCAAAAGCTAAGAGCCACAAGAGCCCTGCAACCCGTTCGACTGTCGACCTTCCAGGTACGGGGCGGGGCCTCTGTCGACCTTCCAGGTACGGGGCGCATCTGTTGTTTGAAACCCGTTTCCTATTAGAACTCTGTGGGCCTGGTTGAACTCGTCACATACAAACATTCAATACAAGTTTAAAAAAGTTTTAAAAAATGTAAACAGGTTATAACACACAATTTCATCTGTGGGAAATTTAAAAAGCGATTTTAGACTCTGCACGGATGCACTGTTATATCTAAATTGGATTATTTTTAAATAGCGCCTACTGGCCTCAACCAATGTCGAGTTTGGGCATACCGACAAAACATGCTTCAGATCTTGCACTCCTCCATTGCAAAGATCACATATACTGGTAGCATTTTCTTTATGGGTCCATTTAATAGTCAATGATTTAAAAGGGAGTATCCCGAGCAGCAATAAAATTATGCATCGCCGGATTCCATGCCTTAAAGAGAAACGGATATAATGTTGGACCTGCTTAAAATCAATTGATTCTGCGTAGGGTTCATAATGATGCAATTTGGAACAGTGCATAATGTCCAATTCAAAACTAATCCTCGGCGTTAGATGTTTTAAGAAAATCCTTAGTTGGGCTGGAGTCCATGATTTCAAAAGTGCACTTGTACAGTTTGATAATTTAAAAGCGATAATCAGGTTTTGGCTAAAAATGTACTTTGTAGATTCGGGCTCGAATATCTCCATTTTTAGTAAATTTCTTAAGGTGCCTTGATCTGCATGTAAAAGATTATAGGCCCGTCTTAAAATATTGGTGATGGCTCTGGCCAAAGAGCTGACTAGAGAAAATTCCAAACACAGTGCTTGTGCAGGGAAACTTGTTGGACCTGAATCAATTTACGAAGAATTTTCCCTTCTTTAGTTTGGATTTGATGCCACTGGCTAATTGGGATGTATTCCACAGCATACGATACGATAGGGGAAAGCTTCGAACTATAGACCTGCAATAAGGAAAATAAATGCCTTTGCCCGGAAGAGTAATATAAACATTGAAGCGCCCAAACGTCAACATCTGCTTTACGACTCAAGTGCTGCAGGTGAGGGGAGTTTTGTAATGATTGAGTGAATATTCGCCCCAAATAAATATATTATTTTACCACTTTTAGCGATTCACCTCCCAATGTCCAATTGAATTTTGTATGTTTTTTTTCCCTGAATGGTATTACTTTCGTTTTTGTTGTGTTTGGAACCAAAACATTTTATTTTGTATATCTCGTAAGCACTTCTAAGTTCAATAGCAGCCCTTGAGTTATCAATCAATCAATCATTGACATTTATAAAGCGCGCTACATACCCGTAGGGTCTCAAGGCGCTGGGGGGGGGGGGGTGCCGCTACTGCTCGAACAGCCAGGTCTTCAGCTTCTTCTTGAAGGAGAGGTGGTCTTGGGTCAGGCGCAGGTCGGTCGGGAGGGAGTTCCAGGTCTTGGCGGCCAGGTAGGAGAAGGACCTTCCTCCTGTAGTCGCTCTTCGGATGCGGGGGACGGCGGCGAGGGCGTGGTTGGCTGATCGGAGGTGGCGTTTGGGAGCGTAGAAGTTGACTCGGCTGTTGAGGTAGCTCGGGCCTTGGTCGTGTAGGGCTTTGTGTGCGTGGGTGAGGAGGCGGAAGGTGATTCTTTTGTTGACGGGGAGCCAGTGAAGGTCTTTCAGATGTCCGGAGATGTGACTGGTTCGTGGGATGTCGAGGATGAGTCTGGCTGAGGCGTTCTGGATCCGCTGGAGTCTCTTCTGGAGCTTGGCGGTGGTACCGGCGTAGAGGGCGTTGCCGTAGTCCAGTCGGCTGGTGACGAGGGCCTGGGTGACGGTCTTCCTGGTCTCGGTGGGGATCCACCAGAAGATCTTCCGTAGCATGCGAAGGATGTTGAAGCACGCCGAGGAGACGTTGTTGACTTGCCTGGTCATGGAGAGGGAGGAGTCCAGGATGACGCCCAGGTTTCGTGCATGGTCTGTCGGTTTGGGTGCGGTGCCCAGGGCGGGAGGCCACCAGGAGTCGTCCCAGGCGGAGGGTGAGGAGCCCAGGATGAGGACCTCCGTCTTGTCCGAGTTCAGTTTCAGGCGGCTGGTCGTCATCCACTCGGCTACCTCTTTCATCCCTTCGTGCAGGTTGGCTCTGGCGGCGGCGGGGTCGTTGGTCAGGGAGAGGATCAGCTGGGTGTCGTCGGCGTAGGAGATTATGCTGAGGTTGTGTTTGCGTACGATGGCCGCGAGGGGGCTCATGTAGACGTTGAAGAGGGTGGGGCTCAGAGATGATCCTTGGGGGACGCCGCAGATGACTTCGGAGGCCTCTGACTTGTACGGTGGTAGGCGGACTCTCTGTGTTCTTCCGTCGAGGAAGGAGATGATCCATTCCAGCGCCTTGTCCTGGATGCCGATGTTGCTGAGGCGCCGTACTAGGGTGCGGTGGCAGACCGTGTCGAATGCCGCGGAGAGGTCTAGGAGGATGAGGGCCGCTGTTTCTCCATTGTCCATCAGGGCTCGGATGTCATCGGTGGCGGCGATGAGGGCGGTCTCGGTGCTGTGGTTGGCTGGCAGCTCTCCGTTTACTAAAACCATCGTAGGAGGTGACTTTAATTGCACCTTCGAACCTTTATCCAGAGATGACTCCCTGGGAATCGAGGAGGAAGATTCTAGATGGTCTATTCCGGCCTTGACATTAGCACCAATCAGAAAATGGTCTCCGAGGGCAATTCAGATAAATGCCCTGACCTTGCAACACAATCTGAGAGCATTAAATGGTAGAACAAGCTCAGATCCAGACGGGGCAATTACCTTGAATAGGCTTAATGGCCCGTCAAGAATAGATTATATTTTACTTGACGTTAATCTCTGGAGAGAACTAATCGACATGGAGGTAATACCATCCCAGGACAGTGATCATAACCCCCTCTGCACAAAGTTAAGGTGGGGATTAAAAATGGAAAATAGAAATAAAATCCCACTAATGCAAACTAAAGAGGTTGTCCCGTACAATTCTAATCGCCGGCTGAAATGGGAGAGGGTTTCATCCCAGGAAGGGACCTTAGACAAGATTATTGAGTACTTAGTAGAGATGACTGCAGACCTAGAGCAACTTGTAGCCGCAAAAGAAAATGTACAAGGCCTTTCATTCCCCCTAGTTTATAAAAACGTGATAGAGAAAGTGGGCCAATATTTTATTACACAGGGAGGTAGCTCTAGACAGAAACATACTCAGGTAA
Source organism: Triturus cristatus (assembly GCF_964204655.1). Lineage (NCBI taxonomy): Eukaryota > Metazoa > Chordata > Amphibia > Caudata > Salamandridae > Triturus > Triturus cristatus. Next base: position 574,682,908 of record NC_140582.1, on the reverse strand, counting down.
AAACAAGTAATCCCTGGTATACGGCTCAATGTAGGGGCAAAAGGAAGGCGTTAACTGCAGCTTTGCTTAAAAAGAATCCTTCACTAGTTAGAGCGGCTAGGAGGGATTATGCCAGGTCACTAGTGATAGCGAAACGGGATTGGGAAGAACAACACTAGCAGAACCTTAAAATTGCTTCCCTGAGTAAGAATTCCTGCATATTCGGGGATTTAATTAATAAAGGCAGGAGAGGGAGATCGGAACCCATCGCTAACCATATAACAGAACAACAATGGTTTACACATTTTTATGATCTGTACTGTGGCTTAGATGAGCCAAGCCCTCCATCTCTAACTATGGATACTGATTATAGAGTATCTATGGTTCCTGAGGATCCCTTCTCTATTAACGAGGTTAATACGGCTATTAAACATCTAATCCCGGGAAAGGCGGCAGGTCCTGATGGGATACCTGGGGATCTTCTCCTAAATGACCCAGTAACTGGGGCTAAACTGATCTCCCTAATAATGAACCTGATTTTATGAGGCCACTCTGTCCCGGACTCTTGGAAGGGAGCTGAGGTGGTAACAGTGTTTAAAAAGGGGGCGAGGGATGACCCTGCCAACTACAGACCGATCAGTCTGATAGATGTGGTCCAGAAGGTGGTTGGCAGGGTCATTATATCCAGGGTGGGGTCATGGATAGAAGGAAAAAATATCCTGTCCCATTTCCAAGCGGGTTTTAGGCAGAAGGTGGGTATGGTGGATCAGATCTTTCAATTTTTCGCTATTTACTGGAAGGTCGTGACCATTGGGAAGGGCAGCTTGTACTTGGCGTTCATAGATCTTAAATCAGCTTTTGATCTGGTCCCACGTGATAGACTATGGAATGTTTTACAAAAAATGGGCTTTCCTATCACCCTCCTGGAATTAATTAAGAAATTGCACGAGGGGAATTATGCAAGGATTAGATGGGGTACTCAGGGCCAGTTGACAGAGAGAGTGGCCGTGGGGAGAGGAGTCCGTCAGGGATGTGTAATGGCGCCGACCCTTTTCTCCCTTTTTGTGAATGGAGTGGTGGACCACTTGAGGGAAGACCCAGCAGACGCCCCGTCCCTGGCGGGGGAAAAAACACCTACCCTGCTCTTTGCGGATGACACCCTCCTGATTTCTAAAACTCCAACTGGCCTACAAAAACTGTTGGACCGCTTTAGCTCGTTTTGTGTGGATAGAGGTCTCACTATCAATACTGTCAAAACAAAGCTTATGGCCTTCTCGCCAGCAAAGAGATTTAATAATAACATCTCCCTTAATGGTACCCTATTGAAGTTGGTAGATTTATTTGACTATTTGGGTGTAAGGGTTAATAGCCAGATGAATTGGAAGGATCATTTGGCCAAAATGCTCTTAAATCATAAACGAGTATCTGGAGCAATTCTGCGGGAGCAGCGAGAGTCCACGAGTAAACCCGTTGCCCCGGCTCTTTTGATATACGAAGGTCAAGCACTGCCCTCGGCACTCTATGGATCTGAGCTGTGGGGTTTTGAGAACACAACCAATCTGGTGAGCTCAGAAAATAAGTTTCTGAGAGAATTGGTGTCACTCCCCTCCTCCACCCCGGTAAAACCATTACATCTAGACATGGGTAGGCGTCTATTAAAAGATATAGTCTGCCTGCGCCCGTTACACTTTTGGGTTCGTCTTAGGAGATTGCCAGAACTCTCTAACTATGAAGCTGTCTTAGAGGAACTAATTTCACTTAATTTGGGTAATAAGATTAAGTGGCTGAGTAAACTTAAACAGCTGGTTTCAAACTTAGGGTTGATTGAAATATGGGCTAGCCAATTACCACCCTCCAAGGAAGTCATGAAGAAATTATATTGGAACTGGGTACAGGAGGAGGCTATACGCAGTGGCAAAGGGGGCACCCTTACAGAGCGGTTTTTAGAGTTTAAACCCGAAAGGAAACTTGAACCGTTCCTTGATTTCATACAAAAACCCTTGGATAGATCACTCTATCTAAAACTAAGGTTCGGGACCCTCCCGGTGTATGAATTTACTGCCGGGTGGAATAATTCAAGCTCTATAGTAAAATCGTGCCCTGGATGTGCAGCACCCAAGGAATCGGTGGCTCATTTTCTTTTTGCTTGTCCTGCTTACAGGGGTGCAAGAAAGTTATGGCTTAAACCAATATGTAGGGAGCGGGGTCTAAGGTGTCACAAGATGGCCTTGCGGGTTTTTACTACTGATACGTCTTCCCTAGTCATGGTTTGTGGGATAGCCAAATTTCTGGGCAGCGCCTGGCAGACCCGCATGCGCAGGATAAAACAAACCCCTCAATGATGTTTATATGAAATATGATATGATGTTTTTACATGGTTATGTATTTAGTTTTAATATAAATCTTGTTTTAATGATTTTTGTAAATTTTATGTACTTTGTACGCATGACTGGATTGGCGTTGTTTTATCTGTATAGCATGTTACTTTTATGATGACATTTTTTATCGAATAAAGCTACTTACTTACTTACTTCTAAGTTCCTTTGTAATCTGAATGGGGTGAGATCAAGTATTACCACATCATTGGCGTACATCAATATGTGGATTTTACACAATGAAATCTTCGGAGGGAAGTTAAAAACCTGCAAAAAACTGACCGGAAGGTCACTGAGCTATAATGAGAAGAGGATGGGAACCAGCAGGCAACCTTACCTAAGACCATTTGGTGTGGCTATTGGGCAAGTAAGTCCCTTTTTTTTCCCATTTGTACTTGGCACCAAGTTTCTGAGTGGAATGAAATAATTAAATGTTTAACAATTCCCTGACTTCTGAGCTTGTTCCAGAGTTTGGGTCTGTCCACTCTATTGAACGCCGTTGTGAAATCAACGAAGACAGCAGAAACGACCTGCGATTTTAAAACCACATATTTGGCGATAGTTGTCTGTAACACTGCTATGTTATCCGTTGCAGAGTGTTTCTGTCAGGACACGGCCTGATTGAAAGGGATCACTCCTGTAGAAAAGGCCAAGTCTTTGAGGTGGTCCAGGACACTTGCCGCAAAAATCTTCCCTATTGCGTCCAGCAATGCGATCTGTCGATAGTTACCTGGATGCAACCGAGATCCCTTCTTGTAGATTGGGATCATAATGCTCCCCTTCCATGGTTTGGGTATTTTCCCGATAAAGTAGCAATGAGAGTAAAGTGGTGGTAGAAACTTACTCCATTGGTGCTAGAAACTTACTCCAGACACTGCTGTTGTAGTAAGCACATTTCATGGTACAGTTTCTCAATTAATTTCACCCTCCAAAGGAGAAAGTGAGAGCAGTAAAACAGAAACACTGCCCTCATTCCAAGCTTCTGGGCACTAACAAGACCCATATACTGCCACCTCCCTCTCGCCCGCCCCAATGACAGTGAACATAAGGGATAGGCAGTGTCAGCAGGAGTCGAGCACTGCCTACATCACAAAACAACAAGAGATATAAAAGAAGAAAGGTACCTTTTAAACAGAAGATGCTGTTTATTAGTGTCGAACAGAGGGCCATTCTGAAGTGGTGTAGCAGGGATGAAAAGGGTCAATCAATCAATCAGGGGTTTGGTAGAACGCACTACTCACCCGCGGGGGTCTCAAGGCGCTGGGGAGGGTGGAGTGAGCAGCTCCGTTAGGGTCATTCGAAGAGCCAGGTCTTGAGGTCCCTTCTATATATGCCAATATATACAAGGAAAACAGTCCCTCTTGTAAGTAAAATACAACCTTAATTGGTTTGATGTGGACCATGCACTGCACTGAGCCCTGCTGCACTGGCTCTTACTGTACCAATGACATGTAATCCCCATAATTCTGAAATTCACATTTCTGATGACATTGGTATGCCAATGGTAACTGGACTGAATATGGCATATCGCTTACAAAATTATTATTTTAAATGCCATTTAGTAGGATTTACCACAATGTGCGTGAGTGCGTGGATTCCAGACGAATGACTGTCACTGGTTCTGATCTTCGCAGTCACTCGTCAATGCCCTGCGTCTGCTGGAGAAACGCACAGTATATCAGTATAATTTGATATTTTACAGCGCATGCTTGTATTTTCAACCGAGAGTTTCGGAGTGTGGGCTGGCATACAGAAGGAGGGTGTGTCGGTGGTTGCGTGTGGACACTGCTCAGAGGAAGGGGGGGAGCACTAACTGATGGAACATTCAATTTAAACTGTGTTATTACAATGTCTTTCAGTCGACAGCACAAATAAAAAATGCATAACAATAATTGAATATGCACAACAATTTAAGGGATATTAACCATTTTCCCAGATGTTTAAAAAAATCGCTCTACTTTTTCACTTGAAAATAACTTTAGCTTCACAGTTCACGTTGTGCTCGTCTTTTGGAAACACCCACGTGGTAAGAAAGGTCTGTTCACCAAGTGGAATTGTTTGTGGTCATCACATGCTACATACACTCTGGGAAGAAAGCAATTGTTTGCCAGCGCACGGGCTGCTCGGCACCACTTTCAGCTTTTAGTTTTACTCCGTTCGTCATGGTGCGTGCGTAAGTCAGATCCTGCACAAAGAGTCCTGCAGGGCTCGATCTGTTGTGTTCCTCATAAAACTCTGTGTGAGAGGCCAGATGTCGCTCGGTTTGGGCAGTGACGTTCTGCTCTGCGTCGGAACAAGACATTCCTGGTACGTTCCTTGCACATCCTGTTCTGACTGTGAATAGGGATTTTAAGTAAAAGGTCCTTTAAATCACCTGACCTTGAAAAGAAATCTCCACCAATTTTTATTGCAAAACTGTGCAAAGAAAAGATTGCATTGCCTTACCCCAAGATGGTAAATAATGTGTCATGATTGGGTCATGCTCGGGCTTGCTTACACTCTAGTCCAAAAAAGCCTGATGCAATGTAAAAAAAAAAGTAGAGGTTACTTTCTGCATACAAGGCATGTATGACACAAAGAATGAATGCGATTTCAGAGTGTGCTCTTCAAATGTAAAATAGTCCCTCATGCATTGTGGTAGGTAATGGAAGGATGCACCCCATCTAATCTGACCAATGTTAGGCCGAAATGTTCCTGGGCGGGAGAATCCCAAAAATAGGGAGGAAAGCCGTCAAATCAGGAGCATGGAAGTGAATTGAGCAAGGTGCTAACCTAAGGCCACCTCTATGTATATAGGTCCAGCCAACAGACAGCTGAAGCTATCCGCAGAAAAGATCTAAAATAGAGTTCCATGACATCATCAGTGGAATGATAAAACATATCCAATCAAAAGCTAGAGTAAACAAGCTGTGCTCAAGAGGTGGGACAAACACAGAACTTGACAAAAAGTCATTTAATCATGATCAAGGGATGACACAAGGCTTACTCTGCGCAGTATTTTATAAAATATTGTCTGCAACTGACAGTTGAAGCTTTCTGTAGCTAGGCCACAAAAAATTCGAAGTCAATGAAGCCAAAATCGTAGGGGTGGGCGCGCTCCTTCTCTGGCCCTGTTGATCACTCCATTAACAACCAATGCTCAATTAAAGTGCATCCTGAAACATTACAGGATGAGACCAATTCACCCTTCTTGAAACACACCCTTCTACCTACCAGAGTTGTCAGGCATATTGTAATAAGTACATAAGGTACTCTTTGCACTAGGCGATATTGTCAGCAGTACATGGTGTGACATGTTCTCAGAGTGTGCTTGGATCCAGCTCTGATTCATGCTATTCAGCTCCATTTTCTACTGAATCAGAACCATTCTTCAGCGGCATGAATGGGTTACTTTGCATTTCCACAAGCTGCTCAATTGCAGCAAACTTCTTATAAGTAGCCTGGGCTTCAGATGGCCTTTTAGGTTTTGTAAGGCACCGTTTGCCCCTCTGTCAGCAACAGCGCCTGCCAAAAGGTATCCCCATCGTCTCATCGTCTTTTCCTACATGTACCATGTAGGAAAATGACCCTTTTTGCGTGGTCACCACCCGCTTTTTGCTAGATTTTTCGACTTGTCCGGTGTATGTGCTCTGACCCCTAAAAACATGTTAAATTGGTGTATATCTAATTGGCATTTTTGACTTACATAAGTCCCTAGTATATGGTACAAAATATCTTAGGGCCAGTAAGGTAAATTTCGCTAGTGGACTACAGCACATATTGTGCCACCAGCATGGTGACAATGCAAACCATGACTGCAGGCTGGCCACCAGCACCTTGGCTGTGCAGGTTTAAACTACAAATTTGAACCAATTTTGAGAAGCCTAAACCCTCCTTTTAAATATGAATGTCATCCCTATGTTGGCCTTAAATGCCTTAAGGCAGGGTACATGATATTTAAAAGTAGGGCATTAAAAGCTTAATGTTAAGTGGCAATCCCCTCAAAGCTATTTTCACAGTAGCAGGGATAGCTGTTCCATAGAACCACATTGAGATTCTTTATTAAAGTCAATATAGTTATCTATAACCAGATAAATAGGTAATTCTTGTACTTTTTTAAATAGTTATTGCCAATCCAATTTACATTGATAAAGATGGATTTGTTACAAATATTTTATAAAAGGTATTTTGAATAAGTTACAGATAGCCTGCCTAAAGCCACAAAAAGCCCATCTACCTGAGCTTCCAACTGTCACCCAGGAGCTGAATAGCTCATTGATTAGGTGTAAATGGGCTGCCAGAGCTGAGACAAAAGCCTCGGGTGTGGGAAGCAGTTGACCTTCTTCCGACAGGATAGCCTGGGGGCTGTGCCCACCCCTTTGCATATCTCCAAAGAATGCCTACCCTGTAATTGTCAGGTTTAGTTCACACCTGGGCCTGTTTCCCTTTTGTCTAACTAGACAGACATATGCCAAAAAATAGAGAAGGGGGGGAGGGGAACAGGAGCTGGTTCAAGGTCCAGTGCCCGTACTCCAGGGGTTGAGTCTACATACAAAAACAGTTGGGCACTGTTCCTAGGGAGGGGTGCAGAGTGTCACTCACTCCCTTGAAAAGAAGAAACAAAAAGAGAAAAGAAGAAAGAAAAAGAATTAGGTATCCTAGGTCTAGGACTCCATAGTGACAAGGGAGAACAAATCTTGTTCCTTGTTGCCCTCACACACCCCGAAGGATGTCATGCTTCATCATTGAGTAGTTGCTCCTCGTTGGGCCAGCGCTGCAATGCCCTACGGGTCCCTTAGTTGGAGAACTTCTGCGAACTGCCGTTTGGTGCATGCGAGTGTGCGGGGGGGGTCCTAAGTGAATAGTGAATGCATGCGTGCAGTGATCTAAAATTGACTAAGGGGTACCAGAAAAATATATTTGAATGTGGCGGTACCCTTGCCAAACTAAAAAAAAACCCTTAGGTTATGCGTTACCTTGCGAGGCGTAATGTGCCTGGGTAACTTAAACAGTCAACATGTTTCGCTCCTCCATGGTCCCATAGGATCCGTGGCGCTTCTTCAGGACCAGTGCACCTAGTGTAGTGTGTAGTAGGGGTGGGCGGAATTTGCGAAATCCACTTTCGCAAATTATCGCAAAAATGTTAAAAATGATCGTAAACACGTGGAAATATCGCGAAGATGCAGAAGTTTTTTGCCCGCATGTTCGCGAGATTTTCTGCATGGTTGCGGCTCGCCAACTTACCCATGTGGTTGCTCGCGGGCGCGGCCATCTTGTTTTCAGTTGTCTCGCGGTGCATGATCGCGAGAAGAAAGACGTGATCGCACGACGCATGACGTCACTGCGGGCGCGAACTGTCACGAGACAGCGCAAATGGCTAAAAACAATACAACATCTCATGGAGAACGTGACCGGACCAAGAAAACTTGTCGGCGAATGCAGGGATTCAGGCAAGGCGATCGCGCGTGCGCGAGAATGTATTATTTTACAGTGCGAGCAAGAACCAAATTATCGCTAAGCTGCGGAATGCGGAAATTTTGACATTTTCGCGCTTTCCGTGGAATGCGAAAATGTCAAATTATCGCAATTTCCGCGAACGGAACGAAATTTTCGCCCAGGCCTAGTGTGTAGTGCATGTGAAAACAAATTTTAAATCAAGAGGATCAGTCACCCTCTAAATGACCAGTGCAAGGCCCAACGTGTGAGTCCTACAGGTGGGCTACAACTTAATAGTTGAAACTGCTGTCTGATCATCTGCCTAGGAGAAACAGAATGAACACAAAGAAAAAACATATATCAGGCAAAGAACACAGTTTTGTAGCATGCCAAATATATAGGTTGTGTGACAGAATGTAGGATGCATTTTGTAGGCACATGAAAGCTAGGGCTGATAGATATTACCAAAGTGACAGATGTACAGGAGCGGCCCTAACACGGGGGCGGGTAGCGGGTACCGTGCACAGCTCACACACAATCAGTGTCTCGTGTCGTGCAATAATACCGCCGCCCACCCCCGAGCATGCCGCAGCCAGGACAGTGCTAAATTGTCGGACAGCCCATGCTTATTCCACAAGACAGGCTGGTCATGGCAAGCACCTGTCACACACAAGTTAATTACACCCAAAAGAGCGTGATTAGCGAGTGCTGTTCCTGGTGTAATATTCATGAGTGCGCAGTGCAAGTATTGTCCAATTACAATCCGTTGCATTGAGCACGAATACTGCCATCCCTTCTAGTATGTAAAAAATAATAATGAATGCATTGCGGTACCCTTACCTAAAAGCCGTCGGAGAAGTAGTCCATGGGCTAAGACCGCGGGGTGCCCGCACCTTACTGGGCTAGGGAGTGAGGAAACACATAAGGCACAAGAGGAGAGCGCATCAGATTTTAGAAGTTAACCCGATCATGCTGACCGGCATACAGCGGACCTACTGTTTCAAGTAGCAGAGATTTTACTCACCCACTGACTCGTGAACCGGGTCGTAGCACACCAACCCCGTCCTCACGTCTGCCCGAATGCTGAGAGGGACAGGCAGGGATCATACTCTCATAGTTGCCTTGATTGGGAAGGCGGGCTGTCCCTACATCTGGTAGGAGTTGTCATGCCGGGTCGTGGTGCGTCTACGTGCGGGGTGGTGCGCATGCGCATTAATATTCCAGCGGCGTGTGAGGGATTGCGCATGTGTACCAAAGTAGTGTTTTCAAATTGGTGTAATTAATCAAAGATGGATTCTGCTAGTTGAGCGAAAAGAGGGATTGCTCGGTATTTGGTTTACGGTGAGCCAAGGCTTACTGAGCGCCATGAAAACCGTTTCAGATTAAAACAGTTTCTGATAAAAAACCCCATAGGGACGTGATCACTCTGAACCCAGTGTTAGTATAGACACCATGGAAGTGTATGGTTCCACATCATCACATAGCCGTAGGGTCTGATGGCCACCTAGTGGGACAGTGTTGGTAGAGTGGTGTGCTTCCGCAATGGCATCACCCTCATGTATAGAGGCAGCTATGTAAAAGTACCAACTCCAACGGTATAAGGAGTGCACTACCCAAATATGTCACATAGAGAGTGGGTCCATAGGACAGGAGAAGCGAGAGATGCATGTGTAGGGGTCAAAGTTCACTCCATGGTATCTCATCGTTCAGGCCATGGGAGTCAGTATGGAGCCGGTGAACCCACCGTTGCTCATGTCGTAGTAAGGAGGCACTGCTCCAACCTGGATTGGCTTCTAAGTTGGTCCACCGTAGCTCTTCACAGGAATGTTTCTTCTCAATAAAGTGATTTGTCATTCTGGTAGCTGATCGGCCGCGCCTGATTGTGCTCTTATGCTCACTAATTCTTGTTTTGATAGGTCGAGTCATCATGCCCACATATCTAAGTGGGCATGGGCAAGTCAGCAGGTAAACACAGTTGGCGGTATTACAGTTCGTATGTTTTCGCTGTTCCCGTTCAACATCGTTTAGAGTTAGTGTTTTTGTGTGACTGGTTTGTGGGCAGGCAGCGCAATTTCCACAAGGGTAATGGCTGACAACAGGTGGCAAATTCCATAGAGTAGCATCCTGCGTTTGCTTCTTTTTTCGTGGTCATGTGTTAACTAGTTGATCTCGGAAATTCGTGGTGCGTTTGAACGCAAAACGCGGTGGTTCAATATGTAAGGAGTCAGTGTTCAGAATCCTCCAGTTATGCCTCATGATGTTCTTAAGTTGGTTCGACAGTGGAGTGAAAGTCGTGACACATGTCATCACATTACTAGTCGGTGGTACTCTTGTCTCAAGCAATTCCTAGCGATTATTGTTCCTAGCGCGCTTCCTAGCCTTCCGTATGACCTCGCTGGGCTAGTGCCTGTCCAGTAAATTGTTTGTCAGGCGGGTAGGTTGAACATCAAAATCAGGTAGACTGCTGCAATTTCGGCAAAGTATCAAGAATTGGCCTTAAGGGAGATTTTCCCGTAAGGCTTGGGGTGATAGCTTTTAAAGCTGAGGAGGCTGTTGCAGGCAATCATCTTCCTGTATGTCGTCGTGTGTAGGTGTCCGTTATCCAGGGTAATGAGCAGGTCTAGAAAGGATATGGCCTTGTCATTAGACGTCTTGGTGAAGCGCAAATGGGCATCCAGGTTATTGATCTATTCATGGAATATGACCGCATTTTCCTCAGTCCCTTTCCAGAGGACGATGACATTGTCAATGTACCTCTTCCAGGTAACCATGTTCTCTTGGAAGGGATTGGTGTCAGAGAAGATGTTGGCGGCTTCAAAATGCGACATATACAGTCCTGCCAGACTCAGCGCGAAGGTGCTTCCCATGCACGTGCCCTGTACTTGGTGATAGATGGTTGTCTCATACTGTAAAAAATTATTTTTCAAGGCGATGGTAATGACATCAATGATGAAATCGGCTGGTGTATTTGTGGGGATGGTTGTGCCTCGTACTAGGCTACTTACTACCTCGATGGTGATGTCCTGGGGTATGTTAGTGTATAACACCTCCACATGTAGAGTGAGAAGTAAATTGATTTCCAACATATTGTTCTCAATGATGTCCTGTATCAAATTAAGGACATCACGCGTGTCCTTGAGGTATGCTAGTGTGGCTTGGACCAATGGCCGCAAAAGTGGTCACTGAATTGGCTGAGAGGCTTGAGTAAAGACCCTATGTCTGAAACAATGGGGCGACCTGGCGGGGGGATGGTCCCTTGTGGATCTGAGGGAGAAGATAGAAATACGGCATCCCGGGATTCGTATTCACCAGGAAAGCGGCTTCCCTTGGAGAGATACACCCCCCATTAACGGCCTCATTGACCATGATCCAGATCATCGTGAGTAACCGCTCCGTGGGGTCGGCCTCAAGTCTCTGGTAATACTGGGTGCTGCTAAGTTGCCGTGTACATTCATTCTCATAATCCTTGGTGTCGAGGATAACCATGGCACCCCCTTTGTCCGCGGGCTTGATGATGATCGTGTCGTCATCATTGAGTGATTTCATTGCATCCCAGAGCTTGTTAGGCATATTGTTTTTTCTCTTCCACTGGTTGGCCTCTTTTAGCACAGCTTTCTCAAACGTCAGTACCTCGCTGGGGACCATGCCTGTCATTGGGGTGAACTTGGACGGTTGTCTCAGTCCCGAGTCTTCACATTCCGTGGTCCGTGTGTCATTGAAAAAGGATCTTATCGGATCTTATGGAACAGTTGATGGAGCTCCTCATTCATCCGAAAAATATCCTCTTTTGGGGTTGGTACAAATCCCAGGCCAAGTTCCAGGGCTGTGACCTCCTCAGCAGTCAGGTGTCTCTTGGAAAGGTTCACTATTAGTTTATTTGATTTGTCGTGCTCCTGGTTGTTCTCGGTGGAGCCTCCATGTCTCGACACTGTACCTGCTTGTTCCCTCTTCTTCTTCCTCTGCCTCTTCCCATTCCTCTGTTCTGAAAAGGAGGGGGAGGGTGTTGAAAAAACGGTTGTTGAAAACTTGCTTGGTGTCCAGGGTATGCTGGATAACACGTGGGTCCTTGTGGGGGGTATGGTTGGTTTGGGTAGCCGTACATCGGTGGAAGTGTGGGGATGGAGGAGTAACTGTGTGCTGGAGTTCCTTCCATAGCTGTTCCAGCTAGAGTTACTGCTGGATGTTCGCCCTGAATTGTTGGAGGATGCTGAGCCGTCATCCGATGAACCGTTATTTTCCAGTGGTTGGAAGTCTTCCTTGGTGTATGGATAGACCTTATCCCTATCAAACTTTTTGATATCCTTTTGTAATTTAGAGATCTTCTGTTGCAGAAGGTAGTCCATGTGATCGGACATCTCAGCGTTGATCTGAACCAAACGGGTTTTGAAGGCGGATATGCTGATCCCTGTTTTTAAGCCGCCCTCGGCTATGTTGATTTTTATGATCAAGGCTTCAAAGAGGCGTTTGGCAGTTCCGATGATCAGGATAATCCAATCGCGGGTGCACTTCCACGCTATTTGAATCCACTCCCGCCTGAAGATCAAATTGTCTAGGAAAATTCTAGGTGCGTTCCGTACTAGCAAGCCGTTGGGTGCTGTATTCGCTCTTAGGTATTCCTTGAGTATAGTTAACTTCTAAAATCTGAAGCGCTCTCCTCTTGTGCCTTATGTGTTTCCTCACCCTCTAGCCCAGTAAGGTGTGGGCACCCCACGGTCTTAGCCCATGGAGTTCTTCTCCGACTGCTTTTAGGTAAGGGTACTGCAATGCATTTATTGTTATTTTTTACATACTAGAAGGGATAGCAGCATTCGTGCTCAGTGCAACGGATTGTAATTGGACATACTTGCACTGTGCACTCATGAATATTACACCAGGAACAGCACTCGCTCACCACGCTCTTTTGGGTGTAATTAACTTGTGTGTGACAGGCGCTTGCCATGACCAGCACGTCTTGCAGAATAAGCACGGGCTGTCTGACAATTTATCGCTGTCCTGGCTGCGTCATGCTCGGGGTTGGGCGGCATTATTATTGCACCACACCAGACACTGACTGTGTCTGAGCTGTGCGCTGTACCCTCTACCTGCCCCCGAGTTAGGGCCACCCCTGTACATCTGTCACTTTGGTAATATCTATCAGCCCTAGCTTTCATGTCCCTACAGAATGCATCCTACATTGTGTCACACAACGTATATCTTTGGCATGCTACAAAACTGTGTTCTTTGCCTGATATATGTTTTTTCTTTGTATTTCTTCTCTTTCTCGTAGGCAGACGATAAGACAGCAGTTTCAACTATTAAGTTGTAGCCCACCTGTAGGACTCACAGGTTGGGCCCTGCACCGATCATTTAGAGGATGACTGATCCTCTTGATTTAAAATTTGTTTTCACTTGCGCTACATACTACACTACGTTCACTGGTCCTGAAGAAGCGCCACGGATCCTATGGGACCATGGAGACGCGAAACTTGTTGACCAATTAAGTTACCCAGGCACATTACGCCTCGCTAGGTAACACATAACCTAAGGGTTTTTTAGTTTGAGAAGGGTGCCACCACATTAAAACATATTTTTCTGGTACCCATTAGTCAATTTTAGATCACTGCACGCACGCATTCACTATTCACTTAGGACCCCCCCTGCACACTCGCATGCACCAAACAGCAGTTTGCAGAAGATTTCTGACAAAGTGACCCTTCGGGGGACCCGTAGGGCATTGCAGCGCCAGCCCGACGAGAAGCAACTGCCCAATGATGAAGCATGACATCCTTCGGGGGGTGTGAGGGCAACAAGGAACAAGATTTGTTCTTCCTTTTCTTCCTTTTCACTATAGAGTCCTAGACCTAGGGTACCTAACTAGACAGACAGACACCCATTCTACTGGGGGAGGAGCTTCCCCCAGAACTGATTTTGAGTGACCACAGGGAGGGTCTGCTCATTTACCTGGCCACACCTCGAGGGTGGGCACAGAAAGTCTGAAAGGGGAGGAAAGGTTCTTTGCCTGACATATGTTTTTTGTTTGTATTTATTCTCTTTCTCCTAGGCAGACGATAAGACAGCAGTTTCAACTATTGAGTTGTAGCCCACCTGTAGGACTCACAGGTTGGGCCCTGCACCGATCATTTAGAGGATGACTGATCCTCTTGATTTAAAATTTGTTTTCACTTGCGCTACATACTACACTACGTTCACTGGTCCTGAAGAAGCGCCACGGATCCTATGGGACCATGGAGGCGCGAAACTTGTTGACCAATTAAGTTACCCAGGCACATTACGCCTCGCTAGGTAACACATAACCTAAGGGTTTTTTAGTTTGAGAAGGGTGCCACCACATTAAAACATATTTTTCTGGTACCCCTTAGTCAATTTTAGATCACTGCACGCACGCATTCACTATTCACTTAGGACCCCCCCTGCACACTCGCATGCACCAAACAGCAGTTTGCAGAAGATTTCTGACAAAGTGACCCTTCGGGGGACCCGTAGGGCATTGCAGCGCCAGCCCGACGAGGAGCAACTGCCCAATGATGAAGCATGACATCCTTCGGGGTGTGTGAGGGCAACAAGGAACAAGATTTGTTCTTCCTTTTCACTATAGAGTCCTAGACCTAGGGTACCTAACTAGACAGACAGACACCCATTCTACTGGGGGAGGAGCTTCCCCCAGAACTGATTTTGAGTGACCACAGGGAGGGTCTGCTCATTTACCTGGCCACACCTCTAGGGTGGGCACAGAAAGTCTGAAAGGGGAGGAAAGGTTCTTTGCCCGATATATGTTTTTTGTTTGTATTTCTTCTCTTTCTCCTAGGCAGACGATAAGACAGCAGTTTCAACTATTAAGTTGTAGCCCACCTGTAGGACTCACAGGTTGGGCCCTGCACCGATCATTTAGAGGATGACTGATCCTCTTGATTTAAAATTTGTTTTCACTTGCGCTACATACTACACTACGTTCACTGGTCCTGAAGAAGCGCCACGGATCCTATGGGACCATGGAGGCGCGAAACTTGTTGACCAATTAAGTTACCCAGGCACATCACGCCTCGCTAGGTAACACATTTTAGTTTGAGAAGGGTGCCACCACATTAAAACATATTTTTCTGGTACCCCTTAGTCAATTTTAGATCACTGCACGCACGCATTCACTATTCACTTAGGACCCCCCTGCACACTCGCATGCACCAAACAGCAGTTTGCAGAAGATTTCTGACAAAGTGACCCTTCGGAGGACCCGTAGGGCATTGCAGCGCCAGCCCGACGAGGAGCAACTGCCCAATGATGAAGCATGACATCCTTCGGGGGGTGTGAGGGCATCAAGGAACAAGATTTGTTCTTCCTTTTCACTATAGAGTCCTAGACCTAGGGTACCTAACTAGACAGACAGACACCCATTCTACTGGGGGAGGAGCTTCCCCCAGAACTGATTTTGAGTGACCACAGGGAGGGTCTGCTCATTTACCTGGCCACACCTCTAGGGTGGGCACAGAAAGTCTGAAAGGGGAGGAAAGGTTCTGCATTACTTAGCGGAGTAGGGCACTGTGGGATTGTTTGGAGTAGGGCACACAGTAACTGCTGCAAAAGTGAATAGGTTTAACCTTGGGAACTTTTTCTCTATTGGTTTAGAAGGGGCTGGGGTTTACCCTCACCAAGCAGATAGTCCCAGGCCTAAATGTGACCTTGAGTACCTTCTTCAGAATGCTACAGGACCTGTGGAAAACTGAAGAAGGAGCAAACCTGTCAGGTCAATCCAATAAAGTTGCTCTCCTCAGAGCTTTTCCACAGCAGCAAATCTGTTTCAGTGGGACAGTGCATAGAAGGTATCTGGCCTTGTCGATCCCTGTTCTGCTACAGCTTTAAGCTTTCAGCCTGGCTTCGCTGGATAAATCTGAGCTCTAAAAAAGAGACTGACCCCGAAGGTAGAAATCTTCCATGGAAGAAGACATTAAAGTGAAGCAACTTCCTTGGGTGCAAATTTTGAATTTGTCCTGCATGGATCTTTCCTACTAAAAAAACAGCTTCACTGAGACTTTGTTGGATGGCTATCCAGTCTTCGTGGAACCCATTTTGGCCCAGCCTGCTGCCTTGCATCACTGTGGATTTTTGATTCCATTCCAGAGATGAAGTCCGAAGGTAAAATTTGTATCCAGATGAACCTGGTCCCTGTATCCGACCGCGCTCCTTCGTGGTCGGTTTTAAACCTTACCCTTGTGCCGGTCAAGAAAAACCAGATGACAGCAGTTTGTCATTTTTGTGTCATTTTATTTATTAAAATTTATTTGTTTTTTCTAGTTTGATTTGGAATTTTTCTTGTGTTGTGTTTTGACTTTAGTTCTGTTTGAGTACTGCATAAATACTTTAGCCTGTTCTGGGTCATAGCTACCAGGTTGAGCTCAGGTTAATTTGAGAACTTTGGAGGGTCACCCTAACAAGGATTCTGGTCCTTATCTGAGGTGGATAATCACCCCTTTCAACTAAAACCCCAATTTCTAACAACACCCAACTCGGGATGGTGATCATAGGAGGGCACTGTAATTCTATATTGGACCCAGACCTGGCCCTGAGAGGGCCTACTACGACGTCTAGAATGGGGACTCATTCAAAATGGGCTGAATCATTGGGACTCAGTAGCGGCTCGTAGTGGGAGAGCTGTGGGGCGGTGTGGCGGGGGAGGGGCAGGGTGGTGGGTATACGGCCTCCCGGAGGTAAGTACATAAATAAATAACTAAAATGAATTACATTGCGTGCGTTGCAACACCATTTGAATCCTTTTCCAGATTAGGTTACATACTTGTCCTCGTAATGGAGATGACTACATACACAAATTGCAAATCCTCCCAAGGAATCCATCTGACCATCTCACTAGTAGGATTAATGCTGGGCGGGCATGCTCAGGGTTCGAGAGGCATGAGGTGACTTAATACTTGGTGGCCAAATAATGAAAAACTGGCTGATCTACTTAGTGATGAGATCACTGAATATCTTGAACTGAATACAAACCGATTCCCTCTCCTAACACTCTCTGGTAGGCCTTACAAGATGCATTTGAGGGCATGCTATGTGCTTTCTCAGTGGGGAAATAAATATACATGAGGTGCACATTACCTACCTAAAAAGCCACCTGACTTACTCACACACCAGCAACACCCTCAGGCGGCTTGAGACAGCCAGGCTAATACTTAGGCAAAACCTTTAGACAATGCACCCGTAGCATGGTTAGCCTCTCATTACAGAATATATGAATATGGGACAACACTGGTAAAATTCTTTAGTGGTTGGTCAACACAGAGGCTAAGGCTAGGATTACTCCTTCAGTTTTAACAGTAACAAATAATTAGTCATTGGGACCACTGAGATGGCAGAGGCATTGCCAAAATTACTACAAATCGCTATATACAAAATAGAACTTGCCGCACACAGAGACTGATGGCCCTGAGGTACTTGGATATATGTACCCAACCATCAGGAGACCGAAGGGAACTAGAGGTACGAGAAATTGACATTGACAGATGACACAATACATTTTGACATTTTGGGAATGACGGCTGGTAAGACACATGACCCAAATTGTTTCCAGAGTTTCTCAAAACAATATGGCTCCTTATTAACACCTCACATGAAGGTTATGTTTGAGGAAACCCTATGCAGAACTACCTCCGTTGGACTTGCATGAGGAAATTGTGATAGTAATACTGAAACATGACCTGCCACATTCCAACAGCGCCTCCTAAAACCCAGTTTCTTTAATTAGTGTTAAAGCCAACATACTGGCAAAGATCCAAGCCAATAGACTAACCAAAGTGATACACTGGTCCACAGTGAATAGAACAGTTTCATGCCAAGCAGGGGCACCCATCACTGCCTACGGCATTTACATGTGTTACTGGCAAAAGCAGAGGAGTTTGCATGATGATGTGGCTCTGATGTCAAAGGACTTTGAAAAGGCCTTCAAAACAAACCATTGGCTGTTCATGTTGCACATTCTAGAAAAGATGAATATCAGTCACTTTTTCTTAAGTACATCACAATGCTGTATGCGGCTCCATGGACCCCAAAAAATGAAGTCCTTTCAGTGGATACAGGCACGAGCCAGGTGTCCTCTGTCTCTTCTCATTTTTAAACTATTGATTGATCTCCTAGTTGAATGGGTCTCATCAGACATGCACATGTGAGGATTATAATTGGACCAAAGTTTGGTGTCCACGTATGTTGACAATATGTTGATGTACATCCAACACCCTGACACATCTGTCCCCAGGCTAACCCTTATCTTACAGATGTAGAGCAAAACCTCTGGGCTTAAAATTAATTGGAGAAGTCTGTCTATTTTCCAGTGAGAGTACACTGTCCACTGTGCTTAGCTCAAGTTCAGTGGATTGCATCACACTACTTGAAATACCTAGTGTGAGAAATTGGGTTGTTGGTTGACTGGGGCATGACCCGTGGTCAAGAAGCAACCACAATCCTTGTCAGGGTGAGGCACAAGCCAACCCTAAATTAACCAGTTCTCAGCTCTCTGGTCGGTTGGCACAGAGTAGTCAGGCTTAACTTAAAGGCAATGAGTAAAGTATTTGTGCAACACTTCAAACAGTAATAAAGTGAAAACACCATACAAAAAGTATCCCACACCAAGTTACAAATATAGTACTTTCTGTAATGGATAAAATATTACCAAAATGGCAAAAAGCCAAACAGTAGTACCAGAGATATTCAATTTGAAGAGTTTAGTAAAAACAGCACCAAGAATCACAAAGCGCCAACTGTGGTTATCTGGCCATGCCAGACCAGACAAAGTCACAAGTTCAGGCTGACCGCGATGGAGCATGGGCCAGCTACAGAGACTTAGTTAGGCCCACTGAACAGAGTACCTTAAGTCCTGATTTGTGATGCATTGCAAGGATCCTCGTCGAGGATGCGTTGCACAGCAGAAGCAATGTGTTGGTTTCCAGCTGCGGTTAGGCTGAGATGGGAGGGTCTGCATCATCATCGAGGATCCCATAGATGGGGCTTGCGATGCAAAGTTCGGTGTTGAGGTGGAGACTCGCAGCTGGGTGATGCATCGGTTCCAAGGAGATGCAAGGTTGAGATGCGGACAACAAGCTTGCCTTCCATCCTATATGAGACTGCCATCCCCATGCACTGCCACCATTCACCAGGGTTAGACTAGAGCTGAGTTTCCTTAAAATACCAAACTAACAATCCATCCTATATGGGAATGCTGTCCCCCAGCCATGTGCTGCCACCTATCGCAAGAGTACATCTGCTATGCTGGCATGAAGCTATAAAATATTAAATGGCAGGGAACACTGATACCTGAAACTCCCTTGTGTCTGGGTACCTGCCTCGCCCATACGGCCAGGTTAGAAGGCTTTCTAACCTGAAACTTGATGAGATCTCAACACTAGGTGATGTGTGGATTCTTGATTATATGAAATAGTTTGAACAGCCATCCAAAGAATTTTCACAGCAGGAAACAAAGTTCTCTAAATATCTCCAGTTGTGATATGTCCTTGAACCGTATCAAGACAAACTGAAGACCCTCCCAAAAATCAATGCCCTAGTGCCCATGTCAACTATAGAGCAAATAGGCAAGAAAGGCAAATCTAGAATTTGCAAGTCATTAGTGGTTAACATACCTGATCCCCTCTTAGAAAACTACAGCAACATAGGGAGGAGAATCTGGGGCGCTGAACGACAATAATTGGGTAGAGGCAAAAATTACTTTGTGGTCCCTGGCAATCTCATCCCACTTTAGAATATTCCAATTTAAATACTTTCTCTGAACATACTTTCTTCCTGACAGACTTAGATACATAGGAAGATGCCCCGTTCCAACTGCCTATGTTACACCATGGCTAGGGACTCCTTTCTGCACATGATTTGGGAAGGCCAGTGGATTGTGCAACATTGGAAACAGATACACCTCACACTGGGGAGGGTGCTGAGTTATCTATTCAACCCATTGGAAGCATATACATCACACACTGGAGAGGGTGCTGAGTTATCCAGTCAGCCTGGACCCTAGAGTAGCCATGCTTGGCAAAATGGAAGCCTGCGGCTGGTTATGGAGTGTACAATCACTGTTGACAATAAGTTTTTGGGAGGCTAAAAGGGACATTGCAAACCACTAGTGAATTGAAAAAGCTACTGCACTGAGAGAGTGGACAGAGGTATGATTGCTTCTCCAGAGTGAAAGAAATGATTTATAAGGGAAGGGCTGTCCCATAAGCAAAAGACAATGTGATTCCCCTGGTGGTATCCACATGTCAGTCCTATACAAGTGCCCTGCAGCACCACTTTAAGAGCCTCCCATTCCGTTGCTCTGCTTCCGGTGGATCCCCAGTTAGACTCAAAGTAACCCATCAGAGATTCTGAGAGTGCATCATGCCCTACTGGATCGTCAAGTAAATCCATAGGCATCTGCCAGGACGTCCGTCCCCTGTGGTGTACCACTCAATGTCACTGCGCAGCAGACAGGGAAATGATCCGAAAAACGGGCTATGTGAGTTATTCTAGTACCCTCCGGGTCATGGAACCTAGCCACCAAGACTGTGGCCAGTCTACTATGTGTATTGTGGGTGACAGAGTGGCGTGTATATACCTTCTGTGTGGGGTGTTGACGTCACCATACATCATCCAGTCCAATGTTGGCCATTACCTCTCGGAGTGCAACCATCATGTGTGGTTTCATACTCGCCCTGACAGGGGTTCTGTCTATGTCTGGGTATAATATACAGTTGAAGTCCCCAAACTAATGAAGTGGGCAAATGGACTTCATGTGTGAGCAGGTCCTGTATATTGAAGAAGAAATCGTGGTCATCTACATTGGGTGTATTGGAATTAAGGATTCATAAGTCAGAGCCATCCAGTGAGCCCTGTAGCAGGACATACCAGTCCTCCACATCCACCTCCTTATATGTGAGGGAGAAAGGAATCCCGGGTGCCGCTCAGATGAACACCCCGAGCATACATGGAAAAAGAGGCATGATAGGTCATTTTTTAGCTAATCTAGAGGCTCTTGAGTCATCAAGGTGTGTTTCTTGCAAGCATGCTATGCCGATGTTATGTTGTTTGAGAAATGTGAGTACACTGTGACGTTTAGTGTAAGTCCCCAGACCTCAGAGGTTCCAAGTGAGGTATCAGCATTTAATCCCCATCCTAAATCTCGTGCAATAGTGGGTACCCCCATCCCAGCCACGCAATCCACTCCGGCTGCTGACAAACCACTAAGTTAACCGAATAATGCAAACATTGCCCGTACCCATGGATAAACACAGTAGAGCCAATCGACTATCTATGCCCACCCATTGCATGTGCCAGGGCTTGCACAGCATCCCTGCTTGTCCAAACAGTCGAACAGCTATCAGGCCAAGTGATCTAATCAACTGGTTAACAGTTAACCATGCTGCACACAGTCCCATGGTGTCAACATGCAAGTTAACACAAATGGTGTTTTAATCAACGGTGCTGTCTATCTCACCTCGAACAACATCATCTGCCACCTGAGTTTCCATCTGAATACTGAAAACAGAGCTATATCTGGCCACCAACTGAGACAAATTCATGACCCACATCTCACAGGCACAGTCACGTTCAACCAACAATCATAACATCGTAACTAGACATACGTTGAGCATCAGTAATCATTCATCCTCTGCGTTCTCCCCCACCTCCGGGGCAACCAGAGTATCATGCACAAAGTCCATTGCTGGGCTGGAAACCCCAGTTTCAGTGTCTTCTGACTGTGTTGGAAAATCCAAATCCCGATCAGCATCCTGCTGGCCAAGGTATTCAGCTGCATAGTAACGTCATTGCTGATAGTCACTTTCTGGGTCCCCAAAGGATGAGAGTTGGGGCTCGTCGCCCTCAAATGGGGTTGGTGCACAGATCTCCCAGTGTGTGTCCCATTAGTCAGTTGCCAGCTGAAGCCCAGTAGGAAGTCCGGATTGTCACCCCGCAGCTTGAGCCAGTCCCATACCACCTCCAGGGACTTGAAAAAATGGCTTTTCCTTGATGAAGGACTTTAAGTTTCACACAGTATAAAAGCATGTGTACCTAAGGTTGAGTTCATTCAATTTTTGTTTGAGATTTAAAAAGGGTTTCCTCCAATACTACACCTGCTTCATGTAGTCTGGGTAAATCGCAATTTTGGCATTGTCCAAGGGAGGGACTGGGTGCTCCCTGGCAGCACAGAGGATGCAGTCCTTGTCAAGATAGTTGAAGATCTTTGCTATAACAGCATGGGGGAAGCCCCAGGCTGTGGGGGCGACACCGGTGCCTTATGAGCCTGTTCTACCAGAAAAAGTTCAGTCAATCCCAATGGCTTGAGGACAGTCCACGCCCAATTTTCCAGAAATAGTTCTATGGAGGACCCCTCCGCTCGTTCAGGAACTCTCAGGACCCTAATATTACTACAGTGGAAGCAGCCCTTCGTGTCTTCAGCCCGTCTGTCTAATTCCGCAGTGGTAGTGGTGATCTGAGACATCTGCCGTTTGAGGACTGTGACCTTATTCTGCAGTTCAGCAATCTTGCCCTCTGCAATTAGACTTTATCAAAACCTTTCTCAGGTCTGCCGGAAGAAGATTGACATCTACTGAAAAAGCTTCCATTTTATGTTCGAGGGCTGTACAATCAGACATAGATGGCACTTCACCTTCCCCCAGTGGTTTCTCAGGATTTGTGTGCCCATTTGCCTCGTTATCCTCGGCCTGACTTGGGGTCGTATATTGAGTTATGGTGTTTGTCGTATGAGCACGGACAGGTTTTTCCTTACCCATGGTGATGGATGGGTCACCTACCAACAGACTAGAGGCAGGGGATAGTCACTGACAGGACACAGTCATGGCCCAAGCTCATGCATTGCAGAACGGGCACCTTCACAGAACCTCACAGAGAGGGGAAAGCACCCCCAAGTGCAATCAGCCAGTGCCCAATCGGAATACAGGTTTATGTGCATCCCTCCAAATTATGAGGAGCTGAACAACTCCAGGGTCTGGCAGGCTCCCACAGCAGGTGGTGGTGGGCAGGCTGCTTGATCTTACAGGTATCGAGTTACCTCCGAGCCCTCAGGGAAGAGTGATATGCAGGCAAGGGGGAGTAGTGCAATTCCCTCACACTTGTCCCAGGAACCTCACGGGATCAGCAGTGACAGGGCCAAGCTGTTCTAAACTTTAGTCACTATAAGTTCAGGGTGCCATTAAAACCTACCCTATCTCAGGGCCGTCTCACCTGGCATCCGCAAAGGGCGGGGATGCGACCTTTGTTTGCCTCACATGGCAGAGAGTGGGCTCCCTTCAACACTCACCCACTCCTTGGGAGGGAGCTTGCCGGCTGTGGTGCAGTCATCGCCCAGAGGATAAAATGTGCATGTCCACTTCACCCCAGTGGCAACACATTATTGTAGGTCTGCAGACACAGACCTTTCAGGGGCTGGAGCCATCAGGAGGGTGCAGTAGTAGAACTGAAGGAGCTGGAGTTAGGGCAGTACAGGCCACCCCTGGGCAGAACTGCTGCCACTTAGCCACAGGAGCAGAGGAGCAAAACACCCCCAGAGAGCATTGGAGGGAAATGTCTGTCAGGTTAAGAAAGTGTGGCTTCAATGGTTTCCCAGGTTACTTTGGGTAGGCTGATGATGTTGAGCTGCTTCAGTTGGGAGAACACTCGCTGGGCCCCAAGGCGCCTCACCAGGGTTGATGGCTGGACCTTCACTCCACACCACGAGGCCCAAGCCACTTCAAGGGTATTGCTTTCTTCTGCCGGCAGTGGGAGACTGCTGTTGCTCCATGATGCCGGGAAGTGAGGCCCTCATAATCGGGCAGGCAGAGTCAGGAATTCAGCAAGGTCCACCTGGGCCTGGGCGCGCATCAGGTTCCTCACAGGCCTTGATGCAGCAACCGTGTGGCGCCAGGGCCACCTCAGGCTTCAACAGCTACCTTGCGTGAGGATCGGGCACGGGTCTCTGAGGGAAAGAGGGCCCACAGGAGCAGCAACACTCACCCCAGTGGCTGGCACAGCATACAATGCACAGCAGGCATCCGGATGGAGCGGGCCCCTTCTAGCCTCTGCGGGCGTCACATCAGCGCTTCTCAGCTCCTGTTGCCCAGGGGCCACCCAACATCTGTTACAAGCCCTGCACCCACCAGCGGGGTCTAGGTGAGATCTGACTTGTGGATGAGCAGCCTCTGTGTAGGAGTCAGTGGCTCCCGCTGGGCACTTGGCTTCTCTCCCCATTGCAAAGCGAGGGCCCGGTCACCGAGTGCCGGTGCCATGAGACTCGGCCCGTTCTCCAGTGGCAGGTGGGCAGCATGACCCACAGTCGCCTGACTGCTGCCAGAAGGCACATGCAATGCCTGGCACCCCAGAGAGACAAAGAGGTAACAGGATATTTATGGATTTACAGGATTAAGTCTCCTGGCTGGCTGGGAGCCCGGGAGCTGAAGTCCTGATGGCCATGTTTTCAGATCATGCCTTCAGGATATTGCCAAAGTTACTAAAGATCATTGGAAACAATTTCTGAATATACATCCTCAGTTGAGAGCTATTAATGCAAAATTTGGTTTAATTCATCCTTGCCTATTTAAAGTGTCATACAAGGAAAAAACAATCACTTCTGATGAGCCTACCACACTTAAGCGATTTCTCCAGTAACATGAAGCCGAAGATATGGACACCTAAAGATTACTTAAATGCCATCCTGTTTCTCTTGCCTATTTACTTTTCAATAATGATTAAGTAATAGTTTCTTTTATTGTCTAACTGTTATGATGTTTTATCCTCACTAGTTTAATCCTTAAATTGGTATTGTCTCTTTTCTTATGATACAGGTATATGTCTTCATGTCTCATTCCTGTAAGGTCTCATCTTTATGTGATGTCTTCATCCAAGTTATGGCTCTCCTGACATCCTGTGGAGTTCGTGTGTTGCAGCCGCCGCTGTCTTCCAGTGTTGCCATCCTCCCTTTCGTTTTTGTGTTTTGTAGGTATGTTCTGCAGTCTTAATTTGTATGACTTGTACTATTTCTTTACCGATGATTCTCTCTATAGCTCTACTCTATCTTTTTTTCTCTCCTGTCCCTCGTCCTATAACCCTGGTCTCCTTCCTTTCCTCATTAAGTAAAACTCTTATTTCCCTCAGTATTTGATTCTTTTCTTTTTTAATCTTGTTACTGTAGACATATTGATTGTGCATGCTATTGAGCTAGTAATTTATTCCAGGTTGCCACATAGAATTTTAAAAGGTTAGGTAACCCTATCAAATGGAGAGTGTATTATATTATCTAGTTCAACTAAAACAGATATTTTATTACTTCAAGAACCACACCTTTCTGAAACAGGTTGACAAGTGAAAAAGATGCTGGGTAGGTAATGTGTTTGCTTCCCCTGATTTGCGGAAGAAAATTGGAGTAGTGATTCTTTGCTACAAAAGGATACGGGTAACAGTTGTTAACCAAGAGTCTGATTCTGAAGGTCGATGGATCATTGTTAAACTTCTTGTTGATAATATACCTTTAAATATTTTTAATGTTTATGGTCCAGTTTCTGTTGATAATTTCTGATAAATTGCTCTTGTATGATGACGAATATGTTATATTTGGTGGTGAATGCAATCAAATTCATGATCTGATATTGGATAGAAATTCTACAGCCAAGTTTATTCCCACTAGAATGTATTCGCAATTCAAATACACCATCCAGCGTAAATTATTAGTTGATATATAGAGATTGTGCCACCCGGATCTCCGGTAATATACTTTGTAATCGGACCCACACCACTTACAACCCTGCATAGACTATCTTTTTGTCAGCAAATCATTGTCCCAAAATGTTCTTCAGTCTGATATAGGATCTATTTTGATATCAGACCATGCATCAGTATACGTAGACCTTGACCTTGAACCATTTTCACCACATGCAGGTAGATGGTGCTTTAACAATTTACTACTTTTGGATACTAAATTCACGTCCTAATTTGAAGCTATTGTTTCAGAATTTTTGTTATTAACTCTACACCTGATTCTTCTTTCACAATGATTTGGGATTCCTTTGAAGCTGTGGCAAGAGGTTTTATAATAAATTTTGTTTCGCAGAAGAAAAATGAATGGAAGCACAATCCAACAAAATACTTGATAAAATAAAAAATTGGAATATACCTACTATCACTCCAAAAAAAGAGACCTCCCTACAAAATCTGACAGAAGCCAAACTCACCTTTAATAGACTAACTACGAATGCCACCTCTTCCTACCTATCGAAGAGCAGTGCACGTTATTATGGGGGTCAAAATAGAATGGGTAAATTGCTTGCAAACTATTTAAAAATTAGAAGAGATAGATCCAGAATAGAATCCTTGTGCAATAATACAGGGACTATTCTCTTTAAGGATAAACATATTTTAAATTAATTTGTTAATTATTTTTACAAATTTATATTCCCCAGAAACACAACCATTGCAATAAGATGTAATAAAATACTTACAAACTATTGGTTCCCCGCCGTCACATCATATTGATTTAGATCCACTAGAAGCAGATATTTCACTTCCAGAAATCACTCACGTAGTCTCTATATTACACAGATGGAAAGCTCCTGGGTCTGATGGTTTTACAATTTAATTTTATAGCCATTTTACAAAGATTTCCTTCCCAACCTTTTACTTTAATTCATTTATCACTAAGGGAGCTTCTCAAGGATCCTTCCAGAACGCCATTATTTGTTTAATACCAAAAGTTTATAAAGACCCCTCACTTTGCAAGAATTAATATCCCATTTCTTTAGTTAATATTGATTGCACCATTTTTGCTAAAATTTTGGCTATGCATATCAACCCTATTTTACCTAATCTTATAGGCCCTGAATAGTCCGGATTCATTAAGGGTCAGTTGGCCTCGAACAATGCTCATGTCATTTTCAATGTCCTAAGTATGGCATCTACATTAGATCATTCTCTTTGCTGCTATTGCTTTTTGCGCAGAAAAAGCTTTTCATAGGATCAGTTGGGATTTTATGTTACAGTCATTAAAATGGATTGGATTCCCACCCAAATTAATTGCTTGAATTTCCTTGGTATATAGAGGCCCTAAAGCTGCAATATTTGTCAACAGCTTGCTCTCAGATTACTTCTGTCTGTACAGAGGAGTACGCCAAGGATGTCTACTATCACCTCTTTTGTTTATTATTGCACTTGAACCATTTCTAACCAAAATTCGAAGACAAGATGCACTTATTTCAGGTTTTCAAATTGGGTCTCACCAAATTAAGATGTCAGTTTATGCTGATGACATTCTTCTGTATTGTTCCAACTCTACAGCTTCCCTTCCTCTGTTTCTTAAGCAAGTTACCACCTTTTCCCAATTATCAGGTTGTCGTCTCAACTCTGATAAATATGAGGTATTACATTTAAATATTTTGTGTAATAAACAACTTTTTGATCACATAGGTGTTGCATGGCAACCCTGCAAAATAAAGTATCTGGGATTGTGGTTTTCACGGACAATTAAAGAAACTTTTAAAATTCAGTTTTACTTATATTACCAAAACACTAAATGATAATGTTGCCCGTTGGCACCCACTTTTTCTTTCTTGATGGGTAGAATTGACTCTATTAAAAGGATGCTTACTCCCCTGATGTTATATGTTATTGCTATGATTCCTGTTCACAACCCTGGTTATTATTTTCAGGAAATAGACTCTCTCTTACCAAACTTTCTTCATTAAGAAAAGATAAACCCAACGGAGGACTTATGTTCCCTGATTTTAAAGAATATCATTAAGCTTTCTCATTAAAACAGGCTGCCCGATGGCTCTTTGCCGAGCTTCCCTTACATCCTTCTTTGTGGCTAAAGTTAGAGAAATCTCTTATCTCCCCTTTTGATTTTAAGTAAATTCTTGATTTCACAACAAATATTCCTCAAGCATGCTCTCCAGTTGTTTCCCATTCCTGTAAACTCCACACACCTCTTCTACCCTTAAAATACCCCTCGGTTGCCACATATCAACAACCCATTTGGCATAATAAATCAGTACGAAGTAAGAATCGTTCTATCTACTGGGGTACTTGCCAAGTCAAAGGTTTGTATTGGGTATCACTTTTTCTTACTGATGGTCACCTTTTATCCTTCTCTGATCTCCAGCAAACGTTTCTCTGCCATCCACATCCAGAACACAGTATGAACTTTTATGTACCTCCCTTAACCAATATATTTCCACATTGCCATCTATATCCCTCCCTCCAATTTTTCCATTGTTAAATAATAATCCATCAGCATTTACTATTTATAATTCATTGCATATGACTTCGGAGTCCACGCTGATGGAATTTTAGCGGATTTACCGCTTGGGTATAATTCTATGTACACCCTCTCCGACATAGGAATTAGATGCTTATGCATAATACACTAGTCCACGCTGATAGAATTTTACCGGATTTACCGCTTGGGTATAATTCTATTTACACCCTCTCCGACATGGGAATTAGATGCTTATGCATAATACACTGTAATCTCTACAAGTGCAAACGTTGGTATAAAGGTATGTCTTTTTTTGTTTGTTTGTTTGTTTCTTTTCTCTTCCCTTCAATCACTGCTTTATTAACCATTGAAACATTGGATACTGTAAAGTTGCATTAGATCACTCGCCACCATGTACCTACTCTGTTGCTTTTAGACACTGGGGTGGGGGGTGGGGTGGATGGGCGGGACTTGCTCAAAACAGTCTGTTTATCTCTGTATTATGACTTTTGTACTTCATTAATAAAAAATAAAAAAAATAAGCAAATGACTTCGGATGGAGCCAAGTCAAAGACTGAACTAGCTTGGGAAATGGATTTAATGGAATGTTGGCCTACTTCTTTATGGGATAAGATATGGCTTAAGCTTCACAAAACTATGTTGGCTGCGAAAACTACGCAGACCCTGTACTTTGTCTATCATCGTCTATCATTTACCCCTGTTACCCTAAAATCCTTTTCTCCAACTGCCACCTCTTCTTGTTCGTCCTGTTTATGCCCAATTGCTAATTTAAAACATATGCTATTTGAATGCCCTCTTATTCATCCGTTTTGAAAACTGGTCTGGACTCAATGAATAAGATTGTTAAGATTGTTATTCCTTTTTCCTTAATATCTTTTTAGGTAGTTGGGCGCCTCAGTGGCCTCCAGCAACCCCAGGTTATAAGTTGATAGTTTTATTGTTGGCTGTTGCTTTTTACTTAATAAGATCAAATTGGAAACAAGCTCAGAATGTTACTTTCAAGTCGTGGTAGAATGCCATTTGCTTTAATCACAGACTAGATACCAATTAATTCTCTCTTATATCTCTAGCTTTAAAGAGGGATCTCTTATGGCTTCCACTAAGCATTCATTTATCCCAATTCACCTCACCAGTTAATAAAATTATTACAGTGTAAGATAGGTAAGGAAGCCCCCTTGAATTTCACCTTGCTGTCTTTGTTATGCTATTAGTAGATATATATTATTTCATAAACCTTTATATAAGATGTTTACTTTTTTCTTTTCATAATGTCTACAGATGTTCTCTGCCATTATAATTTTTCTAATGTATGAAATGCAGTTATATATAGTTTTCTTTTCCACTGCTCCCTCCCTTATATTCCTTATATATTTATAGACTATTTTTTACAGAGTATAATTATTTATATATTCTTATACTTATATATATTTTTAGTAATATTTCCTTTATGTATTGTATTTTATTCTCATCACAATAGTTCTATTTTTTATTGACATGACTTATACTAATTATTGTATTGCTATTTTTTGTTCTTAATACATCCAAACTTAAAACAAAAAAATAATGTTTGCAAGATGTTTGCGATATGTCTATGTTGTGTGTGATATCCAATACCCATGGAGTACTTAAGCTGTCATAATCTTATCTAAATATTTACCTTGAATGACAAATTAAAAGTATAAATATAAACATGCAATATTGTGAAAACAGAGAAGTGTATGCAAAGCAAGTAAGGCAAACCATGAGTGCTGAAAAAAAAATAGATAATTGTGGAACATGGGTGGTTTTTACAAATAAATATTTTCCCAACAGGCATACCGTGAAACAGGTAAGGCTTTTAAAACATTTGTCTCCAAATAAAGTCTATAAAAAGGAAATTCCAAAGAAAAACGATAGAAAATGGGAAAGTACTTCTTCATCAAAAAGATTGTAACACATAAAGCATTATTTTGCCACACTCAGACCCTCATTAATGGGGATTTGGTATAGGGCAGCGCAGCAAGTCAGCTTGCTGTGCTGCCCTACGCCAAAGTGAATGGGAAGTAATTCACCATATTTATGCAACACGGTGCATTCCTGTCCTTTCCACCTGCACTGATGTCGTTACGGCAGCCTAGCTCCAATGCAGGCACCCTTGCACCATTGTAGTGCTTGTGTTGTCGGCAGGATTTTTTTTGTGTAGGAAATAGCACCTTCCTGCTCAGAAACATTCCTAAGAGGTGAAATAAAGATGTTTTTGTGTGATGTTACAGCGATCATGACCTTGTATAGGTATATAGGAGAAACGTTGCCTTTGACCTCCAAGTAAAGCTGAGAAGTAAAGGGAGAGGATCATGTAGGAGGTGGACGGGACTCACAATTTCAACAGAAGTGTGGACGGGTTGGGAAAGGATAAGACTCTGCAGACTAAGGACAGAATCTTGAAGGACACCTGCCTGCTTTATATCACAAGCCTAAATGTAGAATATTAATTAACGTGATCAGAGGGAAAAATAATATGAAATGAGTGTGATGGCAAGACCTTCATTCACTGACTTGACATCCAGGAACTGTAGAACATACCAAGGTGCATATGCTTGGCAGACACCAGGGTTACATTTGGGCAGACAGCAATTAGTACGTGATGGTCCCTAAGGCAAGATATAGTCATAAATGTGTGATTCAAGAAGAATGTCACTCTTCTTATGGCAATATTTCCTCAGCATATGTAGCTGCAGCACAGGGGAGACTAACATATACAGGGAGAGAGCCAGCTGTGATTAATTAGCTAATTAATTGTGCTGAGAATCAGAACTCGGTAATTGAGTGAAGAGCAGACCTGCACAAGGACTTGGAAAGAGAAAGACTAAAGCATCTAGAGGGCATAAGAAAGGAAATAGGAAAACTGGGAAGACAGTGAGGATTGGAACAGATACAGAGGAAAATCTGAGAAATGTGTATGTGAGTGTCAGAGAATCTCTCGGTAGCAGGAACCATACCAAACAGGACTTCATCTGTATGACGTCACCTTGTTAAAGGTTCTGCAAAAAAAGGGACTACTTGGGCTGTAATGCATGAGCATAAGAGTGTGGAAACCAAGAATGAAGTGAAAGTTTAGCAAGGCTTGAAGTGTCAAGGAATGCCCTGTGATAAACTGACCTGAAGGGAGGACCCCACAGAGCCCTTGTGAGTGCTAAATGGTGGCATGATGGCAGACACCTGACATCTGAGCACAGCAGCCAACTTCCCTTTCCTTATATTTCCCAAGAGCCAGTGGACTATCCCTACCCTTTGACAGAATGATGGATTATTGGATGGATGTTTCCACACTCCAAGGAAAGAAAAAAGTTATACATACCATGGGGATGGGGGCATGACGCCCTATGTCAGGGAGTGCAAGTGTGTACTGATTCCTGTTGTGGGATCACTGCGATGTCATGATCCCTGAGCAGTAGCCCATTCAAAAGGGTCTCAGATTTCCGCTGGTGACCTCATGTTCAAACTGAGACCCATGGAGCAATGGTAAAGCCCCCTGAGCTGCCACTGCCTTGACTTGGTGCTTTGGTGATCAGCAGCGGCATTTCTCACTTGCCTGGCTGCGCTCCTGATTTGTGATGTCAACTAGGGTGGTATCCAAGTGTGAAAATTAGACGTGGGGATGTCCCTCCTATCAGTGCCAGGTGTTCATCTGCCCCCATTAACAGGGCATGGAGATCATGGGCCAAATTTACAAATTTGTGGTGCAACACAGCGGCGCAATCAAAATTGCTGCGTTGTTTTAAAGAGAGAGAGGAAAACAATGTCATATCCACTTTGAGGTGGCGCTGTTTTCTCTCCCCAAGTGCTGGCACATATTGGGCTATCATGCTCCAGCAGACACACCCTTGCACCATAGGGCAAGGATGTTTGTGTTCTGTCAAGCATAGGCTTTCTACTGGAAGGGATCCTTCTATTACTACAAAAACCATGCTTTGACATAGTGTAATACTTTTCCTTCTTTAAGTGTGCGGTACAATGCAGCACACGTGCAAAGTTGTGGAGACTTTTAAAACTTGCTCTACTATTACAGCGTTCTCGAGGAAGCGTAATGTTTTGGCAAAACTACCTGTCTACAGATGTAGGTAGGGATTTATGACAAAATCCATGGTTTGTTGCATGGGAACACGTTTGGAACACCACCTTCACATAAAGTAGATCACAGTAGACGTAGTGCTGCTTTGTGTTACTTCAACTTTCCATTGAAAGTCATGATTTGCATTGGAAATTTAATTCCAGTAGAGCACTTTGCACCTGGTTTGCATCACGTTTTTAAAGTAAACCGAGAACAAAGTGTTAGCAAATTTTTCTCCACGTCCTTAGCATTAGAGCAGTAAAATCTCTTGTTACGTTTTATGCAATAAGGCATTATGTGGGGCTCGAGCCACAATCTTTTTTGTACTTGAGTATGTGTTAGGTCCACAATCATAATTTAAAGATCCTGACTCATGAAATAGGTAAAGTGGAATTTAAAGACAGCAAAGTACATTGACAAGAGTGCAATATCCACTAGTATGAAGCATTGTACGGAATCTCAAATTTAGGGTTACAGGCCAAAAACGTGTTAAGGAAGTATTAGTGCAAAATTCATTGAATGCTAACAAAAGTACGGCTATATAGCTCTGCATAAAGCTTTTGCCGGTCATTCCCATTCAGGAAAGAGTTGTAAAAGTACTCACAAAAATGTTTGGAGTTACTGAGTTTATACTGTGCGAAGGGGAAGTGACTACTACATCTCTTGTGAGCATAGGAAAAAGGGTTTCTCCTGTGAGAAGAATAGTTTGCTCTGAAGAAAAAGTAACTACATGGATAAATAAATATATTTGCAAATGCAGATTTCTGGTATACTCAGGCAAGTGGACAGCGTGCTTATTTGAGTCCTGCATTTCCAGATTTTTTTTATGGATGTCATCAAAGCTAGAATTCTATTTCAGACGATACAACATCTAGGATGTAGACTTCTATTTGCCAAAAGGCTGTGTGGATCAGTCTTAAAAGGAAAGATGAACATTCTGAGGTCACAACTGCTACAAAAACAATTCTCTACATCATCTTCGGGCACCATTTCCATCCACGTTTGATTTTGTTAGTTTGTTCCATTCTGATTATATCTACATACATTTAAGAGCAATAAAACGTACCTTTATTTATTAGGGATATATATTTACCTTTAAATGCAAGTTTGATGTTGTGAAGGTGCCTGGACATAACTGATACCCTTTCATAAGCGATTCATGTTACATTAAGATTTCACTAAATACATACCTTGTTTTTCTCAGCGCAGTAGGGTCCACATTAATAGTTTGTGGAGTGCCATCTCTAGGGTATGTTGCTCCTGGCAAGCACAACTGACCCAGTGTTTCCACACCTGCAGACACTGTGGGCGGAGAAATGGGCAGATGTTCTTCCACTGCACTGTTCGGGCAGCAGATAACACTCCCCTCTAGGATTGTCCTACTCTGATGTCACTTCCCCTTACTTTCCTGCCAGTGCCCGCCCCTCCCAACCTACATCACTCCCATCCTGCTGCCGTTTAACACCTCCTGTGAGCAGGTAGTACATTTTAGTGAAAAACAGCCCATTGTTCATCTGTGAATGTGTGACGGTATTCCACAAGCTGGAATCATGCTGTGCCTTAACAGCGCCATCATTAGAACTAATGCGTCTTTAGTATGCATTCGTTCGGCATGCAAGCTGTTGCAACAACTTGCCTTAGGGGGAGGCTGGCTTTTGCAATAGGTTAATTTACTATTCCAACTCCAGTATGCACAACAGTAGGGAAAGTGTTGGACTTTAAATCCAACACCATTCCACCAATGCGCCCCCCCCAAGGCAAGTCGTTATAACAACCTGCGTGCTGAACAAATGCGCACTACAGACGCGTTATTTTTTTGCCGGCGCTGTAAAGTCACAGTGGGATTCTGGCTTCGGTCTGAAGGACCTTTCCCAGAAGAAAACACGAGATCTGAAAAAGACCTGTTATTTCGGGGTCTGTATGATATTCCCCATTTCCGGTGCAATAAATGATGGTGCTCGTTATTTGGTATTGGGATAATTCTGGAAATGGAGATTCTGCTCTCTCGTTATTCCAGCCCCAAATAAGGGACAACACATAATGATGCCCCAAGTATCCCCCTGCTCCTTTCCTAACAGTTTCAACACATCTGTTAACCACTATTTAAAATAGATAAAGTCAGTTCACTGGTAATAATGTAAAAAAGCACAGACAGTCATTCTACTATGTAGTGCTAATTAAACCAAAGCAAAAACCTACTCACAGATACAAACCACATTCATAAAAGTATAATATGAGCACATTTCCAGCCCTGTAAAACTGTAACCAAGACATGTATAGAAAAAGCAAGGAAAACAGTGCTTTTACTCATCTATGCTTTGCTTCCTTCTCTCTTATAACTGCACGATACAATTTCCTACCCAAAATATTTTTCTAAAAAGTCTTGCATTCATGTTCATTTTGCGAAAAGGACATAAGGTTGGAAGGGATTCAAGTATTTCCTCTGTTCACATTATCTTTTCCCACTGAGGAACAACTTGACTCTTCTCCAAATGCATTTCCTTCTGCCAAGTTAAGGAGGAATATTTACTTTTTATTCCCAAAAGAAAGTAATAAAGTAATAGCCTGCATCATGTAAAATGTGCTTAGGTTAAAGGATTAAATGCGGTGGCCTGACTGAGAGATTTTCTTACTAGGAAGGGCTAGCCTGAGAATCCATTATGTATTGGGACAACATGAGGGAAAAAGCACGGAACGCCCAATCTAGGTCATGCAAAAACCATATATAATGACAGAGTGCGACCTCGTTTAGTCTTCTGACCACTTTTCTGGGGCACTATTGGTGAGACCTGCATTGTAGCATCAACAATGTATTGACTCAGACGTGATAAACCAATACAGTTGTCCAAATGAGGTTTGTTACCTAAATGTATGCTTCATCTCCTGTGTTAGGTGCAATGCAAATGGTCTCCCTGTACAAAATGTCGTGACTAACATATATATGAAGTGATATACAAATCGAAAAGTAGACCCCTTAAATTTGAAGCTCCCTTTTGCTCGATCTCTGCAGAGACTAATGTTATTTCCATTAAACTTCAAATCACAACAGCACTTCTTAAAGAAAAAACAAAATATTGCTCACACTTTTTTTTTACCTTTAATATCCCCAACATTTTATTCGCTTTTCATGTTTCTAGACTGCCATCGATGTTCTCGATTCCATATCATCATTGTCCATGTTTGTCCATCGGGATCCATCTGATCTCATAAAATAGAAATAGAACTGAAAACCATTTGGGTAACTCAAACACGAAAACTGATTGGAAGTGCGATTTTGCGAATTTAAAAAGTGACACAAAATAGTTGCATTTTTATCTGCCTTCCTCTCTAATAAATCATTATAATGGAGAATTTAGAGGTGATTCACTAACAAGTTCATCACTTCCTTGCATACATTGTGTATGGTTTAAAAAGCCGTTGAAATGTGTGCCTTCAACATCAAAACCCAGCATTTTGGCCACAAACATGGTTGCAAATTAAGAGCTGAGAACTTGTGAATGGCCATGTGCCATGAGAAGCAACCTTTTATGAACTGAAGTCCATCACAACACTGGAGGAAGCGATTCTGTGTCAGAAGTAATTAAGACAAGCACTGGCAAAACCATTAGGTCGCAACTTCTGCATCTATAGACTTTGCTGATACTGGACAGTAATGGCAGAAGCATTTTTGCCGATGCTATGCAGTGTTGGACAAAGTATTTAAAAAAAGGTGCAACGACGCAGTTGATATGCCATTTATTAGGCACACGCCAGCGTGATGCCGTATGTGCATGCTTGAGTCACCATGCATGCATGTCTGCATCACCACACGTGCACGACTAATAAATGGATTGGTAAAGAAAAAGAACATGAAATTTAACTAGTGCGAAAATTATTATTAAAGGTAGAGGAACTGTAGCAATTTACTGCCTGGCCCATCCAAAAAACTTAAAATAATTTAAAAAAGGACAGTGTGGTAGAGGGAAAATGGAGGAACAGGTGGGCAGAACAACAGGTAGTGTGTAAATAAAAGGAAAAGAAAGCCAGGTGGGAGTTGAGGGGAAAAGCATGAAACAAAGAAGAGAGCAACACAGGGATAGAGGGAAGCAACACACGAGGGAGAGAGCAACACAAGCGAAGGGTGAGAGAGTTTGGAAGGGGTGAGAAGCACATGAAGGAGAGAACTGGAAAACAGATGCACTCTTATGTAGTGCTTAACTAAAAAGTAAAAAATAGTTACCTTAAAGTGAGCAGAGGAAGAGTACAAGTCAGCCAATCAAAAGAATGGTAAAGAAGCCAAGCTCCAGGTGAGGGGCAAACACGGGAACAGGAAGGCAAGCCCTCAAATAAGAAGTAAGTAATCAGAGTGACAATAATAAAGTCAACTAATGATGAGCAAAGAGCGGGATGTAAGCCTACTGTAAGTTCTTAGTAAGCCAACACTAGGTCTTTCACAATCAGAGGGCTTGCACTGTTTAGTAGGTGAGACTTAAAAAACAACAACAAATTAATTTTTGCAGCTGCTCCTAGTTCAGTGTTTGATTTATGGCAATTTAGATCGGGAGTAAACTAACATTAGGCTAACCAACAAGAAATAATTTGCTTATTTATTTTATGTCAGCGGTCAGCAACTTCGTTTGAGATAATGTTTCCATTACAGGTGTTATCATGTTTGATGCCTTTTCTTGCCCATAACCACAAAGGATAGGATTCATTCAAGGCAGAAACCTGGCCTATTTAATTTAACACACGGTTAACATAGAGTCCAAAACCTGTCATACAGTCAGAAATTCCTTTCTATTGGGCCCAGCCATTACTTAACATCAGTCCAACGCTAGTCTGTGGGACTCATGAGCTTCACCAGCTGAGTGGTTGCATTTACTGTCTTTGATCTGCACACATTTGGAAGGCTCTATCTTCATATGTGCACACAGAGTGGTCAAGGTCAAGAGCAGGTAGTGCTACAACGAGCTGATGGGAGGTGGGACTCATCAGCCACAATCCAGGTTTCTGGAGGGATTTGATCCAACCTGGCAGAACCCTCACCTGCCCTCACACATCACATCACCCAAATGTGTCTGAAAAGCCAACCCTATACTAATCCTTTGTGGTAGAGTTTAACAAGGTCACAGAGGTGCTGAGCGATATGACTAGGATGACAAGTATGGTTTCAGTATCAGGGGCACACCATTGATGGTCAACTTTTTCCTGTGCTGATAGATGCTCACACTGCAGTAAGGTACCCACTACTTCAGGGGTGAGTCCAGCAGGGTTACCCACGAAATAATGGCAGGTCTGCTCCGGTCTGCTCTGGTCTAGGTCTGTGGGAAAATCAGGCCTATAAAGAAAGTCCAGCAAAAGTCATAGATATGAGTTAGAAGTGCAAAAAACACTTGCTTTCCTGGAAGGTGTAACATTGTAAACTAGAGATAGTTCCCCATGCACCTCTAATTCGGTTAGTTTGTAGAGTGTTTGTTATCTATTGGGAATAGTTTCATGAAGAATGGTTAAAGCATCATCTCTCATTGAAGTTTCAGTGATTATTATTATTAAATATTTGTAGCATGCGCAGCTACCCCAAGGGCTTTCGCGGCACCGAGCATGGTATTACAGTGAAGAGAAAAGGAATTATGTGGGAAGACTGAAGTTAAAACAGACAGGTTTTCAAACCCCTGCCAATGGCGCAAAGAGAGGTCTCATCTTACAAGGAGGTGGGAAAGGAATTCCATAAACTTGGTCCCAAGTATGAAAAAGAATGGCCTTTCATACGGACAAGTCTGAATTTTGAAACAACAAACTGGATATGTTGGGCAGAGTGCAGGGGGCGAAAGCAATGGTAATGCTGGACCAGATCCTGAAGGTATGTAGGGGCCGAGCCTCTTTTGATTCTAAACATATAGCACAGAGCCTTATATTTTACCCGTTTGACACTGTCAACCAGTGTAAGTCTCATTACATTCCCAAGACAGAGGAGGACTTTGGCACACGATAAGAAGTCTTGCTGCTGTGTTTTGCATCAGCTGTAGCCTCTGGATGGTCAATTTATCAGCTCCCAGGTATAGGACATTTCTGTAATCCAGTCTTAAAGTAACCAAAGCATGGATCACAGTTCTCTGTGCTGGGAGAGGGATTGATGGAGCGGTAATTTCATGGTAATTTCTCAATGCAAAACATCATTACCTCTTGTTTATCGCTTAAAGTGGATGGACCTTTGCCACCGTGTATCACCAATTAGGAGACTTTGCATAAACATGAAAAAATCAAATGCAAATAATATTTAAGGCAATAATGAGTTGTGAGTAGTTTTAAAGGGTTTCATTTTCTAGTCAAAAGTTAAGCTTCTCTGACTCTTTATTCATTAGTCAAATATCAATCAGGTTACAGAATTGAAAAATAGGAAAAAATAGAATTAACACAGAACATGTTATAGATTGCATATAAATCACTTCATAAAGGAAGGGAATGATGCATAAAATGTCAGTCAAAACTCATAAAGAGTTTAAGGGAAAATAGAATGAGTAGGCTAAATCAATAATTAATAATAGCAAAATATCTCCCATAAAGAGAAATAAAATGCATAGGACAAAATAAGTCTTTGCAAAACCAGTTAGTCAAAGCATAAAACTTTTAGCATCTAAACATGTCCTGTTCTCTCAGCTGATTCTCTCTGGCTTTGCGCTGTTCATCTCTGCCTCTCTGTGTCTGACACAGAAGCTGCTCATGAATGAGCCCCTCCTTTATCTCTCTTCGCAAAACTTTAAAAAAACGGTGCTTTCTGCCTCGCATCCTGCTAAAAAAAATGAGCAAAAGCCATCACCTCCCAGCTAGCAACCAAGATTTCTAACAAAAATATATGTGACTTGGTCTTCGTAGCTTGTCCAATTGGAGCTTCAGAACACATCGACACCCCATGGGCTGACTGGACACGTCATCAATAAGGCGAGTTCTTGTAACACATTTGAGTCTTGTGCTAAATGATCTCATCTCCTAACATCCTAAAAACAATGACATTTTCTGCAACAAAAAGTATTAATTATGCGGAAAAAGAGAATACATATAAGAAAAATGTGTGCTTTGCAGTTTTTCACTCCACGTTATGAAGTGAATAAAGCATTGTCTAAACAAACTGCATGGAGATAAAAGTATGCTATAAGCAAAGTCTTTTCATGAAGAGACAGAAACAGGAGGCGTAAATTATAAGACAGGTCTTTTCATGAAGAGACAGAAACAGGGAGGAAGAGTATTCCTTTCTTATCTTCAAGGCGGAAGGGCTGCAGTGAGCTGAGCCTGCAAAAGCAAATTCAGCCTTTCTACACTGTAAAATGCGTGTGAATTCAGCACAAATATATGTTACTTTGAAAGTTCAAAACACATTTTCCAAACTAAATGTACATTCTACATTGAGGTTAAATCTAAAATAAACACAATTAAACAACCATGATTAATTAATTGAGCATGGTTCTATATGATTCATTAAG
This sequence comes from Triturus cristatus, assembly GCF_964204655.1. NCBI lineage: Eukaryota > Metazoa > Chordata > Amphibia > Caudata > Salamandridae > Triturus > Triturus cristatus. The sequence continues at coordinate 574,643,353 of NC_140582.1, read as the reverse complement.
CATCTGAGCAGGCCTCATTCATGTTTTCCCTTGCACCAAAACTCTGCGTGCCATTTTTTAAAAAGCAGTTTGTGTCTGAAACTTAAAGCAGCTTTGTTGTCATATAGTAATATATAAATCTTATAGATGAAATCTGAGCTCTATCAGGATCAACCATAAAATCTTCCTTAGCCATTTCAGGACTGCAAAACAGGTGGAGGATACCTTGGTTACTTGTTGTTTCATTGACAGATTTTCCTCGACAATGAAACCCAGGCTCCCTACCTTGTTCACCAATAATGTTAGAGCTCCCAACTCTGGGGGCCAGTGTTGCTGTCCCAAAAGATCATGTCTTTTACCTAGGATCATAACTTCGGTTGTGTCACTATTTAATTTGAGCAGATTGCTTTGCATTCAGAGCGCAACTTTGCTCAATCCTACTTAAAGGTCTGAAGGCTCTTGTCCTTGTGACGAGGAGAGGGAAAATAATCTGGGCGTCGTCAGCGTAAGAAAAAAGGGAGAATCCTGCATTTTCAACAACCTCCGCCAAGGGGCGGACAAATATATTAAATAACAGTTGACTCAGCACCAAGCCTTGTGGGACTCCCTTTGGAGAGGCATAAGAGTTGGAGCAGGCCTTCGTTGAGGAGACTTGAAAGCTCCGGTCTATGAGAAAGGAATGAAACTATTTCAAGGCCATTCCATCCAAGCTCAGTGACTGTAGAGCTCTCACAAGGATTTGGTGGTGCTGAGGTTTAATAGGATGAGTGCCACAGTTTCCCCTTCATCTTAACGGTGCCTTAGCATTTCCGTCAACCCCAAGAGAGTGGTTTGAGTAGAGGAGCCAGCTCTGAAACCCGATTGAGAGGTGTGAAGAAAGTTCTGGGATTTAACAAAGGAGGTCAGCTGACCATTAATGTGTTACATTAATGTGTTACTCCAAGATTTTATGGAAAGTAGAGAGCAACGAGATAGGGCGAAAGTTGGATGGAAGGGCAGGGTCCGCGTAGAATTTCTTTAAAAGAGGGAGGACCATGGCATGTTTCCATCTGTGAGGAACTATTCTCTCCTGTAAGGAGGCATTTAAAAGTTCCATTATCGTTGATAATATGGAGGTGTCGAGCTACCTCAACACATGTGGGGGAAGTGGTCAAGGGGGAGCCAGATCTGATATTGCAAAGGAGGTGACTGAAGGAAGCAGAGCCCAGAGGGACCCAAGTTTTCAATTTGAAAGGAAATCTATTATTGCCTGTAAGATCAGTTGCATCGGGATCCCATCTAACATTGGATAAGTCCACTATCTCTGACAGGATATCCAGTGGGTTTTTGCATCGCAGCACAAAATGTATGCTTTCAACTTTGTCAATAAAAAAGAGAGCCGTTCTTCCCATTGACTATAGGGGACTATAGGTGAGGGCAGAAGAAGGTGTTGGTGTTAGATCTGGGGGTCTCTAGTTGGCAGAGGTAAGTACCTTTGACCAAATAGGGACCCTTGCTTCTAGTCAGGGTAAGGGGGAAAACACACTGTTGATAACCCCTGCTCACCCGCTTGGTAGCTTTGCACGAGCAGACCAGCTTATCCCCAAGGCAATGTGTAAAGTATTTGCATCAACACCCACAGTAAGCCAGTGAAATACCACAAATGGAAACCACACAGGTATGTATAAAAATGCCAGTATCTTTATTTGATTAGGCAAGACCAATAACAACAGAAATCCAAAATACAAAAATAGACTCTAGCAATTTTTCTTTGGTAAAAGGTTCACTGTAGCAATGTTCTTTGGTAAAAAGTTCACTTTAGCAATGTTCTTTGGTAAAAGTTCACTCTAGCAATCAAAATGCGGTGATCCTCTGTACTGTGCGTGAAGGCGAAGTTAAATATCACTTCTACGTTCTGGTTAACTCCTAAGAATCACCCCACCACAATGCGTGAGTGCGCGCCAGCCAACACAACTTGTAACCCGCAACAAAACACGGCCGGCTGCGCTTATTAATTACTGCCTTGGGCGCAGGCTCCGGTCGCGGAACAGAGCAGGTTACCTGAGAGCAGGATGGGGCTTGGCAGTCCGTATCGGGATCTTCAGCGAGGCAGCTTCCTCCTCAGTGACACTCCCCGGCCTCGAGCGCAGCTCCACTCTCATCGAGGAACATGGGGAAGCCCTAGTCGCTAGGAGACGCCTTGCGCTTCTTCGGGAAACAGCGCAGCTCCATCTGGACGAGCCTCCTTCTTGCCGGGTAACCGTCAACGCTGGGGCCAATCCAAGCGCGGCTCGGTAATGACATCTACTGACACTGGGCCAGCGGCGGTGAATGTCTGCAAAGTGCTCTTGCGGCTCCTCTCCTCAGCGGACCCGGCCTCGGGCAGACAGCTCGAGTAGCGGCGGTGAATTTAAAGTAAAGACACAGCAATTCTGGAGATCGGGAGCGGTGGTTAAGAGATACCGGCCCTCAGTGCTTGTCTCCAATCACGGGCCGGCGGCGGTGATTCACGCAGCGCTCTCAGTACTTGTTGAGAGCAGATAAGCGTGCAACCAAGATAGCCTTCACGGCGGCACCAGCAACGTCCTGGGGCATGCAGTTATCCCCAGAGACAGCAGAAACAGTGGCGCACAGTGCAGGGCGAGTTTCAGGAGTTTTGGCAAAACTTTTGTATCCTTGAGTTTTCACAGGAGGCCAGCTCTTTTCAGGCCCTTGGAGACAGTTGCACTTCAGAGGGGACAAAGCACACAGAACAGCTCCTCTTCAAGTAGGGGTACACAGCACACAGCAAAAAGTCCCTTAGTCCTCTTCCTCAGCAATAACAGCAACTGCAGGTCAGTTCCCAGACACACAGCAATGACAGCACTTTTCCTCAGTCTTCCTGGCTGTTCTTCTTTGGCAGGGATTCCTTCTTGATCACAAAGTTTTTCCTAGTCTAAAGTTTAGGGGTTGCTGCTCAGATATTTATACCCCAAAAGTCTTTGTTCTTCATGTGTGAGGGATCCTGGACCCAGTCCAAACCAGTTCTGGGTGCACTCTGCCAGTGCACATCTTCTTCCTTTGTGAGTGTGGACCAGGGCCATCAGACACACCGCAGGAGGTGGAGCCAGCATTGTGGAAGGCAGGCACAGCCCTATTCAGACCCAGGTGCTACTCCTCCCACCACTCTACATGCAGATAGGTCTATTCAGCCTAGTGCTCACTCACCCAGCCTCCTGGTGCCACCCCAGCCCCTGTCACTCACAAACCAGACAGTCAATCCACAAACAGGCAGAGGCACACAGAAAGGTTGAACAAGAAAATAGTTACTTTCTAAAAGTGCTATTTCCAAACTTAGAATTTAAAAACCATCCTCCCTAAAAGATGTGTTATTAAATTCTGAGTTCAGGGATACCAGATTCCAACTTTCTATCTTGCTGCTATGGGAAGATATGCAGATAAACATGTTACACAGCATTCCCCATTCTATCCTACGGGCAAGATAGCCTTTCAATAGTGAAAAACGAAATTGGCAGTAATTCACTATCAGGACATGTTACCCACACTAGTACATGTCCTACCTTTCACATACACTGCACCCTGCCCAGGGGGGTACCTTGGGCCTACCATAGGTGTGTCCAATGTGTAAGAAAAGGGGAAAGGTCAGGCCTGACAAGTGTGCACACTGGCCAGGACAACATGGCAGTTAACAAACTGCGCACAGGCACTGCAGTGGCAGGCCTGAGACACCATTTTAGGGCTACTCATGTTGGTGGCACAATCTGTGCTGCAGGCCCACTAGTAGCATGTGAATCACCAGCCCTGGCACACTCAGTGCACTTTACTAGGGACCTACTGGTAAAACAAATATGCCAATCATGGATAACCAATCACAATAATAATGTAACCTGGGAGCACCTGCACTTTGGCACTGATCAGCAGTGGCAAAGTGCCCAAAGCATCTAAACCAGAAAAAACAAATTCCAGCAGTGTCAAAAATACAGGAGGTAGAGGCAAAAAGTCAGGGGAAGCCACGCCAAGGGTGCCAAGTCTAACAGTCAGTGTCTCACTTTTACCACTGTAAAGAGGGTTTTAGCTCAGTTTTGCACCTGTAGGATTTTCTGAGAAAAAAAGTCTGTACGGGGTGCTTTGCAGAGAGTAGGATACTGTTTTTCTATCTTCATCATAGTGTTTTCACAAATGTCTTTCTAGCGTTTTTTCACTTAGTCTTTTCACCTTTTAGCCTATCAGTGAACCAAGGTGCCGGCGACAAGTGTCTGCTTGAGCTTTTGGTACAGAGAGGGAGGTGCTGCTTCCATAATCCAGATGTGGCTAAGCTCATGATCACTCATAGAGATTTGCTTGAGCTCAGGTCTACTGTTGATTAAAGTCTTATTAAGTGTTGGGACATTAAGGTCAGCCCAGCTTCTAATTTTCCGTTCTGACACTGAATAAAGCAGCATAGGGGAACACCTCACTTTCAGCGTAAAAGAAACTGCAAAGTGGTCAGACCAAGATAATGGAAGGGGAGGGAGAGTACTAAGATCATACAAATTAGAAAGATAGGTTCCAGCAGATGTATGGCTGCATGGGTGGGGTTGGAGTTACCCAGTCGTAAATTCATCACCCCCAAGTCAGCCATAAACAATGAGCTTTTGGTGCATTTGGAGTCATCTAGGTGAAGGTTAAAGTCACCCAGAATTGTACAATTCGCTGCCTTCATAATGTAAGGGGTAGCTAAGTCTGGGAAAGAAAGCGCACATTTTCCTGCTGGGCCAGAGGGACGGTACAGTAATATGACCAAAAATGTTAATTTGGGCGTAAGCGCAAATCTAAATAATAAGGCTTTGCAGTCCAGAGCTGTGAAATCTTCTGTTTTTACACTCAAATGTGATTTTATAGATAATTGCTATGCCCCCACATTTTTTTATGTAGCCTATCTTTCCTAATAATAGTATAGTTAGGCGGGAGGGCAGCCACTACGTTGGGGCCCGAGTTTCCGTGTAACCAAGTCTCTGTTAAAAAGACAGCGTCTGGTTGTCTAGCTGTTAGAAAATCATAAATGTGAACTTGGTGTTAAGGAAGGAAACGGAAGTTAATGTTGTAAAATACAAACTGAGAGAGGCCTAAATGTGAACAAAGGAGAGCATTCCTGTTATGGTTTTTAGTTAGGTGGAAACCCCCACCACTAGCTTCATTTTGAGGCTTTCTATTATAATCATTGTGGCTCATAGAAGAGGTAAGGGCAAACTTGCAGTGATGACAATCAAGGAGGCCTTTCCCTATCCTAAAAGTACTACATTTGGAAAGAGGTACCTGGCGTAGCGTCAGCAGTTCTTGAGCAGAATAAACATGTCCAGTATTTTTGAAAGGACTAGGGGTTGTGGCCCTGGCCCCGGACGGATGTGGACGGATGTGAACGGGCGCAGACGGGCTTGCCTTTGGTGCGCCTTCACTCCCTGGCCATTTTATGGAGGGCCGTAGAGTGGAGGCTAGAGTCCAAACTACTGGGCGAGCGCAGCACCATCAAAATGGCCTCCTCATTCCGAGAAGAACCGCGAAGCACTAATAAAGTCCATAACACTCCCCCCTAGGTCCGACTGGGACCGAAGAAATAACCAACTGATGAACTAGTTTGAGAAATTCCTTAAAAACAGAGCCAAAACAGGTGAGTTTAAAAAATATTTAAAAAGCACATCAAATTCATACAGGAATGCACAGTTTTACAGAAAAGTTAGTAGCAAGCCTCCCTATCATCTCTCATCGAAGGTTCAGTGATAGAGACGAGATCCAGCCTGTGGGCCCTCAGTAGATTACTTATTTGATTTCCATTTTTCTTAAGGATCTGCCCTTGATCAAGAGGCATGACAAATATTTATGGGGGTGACGAGACGGTTGTGTTGAGCATGGTGGCTTTTTGTGTTGATAGATGCTCTTGATAGGAGTTTTGAAGGTTGTGTGTGCTCTCTGCTATCTAGTACTTTAAGGTGTTGAGTATCAACGGATCAGTTGACCTCTCTAGCAATTAGCCTGGGTGATTCTGTAATCAAGCATAAACTGCCATAAGGTGTATGGTTGGTAGGTTTTCCGGTTACACTAAGCGTGTATTAGGGTTTGCTCTGTGGGTTGTTGAGCCTAATATGACTTCAGTCTTTATCGAGTGTTCTTGTCTGTCATGCCTGTCAAGTGCGATTTTATGTGATCTATGCCATGTTGGTTGCTCCAGTGCTTGTTCTGGAAGGTATAGTGGCAGGATATTTAGATATGGTTCTTGAAGTTCATTTAATTTTCAAAGTAAAGAAGTAAAGATTTGATGGGGCTAATAATAAGAAAATGCTGAGAAGAGATATTGTTAGAAGTGCAGACGGTAGTAAGGATTTTGGTAGAGGTAGAATGATTAGCCACTATTAAGAACAGAGAGTGATTAGGATCGAGCGAAAGTTTGGCTTTTAGAATAGGTCATGTTTGAGGCAGTTAGGGCATCAGGAGGGAAAGCTAGATTTTTCTGTAACGAGTTGGTCTATGTTTTATGTGACAGGCATTATGGCCATGAGTAACTGTTAAGTAAAAAATCATTAGTGAGTGGCTTGTTGCATACATATTGTGCAACAGATAAAACAGCCATCTTCCTTCTTTAAAATCCAACATAAACTGTATTTACACATATATGCAAGAAATGGTGAGCATATAGTGGAATATGGTGCTCTAATCTCTAGGCCAGGCAAGGCATCAAATAACTCGGTGCTCAGTATGTGGATAATCATTCATGTAGGTTAGACTGTGATGGCAATTCTGTGGAAGCAGTCACCTGAAGGGCTGCCCTGCGATTTGCAGGGTGCAGGTGACAGAGAGAGCAGTGCTGTGAATGCATTGTTCGCCAGTGTCCAACAGTTGTCACACTTGGTCTTCATTGTATGTGTGAATAAAAGTGGCATGTCTGAGCCATATGAAATGTCCTTTCCAAGATGGTGATCTATCCAGGAATTCCTGTGACATCTTCCCAATCTAAGATGAAGTTGATTTTTTCTGTGAAGTCAGTTCCTGTCTGAATCATATGTAAAGAACATTTTAACTAGGGATGAATGAGTCACAATGCATTAGTTCCTTAATTTTTAGGTCTCGCCTAGCTATCGCGTAAGCGATCGCAATGCGAGACTATAGTAAGGGGCTCCCAAAAGTGCTCCCAAAAGCGGATTGAATGGCGAGCACGCGCACAATCACGTGCATCGTGCCGCCATGCAATCCGTTTGGCATCCTAATTCAAAGGGTCCGCTCCCCCACCTGGAATGCGCTCCCCCGCCCCCGCCAAGCGCGCGCGCCACGCTCCGCCGGCTTATCTCTCTGCACACCTCTATGTTGTTTCCTATTGTCTGCCTCTCTTTGCCCTTCTCTCTCTCTCACTGTGTGCATCTCGAGCACCCCCCTCTCTCTCTTACAATTTTACATTGCCCCTTCTTGCTAGCTGTCTCTCTTTCTCACACTCCCTCTTCTGTGCTCTCTCTTTTTCAACCCATTCACCCGCTCCCTCTTGCATTCTATCTCTGCCTACATGTTTCTCTCGTTTGCATCTCATTCCCCACATCTCCTTCCAACTCTACCCGTCGCTCACCGTCTATATCTCTCCACAGGCCACATTGTACCAACGAACGCATTTCCCAATAGAGACAGAATGAATGAGTAAAACTCTTAAATAAATCAAGCCCTTAGTATGCTACTCTTTATGCCCCAGCCCCTGTTGCGCTGCTGTCTCGCTCTGCTCTTTATCTTTGACCTGATCTACCAGCTCTTCTTTCCTAAGTTTCTCTCCCTTCCTCCTCTCTCTCTCTCAGTGTTGCTCTTTGCCTCTCTCTCCGCTCCATGTCTCTTTCATCACCCCGCGCTTTATTGCAGCCTTGCACTGCCCATCTTTGCCTCTCTCGCCCTCAGCCGGCTCCCCCTTCCTTCACTCGCTTTCTTCCCAAGCAGCTGGTTGTAAATCCGAGCCCTCTCTGGGACTGCGCTCGGTGCTCCCGCGCCTGTTCACTCAATTGCTCGTTGTTTACTCAAGTGATTATTGTCGATGGAATTAACCTTCATTAACCTTTTATTTCCCTCTCCAAATAAGCTGGAGTTTACAGTATTTCGGTTCCGTTCAGTCAGCATGAGAGGCGTCAGGGCTGCGCGGATGCAGTTTTAGGATGGGTTGAAGACCCCTCCCCCATACTAGCCAACTCCACAGCACGCTCCCTCCCACCCCAGCTCAAGGGCCGCTCGAGAGACCCTCAAGGAAGCTGTTAATCCATCCATTGGCGCTATCACCAGATGCAATGGCTTCTTTCTTCCCAGAGGGCAGCCTGACCGGTGCGACCATAGACCCACTCACTGCAATTAGGCGGTCTTTCAGCAGGCTCAAACTAAGTGACCCAACGCAAAATGACGCCTCTCCTACCTACAGAATTGAGTGAGGGCTCCCTAGACTTCCGTATCTTAAAGATGTATGAGAACGTCCTTTGGCTGAATAGGGGTCTCCTGAATGGTGAGTCCCCTCCCCCGTACATCAGGAGCCGAAGGCTTAGGCTCCTGCTCACACTGAATTTCACGTCAGGATGAATTAGATGACAGGTCAGGTTGAAGTTGGCACAGTACTAGGTTGCGAGTTCCATCAAGGGCAATCACAAACATCTCAGGTCTGTGGATTCATGGTTCTGCATTGGGGGGAGAGGGGGTACCAAGCAAGGCTCTTTCTTCTCGGAGTCCATGCTGGCTCTAAGCCTAGAAAGAAAATTCCTCATTTTTGGTTTCAGAAGCATAGTCTTATGCATAGCCCAGTGCACTTACATCGACTGGATAACTTACTCTCCTGGGAGAGTGAATTTGAGCAGAATGTCTTGAGGAAATTGCAAAAATAGACGTCTGATCCACTAGCAGTTTTCACGTGGTGGCTAACAGAATATGCAACGTGGAACGTAGTGAGAAAAAGATATGCAAGGTCTTTTATGCTTGAGCACTGATGGTGTGATTGAGGATTTCAAGATAAACAAGCATTGGCATAGCCAATAGGTCTCGCCTTTGAAACCTTATGTGTTTAGCCATGCAACAGTTGATGTTGTTGTACCAAGTATATTGTGCTGGTTAACTAAACAGGTCCCAAAGGCGAGAGCTGTTGGCTATGCCACTGTGCCGTGCCTTACCCTCACTGCTACCCAGTGCTTGAAATGGAAAAATAGAAGTGCAGGTACTCTGTACCAGAGTACCTGCTTGTTTCTGAGAAGTGCTAGTACTCTCCAATTAAAAGTATAGCATTTCTCTTGAGAAGTGCCGGTACTCTCCCTCTCAAAATAAACAAGCATTGGCATAGCCAATAGGTCTCGCTTTTGGGACCTTATAAGTGTTTAGCCATGCAACAGTTGCATAACTAAATACTTATAAGGTCCCAAAGGCGAGACCTATTGGCTATGCCAATGCGTGTTCCTTATGTTCATCGGCCACTTGTGTCTATTTCTTTTAGCCCCGAAGTTTGCTTTATGCAGTCTGATTTCTCTCTGTATTTTTTATTGGATGTCCTGGATCTGTTAACCCTCTACCCTGTCTACTTCTCTATTAATCTTCATTTACAATCAGGATCTACAGGATTGTCAAGGAGCTTTTCTTACCCTACTGGCTTTTGATTCCAAATTGGAACAATCTTTAGGAGACATCTGACACCTTTCACAGTGACTAATAAGAGAGGTGCTGTGGCTTCTCAGAGGAGTTATCCTTATCTTGGGAAATAAAAAAAGTATCAAGTAGGTAACACAAATTACCTGAGAACAATGATCTAATTGTCAGTCTTATCCAGGCTACATTCTGGAAATGCCATATTTGAAGGAGTCCCCCTCAAAGCCAAGGCCCAGCTCGTGGCTGTAATGCATTCTGTGGGATGGCTCTTTTACTCTGCACAGAAGTTGTATATTGCTGCTTATTGTTGTCACAATACTTTCTCTCGATTTACTGTATTCTCTGTCCAAATATTTCAACTTAAAGTATACAAACGATTATTTGGTCTAGCCTAACTATATAAATGGTCAAAATAAATAATAACATATACACTAAGAAGTGAGAAGTGGATACGGGAGAGGAGCAGGGTAGGCAGTGAGGTAGAATAGTACCGTTGGGTGAATAACAGGATTGTTAGGTTGAGGGGATAGAGAGAAGCCAAATACTGGTAGGAGTGATGAAAGAGGCAGTGGGACAGACATCTTGGGGAACAGCAGGGCCTGAGAAGGGAGGGTGGAACTGTTAGCAGGGTAAGCAAATGTATGAGACGTTAGTTTCCATGCGGGTGGCTATACAAGGTGGAGATCATGGAAATCATCAGTAAAGTTGATTATAAAAATATAAACCTAAGGGTCTCTCAATATAGTTTTGGTGAACAAATTGTGCGGAAAGTTTGTGATGCTGCTACTTACTGGGTGGGTTCTTTGAAACCCGTTCTATTACCTTGAACGATAAGTATTTTGTTTATCGTAGGGTGATTATTAAGCACTTTATCATTTGTTTTGATAGTCCTAAAATAATGGAGGTATGGAAGATTTAGTACAGATGCAAGATGGCCCAAGACAAACCCAGGAATATCATAAATATAGAACTAAGTGCAGGCTTTACCAATGAAAAAGGAATATGCATTCCGCAACAGACCACACTCAGAGCACCCGTGATTTGCACTCTCCCAATGATCCATAAGAACCTCCATGAACCACCAGTGAGATTGTTTATTTCAGGATGTGTCTGTTTTGGTACATCTACGTAAATATGTGGATGTGTTTATTAAATCGGAAGTGCCAAAAATTGCATCCTATGTGAAAGGCAGCACAAACCTTATTAACATCATTGAGGGTACACACTTTAACAATGAGCAACATTTTTTTGTAATTTTAGATGTAGAGTCAATTTACACCAACATACCCCAGAGGGAAGGCTTGCAGACTACACAAAGGGGGATACTCTCAAGAACGTGTGATATCCATCGCAAAAGTTACTTAACGCAACCTCCAACATCGCGGGAAACGTACGCAGTGTTAACCAAGTATTCACAACACGGCGGTACCATGCGATAGGCACCAGATAACGTGTCAAATGGGCGCATTAAAATCAACGCCCTGCCACAAAAATGCGAAACACGAATGCAAAAAAAGCTGCGATGAGGTCAAGCGCGATAAAAAAAGCTGCGAAAACCAGCGGCAGGCCTGCAAATCCACCGCGTCTGGCGGGAAAATGCACTATAAAAGCAGAACAAGACAAACACAACAGAACCAATTCAAAGTGCGCAGCAACATGGATGTACCCTGACCGAGTGCAGAGGCAAACACGAACCGCACAAGCCCCACAGACCACCAGCAAGGTACAACGGGGTCGGGGAAGGCCAGGGAGAAGAGGGAGAGGAAGACGGGGTGCAGTCCGCAGGAAAACAAGACGAGCGTCACAGAGATGACAGAACACAACCATCAACTGACCCACAATCAGACTACCGTGAATCCAGCCAGAGTGTCGAGGAGGCCAATGGAGGAGGCCAAGAGGCGCTGGCATGAGCTGAAAACCTAAACCAGGCACAAAGATGCCGCCAACAGGAAGGCAGAAACGGCGACAGGAGGTGGGAGTCCTGCGCCACAAGAGGAGCTGGAGGAAATGGAGGCCAGTCATCAGTGTGGAGATGGTTCAAGGAGGTGGGAGTACGGCCAGAGCTCGAGAGGACCTGACACAACAACAACAGGGTGAGTAACGACCAGGGACTGGGGGACGGGAGAGATGGGCACAATGGCACACATGCACAAGTAAGTATAGCACACTGCACACCCACAATGACCCACGATCATGTCCCTCATCCCCGTGGCACACTGCAGCACACACACAGAGCAATCACAGCACATCCCATGACAATGTGGCACCAAGTGCAATACCGACACTGCAGAACAGGGGACACAACCAGGTCCGCTAATGCGCAGAAACAGGCCAATCACATTTGACAGAGCAGGGAACTGTGAGATACATATGTACGGGTACAACTTCACATCCGTCATGTAGTCCAAATGTCCACTGTCCCCCCTCAAATTGCCTGCACCGCCCAAACAGTCACAATGTACATTGTCACACAGTCTGCATTTCAACAAGAACAATGCGCCAACATATATGTCAATACAATGTCAACATGCATCTCCCCTTCACATTGCAGAGGGACAAAAACACCTCCAGTAGGTCAGACCAGACAACTCATCAGTGATGCCGGAGATGACCACCACACCTTCGACACCGACGCCCTATAACAGCTCATGGACATCTCAGGCAACCCACCCCCAGGAGAAGGGCAGCCAATCTACATAGAGGAGACCCCAGCCCCTGCACAGGCCACACAGCAGGAAGCACCCGCCACCACGGCTGGCTCCCAACACTTCACCGAGGCACACATCGCATTCCAATGCCAGGTGTCAGAATGCTAAAAGGAGGTAGCCAAACAGGTGAGGGTGGAGTCAGAGCTCATGGAAGCCAAACTGGACCACATAAGTGGGTGTCTAAGTCCCATCAGGGACAACCTACACCCCACAACGGAGACCCACACTGCGACAGAGACACATGGCATTAGTCAATGCGCGTTCTGTTGGAAAACACAGACAGGAAATAGCAGATTTAATTCTGGATCATAACATAGATATTTTATTCATGACAGAAACCTGGCTTAATGACTCCTCAGACCCAGATTTAATTATTGCAGTCCCACCGAACTACTCTATGCAGAGAATGGATAGGCAAGGAAGAAATGGGGGTGGTGTAGCAATAATATTGTGGTCACAGTTCCCTACTAGGACTAACCCTATTCAGTCCTCGTTCTGTGAAGCACTATACTTTAACATCTTGCTCACACCTACATTCAATCTCAAAGGTATACTCTTATACCGGCCACCGGGCTCCCGTAATGATTTTTTATCTAATTTTAGCTCACTGCTGGAAACCCTAGCTATTGAGGATGAATGTATGATACTAGGGGATTGGAATTTCCATCTCGATAACATAAGTGATACAGACACGCAAATGCTATTGGCAGATCTCGATGCCTTTGGCCTCTCCTCGGAGATTACCACACCCACACACGAGGCTGGCCACACGTTGGATGCTATGTTTTCCAACATTAATGGGCTAAAGATTTTCGATATTCTGCCACTGGAGTGGACTGATCACTATGTTATATTAGCTGGGATTGTTGTCAACATTGCGTATGGTAGGAAGCACGCGCCTACAACCCAAGAGTATTTCAAGAACTGGAAAGACTTAAATTCTGTAGCCTTCCAACAACACCTAGAAAGATCGCGTCCCGTGACTTCCCCTGAAGCTAATACAGCAGCCGTTCAATATACATCTTGGATTGGAAATGCGATCGACACTCTTGTGCCCATAAAATCAATATCTAGAAATAGATCTACACCATCTGCCCCTTGGTTCAACGAGGATTTGAGGAAAAAAAAGCAACAATGCAGAGTGCAGGAACGTTGTTGGCGCAGATCGTATGATAGTGAGAGCAGAGAAAAATATAGAAATACTCTACATGACTATAAAAGGATGATTAATGAGGCAAAGAAAAAGTTCTATACACATCAAATAGAAAATGCAAAAAACTCCAGTAAACAATTGTTTGGAGTAGTACAGCAGTTGGCTGGTAAAGTGGTAGATTTAGCACCCCCCGCCTCCCAGAGCTTTTGTGACTCCATAGCAACATTCTTCTTTACAAAAGTTAATGATATTTATTCAGAATTTACATCTAAAATTAATGCAGACCATAATATTGCTAATCAGGGAATGTTGCACTGCTCTCTAGATCAATTTACAGATATAGACACTGCATTTATGAGGACCATTATTCAGCAGATAAAATCAGGATCGGCCCTGGATCCTTGCCCTCCAAAGATTCTTCTCCCAGTTTTGGAAACAATTATAGAGACTATCACCACAGTTTGTAATACCACATTTAAAACTGGTATTTATCCTGACAGCCTTAAAAAAACGACAATCAAACCATTGCTGAAGAAACCCTCTTTGGATAAAGAGGAACTTAAGAACTATAGACCTATTGCAGGCCTACCTTTCTTGGCAAAGGTACTCGAGAAAGCCATAAATTTCCAACTGGCAGAATATATAGAGCAAAATAAACTGCTTGATGACACTCAATTTGGTTTTCGGAAGCTACACGGTATGGAGACCGCCTTGATTAAAGCCGCTGATGAAATCAGAGTCATCAAAGATCAAGGGGGGACCGCAGTCTTAATACTACTGGACCTCTCGGCAGCATTCGACACGGTCAATCACTCTATTTTGATTGACCGTGTTGGAAATCTAGGCATTCAAGCAAAAGCCAAGGACCTGCTTACCTCTTTCTTATCGGGCAGAACACAGGTGGTAACAATAGGCCCTTTTAAATCTGTTAGCCTGGCGTTGCCTTGTGGGGTTCCGCAGGGCTCATCCCTAAGCCCGACACTATTTAATATCTATGTGTCTGATTTGGCTAGGGTTATTAAACAACATCGGATGAGCCTGACCTCTTACGCAGATGATACCCAGCTTGTGCTTGCCATTAAGAACGATGGGAAGGAGGTAGCAGGAAGGTTCCAGGAAGGTATGCTCGCAATCAGAGACTGGATGGCAGGAAATTGCCTCAAACTAAACTCGGAGAAAACAGAGGTGATCATTTTTGGAAAACTAGTGCCTGATTGGTCCTCCGTCTGGTGGCCTCCTTCTATGGGCACCCTACTGACTCCGGTATCTAAAGTTAGGAACTTGGGTATCATCTTAGATGATAAACTCAATTTTGCCGTACATGCAAATCAGACCGCTTCATCTGCTTTTCAGAAATTGAGGACTATTAAGAAGGTCATCCCGTTCCTACCTGAAAATGTGGCAAAAATAGTTGTGAGCACTTTAGTACTATCTTCCTTGGATTATTGCAATGGTCTTTTTGCTAATGCTCAATTCCGGGTGATAGCAAAATTGCAATCAATTCAGAATGCAGCGGCAAGACTGCTTTCCAAAACATCTAAATTTGATCCCATTAGTCAAACTATTAGGGACTTTCACTGGCTTACTGTCAGGAATAGGATTAGATTCAAGACCTTATGTCTCACGTTTAAAGCTTTAAATAAGCAAGGTCCACAAGTTTTTCAAGACCAATTGTTTCTATATCAACCCCCAAGATCCTTGAGATCAACAACAAGTTTCCAAATTTCGGTCCCGCGCACAAAAACCGTGTCTTGGGGAGATAGACGCTTTGTGGTAGCGGCCGCAAAACTGTGGAATGTGTTACCGTTACTTATTAAATTAAGCCACACTCTGCTTCAGTTCAGGAAATTATTGAAAACATGGCTTTTTAATCAATAATCATTGTTAACCCCCTGCTTTCCTTTCCATTAATGATATGTCCTTTTTATCTGGATTCTGTTAAAGTCTCAGCGCCAAGACGCCCAAGGGCATACGTACGCACTTAATAAATTGCAAAAATAAATAAATAAATAAATAAATAAATGCAGATGGGCATTCCTAGTACAGAACCATGCCCAGGGGCACGCACATATCAGTCACACACCCACATTGGCTCTGCGTACGATGGCCCAGTCCACTCCCCTTACAAATTGAGTGGGTGACGACAAAGCTACATGTCCAAGCTCTGACCCCGCTGCCTGCAGTGACATGTCTGCGTCCGCTGTACACAGCACAATGTAATGTCGTAGGGCCCAGGTCCCTCATGCATACAACAAGACCACAGGGACACACGTATATATCATGTCGAACTGGCTACGGGCACGTGCGCCCGGCCCCTTTATTGGCAGGGCCACATGTACAATGATGCCTGTGCTGGATGTGTGTGGGGTGAGTATAAGTCAGCCCGCACGGAGTGCTTGGTGCTGGCAACAACTTGAACAGTGGACACCAGTGCAATGGAAACAGAAAACACCTGCATAACAGAGTCAACTGATGAGCAACATGGAGGGAGCCGGAGCAAGTACAGAGGTCACCCAACATACAAACAGAAGTGTCCGTGAGTTGCAGTGCACTGAGGTTGGGGCACTAGAGATGAGCGCGCTCATGTGAAGAAAATGTCTAGGGTTGTGTCCCTTTGGGTTATTCCTGATGCAGATGCAGTGGGGTGTGTTAGACCTGTATCAACTTCCTCATCAACGTCCCAAGTCTCCCACACTGCCTGAGGTGACATTGCTGCGCAACCTCTCCACAGCACAAAACTCAATCAGTAACGGTCCATGGGTTGCGGTGCACTGAGTCAGTGGCACCTGAAGTGCTGAGCAGGGGATCAGGCAGATGATGGCATCCACGACAGGTCTGAGCAACTCCGTTAGTCTGCCAGTACCACTGTTTCGACTCTGGCAGATGGTGGTTGAAGTTGGCCCTGGCGATGGTGGCGTGTGCCTCCTGCGGTGATGCGACGTCTGGGCCGGTCAGAACTCGAGTTGATGTGTTAGCCCTGGTGGTCCGTAGTTGAGGCCGGAGGCAGCGGACAACGCAGGGCCACATGCACATGGCATCGATGACCCCAAGACCACCGTCACAGAGGTCATCCAATATTCATTCAGACAGGGTCCCTGACTTGAGCTGCACAAAGTTAGTGGCCTCGGATGCACAGCGGCCGGCAAAAGCACCCGCCATGGGAGGGTGTCTTGCAGTGCACTGAGGTAGGGCAACGCAGACTGAGCGGGTCCTCATCGATGTCAAAGGTGAATGTGGCGGAGGGTTGCAGGGGACAGTGGAAGGTGTCCTCCAGGGCATGATGCAGAGGGCAGAAGCTATCCGGAAGCAGCAAATGGAGGAGTGGAAAGCGACAGCCTTATTGCCACCACCAATTCGGTATCAGCTGCATGAGGAAGAGAACTACCCCCTTGTCCATAGACTCAGACACCACCAATGTACGACCAGAGAGTGTCCATGAATTTAGGGGAACAGACTTAGTGGCACCAGGGCTGAGAGGGAATGCAGTCTGTGATGATGCCGGTACAATGATATGAACTGCGGCATTGCTAAATCAAGACTCTGTGACCTACTGGACCGCAGTGTAGGCAGGTGGCAGCGGTCAGCAGTGGGCCACAGACACATGGCGTTGATGACCCTAAGGCCATCACCTCAGAGGCCATCCAATATCTCAGAAGAAGGGGTCCTGGACCTGACCAGCACAGAGTTAGTGGCACCGGATGCACAGCGGCCGGCACAGGCATCCCGCCACGGGAGGGTGACTAGCAGTGCACTGAGGTAGGGCCACGTGGACTGGGCGGGTCCTCATAGATGTCCGAGGTGAATGTGGCAGAGGGCTGCGTGGGACAGTGGAGGATGTCCTCCAGGGCATGATGCAGAGGGCAGTAGCAGTACGGAAGCAGCAAATGGAGGACTGGAATGCTGCAGCCTTGTCTTCACCACCATTTAGGTATCAGCTACAAGACGATGATGACAACCACATAGACTCAGCTGCCACCAGAGTTCAAACAGAAAGTGTCCATGGCTGTCGGGCTGGGAGACTTAGTGGCACCGGGGCTGGGAGGGGATGCAGCCTGCGATGATGCCGGTACAATGATACGCACTCTGCCATTGCTAAATCAAGACTCAGTCTCAAATGTGTGACCTACTGGACCGCAGTGCAGGCTGGAGTCAGCGGTCAGCAGTGGGCCATAGCCACGTGTCGTAGGCTCGCAATGCACAGACTTAGTGACACCAGGGCAGTTGTCGGTAGTGTTCGATCACCTCTGTAACGATGATCCATTTTTCCTCCCAAATGCAATGTGTCATCCTCTTACGCCTCTTCTTGCGTGCAATGATATGTACTCTGCCTTTGAATAATCGATGTCCAGTTCCACTACTGTGACCTACTCGAGCGCAGCTTAGGCCGAAGGCAGTAGTCCGCGTGAGCCCACAGAATCTTGCAGTTGTGATGTACGACTAAGACCTGGTGGCACCACATCGAAGGGTGTATAGTGACATACACTCAGCCATAATTAATGTGCTCTGCCATGGTGTAATCAAGACTCAGTTTCAAATGTGTGACCTACTTGTTCGCTGTGATGCTGGTGGAGTACATCAACGGGAAAGGAGTATTGCGGTCCTGTGTTGCGGAGGCCGTGATGGTCTGAGGTGGCTGCCAGAGTCGCAGGCCTTGGGCTTGGAGATTGCACCGGCACGTGATGGGCCCTCTTCGACACACGCTGGTGTCAGCAGGTGGGCATTGAGGCCTGGGTGCACAGGGGCGGGCAGGACTGGTTCGGGGACCAGCGTCCCAGGGTGCAGCAGTTGCACAGGATCGCTGGCAACACCGATCACAGCGTCGGCCTTGTGGCGGGGTGAGAGGCGACGCCCTGGCAGAGACGTTGGGCATTACAGAAGAGGACCATGCCCAGAGTCACGTGCTTTTTATTCACACCCCTACTCTGGCCTGGCGTACGCTGGGCCAGCCCACTCCTCTCATGCACGGGGTGACGTAACAAGCTACATTTCCGCGATCTTCCCCACTGGCTGGGGTGACATGGTTGCGTCCACTGTCCACTACACTCCAAACACTAGAGGTGTGTGTCGGCATGGATATGTGTGAGGTAATTCAGTTTCCGATCACGTTCGTATTTAGCCACCATTTTGTGTCATTCCGCCATTTTGTGTTGCCCTCACTCAGGCGACACGGTGAACGAAGTGTTGTTATCCCTCATCCTACTGCAACGTGTCAAATAACCTCTGTTTATAGCTGGTGTCAGGGTCCGACCGACTCCACTAATCCTCGTCTGGTCTGACTGATCCCTGTTTCAACTATCTGTTGGTTCGCACCATTTTTTCCTGACTTTATCTTATCCTCTGGCCTTCACTATTTTTTACTCGTATTCTCTCATTTCACAACTGTCCTCTGGGCCATACAAATGTGTCCTGCCACCTGCAAGTCGACTTATAAACACTACCACTGATTAACTTGTGGGGAAGGGTGACAAACACAGTTGGGAGAGAGTCTTATTTGAGTTACTTAATATCTTGTTTTCACATTCTTCTCATTGGTTGACCCTGTATGCATTGGGAGTGTTCTTTGTGAATAAGTGTGTTATAAAAGATTGTGCGCCACGAAGTAACGTGGCAGTCTCCTAAGAACATACCGAGTGTACTTCTGGGACAACTGTACTTAGCTGCAGCTAATAAACCCTATCTTCTACGCCCAACGGAGTGTCCCGTGTCTCTGTTTGACAAAGCAGGTGAACTCAGGAGATTAAGGCGTACCTTGCGCCGCCAGGCCCCTAAGGTCTTGGTTCCTCAATTGGCGCCCGAACGTGGGCCGGCTTCAGAGGTAGCAGTTCTTGCCAGAGGATCGTGAGGAGCCCCACAGGAAAATTCTGGAGGAATCGCGAACCACGTCAAGCGACCCCTGTATGTCGAAGTGGTCCGAAGGTCTTTTGCAGCGCGGTTTCTCCTTTCTGACGGCTGCTGACGACTGCTGCCCTGACTGCCGCCCTGCTTTGGTCCCTTTGATGATGTTTGGTATCGCGAGACATTAGACGGGCCTCTGTTGGCGTAAGAAGACACTTAGTTACGTATTGGTGGGTAGCTCCCACTATTTTGTTTTGATTTGGGTCTTTGATTCGGCTATTGCAAAAGCCGAAGCCGAGGGGTGAGTACGTTTGTGCTATATGATTTGATTTAAACCCCTTGATGTTTGTGAACAGTCCAGTGAAATAACGATGCCTAGTCTGAGTAAGTTTAGGAAGTTCTGTTGCTTTGGTTGTAATAGGGATTCCCGGCTGGAGGACTCTTGTCCGATTCCTCCGGTTGGAACTCCCACCTATGAGCTTTATTCAAAACATGGTTTCAGCCCCATCGCCTTCAATAAGGCATGGATCCGATACACGAAGAACGATGGCGTTCTACAGTGGCCACAAAATGGTAGTTTTGAGCCTGACATATTAGACAATTTGGAAGCGATATTGTTCAAAAGACAAGCACGGCCGGCAATGTTTGACTCTTTCCGCCTCTGGCGTAAGGAAGCCAAACAGAAAGAAATTAAGCAGGCAAAACGAGATAAGAAAGCACAAAATATGACGATTATACAGGCTACCCAGCAATTTAAAGATAATGAGATTGATAATGCAATGGAAATTTCAGAGAGACAGCATCGTATGGCAATAGATAGATGCTATCCGGTGTTGCCTAATTCCCCTTCTGATAAAAGTAAGGATCTGGACTCTTTGATGTCTCACCTATTGAGATTGCCTCCGCCCTATGTACAAGGTGCTAATGCACCCCCGTTGTTACAACCTGTTCAGTTACCTGTTGTCCCCCCACCTGTTCCGGTTCTTCCACATTTGCCTCTTCCGGTATTGCCACTCCCACCTCTCGTGCCACCGATTCCTTTGTCTCTATCTCCTGAACCTCAATCTTCTTTGCCTTCGGCTCCCCTTAGAACTGCCAGTTCCTCTCCTGTATCGCCTAATACCTTGTCCCCTGTCCTTATGTCCAATTCTCCTACTGTGCGCAAACGAATATCTGGTTTCTTGTCCCCTTTCTTTGAGGCTCTGAACATGTCTCCGGCTTTTTCTCGAAGACAGTCTCGTAGTCAACTTCCAGGTTCCGACGTACGGGTGGTATTGGACTCTCTCGCTCGCAAATGGATCGAAAAGGGTCCCCAGTATAGTGTGAAAGATATCATGATCACCTTTCATCAGTGGGAGGCGCCCACGCAGAGATATGTATTTAATGTTATGTGTGACACTCTCGCTAAAGAATGGGAGGATATGGATTTGGGTTTACTTCCCCAGGGTTTGTTGGATGTTCAGGCTAATTTCGATAAAGGACTCATTGTGGGTTCTAAGGTTTAGGACGCCGTAAGAACACTTGTTACTTTTAGGTCCTTATTTTCTTCACAAACTTTTCTTGATTCTGATCCTGCTGTTCAGCAGACATTGAAACATTACCCAATGAGAGAGGTTCCTCCGATATGGAGGGAAGAGGTTGCGCAAGCAGGTAATAATCCAGCTATTTCCGCTCACTTCCAGCGTATATGGGTACATGTGCCCTGGAAGAGATCTGATGTTTTGGCCCTCAAACAATCTTTACCGGATCCCCGTAAAAACCCTGCTGGTTACTATAAAGAATTGTCTCAGACTGTTGATGCCTGTATTATGAACTTAGCGGATATTGACATGCTGATGGGAAATGTAGTCCCACAAGCGTTATGGGCTCGGATTCGTAGAGAGGATCACGTTCAAGAATTGGGTGGTACATGGGATACTATAACTGCCTCGGATAGAGCACAAGTGGGTGGTGCTAAGCCTGATGTTTTGATCACAGAACTCCCTGGTAGGATTATTACTTTAATGAAAACAATGATGCCCGCCTTACGAGTTAATTGAGATAAATTAGCCGCGTGTAAACAGAATAAAAAGATGAGAGTGTCTCCGATTTCTTCACTCGTTTTGAGGAGACGTTTATTGATCACAGTGGTCAGGATATGACTACGGAGGGTGGACAGAGATTATTTGTAGATGAATTCGTATTCAATTTGCTCCCCGAGTTGTCACGTAAGTTAAAAGACTCTGAAAGTTCATGGGCTGTTTCTTCTTCGGCTCAGATATTGGCTACTGCTCAATATTACAAAAACAGTGAGAAAGAGGAAAAAGACAAGCAAGAGAAAAAGAGTAAAGAGTTAAAAACGAAGGTTCTTCTGCAACAAGCTTATCCTCCTCGCTCTGCTCCGCGCCAGTTTCAACAGCCTCCCCAGTTTCAGAGGGTGTTTCAAAAGCCCGAGCCCTATATTCCGCGGCGTTTATTAGGTCACAACCAATGCGCCTATTGTAGGGAGGAAGGTCATTTTAAGAATAGCTGCCCGATTTTATTACAGCGTAATGGAGGACTATTTACTCCACAAGGTCGTGGTGGTTCCCAGTTAGCGCCCAGGGGCAGAGGTCGAGGTATGTCGCCCCAGACACAGCGTTCCCCTCCACCTCCACATTCTATGAACTACTTTGATCAGCAAAATACTCAGTCTACACAGTATTACAATGATGATTACTATGTTGAAGGTGAGAATGACGGTCTTCACGCTAACTAGGACAGCCATAGACAAAGTGAGGGAGTTGTATCGATTCCAGTAGATCAGAATGGGCCTTATGTTAATGTCACTACAATGGGTGTTTCAGAGCCATTTCATTTAGATACTGGTGCGATGAGAAGTTCTATTATTCACTCCAAACTCCCTGGGGCACCTTTGTCTGGCTTAACAAACGTATCCGTAGGATTTTCTGGCGCCCCAGTTCATAGCCCGGTCTCTTATCCTCTGCCTATTTCAATTGGTTCTTATGATTTGGAAGCTCCACTTCTTTTAACGGCTGGTTGCGGCAACAATCTGTTGGGTTTGGATTTATTAAAAAGACTGCATGCAACAATATATTGTTCTCCTTCTGGTGTACATCTCGTTTTGGGGCAGAAACTGACTTCTCCAATGTATTTGTCTAAAGATCAATTTCCAACTGATGATGTTGGTTGTCTTGAGCTCCCACCCTATGTTGTTACCCTCAAGCCCAATGCTAAATTGCCACACGTTCCTCAATACAAAATTCCCAATGATGGTGAAAGAGCACTTTTTGCTATTATTCATGATTTAATTCAGAAGGGTGTGGTCGAGGAGACGAGGGGAAATGTATGCAATAGTCCTGTTCTTCCGGTTCTTAAACGCACTGATCCTTCTCAGCCTCCTGTTTATCGCTTTGTTATTGATCTCCGGGAGGTTAATAAAATTGTTGTACCACAGTTTCCTGTTGTTCCAGATATCACTGCCCTGTTAACTATGATACCTGCCTCGGCAGCTTGGTTTTCTGTTATCGATCTGAAAAATGCTTTCTTCAGCATCCCCATTACTGAAAAGAGTAGGGATATTTTTGGCTTCTCTTTAGGAGGCCGAAGTTTCCGGTTCAAGCGTGCACCCCAAGGCTATTGTGAAAGTCCCTCCATCTATAGCCAAGCTCTGAAATGCCAGCTTGATGCTTTTCCTTTGCCGCCAGGTGCTACCCTTATTCAGTATGTGGATGATTTATTGATTGCTGCTGATTCAGAGGATATTTGCAAAAACGTGACTATTGCACTAATGCGTCATTTGTCTGACCTTCACCATAAGGTTTCACCTTCTAAATTACAAAATGCCCGCCAAGAGGTTACCTATCTAGGTCATCTCTTGTCGAAGGAGGGAAGGCGACTGACCCCAGAACGTATTCAAGCAATTGCACAAATGTCTGTGCCATCCACACAAAGAGAAGTGCGTGCCTTTCTGGGCATTACCTCTTATTGTAGACAGTGGATTCCAAATTTTTCTTTGTTGGCTAAACCTTTGTTGGTACTCACTTTGAAAGACACACCCCAACCCCTTCCTTGGACTGATGAATGTCAGAAGAGTTTTTCTGATTTACGTGCTGCTCTGTGCTCTGCTCCTGTGTTGGGTACTCCAGTAACCCCTTCACGCTCTATGTCCACGAAAGAGAGGGTTGTGCGTTGTCAGTCTTAACACAACGATTTGGAGACAAGCAGCGGCCATATGCCTACTTTTCGGCTACATTAGATCCAGTAGCCAAGGCATTGCCTAGTTGTCTTAAAGCTACAGCAGCAGCAGCAATTTCTATTCGTCAATCTGCTGGAGTGGTGCTTGATAACACTCTTATTGTCATGGTACCACATGCAGTGGATACCTTGCTAAATAGGACAAAAGCGCAGCATCTTACAAGTGCTTGCTTCTCTGGGTATGAACTGACGCTTTTTGCTAGTCATGTGCACATCAAACGATGTAACACTTTAAATCCAGCCACATTGTTACCTCTTCCAGAAGAGAAAGGTATTCAGGAACAACATGATTGTTTTCTCCGTACTGAGGAGGAGACAAAAAATAGGATTGATTTGAAGGATACACCACTAATGGACCCGGATGGGATCCTATGGGTGGATGGTTCTTGTTTTAAACTTCCTAATGGTGAAACAACTTCAGCTTACGCTGTTACCACCTTGCATGCAATCGTGGAGACAGCACGCATCAGACATAATTCAGCTCAGGCGGCTGAACTGATAGCTTTGACCAGAGCATGTGTGTTATCTAAGGGGAAGAGAGTGAATGTATATACCGACAGCCAGTATGCGTTTGGTGTGGCACATAGCTTTGGTCGTTTGTGGAAGGAAAGAGGATTCTTTACCTCCCACGGTACTAAAATACAGCATGGTCAGTTGGTAACTGATCTTCTTGAGTCATTTGCTTTGCCTACCCAGATAGCAATCATAAAGTGTAGTGCGCATAAGAGGATTACTGATGATGTTGGTCGCGGGAATGCTTTTGCGGATGAGGTAGCGAAAGAAACAGCCAGAGATGCTATGAGTCGCATGTATGTTGCGGGCCCTGCAAATTGGGTCAAGGAAAAAGGAATGTGTGAGGATACAATAGAAAGTGTGAGATCGATTCAAGGAGAGGCTACAGAGAAAGAGTTGAGTAAGTGGAAAGAGAGTACAGGAATGTTAGACGCGATGGGATGTTGGGTAGAATTGTCAGAACATCAGCGTTTGCTGTTATCAGATGCCTATGTACTGCCTGTAGTTGCTATGGCACATGGTCCAGCCCACATCTGTGTGAAAGGAATATGTAAGCTTCTGGCTCCAGTGTGGCTGAACGAAGGGATTCCAAAATGTGCAGATAATTTAGTGAAGCATTGTATCGTTTGCTTGATGCATAATCCAGGAAAGGGAACCTCAAATCCAGCAGGTCATTTTGCTCCCCCAACATATCCTTTTGAGGTGTTGCAAATTGATTATATTCACATGGAACGATGCAACAATCTCAAATATGTTTTGGTGGTGGTGTGTGCCTTCTCCAGATGGATAGAGTCCTACCCCCTGAAAGACAACACTGCTTTGTCCACTGCCAAAGTTCTTCTGAATGAGTTCTTCCCTAGGTTTGGTTTGCCGCACATTGTCTGTTAGTGACAATGGAAGTGAATTTGTGGGCCAAATTATGAAAAAGGTGTGTGCCGGTCTTGGTATCGTCCAAAAATTCCATGCGGCGAACCATCCCCAATCAGCGGGTTTGGTAGAGTGCTATAAGGGCACTCTCAAACTTAAGCTTTCAAAGGTACAGGCTAGCAAGGGACTTGCCTGGCCCGATGCTTTACCCCATACGAGGTTGTTTTTGGGCACCCGGCTAATGTTTGGGGAGTCCCTCGCCCTAAAAAGTATTCTGACATACAGTATCCAATGCTGATTGATTACTTGCATGACCTCACCACTAAATTACGTGTTCTCCACCAACAGGTTCGAGACGCTTTACCAGAGGCCTCCACAGACCCAGGTCATTCTATCCAACCGGGAGACTGGGTCTGTGTGAAAACTTTTCAGAGGACAAGGAATTTGGAGCCTCGTTGGAGGGCGCCTCGACGGGTCCTTCTGGTGACACGTACAGCAGTGAAAGTCGAAGGGAAAAAGAACTGGATCCATGGCGTGCACTGCAAAAAGGTGCCCTTGCCCTTGACTTTTGACCAGTGGGTCCGTAAGGGTGTAGGTGATTTTGAAGGCGAAAGGGTTCCTCGGTTTGTACCTTTCAGTAGTGCACACCTAGATGGAGCTCGGTCTGAAAAAGAAGATGACGACATTTTACAAGAAGCAGTACCGCCACATCTCCGATTGAACACTACAGATCCACAGACACTATTTCAGGACCAAACTGTACTAAACAGAACTCGATATAATTTAAGGCCTAGACTGGTCAAGGACACCTGAAATTTTCATCTCTTTCGCGACATGTATCATCTGTCCGGGTTGCAGGGTCAGGGTAGGAGTCTTGGCTCGTGACCTGTATAGTGGCTAGGCCCCCAGGACTTGCAGTGTCATAGGACGGCTAATAATCACAGCCAAGTGAGTAAGGACGATTGCCGTGAGCAACAATTTTAGAGGATGGATGTCAAATTGGGAAAGAATAATAAGAAGGAAGAGATGAAAAAGAAATATTGTAAATTAGTGTACAGTCAATGTGGCATAACATTGTGTGTTCTTATGCTTTCTAGTATCTTATTGGCTTGTATAGGTTGGATTGTTCATGTTATGCAGCACAAATCTGTTCCTACTTCTATTTCTTTGCCTTTTCATTCTACTATCTCCCCACACCAATTATATACGCTTCCCCAACATGAACTAATCAGGAGAACAGAATATTTTAACAATTCATTTGTCCAGTTATTGCATCAACACCAATTGGTAGTCAACACAACCGACTGTTGGGTGTGTGGACTTATGCCTCATACCACAGAAAAAGGGATGCCATATTTAGCCCTCCCATTTTCTTATGAAGGTTCCGCTTGGGCCTATTTTGTGATGTTTTCAAATGCATATCAGAACTGATTTAGACGTCCAGCTGGTTCATATGGTAGTAGACAAGATTTTAGTCATAGTTCTCTGATAAAAGGAATAGTGGCTATGGCTAGAATTGTGGAGAATAGTAAGGGTTCTGTTGATGAGAAACGGGCATATGATGCTTGGAACGTGACTCGTTACGCCACTAGCCTTACAGATAGGATGAAACAGGGAAAATCTCCACCAATTTGGACTGTGCCTCATCAAGGTAACTTTTGTTTACAAATAAATGGCCAGACTACTGACACTGGACAAGGAAAGAGTGTTTGTTCCCATACATACATTCACACATCTCAGAATTCACCACCGTTAGTGCCATCCCAGGGCACGTATTTTGTCTGCCACGATAGATCGTACACGTGGCTACCAACGGATTTTTCAGGAACATGCTATATAGCCTTTCTTCTCCCCCCTACATACACTGCTCCTTCGGGACATCACAGAAACAGATATGGCAGAGGGATTATTGATTCTAAAGACACGGCAGGACAACAGGGAGGTGATTTCCTTAAAGGATTTCTTCCTTTTTGGGGCCCAATGGCCAACAGTAGAAACATGAGACAATTGGTTCGTGTTGTTGAGACTACCATAGATGTCACTGTGGGAGCCTTGAGCAATCTCACAGCTGAACTTCAGGCGGATCGTCTCATGACATTGCAGAACCGGATTGCTTTGGATGTTATTCTTGCGGATCGTGGTGGAGTTTGTAAATTGATCGGATCTAGCTGTTGCATTTATATACCTGACGACGCCCCTACGGTATACCAAGCCATCTCCAAATTACATGTGATCTCCGAGTCGATTCATCAGGACGAAGGAGATTGGTCTTTGTTGGAATGGTTTTGGGTATTACTGTCCAAATGGGGATGGAAGGTATTAACATTCCTTGGAGTGGTTTTGGCCATCATTTTTTCCTGTTGTCTCTGTATGCAGTGTGGCCCCGCCATCTGTGGTCTTTGTGCCACTATGTGTGTCCCAAGGCCTGTGCCACGGAAGACGGAGAGCATTAAAATGATGTTGCAGCAACAGCTTGATGACCTCATGGCCATTGACGTCGACTCAGATTAAAATGAGTCTGTGTGTCTTGCCTGAGTAATGGCAAAAGGAGGGTCTGAGGTAATTCAGTTTCCGATCACGTTTGTATTTAGCCACCATTTTGTGTCATTCCGCCATTTTGTGTTGCCCTCACTCAGGCGACACGGTGAACGAAGTGTTGTTTTCCCTCATCCTACTGCAATGTGTCAAATAACCTCCTGCCTCTGTTTATAGCTGGTGTCAGGGTCCGGCTGACTCCACTAATCCTCGTCTGGTCTGACTGATCTCTGTTTCAACTATCTGTTGGTTCGCACCATTCTTTCCTGACTTTATCTTATCCTCTGGCCTTCGCTATTCTTTACTCGTATTCTCTCATTTCACAACTCTCCTCTGGGCCATACAGATGTGTCCTGCCACCTGCAAGTCGACTTATAAACACTACCACTTATTAACTTGTGGGGAAGGGTGACAAACACAGTTGGGAGAGAGGCTTATTTGAGTTACTTAATATCTTGTTTTCACATTCTTCTCATTGGTTGACCCTGTATGCATTGGGAGTGTTCTTTGTGAATAAGTGTGTTATAAAAGTTTGTGCGCCACGAAGTAAAGTGGCAGTCTCCTAAGAACATACCGAGTGTACTTCTGGGACAACTGTACTTAGCTGCAGCTAATAAACCCTATCTTCTACGCCCAACGGAGTGTCCCGCGTCTCTGTTTGACAATGCAGGTGAACTAAGGAGATTAAGGCGTACCCTGCGCCGCCAGGCCCCTAAGGTCTTGGTTCTTCATGTGTGTGGTCTGCATACTGCAGTCTGGCCGGCACATCCACACCACACTTGGCATTGTGTACAGTCTAATTCATCGGTCACTTGCCTCCTTCGCACATGCCTGGTCCCTACCTCTTCCGACATTCTGCTATTGTGTGGCCGAGGTGCCATGCCGTTGATGGCTAATGTACATGGCTGGCCCAGGTTCCCACAGTGAGTTGAGCTGTCATGTCTAGTGGGTGTGCATGTTGTATGTGAGCCTGTGACATATGCATTTCCTGTGTTGTGTGTTGCATGATTGTGGAGTTGAGGTGTGTGGTATGTGCATTTGGTATTGGCCAACGAGCAGTGCATTTCTGTGGGTGCCATCCTGGTGGCGCAAGTTGATGATGGACTGTCGGAAGGTGTAGGAATAATGCACACTGCCTTAGTGGTTTGCGGTGGCGTTGGTGGAGATTCCCCTGTGGTCCACTATCGCCTGCACATTGGTGGGATACGTGCGCTTTCTGTTGCACTTATTGTGTGCAGTGTTGCCAGGGGGCACAAGTAGGACATGTGTGCGTCAATTGCCCCCTGACATGTGCGGGAAGCCAGCTGTGGTGTACACGCCTTGCTTGGTCTCCGGCTGTTCCTGCACTGTGTGTGGGAAGTATAGATAGTGGGATACCAAGCTGATGGTGTCATCCATGACCGTTGTGAGGGACTTGGATTGCCCTGGCTGTGTCACTCCTCCATCTCAGGTGGATGTTGGTTGGAGGGCCAGCACCTGCAGCACAGCCAGCAGCTTTGTTTGAGGTGGGATGTTGGTTGTCCACTGTGTTGGTACCGTCAGCCTGTGGGCAATGGTGGTCAGGATGCGGAGGAGGGTTGTTCCTTTGGGCATGTAGTGGGCAATGACATTCTCTGGTGTTGGGTCTGTGAGTTTGGTGCATTTTCAGAGGGTTGCTGTCTTTGTGTGCGCTGCCTCAGTGTTGATCTGGGGGGATGGGTGTCCGGGGGGGTGGTCCTGGGGGTGGTGGCGGTGGGTGTTGTGTCCCTCTTGGCTGTCCGACACGCATGTTCAGTGGCTCCTTGGCATCTGTTGTTCTTCAGGTGTGGCTCTGGGCTGGGCTCCCTTTTGTGGTGCAGGCTGCCATTCGACTTTACACCAGGTCAGAGCAGGTGTTAGTTTCCTGCTGCCAACACGCCTTATCGTCTGTTTTGGGATGTTATCGCCGATCTGGCTGGTCGTTGAGAATGTTGCGGTGTGGCGTTGTCACAGCTTTTTGCTCGGGAACGCCTACTCTGCATCTCATTAGCGATAGTTGCCGAGGTCATCTGCGGCGATGTTTTTTGCGGCTGCTATTGCGTGTAAACTGGTGCTATGGGCTGTTAGCACCGGCTTGTAAATGGGGTGATAAATTTATCGCAACTTTGGCTGCGATAAAGTGCCGTTAACTCAGCGATAGCTCCTGGAGAATATGCCCCAAAGGGTATTTACATCGACCCAAGTGATTAACCATGACTCTGTTGAGTTTATCATGCAATTAACAGAAATAGCACTGACCAACAACTATTTTATGTTTAAAAAATGTATATTATTTCCAAACTAAGAGTGTGACTTTGATAGCATGCTTTGCCCAAGATATAGCTAATCTTTTTTTGCCAAATTTTAAACAGGTTTAATGACATGCCAAGAAAATCCATACACACAAAACATCCATTAATGGAAAAGAAACATAGATGACAACCATATGCTACAGTAAGTTGACATTAAGAAGCTGAAGGAATTCACTAACTGACTGAATAACCATAGCGCTGACATCAAATTTACAGAAAATTGTACCAAAAATTAAATCAGTTACCCAGGCCTTCTGAGCAAACACAGTTAGGGGACGCTTTACACCACATTGTATGAAAAAAAACACAAATACAAACTCCTTCTTCAGATTTAATAGTTGCCATCCTAGATCTATCTTTGAAGGATAACTTGCCATATGGATATTTATTTCCTTATCGCGAGGGACAGTATCCGCAAAGAAGGCTTTTTCAGAGAGGCCGACAACTTGTCTAATAACCTAGTTAGAAAAGGTTATCCAAGAAGGCTCTGAAGTGTACCTCCTTTAATCCTAGAGAGGTACTACTGACTCAAAACCAAACAAACCTCATGATGAAGGGGTTGTGATGGTGACCACTTTTAACCCCATGAGTAATTTCATCCAAAAGAGTGTGAGAAAACATTTACACCTTTTAGAGGAAACCACCAATAACCAACCTCTTATTGCCTTCCAGCCACGGCCTGTGCAGGAAAGAGCGGTAGGGTGATGGGGCCTGGTGGGGCCCCGTGGTGGGAGATTTCAACAGATGATGAGGAGGGAAAATGTATCATTTATTTAATTTTCCTTCGTCATCACCCGTCGAAACCCGCCCCAACCGGACCCCACAGCCTTTACCTGCACGAACAGCAGCTGTTACCTTCAAATGTATCAAGAGTGTCAGGGGCTATGTGGCATATGCCCATAGGGAGACAGACACATCTCAGACCATCACAAACCCTTGGGGTATGACCCTATAATGGGGCATTTCAAATTTGGTAAATTCGCCATCAACTCCCCACTGCTGGTAGTTGGAACACATCAGTTAATGTCACACTCTCATTGAAGCACAAACAATGTAATTTACGTGATCAAATGTCCAGGAAATGTATTATATGTGTGGCAAACTAAACAGATGATAAAGCTTAGGATATAACAACATCACAGTCCCAGAAGGTGTAAGGTTGAGGCTGCTCCATAAATTAAACATTATGTCAATGCAAGACATTCAGAGGATGACATGGAATGGCTGGTGGTGGAAGCATGAGACTTGACACGAGAGGAGGAAACATTAACACCACTCCCTCTATTAGAAAGTCTAAATGAATGAACCCCCTACAGTCTGAAAAAAATGGACTAAATGACCTTTATGAACTACAGATTATTGCAGCCCTTGCTGTATAAGTTAACATACAAGAGTATCAACAAATTTAGTAAATAGATGGACCTGCATATGGTATTGGTTATTGTAGGACATTAACATCTTTTGCATGGCGTTCCCACAGATTTTCGCCTTCTTTTTGCTGACCCCGCTTTTGTTGGCCATAGGACTCTGGCACACTTTACGCCTGCTGATCAGCGGTAAAGTGCTTGTGCCCTTTCTTTCAAACATGTTAAAATTGGCATACAGCTAATTGGCACATATTTAATTTACCTATAAGTCTCTAGTATTTGGCACTACCTGTTCTCAGGGCTGGTAAATTAAATGCCTCTCGTAGACCGCAGCAATTATTCTGCCACCCATTAAAGTAACACTGTAAAAGCATGTGTTCTGGACTGCTCCTGCAGCCTGGATGTGCAGTGTTAAACTGCCATTTTGACCTGGCTAAACAAATCTTTTTCCAGGCCTAAACCTTACTTTTTACTATGTATAAGTCACCCCTAATTTAGGTTGTAACTTACGATATGGCAGGGTGCATAGTATTTATGAAGAAGGATGTGCATGTTTAATGTTTTCATGTCCTGGCAGTGAAAACCATGCAACAACGTTTTTCACTGAGGCAAGGCTGTCTCCCTCATAGGAAATCACTGGATTACATTATGACAGCTTATAATGCTTAATTTCAGTTTGGGAACAGCTAGAAAAATTATTCAAGGACTTATTTTAATAGTAATTCAAAACCCAAGCTAGTGGTCAAATCAGAGTATTACTATTTTGGAGATGGCACTTAGAATTGTATCTCTTTCCTGCCTAACACCAAAAGGCTTTCATGCCAGTGCCCAGCTGCCACCTGACCCCTGATGGCTCTCTGGTCGCGTCATAGTTATTGCTCCCAGACATAGGACAAAGGGCCCTGGGAGTGGGGAGGGAGGCAGCTCTCTTGACAGGATGTCCTGGGGGTGTGCCCAGCCCCTTCCTGACCTTCTAAGGATGCCTACCTTGGTACTGACAAATTAATCTCACACCTAGGCCTGCCTTCCCTTCGTTGCTCTAATCAAGGGCAACAAACCCATTTGGGGTAGAAGAACTGACCATAAGTGGTGTTGGGGGTGCAAAAGGCTTGCACTTCACCAACAGGCTGGCACTGGGCATAATAGTAGACCGCACCTTCGAACACTCCTGGACCTGTGAAGCTCTGAATAAGGACTGCCCTACTGTCTGAAACCTGCAGAAAAACTAGACCTGCGTGCCTTGAAACTAGGACCCAAGGAGGGACTCCTAGGGTCAGGTATATGACCTCCTTGTTGAGCTGCAGGGACTCAACAATCTTCAAGAGGCCTTTCCTTGCAATTGCCCAGCTGACCAGTACCAAATGGACCTGCCCTTGATCTTGTGGCTGGCCTCTGTTGTAGTGAGTCCTAACCTCCAAGTAGTGCTTCCCAGATCCTGGACCCTTAGCTGGCATTACAGTGTTCTCCTCCTGTCCCCAAACTGCAAAATCTGGGACTTAGAAACTTTTTGCCAACTTTCTGTCTGGAGAGCCAACAGAGACCAGAAATGTTGAAGTTGCAGCTATCCATGTAGAATCCACGCTGAATCACCCGCACTAAGGAGATATGAATTCCAGAAAATTTCACTAGGACAAACTCTGAGCCGAAGCTGATTGACATTGAGGCCCTTCTAGGCACGGACTCAGGACTTCTTGCTTGGAGCTTTTCTGCCATCGTCGATGACCGTTCTAGAGCCCCACGCTTCAGCAACCCACCATTGTCAAGCTCTGCTTGGTTGGAGCTTTGTGCTTTTCCTATATCTAATTCTTATTATTGGATTTTGTCCTTTTGGTGTCATTTAATTGAATAAACTGTAAAAAAAATCTAAATTTGTTTGGGAGTTTTCTTGATTTTTTGTTTTCACTTTATTACTGTTGCTTAAATACTTTGCACATTGCCTCTATGTTAAATCTGACTGCTTTGTGGCAAACTACCAGAGGGTTAAGTAGAGCTTTATTTAGTAAGTTCATTGGTTCACCCTGACAAGGATTGTGATTAGTATTTGAAGTGGGTTCTCAAACCCTTCAATTAATAATCCACTTTCTTACAACTGCTAAATAACCCCCGCACTAAGTGTGATTCCAGAAAAGGGGCACAGCAGCAGTGTACAACCACAAGCTAAGAAACAATGGAAATGCCCCAGCCTTATAAAACAAGAGTGAGGCTCAACAGAGGCAACTGATCACAACTGAGCCATAGGCAGCAGAAAGGACAGTGAGTCAGCAGGCACTGGACCTCTGCACAGTCGAAGGACATAGAAATGAAGAATAGACCACCGTGCACAGCCATCAACCATGCAAGGCCATAGCCAAAACATGAGGAAGAGCAGCATGTCAAATCACAGAAGCCTGCAACAACCACACAAGGCTCAGAAACAGAGACCATGGCCAACCAGCCATCCTCACTCCAGCCACCAACTCCAATCTTGGAACAGGAGGGCCTGCAGTTATGGACCCAGAGCTACAACTGAAGCCTCAAACAAGGAGCACTAATAGCTCCCTGTGCTATCTGCACAATCTAGACAATGCTACCCTAATAGAAATGAGGGCCAAGGGACAATTATCATGTACTTGGCCAAAGGTAGTGAAAGTGAGACAGTAGCGACTTGCATGTATTTCTCAATGGTCATACTATCATAGAACTTGTAACAAAATCCTGGATGGGCTGGGAGAACATATGGGTGTTGCAAGGATTCTGTTCAGAAACAGAACTATGCCTGGGATCACCGGACTGCAGCATGTAGGGACTCTACAGAGTGCTTTACCTGCGCAGCAAACCTTCCAGAGAGACAGGTAACTTAGCACCCCAGAGCACAACACTCTGAACTCTCTCAGGAGTCGTGGTAACAGGTCATCACCTTTTGATCTCTCACTCACACATGTCCACAATAAAGAGAGAAAGACACACATAGAAAGCTTACAATATTTATTGAAACTAACGTGCTCTATTGTGCAAAAACTGCGCGGCAATTAGGAGACATAGTCAAGTCAATAATGTGATTAGCACAATTGAGAAAACTGTACACAATGAAAAGCCCGGTCATAGTGAATGACAAATTAGCTATAGCCTGCCCTTCCTAAGTAAATGCAATATTATACTGTTGCGGGGATTCTGCACATATACAGAACTATGCACAGGAAAACAGGACCTCAGTGAATAGGGGTGTACCAACCTACCACATTAGTACCCAAAATCCCAAACCGACTAGCTATAGTGTCTCATGTGCTCTCCGTCTACAGCAAAGCTACCAATGATTAGACAACCCAGAACACGTCACTCGATATTGGGAATCGCGGGAGCCAGACACTCTTTCGCTCACTCACTCGCACTTGTCCACAATGCAAGTAATCTGAGACGCGGTATAGTTTAAAAAAATTATTTCAACTAACGCGCTCTATGGTGCAGCACACGAGCCAATACTAACAGCACAATGCATAAACACAATATAGTAAGCATTGTTACAATACCATAGAATACAAACGGAGATATCATGTCATAAAAAACAGTGAAAAAGGACTGAACGACCTAACCACCCTCCCCGTGGTAAGAGATAGTTTATTATAAAAAAGAGGACCTATGGGCTTTGTCAGCAGAACCTCATACCTAAAGGCATAGATGCAATGTTCACATCTCAGGACAAGCACAGCTCTTTTCTTAGGAAAGGTGTCTCTCCAAGTGCCTCAATACTTGTTGCGCTTGTAATATTAAAGCACATGATTTCCAAAAGTGCAGCTGTGTGTGGCATGTTATGTCTAGGTGCGAGGGAGTGACCAGAACGGAATAACAAGGGGCATTGTTGTTTAACCTTGAACAGCGTGTGCATACTAAACCTCAGAGTACAGCAGAGAATGTGCAAGGTAGACAGTTCTCATGTGAAAGGGGCACAAACAGGGTCTTGCGAAATATATGCATGCAGTGTCGTGCGCAAAAGCAGCCTCATGGCAGTGAAGCTCATGCTAACATAGCAAATGTCGACAATGGACCTATAAGCCATACTACAATACTAAAGATCTCTGGGATTAGTGCCGGTCCCATACCTGAGAGTAATAACCAGTTGGCTACCTCTTAGGTTCGTAGTTCACTCCTCTCAGAACCTTTTCTCTGCCAGCCTCATTTGTAGAACTGCAAGTCTTGACTTATAAGATACGACTTGCTCTGTTCAGAAAACAGCATTTGGATCTCTCTATTATGTCTAAGTGTTAGTATTCAACTGCAGAGAAAAATAGGGCACAATGTTGTTTGGCCCTGTACGATGTACAGACTGAATCCAAGCAGAAAGCAGAGCAATAAAACCTATGCCCCGTATTTCGAAAATAACAATGTGCCACTTCTTTTTGAAACAATAGTGCTTTGAGTCAGCTTAGCCTGTTGAAATCTGCCTTCAAAGTAGGAATGGAAGGTCACAACAAGCTATCTATGGCTCCCTGCGTGGTGGGAAACAGGACATTTTTGCAACAGGTGATGAGTTGGGAAACTGACAAAATGTAGGGGATCCGAGCTCACATTCCACCGTAGTCCCGATCGCTAAGCATTAAATAACTTCCATTTGAGAGAACTGTAAAAAGTGGGCGTATTGCGGGGCTGGTATCCGTTTTAGATAACAGGCCAAATTTGCTACTGACGCATTCATGTGCTGTGGATGGTCATGTGTTTGCAAGTCAGTGAATGTCCGACAGAAGAGTCGAATTCCCCTCCAGTAAGAAAGACTTCCATGTCGGAACTTTCTCAACAATACGCAAATGGGAATGACCATAATTCATGAATGAGGCTGCCTCATAGGGGGTTCAAATCTTCAAATTGGGCAATGTTTCATGCAAGCTGTGAATTGAAATGTTGAAATCGGCAAAGATAGTACGCCATGTATTACCCAGACAGCAGATGGTGTTTTGGCCATTGTAAATGGAAGCTATTCTAACTACTCTAGATGCATCATTGTGTACTTGACATCCTTTTTTGCCATCAGTTGTTTGCATGTCAAATTAAATTGCAAAATAGG
Source organism: Triturus cristatus (assembly GCF_964204655.1). Lineage (NCBI taxonomy): Eukaryota > Metazoa > Chordata > Amphibia > Caudata > Salamandridae > Triturus > Triturus cristatus. The sequence continues at coordinate 574,607,222 of NC_140582.1, read as the reverse complement.
TGACTGGAATTTAGGTAATGCAGGGTAAGCACCCATTTTTAAGGGTTTATAATGCCCAGCTGAACTGCATAATAGATCTAAGCTGACTTTGGTTATGATACAATGTCAACATGTCACTTTGTATGATATCAATAACAGATGAAACAATGTTGTTCAAATTGTAAAAACAAGAAGACAGCATTTTAATACCATTATCAACAACGCCATGCAATTATCTTGATCAATTTGTCTTAAACATGCACCAGCTTCTATTTGTGACAATTTCCACATTTCTTATTGGTAGCATAAATACATGTTTTAGAACTCGGGGACTTAGGGCCTAATAAACAAATCTGCCAAATCCATATCTTTGGACAGGAGAGAAAGATGTTTAACTGCAGACAGTGTGGAATGTTCCACCTACTGTTGACATGATTTCCCCACCAAATAGGGGGTAACAATACCTGAATGTTGGGAGTGGATCGGGCCTGTTGGCCTTAAACCCAATTCAGAAAACAAGCATGATAACCATTTCTGTCTACTGGACACAATAACCACCCACGAGGATTTGAAAGTGTGGATTTAAATGTACCATTCAGAATCATACTGTCGTATTTTGCCAATTTTCATAGAGGACAATAAAAGGAATAGTGGCTGCATTAATTTATTTAATTTTAGCAAATCCTAGACAAGTAGTCTGTTGAACAGTGTCATTCGGGAAAATCATTTGTGTTCGGATTACACAGGCTTGGAACAGGGTTTCTGTTCCCTGAACTTGCCACGGTTTGGTACCCCAAATCGATTTCATTTCAAATATGTACTTCCAAGGGTCATAGCCTTTGATGGCTAATTGAATGACAAATGTAGCAGTATATATGAGCTTGGTTTGTGTCAGTATAGATCGTTTTTGAGAGAAGTAGGGACTAACTTAAGGTAATGCGATGTCAGGTCTGCTGTATCGCCTCCTACACAAATAGTCAAATTTGTCTTTATGTATTTCAGAACTCCCTTGTGGGTAGGGGGCAATGTTCCAGTTAGTGTCATTAAAAATGGGGCGCTGGACAGTACCGCGTTGCAGATAATGATGTCTGAAATGATAATAACAAAACATTTCTCCATAATTCGCAAACTTCATGTACAAATCCTTTGACTCATAAACAGTATAATATTCCAGCTCTGAGAGCATGGAGTTTACAGTTTCAACACCTCAATCATCTGAATGTATCCCAGGTGCTACTACATCACCGATAGGAACACTAAACACGTATGGCATCTGCAGGATCACTGTAGGACTGAATATATCTAAAGGAACTTTATCCCAAACAATTCCATTAGTCAATGGAACAGCGGAAATGTTCATGAGTGACAGGTCTCTTTTTAGTTAATCTGAAGATGAGTGTGGGGCCAATACCCTATCAACCAGCTCTGTAGCATATTGTTCTGGTAGCTAATGGCCATTATTCAATAAGAAAAAAAAATCAATCATGAATACAATCCACAAAATTAGAAAAACTGAGGAAAGCGTAAATCAAACATATATCCAAGGTGGGACCAGGTAAATGTGTTTCAGCCATAAAATAAAAACACAGATTCTTAATGAAGGAGTGTAAAAAACAGAAGAATTGTCAGAAGAAGAATCATCTTGATCTATATTATACCCAGAATCCGTTAGTTGAAAAACTGGTGGGTCAGGTACTTCAACTGGACTAGAAGAGTCCAGAAGAGGTGAATCCAAAACAGGTGGATCTGTATCCACAACATCTGCTGTAGAAGACTCAGTAGTAACTGCTGTACTCACTTCAGTTGCATTGCTGGTTGCAGATGCAAGAATTAACTGTAGTGCATTCTCTGCCCCCCCCACTACCCCCCAGCTGGAGAGAAACAGCGTTGATATGATTCAATAGCTGCAGAGAAATTTCCTGTATTGTACCAAGAGTGGAATCGGAACTACCAAGGACTCCTCGTGGCCTACTATTGAGAATCAGCCACATGGTGAAGTGCGATGATCCATAGAAACAAGTCAATTGTCTTTAGAACCAGGAAGCGGTGGCAGGATAGCAATTCTCAAACTTTGAATGCAAAGGGCTGACACCGGCACTCAGTATGAAGGACTGAACTCATTTGTCACCACTACCTTCTCTCACATGAAATCTCACATTTTTTTAATCCAACGAGGAGAGGCTGGTTTCTTCTTGATGCTTGCAGAGACAGACGTTTTTAACTGCTTATTGGAATTGGTGTCACAGAAGTCTTGTAGATCCTGTAAGACAGCACAAAGAGGTCTTTTTGGGAGGGTAATTAATGCCCACTGAACCCTATAAGGTGATGGATGGAACTATGCCATGTACCTAAAACTCGAGATATTAAGGACTGCTTTAAGTCACTGTTCATCCTTTCCACAACAGAATTGCCCTTGTGCTGGCATGGAGAAGAATAATGCACCTGACACCCAGGGAAACCATTGAATCCCGATAAGCTTTTGAAGCAAAGGCCGGGCTCTGTTCCGAGTGGAGTGTATCGCATCCATGTGTCTTGATAATGACTTGAATGTCTTTAATAGCAGTTTGAGCCTCAGCCGAGCACTGTGGCCAAACCCAGAGGAATCCAGAGCATGAATCAACTGCAACTACAATAAATTTGAATGCAGTAACCGAAATCAGTGGACCACAATGGTCAGGATAAACACAGCTGGAAGGCTTATTTGAAATTAACAGGTATGTCTGCTGGGGACGAGCCATGGTGGAAACCATCATTTTTTGACAAATGTACCAATAGAGGATATAATTTTTTGGCCTATTGGTACAAACTGTGCCACCAACAACGTTGCTGTAACAGTGAAATAGTGGCCGTCACACCAGCATGCGCAAAAGCAACACCTTCAGGTGCAGCTATCTCTAAAGATAACCTGCGATCTTGGTTGGGTATCAATCGACTGCCAACCCCTGGAATCATTGCAAGGGGAATATTGTGGTCACTCAAGTGGTAGGAATATTTAGAAGGAAAGCCTTTAGGCAAAGGTGTGCCGTCTTCATGTGCATTAACGGCAGCCAAGATATGACTATCTAGCTTCATTTTAGAATGACTAATTGCAACAGTAGCAATCATGACTGCAGAGTTAACAGTTTAATCCGCCAGAGAATTCTCTACAACATGTGCTCCCACGCATTGATGACTCAACGCATGCATAATGTGAGCGAGTGGTAACCTGTCTTTGAGGTCTGCCATCTTAACCCAAAGCGTTTTATGCTTTATCGTGTTGCCTTTAGAATCTTTGAATCCATTCTGCCTCTAGTAATGTAAATTATTATTAAACGATTGAAATGCACACTATAAGTGTGGGGAATTCAGACAAGATTTTGGCTAAGGTACTGGCAGATAGGCTGTCCTTGCTGACACCTTCACAAATACATGCAGACCAAAACGGTTTTGTTCCATCCCATATCACCTCACTCAACCTGCTCAGATTTTTCCATGTATTGAAGTATGCCCCAGAGACTTAGCCACGCTCTAGGTGAGGGGTGCTGGATCTGGAACAAGCGTTCGATTAATTAGAATGGCCTTATTTACTGGAGGTTTGGATTTGGAGCCTAATTCCTCATTTATATTATTATACACATTGCCACTGTCCTGGGTAAAGACAGGTTCGTATATCAGAACCTATTTATATAGGATGCGGCACCAGACAGGGTTGCCCTTTATCGCCATCGCTTTTCACGCTAGCTGTGGAACTGCTGGCGGCTCGCCTGCATGCTTGCAATGCTGAATGGGGCATACCATTATTTGATCGTATGCACTCTGTCTCTTTAAACGGGATGATTTGCCTATTTACATCCGTGATGTCACTGTTGTCCCTACTGAAGTTGTGGGTATCCTCCGACAATCTGCCTCAATATCTGGCGTACAAAGCAATTGGTGCAAGTCATGTTCATTTCCGTTTGATCTTAATACACCTGACTCGAGCATTATAGGAGACACCACACAACCTTTCAACCTGACGTATTCCGCTATTTGTGGATATAGATCTACCATTCACCGACTGACCTTTTTGAAGGCAATTTGGGATGCACAGTCATGGCACTGTGGGCCCAGATGGTTTTCTGGAGGACGCTTCCTTTATCAGTAACAGGCCGTGTGGCGCTACTGAAGATGGTGGCACTCCCCCGCCTTTTGTATTATTTTGTAAACTTGCCCTTATACATAAATACTTAATTTTTCTGATCACTTGAAGGAATGATACAGGAATTTATTTGGAATAAATCACTTTGCCGTGTGGCGCTAGCATTATACCAGCTAACAGAGCATGGTGACTTTGCAGTGCCCAATTTTGAACATTATTATTTGGCTTCGCAGTTGCAGTGGGTGACACGCTGGCTCGCTGCACTGCATTTATCAGACAAAGCCACAACAGTACCAACCTTTTGACCTAGCTAATCTATTACAACTATTTTATTCATGTGCCTGACCTCGCTGCCACAACCTATGCTACTGCAGGTTGCTTACCGCTGTTACAGGCAGTGCCTATATATCACATGCTGCACCATTCGGTATGCCCCAGCACTGGCGATTTTCGGTACATCACGGGGTGGCAGATTCACCACTAGATTGGAATTTTCAGACTAGGAGGTGGTTGGCGTTCAAACTGTGAGTGACCTTTACAGAGATGGCACACTTCTGCCATACAGCACTTTGATGGAGGAGAACGGGCTTCCTCCAGGACAGTTCTTATTGCATGCTTCGCTCTTAGGTACTCTGAGTCGCAACTGGGGCAGCATAGCAAACAAGCTACCCACTCATTTAACTATACAATACTTACATGTTATAGGGCACAGCAAGTATTTATTCAGATGGCAGGCGGGTTTGTTGTGCACCCATACAGCACATACTCTCATGTACTTAGGTGGTAAGTGGGAAACTGACTTGAATGGTCCCTACACCAAGAGCCCCGTCCTGATCCCTTGAAATGCCAGATTTTGCCTGATTCAATTTTATGTTGTACACAGGGCCTGCCTCACTCCAGAGAAAATAAATCGCTATTTTAGACTAGCAGATGCCGCCTGCCCACGACGTCAGCTGATAAATGCTGACTTGCTGCATATGCTGTGGGCCTGCCCTCATTTCACACATTATTGGTGAACTGTAATGGACAGGTTGCTACATTGCACAGAATGAATTCTTGCACACACATGGGAGGTATGCATATTAGGGAGGTACAGCAGAGGCAAGAAATATAAGATTACATCCCGCTTTATTGATCTGGTGCTGATCTTGGCCAAGCACCTAATAACCTGCAGCTGAAAATCCCCGGATCCCCCACACGCTACAGCCTGGCTCCACTCATTTACCAATTGGGCACAGGCAGAGAGCACAGCCTTACACAGGGAAGATAATCTGGATCTCAGAAAACAAACTATTGCCCGGCACTGGAGTGCGTTAATGAAAGACTAAAACACTGACATATCATCCATATCATGCCGCAACGACTCTAGCATGGAGGGGGAGGGGGACTGTGCAGTACCTTTTGTAGCCGAGAACAGCTCCAATACACACTCTTATTGGCTGAATGATTCTTAGCTGGTTGATACGCCCGTGGGGACTATCATCATTGAAGCCTATCCTTAACCACATGCACATGCATGCTGCAGACAATGACAGGGAAATGAGACTAGCTGCTTGGTCAATGACAATGATGAAAGTTTTTTTCTTTTTTATAGGTCGTCATACACATAATACACATTGCAGGCTGTTGCCTTGTTGTAAAATTGTTTAACTCTGTTATGTAACCGAATTTCAAACATAGCATTCAATCAATGTTCACCAACGACAACTACAGTACCCCAATTAGCACTGTCTTATCAAATTTAATGATGATGCATAACAACTTGCAAAATATGCCCCCATGTGATTGGAGATGCAATCATCAATTTTTACTGTCATTGATAAAGCTGTATAAGGAATATATATGCTATACCTATTTGTAAAACAATAAAGCAGACTTAAACAAAAAAACATAATGTGGGGAATTCAGGATCCGTATGTTCTAGTTCAAGAAGCAAAGCTTTAACTTCTTAAAGACTGTGGAGGATTGATCACTAACACCATGGACTCAGGTAACTTAGCAACCCAGAACACAACACTTTGAACTCTCTCAGGAGTCGCGGTAACAGGTCATCACCTTTTGATCTCTCACTCACACATGTCCACAACAAAGAGAGAGAGAGAGACACGTAGAAAGCTTACAATATTTATTGAAACACATGCTCTATCGTACAAAAAAGTGTGCTGCAATTAGGAGACAATATGCAAGTCAATAATGTGATTAGCATAATTAATAAACTGTACACAATGAAAAGCCTTGTCATAGTCAATGACAAATTAGCATAACCCTACCCTTACTACGTACATATAATATTATACTAAAGATCTCTGAGTTCTCTAGGATTAGTGCTGGACCCCATCCCTGAAAGTCATATTCGGGTGGTCAACATCTTAGGCTTGTAGCTTGTTCATCTCAGGAACCTTTTCTTAGCAAACCTCATTGCGCTCTTGACTTATATGATAAGACCTGCTCTGTTCGAAAAACAGCACCTGGATCTCTCTATTATGTCTATGTGTTAGTGTCTGACCACAGAGAAAAACAGGGCACAATGTTGCTTCACCTTGTACGATGTACAGACTGAATCCAAGCAGAAAGCAGAATTATAAAACCTATGCAGAGTTTTTCGAATATAACAATGTAGCACAAAAAAAAGCTTGTTACTTTGTAATGTGTGCAAATCAAAAGCAGCCTAATATGTGTGTTAGGCTAACATAAGGAAAAACTACAGTGGGGCCTATAGGGGATTCACGACATGCGTAGCAGGGACATGTTGTGAAAGCAGCACATAACAAGCATTTACAATGCAATAGGTCTCGCATTTACGCGAGTTTGAGCTATTCACATTGCAAATAACAATGCCTTTTATTTGTGTTTTCGTTTTTCAAACATAAATAAAAGGCATCGTCATTTACAATGCCAATAGCTTAAACTCGCGTAAATGCGAGACCTATTGCATTGCAAATGCTTGTTGCTTTTAGGACCCCCCTTTTTTCTCTGCATCCGATAGATGGATCACCCCGACACTTTCCAGGAAGGAGCTGAGGTGAATTTGCTTTATTTAAAAAAAAAGTTTCATGACAATTCACCATACGGTGCCAAAGTTATTAGCAAACCAAAAAACGCTGTGTCTATGGAAAACCAATCCCAACTATAGCTACCCGTGGCGACTGACATTGCGTAATATATATATGTACCCCAAATATAAACTCACTGGTTTTCCAGTCAGGAACCTTAAATAGGACATGATTTAGCACTGTACAACACCACCTGTAGCTCTTTCGTAAGCAACCTTTGATCATGGTTGACTAGAAACATTTTTTTTTTTATTTGCAAATTATGAAGCGAATTGTGGATCATGTAGAAGAACGATAAAATCATAATTGTATGATTAAAGTTGCAGAATCGCATAATTCTGGGAGGTCAAAGAGGAAATGACATCCTATATTCAAAATGACAACACTGAAACGTGGTTTAATTGCTCTGTAAAATACAAACCAAGAGGTATGTTTATGCAGCAATTTCAAAAGTTTTCTGTTTTCCAGAGTGACACTTGCCCTTTGTAACTACAAAATAAAATTGAAAATGCTAATGTAAGTAGCAAAGTAGGGGAGACAGTTGCCGTGGCAACGGCGCTGCCTTCTTGATGGTTTTGTAAGATATGCCTGCACTAGGAGCAGATGTCGGGTTTAAGAATCTTGCCTCCTTCCCTGTAAGCAAATAACTTTTGCGCAGGTGTTGCAAATAATATGAAAATCCTACCAAGAGGATGCGAGATTTGCAAGTCAGCAGGCCAGTTGCATGGAAGTATTGGTTGTCTGACTGAAAGAGACGTGGTGAATTCTCGCGAGATATTCGTTTAACCATGAAATGGTTGTCGCTGCACGGTCGCGCGCTCTTATGCTCCTCAGTGTGAGGAGTTTGCTTCTATTGATGCGTTCTGTGCGCCGTCTCGTTTCCCCCTGTTTGCGAATTACCGCTTGGAGTCGCCTGCTTCGAAGTGTGACATTTGTGATTGTAACCCCGCACCCCCTCCACACGCCGACAAAAGAGGTGGCGCTGGAGTGCCTTCACGGTCTGTTTGGTAAGGGCGCTAATTGGACAAGCCCGGTGGAGCATGGCGCGCGCGCGCTTGGGGGCGGGGGAGCGGACCCTTTGAAGTGCTCCCAAAGAGCGGAGTGCATGGCGGCACCAAGCGCGTGATTGTGCGCGTACTAGCAATGCAATCCGCTTTTTGGGAGCACTTTTAAAAGCCCCTATAGTCTCGCTTTGCGATCGCTTACGCGATAGCAAGGCGAGAACTAAAAACGTGTCTGGAATGGGCGCAAAGACACGCAGTCATGAACCTGAGAAAGAGTCAAAGTCAGTGAAAGTGAAAGTGAGGCATCATTGATCAGAACATGTGATTCACTCAGAGTTCAAACAAAGTTCTACTAGTACAAGGGGGTATTGCGGCACAGAAAATGTTCCAGTGGCTAAATGCAAAATGAGAGGACCCACCTGCAGAATGTGAGGAGGGGGCCCTGAGTCTTCCATATTTCACAGATATCCATTAGTCTTGGGCTGATTTTGGGCTGCCTGAAGAGTTGGGGACACCCTGAAGGTTTGAGGGCCCCCTGCATCGCAGGGTCCTATGTTACACTCCCCCCCATCCCCCCGCAAGGTCCCATGGGAATATAAGTCAACTTGGTGGAAAGAGGGAACTAGGCAACATTGAAAAACACATTGGAAATAATACAACATGAAGAAGAACTCATAGGCTGCTCTTCAATGAGGAAGCAGCTGCCCATTAATGACAGGAACTGTAGTTGCACATATGAATAGCTACCAGGGCAGGTGGAATACCAACAAACATCGCCAGGCGAACTAGCAGCTCCAAACAAGCAGACCTAACAGACATCTGCATCCAAATATGATAGACTTCCCTTAGTTCACTCACTGCAGGAGCGCCACTTCGCTGGCATAATTCAAGCTTAAAGGTAGCGATAACTTTACACGGCCTATAGGACATGCAAAGACAAGATGTGACTAGGTTTGTTCAACTACGATTATAGGCCTGTCCAAAAAAGGGAGATTCCTTAGGGGAGGACACCGTCTGAGCAGGAAAATAAATGTGGAAAACTGAAGCGAGGCACGTCATTGATCTGTATGGAAGTTAAATGGTTCATAATTAATCAATGGTAACAAAAAAGAAATGAAGGCGAGGAGGGTGGGGTTGAGGGGGGTGAGGGTTAATGATGGATATAACAAAATTAGGACACTAACAATGTTGATATCAGCCACTAAGCCAACCTCGCCAGCCTGGGTATGTGGGCTCTCTATGTCCCTGCACCAGTTGTGAGACCTGCTTAGTAGAGATAAAGAAGTTTATTTGCAAAAAGGAAGAGTCTAAAGACATTTAGGGTGATGGATAGTTATGTGAACAAAAGTCCCTGTCTCAGATATTGATGGAGCGTAGAACCAAGCTATCCCAGGAGTAAGGTGCTAAGAGAACTTTTGTACATTTCCAAACATTGAAATGAAACGGAGTCAGAAACATTATAGGATTAGAAAGGCGTTTCAAATGTAGAGCACTGGGATTTGTCAACAGAAATTTGCTGGCTTCTGCCAGAATTGTTGATGGCCTCGTGGCAACGCCGCGGCAACTGTATGCACTGCAACAATGGTGAAAGTTCAGCAATGACACACCCACCTGAGATGCATGTGGCTTTGGTTACTTTAGTCTGAGCATGCCCAAAGAGTGGTTTCGCGGATTACGCCAGGCGATTGAGTGAGAATACAGTAGGAATACCTGCAACGTAAAATACTTTTTTTATAAATCTGAAGACTTAGAAGACACAATTTACTTATGGGATTCTTAGGAACAGTGTTAGCTGGCTGCTGCCAGTGTTCTGAATCTGAATCTGGTTTCAGCGAGACTCCCTAAGAGTTATCAGTTATTCTCCTTGATTTAGCCCTTAATTTGTGTGATGTGTTCCATGCCTCAGGTAGGGAGGCAGAAACCCCTCTAAATATTTGGTGCCAGACACCTGCGCCTAGTGACCTATTATTGTGTGTAAGTACAATCTAGTGAGAACCACTGAACCACTTTGCTAGTGTTCCATCAATCTCTGTGTGCCAGAAAACAGACCTCTGCCAGGTTGCATGTCACACTCTTGTGTTTCAAGGCAATCAGTTAGTTAACATCATAAATTCTCCTCAATGAGCTAAATGGTTATTTCCATCCATTCTAAACGTCTCTGGGTTGCAAGTGAGGGATATCATACGCCTTGACATGTGGGGTATCTTCAGGCAGGGTGGACTTTGGTCATGCTATTGGAATCTTGCTTGTTTTAGCATTTACCTTGGATTTCACTGCATAGAAGTGGCTCCAAATTTTCTTATGACCGGAACCCAGTTCATAGTGTTGGAGTAGGCATTCTATGTTTATCTTCCCTTCCCATCTCGCTCTAAAAAAGCACTGTAGCCCTCCTACCTTTCTGCCGCTGATCAAAGTAAGGGTGGATGCATCCTATTTCTTTCTAGTGTACCTCGAAAGAGGAAAATGGAAGGCAAGGGAGGAGAACATCCCTTTCCTCTTGAGTGGTTCTTTTGTTTGGCTCTCTCACTACGTTATCTGTTTGTTGTTTTGCAATTGGTTTCTGGATATAAAGAGTCAGGAGCCGGAGGTTGACGTTACACACATGTAAATAAACAAATTGCGTAGTCAGTCACCCACAGCTCTCCCTAGTGAACCTCATATGAAATTGATACTATTTAATGGTTGATCTTGGAACATTCTAAGGCATTAGAGGCGTTCTATCTTGACATTCTATAGCATTCTTCCCCCACATCCGGGATAATCAATATGTAATGTCATTAGACCTTTCAATGCCTGTATATGGCAAACTTTGTTTTTCCACTTCGGTACACACACCAGTTCTTTCCTAATTCATTTGATTTGCTGCTCATCTGAATTTAAGCTTTACCCTGTCTACCTCCCTCCAGTCGGGGCTCCTAGTGGAGGTGCTGCGGGGCGGTGGGGCGGGGGAGGGCAGGGTGGGGGGTAGTAAACTCCGGCATACGGCCGACCGGAGTTAAGTATATAAATAAAGAAATAAAATGAATTACATTGCGCACGCAATATAATTCGTTTTATTTACATTATACCTGCGTCAGGTATAATGTATGCAGGGTGGGCGTTCCGTCGCAAAGAAGCCTCGTAAAAGTGACACAAAGAAATCTACAAGATTTCACGGAGTCACTTTTATGACCCCGCTGCATCAAAACCTTACGCCTGCTTGTAGCAGGCGTAAGGAGTGACGCAGCACAGCAAGTATAGGCCGCCCATGAGCTGTGCTGGAGTTGCGTCGTGCTTGGGACACAAATCCAGCACTGCGTCACCTTTACGCCGACAGATGCCTGACGCACCTGTCTATCCTTGCGCCACAGTGACCCGCATTGTAAATGCGGCACATCCACTGAGGCGCAAGGGTTTTTTTACGTCACGCAAAATAACTTGCGCATCCCTGGTAATATGCAGGAATGCGCCAGTTATTGTAAATCTGCCCCATAATACTTACCATTGGCTTTTGACATTTTGTCAACCTCTATTTACGGACACAAATCAAATCAGACTATATTTGAGCGTTTGAGACACCCATAAAAGCACATTAAAATTAAAACCATCATATTGATTCAAACAGAACACGCACCATAAATACTCAAAGTTAAAAATGGAGGCTCAGGCATCAATAAATTAACCAGACCACTGTATTTCTTGAATGTACAGCTAATTTCAGGAAAGAAACCTCGTAAAAACATACTTCCTCGTCGTTTGATAATATCTAAATGCTACTCCACACTGCACAAGTTTAGGTTTCCTCCAAAACAGAATGAAAATATTTTCACTAAAAATAGTGTCATATTTACAAAAGAAGGCAAAGTCCAACAAAGACGGGAGACCCTCAATCAAATGGGTAAACACTAGTTGCTAAATCTTTATGGTATCCCAGAGGGGAACAGAACAGGCACATGACTGCTCCTGCTGAGGTGGTGGAGCAGCGACCTCTTCCATTGACCTTGTGAGTTGGAAAGATAGAATTCTGGTCCAATAGAGGTGCTTAAGTAAGCATATGTTTTATGGACGTTTTATCGAAGTCGACTATTTTCTGAGATTTTTCTACTCTCCTGGAATTTATGCTAAGCCCCATTTTTATTTTTCACACAAACAAGTGCTGGATTATCAAACAGAGATGTCTGCCCGAAACCTGCAAATGTATTATGAACATAGACAAGCCAGGGTATGTTAAGACCCTTTTCGCAGGCCAGGCAATCTTTGATAACTTGATTCAAACTAGTTTCAGGGGTTAGCCAAGCTGAAAGCCACAAAGCAATTGGGCCCAACCTAATGCAATGCTCTAAATAAGGGAGCCCTAATTCTTCATGGCATATACATTGCGGGGTCGAGTGAGTTACTGAGAGGAGCTGCCTATAGAAATGGTTCTCCTCATTCTGGATGGTTGTACAGTTGGCTGTAGCTTCAAATTCTTGTTCCATACACCGCTGTGACAACACATTGGGCCTCAGACATTTAAAGTGCCGGTGTAATTGGTTTACCACCCAATGGCCAAGGTAAGTAAAGAGTGCCCCACACAACAGGAAAGTTTAATTCAGCAATGTGAAATATTGGAACTTCAAGCACCAGAAGAATCGAAATTAACCCCGAAATTAAAAAATAATTGTTTATCCCTTGCAATCGTTTATTGCCGAGAGCAGGAGTGGGAGCACTCAACCGTTTGGGGCCACAAGCCATAATATATGATTTGTAAGCATTAGTAATCAAGGCAAGTTCTGCCATGAACTGATGAAAATAAGTAATTAAATATGCAAGGCTTTAGGCGTGCAAGCCATGAGAAGTACATCGTCAGCAAATAACAATGCAGGTTAAGGTGTGTCTCCTATTATGAGGATGTCGAGACTATCATTAACTACAGAAGGGCTTAGTTTGTTAATATACAAAATACAGATTAATGGAGCAAAAACGCATCCCCTATAAACTCCATGAACACTGACAAAAGGGTCTGAAAGTTTTCCACCCGCACCAAATCTGATCCTCATGTTCATGTTTTCGTGTAGTAGAGATACGAGGATCACACAGATATTTTTAGCTGTTTACCCAATCAAGTGCTGATGTCAGATCAATATACATGAGGTACCGCAGGGTGCATTTGTCAATGGTGTATTTGCCTATAATCCGAATACGGTTTAAGTACTGCTCCACTGTGCCCAGATATACTCCCAAAATCCATATTTGCAAGGGTTAAGGATGATGTTTAGAGAAATCCAATAATGCATTCTATGATAGATAACTCTGTCGATATTAACCAAGTTATCAGTAAGGTAGATGGGATAATAGCACCTTGGATTGAAGTGGTTGTCCTTTGTAAAAACGGGGACTTGGTTGTATTTGACCAGGATCTTGGTAATTGCTTATTATCTAGACTAATGAATACTTTAATCAAAAGGGGGGCTCACAAATCTAAATTGCATTTTATCAGGTCAATAGGCAACTCATCAGGTCTGGGAGTTATTGCTGCAGGACTCTGTCGAATTGCTTTGGTAACTCTCACTTAATAAGAAAATCAAATGTGTTCTCATTTTAGGAAAAGGTGATAATTCCTTTGCAGAATGAGTACAAGAAGGACAGTAAGCACTTGAGAAGTGCACAACCAAGTCATCACCATTGATATAACTACTGGTAAGTAATATAGAATCGTCACTTGCCCTCATAGCCCAGAAAGCCTTATAGTTCTTATATGATGCGCCTAAAACTAAACTGCCGCAGTTCTTTTGTTTATCTAATTTTGCATCCTTTTCAAAGCAAGTTTGTCCAAACAGTGGGACAATTATATTTCAATTAAATCCCTAGGTCAAGCCGTTATGGCTCTTCGTAACTGTCTGTTTGCCATAGAGCATGTAGAATCAATCCACTGAGGGACATCTTAGCAGCCGCGGTCCATGGAGGGAGTTCCGTGGGGCGGAAAGGCAGGGTGGGGGAGGGGCAGGGTGGGGGGTACTAAACACCGGAATATGGATAATTGGAGGTAAGTAAACACGAAATTCGTTTTATTTATTTAATTGTTTACTTACCTTCAATTATCCATATTCCGGTGTTTAGCACCCTGCCCCTCCCCTGCCCCGCCTTTCCGCCCCACGGAACTCCCTCCATGGACCGCGGCTGCATCTGAGTAATTCCTAATAGGTTTTTACTAAGGCCTAAATTTTACACAATTAAATAGACCTGCAAAATAATGTACAATTTGCTCATCACTGTTCCCATCCGTAAGACAACTTAAGAAGAGATTGAGGATTTTTTTCAGGGAAAGAAGTGAGAAACTGACAAGGGTTCTGAAGGCTCCATGAGAGCCTGAGACCATTGGTATGGGGATGAGGCTGAGCGAAAAGATTGGTGGGACAGATTACTTTATGATTGGGAAGGGTTAAAAAAGCTGCAAGGAGGTTATGATCTCCAAAGAAAGATTCTAAAATGTCTGCATGTACTACATACACAATTCATCTATCCTCCCATCAAGAAAATATAATCAATCACAGAGGTATAAACCTTCCCATGAAAAGTTGGTATAGAATTATCTCTGCCCATCATAAACTCAATCATGTTAACAAGGCATGAACTACCATATAGCCACCCAATTCAACCTCCCTATGGTCATAATTATTGTCCACATGGAAAGTGCCAGTTTGTCCACATCTACAGACATTGAGGACAGTTTTGCATTAAAATCCCCAGCAAGGATTTGGTTACTCTCCTGTGCCTTCATACTCTGTCTACCCTTAACATTTTCAGTGAGACCAAACCGATTAACAAAGTATGTACTCTGCCGTTTCATAAAATCATTGTTGTCAAAATTAATTAGTCATACACTAACATTCGCCTGAGTGAATTGTCTGAAGCACTTAGTCTGGTTCCTGAAGGCCAGCATGCAGCTAAATTCATCCTGGGGAGGTCTACTGGGAGCTTTCCCCCAGCCTTCTTTGACCAGACTCAGAGGTCCTCTAACAGGATGCCCATAATGAGGTGAAAGGGACTGAACCCTGAGGACTTCTGTGGTACTTCTCTGTAAGCAAACAGTAGGCATGATAAGAGGATGTCCCACTTATGCCTCATGGGTTCTCCAAGACCCTTAATCATTCCTTTAAGGGTCTGGTTGAATCTCTCAACCAGCCCATTACCTCGGGGTGGTAAGGAGTGGTGAACCTATAGGTAACGTCACACTCCTGCCACCAGGACGTCATATACTTAGATATAAAGTTTGTATTCCGGTCGGACACCACCTCTCTGGGGAACCCCACACACTAAAAGATCCCCATCAATGTCTGGCTCACCACAGAGGCTGTTGTGGTCCTGAGAGGGATAGCCTCCCGCTACCGGGTGGCATGGTCCACCAAGACCAGGATGAACCTGTTGCCAATGACTGTCTTGTGGTCCAATGGCCCCACAATGTGAATACCAACCCCCTCAAAGGGGGTGCTGACTACAGGAAAAGGTTGAAGAGGAGCCTTGCACTTCCTCCCACTCTTACCATCATGAGCCAGACTGAGTAACAAGGCTCTGAGGCGCTGGTGTACCACCAGCATACAGACTGACCCAGGCTCAGCAACCTTCGGCTCGCTATACAGGAGACCATTCTCCCAGTAAATCCAATGTGATCCAGACTGGCCACCTGCTGCCTGGTTTGCAGCCTGCTGCCACAAACCAACAAGAGAAGGGCATTCCAGCTGCTCCTTGCAGAGCTCCTTCCGGGTGGGACCCCCTTCCTGCACCAATGGTTCAGCTCAGGCAGGTCCCCCAGTTTGGCCACTTTCTCCCCTGTAGGCTCCAGGGCATCCCCTCAGGGTCTGCCTCTTCCTGGACCATGGGAACATCAGGGGCCGGTTGCCTGTGCCCCCTGCCTTTTTTCTTTCTGGCAAGGCACCTGGGCCACTCTTTCAGGCTCCAGGTCGTCTTGATCACCCTTACCGGCTGCCATTGACCGAGTCGTCACACATGCCCACTAAGGCAGACCCAACATTTCCAGTTGAGACCTGTGTTCCACCTTTTTCCAAGGGGAACTCTCCAGGTCTTTACCAAGCAGACAGTCAACAGGTTTGGCTGGTTTCACAATTAGGTTCAAGGTACCTGAGACCCCCCACTCAATGGGAACCTGTGCCACTTTACAGAGACACTCTGAGTTGTCAGCTGCAACTACTGCGAGAAGTACATTGGGGATCACCTGCTCTTCAGACACCAGCTGACAACTGGCAGCTGTCACACTGGCCCCAGTGTCTCTCAGAGCCTCCACCCTATGGCCATTAATGGTCACCCACTGTCCATATTTCTGAGTGTTTGTGGGCAGGTGAGTCCTTGGGACCATTTCACTGTCCTGTTGTGAAACAAGGGTCAATTCTTCTGGCTCCCACCCACCCTGTGAGTCAAACTCCTCCCCCAGCACTACACTAGTCGACCCACGGGGCGGTGCACCAGTGAGTGCAGGTGTAGACTTGAGACACTTAAGATCCCCAATGAAGAGACCCACCTGATCATACGCAAAACATTTGTGGACCCTTCTCTGTAGGCGTCCCTGAAGAGAAGAACCATGGCTTCTCACCACCAGTGGGCTGGGAAACTTTCCCTTGGGAACTAGATTGTAGCCCTTTTTGGAACTCCTTCTGCTTACCCTTGCCCCCCTACTCTTTTGCTGGAGACACTGCACACCCTTGGCTGAGTATCCCACATACCCCTTGTGGACCCTGGTGCTGACCCAGCGGTCTGCCTCCACAGCAACTTTCCTGGGGTCAGTCAGCTTACTGTCAATCAAGTGCTGGCATAGCTCTAGAAAACTATTAGCAGACAAGTGCTCCTATGCCCTTAAATCATAGAGCCCCTGAAAATCAGTTACCTGACTACCCTTCACCCAACCATCCAGTGCTCTGCAAAAGGAAACAACATACTCAACCAATGTGTGTGATTCAAGTTTCTTACAGGCCCTGCACTTCTGTCTATACAGTTCTGGGGTCAACCCATACCTTCTGATCAAGACCTCCCTAACAGGAGTATAAACCATTTTATTATCCTCTGGTAAAGCCAGCAAGGTGTCCCTCCCTTCTGCAGTGAAGCAGCTCCAGAACCTGGCTCCCCAATCGCTCTCAGGGACCCAGTAGAACCTCATTGCTACCCCATACCCCTTGAACCACTGACTAATGTCATCACCTATCACACAATCTTTGATTTCTTCCTCAGGAATATACACCCTCCCTTCAACCACATGCACTGGAGACAAGCTGCCACAATTGGAAATGGACTACACACTCTTGGCTTTCATGTCCATCTCCTTCAAATGTCCCACATGCTCTAAGGACATCTTCTTTTCCTCCATGGCAAGTTTCTGCCACTCTAATTCCAATTTATTTTGCTCAATGTCAATCTCTTTCCCCAGCCTGAGCTTTGCAAGCTATATCGCATTCACTATGCTTCTTTGTCTGTCCTCCAGCGACTTTGCAGACAAACACTTTGAAGACATACTGCTGCCCTCCCTGGAAAGCACCCTCCCTCCATTTAGGACCAATAGCTCATTCTTTTGCCCATCTAAAGTTTCTGTCTCCACCATAGGATCCTCAGTAAGCCCACTGGCATTCCTTGATCTTGATTCCAACCAGGACCTCAGTGCCTTTTGGTATTCCTTCTTTCTTGTGAGGACTCTTACTGAGATTTTAAATCTCTTGCACATTGATTTCAATTGTGGCACAGTGTACGTCTCCACCCTATCTTCTTCAAAATCAATATCCACAGATGGATTTAATGCTGGTTTTGTCCTTGTGAAATTGGCGGTTCACAAGTGGTAGAAAAATCTAAAAGGAAATGTTTGCCAAATAGTATGTGGGTGCGTAATGATCTGCACTATACTAGTAGTGTACACCAATCACTGTATGTTAGGCACAAATGCTAGTCCCTCACCACTGACCACCAATGTTAGAAATGAGGGGTCTCTAGTTGGTAATGGTTTGCACCTTTTTTTAAGTAGGGATTCTTGCTTCTTGTCAGGGTAAGGGAGTTACGCACTTAGACAATCCCTGCTCACCCCTTTGGTAGCTTAGCATGAACAAACAGGCTTATCTCAGAGGCAGTGTGTAAAGCATTTGTGCTCACACAGTAATACAGTGAAAACACTACACTACACACCAGTTTATAAAAATAGGAAATATTTTTCTAAACAAAACAAGATCAAAACCACAAAAATCCACCATACATATATCAAGATATCACCAACAATAAGTTATTGACAAAAATAAAGCTTGTAGCAACAAATAGCTCCACCTGGGGCTATTATGATGTCGTGACAGATGAAAATCCCAAAGTACGGTGCCAACTGCAAGGTGCACAGCATCGGGCCTGGAAACAAACAGGCCCCAAAGAACAGTACTTTGGCAAACGATGAAAACAAACACAGTGCACTGCATCGGGGAGGTGATGCTTCTTTAGCACCGGGCGCCGGCAGTTCCTTATGACCACAGGGTAGATGAGGCGTTGGTTCCGTACTGTGATGCAGGGTCAGGTGAGGTGTCAGTTCCTTACTGTTGCAGGGGAGGTGACGTTCCCTGTCATCGAGGCATTAGTCCCTTACAACGATGGGGGGGCGATGGATTTGGGAGGTCAACCACGTCAGGTATAGGCTCCGTGATGATGAAGCACCGGCATTGGTGAGGTCGAGGCTACGGTGCGAATCGGTGCGTTGTGAGCATCACTAGCAGTGCCTTTGGCTTCTGTGCAGGCAGCGGCCTCTGTGACAGTGTCAGAGATGGTATGGTGCGGCGTTGGCAGGCGTCAGAGCTGTGGTGCAGGTTGGGGTGGTGTATCGTGCACTTCACAAGCTGTGCCCAAGGCTTTGTTGCAGATCGCGGTGTCGCTCGCAGGCATCGGTGTTGCTATGGGCCTTTTTGGCAGCTGAAAGAGCGGTTCCAGGAGCAGGAGGACAGAGGAAATGAAGTCTTTGTGTCCCTGAGACTTTAGAACAGGAGGCAAGCCCTATACCAAGGCATTGGAGATCTTCTTCAAGCAGGATACACAGCACAGTTCAATCGTTGTCCTCTCCTTCGCAGAAACAGCCACTGCAGGCCAACCCCATACAGCACACAGCACAGGGACAGTACTTCTCATTCAGCTTTCCCAGCTTTTCTCCTTGGGAGAAGTTCCTCTTGAGCCCAGAAGTAATCTAAAGTTTGGCATCTGAGACCCTCTATTTATGCTGCATTTCTCTTTGTTCTCTTGTGGAAAAGGGGCTCTGTGCTCAGTCAAATCCAGTTCTGTCCTCTCTAGCCCAGCTTCCTGGCAGGAGGTGGAAACAGCATTGCCTAAGGCAGACCAGGCATATTCAGGTGCAAGGAAATCTCCTCCCACTACTCTAAGTGCAGCCCAGATGTATTCAGCCCAACCCTGACTCATCCAGGAAAGGCAGGACACACCTCAACACCCCCAGTGGCTGTCTACAGTGAATGCACACCCCCAGCCCCTGCCTTTTAAAAACCAGACAGTCAATCCACAAACCAGGCAGAGGCGCACAGATTGGTTAAGCAAGAAAAGGCCCACTTTCTAAAAGTGGCACTTTCAAACCCACAATTTAAAAACCATCTTTACTAAAAGGTGTGTTATTAAATTCGGAGTTTAGAGAATCTAAACTTTATTTCTCAATTTTGTCCCAATGCAAAGTTATACTTGTAAGACATTACAAAGTATCTCCCATTCTATCCTATCGGGCAGATAGTCTTTCAATAGTGAAAAACGAAATTGGCAGTATTTCACTATCAGGACATGTCACACACACCAGTACATGTCCTACCTTTCCCATACACTGAACCCTGCCCATGAAAGTACCATGGGCTTACCATAAGGGTGCCTTACATGTTAGAAAAGGGAAGGTTAGGGCCTGGCAAGTGGGTGCACCCGCCAGGTCGAAATGGCAGTTTAAAACTGCGTCCAAACACTGCAGTGGCAGGTCTGAGATACCTTTTCAGGGCTACTCATGTGGGGGGCACAATCAGTGAAACAGGCCCAGTAGTAGCATTTGATTTACAGGCCCTGGCACACTCAGTGCACTTTACTAGGGACTTACCAGTAAATCAAATATACCAATCAGGGAAAATCAATTGTACTAACAATTTACACAGAGAGCATATGCACTTTAGCTCTGATTAGCAGTGGTAAAGTGCCCAGAGTTTTAAAGCCAACACCAACAGGTCAGGGAAAAGTAGAAGGAAGAAGCTAAAAGTTTGGGGATAATCCTGCAAAATGGGCCAAGTCCAACACTGGTTCATCGAAAAAAGAAAAAATATCATACAATTCCTTGAGGCAATACTGACTAAAATCATACTTCTTAACCTTTGCCAGGGTGAGTGCAGTGGTCCTGGCAGGAAGCAGGAACAACTTTATGCACAAGCAGCAGGAGCCAAGGTCCATTTTCTTCCAGACAATGTGAAATTGGCAGTGAAAAGCTACTAAACTGATAAACGCATCTTTTACTGAAACAAGGCTTCTTGAGTTGCACCGTAGTGTAAGGGTGTGTGTAATGTCTGGAATCGGATTGTTCTGGAAGGGTACCCTTCCAGTAACAGAATATTGTGTTAAGACATAGTTTTAAACTTTTCTAACTTCATATGTGTGCTGCATACGTGCAAAGTTAGAAATGTTTTAAGAAAAACAAACTTCTCAAACATTACATCTACATTTTTGGCATAGAGCCTTGTATACCTTATTTAGCAGCTAGGGATTTGCCTCAAAAACCATGGATTGTTGCATGGAATGGATCGGATTGTTGCATGGGAATGCCCATGTACCACGCGTAGGACGCCGCCTTGCCGCAAATTAGAGCAAAGCGGCACATAGTTCTAGTTACAATACTTTAGGGCTACTTTCCAACTCAAACCAAGATATACACTTGGGTGCCGATCACGATCCGGTAAAAAAATAGCCCGTACGACTCGTATCCGGTCTTTTTACCGTACGAATCGTACAAGTGCCGTACAAACTGCCAATTACGATTCGCATGGGAAAAAGACCATACGAATCGCATTGGGAATTATTCCCCACATGTCCTCGGGTCGGAAAATGTGTCTGACACGTCCTCGGACGATTTACCGTACAAATGTGAAAAGTGAAGTCCGACCGCGGAATCACGATCCATCCCGTGCGTCCGATATTACAACCGGATGGAAAAAACACCGTCCGCACCGAACTCCCATAGCAACCATGGAGACATGTGCCCGCATACACGCCCAACACTCCCCCCAGCCCCCATACGTTCGAGTCGTACCCCCGTGTATGTACACCCCCACCCGTGTATGTACACCCGTGTACGTGTCGTACCCCCCGTGTATGTACACCCGTGTACATGTCGTACCCCCCGTGTACGTACACCCGTGTACGTGTCGTACCCCCGTGTATGTACACCCGTGTACGTGTCGTACCCCCGTGTATGTACACCTGTGTACGTGTCGTACCACCCGTGTATGTACACCCATGTACGTGTCCTACCCCCCCGTGTATGTACACCCGTGTACGTGTCGTACCCTCCCCTGTATGTACACCCGTGTATGTGTCGTACCCCCCGTGTATGTACACCCGTGTATGTGTCGTACCCCCCCGTGTATGTACACCCGTGTACGTGTCATACCCCCCGTGTATGTACACCCGTGTACGTGTCGTACCCCCTGTGTATGTACACCAGTGTACGTGTTGTACCCCCGTGTATGTACACCCGTGTACGTGTCATACCCCCCTGTATGTACACCCGTGTACGTGTCGTACCCCCCCTGTATGTACACCCGTGTACATGTCGTACCCCCCCTGTATGTACACACGTGTACGTGTCGTACCCCCCCTGTATGTACACCCGTGTACGTGTCGTACCCCCCCTGTATGTACACCCGTGTACGTGTCGTACCCCCGTGTATGTACACCCGTGTACGTGTCGTACCCCTCGTGTATGCACACCCGTGTACATGTCGTACCCCCCGTGTATGTACGTGTCGTACCCCCCGTGTATGTACACCCGTGTACGTGTCGTACCCCCGTGTATGTACACCCGTGTACGTGTCGTACCCCCCATGTACATACACCCGTGTACGTGTCGTACCCCCGTGTATGTACACCCGTGTATGTGTCGTACCCCCCGTGTATGTACACCCGTGTACGTGTCGTACCCCCCGTGTATGTACACCCGTGTACGTGTCGTACCCCCGTGTATGTACACCCCTGTACACCCCCCGTGTATGTACACCCCTGTACGTGTCCTACCCCCCCTACGTTCGTGTCATACCCCCGTGTATCTACACCCGTGTACGTTAGAGTCGTACCCCCACCCGCGTATGCATGGAGCGTACCCCCACCACAACATTCTAAGTACGGAGCGCACCCCAGGCCCCAACATCACAACCGCATGTACGAGTCGTACCAAGCCACACACAAGGACAGCACTGTACAACAAAATGGCCCATGTACACACCGTACACACACTAAAAACGCACGTACACAACCAGGACAAACCAAAACGACACAAGAATACACCATTCGAATGGCACAAAGCCACTAAACATGTCCAACAACCACTAAAACAACACATTCACTGACCTGCAACTGCCAAAAACAAACAGAGGCCCAAAACACCACCACTCCTTATAACACACCCACCCAAAGTTCAAACACAGCCACACCCACCAATGGACCAATAAAAAGGGCCAACACACACAAACCATGAGCCTTTGCAACAGACTCACTGCTGCCAGACCCCACAGACAACCTACAGCACCATACTAGAAGCTTCACTACACCTTACACTTGCACACCTTCACACACACACCTTCACAAACACCACCTCATCACATTCACACACACACCTGCACAACCACACCCACACACCCACAACCATCCACACACACCCCCCCCACCATCCACACCCACACCCCTCACCATGCCCACTAACAAGAATCCAAAGTTCACTAGCCGAGAGTTGGAGGTCCTTGTCGATGAAATTCTCAGAGTCGAGCCACACCTCTTTGGAACATTGGTCAGACAGACCAGCATATCAGCAAAAACAGCCATGTGGCAGACCATCGTCGATGCTGTGAATACTGTTGCGGACACCAGAAGGAACAAGCAGGAATGCCAAGCCAGGTGGTACGATCTGCGGAGGAGGGTCCGAGCCAAGATGACGGATGAACACAACCAGGCCAATGTCACTGGAGGAGGGCCATCCCGCAGACCCGTACACTACCATCCCTGGGAGGAGAGGGTGATGGCCATACTGCCGGTGGAGGCAGTCGAAGGATTAGGAGGACTCCGAGACCCGGGTGAGTACACAAACAACGCACCTCACATGGGGGGAACGTCATCCACAACCAAACTCACAAACAGGCACGCAACCACCCCAAGCTATCGCATGACTCAACCACACTCCATGAACACGCACATGCCACTGGCGCCACCATGCCCCATGCACCCAGGTGGACAATGTCAAGTCACAGGCCACAGTAGACACCAACACATGACATGGTAACCCGGATGGCGGGAGGGTGGGCCCCAAAAATCACATAGTGCAACTCAGAAGCAGACAACAATGCCCTCTGCCCATATGGCCTAGGTCACAGCCAGACAAACAGTGTGTCCCCACACAGGAAAGACTTGCCAGCAAATGGCGGACGCCTTGCATTAACACATGGGGGTGAAGGCACGTTTTTGCACATGACAGCAGCTAATGAACAGCCAACACTGTGAAAGAGTGGCAGCACACACCACCACAGCAGCAGCGCAGACACAGACACTACACCCAATGGGTGCCTGGAGATCAGAAACAATCTCACAGCAACAATCCAAGGGCCATTAAAAGAACTGCTAACAGTGTGTGTCCAGGAAGCTGGGCTGAGGTGACAGAGGGTGACACACAGAGGGAGGGAGAGGGGGACAGAGAGGGAGGGAGACACAGGGAGATGGACAGAGGGAGGAGGCCGACACACAGAGGGAGGGAGAGGGGGGACAGAGAGGGAGGGAGACACAGGGAGACGGACAGAGGGAGGAGGCCGACACACAGAGGGAGGGAGAGGGGGACAGAGAGGGAGGGAGACACAGGGAGAGCAAATCAGCCTTGTGGTGTGTGGGAATGTCTGCTCGTCAGCAGGTGGACTGCGTGCATGTAGACAAGGGTGGCCAGTGCCAGCACCCCCCCTCTCCTCCATGGCAAAATACAGGGCCATGTCACAACCTGTGCACGAGCACAACGACAGCTACCTGCATCATTGAAGTGTGTGGAACAACTTCATGTGCCCATGTGCAGTTGTTATGTTATTATGTTGCAGCACTCCTTCTCCTAAAGCGCCGGGACACTCTTTTTGAGTAGCCGTGCGCTATACAAAAGAATAAATAACATAACATAACATAACATAACACGGAAGGCGCCAATGCACGGCTCGCCACACCTGCCCACTCCACTGCTGACTGCAGTCACACTTGACGCAGCAAGTAAGACTGTGCCACACATAGTTAAAGTCGCCAAAGCTGTGCCCAAGGGACATACCCATGCACAAGTGCACTGTGAGTGGAATGCTAGACAGATCCAAATTCCCAGAGGAAATGTTCCAACTTTGAAACTAATGAAACATGGATGTTGCATGGAACAAAATTAATATTGTCTCTCTCACACACAGGTCAACGTCGTGGTTCACCCCCCCCCCAACACTGGGGGGGAAGATTCACAGGACCCGGCTCTGCGGGAGGCCGATCCCACCGGCAGCGACGACTCTCACCACTCTGTGGACAACCCCAACCAACCTGGCCCCTCTGGTGTCCAACGACCTGCAGCACCTGCGTCAGGTACAACGGGGCCAACCACCACCCCCACTCCTGCCACATCCCAGGAGACACCCAGGATCCCTGCCCCACCACCACAAAGCAGCCAGTCTGTCCAGGAGGGACAAGGTTCTCCGGGCACCCAGGAGGAGGCAGGCAACACCGCAAATGCCATCCCTCAGGGGTCCCGGAGACCCGATGTGCCCACAGCGGCAGGCCAGGTGCAAGTGGGCAGGGGTGGTGGGAGTGGAGGACGGCGGACGCGCCAGCCTGACCAGTTGGCTGGGGAACCGGTATATGCCCATGTCCGAAACATCCTGGACACATACCGGCAGGACACCACGGGCATGGCCCAGGTTGTGTCCGTCCTTGAGGGGATCAAGACCCAGCAGGCCCAGCAACATGCGGAGCTACATGCCTGTCTACTGCAACACCAACGGAGGATGGAGGACAGCCAGGCTGAGCTCGTGACGGTGTTCACGGGAATTCACACTACACTCCGTCGGATGGCCGACAACATGGGCAACCCTCCCTGTGCCAGAAGGCGTAGAACATCACCACCCACAGGGAGGGATCAGGAGGAGGAGGAGGAAACATCCGATGGAGCATCCCAAACATCGTCACGGCCTGCTTCTGAGGGTCCCTGCAGGAGGGCGGGTCGTCCACGGAAAAGACCGTGAGGGTCGGCGCTACAGCACCATCTCCCAGGAAACCTGGCCTGGCACCTGGCCCACTGGAGCAACAGCATCACAGCATCAAAAGACATTCTCTGCCACATGGCCTTGCTGGTCACTGTCTGACCAATGTTGACAAAGACTGTGGCATGGACTCTGAGGATTTCAAATGGCAAGGACACCAACTCCCCTAATGTACTTTGGATTCCACACACCCGGAAAGCCCCTCATGTCAAACCCCCCCCCCCCCCACTAAAATAAAAAGTCACACCATGAAGAGAAGATCCCTGCTGGTTGCATTATTACCTTACATGTGTCATGTGTAAAGTCTAACCATGCCTGAGTTCTCTTTTGACTTCAACCATCCACACCCTGGGGCCTGAGTCTGGCACAGGACACACATGGGTCACAGTGTATTAGGCAAGACAGACATGGAGCACCATACACACCCGTGATGGGCCCAACCAGCTGAGGGGGTGGCCGCACAACCGTGCCGACAGACATATTGAGTACAGCAACAGTCATGCGCAGAGGTCAGTGATCATGTGGAGTGTCCTGGGGGGCACCCAGGTATGTGTAGACAGGTGGCAGAACCATGTCCTGCAAGCTTGAGTCCGGTGGATGCAGAGAATGGTGGCCTGGCCAACGTTGGATGCATGGGGATGGCACATGTCACAATACCCACACAGTCATGGACATCATGCACAATACACAGTATAATCCCACACAAACAGCTTGCATCTTGCTACTCGACACATAGACACATAGCCACTATCACGGAAAACCATGCCAGACATGCTGGATGCACCGTGGCAACACACCAGCATTGACTGAGAAGAGGCACCTTGGAGGCATAGGGACACCTTTATCAGTCATGTATTCGGGATTGCAGAGGCAACTCGGAGTACACATGAACAGTTCATGTGGAGTAACATGTGGGTCCAACACTGGCACCCCCCTTCTGCAGCACAAATGCGTGATAGCCATGGAACTGGCACACAAGTGTCGGCTAACAGCTAAACACCCCCAGCTGCTCACGGAGAGCCTGCCATACACCATTGATCCGCTGATGTGGAAGTCCCACAGCATGTCAAGCCAATGCAAACCGTATGTGTCCGAGGGCAGTGTTACACACATTGATGCCATCATCACATTCCACAATCCCATCACTGATGACTGTCAACAAGTCTGATCATCTATTCAGGTGTACCCAGCTGCATGTAATATGTACCATGGTGATGCAACATGTCTGCAGAGGAACCAAACATCGACAGGGGCAGTGTGCATACATCGTGAACAACTGCCACACCCAATACACCCCTGATGCATCCCTTACCCTAAGGAGACTTCCAAACGTGTCCGTGCCTGTAACGCTGAGTCAGCACACAATGACGTGTCCATGAGGAATAGCAGTGCCACAACAATGCAACCAGCAGACGGCATGCGCAAGTACCTGGGGAAGAGAGACACACAAGAAGTCAGCCACAAAAAGCACAGCCACTTGCATGTGCATGTACTCGACACATGTATGGATGACAACATGCTAGGTCACAATTAGGACTGGGGAAATACACCCATCACTGGCACCATCACTCCAGTGACACATCCACACTCACCTCTGACTCACGTGCCATACATGCAGGTGGAGACACACATCGCAACACATGCCACACGGGGACCAATGCGTGCACACTCAGACACTGGTACTCACCACTAAGCAAAGAAGTCGCGTATGAGCCGAGTCCGGATGTCTTCTTGCGGCTCCACATCCTCCACATCACTAGCCCCATTGCCAAGCCCTTCGTCCTCCACGGGTGGATGGTCCTGGTCATCTTGATCCAGGATGAGTGGCACAGCTTTCTCAACTGCCATGGTGTGCAGCATGCAGCAGACCATGAAGATTTTGCAGACCTTCGCCGGGGCATATGGGAGGGCGCCGCCGGTCTTGTGGAGGCATCGGAATCGGCTCTTCAGGAGGCCAAACGTCCTCTCTATCACTCGCCTTGTCCGGCCATGGGTGGTGTTGTAGTGGAGCTGGGCCGGTGTGATGGGGTTGCGGAGAGGTGTGATCAGCCATGGCATGTTGGGATAGCCAGCGTCCCCTACATGGAAAACACATGGACATAAGTAGGACAGGAGAAGCGGTCGTGCTGGAAGTCTACGCAAAATACAGGACAGACAGACTGTACCCACCAACAACACATGCTCGTTCGTTGCGCAGCTGCGTCATCATTTCAGGCATCCTGCTACGCCTCATGATGTAGGCATCGTGTGCTGATCCTGGAAAACGAGCACAGACATGTGAAATCACCATGTTGGACAGACACACCACAAGGGCATTGATGGAGTGGTAGTGTTTGCGATTCCTGTACGCTACCTCCTGTGCCTGTGGTGGTACCAAAGCCACATGTGTCCCATCTATGGACCCAATGACATGGGGCATCCCTCCCAGGGCATAGAATCCACGCTTGACCCCAGTCAACATTGCAGGGGTTGGGAAATGGATGAAGTCATCCAGGTGAATCAACATGGCCTCTAAGAAATCATGCAGCACACGGCAGAACATGCTCTGGGACATGCCACTAACATGAGCTATGGTATTTTGAAAGGTACCCGTAGCAAGAAAATGTAGGGCTGCCATTACCTTCAGCTTGGGTGTCAGTGCCGTAGGATACCTGTGCAGCGGTTGCAGGTGTGGTGCCAGTCTCGCCGTCAACTCCAGAATCAACCGTTGGGGGAAGCGGTAGCACCGGATACAGTCATTCTCCCGTATGGCAGCCAAGTCCGGAATTGGTCGGGCAAGAGGCGGCGCTCTGCAGTAATTTTGAAGTGACAAGGAAGAGTGAGTGCACCACAACAGCAATTTATTTGTACTGAGCACATGTTAATCTGTCAATACACATATGCTACATACGGAGTCAGGTATGTGCCACATGCCCTGGACACGTATGGCTGCCAGGTGACACCCCTACCAAGACCCAGATACACACGGAGATTGTGAACCTCCACATGCCATGGCATGGGATTAGCTGTGTCCCAGTGTAAGTGAACAGCCAGACGCCACACAGGAGTGACATACATCCACAAATCAGCAGAAGTAGGATGTCGATTGCAGAGACTGGTAGCGGAACACTAGAGCCACAGGTCACATGACATTACACTAGGACAGCCCACACACCTTCCCATGAAGGTGTACATGTGATGACTCACCACACATTCATGGACAGGATGCAGACATGTCCTTGTTAGGCTACTCCGTGTCCCATGCATACATACGCACCTCACATCCAATACCACATGTGGCATTGTGTGCGGAACAGTGTGCCATGTCAATCTACACACAGACACATGTTGGTTGCTGCAACAGCTGCAGCTTTTGAGGGAGCTCCAACATCAACCTAATGTGAACCCCCCACACATACATGACATAGTCACATCGTACACCGTGGGTAGTGACATGTCAGGTGTGGTAACCCCTGTACCGGGCCTCAGGGGACACTTCCGTGTGTTGGTGTCCGTGCCATGCCAGTGACGCTCATCACAAGTGTGCAGTACGACATGCACACATGTCAAAGGAGTCAAGGGCATGCCTGGCACACATTGCACCATCACACATTACATGTGTACACATCTCATCATACATCTGGTGCCTTCTCGACTCAGGAGTCATGTGCCACATCACAGCCTTTCACACCTGTGCCCCACACATGTAGTACTGCCCAGACAATGCCTTGATGTCCATCCATGGACAAGTATGTCAGCCCTATTCCTTCCTGTGTGCTGCCTGTCACCACTGTGATGTGTGAAAACCACCGTACTGCTGCTAAGAGGGCCTGTGTACGTTCCCATATCACTATGGGAGTGCTGCCGTATGTGTACCCATAGTGATGGTGAGCGTACAGGCATGTGTACGGTCAGTAAGTACGCATACGCAAGAACACCCATAGTGGTACGGCCCGTACACGCGTGCGTACGTTCACTATCACTATGGGTGTCCTCGCGTATGCGTACTCGTAGTGGTATGGCCCGTACACATGCCTGTACGCTCACTATCACTACGAGTACGCATACACGAGGACACCCATGGTGATAGTGAGCGTATAGGCGTGTGTACGGTCCGTACCACTATGAGTACGCATACGCAAGAACACCCATAGTGGTACGGCCCGTACACACGCCTGTACGTTCACTATCACCATGGGTGTCCTCGCGTATGCGTACTCGCAGTGGTACGGCCCGTACACACGCCTGTACGTTCACTATCACCATGGGTGTCCTCGCGTATGTGTACTCGTAGTGATAGTGAGCGTACAGGCGTGTGTACGGGCCGTACCACTACGAGTACGCATACGCAAGGACACTGTAACGTCCTGGCTTTCTCGGGGTTGGGACAAACAGACGACGGACCAGAGAAATGGAATTTTAAGGATGATTTAATAAACAGATAAACAACTACAGACAACAAAGAATACCGGTACTGGAATCACCAGTTAAAGTACGATACCCATTCACAGCTCTTCTAACCGTCCTCCGCATGCACACCGGGCCCGGTATGCTCCAACGGAGGGCACAGTGCTAAGCAGTGGCCGACAATGCCACTCGACCGCTGTGAAGGGTAGTTCCAAGGTTGTGGAATCTACGGGGGGGCACGTGGGAGTCACCCGGCCGGGCTCTCTACCACCTGGGAACAGCCGCTCTACCAGTATCCCCAGAGTCCTGCCACAACACAAAGACGCTGGGAACACCTCCTAGTGTGCGTCTCTTGTATCCGGGTTTAAGTGATGATACCCAAGGTGGCGCAGAGAATGGATGGGAGCAGCCGCTCTACCTATCCCAGTTCTCCTACGAGTGTCGATGGCTAAGACGCGGAAACACCTCCTGGATAGCGTCTTAGCTCTAAGCGTGTGTTTACCCAAGGAACGAGGGTTGGGAGCTTCGGCTCGCACCAACCTCGTTTTCTCCAAATTGTCAGGCCGTTGGGAGCTTCGGCTCTACCAACGGGACTTGTGCCCAATGACGTTGAATACGGCTCTCAGAACGGGACAGGACACGGGCAGGAAGCACACGCCAGCACCTCTCCTCCGCTCCTTAGAATGTTCCTTCCGCTGCTCAACTCACCAACGGGTCCGTGTACCTCAACCAGGTACTCCTGCAAAGATCAGAATATCCGACGCCGAGTCCCAGTGATCTTCTCCTTAAGTAGTACTCTCGGCGTTGTATAACCATGACTCTTGAGTTGCATAACATGAAAACTAGGCGTTACCCTTGGTGTTATGTAACCAGAACTCTTGAGTTGCATAACATGAAAACTAGGCGTTACCCTTGGTGTTATGCAACCAGAACTCTTGAGTTGCATAACATGAAAACTAGGCGTTACCCTTGGTGTTATGTAACCAGAACTCTTGAGTTGCATAAGGCAATTGTTGCCGGAGGGCATTCTGGGAGTTGTAGTCCGCTCTCATCCAAGCGCACCAGGTTCACGGAAGTGGCATCGTGGGAGGGAATCCATGTGCGGGAGGGGATTCCTGACAGACACCCATGGTGATAGTGAACGTACAGGCGTGTGTACGGGCCGTACCACTATGGGTGTTCTTGCGTATGCGTACTCATAGTGGTACAGCCCGTACACACGCCTGTACGGGCCGTTGCTATGCATTTGGGGTGCCCTAGGGCCCCGGAACGCACCGTACGTGTGTGAAGCTCAAATTTACATAGGGGACACATGAGGGACAAGTATTAAGGCCTACATGCATGCTGGTTGTCATGGAGACCAAGTTTTAAGTTTGAATTTGTTCTGGAAGGTGCACAGCAGAAGTCAGTTGGAATGAATCTACTTTGTTGCAATGTGTTTGTGGGGTTGACATCACGCTGAAGAAAAAAACACAATAAGAACCCACTGACTGTGCTAGGTTTGAAGGGATTGGAGGAAACATAGGATGCAAATGTGAGTGACCAATCAGTCTGTACTCCTGTGCATGAAACAGGACAGCAAGGCAGATATAAGGCAGCCAGGTCCCATGAGGGATCACTTGCCTGCACATATTTCGATTCTACCACACTGCTGCTGCTCCTGATTCCCTGGAACCATGTCAAGGTCTGTGGAGAGGTCACAGCCATTCACCCTGGAGGAGAACCTGGCATTGCTGGATGTGATCCTCCCACAGTACCCCCTGCTGTATGGGCGACCAGGGTATCAGGTGAGTGCAGAGGCTACTAGCACAGACTGTGTCCCTTTTTTGTGACGGTGACTTCTGCCATTGTGTCCAGGTGTGACACACATGCTATGTACTGTAGGGGGGGTCCCAGGGGGGGGAATGCCTGATGTCTCCCAGCCAGTGCCCAGAGTCAGGAGGGGTGGGTGCAGAGTCCTCCCAGCAGTGCCCAGAGACAGGAGGGGTGGGTGCAGAGTCCCCCCAGCAGTGCCCTGAGACAGGAGGGGTGGGTGCAGAGTCCTCCCAGGAGTGCCCAGAGACAGGAGGGGTGGGTGCAGAGTCCTCCCAGCAGTGCCCAGAGTCAGGAGGGGTGGGTGCAGAGTCCCCCCAGCAGTGCCCAGAGTCAGGAGGGGTGTGTGCAGAGTCCTCCCAGCAGTGCCCAGACGCAGGAGGGGTGGGTGCCTATCACTCCCAGTAGTGCCCAGACACAGGAGGGGTGGGTGCAGATTCCTCCCAGCAGTGCCCAGACACAGGAGGGGTGTGTGCCTATCACTCCCAGCAGTGCCCAGAGACAGGAGGGGTGGGTGCAGAGTCCTCCCAGCAGTGCCCAGACGCAGGAGGGGTGTGTGCCTATCACTCCCAGCAGTGCCCAGATGCAGGAGGGGTGGGTGTGATGCACAGTGTGAGCCTTGATAATTGATTGTGTCTTTGCCCTCATTCCACCTGTGTACTTTCACTGGCACGTACTGCTTTTGCCCTTCCCCAGATGAGTATGTCCCTATGGCAAAGGTGCAATGCGTTGGCTGCATGACATGCTTTGTTGTAACCAGCTAATTTGTTCTCATATGTGTCTCTGTGACATGTTGCAGGTGTATTGATGTAGTGTCACTTGTTCATCCTCACAGGTAGGCGCCTCTGCCAAGGAGCAGATCTGGCTGACCGCGTCAGTGCCGTGAGGAGTGCGGATGGTCGCAAGCGGCGCCTGTCCCAGGTGAGGAAACGCTGGCAGGATATCCGGTGCTGGACGCGGAGGATCGCACGGGTCCTGCTGGGGGACTCACCTGAGAGCCATAAGAACCGCGGGCGCCGCTGTCTCTCCCACATCCACAAGCGTGTGCTGGCGGTGGTATTTCCAGACTTGGACAGGCGCTTACAGGAGATGCAGCAGCAGGAAGGGGGTAGGTACATGTGTGTTTGTTGTGTTTCACCAGCATTTGTATGTGCACTGTTCCATGGATACACTGCCAGGGTTTAATGGTGCTGTGCAGATCCTGTTACCCACAGTATTGCAGTGCTCTCCTGCCTCCCTTCCCCTCCTTGCAATGTGTTCCCTGGTCTGTGTGACGTCACTCCGTCACAAGGTTATGTAGCCTGGCACCTTCTCCACGTGTACAATGCCTGCAGCATCATGTGTGGGGGTGGTGTGTAACAGGTTTTGGGACCTTGCCTGTGCCCTGTCCAGTTCTGGTCTTGTGGGTTCCATGTCAGTTGGCACTAATGTTGAGTCCAGACATGGGAGTTAGTCTCTCAAGTGTGAGGCCTTACAGCACGCATGTCCTATGTGGTGGCCTGTGACATGATGTGCATGAGTGTGCGGTACGCATAGTGCGGGGATGGTAGCGTGTGTTGCAGTCATTCCCATTCAGGAGCATGGAGTTGTGTGGCCACTACTGTCCCCAGGGGCATATTTTCCTTGGTATCATGTGTGTAATCCGAATATGTCGACAATCTCTGTGTCTACAGCATAGGTTGTGCTCTGTGCCATTGTCCCCTGGCCAAATGTATATTGACGTGAAATGTAGTACAAGTGTCCACTGTACAGCCTGACCTGATTTTCCTTGTTCATACTCACGGTGGACATTGCCTGTGTGTCTTGTTACAATCATCTGATGATGCCCATTTGTACATGATTATTTGGACAGGGGCACCTTGGGTATTTTGTGTGCAATCTTGAATTGTTGCATCCCATGTGTATTTCACCCAGACTAAGGGTTGTAAGTGCTTCCTGTGTCTCCAAATAATTGTCTCATGTAGGGGGTGGGTGGTGCGGGCATGGCCTTCATGTCACAACCTGATATCTCCTTGCTAGGACTGGCCAGTGTGTGATGTTTGTCTGGACATGCACTCAAGGTGCAGTGAGCCAGTCATGGTGGGCATGCTTTCAGTATAACCTATGCTGCATGTGCCTCTTGTTGTTCCTGGATATGGTCCCTGCTCATCCCTATTTCCTGCCACGCTGTGTGGTGCAGATGCAGTGCTGGATTGTCCCCAGGGCCTTGCTCCTCAGTCAAAATTCCATTCCATCTCATTTGCTATTGTGTCATGCTCTCCACAGTTTTTCAGTGGCATGGTGGGTCAAACAACTGTGTCTTGCATGCCCTACATATGTACCTTGTTTTGTAGATGTAACTCTTCTTTTGTTTCAGGCTATGCACTGTAACCTATGTAGATTGGACTCATGTGACATATGCATACAGGTGTATGATTAATTTCTGTCTCTTCACCCTGCCCACAGCATCGTCGGGGAACACGGAGGGAGACATGGGTACAGACGGAGCAGAGGGACCGAGCACCAGTGCCAGCGGTGACATCGGGGCTGGCACATCAAGTGGGACTGAGGCGGAGGAGAGTGAAGCCGGGGACCTGTCGACTGGCACAACAGAGTATGAAGCTGACGGGTCCGAGGATGATCTCTCCGAGTGGGCGGAGGCTGCACCACCAGCTGATAGCGGCACAACATCGCACGCCGCCCCCTCCATTGCCATCAGCCGCCTCCCACTTGCTCGTGTCCCTTCCCAACGTGCCTGGTCACCACATGTCTCCTTCCTGCCAGGCACCGCACCCCCTGCCCCTGTCTCCACTGCTGCCGCCAATGCCGAGTCTGTGGACATCCAGCGGCAGTTGCAGATTGGTCAGGCTGCGATCCTTAATGTCCTCCATGGCCACAGCCAGGTCCTCAACAACATGGAGGCATACTTGGAGGGCATTCATTCATCGCAGGCTGACCAACGCAGCTTGCTGAGGTCGATAGACTCGACACTGACTGCAGCAGTGGGTCTCCTGCAGCGCTACGTCCCACCCCCTACCCCTGCCCCATCCACACTTCCCACTCCCATGCCTGTCCCACGTACACCCAGACGTCAGCATGCACCCACCACAACACACACAGCCACCACACCAGCAGGGAAGGTCCACCGCACACCTCCTGACACGCACAGACAGGGTGAAGTAGGCACACCCACTGGGTCGGGGGGCAAACGTGTGACACGCAGCCAGAGTGGGAGTCCGCATTCCACCAAATCCACTCCCTCCAAATCCCCTCCCCTCAGCTCTCCTGGCCACATCTCCCCCAAAGACTCCTTCATGGCCGCTGTGTCCCTGAGCCCCACAGTGACACCACCACGCAAGCGGTCAAGGAAGTCCCCGGTCAGGGTGGTTGATTCCCCCTCCCCCGTCCACACCCTCCCCCAGTGGCGCTGCGACCCATCCCTCTGACCCCTCCCCCTCCTTGGGGCCTGTGGTTCCTTCAGGTGCAGGGGATTCCCTGGGGGACCTTGCTAAGGTGTGCAGCGAGATCCTGGCCTCCGCCTTTGGCCCTGCCCCACCCCCTGTGGTGGAGTCCTCCATCCCTGCACCCACGACGCCTACCCTTCACCTCCTGTCCCTGCGGTGCCTGGTTCTTCCCCCCCACATGATGCCCTCACCCCTGTGGAAGACGACGGAATGTAACTGTGCAGGCAAGCTAGGGGACACGCATCCCACTGTGTCCCCCATCCAGCTGTGACTTCTGGACTACCCTATGGGCTTTGTAAATATTGAACTTCCTACAAACAAGATTTTTTGGTTCATGCTGAATAAAGCAATTTATTTTTTTCCCTTGGAACACTACTGCTTTGCTGGTATTGCTGTTGGTGGGGCTGCTACATGGTTTTGGGTGGTGTTCATGTGTTGGGTGTGTGGGAAATGTAGTAGTGTGCTGGTCATAGGGGGGACCCTGGGATCTGTGTGCCATCACACGGTGTTAGCTAGGATTCTGTGTTCATGTAAGCAGTTGCTGCATGGTGAAATTGTCCCAAGGTGTATTCCTTCCTCTGTGTACCCTGACATCTTCCCTGCAAAGTGTTGCCAATATTTAGTGCTGGGCTGTGTGTACATTAGCTGGGTGTGTGACGGACTCCTTCAACTTTGCACATGCTTGCTGAGCGATGTCTCCACCTGCATCATTCGTGGCATCCTTGGTAGTCATTGTACTTGTGTATGTGGACTATTGACATGACTTCATGTGGACATGTTTTCTTTTCTGCGCTATGCATGCGTATACTCCCAGCCTCGCACACATGTGTTACATGTACTGCAGGGTCTTTGTGCACCTGACTGAAATTTGTGGGCATGGTATCTGTGGCTACTCCACCCTTTGCGTTCCATGGGCACTGCTGTGAGTGTTAGGCACACACCCTTCTTATGTCTGGGCACTGCTGGGAGTGTTAGGCACACACCCCTCCTGCGTCTGGGCACTGCTGGGAGGACTCTGCACCCACCCCTCCTGTCTCTGGGCACTGCTGGGAGGACTCTGCACCCACCCCTCCTGTCTCTGGGCACTGCTGGGAGGACTCTGCACCCACCTCTCCTGTGCCTGGGCACTGCTGGGAGGACTCTGCACACACCCCTCCTGACTCTGGGCACTGCTGGGAGTGATAGGCACACACCCCTCCTGCATCTGGGCACTGCTGGGAGGACTCTGCACCCACCCCTCCTGTGTCTGGGCACTGCTGGGAGGAATCTGCACCCACCCCTCCTGTGCCTGGGCACTGCTGGGAGGACTCTGCACACACCCCTCCTGTCTCTGGGCACTGCTGGGAGTGTTAGGCACACACCCCTCCTGCGTCTGGGCACTGCTGGGAGGACTCTGCACCCACCCCTCCTGTCTCTGGGCACTGCTGGGAGGACTCTGCACACACCCCTCCTATTTAACAATATGTACGCTTAGAACATACACGTGTGTGGGTTCGCTCCATGGGGGTACGGGTCGTACTTACACTGTTGGGGTGGGAGTACGCTCCATATGTACGCGGGTGGGGTACGGGTCGTACTTACACTGTTGGGGTGGGGGGTACGCTCCATGCATACGGGGTGGGGGTACGGTCTGTACGTACACTGTTGGCATGGGGGTACGCTCCATACGTACGCGGGTGAGGGTATGGGTCGTACATACACGGTTGGGGTGGGGGTATGCTCCATGCATACGCGGGTGGGGGTACGGGTCGTACTTACACTGTTGGGGTGGGAGTATGCTCCATACGTACGCGGGTGAGGGTACGGGTCGTACATACATGGTTGGGGTGGGGGTAAGCTCCATGCATACGCGGGTGGGGGTACGGGTCGTACTTACACTGTTGGGGTGGGAGTACGCTCCATGCATACGCGGGTGGGGGTACGGTCTGTACGTACACTGTTGGCATGGGGGGTACGCTCCATACGTACGCGGGTACGGGTCGTACATACACGGTTGGGGTGGGGGTACGCTCCATGCATACGCGGGTGGGGGTACGGGTCGTACTTACACTGTTGGGGTGGGAGTACGCTCCATGCATACGCGGGTGGGGGTACGGGTCGTACTTACACTGTTGGGGTGGGAGTACGCTCCATACGTACGCGGATGGGGTACGGGTCGTACTTACACTGTTGGGGTGGGGGTACGGTACGTACATACACTGTTGGCATGGGGGGTATGCTCCATATGTACGCAGGTGGGGTACGGGTCGTACTTACACTGTTGGGGTGGGGGGTACGCTCCATGCATACGGGGTGGGGGTACGGTCCGTACATACACTGTTGGCATGGGGGGTACGCTCCATACGTACGCGGGTGAGGGTACGGGTCGTACATACACGGTTGGGGTGGGGGTATGCTCCATGCATACGCGGGTGGGGGTACGGGTCGTACTTACACTGTTGGGGTGGGAGTACGCTCCATGCATACGCGGGTGGGGGTACGGGTCGTACTTACACTGTTGGGGTGGGAGTACGCTCCATACGTACGCAGGTGGGGTACGGGTCGTACTTACACTGTTGGGGTGGGGGTACGGTACGTACATGCACTGTTGGCATGGGGGTACGCTCCATATGTACGCGGGTGGGGTACGGGTCGTACTTACACTGTTGGGGTGGGGGGTACGCTCCATGCATACGGGGTGGGGGTACGGTCCGTACGTACACTGTTGGCATGGGGGGTATGCTCCATACGTACGCGGGTGAGGGTACGGGTCGTACTTACACTGTTGGGGTGGAGGGTACGCTCCATGCATACGCGGGTGGGGGTACGGTCCGTCCATATCCGTACCCACGCTGTGGAATGCTTGTGCGGGCCGTACCCAGGCCTTTGCCACGTGGGTACGAGCCGTCCCACCATTGTTGGGGTGACGTAGGTGTGGGCGTGGTACGACTCGTACCCACGCTCTTAAGGCGTGGGTACGGGACGTACCTGTATTGTTGTGTTGCCGGTTCGCGTCGTCAAGCACTTCCGTTGTGGCCGTCGCTGGCTTTGCTGGACACGCCCCCACCCCCTCGTAGTGACCAGGGCCTGAGGGTCAGGTATGTCCAGGGCATGTGTGCTGTGTGACTTTGGTGGGGGTTTTGTGGCCTGCCCCTGATCCTGCCACCCCCCCCTTTCCCCCCTCCCTTTGTTGTTCTGACCTTCTGCGGCGTCTGCGTCGTAACCTGTAGAGGAGGTCGACTGCTATGAGGGCCGGGATGACACGTAGGTTCGGGTCCATGTCTGTCTGTCGCGTACAGGTACTCCTTGTTCGCGTCGTACTGATTTCCCGGCAGTTTTTGGCAGCCGGAAAATATTGTCCGTGCGGGATGACGTCGGTGCGAATCGTAATTCCTGGTTCGTGAATGGCAGGCTGCGTGCGTCCCGACGTCACGTCGGCGCTTTCCCGGATCGCATTTGTATGTTTATTTTCGTCGGTCGGGATTTTGTACGATTCGTACGGAAATGGTGTTTCCGTGCGAATCGTAATTCCATGGTTGTATATTTTGACGACCGGGTACGCGTCGGACGGAGAATATGCTCTGTCCGACGGTTCGTACCCAGTTTTTACCGGATCGTGATCGGCACCTGAATAGTAAATAGTCAATCAATGCTTTGCACATGTTGGCATCACTTTTCCCTGTGACTGCAACAGTGCAAAGCTTTGATAGATCAGGCCTTAACAGTTCTGAATCTGATGAAAAAATATGTGCGCATCCCTGACTAGACTTCTGCAGACAGAGCAGCCCTAGGGAGTTGAAAAGATATTCACAGCTAATAGGATAAAATATCTAATGTGCAATGATTATGCGGCTAGATACAGAGGTTTGTGGTAAAGCCTTCTCTGCGCAGATGGAGAGGAATAACTGGAATAACCAGTCCAGCTGCCACCCATGGAAACAGATGATTATATCCTTTCCACCAGATTAGCATGCAAACATCTGCTCTTACAAGGCCATGTTGCAGCAGATTCCTAGAAAGCTTTCACAGTAACACCAGACAATAACAAGGGCCAGCGTTAAGAAAAAAAACGCTGTTAATGTGTTAGCAAAATTCCAAAATAAATAGCTAAGTGGTGTTTTTTAACATAAAGTGGGGAATGCCAAAGCCACAGAGTATGCGGCAATGATTCCCCATATTAAAAAAACAGGTACTTTGCTGCACTTTTCTTTTCTGCATACTGTCCTCTTGGTATATCAAAAATACAAAGGCACATTTTTGCCTTTACTATATCTGTGCATCAGTGTATGGCTGTGGTAACTGTTCCCTGCACGAGTTATTTGTGCAAATTCCATTTGTCCATATGGGGCGGCAGCTTCTCTCGCCCTTTCAGTGACTCCGCTCATCCTGCGCAGGCAGAACTTTAGTACAAAGCTCTAGATTCATCCTTATAATCACTGTGTGACTGATAATTAATCCTCTTAGCTGCACATTTTCATTTTGACTTTTTAATTGTGACTGTGCACAAGATATTCTCAAGTAATGACCATGCAGTTACCAGATTGAATTGGTTCTATTACTTTTCCACACCAGGCTTCTCTAACGAGTATCTCGTGAGCTACTGGTAGATTTCCAGTTTCCTACGAGTATCTCTCCTGAGTATAGACCAGACTTCTAAAATTAGAAGCTTTTCTGTATGTAAATGAATATATTTATACCAAGATTAAAAAGCCTTTGACATTGACATGTCATAAAATAACAACTCAAGCCTACGGTACAGAGCGTAAGCTTTCTACGAGGCAACCATCCTGCATACAGTCAGAAAAGTACACATGTATAGAAAATTACAATTTGTAAAGCAAAATACTATCTCTCCAAAGAGGGGCTCACAAGCATATACTCGAGACAAAAATGTGCATGTTTTCAGCAGAGGTGGCTCCTCAGCAATGGTGGGGGAGTGTTGCCCCACTGCCAGCAGATGATAAATAAAAATAATAACACATTGGTAGTTTTGTTTTGTTTTTCTCTGTCTGGGCTGCTTAGATCCAACAGGAGGGGCGGGGCCATAGAATGGAGGAGTACTATGCACCTATAAGTGCGCATGTCAGTTTGGCTGGCCCTCTAATGCCGGCCAAACAGACATGCGCACTTATGTTTCTCCAATCGTGCTGGGTTCCACAAATGGTTTGGAGAAACCCCAAAGGCTCCCAGGTACTTCCTGAGTGACAGAGGAGGCCACTCCGACCAATCCAGACTCTGCTCTCATGCTATGAGAATGAACGCATCTTCTGGAGTGGGTAGGAAACCTCTGCCTCCAGGCCCATCGGCTTCCGCTTCTGGAGCAGGAGCAAAGAGGCAACCAGCAGCGGGAGCAAAGTGGAGCGGCAGGTAAGTGATTTTAATTATTACTTTTTCTATTTCCCAGCCTTTTTTCTTCGTCCCCTCACCAACCCATTATGCAACCCCCACCCACCCACCCTGGCCGACCTGCCGGTTTTGATTGGTGGCAGCCGCCACTGCTTTTCAGATCTCATAAACTGATGTTTGGAGAAAAATGTCTACATTTCTAAAATATGCTTAAAGCTGATATTTAAGTGATAAATCATGTAATCGTGTCTATTGTGGTCACTATTACAGAACTTATAATTTTAGGCACTCGGAATGATTTTCATTGAACTTAAGTAATTCTTATTCTATCACAGGAATGTTTGGCAGCCCCTCCATAAACACTTAAAGCAGCAATACTTGAAATGCAATCCAGAGAATCTATAGGGTTAAAGGATTTACCTGTAGTTGTAGCTGAAATCAACTGTCAATTTCAGAAGAATTGCACGAA
Source organism: Triturus cristatus (assembly GCF_964204655.1). Lineage (NCBI taxonomy): Eukaryota > Metazoa > Chordata > Amphibia > Caudata > Salamandridae > Triturus > Triturus cristatus. The sequence goes on along the minus strand of NC_140582.1, from coordinate 574,566,148 downwards.
ATGGCAGTGTGACCCGTAAAGGAAGGCCAGAGAAAACTGACATGAGAGGTCAAGGGTCGCTGCAGAAGGTCTCTGAGACATGATTACAAGAGTTTGCCGATGGGCAGTGGAATATTCAGCCTCCACAGTAACCAACACTTTCAAATGAAAGAGCAAACAAACAAAATAGAGAGTCTCGAGGAAGCACGCGGTCATTTTATGAAACAGCTCTGATACATTTACCATATACACCTTTGTTTTGTAGACCCGAGTCTACATTAGAATGGCCTTCATGCCAGCAAGGAACATTGACTACTTAAGCATCCAAAAGCACACAGTGGCGTCAGCAATCACTGATATACAATCGAACAGGCTGGCAGCGGCGCTGGTTCTTTTTGCTTCTGTGGCTTCGCGATATGCATATTCGCCCACATTCACTAGCTTCGACCGTAGAATAAAAAAAATACAAATGAAGGATTCGTACATGTATGAGATTGGTGTCCCATCCGACGTTTGCATGTAATTCTGAATGCAATAACTCAATCACTCAAAATGTTTTAAAAGTCAGATGGTTTCATCAACAGGTGAGTTTCCAAAACCGCTTCACACAATAACCTCCAGTGCCGTTTGTCTGCTCGTCTTCACAGCCCTTTCATGTGCGCTGGGTTTACAAGGCAGGTGCAGCCTTCTGTTGTGGCAGCTTTAAGAAGTCTTTCATGTGTTATCTCGTATTTCCTCTAAAGATGTTGCTGTAACATGTCCAGGAATATAATTGTTGTTACTCCACGCTGGCGGGCGAAGCCACACCTTTTCAATTACAAATGGTTAAACTCAAAGGGATAATGTTGAAAGTTCAGGTCACAGATCTCCAGTGTGGGACCCAGAATTTCATTTTTTTTTTTTTGCATTTGGTGTTGCATAAAAGTATTTTCTTTTGACTGGATAATAGTTCTGAACAGTTAGTGAACACATAGGTGTTTTGTTTATTTTTAGAGGCACGGAGAAAATGTAAATGTTTGCAATGCTATTTTCTTACAAATCATAGTGAAAAGAGATCCGTGCACTATTAAATTATTAAGCAATGCAATGTCAAAACCAATAGGCTTGGTTTTTTTTTTTTTTTAAAAGGCAACATTTATAAAGCAAACAAACATTTTGGTAAAAGTATTAAAATCCCATTTCAAAAGCAAAAGTCGGTCTACACACCTCCTGGCAGCCTTGCTGATCGTATTTTTCATTTGTCCTTTTTTTTTTTTTTTTTGAAACCTTTATTACAGAATGCAATAGATATACAAGTATGGGCCTACAACCTTCAGGCCGGCCGCTAGCAAACAGTGGGATCATAAAACACAGTTATAAAACACAAGTGGCAAGTGGTAAAGGTCCCCGGAGTCGAAGGAAGCGTTTGCGGCCACACCGTGCAGACCCCCCAAATGGCGGTTCCATTTTTTAATGAAAAACTACAAACAAACCCACAAGGCAGCAAAAGTCTAAGCAGCATTATGTGCTCCCCTCGGGAGGACCCTACCGATCCACAGGAATAGGGGGGGGACGGGCCGGGACAGAAACAAAGTGGGCATGATGACACAGAATCAAGGTAACAAGCAGACTAGGGAGACTAGGCAACTGCCAAGTCAGGCGTCAGTGGCGGGGTACAAATCCCGCCACAATAGGAGTTCCAGGGGCCCCACACTTTCACCCATTTCCCAGGCTTACCTCTCGCCACATACACTACCTTCTCCCGAAACATACACCAATCCATGTTGTCCTTCCATACCGAAACCGTTGGTGACCTCTGGGAGCCCCACAATTGTGCTATGTCACGCTTGGCCACCATATATCCCAGTGTCACCCACCACGTTTGCGGCACCGTGTAATCAGTCGGTTCCCACACATTCAACAGACATCTCCTAGCCTCGGGAAACAGCGTCACATGCGTGACCGCTTGCAACACCGCATGTACACCACGCCAGAATCGCGCCACCTCCGGGCATTCCCACAGAGTATGGAAGAAGGTCCCTAACAAACCACACCCACGCTTACACATCCCATCCACGGCATATCCCATACGCATCAGACCCGGCCCCGTAACGTATACCCTGTGGAGTATTTTGAGCTGGACGAAACGAAGGCGGGCCGGTATGGCCACCTCCTTCGGGGAGGCCACCGCAGATACCCAGTCCTCGTCATCCAGCTCCAATCCATCGGCAACCCATGCCTCACGAAGGCCAGTCAGCAGTCCCGAGCGATCGTTGATGAGCTTTTTATAAATCAATGAGATAGTGCCATCCGGTACATGCCCGTCTAGCACTCTATCTTCCAGAGGGGAGCACTCCGGGATGGACGCCACATCCGGGAATACAGAACACAGCGCGTGACGAACCTGTATATACCGGAAGTACTCCCTGTCCTGCAACTGGAATTCCGTCTGCAGCACATCAAACGTTTTAAATCCCCCCCTCGTCCAGAGATCGCCCACCCTGCTGATGCCAATCGTGTCCCACTTATCAAAGCCTTTCGTGGTCCACAAGCAGCCCAATCGCTCAGATGCATACAAGGGCGTCGCCCGGGTCAACCGATCCTTCCACCCCATCGCCAAGTTTGCCGCGTGCCACACCCGTACCGCGACCCGTGTAGGACCCGTCAAACGTGCGTCGAGCGATCTAGAGTAGAGAGCATGATTGTAGTCGCCACCCGGCAACAACAATTTGTCCATTTCAAAAGCCGGGTTAAGGGCGGGCCCATAAAGCCCGTGGTTTATCGCAGCCAGCTGGGAGGCCCAGTAATACCGTTTGATGTCTGGGAGGACCACCCCCCCGTCATACCACGGGAGCGTCAGCTTCGCGAGGGCGATACGCGGCCTCCCATCCCAGAACAGTTGGCGCTGCAGACCCTCCACCTCCCGAAAGTAGCGAGCCGGGACGACGTCCATCGTGTTCTGTAGAGCGTATAAGAAACGTGGCAACGACATCATCTTAAACAGCGCCGCACGGCCGAGTGGCGAGAGCGGCAAGCGCCTCCAACGCGCCACATCCTCCTTCAGGCGTTGGAGGGGGGGGAGCAAGTTCTGTTTATATCGGGCCGCAGGGTCCAGGGTAATAAAGATACCCAGATACTTAAATCCCTGCGGAGCAACCTGGATAGGACAACCCCGCGGAAGGATAGGAGCCTCCCCTGAGAGGACATATACACAGGATTTAGCCCAGTTGATGACTAGGCCGGAGTTGCGGCCAAATGAACACAATACATCCACTAACACAATCAACGATTCACGCGGGGAAGCAAGATACAAAAGAATATCGTCCGCGTAAAGGGAGACGCGATCCTCATACTCAGGAGTCCATCGGAGACCACGAATCGAAGGGTGCCACCGCAGCCACTCCGCCAGGGGCTCCAAGGCGAGCGCAAAGAGGAGCGGCGACAGCGGGCAGCCCTGCCGCGTGCCCCTGCCCAATTCAAAAGGAGCCGATACTCTACCATTCACCAACCACCTGCGCCAGCGGTCCGTAATACAACAATTTCACCCAGCCAATAAATCCCGGGCCAAACCCAAACTTCGCCAGCGTCGCCCAGATATACGGCCACTCGAGCGTGTCGAACGCCATAGTGGCGTCCAACGACGCCAAAATGGCTGGCTCGCGTATGAACGGGACCCTCGCGAGCACCCCATGCAGACGCCGCAGGTTAAGCGCGGTGTTGCGATGAGGGATAAAGCCGGACTGGTCCTGATGGATCAGATCGCACACCACGCTGACCAGCCGATTAGCCAGCACCTTGGCCAGAATTTTCGGCTCCGCATTCAACAACGAAATGGGCCTGTAAGACGTGACCCGATCCCGCGGCCTCCCCTCCTTATGAATAACCACAATAGTGGCAAGACGCTGGTCCAGCGGGAGGGAACCCGCCGAACGGGCCGCGAGGAACACATCACGGAGATGCGGAGCCAGTGTATCCGGCCGCAATTTGTACAATTCGATGGGAAGGCCATTAGGACCCATGGCCTTGCCAGAGGCGACCGAACGTATGGTGAGGGCAATCTCCTCAGATGTCGGAGCCGCGTCCATCAACAATTTATCCTCCTCCGAAAGGGAAGGCAGCGCAATATCTTTAAGCAGGTCATGGGAATCCTCTTCCGGGCGGGAAGAGACCGGGGAATACACTCCGCGAAAATACTCAGCGAAGCAATCAACAATTTCCTCCGGCTCAGTGACACACACACCATCCAGTCTCTCAACCGACCGAACAACTCGACTCGCTCTCTCCTTTTTATCCAGCCACGCAATCAGTTTACCAGCCTTATCACCCACATCATACAGTCGCCCCTGTTGCTCTCTACTCAGGCCCCTGGCCGCCTCTGTGACTAGGGCCTTGTAGTCCGCTTGTTTGAGTCTGAGAGCATGCAGTTTGTCGTCTGTGACACCACAATCCAGATCACCCTCCAACTCAGTTATCTCGAATTCGATACGGGTCACCTCCTCCCGCTCGCGCCTCCTGGAATGGGAAATGAGGGATAGGGCCTCCCCCCGGATTACCGTCTTGAACGCCTCCCACAGAGAAACAGCAGATGACACAGATCCCACATTATCTCCAAAATATTGCTCAAGGGATTTAACCAACTCTGCGCGAATTGTGGGGTTACGCAGGTACCAGGGGTTGATCGGGACCACCCTCCCCTCCCCCCTCGGGACAATATCGAAGTGCAACAAGAGCGGGGAGTGGTCGGAAATACCCCGAGCTAGATGCCGCACCTCCCCAACCCTCCCCGCCTGTGCTGCTGGCATCAGAACATAGTCAAGCCTCGAAAGACTGCCATGAGCCCCGGAATGAAAGGTGTATTGTACCTGCATAGGGTGTTTCAGCCGCCAACAATCCACCAGTCCCAGGGTATCCAAGAGGACAGACAACCAAGCTTGGGCGCGGGGGAGCTCCCTGGGTGGGTGACGATCCTCAGTTCCGGAAATTACAGCGTTAAAATCCCCCCCAACCACTAGAGTCCCCTCCGGCAGTCCAAGAAGAAGGCGCCCCAAATCCGCGAAAGTAGTCATCTGCAACCCCGGCGGGACATAAACAGAAACCAAAACAATCACTCTACCCTCCAATCTACCCACTAGAGCCGTATACCGTCCCCTATCATCATGGAGCACCTCATCAACCTCCAACGGGAGCGAGGTTTTAACCATAATGCCCACACCCCTCGAACCAGAGGTGAAGCCCGAGTGGGCTACAAGGCGATAGCCCCGCCTGTTCATGGCACGAAAGGAATTGCCAATAAGGTGTGTTTCCTGCAGAAATACAATATCAGGTGAAATCCGTTTTAAGAACTGCAGGACCACACCCCGTTTTATCCTGTCCCCCAGTCCATTAACATTCCAGGACAGAAGTCTCAGTCCCCTACCCCCCATCACAGCCAAGACCGATCAGTCTCCCCCCAGAGAGCACTTTAGATATAGCACAACAATACTCCTGCCTTGTGGTACAAATAAACAATACCCAACCCCAACCCAACATCCCAAACAAAACTCCCCCCTCCCTGCACCCCTGCATGAGCCCAGACAGCCCCCCCAACTTGCAGTGTGCCTGTCGCCCCTGTGTGAACTAAACTACAAAGACCCCCTAGAGGAGGAAAGAGAACCCCCTCGAGACACAGCACAACCTCCAATGGAGGGGGAACGAGATACAACAGTCAAGAAACCCTGAGCTTGGCCGAAAAGTGGCATCATCAGGAATGAGCCCCAGTGTCAATAGCTCATACACGGTCCGGTGGGCACTCTCCTCCCGCTGCCCCCATCCCATCCAGAACATGTCCCCCAGACAAAGTGTCCAACCAGTCCCCGGCCATCTCAGGACGGTCAAAAAAGTGAGTGCGACCATCAGACTCCACACGCAGCCTGGCCGGGAAAAGCATTGCGTATTTTAAGTTCATATCTCGAAGCCGCCGCTTGACGCCCATGAAACTCAGTCTCTGCTTCTGGACCGCCTGCGTGAAATCAGGATAAAAGTTCACCTCCATGTTCTCCAGCTTAAGCGGCCCCCGCAGTCTGGAAGCTTGTAAAATCGCATCCCTGTCCCGAAAGTTGAAGATACGGGCAATAAGAGGCCGCGGGGGAGCTCCGACCTTCGGCTTGCCGCCAGGAACTCTATGGGCCCTTTCCACCGCAAAGAATTTACTCAGTCCTCGAGGCTGGAGATGAGTAGAAATCAGATCCTCCACAAAGAGATCCGCCGCTGAATCCTCCAGTCCCTCAGGCACTCCGATAATGCGAACATTATTCCTCCGGGCCCTGCTCTCGGAGTCCTCCAGTCGCCGATCCGTGAGCGCACTGGCCTGCCGGAGCCGGCGCACCTCCGTCTGGAGGGCCGCCACCTCAGTCGTGAGGCCTGACGCGGTATGGGCCAAAGAGTCAACCCGGTCATTTGTCTTGGATAGATCTGCTCTAACAAGGTTGACATCGATGAGGACCGCGTCGAGTTTGTGCGCCAGGGTGTCGAATTGTTGACCCACCGAGGTCTTCATCTCAGCTATGGCGCCCATGACGTCCTGCAAAGTCAGATCCGTCGGCAAATCCGGGGCATCCGGAGGGCACTCGGAAGACTTATGCGACCCGCCGGGAGAACCTTTTGGTAGGGTGTAGCGATCCATAATGTTGACTTGAAGTGCGGCGCCACGCCGGGTCTATTTGGCCTTCAGCCGATCTCCATCCTGCTACGTGGCCATCGTCTTGTATCTCGCACCCCCACGAGTCATGCAGCGGAGAACGAGCAATCGAGGCCAAGGACCCCGGAGGTCACCTCAGGAAGGCGGAGCAGGTCCCCGCAGGCAGGCAGGATCCCCCAGCGAGGCAACCGCCACACAAAGAAACGCCATGATCCCACTCGCGATGACGGCAAGGGGACTCAAAAGCGAAAGTGAAAGTGTGGGGTACGCGGCTCGCCAGGCTCGTCCCGCCGTTGTTATTCACTTCTCCACTGGATCACCCCCAAACTCAAGTCCGGGGTCAGGAGAGGAGCAGGCCGCAAACTTCAGTCGATGCTCATCACGGCACCCGGGGTCCGATTCAAAAACAGAAAACGGGTACCACCTCGGCTCAGGTTCACCGACACAGTCCCCTCAACCGATTCAGGATGAAGACAGGATAAACGTAGGAGGTTGCGGAGGTCCTCGGGAGCCTCGCACCTACGCGGCCATCTTGGTTGCGCGCTAGGCTCCTCCTCGGCTTGGCTTTTTTTTATTCTGTCTGGGCACATATATAAGCAAACAAACATGCGGAAAGACATCACTATAAAGGCACACATTCACATAACACACGGGCACACATACACACAGACAGCATGCATACATATGCATTAAGCATGTGGACAAACACACAAAGACACATACATGATGGTACTTTGTTCCTGAAAGGACACCAAATCAAGAACAAATTGAAATACAAATATCTAGGAGTACTGAATGAGAACCAAGGGTTTTTGTTTGCTCCACGAGTAATATACCTAAAATAGAGCCTTCGCACACCTCGATGCATTTTCCTTTCTATTTAACTAACTTCAGGGCCTGACCATGACACATAAAAGCACAGAGGAAGAAGCACTCCTAAGAGTGTATTGGGCAAAAGAGTCCAACAAAGGTACAAATGAAAGTCCAAAATGAAAGATAAGAATCAAGGGAGTCAGGGTTACACTGGATTTGAATCACTGGATATAAACATCACAAATTACATATATTGAAGAAAATGCATTCTTTATTTATTTGCTTCAACTTAAAATCATGGACAAGGACGCAGCCAACATGTTTCATCCTGTGGCATTTTGCCTTCTTCTGGGCTGTTAAAAACATATAGGGACACAACTACAGAATAACAGACTGTACACAGACCAACTACACATTATAAACATAGTGTACACCCTAAGATTACAAAATGCAGAAGCACCAATTTGAAAAACAATATGGAACAAACATTAAAAAGGTATATCACATATAAAGATACATATCCACGTCTGAGAAATTTCTCAGAAGTGGATATGTATGTTTATATGTGATAAACCTGTCTGAACGTTTGTTCCATATTCAGACAAAAAGTCTTTAATTTTGGACTTTAATTTGTACCTTCATTGGAATCTTTTGCCCTGTAGGCTCTTAGAAGTGCTTCCCCCTATTTGCTTTTGTTTGTAAACATTAGGACATTTTGGACGGCTGGCCCTGGGAGGGAACACTTCACTACTGGGAATGGTACAGAGTCCAGTGAGCTTTACACGAACCGTTCTATGTGTGTTCTGTCTGTCAGTAACCATGACACGTATTCTAAACATTGTCTGAGCACGCTCAATTCCTGCTATTGCCTATGGCTCTGATGTTTTGCTAGAAAGAGATACAAAATACTTGGACAATATAATCTCCAACACATATAGAAGGATTTTTTGTGCGCTGCACCTTGAAGCTCTGCTCAAATATGTCTCGAATTCGGTCTGGTCAACCAAACTATTGGTCGTTAGGGGGCTTTTCTGAGGATATGCTTTTACAGCCTGACACTCTAGATCACCTGCTGTGGCAGAAAATACAAACCTCAGGTGTAAAAGTTCCGGTTCAACACTTCCTGGACATAGCTGCCAAGGTTTCACATTGGTCATGCATGACATTATCATGGTTTAAGTATACTTATGAGTGACATTCAACAACCGAATGTGTGACACTTCGAGTGACACTTCCTCGCAAGAAAAATTAAGCAACGAAGTCCATGGAAACAGAATCAAATGAGTAATGTCACTCATTTGAGGAATGAGAAACTCTATAGACGATTAAGGGAAGGGTTAGTGAGGTGACAAACAGTAATGTTCCTGTTTTTTCCTTTCACTCGTGCAGTTCTCTAGAATTAAGTAGGAAAGGCTAACAGAATTCCTCAGGGCTACCAAGTCGGTTCTTAGAGATCATCTTAATCCAGCTGTTCCACTCTCCTTCCCCTTGGTATTTTTCAGGCCACTTTTCTCCATTTTTTTGTTGAACAGTGAATGCGAAGGACAAGAAGAAAAATCCTTCAGAAAGAGCTTTGTGGCATTCTCGCAGAAGGATATATTCTTGACAGTAAGTCGTGGCGTGACGTGGGACTCAGAGGGCTGCGATCAGAGTAGGCCACGGAGATTTTTTCAGCGATTGGCTACTTAAGTCTATTGATCTTCCACATTAACGCAGACAGTTTGTGTTGACTGTCGCGTTACTGCTCTCTAACTCTCTGCAGCATGTAGGCAACATTTTTTCATTTAAGGAAGCTATTTGGTCGGTTTGAGGGCAAAAGGTGCTCCAGATATGAGATGGGTTGTTTTGGCTGCGGATGCATCCAGCTGTGTCCTGTGGCGGTTACATCATACTGTCAGAGAGACTTTGCAACGATCTGTGTTTCCTGCAGGGAGACTGAAGCACCGGCCTTGTTTTCCCTGCAAACCCTTTCACAGAAACAAACATAATGTGGTTGCTATAAATGTATTTTTTGTTAATCACTTGTAACAGGCTGTAACTTCTTCGCCTACTTTTTTAATTTTAGAATGTGATGTTCCATTACATGTATCCAACTATGCAGTGTCGTTGTAAATTGGCCAGTAATTATTTGCATGTGGCTTTTAAAAAAGAGGTCATGAGAAATGTTACCTACATTATTATTCAAAAGAACTCCCATGACAAGTGTTCTTGGTCATTTGAACATTCTTTGTAGAAAACAGTCCACATAAATTGAACTATTTTATTTATCGACCATAAGAAACTTGTATGCTAAATGGTTTATTATATGCCTCTTACATTTTGGCCACTTAAGAGGCTGATTCCAAGGTGCCCTATACTAAGCTACTACACCCTTTCAGGTCTTAAATGGAAATAATGATGGTCTCCAGATCACCACATTTTCCCCAAATAATGGGACTGTTTCTGCTGACTAATTCTACCAGCTTTTATCAGATGGAATTTATGAGCGGATATGAAAGAGCACTTAGTAGATACAATTCTGCACCTAGTAAACTCCTAAATGTGCGGGTGGTGTGTCCTGCAGATATATCACTCCATAGCAACTAGTATTCAGCCTGGATACCTACGATTAGGAAGGATGATTATTTTTTCCCGGATAGAGGGGGGACCCTAGAGTTTGTTGGGCTCCATCCCTCTCTGCTAAGTCCTGAAATGAATCTTTGACTATTTATTTCAAGCCTTTTCATTTGGTACAAGGATGAGGTATTGGTTTGCGAAAGGAAGAGTTGGGGTGGAAAAAAGATACTCAAGGCCTCATTTATAAGGCCCTGTGCGCCGCTGGAAGGTCACTTTTTGTGACAATCCCTGGCGCAGGAGCCTGCTCCATATTTACGAGGCAGCACTAAGCCATTTTTTTTGGCTTAATGCTACCTCATAAATATCGTTCCCTTTAATGCAGTTTTCTGCGTTAAAGGGGCGTACAATGGGTGTTGCTGGGGGCGTTCAATGTTATAAAGTACTCCCAAGAGATCCAACGTAAAAGAGGAAACACTGTTTTGCTCTTGATTGAAAATCAGAGATTCAGGTGCTGAACAAAGTGAAACGCATTCCAACAGCCTCTATGTAGAAACACTTGCTTCCACCATGGGATCTTGAGTCCTCATTATTAAACTATAAAGCACATGCACAAGGTAGAATGCTGAATGGCAGTGCAGACTCCCAGCACAGAAAGGTATCCAGTTATTCTGGCCCATCATTAACTCTCTCTTAGTACAGGTGATGATCTCGGCTTTCTGCTAGGCTACAGGCCCTTGTAGCTGCTGGTAAGGCTTCCTCCTAGAGTTAGTCCTCCATGAAGGCATCACGCTGCTGGGAATTTCATCACCCTTGTTTGGTAAGGTTGCCTATTCTCTATACAAACAGTCTAGATCCTTATCTTTTAGGTTGAGAGATCTGCAAATGCCTTCCATTCTAGTCTTAGACTTAGTCTTGGATTTGACGAAAGGGCATTCTTGTGCTACTGCCACCTTGTTCCTGATGCTACAGAGTTTCCTTCTAAAATCCATAACGATGTATGGTACTGACATCTGTAGTCAAGTGCAAAAAGCCTGAGCTGAATTATATGACGAGTCATTTTTTAATTCATAAGAGGGGGCAGCTTTAAGGTTATTTTCCCCAATACTTCTACACAACAGGGGCAAAGAGGTAATACATTGTCAAAGTGGTGTGGATTGAAAAGATACATTTTAAATTAGGGTTAAGCTGTTGCTGGTCAGAGCAAGGCCTTTAAATTCCCATACTACCAAATCAGTTTCATTCAGCTTTGATGGGCAAATCCCTTTACTCAATATTTATTGCAGACCTAGAACTAGTCACTGACAAAACAACTGTATGGTATTAACATGTGGGACCCAGGTGATGCCCCAAGGGTAGGAAGACTGTCATTGTGTTGGTGTTTTAGGGCAAGGTCTTTACACAAGAATTTAGAACTGTTGAGATAGAAAATAAGTTTGTTATTTCCTGTAAGACCCCCTGGTAACAGCGACAGTAGGTAGGTCCTGTCAGAGCTCCACTCTCTCTCCAGCTGTACTTATCTCTCAACTTTCACTCCACACATAAATATCCCCCAATATTCAATTACATCATTCACCCTCAGCATTCTAAAGAGCAGCTCAGACATATAATGAATGGAGATACTAGGGATACTATAGATGGTCTGTCTCTGACCATGCATTGTGCCTTCAAAGAGGGCACAATTCACACACTACTTAGTTTCAGTGTATGGCACACATAATACAGATTGAGGCACAGTAAATTAGTCCAGTAAGGGGGGAACCATGGGAATTTTAATAAGAGAACCACTGGATACCTTTCCCAGGTGTACTTTTTAAAAGGTCTCTATCTCACCACATGAATCCACTGCTACTACGCATCAGTTTGCCCAGTACGCTATTGAGTATGCTATAGGTACCCTCCTTTATTTGTTGAGGTACACCCTGTTTGGGCTTCCCAGTCAAGTAGAGCAGGGAACTATGTGCTCCTGTTTGAAGTGTTGCACAAATATTTCACACATTGCTTCTAAGTTAAAAAGTTGGCTTGTACCTCACCATAACAAGGATTGTGGTTGCTACTTGACCAGGACTCACATTTTTTTTTATGTTTGAAAAGCTTTATTGAAGAATTTGTTAACAAATAAAGATATTAGCAAAGAAAAAAGAAGAAATCATACATGGATCCAGTGAGAAATATTAACAATGCTAACATTAATGCTAAATAGACAAAAAGAATTTTATGAGGATTTTAAAGTAAAGGGAGGAAGAGAAGGAGAAAGATAGAAGGGAAGGAAAGAGGGAGGGGTAAAGAAATAGTATTACAAACCATAAACTATAAATAAGAACGGCGTACAATCAAGTTATATAAATGAGCGATACAAAATGATCAGCATAAAAAAGAAATATAACAAGATAAACTTATAAGAAGTAACAAGAAGGAGAGAGTTAAGGACGTTCAAGGGGGTTTAAAATTTTCTGAATTGATATGGATAGGCTTCTTCAAAGCTAATCGATCAAGGTGTGTGGTGAGAGGTAACCAAAAAAGATCAACATTACGTATAGGTTTGCAAGTGGAGGCAAAGGAAACATCCAGTCTATGAAAATGACATAAAGAGTTCCACCAGCCTTGTAAAGAGATGTTTGTGAGAGATTTCCAGTTAGATGAGATGTACTGGAAGGCAAGAGCAAGCATGAGATCGAAAAGACCATGTGAATGTGCAGGTAAATTTAAAGAATCAGAAAGACTACCTAGGAAGAGAAAAGTGATTGAGAAAGGAGTAGAAAGAGTGAAGATGTTAGAAAGGCATGTCCAAACTTTCCTCCAAAAAGTAGAAACGACAGGGCACAAAAAGAACAGATGTAGAAGGTCAGCATTAGGAGTATCACTAGTCCAGCATTTAGAGTCAGAAGAGGGGAGGAAACGAGACAGGGAAAGAGGAGAGAGATAGAGTCTGTGGTACAGATAAAATAAGGACTGAGTAAGAGAGGCAGAACGAGAAATTTTTAAAGATCTGGACCAGAGTTTATCCCAAAGAGCAACAGGCCACGTACAACCAAAATCAGCTTCCCAGGAAAGCTCCACTTTAGTTTTGGTACGGTTCGGGTTAGGAGTCGCGAAAAATTTATAGATAAGAGATGCTTTAGGAAGGGTAGTAAGGATTCTAAGAAGAGGAGATGGGGGTATTAATGGGGATGGAGAAGGGAGAGAATAATAGCGGTCAAGGATTATTGCCATGAGGGTAGTAAATTTCTGCAAAAAGGACCGAGGACAATGAAATAATTGTTGAAATTGGGGAAAGGAGTAAGGTAAAGCTCCATCAAAGAGTTGGTTAACCCACATAACACCCCTGACTCTCCAAGATTTCCAAAAGATGGGTCTATTATTTAAAAGGATAAGAGAGTTATACCAAATGGGGGTATTTAAAAAGGAGGTACGCGTAATAGTAGTAGGAAGAACCAAAGATCTTAAAAGAGAGGAAGTGTGTTTGAATAAGGGAAATAGGGAATAGGGATTCCTGGCAGAGAAACGCACGACTTCGGCAAGGAGCCAAGTGGAGCAGGCGGGAGTTGCGTCATGCCAAGGGGAGAGTCTCATTGTCTTGAAGGTGACGCGTTAATGAAAACGGTAACACGCGCGTATGAAATGGCGGTCGTTCATGAGGAGAGGAGCGCAATCCTGAAACTTTGATGAAGCGCGTCGCGCTTATGATTTAAAAACAGCTCACCCGGGGGAGGAAATGTTCCGATACACTGCAGAGCCCATTGAGCAGGCGGGGGTGAGCAAAACAGGCATCAGAAGGCTCCTGACGGGTCCCGGAGCGGCGGAGTGAAATCCCTACGCAGCCATCTTAGACGTAACCACGCCCCCAGGACTCACATTTAAGTCAACCAACAACCCAATTTCTCACATCACTCAGCAAAGATGAAAGGGCTGTATGATACAACAGCCTCCACAATGAGAGAGGACGTTTGTCACTTCATCTGCTCCAATTAGCAAAAGCACTACAAATACCTAGTCATAATATATTTGCTCACACCATTTTGAAGAAAGGAAAGTCATATGAAATGGTTTCAATAACTACTTCTTCCTGCATTCTAGAAATAAACTAGTTCACTTAGGGTTTAAGTGAAATCTCAATGACTCAATTGTCATTTAAGTGGAGTGTAGTAATTAGCGGGTGCACAATTTACAGTTGATACTTAGTTGCAAAACTTAGAATGAGGGATAGCATGCTAATTGCATGCGTAGTAACTCATTTTATGGTGAACAGAATGGAAATGTGCGCTCATTGCTCTCCTGGATTTGTGGCCATATTGCAGAAAATGCCCTGTGGTTGCAACGGGCATGTGTGCCCACTTTGTGCACCTACTTTGTGTGGGGCACTTTGGTATTACAGCAGGAGCTGCAGATGCGTGTGCGGCTCCTTCTGTAATACAGATAGCGCTGGTGCACATGTAGCATCAGCACAATCTCAAGGGGGTGTTCGCTCATTTGCATGGGGACATGGCCATGAATCTCTTTGCCTCTTCACCCACGCCACATTATGTATGCAGGTACAGAGGCAAAAAAGGTGTCTGGATGCGCACAAAAAGGGGGCCCACTGTCACTGAGCCCTCTGAAGGTAGCCCTCATGAGGGATGAAAGAGTTCCCATGGACCCCCCAGACATCCTCTTGCAGGCAGGTGCGGTCACTCACTGCACCCACCTGCAAGGGGATCTCTAATCCCTTTTGAATGTGCAAGTGGGTTGCCGCCTGCACTGTGAAACAGGGAGCAGCTTTGAAGCAGCCACTGCGTATTTCACTTGAATGCCCTGCCCCCAGGGCAGCAAAAGTTTGCAGATGGCCTGAGGGCTGCACATTCAACATAATTGTGCACACTTTCCCTGTTTGTGCACGGTGCACCTGTTTGAATGTGTGCCGTGGCACAAACTGTGAAAGTGCACCCTTATAATACGAATATAGCACGTTACTATGCATGCTATTACCACACAGTAGGTTACAACCTATATGGTCCCCCCCTTTTTCCGCTGTTATTCCTCCTATTAATGTCGGGGTCCCGCACGGCTCTATTCTGAGTCCAACTTTGTTTATTCTATATATGGCTCCTATTGCCCTTCTTGCTGAACAACATGGGGCAAAGATCATATCGTATGCAGACGATACTCAGCTGTTGTTCACTTGTGAGAAGGGTGCTGAGTTTGATGGCCATGCAATAAATACTTTTCTCTCAGAAGTTTTTTCGTGGCTGAAAGATAATCAAATGAAATGTAATCCTGACAAGTCCGAGATTATCTTTTTCGGCCCTCACCCCTGTGAGACTTGGCAGAGCTGGTGGCCGCTGGATTTGTTCCACCCAGGTCGTCCGTGACTGTCGTTAAGAACCTTGGAGTCAGACTAGATGCTATGCTGTCTATGAAATCCCAGATTCAATCTGTAGCTGGGACCTGCTTCGGGATCTTAAGAATGGCGAGGAACTTTTTGCCTCTGCTTTCTGTCCCTCACAGAAAAAAACATTGCCCAAGCTCTGTTAACCTCGCGATTGGATTATGCTAACTCTTTGTATTTGGGACTTCCCAGGTACTTGATTGCTCGTTTGCAGATGATTCAAAATACGGCGGCTAGGCCATCTTTCTGGCCGGCCCCAGGACTCATATGTCCCCTCTTCTATCATCCCTGCATTGGCTTCCTGTTCAGAAAATAATCTTTTTTAAAGCTTTGATTCTGGTTTTTAAAGCCTTTAATCAGATTGGAGCCCCTTACCTTAGACAAAGATTTCCCCATTACATCCCTCAACGTACTCTGAGGTCCTCTACTCAACTCCTGATTCCTGTTCCGAAATTTGCACTTGCTCTTGTCGGAGGTCATTCTTTCCAAGTGGTGGCCTCCCGTCTATGGAACAGCCTTCCTTTGACCCTCAGACAGGTTCAGGATCTGCTCACCTTTAGGAAAAAACTCTAATTTGTTCTGCCGGTTTCTGCTTTTGGTGCCCTCTTTTTTACTGCGGTTATGTGTTTTTTTTTTTTGCTTAGCGCCGGACGCTCCTGGGAGTAGCTGCGCGCTCTATAAATACCAAATTAACATAACGTTCCAACAATCGCTTTGTTACCACGCAAGGCTTTACATCGCAAGTCGTTTCTACGACTTGCGCTAGGTGGCGCCCTGGACTTAGGAATAGTATGAATTACTATTCCTACTCCAGTTAGCGCAACAGCAGGGAATGTGTTGGATTTAAAATCCAACACATTCCTTGGTCTTGCACGCCACCTAGCACAAGTCATAGAAATGACTTGCGATGTAAAGCCACGCGTGGTAACAAAGCCGTCGTTGTAACAACAGCGTTGTTACCTACCTGCGTGGTAATAGCAGCGTTATAAATGCTGTTTTCCTTATAATACGGGATCAGGTGGTCAAACACCTGCGCTTGGCGCAATTTCTGTCTGACTGCTAATCTAATTTAATGAGTTAGTTAGTAGTCCCATTTTAATATGAGATTTACTGTTTATGGAAACCCAATCAATACAACATAACTATCCTTGTTCGCTAAAATTTTGAATTTCACCTGTAAAGCCACTTCTAACATGCAGCCAGTGGCCCATTTCAGCACCCCTATTCCTCCCTTCATCGTGTTGTTTTGGAAAACCCGCAGAGACACCTGAAGTAAGAATGTTCCTGTTACTACAGAATGGGCATGTCGGGGACTATATATGTACCATTGGCATACGGATAAAGAGGGTTTAAGGACATAGTTACCTTCATTGCTGGATGGAGCAGGCAAATGGACCTCAGGTTTGAGAAGAACACCACAAGAATCAATAAAGTGATAGGTAACATGAAAAGACTGTTAAGAAGCCTTATTGGGGAACAGACCAATGTGATGTTCGCCCAAGCCCACATCCCAGCAATCATGCTAAAAGATACTGAGCATGACAGGGCTGCATTTAATTCATACAGGCACCGGATATTAATAGCCCTGAGAGATATGCTCCCTGACCGCGCAGATGTAGGAGGGTTAATGGCAGAGAGTATGAAGCCAGGGGAGAGCATAAGAGATATCATGGAGAGAAAGGGGGAACGATGGGGACAAGAGAGAGGACAACCATGGGTTAGTACTGACCCACAGGTTGCATTCTTTAACAATATTCTCAAAAAGGGGCTACCTGTGGAGATACAGAGCTGGCTAGATGGCATAGTTGGGTTAGAATCCAAACCCTGGCAGGAGATACAAGCCCACGTATTACATTATCACAAAAAGAAGCAAGTAAAAAATAGAGAAAAATAGGAACAAGCCCAGAGACGCTGCTAAATTGGTCCAACACAAATTAAAAAAGACTGCCCTCAAGGGGGCCGCGTTGGCTGCGTTGGCCGCGACAGTGCAAATGGCTCCAGTCTTCAAGAAAACTTCACCGCAGGACCCCTGAGGATTCTAACCTAGCTATGGAGGTAGAGACTAAGGCGGTTGGCAAGTACCAGACCCTACGGATTGTTATTATTGCCACAGGCTGGGGCATCTCGCAGACAGATGCCTGTTAAAAGTTAAACACCACAAATGTCCTTCCACAAAGCCAAGCCCAGAGGAATCAGAATGCACCCTATACTCACCCTCAGTAAGGACCACCATCTGCCGCACCACCAGGTAGTTGGACGAACAGGTAGCAGCAACAACCACAGACAAGAAACTCAGCACATTAGGGACTGGGGCTACAGCCCCAGCAGGGAGGGGTAACAGTATGGGGAGGTAGCGCCTTCACACAACCGCAGAACCAAAACACACAATAGATTAGACAATAATAATCATGCCACCAAGTAAGTCCGAGCAGATGCAGACAATATTCCTCCTACCTTCGGAAATTAAAAAGACAAACCTACAGCAATAGGGATCCATGGATTTTATTGGGGTCCAGAACCTTTGCACCGTTATATGTGTTCTGTCGATCAGGTATCCTCACTAGAGCTCGACATCAGAGGAGCCTCCAGGAGCTAGGCCACACACTGCTGCTGACTCCACAGGGTCGGGTTGGCTGGCCAAACAACAGGGAATGGCAGTCTGACAAGAGGACGGGCGGCTCCCAAAGAAAGTATTTAAAAAGTAGACACCCAGGTCCCTCCATTCAAAGTCAATAGAGACGGGTTGCAGTGAGTCAAAAGGTCGCTATTCTTGAGAATCTGGTCCAGGACAAATGTTTCCATTGTGGCACGTTGGTCCAACAGTGCCTCCAAAGAGCTAGAAGTCTCTGCCCAAAGGAGGCCCCCTTTCAGTTCTAAAATGAAGCTGTCCTCTCAGTGGTAGGTGCCAGGACTCCCATGCGGCCAAGGATGGTAAAAGCTATAAGAACTCCACAAAGCATGAATGGAGAGTCAATAAGCTGCGGGGCATCCCCATGATGCCAAGCCTCCAGTCAAGGGGATTCCACAGAGTGACGAGACATCCCGGAATGGTGAAGGCAGTCTGTTGTTTCCATCGTCATTGAGCAGACTTTTTAAAATTTTTGATAAAAAAACCCAAGTTTCACATTTCTGAGGTAACAAAGCAAATATTGACTCGGCCAGCCTTTTCCTGTGTTTTGTGATCTATACGGCTTTTCTGAAGTTCGGTTACCGTGCCATGCCCTTACGACGCACGACCATAACGATCTGAGTCACTAGGTAGGGACAGCAGGCCCAAGTACGCCGAAAGGAAGCATGGTGTGGCCGAGGGAGAGGTGGTGGCCTGGGAAGAGCAATCCCAAATGTCCATTGCAGCTTCAGATTAAGGTAGGGTTCAGGATGCACTCACACCTCCAGATTTAGAGTGGCGACTAACAAACACTTCAAACCTTACATGTACCATCCAGGGAAAGTAGTCAGCCCGACCTTGGACACCACAAGGCAGCATAGGCAGGGGTAAAAAGGAGGCCATGGAGTAGCCTCCAATCCCCTCACACACATGACAAAGGAGATAGAAGATCACCCGAGACATAAGGAAACACCCAAAACCAAACAGAATCAGCCCAAAGTTAGCCCAAGAAGAGGTTTCCAGAGAAAAACAGGGTTGAGATACATGGTGCCACAAGAGAGGGTCAGGTAGCATGCCACATGCTAGGAACTAAGAGACACAGACACACATGAATCTCAGGGCACATTGCAACCACCAGCAACACTAAATAGTGACACGCATCCCCACCATGTACTCATGCACACATCTAGACCAAAAAGAAACAACTGACAACAGCAACACCTCTGTGCACAAACCAAGCGAGACACTTCCCTGGAAGAGCTAGTAACTCCTAGGGAATTCCCAACAAAGCGTGATGCTATCCACCCCTGTACCTCTAAAGACCACCTCACAAATATCTTGCGCTAAATGAAGCATCCATTTTGGGTTAAAAGAGGGAGAGGGACCAACAGCTCATAAAAGAGATTAAACTCCCTAAATACCAAAAATCTCCTTATTCCAGCAGAACTATCAAAAAGATAACTGACTGCGGTCACCTTCCAGTGCATCACAAAAGAGTGACTGAGAAACTAGTGGAGTGTGGAATACACACCCCTAGGGAAAGTAAAAAATACAGTAACCCAGATTTCGGCGCACATGTAATGTTTTTTGAGTTAACAATGAACCAAGCTCTTATCCAAACAAGTCATCTACCAAACTTTTAAGTACATCAACACCCAGCTGTCACAGCAAACATCCCAGCATGGACAAGAGGTTTGCAATTGAAACTTTGAACTAACACCACAAACTTTTTGTTTGAACTGATAAATGAAACCACATCCACCGGAGAACTACAGACGCCTCCCAGGGAACCCATGTCAAGACCTGCAATGTCAAATAACAAGTTGTGTATTATTGCATTGTTATGTACCCTCTGTCTATTATGGGTGCTACTGCACCTATTCATTGCCAAGGAACTGCAGAGTAAAAAGGAGTCCATTCACAAGTTATCACAGCGCTTTCGTAGGGGTCTCTCCCATGTGATCTACAATTACACTCAGCAGAATACCAGCATCCCACACGCACTGCACAGCACTCTCTTGCACAACACATGGTACCAACACATGACCAAAGTTGGCTCCCAAACATATGCCAGGTCATGTTATATCTATCTGCTGATCCCGCACGCACAGACCGCAGACAAGCTTTATTTATCCCAAGAGGTAGCCCCCGAGAAAGCAAAATGCCTTATCCACCCTTATATTTGCAGGATAAGGGCCAAGATCCAACCCAACAAGGTAGAACCACAAAGGGTAGTAGTAAATTTGACCCAATACAAAACCAACCCAACTGCATTATACCTCTTCACTGAACCTAATGACATCCAAACTGGGCTAGATAGGATGTGGAGAAAGGGTACCATAGCGGAGGATACTATTTAGCCCAGAGACGTCCCAGAGAAGAGATTCTTGGAGGTAGCAAAACCCCAAATTCAATGCACAGTCACATATACTCCTGCATCCATCTGTGGACAAAGGGTAGCCCTTAGTGTATCTGGTGTAGTCTTCTTTAACTACAAGTGGTCCCCTGACATTAGGTTCCTGTGTAGGGACACCCAACTTGAGAATATGAATGGGAATCAGTTGCAGGATGAGGGTTGAAAGAGAGCAGGATCACCCCTTTCAGAAAACTGAGGTGGGTAGATACACTTGGCTAGAAAGGAAGGGGCAAACCCTAATTGTAAAGTTACTTACACTGCATTCCTTATGTTTCAGAGGTAAAGGAATGTTTCCAATGGGCACGAATGCTAATGATCATGCACATTCCGGATATGTAATGGGGCACCTCCATACTGATGGCTTTCTTCAGGCAATGCAGTGATTTTGCCTATACTTAGCTCAACCCTTGATGGCGCAGACTCTGTTCCCTGGATGGCATGGACTCTGTTCCCTGGTCACCATACACCCCCCCTCCAGTTATTTCTGCAGAAGAACTATAGGACTTATATCAGTGCTCATTAAGGAAGAACACAACCTTGTAGCACCAGGCTCGTGAGAAGAGAACAGGTGACCATTTTGGCTGGGCTCAGTACAAGGACATTCCTCAAGAATTGACACTGTTTGCTGATGCACAGGTTTCACCAGGAGGGTTGATACCCTTCTTCACCCTGCAGACAAAAGCTAATGCCTGCTGGTTACAAATAACTAGGTGGGAAATGCTCAAAATGATGCACAGCACTGAGCTCTGCCTTAATTCATCAAGAAAGAACTGTGAGCAATTTGCCTCATGGTAAAGCCGCATTGATATGTACTGTACTTGATGACCGCGATGGAGGGAGGTGTGTGCGCCAAGATTGGGGTAGCCTGCTGCACCTTCATTCCAGGGAATGAAACAGACAATGGGACATAGAGACTTGCCATCCAAGCACTGCACCACTTATAGAGAGACATGCGTGAGGAGGGAAGTGCCCCTGAGCAGGAGTGGGTTTTGAGTTGGTTCTACAGGCTCCCCCAGTGGATCACTGGTTTGTGCTGATCGCTAGTGTCAGTTTTCATTGTGTTCCTATTTTTGTGCGGGTCTGCACAATTGGGGATTACCTGCTGTAAAAATACAGTTCTCAAAATGGGAAAAAATTCAAGTAACGAGGAAGGTAGTAATTATCGAGAGCGATCATAAGAAGCGACATACCCCCAATAAAGTAACTATTGAAAGGTATGAGTCAGATAGTGTAGTTGACAAATCAACTAGAGGGCGGAATGTTAATATGGGAAAAGTCAATGCCAATATGAAAAATGATACATTCATGTATGAGAATGAAATAGTATCTTTATTAACAAATTTTCCCATTGTGAACTCTACATCAACCCGACTCACAAATACGTAGTCAGGCAGGCTCTGAGACCTAGGCCTGAGGTCACTGGTTGATAGGTTACAGATGGGGTGACATGTATTCGACAAATGCATGAACATGAAACCTTAGATCAATCCCACAGATAAGCGCAGCAACACTACAATGGTCCAGGGAGAATGGTCCCAATGAAGCATTCGTGGCTAGAGGGGTATGCGTGGTCCCAAAACACCATAAGGTTATATGCCACATGAGTTAGGATCATATAGCCAATCAGGACACAGCACACAAAGTGATCATGCGTTCCTCATGCTGGACATCTGGACACATTTCCCACTGGTCACATTGTGTCTCCGCAAGGTCGAGGCCCACCTGTACTTTCTATTAAACAATTAATTTATGACTACAAAGGCGGCAGCTTACATTCCTTGCCATACATGGACCTCCGGAAATACTTTGCTGCTCATGATGAACTGTATAAAAAAAGGCCGCAGACCAATTGTAAATTGAGACACAGTCCTCAGACCCTGTACCTGCAATTGTTCTCCCGGGCACTCTTTTTAATTAAAGAAACTGTTCCTGTTTTGCCAAATGGCTCTTGTTTTTTTAAAGTTATTTCATGTTCAAGCAACATGATTAGGGATTTTGAACTATCCAATAGATGTGTGAAGGACTTAAATGATTTTTGCATTATACTGGTCATTGTGTGGCTGTAACAGAAGCATGCATGGATCATCTACAAACAAATAAACACATTCATATGGGTCTATATTTTAACTTTGGCAGGAAAAGTTAGTCACCCCTACCACTCCTGTTCAAATTGAAAATGAGAAAAGGCCAAACCACTGCTATCAAGTGGGGTGGCGCCTACGCCTCTGCCCTGCTTGCAAACCACTATTCTTACTCAATTTTTTTCCTGGTGGCAGAACTCACTGCTGATATAAAGCTGACTGTGTGATGAAAAGTAGTCTACTTGTCCTGCCAAATCATGGCTAGCAGAGCCCCAGTTCTGAAGCCATGAACAGCCCAGGAATCCCGCCACATACTTAAGACTTTGCAAGTTTGGGGGAGTCCTCAAGGTCCTCTGAGACTGAGGAAGCAGGTAGCAAGAGTACTTTTCCCATCAGCCTCGAGAAGCTAGACCAGCTCTCGCTGGTCAACAAGTTGAGCTAATTGACCAGGTAAATAGTGCAGGCAGCTCTCTACATTTTCATGGGCAGTTGTCCATATGAGGCAATTGGTCTACCTCAGGCCTGGTAACCAGGATGGCAGCTAGAGACCCGGCCAGAGGACTAACTCTTTGAGGAGTTCAAAATTAGGGTCATAACTGTTTTTTGGGTTCGATACATTTGTGCCTATGTATTAGAAATATAGAACTGTGCTTTATTATTTTTCTTGAAATTCTTTTGCTTGGTTTTATCAACAACAATATAGACACTGCAATTAAGAATAATTATTGTCATCTTTTCTCGACAACTACATTCCCAAAAAATAGTACACTCAAAAAAATGCATCAGTACAACTCTACCCTTTAAGAATGATTTTACATCAGTTGAAAGTGTTCATATAGCATATAGAACTAAAGCCATTTTCTCATATGTGTTAATATTGAGAGTATATACATTAGGCCCCAGTGAAATTTACTTAACAAGTACAATCTTGCATAATTCCCCATTATCTATGTAACAGCATAAATATGTGACTGAGCCGTCTGAAAAACTTACAATGCATTGGCAGGAATCGCCATATCAGCAGTGCATGTCAATGCTCGAAATGTCTGCTGGGCCAGCAGAAATTTCAAAATTTAGCAGGCAGCATCTGATGGAGGAGGGGCCGTCTGTCAAATATTAACTCAGACCCCTAGTATCTGAAAGTAGAAGCACATTCATACCCACATTAAAGATGCTGTATACTGTTTAATGTGAAGAACTGTATATTTATCATTGGACCTTAAGCACTTACCTGGCTGGCTTCAATATTAGATATATCACTTCTCAAGAACCGTGTTTGAGTGCCTTTTAGCTCTGTTGTTTTTTAGAACAGTTTTGACACTGGGGCCTAAAACTGTTTTGTGAGAATAACATTTGTTTACTAGTAGACATGTTGGGACAGGCTGCTGGAAGTAACCCACCAATATCTCACATCGAATAAAGTGTGGTCTTTTTCGACAATCATTTATAATCGTACTTACCTTTCGCAATTTTACTTTTTGTATATTTATGCTATAATGGTATTGACTTTTAGTTATATGTTATGTGAGTTGCATTTGTTCTCGCGATGTAATAGTTATATTTGAAATGGCATAGCTGCAACTAATATTTTTCGTACTATCCAAGGGGCATATTTACAATATTTTGGCGCAGGGCAGCACCGCAAGCCTTCTAGCCGCGCTGTCCTACATCAAAAGAAAGGAGCAGGCATGCACCCTATCTACAAGATACGGCACATTCCTGTCCTTTCTGCCAGCACTGGCAGACAAACTGCAGCTAAGTGCCAAAGCAGTCACCCTTGCACCATGGTGTAAGGGTGTCTGTGTTGGTGGCATGATTGTTCTTGTGCAGGCAGTGAGACCTTCCTGCACAAACAATCAAAGGAGGTGTTTTCCTCTTTCTATGTCTGCTGCAAAACACGTGGAAAGAGGAAAAAACGAGGTGAAATGTAAACGTTTTTCCTCATTACGCCTGCTTTGGGAAGGTGTTAGTTTTGACGCTGCCCAGACTTACGCTATTCTGTAAATCTGGGGCAGGGTCAAAAACCGTGGGTGTTGCGTGGGAACACCCTAAACAACACCCATGGAACGCCCCTTCCACACAGAGTACGGCATTGCCTTACTCCAAAAGCCACGCAGGGTGGCTTTGCGTGACGCTGTAAATATGGGGCAGCATACTGCGCCTCCGTAGCATCACAAAAGTAACGCTCGGTCGACGGAAAGGTGCCGGAGAGGCATTGTAAATATGCCCCCGAAAGTATTTGGAAGGGGTTGTATTCTGTCTCCTTGTTTTATTCTGGACATAATGAGAAAAATACAGCAGTTCGCGGAGATACATTTCAGGAGGTGTAACTGATCTTGGCACAACATGGCCTAGGAGGTTTTGTGCAAAGATGTCTATTGTGTTGAAGAGAATTCCCTGCCCAGGCGTGGAACCCAGCTCTCCAGCTTACCTCTGGGCCGAAAGATGCAGCTCGGGGGCCCTCATTACGAAAGGACCGGTTTGTTGGGGGACAATTACTTGACCCGATAAGAACTGCCACTGATCATATGAATTTATCCCGTGCAATAACTATCGCATGTTATGAATGTTCCCCTTAAATGGGGGATAACAAGGTCAATTCAGAGCATGCCTTTCAGCTCCGTGGCTCTTCAGGCTGCTAGCGCTGAAAGGGAGTGTGAGTGGCCTTACACCCACGCCTCGGCAGACAAACTACACTCACAGGGGGGGGCGCCAATGCCTGATTAGGGGACCCCCCCCCCAGAGTTGCTTCATCCCTCTCATCCCTCATTGGCGTAGACCAGGCCTGCTAGCAGATTACTCCGGCGCCCTTACGAGTGGCTCAGTAACTGAAAACGTATATTGGTTTTAATGCTCACTCATTCAGACCCCAGACAACTATTTCACACAATAAAAAGCGTTGCATGAGGTCCATGTTTGCAGCAGTTCTTGTGACTCTTCCACATTTAGACCTGGGAAATGCAGAGCGAATTGATTTGCACGCCCCTTACAATTTGCCAAATAAGGAATAGAGGAATAAAATCTTTCCATGCAATTAGTCATGTCGTTTAAGAATAACACGCTGTTCCTTTGCCTACTTCCTTGTTCTGTCACCAGAAACAACATGTAAGAACCACAGTTACGTTTTTGTCTAGAACTAATTCTGTAAGGTAAAACACAAGTTGTTTCGTCAACGTAATTTCTGTATTTTTTAACCCTGGGAATGGGAGTCACGTTCCCTGAACATATTGCATCCTTTGTCATGGCTTGAATTCTGTGCTGACAGGACTGGAGGGCTTCCAGGCATGGATTAACGTAGTTGAGATGTATGAAAGAGCAAAGGTCAAAAGCTGCGACAAGGTTAATAGAGCAGCGAGCTGACAAGGCAGAAAAGACACCAGGGCCATTTCACCACATGTGAACCCTCTCTTTCGCACACGTTTCACACAATAGAACATGTGACTGTGTTACTATAACTCTCGCTGCCTGACATTTCCGGCCTTCACAATGTGGAAACATTGCTATCAAACAGTCTTGACAAAAATGTGAGGCAGTTACAAACAAGGGCGGCAGTCAGAGCCCGAAAGAGCTTCCAGCTGGTCTTTCCCATGTAGCAAGTTTGTCTGCGCAATATAAGTAACTCATGAGATGTTACATTGTGATATGAAGCATCTGAGGCCATGGCCGGAGATGGCACTGGAAACCCAATCAATCTCCTAAAGCAACAGCATGACGGTTCACAAATTCATTAGTGGAATTCCTTGCATGGAATGACTCTTGCATAATTTAGAGAGCCTACACAAGTCAAATACACAATAGGTGCTTAGTCAGACTCAGAGAGCAGATTCGGGTGCTTGTTTCTGACCTAAGTCCTGAATACGGCACTTGTTTAGAATTCGGTGAATGCGGGGGATTTGCTATAAACATTGGATGCGTCGCCTGCCAATCTTAAAGTTCCTTCCTTTTATTGAGCAGTGGGGGAAACCCAGGATTTCTGACAGCGAAGGCTCAACTGGCTCAGCTGCTCGGCAACCAGGTCAACATAGTGACTGTCGTCCCGTTTGCCCCACCCTATTTTAAGCATGCAACCATCACTAGATTTCCCAAGCAAGAAACTAGCTCTATGGCCATTATGTGCAGGGAGAAAACACCCTTCATGCCAAGCCATTGATTTTTTTTACAGAGCAAACTCCTGCTTTGGGAGTATATTCTTGAAAAGCAAACAACTTTGCCAAGAATGTTAAACAAAAATAGCACTTACTTGACAAACTCCTCAGCGTTCAGAGCAAACCCTGTAGGGGCAGCAGATGTGAAAGCTAAGAGTTCTCCAGCAGGAAACCCAGGGCTGTATTATGCATATAGTGCACTGTCCTTGTTTTCGCTGCAGCGCACATTTTAAAAGGAACTGTAATGTAAACAGGAACACTATGCCCTATTTCAAAGAATGTGCTGCCCCAGGGCAGACGCAAACTGGTGCTGCCGTAGTGGCAGTGCATTCAAGTGAAATAC
Source organism: Triturus cristatus (assembly GCF_964204655.1). Lineage (NCBI taxonomy): Eukaryota > Metazoa > Chordata > Amphibia > Caudata > Salamandridae > Triturus > Triturus cristatus. Next base: position 574,539,190 of record NC_140582.1, on the reverse strand, counting down.
GAGCACTGCTTCAAACATGCTCCATCTTTCACAGTGTTGGAGGCATGCCCTCTGCACTTAGAAGAAGGGAGAGAGATCCCCTTGCAGGCGGGTGCAGTCAGTGACTCCACTCGCCCGCAGGGAAATTGTCTAGGGGGTCCATGGGACCCCCTTTCTCTCCTCCGTAGGGCTTTCTTCACTGAAAGTGCTCCTCCTTAGGGCATGTTTGCCCCTGCACCTGCGTCCATTAAACAGTATGAAATGGGGAAAAATGAAGCAACAAATATTAGTTCCTATAAAAGAAATGTAGGCAAAGGGATAGAGTTGCATTGAGATAATTCTTTGAAAGAGAAGCAATCAGGGATGTTTCACATTCACCTGGTGAGGCAAGGCTGCAGTTGTAATGTTTTGATCTACACTGTTGCTCCAATATATATTATACATTCTGAAATATTCAGAACAAAGTTCAAAGTTATCTGGGACGGGAATTTCCCCTTCATGACTTACGGTCATAGCCCCTCTACTGCACGTCCGAGCATCAAATACCTGTGATCCTGGTTTTAACTTTTTGGTAATGCCACACACTAATCCCATGTGCACTGGTTGAGCTAGGCCCAGTCTTTGACAATGATAGATTCTGGGCCTTGTTCTGAACCGGAATGAGTGCACCAGTGTATCCTCTTACTGAAAGAGGACTATTGTCCCTTTCACAGGTTTCATGTGTTGAGCGCTGTGATCTCACTGTCTATGTGTGTGAATGATAGAAACAGGTATTTTTACCTGTGAGACATGAATGTGTGTCTACAGGTCAATTAATCTAAAATGTTTAGCTGCTTATGATGAACCAGGGATCCTGAATGAAAAAATCCTATGCGTTATACATGTGTGTCTGTGTTAGGATGGATAGAATGACATGCATGAATGATGCAGACGTGGGTTCCATTTTTGAAGTCCCAGATCCTTGACCAGAGCAAAAGATGGAGGAGAGATTGCTTTCCCCAGACATGATTTGTGTATTGAGAGAATCTCCTGGAAGGGAGAGAGGCATCAGATACTGTGGTGAGTAAAGAGGAGCCAGGCATTATTTAGAAATGCCAGGACCTATCCTGATACATTCAGCTGTAAATTATTCTGCCTGCAGGTGCCCAATGGGAGCAGGGTGAGATCTGCAGTATGCATTGTTCAGGAAAGGAGTCCTTAGACGGGGCACACATTCTTGTCTATCTTCCTGAACCCTGTGAGGGCGGGTAATAAATAGCTGGGTGTAACCCGCTAATGCCTATTTCTAATTGGTTGGCACTCCACCTGCTGGGCATTGCAGGCAAAAGCTAGGTCTGGAAAGAGGCCTGTCCAGGACACATGAAATTGGAACTGACCTAAACCAGTTTCAAGGTAGCCGATTTGAAATATACAACCTTCATCTGCAAAATTGGTATTAAGATGAGAGCCCAAGACCTATTGTCGTTCTTAGTTGTGGTCTCTCCTACCAAGTGGAGGGTATTCTGTAGAGTACTTAGGGACTACCACACAACTACCACACAGCCAAGGGGTGATGTCACACTGACAGCCAACTCCCAGGGGAAGAACTTCTGGATTCAAAAGTGAAGGAAGAATTATTGGACTGCCCTGGGTGCCAACACACCCTGTCTGTGAGCAAGGGAAGGAAGTGTCTACCCTGCAGGAGGAGCTGATCTTGGAAGGGACTGCCATAATTGATGTTGGCATACGGTCCGTTCCACAGAGTTTCACTAAGTAGGGACATCAAAGGATTCACTGTGCTAACTGACCGGGCAGTGCAATCTTTGTCACTTACCCCATCGTAACTACCAAGTCACCTGGAGCTGTATATCCGTGTAGCAGGCCCAACGCAAGCTGGGATAATCGATTTGTGGACATTACACCTTGGGATAAGTAACTACACACTCTGAACACAAATGTTTGCCCCACAGTATTTTCCGTTTTTTTATGGGGGAAGGTGGTTCCCGTGCCCCTGTTGCCTTCCCCACAGTGCCCACAAGCATTTCATCACCTACATCAGCAGAAATATTTATTTTAACTAACATGCTCTAATATGCAGTATACGTGCCACAAGCAGGAAAATGCATAACACCAATATGGTAAGTATAGTAATTAGTCCTTATATGATGAAAGGAGCTGTCATTAGAGAAAGACAGTGTAGCCTATTCTCCCTCCCCTTGTATAGAAGCAGAATGATTATATATCAGAAGATCTCTGGACGTTATCTGCAGACCCCGTACCTCAGCCTATAGATGGTAAAGCTACATCATAGGTGCTGTCTTGCTCTTCTCCCTGGAAAAGTCCCTCTCCAAGTGTGCCCTCCCTACTTGTGTATTCGAATAAGACCAAAGTACGTATTCCCAAACAACAGCTGCATCTGTATGTTTTGTCTAGGTGCTATGACCTGAACAGAACAGAATAACAAGGGGCAATGTTGTTCGACCTAGCTCACAATGTTCAGACTAAATCCCAGGAACATGCAGGAAGTGAACACAGCTACAGGTTCTCATGTGAAAACGGCAGAAGAGACATTCGCAAAATAAACTTATTTAGTAACGTGTGTAAAGCAGCAAACTATCTGCTGCGTGCTCATGCTAACTTAGAGAAGACAACAATGTCCCTATGTGCCATGTGACAGTACTTACTGGAGTGTCAGAGTGAGAAATGTTGTGAGTCAAGCACCCACCGGAGTGTCTGAGTTAGCTGCGTTGTGAGTTAAGTACCTACCAGAATATTGGGGTGAGCTATGCCCTAATAATAATAATTATAATACGGCATTTTCTAAAGCGCGAACAGCTACCTCACAAGGAGGTGTCCCGGCGCTACTCGGCAAAGGGACACTTCATGGATGACTACCATGCAGCTCTCTAAAAGACTGCTGCATGCCACCTGCAGGTTCTCTGCAACAAGTGCTATCCTGCTGCCCTGTGAAGGATGAACATGGCCTGGTGCTGCTCCTATGAAGTGGTTGAGAGACTGAGCAGGCCTAGGCCCGAGAGACTGAGTGCTAAGACCAAATGAAGGAGGGTAGAAAAACCTGCACATGTAGACCTTACCTCATAACTCTGACCCTGAGAAAGTGGAGCACTAAGAAAACGGTGGACCACAAAAGGACAGTGTTAGAAATTGGGTTGTTGGCTGACTGTGGTGTGAGCCCAGGTCAAACTACAACCACAATCCTCTTAAGGTTGAGGCACAAGCCAACTCTTAACCTAGACACAACGTGCAATGTATTTGTACAACACGTCAAACAGTAATAAAGTGTACATAAAACACAAAAAGGATCCCACACCAAGTTAGAAAAATTTTACTTTTTAAAATAAATTAAACATGACCAAAATGACAAAATAACAAAAATTCCATTAAGAAAATAGCGCAAAAATCACAAGGTGGCAACTGTGGATATCTGGTTGTGCTGGACCGGGACAAAGTCACTAGTTCAGGCCTGCCACATTGGTGCACAGGTCGGCTACATAGACCCAGTGACAACACAGTAGCTTAATCCTGGATGTGGAGTGTTGTGAGGATCTGTGTCGAAAATATGTTGTGCAGCCAAGGTGATGCATCGGTTCCCAGAAGCGGCACGTCTGCGATGTATTAGCTAGCAGTTGGGGAGATGCATTGGTTCTGAGAGGCTTGCGGGCTTTAATGGGGAGTCCAGCATCTTTGTAGTAGCTGCTGTTGGTGAGGAATGTGAGGGACAGCACAAAGGATGCGTGTTGCAGTGGCAGTCCCGCAGGATACACAGACTGGCAGAACATATTAAAACGACTTCCAAGGGTCCAGGACTGGGGTGGCACCACTTCGCAGGGTAGACACATGGATGGCAGAGTCCAATTTCAGATGCAAGGATGTTGGAAGCCTGTTTGTCCTTTAGGCTTATGATCAGGAGGCCAGGCCAACTAGCCCTTGGAGTCACTCTGGGTTTTGAGCTCAAGAGATGCAGGTCCGGTCCTTCTGATCCCAGTCAGGAGGGCAGCAGGTAGCAGGTCAGCATAACAGGGTAACAGTTCCTTCAGAGCAGAGTGGCAATCCTTGTAGCAACACAGCATCCTTCTTCCTTTCAAAGTATTCACAGGTCCAGAAGTAAACTGAAAGTGGTGGTATCTGAGATTATGTATTTATAACCAGTTGTGACTGTGAAGTGGGGTGAAGTTTCTAGTGGCATGTCTTTGAATTGCACAGCTGCCCTGCCTTCCTGGCCCTGGCTCCAGACTAAATGCAGGGGGTATGCAGCCCTTTGTGTGGAGACAGGACACAGCCTATTCAAGTGTAAGTGCAGCTGGGCCCAGCTCCCCTGTCTCATCTTGCCAGTGATGCCCATCCAGTCACACCTAAGCTCCCTATTGTGTGTGAATGAATATACAAAGCCCAACTGTCACCCACAGCCAGTCATGTGAGACAAAGAGAGGCTGCAAGCACCAAATGGCTAAGACATGAACATGCCTACTTCACCATTTTAGGATTTTTTTAAGTTAGGATTCCAGAAATACCAAACATGAACCAGTTACCTGTTCCCATTTGGAAATGACACTCACAAAATGTAAGTAGTGGTGGGTGGTAAACTCCGCTGGCAGACCTTGCATAGTTTTGCTGACTTCGTGCTCTGCTTGGAATGCGAAGTCTGGAGAAACTCCGCCTACGCCCTGAAGCAGATTTTACTGTCCATCCCAGTTTCAATAAAGAGCTTTGCTTAATCTCAGCAGCCTAACTCTTCATCAAAATGTTCCAAATAATGTGCATGTGTAATTGCGTATGCTCGGCCCAAGCAGGGGCAGAAAGACGTGCATTTCAAATAATCCAGCAAACTCTGTAACTAGGTCCATCTTGTAAGCCTGAAAGAGGGAAAGGCGTGGCTGTTCAGGGGTTAGCCACTCTCCTTACTACTTTAGTTGTCAGCTGTCAGAGGCCGTTTGGTATATGTGCACTTTGTATAATAAATACATTGATATCTTAGTACGTGCTCTACTGCAGTGCTTCTGTTACTACGTGCCATAGATTGCCCGGCGCCTTTAATTATGTATCTATTTACTTATCATATAATATGAAGTTTCGACTTAAATAATGTGTTTGTAGTATCGTTAGAACGACTTTTTTTCATTTGTGTAATTTAACCTAGGACGAGACACAGTTGATAAACACGTTCTCTTGTAGTGTGGATTGTAAGTCAGTCGTATTGTTCCGCTACTTTATCTGCTTGCACAACACTGTGACTCGCTGAAGGGCCTGACTCGAACACAACTAAACAAAGATATGTAAAGGCAGCACTGTACGACTCGGTCACTTCCTGATCCTGTTTTTGTTTGGAAGAAGTTGGGCTGGATGGAATGTGCAAATATTTTATTACTGCATGAGGTTCCTTTGATTTTTGGTGTACCAAGGTAGTGATTTAATCAGACATTTTAAGAGCAGCAATAAGCTATGAGAGTACAGAACGCCATGGTATTCTTGGCACACTTTCAATTCTGGTATATTGCATTCTATGCTTTCAACTAATGTTAATTATATATTGAAACCCAAGTTTGTATCGGAAAGATTCAGCATTGATAACGTACAATATGAGCATGCCTTCAATGTGTTTTAGCCAAGCTTAGGCGACAGCTTCCTCACTTGTGGTTGGTAACGTGCCCTATTGTCTTGCCTCCTGGTACAGGGTTCCAAGCCTAGGGGGCAAGTGTAAGCTAAATGAGTCAAAAAGATCATAGGGAAAGCCATCGCAGCCAGGAGTTTTGTCCTTTTTGGGCTTCTTTATCGGTGTTGTGATTTCCTTCAATGTCAATGGTACATCCAGAGTTGCAGTCTGCTTGAAAGTCATTGTCTGCAATTACGCTTTACAGACATATCTCTTCACCTCTCACTCATACATGTTGTTAGATACAGAGTATAGCCTTTCATAGTACATCTATATGATATCATTTATTCACTTTTCAAGCCAGCCAACCCGCCCACAGAGGTCCTAAGTGCTAAAATAAGGGTTCCCGTTCTCTTAGTATGAAATTGCCAGGTGAGAAGGCAGTCAATCTCCTTGGTTTTGGTGCATTGTCTGGCCAAATCAAATCTTCTCTGTTTATTCTGCCCTGACATATGTGATCTGCTCAAAAGACCCCTTTCTGAACTTGTTGCATGACAGCCTCCCACCTCAGGATTGTGATTTCAACTCAATATCTTCAATAGTCTTCAGCAAAATGCCTATGTCACCTAGAAGGGGCTTAGAAATGTGAGCTGAAGCACGCTCAGATACTGGTGTTAATGAATACGTCCATTCATCTAGTAAAGTAGTGTTGGATTGCCGCATCCCTAGGTAGAATAGTCTTTTTACTAACTCTGGTCCAGATGTATGTAATTCCGAAATACAGAGTCGTTAATAGCGATTTTTACCGAATCGCTATTAAGGACTCGGTATTTCCGATGTAGGTCAAAAATCGGTAAAAAATACAGAATCGGTAATATTTGCTAAAGATTAGCGATTTCCTACAAATCGCTAGATAACTTACCGATTACCCGTTACCGAATCGGTATCACCGAATCTGTAATACCGATTCAGTAATTAGCGAATCGGTATTTCAAAAAATCTGTAATTGTCGATTCAGCCAATCCTGTGCTTTCACATGACCTCACAACCAGGAAGTGGCCACACCCATTCAGGTGCACTGATCCTGTAGCTGTTGGAGAGACAGGGAGCAGGAGCAAGAGCAGAGGAGCAGCGCAGCCACCACCCAGCTACCACAGAGGAACTGCACCATGGCCTCACAGGAGAAGGGGAAGGATGCTGGCGGAAGGAAAAGGAAGCACAAGTTTAGTGAGAGGAAGTTTGAGGTCCTTTATAGAGGAAGTTGTCAAAGTCCACGACCAGATCTTTGACAAGAGATCTCTGAACGCCCCTGAGTCTCAAAAAAGGAGTATTTGGCTGGCAATCCAGTAGAAGATCAACGCAATTGGTGTCACACATCGCACAACTGAGGACTTTAAAAAATGATGGTACGACCTGAGGGCACATGCGAAGGAGAGGGTGGCTGACCGTCAGAAACAAGCGGCGAAGACAGGCAGGGGAAGCTCCACAGCGCCTGCTCCAACTGCCCTAGAGCAAATGGTTGAGTCCACCCTCCAGCCATAGAGCGTCAGTGGCATCGGGGACGTGGAAAGCTCAGCAACAGCATCTAACACACAAGGTAAGAAGCATGCACAGCATGTTGACTTCCCTCCCTAACCCCAATCCCCCTGCAAGAATCCCACTCCAGAACATGTTTTGTGTAAGATCAGCAATGCATCATGGGAGATGTAGTCCCTATCAACTAGTAGCAAATCAGCCAGTCCCCATTAAGCATAGGCATGTCACACACATCAATAGATGAGATAGCGGAGGAGAGACAGCTAGAATATCAGTTGTGAAATTTATTTGCAGACAAATGCTGGCAGAAAAGTGAGTAATAGTACATTCTGTATCCACAGGCGGAACAGTGCCCCAGGCTGCAGAAGGGGAGACTGGCGAGGCCTCCAGGGAGGAAAACCCAATTGAGGAGGAAGTCATCTCACCTGCAGACACCACACCAACATCCCCACCACCACAATCACCACCACCAGCACGATCAAGGAGGCATACAGTGGCTAGCCTCCAGGAGAAAGATGCCACATAGGAGGACAGCCAGGAAGTCCAACAGACCACGCCGGGCGATGACACACATGCATCTGTGACACAGTCCCCTGTGGAGGATACCAACACAGGTGCCCGTAGACGGTGACAGAGGGCACAGAGTCCGGACGCTGATGAATCCATTGTCTTCTCTGGACTGGAGGGGGAGATGCTCAAAGTGCTGCCTGAACAATACTGAGGCAGAGGAAATGAAGGAGATGTCAGAAGCAGTGGGGCGATAATGCGGCAGAATGGATAGTGAGCGTGCTGCAAGGCGGAGAGACAGGCAGGTACTTGCAGGCTACACCAAGTCTGTCAACAGGCTGTGCAATGCAACCCATGTGCTCAGTCGTAGATCAGTGGCCATGCAACTGGAAATGGCAATGTGCAGCCGTGAGGTCACTCAGGGCCTGGTCACAGTCACCAGTGCCTTAGAGGTAATGCAGACAAATCAAATTGCTGCCACCGGAACAGGGGATGTGGATGAGAGTGAGCAGTCTCAGCACTGTAACCCCCCTTGTCAGAGAGCAGGAGGCGCAGTGTGAGGCATGGACCTGCTGCAGGACACAGCACTGGTGAGGACAGTGTGACTGCTGAACGCAGCAGTGGTGTGTGTGGGCGCAGGAGATAGGCACTGCCCTCAAATTCCATTGTGTGGTGGGTGACGTAACCCATTGGACACATAGCTGGTGTTACGGTGTTCTAGACAATTGCCTGTTGTAAGGTCTATTAAACACCCTGACACAAATGCATTAACTGGCTTTGTCTCATTACTTACTCAGAAATAATTTTATGTGATCTCTGACCGTCTCTGTCTCCCATCTGCTGCAGCTGCGCCGCCTGCTGTGCTGTGCTGTGGCTATGTACCTTCCTCATCCTCATCCTCCTCTTCAGATTCACACATTTCCATAGGTGTCTCCCTCTTAGTGGCAAGGTTATGCAGCATGGCACATACAGCTATGATTTTGCAGCAGACCAGGGGCTGGTACTGACGTGCGCCTCCACTTTTGTGGAGGCAGCGGAACTGGCTTTTGAGGAGTCCAAATGTTTGCTCAACCACATTGCGTGTTGATCTATGTGCAACATTGTATCGCCTTTCACTTGGGGTGGATGGGTGAAGGTACGAAGTCAGAATGAAAGAACGCACCGCATAGGCACTGTCACCTGTGTGTGAGAAGAAAGTAAGTAATTCACAGTCAACAATCGCAGCAACAGGTGTATACTTCAGGGGGTGTCACATGTACTTACCTAGCAGGTAGCCTTCACCAAACTCACCTGCAAGGAGACGGGTATAGATTCCACTGTTCCTGAATATGTATGAAGCATACGTGCTCCCAGGGAATTTTGCGACTATGTCGTGATGATGGAAGACGCATCACATATGACCTGGATTTGCGATTGCAGTAGATGTACTCAGTCGCAGCAGGGGGGCAGATTGGCATATGTGTCCCGTCAATGCAAACAATGATGTGTGGGAACTGGGCCTTCTGGTAGAAGTTCAGCTTGGTCTTCAGCAGTTCTGCCTGTGTGCTGGGGAAATTGATGTAGTGTGGCATCCTTTGCAACATAGTGTCCAGGAATTTATTGAGAAAATGCGACAAGCAACTCTGTGAGACACCACCTGCCACAGCTATTACCCCTTGGTAACTACCAGATGCCAGGAGGTGCAGGCAACAGAGTACCTGTACATGAGTGGGTATTGTGTGCGCCCTTGGTGTCTGGTGCTCCAGGAGTGGGAGCAGGTCCCGTATCAGGTCCAGGATGGTGTTTGAGTGTAGCCTGTACCTCTCATGGATTTCAGCCTCAGTCAGTTGGAACAGTGTAACACGCAGTCTGTACACACGCTCCTCCCGTCTCCAGATCCTCAGTCCTGCTGCTCGCAAACGTAGCCGCCTTGCTATAACGTAGAGGGCCGCCATTGTGTTCACACGGTTGCATTTTGGGGCTGTTTTTATGAGGTGCACCTGATTACCACCTGCTTGGAATCAGTGGTAATTACCGATTCTTAAATACTGATTTTTGGCAAATTCGGTATTACCGATTTTTGGTACATCGCATTTGTGATTATTTACCGATTTCTTATTTACCGATTCGGTATTTTAGTGTTTCGGTGTCTGCCAATTGCTAAATAAGGAATCGGTAACTGGTTTCCCTTATTTTTACCGATTCCTTATTAGCGATGGCATTCAGTAATACCTACATCGCACATGGGTAAATACAGGTCGGTAACGCTGAAATTTAACGAATTTCGGCGTTACGGACCAGTATTTAGCCACCTACATCTGGCCCTCTCTTCCTTGACCTTTTGATCGGTTTGGAAAATCATGGCACTGGAGGAACAATCAAAAATAATAGATGGCATTAAGAAGCATTGGCGAAGCCAATAGGTCTCACCAATGCGAGAACTATTGGCTTTGACTGTGTCTGTTAGCCTTCTGGCATAGCAGAAGGGTTAGCGCTGGCCATGTCATAGCACTTTTTCCCTAACTTATAGCCATGCTGCTGTACAACACGACTAAAAGACATTGGACATGCCAATAGCTCTATAGCATAGGCAAGACCTGCTGGCTTTGCCAATGCTTGTTTAACCACGTACCATGACAGACACAGTTTTGGGGTTATTTAGCGTTAATATGAAATATAACAAGGGATTAATTGAGTGGGGAAGGATAGCATAAATACAGCATATAAGACGGAAGCTGGTGTGTTAAGGACACACTGGCCACTCAGTTAATTTTGCACCAGGTACCTTTCTCCAATGGATCATGTGAAAGAATATGTGCACTAGATGAGTCGGGAGAGAGAGCTACAAGCAAGGGGGACAGGTACAGGCAGTTTGGACATGATGGTTGCAGGGCGTGGGGAACTCCGCTTCCTCTTTTTCTGCTCTTTTTGTTTAAGAAAGAGGAGTCAATAATAGCCAGACAAACAGGATGATAACCTCTAAACTGAGAGTAAAAAACAAGGCTGTGTGTGTCCTGCAGTTTGGCAAGGGTCCAGGGTCTGGGGTCCGTTGGCTGCCTATCCCTGGGGCTATTGGATACGACCATGCTATACTGCTGATATGGCTCATACAGAACCTCCTCCTGCAGCATGGAGGATGAGGAAGAGTCTGCCTGTTAATCACTGCAGGGTAGGAGGCTGTGTGGTACCGCACAGGGCTTGACTGAGGGTGGAGAAGGTGCAGAGCCTTCCTATACAGTCAGCATAGAAGTTGTCAGTGTACGGCATAGAGATACAGGAGTCACGTAGCCTCTGCCTCAAGCGCGCAGAACAGGAGAAGCCAAACTACCTATCGGTAGGTTTCTTGGCCACTTTTGATTGTGTTTTTAACACTCTGCTTCACACAGTATATGTGGCATGTCCCATGTAAAATATGTTTGCACATTACATTTACATCTCCGTCATGCACTGCATGTACAATAAAGTGATTTGGGGCAAATCACATAATCTACCAATGCCTAAAATAAAAACAAGCACACCACTTGTCCGTTACTTACACCAGCTGTCTGCTATTGGTCGATTTACGGACTTCATTTGCCTGTAATTGAGCAATGAGTGATGTGGTGGGAGGGGTGATGGACGGGGATTAGAGCACAAAGGGAGTGGGAGTGGCTGAAATGCCTCATGCGCTCCATGGAAACCTGACAGAACAGCACTGTAATGAAAATTTAAAGGAGAACGGCATACAAAAGGGATACAGCCATCAAAACAAAGCAGTGGTCTGAGAGGATGTGGTGTAACATTCAGGGCTGCTGACTTTGGGACTGGGGAACCGGGTTCAAGTATTGGCGTTGGGTCTCCCTGTGCCTACAAAAACGTGCCTATCATAGCAAATAGAATTAAACAATGGCGGATCGAAACAAAATGCGGAATAGAAATAAAATTACAAATGATGATTGGTACCACAGTAATGGTTCCACTCCCTTTGATAAAGCGTACAGGATCAGGTGAACAAACGGTGCAGGACCAATTCAAAGAAAAAAGAGTGCGACGACCAAACCATAAATAAACAAAAGGGTAGGATGCATGTAACAGGGTCGATAGCCATGAAAGTGAAAAACACACCCAAAGGCAAGACAAATAGCAACGCTTCACCAATGAAAAGAAAGGAATTTGGAAAGGCACATGAAGGAACGGATGAAAAGCGATGGGCGTTATGGAAGCCCATTGAGTAGATGCAGCATGTCTCGAAGAGATAGTGCATGCCCTGCCTAGGCGAGGTCTCAAAATTAGATTCCTTTTACTAAATAATTGAAACAGAGACCCTTCTTCTTAAACTATGCCATATGAGTCAAAGGATGAGATTTTTGGGGGTCTAGTCAATCTTCAGGCCCCCTGAATCCCCCCATAAAACTGCTCTTGTGTCGCTCGCAGAAATAAGAGAGGCCTAACCATCTGTGCCAATGACATTTTGCTCTCCCCTTTACTGATTGCCAACACATCTGGTGTGCTCGATTACAATCAAGATTGTCAATTTTATCTGTAGTACAGAAAAGTTACATGCAAAACACTCACATCAGAAGAAGCGAACATTGCAAGAAAGCCTGTAAAACTTCAGATCATGGAGTTATGTGGGAGACAAAGCCAGACCGCGCTTCTGACACTGCCTCTGCTCCAACTCAATGGGCAAGCCAGAACGACTGCGACACATTGCACAAGTTCAGCTTCTCCCCACAACACCACTGGTAAATCAGTGCATGCTGACTTGCAGATGCAACCACTGGCTGGCTCTCTAGACTAACCACATTCATCTTGGCACATGAACCCAGCATCAGTTAGCAGTAGTGGAATCGAGAAATAAACCTCATAATTTCATAATCAATCCTGCTGAGTCTCAGCATCATGTTTAGGTTTTCTCACAAACAATAGAACTTCTAGGATTTAAAGACCATTGAAGAGATAACTATCCACCCAATCCAAGAAGATGGTTAAGGCCTAGAACGCTGGAACCAAATAAACAGAAGCACTCTCCATGCTGTCTCCATATTTCCCCTTATACTCTCATGTTTGGTCAGCTTCCTCTGTTTAATGATAAATTGTACATTTTTTGTTTTATTTATGTTGCACTGAGTGACAGACACGATTGCTTGCTGATTTAAAATTATTATTATCATCACACAGTAAGTTTATTTACTTTTAAATGACTATTATTTCTATATATTAAATAACTTAGCATGACAGCTTGGTCTGTGATTTTATTGTGATTACATTCTGGTATTTCGGATTCATTATCCCGGAGTGAGGTATATATCACATGTGGTAAATACCTACTATGCTGTCTTTTTAACTTGTAATTGAGGCATAACATGAAAATCCGGTATTTAACACACTGAATTCCTTTTTATGGGCCTTTTCCCCTGATACATTTTGGCAGGTTTCACACAACTCGTAATTACAATCAGGTACCAGAATTTAGCCCTGCAATTGTAATCAGGGTCCAAAATCTTCCTTCACCTGTTCCGACTTGATAAGATTCTACACTTTTGTAAAAGAGTCATCGAACTGCTGCAGTGTGGCCTATACAGGCCAACCAAATAAAGTAGCTGACAGCCTAAAAAGGATCCAACATCAGGCAGCGAGGCTAGCCTTTTAGTAGAAGAAACCAGACCACATCAAACCCATGTTAAAAGTACTGTGTCTCCAAGCGTGGATCTATTTCAAAGTGATAGCCTCAAAGGTTTCTGGAATAAGGGCATAAAGTACCTGGAAAAAGGGGGTAATATAGTTGTTAGACCTGGCATCCTTGATGTAGTTTCCCCTGACCTTTTGCCTACAGACCTCCTGTTTTGCTGATTTTGCTGACTTTATTTTTACTGGCTTTTGGAATCTGGGCTAAAGTTCATGTGCTCTATACTTAAAACATTGTAACATTGTCTTATCCACAATTGGCATATTACATTTCTTATAAGTCACTAGAAAAGTGCACTACATGTGCCCAGGACCTGTAAATTAAAAGCTACTAATTGGTCTGCAGCCCTGACTGTGCCACCCATTTGTGCCACCCATTTAAGTAGTCCTTCAAACATGCCTCAGGCCGCCCGTTGCAGAGTCTGCGCGTGCAGTTTTAAACTGCCATATTGATCTGGCAAGTTAACCCACTTGCAAAGCCCAAACCATCTGTTTTATTACACATAGGTCACCCCTAAGTAGGCCCTGGACAGCGCATATGCAGGGTGCAGTATATTTAAAAAGTAGGACATGTACTTTTTACGTTTTACATATTCTGGTATTGAAATACTCTTTAATTTGTTTTCTACTACGGCAAGGCCTAGCTCTACCATAGGATATTATTGGGATTGCCTTATTACATCTTATGAGTGTAATTTTCAATTGGGAAGAGATGGGACTCACAAATTTGGTGTCTCTGGAATCACAATTTAAAGACACAACTTATGGTGAAGTTGGATTTTAAACTGCAATTCTGAAAGTTACACTTTCTATAAAGATGAACATTTCTTACTGTAACTAGTTGGGGCCTTCTGCCTGCCTCTGAATGCATGTCTGGGGTGGGTTACAGCTGGCTTTGTGCATTCCCTCTAGACAGTCGCACACAAAGGGATCTTAGGTGTGAATGATAGAATATCCACATCCTGATAGGCCATCCTGGGCAGGACGGAAGGAAGGAGCTGACACTTACTCCTGAAAGGGCTGTGTCCTATCCCCACACAAAGGGCTGAATACCCCCTTGTAGTTAGTTTGGAGCCAGGGGAGGAAAGACAGGGATTTGTGCACTTCAAAGGCATCTCTTTGAAGTCTCCCCCGCTTCAAAGATATAACTGGGTATAAGTACTGGACTTCAGACACCACCAACTCAGAACACTTCTGGAACGGAGGACATTTTATCAGGAAGAAGGATTGCTGTGCTGCTGGAGGGACTGTTACTTTGCTTGACAGCTTTTGTTCTGCTGGCCTGCTGACTGCTGCCCTCTTGCCCAGGAGTAAGAAGGACTTGACCTGCATCTCTACATTGCATTGTTGGCTTACCTCCTGTTCCGAAGTCTCAGGGATATCGAAGACTTCTCTTCAACCTGCAAACAGCACCTGGACTTTGTGTGCTGCAAGTCTGCTCTGCCAAGCGGTATCAACCAAGTCCTGGGCCCTTAGAAGTGAGTATAAAGTGCTGGATCTGCCAGAACCCATTCATTGACCCCGTTGCGCTGATTTGTACAACGCATTGCTGCTGTTGCAGGAACCAGATCGATGCCTCACACTTAGAACCACTGCATCGCCTCCAGAAGCGCAGCTTCAGAACTGACGCACCACCACCACTGCTTGGAGGAGATTGACGCATCACCTCTACAGTGTGTAGAAACCCGGTGCACCACATTCTGAACCACCACACCTTGGAACCAGTGCATCACTCGTGGAACCGATTCATCACCACTGTTGTGTGAAAAAACCTGGCGCATCACCGCATATGCGTGGGGATCACTGACGTATTGCTCGACTGCACTCTGTATCTCATTCTTTCCGACCAGTATCAAGGTGCTGTTGCTCAGTGGCGCCTGGGTGGGTCTTGTATCCAGCCAGCATTCCATCTCGGTCAGCCTGAACTGCAATAAAAGCATACTTCATTCAAAAAAATACTTTTTTAGAAATGAGCTGGATAATGCTAAGAACAGACCGAGAACTCTTCGATCTACCATAGGATCAGTCGAACAAATTGGCCAAATCCTCTCGACTAACAGCTCAATCGGTTCTGAGCTGTGAAGACTTCTCAGCATTTTTTACTACCAAAGCTAGCTCCCTGGAGAGAGAACTCAAGGTTACTGCTGATAATCTTGTGACTCAAAAGAGTACTAAAGCAAAGCAGCCAGCCCGACCTGCCAAAGAGTGCCCCCAAAAAAATACCCATTGGTCAAGCTTCAAACTTTAAGATCAGGAAGACATTGCTGAAACCGCACTGTCCTTAAAACCGAACAACCATTAGAATGATCCACTTCCCGTAAAATGCTGGCCTATGGTCCACCACATGGTCATCCCTATTTGGACGAAAATAATCAATGCTTCACTTTCCCAAGGTTCCTTTCCTGACTGCCTAAAAACAGGCCAGGTCATCCCTCTACTGAAAAAACCTACCGAGAATCCTTCGGACCCAAACAACTTTAGGTCAGTAACAAACATTCCCTTACAGGCCAAGGTTTTGGAAAAATGCTCTCAACAACAACTGAACCTTCATATCACTGAATATAAGCTACTAAACGACTGCCAGTCAGGGTTTAGACCAGACCACAGCATAAAAACAGCAATTATGAACATAGTTGATGAAGCTCTACTTGCTCAAGACCATAATGAAACCTGTCTACTAGTCCTACGTGACCTATCTTCAGCATTCAACACCCTAAATCATGGTAAATTGTTAGACCGATTGGAGAATAGGATGGGTTTCTCGGGTACAGTCCTTAAATAAGTTAATTCCTTCTTAGAGAACAGATCGCAAAGATTCTTAGTGAACCATAATCTATCTCTTCCATCGCCGAGTCATATTGCAGTTCCTCAAGATTCAGCTCTATCCACGTATTTATTCAATCTGTACATTGAGCCACTCACTCAGGTACTACAGCAGGCTAACTTCTCCTTCCACATGTATGCAGATGACACGCAGCTGTATATGAAGATCACATTGCTTGAAGAGATCAACATAATGAACCAAGCATTACAAAAGACAGTCCACTGGCTTTCTAGCAATCAGCAATAGTTGAGTCTACCAAGTCACTTGGAATCACGCTGGATAAGGATTTAAACATGCGAGGGCACATCAACACTATGGCAAAAAAATGCCTGTTTCCATCTTAGAAAATTTAAACCATTCATCGACACTGCTGACCTGAAAACTGCTGTCTAAGCTTTGGTTATCTCAAGGATTGTGTATGGATGCACAACTCTAGCAGGTCTTCCTAAGATTTCAACAGCTCCATTTAAAGCATGCCTCAATGCTGCAGCAAGACTCGTAACGGGTACTAGAAAATTTGACCACATCATTCAACATCTGAAAGCCCTCAAATGGCTACCGTAAAGGCAAGAATTCAGCTAAAGATGGCGTGTATTACACTCAAAGGCATACACTACAAAACACCACTTTACCTTGCCCAGAAAATTACGATTTCTGGGGGACTTAGATCTTCAAGGGGGGCCGCAGATTTCCTACTGAAACCAGCAATCTTCCATAAGAAGAGAACCTATGATAGACCATTCTTGGGAGCTGCACCAAGAATTTGGAATGCACTTCCACTGAATATTAGAGGAATCACATCTGTCTTGCGATTCAAAAAAGAGGCTAAATCCTTTCTCATGAGTAAATTCCTCCCTTAACTAACTACGGTCCTCTCTCGGCTCCTTTGAAACCCCTAGTCATTCCTGAATCTACTACTTTAAGATATGCTAATAGGTGAAGATAAACAGGATGATTGTGCTGCTAATATCAGAGTAATGACTCAGTGGGTTAGCACAAGTCAGTGGCCTTTCATCGAGTCTAACATAAGGACCACAATTAGCACTGTTTAGATAACCAAGTACATACGCAAGATTCTGGGACATTGGCTAATGAAGGTACCTCTATCAAGCCACAGGGTTATTGGTCTGGTCTTGTAACCATGTATCTAGTTCTGACTCCACGTTTTTCTTTAGGAATGATACTACATTTTAAATGCAAGCATGTCATGAAATGTACTCCTCAAACCAGAGTGGTCGCCTAGTAAGACTTAATATGTATATTATTTGTAAACTGTGAACGAAACTGATTGCTGTTGAATTGTAAAGCGCTCTGACACCCAAGATTGGGTTATGTTTGTGCTATAGAAAACACTAAATAAATAAACTCTTGACTTTGTCCTGGGCCAGAGCGACTAATTATCTCTTTAAGCGCTTGCTGCTTCTAAGCGCTATTTTTGCATTTAATCTTTTGAAATTATCTCAACTTCTATTGATTGGATTCGTGTCATTTTGGTCTTGTTTTATTTATCAAATTATTCTCTATGTTTCTAAACGGATGTGGAGTATTTTGTGATGTTTTCACTGTGTTACTGTTTGATGTGTTGAACAAATACTTTACACATTGCCTTTTAAATTGAGGCTGACTGCTCTGTGCCAAGCTATCAGAGGGTGAGCACAGAATCATTTTGGGAAGTGTTGTGACTTACCCTGACTAGGATTGTGGTTCTTGCTTGGACAGGGTGCATACCTCTGCGATCCAGAAACCTGGGGGCTCATTTATGAACAAGTGACACAGTGCAGCACAGCAAGTCACCTAGCTGTGCTGCACTGCATGAGAGGTAAACGGCAGGAATGCGCCATTTTTAAATCAATATGGCGCATTCCAGTTCTTTCCTTTGTGCTGGCACCCTTTTGGCAGCCTAGTACTAATTTAGGCACCTTTGCATGGGTTGCATGGAGGATTGGTCCAATCCTGGGAGGCTTATTCCTCTTTCTATGTCTGCTGCAGAATGCAGCCCCAATAGAAAGAGGGGGGAATTAGGAGAAATTGAGATATTTCTCCTCGCTACACCTCCCCTGGGAAGGTGTAAGATGTTGGCGCATTCCCAGGTTTACAAGTGCTTGTAAATCTGAGGATACGTCAAAATCCATGGGAATTGCATGGGAACACCCTTGCAATGCCCATGGAACACCTACCCAGGAGAGATAAATGCAACATAGCAATTTTGCGCTACATTGCGTTACTCCAAATTTTTTAAGCCACTCAGAGCCATGCAAAGGGGCTTTGCATGGCTTTAAAAATAAGACTTAGAGGTTTGCGTCATGCATGTACCATGTTGCATAGTGCAAATGTGATGCAACCCTCTTATAAATTAGCCCACAATTTCTAATAATAGTGCTTTCCACTTAGGAGTATCAAACCAATCAATGAGAAGATTAGACAATTGAGTTTCAAATGACTAAATTCAAAGATGAATTCATAGTCCAAAACTCTGAAATAGTCTATGCCTTATCTTCAAGATGCAGCCAAACTAGTTAATTATATGAAAGGTAATGAAGCTGAGCTATTCAATCGTGTGAAAAGAGAAAATGCCAGCATATCAACAAATAATACCAGATGATTTGTGCTGAGTGAGGTAGGTTGCTTGATTTGCAATGTTTACCAACTAGTCAAAGGTAACCCTCATATCCCCACAGTGCTTATTTTGTAAAATAAATAAGTGCCAGGGTCCTCGTCAGGAGGCCACTGCGGCTTGCACCACCTGTTATCCCCGCCAGCGTTGCCAATGAAAAGTGCCAACACAACTACTAACCATCACACTCCTACAAATGTGACAAATCAGACAATTCCAGACACCTAAATCTAGAAGAATGTAATTATTATATATTAATTCATTTTATGTATATTTAGTTAACAAACAACTGTGCTCAGCTCTAAATTAGACAGACAATGCACTATGTGGCAGACTGTCATAAAGTGCTGGTGCCGAGCTCCGAAACCACAGGTTCAAATTAAGAACAATCCCTACCACTTATTACTTACTATCCTATTAACACAACTGTAGTCGAACCTTTGATGATTACTGTATGTTAGCCCAGTCTCCAAATTAACCATAGTAATTTCACTTACTGTATAGAGCTAAACAATCCCATTTACATTCATGTTTACTGATTACGTGCTGGGGGGCGGGAGGGTTCAGTGGCTGAAAGGCCATGTTTTGTAGTTATATAAATTACATAAATAACTAGATATAAGGGATAAAGTATACCCTGCCGAATATTATAAGGATATTGCAAGTCACAGAGGAGTTCCATAACTCCTAAATATGAGATTACGAAACTTCAAGGTGACTTGCAATATACTTATTATTTACGCCAGGTAGTACTTTACCCCATATAATACATGGTTACGCAATCGCCTTTCCCACAAACTACTTAAAAACTTGGTGCATAGCTCTTTCATATGAAAGAGCGAGCATGTTTGCAAGCACGAAGAATAAAAATGAAATATTGCTTGCAAAGAGGAAGAATAAAAATAAAATCTCTATTGCAAAATTATACACATCAGAAACCTATTTGTTATTTTTTGCAAACAGATATTGGAAACAGTTCTATACAAGTCAGTTTAAAAAAAAAACTGCACAAGCTTGGAATGTGCAGTAACATACAGAAAGATTCTCACTTTTCCAGTGCAAAAAATAAACATGTTCACTCTGCTTGTTATTGTAAGCTAAAAAACAAGCATTTGCAATGCAATCGGTCTCGCCTTTGGGACCTTGTTTGTATTTAGCTATGCAGCTCATTAGCCTGGGTGCTGAAACATCTACTGTTCTTTAACACGGAGGAAAAGTAAGCACCAGACTGTGTGACATGCTAGGTATGGGAACACATGGAGAGAAATATTGCCTTTCAGTGGGAAATGGTAGAGTCCAAAGCTCTGTTTTTATTATAAAATTAGGGCTTTCGGTGGTCATATCACTGAAAATACAAGATTTGAAAAAAATATTATTGTCTACAGGTGCTAGTGGAAGACAATTTCTATGGACTGGAATCTAGAGAATGCTAAAGTGATTCTGTTATTTTACCGACCACTGCTGGTCGTTTTCTATCTAGAAAGTTTAATAGAGGCAGTTGTCAGAAAAATTAAAAAAAGAAAGTCTCTCAATAGAAGGTAATTCTGGTATTTTACTGACCTCTGCTGCTCGTTTTCTATCAAGCCAGTTAAATAGAGGCAGTTGAACAGAATAAAAGTTCCTAAACGGAAGCAGACTAGTCCTAGGGCTCATCTCCAGAGCCCACAAAGTACATAAACATATAAGTATATAATAAGTATATACTAAAGTATATACAAGAGGTCTCAAATGCTTGACATGATGAAGCAGAAAAAAAATAGAAAAGCAAGTTTCTGTTTTCGTTGCTTTAAACCGCTACTTTAATTACACTCCCTGACCTGCCCTGTCTCTGCTGCTGGCACTGAGATGTTAAACTCGACCGTATAAACCTTATAATAGTCGAGTTCTGACGTATTTTCTTTATAATCGCCGACTGGGTGCGTCACAAGTCACCATTTATAACGGACATTAGAGACAGGGAAGACAGAATCCTATGTATTATAAATATGTAAATACATTGATTCGTTAATAAAATGTGTGCACGTTCTGGAACCCTCTTACAATGACATTTGTGCCTCAGATAAGGTTCATATTCTCAGTACGTAACCTAGATTAATGATTTTGAAATGCGTTGTGAAAACTTTTTTTTCTTACTTGTGAAACATCAAATGCAGAAAAACAGGGACTGTGGGACAATCACTTCGCAATGTATCTACTCAGTTACCTCGTGATGTGTGTCTGTGTTGCTTTTCTCTTTGCAACGTTTACTGCAGCAACAATCAGATAGGTGAACAGATGTCAGGAGGTGGGCAGAGAGTGAGTCAGGGAGAAGGTTGCAGCAGGAAAGTATGGTAAAATTAACTTAAAATGTTGTTCCTAGTAATGGACAGCTTTACCTCCAATACTAAAGTGTTTTTTCAGATCCTGCTGTAAATTGCTGGTCCGAAAACACCTCAAAGTATATATAATGAGGTGGTGTTTATGGGGTGCATGCACAGAGGGAAGAATGTATTTCCCTTTGTGCATGGAAGGAGGTAACAGCCACGCTACAAGCACTGTTGAACGGAGTGGTGGCACCAGCCTTGGCAATGCTGGGCATAGTAGGCAAATTACCTCGGGATGATGGCAAAACCCAAAGGTGCCCAAGGCACAATTTAGGGCCTTAGGGCCTGCTGCTCTACTGACTTGTGGCTCTTGCTAAGGCATGCAAAGGGTAGTGCCGGGACGCACTCAAGGCATGGGAGTCAAACAGTGGTGACAGTAGTAATATGGACGTCAGGTTATGCCGCCTCTGAGTGGAGACACAAGCTCCCTTATCTCTGACCCCAGATTCCTTGAAGAGAAAAGAGACAAGCTGAGGGCTACGGGACTGGCCTAAAAGGAGACCGTTGACAATGTTTAGGGGGATGTGAGACAGTAAAAAGGGTCCCCATGAGGCTTGGAAACACTGTGAGTGGAAGGGTAGGCGTCGTTTCAGGAAGATGCCATCTTGAATGTGTGATGAGCGGATGGAGCCACAGCCACATATGGAAGAGGAACAGGGTAGGCAGGATGGCGGTGTGGCGGGCACCTCACAAAGAGAGGGCCCGATTCACAGAACTAACTTAAGACAAAATCCTAAACTTACTACCATTTTGGTATTCACAGAAGGCACTTACTAATTTTGGTATTCACAGAAGGCACTTACTCATTTCGGTATTCACAGAAGTTAGGAGTCCTAACTTTAGGACTCCTAAATGCCTTCTGTGAATACCGAAAGTCTTAAAATTAGTATTTTTCTCAGTTTAGTAGTAGTATAGTTAGGACTCCTAACTTTAGGACTCCTAAATGCCTTCTGTGAATACCGAAAGTCTTAAAATTAGGATTTTTCTCAATTTAGTAGTCCTAAATTTAGGACTCCTAACTTTAGGACTCCTAAATGCCTTCTGTGAATACCGAAAGCCTTAAAATTAGGATTTTTCTCAGTTTAGGAGTCCTAAGGTTAGGACTCCTAACTTTACAACTACTAAACTGAGAAAAATCCTAATTTTAAGGCTTTCGGTATTCACAGAAGGCATTTAGGAGTCCTAAAGTTAGGAGTCCTAAATTTAGGACTACTAAATTGAGAAAAATCCTAATTTTAAGACTTTCGGTATTCACAGAAGGCATTTAGGAGTCCTAAAGTTAGGACTCCTAACTTCTGTGAATACCGAAATGAGTAAGTGCCTTCTGTGAATACCAAAATGAGTAAGTGCCTTCTGTGAATACCAAAATGGTAGTAAGTTTAGGATTTTGTCTTAAGTTAGTTCTGTGAATCGGGCCCAGAGTGTTTATTGTTTAGATCACGGAATCCAGTCAGAGGGGCAGGTTGATCAGCCATTATGTCCCCAGTGCGAAGGATTGAGGTGGGTGGCATAGAGCAGCGACATGGCATACAGAAGAGAGGGTAAAGGTTGAAATGGAACCCGACCTAAAGGGTGTGAGAAGTCCCAACGACCATCCTGTACAAGTAGGACGTGACACAATGCAGGTGCTAACATTGGTAGAAGTGCATCAAATAGGTCACCACAGACCGGGGAAGGGGGGCAGGAGCCTGGTATACTAAAAAGATTGAAGAGCAGAAGTCAGGATGTGTGGTCGTCGATGAAAGCACAGAGCATGTCTTCTAATGGGAGAGTTTGGAGGAGTTCAATGGGGATAGTCCAGGGACTTGTGGTGCGGCCGAGCCTATTGGTAGAACAGCCTTGCCCAGAGTAGTGGCTGGAAGTGCAGTCGTGCCCAGGAAAGAGGAAGTAAAGATGATTGTAGGCAAGGGCAAGCAGGTAGGGACTGGAGGAGATCAGCAAACCACAGCCACTGATGAGAATTTTAGAATTCATGACACAAGCTTCTAAAAAAGCAAGGGCAGAAGGAAAAGGTAATCACGATTGAATTGGCGTTTGAGTGGCAGATTCTGGAGTTGGCATAATAGTAGCTAAGCAGACAGTCAATTAACCTGTAGCTGCTGTACAGGGAACCCTGCACCAGAAGGTTGCACAGTCACCACAACAGCAGATTGCATAGAGTGCATGAACAGAGGAAAGAACCGATTCCCTCTTTGAGTTTAAAGAAAGGAGGAGAAAGCACAATGAGAAGACAGTACAAAATCAGGGGTCGCGGGCTCAGGCGGCAGAGGAAACTTGTGAGCTGGTAACACCGACAAATATTCTAAAAAGCTTACTTTATGTGGGCATTGTAGAACCACGGTGTGGCCACTTATTACAGGCAGCAAAGCTAAAAAAAAAGGAAGGGTTTTTACAAAGTATTGATACATCAGATGATGGCCCTTATGTTGATCGGTTTGTGAGAATCATTGCTCTGGCAAGGACAAAACAAAAATTTAATCAAATATCAATGAAAGAAGTGGGAGAAAAACTGAATCGCAGGACTGTGTAAGTACCTTCCGCATCCAGACCTTATAATTTGCAGTTGGACATTGTTCCCAGTAAATCTAAAGGGAAATTTAGACTGATACATCACCATTCTTGACTCAAAGGTAGATAGGTCAATGTTTTCATTGACTGGGGCGGATGCTTGGTGGCATGTTCTAATAGTAGCATAGCAGTAAAGATGAATTGTGGGTGCAAAGATGGAGTAGAGACATATAAAATCAGATTTACGGCTGTTGCAGTTTCCCCAGGATGATTTTCAGCTCCTATGCTAACAATTTTGGGACAGATATTTCAGGATAAAGCACTGCCAATGGTATGTTCCATGGCAAGTGTTCTATTTAAGACTTTTACTACATTATTTGATTGGATTGTGAGAGTGATAGTTGGATCAAACTAAGTTGTGCAGTATCGCTGCACTTTTTATGTTAATAAGTTGCAGGCAATAGAGGAGCATGCCAATGGATTTTTTGGGGTTTTGGAGAAATTAGAATAAGATTTTGAGTTGCCACTAGCACCAGAACAATCTGAAGGCACACTATAAACATCTTGGGCATAAAATGTGAATCTCTGCCTATGGTGTCTCCCCTATCAGTATAGAAAGTGCAGGATCTGAGATTGTTATTGTGACATTGGAAAGGTGAATTGAGAACTACGGACCATGAATCACCATAAGGTCATTGAAATGTGCATGCAACATGCTGGCACTTGGTAGTAGTACTACTTTCAACCATTTCTCATGACATTATCTTGTCTTCTTAAACCCATCAAAAAAGTATAACTACACCTATGCAGGGCCAAGGCTTTTTTATTTGAATTAGACAAGATTTGTTTATTTTGCTTTAGGTTTTTAATGAGTTTACCGAAGTGACATGAGTTTCTAATGGCTTAGAGACCTATATGGTGGAAACGTCTCTTTCATTTTGGATGCTGTTGGTTTTGTCCTTTACTGAATGCTGGCGAGAGGAATGGAGAGAGAATGGGTATGATATTGCATTTCTGTAATTCTCTCTCCTAGTGGTGGTGAAAATACCAAGGGGGTGCTTATTAGAGAATAGGAAAGTGATTTCTGTAGTTGACAATGAGGCAGTTGTCAATCATCCAATCAGAAATGTACATAGCGTGGCAAATCACCTGTGAGGGTCTCAAGGCGCTGAAGTAGCTGACTGCTGTGCGGTGGTTTGTTCATTCAAACATCCGGGTCAACTGCTGGATTGATGGGGTGGTTCTGAGGTGTGGGGGAGGCTGTTCCAAGTCTTGGCCGCCATGTGCCAGAAGGAAAGTCCTCTGCTGTTGGTTTGGCAGATCTGGGTTGGGTTTTGGATCTGGGAGGTGGTAGCTGAGAGCATCATTCCACTGGTCTTTTGTTATATTTTTCCAGTCTCGCTGCTTGGAGTTGGGGGGCGCTGTGCTAGGGTTGGTAGATCCTGTAATGGTAAAGTGGATGCTGAAGTGGTCGGTCCAGGTGAGCTGTGTGATGTGGTTGTACTTGACTCTGTTGCTGGAGGTAAAGATGGGGTCGAGCATGTGTCATGCATGTGGGTGGGGTCAGTAACCAGCGGCTTGAGGCTGATGTTGCTCATGCTTTCCAGGAGGTCGGTTGTGTTATTGTCGCTGATGCTGTCAAGGTGGAGGGTGAGATCTCATAGGAAGATGTAGTGCTCAGAGTCGATTACGATTGGGGCAATGAGGTCAAGGATGGCATTGCAGAAGGTGAACCATGGTCCTGGTGGTCTCTAGGTAAGGATGCCTCTGATGGTGCTTTTCCTGTCTGTGTGTAGCTGGAAGTGCAGGTGTTCCATTACTGAGGTCGAGTCATCTGGGTAGAGCGTGCAGTGGATGGTGTCCTTGTAAATGATGGCGATTCCACCTCCGTACTTGTTGGTTACGTCCCAGTGTGGGGTTAAGCCAGGTCTCTGTGAGGAAAATTACATCCGTTGTGAGGGATGACATCGTGTACCAGATCTCCTTGGCGTGTTTGCAGAGTGATCGTGTGTTGAGTAGAATTCACAGGAGTTTATTCAAGGTGGCCTTGGTTGACGTGGTGGGCGCAGTGTCTCCTGTGTTGTTGGTTGCTTCGGTGCTGCAGTGGAAGTGGGAGTCCCGGCAGGAGGAAAGTCCTCTGGTAGTGTGTGGGGATGCACTTCAGTAGTGGTTGTTGATGCATCCGGGATTCGGGGCTTGGAGGTCGGCTGCGGTGTACCTGTGTGGGGTGGAAGAGCAAGGGTTCCTGGTGCTGGACGCGGTCCAGATTTGGACAGGTGCAGACAGGCTTGCGTTTAGGTGTTCCTCTAGCGCATCAGTAGCATGGCCATGCTGCAACTATTAGTAGTCCTGGCAGATGGGAGGGGCTGGCTGGGAGATAGGAGGGTGGAACGGGAAAGACGGTGGGCTCGGGCGCTCAATGAAAACAATAAACAAAAACAATATTCAGCAGTACAGACACTGAGAAGAAAATGAATTGGGGGAAACAACAACTGGGACAATATAGAGTGAAGCACGCAAAGTGTAGAAAATGAAAGGAGACATGGTCAACAGCGAGCTTGAAATGAGGTACATGATCTGTAGCAGGGTCCCAGTGTCTGTGTGCTACTTACAGCATCAGTGGGGAAGTGGTGCTCTGACCTAGGGGTCGAGGACTAACTCTACTATGAAGGAACTCAAGAAAATGTCTCTAAAGAAGTGTGGGTATTGAGACCATGGAGAGAATTTCTACTTTACTGCTTGTGGTGGAACATATTGTTTCAAGCATGCCGAATGGTGGGCTGTGAAAATGCAGTGGGTGATTCCCTTTCTCATTCACAGTGGTCAAAATTCTGTTGGTTAGCACTGGAAGCAGAAAAACACATGACTGATATTCCGGAGGTCATATGGTCCCTTGGATTAGGAGAGTACTGAGGCCGGATGTAAGTTTGTTGCCACCTTTCCACGTGAATGGCGTAACAGCATGAATGGGAAGAATTTGTAAATAATTGAGCCAGGACCAGTGAAAACTATAAATGTTGTGAAAGCCAGGAAGGGGGGATGTGGTTAGTCTTGTGTTGGATTTGACTGAACAGAACCTGGTTCTGGTGACAATGGCAAGCAAAATGGCATTAATGGCCTTTTATGTGTTTTTCATGGTATGGAACCAGTGGAATGGTATTTGTGAAGTACATTGTGTAAGGGTTGTCCAAGGAGTGTTGGGTGGAGTGGGAGAAAGCTTGATGTCAATGAGTATTATGATGGTGATATTACAGGGGATGTTTACTCGGGAGAGACACACATGAGCTTCAGACTGGGCATTCCAGCTGCATAGGTCTATTTTTAGGATGTATGACGTTACAACGCACACTTTTACAACGCATGCACTTACAACGCATTTTTTACAACGCATAATCCATTACAACGCATGACATTACAACGCATGACACTACAACGCATTTTTAAAAAATACCTTTACAACGCATTTCCATTACAACGCATACTACCTTTACAACGCATACCATTACAACGCATAATATTAAATTACATTTAAGGTAAGTATTAGATAGTATAGGGGTAAAAGTTACTTTTCTAACTCCAGGGGGTGCAACAGTAGGGTAAGTGTTGGATAGTATAGGGGTAAAAATTACTATTCTAACTCCAGGGGGTGCAACAGTGGGGTAAGTGTTGGATAGTATAGGGGTAAAAATTACTATTCTAACTCCAGGGGGTGCAACAGTAGGGTAAGTGTTGGATAGTATAGGGGTAAAAATTACTATTCTAACTCCAGGGGGTGCAACAGTAGGGTAAGTGTTGGATAGTATAGGGGTAAAAATTACTATTCTAACTCTAGGGGGTGCAACAGTAGGGTAAGTGTTGGATAGTATAGGGGTAAAAATTACTATTCTAACTCCAGGGGGTGCAACAGTAGGGTAAGTGTTGGATAGTATAGGGGTAAAAATTACTATTCTAACTCCAGGGGGTGCAACAGTAGGGTAAGTGTTGGATAGTATAGGGGTAAAAATTACTATTCTAACTCCAGGGGGCGCATCAGTAGGGTAAGTGTTGGATAGTATAGGGGTAAAAATTACTATTCTAACTCCAGGGGGTGCAACAGTAGGGTAAGTGTTGGATAGTGTAGTGTAATATTATGCGTTGTAATGGTATGCGTTGTAATGGTAGTATGCATTGTAATGGTATGCGTTGTAAAGGTAGTTTTAAAAAATGCGTTGTAGTGTCATGCGTTGTAATGTCATGCGTTGTAATGGATTATCCGTTGTAAAAAATGCGTTGTAAAGGTAGTGCGTTGTAAAAGTTGCGTTGTAAAGGTTGTTCCCCCTATTTTTATGTTAATGTTCTTTGGTGCATTCCATGTAGTATAGATGGTGGGTACCAATAAATAAACAGGCTTTAGGTAAAATGACAGATCTTTACAAAGAATAGTATGCACATCTGCTACGATGGAATAAGACTGACCGGAGAGTTTTGGGGAAGAAAGTGACATTGATAATGCCTAGAAATCAGGTGATATGTCTAGTCAAGGCATTTAAAAGTTATGTGTGGTGCAGAGAGCGCAGGAAAGTCAAGATGTTTCAGCATGAGAATGATCAAGCAATTAAAGACAGGCAAGTGTTATGGTTTCTGAGAAAATATTTGAGAAAAGGGGATAGTAGAATAGCCTGTTGATGTATATTCCTTGATGATTCGTGCAGTCACATTTAGTTGGGACTGAGTGAGAGTAGGTTGAAGGGCATTGGTAGGTGGGGCTATGTCGACATAGGATTTGCGGGCATTCTGGCATAGTGTAATGAAGAACTGGATATATTAGCTGGCAAGGTTGCGCATACAGTGGAGCCAAGAGAAGGTGGTCTGGATTTATAAGCACCCTGTTGTGAAGTGGGCTCGTGAACCTGCAGAAATACAAAGTTTATGAGTAGCATGGATAGGATTAGATTGCAAAAAGGTAGTTTTACAATTGTTTGGCAACGGAGGCATGAGATGAGTGCAAATATTGTGTGCTCTGTGTGGATTGGAGGCAATCCAGGCTGACATCAGGATCTATGCTTACCCATTTAGGGGAGAATTATCTAATCCAGAGCTCAAGATTGGAGTTGACCTGTAGATGACACAGGACAAACTACAGATAGCAGGGCTCCAAAAGCTGAAAAGGCTTCTGCTTTTTGGAAATCCAGAAATATTGGGGCGGTTCGACATGTGAACATTGAGGCAGATTTATTAAGAAGTCAAGCAACACAGCCAGACAACTTGTTGCGCTGCGTTGAGTGACAGGGAGAGAGCAGAAATGCGCCATATCTATTAAGATGGCATATGTCTTCTCTCTGTCTGCGTTGGCGCACTGTGTGCTGCCTAGTGCCAATGCAGGGTCCCTTGCACCATGGTGCAAGGTTGCATGCATTACAGGCAGGATACCTTCCTGCACAAAAACAATTCTTAGAGGCATTTTACTCTTTCTAATTGTGCTGCAAGATGTAGCGCATGTGGAAAGAGGAAATAACGAAGAGAAATTAAGATATTTAACCTCGCTACGTTTCACTTAGGAAGGCATACAATTTTGACTCAATCTCAGGTTTACTAACTTTAGAAAATCTGTGATTGCATCAAAATCCATGGGTGGATGCATGGGAATGCCAATGCTCCACCAATGGAAAGCCTTCTCAAAGCAGAGTAAGGCAAGGCAGCAAGTTGACCTGTTTGACATTACTCTGGGTTTATTAAACGACGCAGAGCCATGCAAGGTGGCTTTACATGGCTTCGAAAATCCCATTTAAGGGCTTTCGGTGCTTTAGATCGTCTTGTGTGATTCAAGGGCAATACAAGCCCTTATTAAATTTGTCCCATAGCCTTTAAATTGTCCATTTTGTTTCGGGGTGCATGTATCACTGCTGGAGAACATACTTAATCTATCTAGAGGAAGTTCTGGAAGAATATTGGGATATGGAGTCAAATTGTGGGACAGAAAAACACACCTCAGAGGAACATTTTACTGGTGGTGGAGGGAGAGAATCTCACACTAGGCAGAGGGCTGGCAGGGAAGGTCTTAAGATAGGAAATGCAGATGGAGAGAGTTTCTGAGGGTGGATCAAAGGCACCTTGGCACCTGGTGTGGGTAAGCTGGACACAAATGTTGGAAGCGATTGAAGAAGAAGGAGGTAGTAATAGGAACTAATAATACCAGAAAGCTTGGATGTATTTAGATTTTTGAAGTTGAAGTTTAAGATGGAGGAGAGTTGGAATGGTAACGGATGGGCAATGTCTTAGGAGAGGATAATGATTAGTTGTTGATGTTGCGGCTAAAACCAAATGCATTCATTATATCTGTACTTCTAGTTTGTATCGAATAAAGGCCTTTTCCACTCTAGTAAGAGTGTCCATGATTTGCTGTTCTTCAAGTCGCCATTGCAATTTGTTTCACCTCCTAACCAGTGCCTGTACTAAAACAGCTGCAAATATAATCTGTACCCGATTTAGCACTACCACACAGGAGACCGTGGAAACACAACCCCCTCATCAGACAGCTGCATTCTTGTCAGGGATCTGCCATTGCAACAAACCTTACGATTTTCAAAGGACAAAGAAGATATTTCTCTAACATAAAATATAAACACTCCAACTTCTGCATACTAAATATAAAGTATTAAAATGTCCCTTCACTTCATCAAGTTGAAACTTTAATTATGCACTGAACACGAACTGGCTAATTGCCAGCCATTGTTGCGAAACAGTACAAGTTCATTATATGCTGTGCATTTCAGAATGCAACATTTTCCAAACTGAATGAGGAGATGTAGACCTCCCTTCTTGCAGATGTGATCCAGCTGGGAAAAGTGCTCTGACACAATGGGAAGGCAATGTTCCAGCGGGCCGTTTCCTAATGAAAGCTGTTTTTATGCTGTCACGGACAGACTGTATAATAAACAGCTTGCTCTGTCGCACTGAAGAGCTGACTAATCTAGAGGAAATGGAAAAACTCCCGTCACATCCCAGCTAAGGAAACCTTGTAGTCATTATATGGCAGGTCCGACCCCGCCAGAGGTCTGCTCAAAATAGGTTTGACTATTATGGTTTGGACAAACTAAAGTCTGCTGAATCCCATGCTTTCCCTTGAGAAATTGGCAGAGCTGTTTGCCACTTTTAGTAAGGCCTTTTACATGTACACTTTCAGAATGCTCTGCTGGGAGCTCTTAGTCTCCTCGAGTTTGAAAGTAACAACTAAGTTGAGAAATGACTGGTATTATGGCGCATCCTGTATTTACATGCACTTTTCTGAATCTTTGAGGATTCCATCATGTATGGGATGAGATTTATTTACACGACTCTGCATGGTCTCTAATGAGTGTCATTAGGGTGATGTGGTGGTTTTAAAATGAAGAAATATAGAGAGTTTTTGCCAGTCATTTATCCTTCTGCAGGGTTTGTAGATAATTTAACTGTTTTATTTTCAGGCAAGCAGGAGCTCAGTACAGTCCCCCCAAGCGCAAAAAGATTTTGGGGAGTTTTTTGTTTTCCCAGGTGGATAGAATGTAAAATCTGGTGCAGAGTTCAGCCTGTGTGGAATGGTGTCACTAACCAAAGAAGGTGATGCACATTTGGGTATGAATTCGAAGGAGAAGCCATGAGCAGAGCTTGCCAGGGCGCTTGGTATACTTACTGTGATATTTTTATCCGATATTCACATTGTTGTTCTTACAATGATTGCGGCCGTTCTCTCACTTCGGTTTATAGCCATGGCACAGGCTGCTTTCACTAGAATATCTAACTAATTAACGAACTGCCAATCTTCCATTTCCTTGAGTGACAATAACCATGGTACCTCTCTACTCCAGTAATGTATAACTTCTTTTGGTGTATGGCCTTAACTGTGAGGAAGCCCAGAGATGTTGTGCAAGTAGGGACAATTTATATATATGTACCTGTTGGGATGGAAAAGATCCCTAACGTGACTTGGAACAGCATCTCTCCTACCCTAGGTTCCCTTTGGTGAATTTTGATTTAGGCTGAGGGTCTGTTGTGACACAGAGGGGATATTATTTATAAGCCCCTATA
Organism: Triturus cristatus; assembly: GCF_964204655.1. NCBI lineage: Eukaryota > Metazoa > Chordata > Amphibia > Caudata > Salamandridae > Triturus > Triturus cristatus. Next base: position 574,507,580 of record NC_140582.1, on the reverse strand, counting down.
GCCACCACAAAGTCACTTTTAGTGACGTTGTGATTGCGGTAGGGTCTTCGCGCTGATTTTCAAGGTAGTGTTAAGCCACTTAAAGTGGCTTAGCGCTGCCTTGTACATAAGGCCCCCTTTCACACTACACTTAGCTTGAAAGGGGCGGGCAATGGGTGTTGAGGTGGGCGTTCCATCGCAACACTCTTTGATTTTGACGCTGCCCCCTATTTACAAGTGCAGCATAAATAGAAGGCTGCACCAAAATTAAGACCAGGGAAAACCTGACCTTGACAGTTAGCATCAAATTTCGCCCAGATCCTAGGCTACTGTGAACATTTTCTATTATTGACACTTTGCGCTTCTTGGTGATAGTTCTACATGAAACTTTAAAAATTCATATCTTTGATTCAACTTCTTGTAATTTTGAAACATTTTTACTCTATTTATCTCATTGGTTTTGGGATTTTTTGTTGTTTCCATTTCAACGTAATAACTGTTTTAGGACTGCCTCTAAGTTAAGCCTGTCTGATCTGTGCCACAGGGGATAAAGCTCCTTTTGTGTTTCACCCAGACAAAGATTGTGATTATTATTTGAACTAATGCTCCAATTTCTTACACAGGGGATGTGTTGGCATAGCTGATTGCCATCATAATGTATATTACATTGCCTCTGTCAAAGATATGCTTGTGACATCATCTAGAAATTGAAGTGGACTTGTGAAAATATGGAACATAGGGTCACATTCTAGAAGTCATGGAAACAAGGGACCTGAGCCACTGCCAGGTCGCCCTACTATTCCAAAACTGTTATTGAGATGGGAGGGACGAATTTTGTGATTCATAGGGGTTAAAGCTGCATAGTGATTCCGGAGAACTGAGACAAAGTCATGTCACCTGCATCACCCCCTTAAGGCCCTATGTTGAGAAGGGTTTCTCCAGAATTCATGAGGGTAGTATTGACAACATGCTGATGGCAGGAACCAAACTGGAAGGTATTGTGTTTGAAAATTCAGTTTTTTCACACTATTTCCAAGAGTCTTAGCTAGGGAAGGAAGACTGAATATTTAGTGATTGATTACCAAATTCTTTGTACTGCATAAGGTATATGTAGGAGGGCATGGATGTTGTGCGCGAGATCCTGAGGGAAACTTGTGGGCAGAGAGAGTCATCTCAAACCTTTTCATGAATTAAGCGAAACTGGCTAGGTGAAGTTTGATTGTGCTTGTATTGCATATGTCAGTAGGCGCTACTGATTTTCTTTTTAGAAGCTTTATTGTTATGGCAATTGAGTCGTCAGAGATAGGCATGAACACACATAACATTCTCTTAAACAATGAACTAAATTTGGGAGAAAACAATCCTTTTAATCAATTTCCCCTAGAAATTGGCCATTTGAGATTGACCTAAAGCTGGTGTGAGGTTCAGTCTAACGAGGCATTTATAGGAGATCAACCCCTAGATGCACTTGCTAGGAATCAGCTGAAGCTCTGAGGATTCAACCTCACAGATTGACAAAACTGCATGCAAAGAACATGCCTCGTCATGTGTTATGCCCTTTGCCACACTGCATTGAAACAATGTGTTGGTCCAGACCATGAGGTGATGTGAAACATTGTTTAACACCCTCAGTATGGTTAAGAGCTGGCTTTAGCACAGTCTAGGATGTGCAAAAGACATTGTGTGAAACACCCTGGTAGTTTTCTTCTAGAAGGGAACTCAGGCTTCTGTAACAATTTTCACATCCATCATGGGCAGAGCGCAAGCATTGATGGCGCGGGGATCCTTGTATCTCAGTCTTTGGGTGTAATCTTAAAATAATCCCTGCCATTGGTCGTATGGACCTTTGTTATTTGACAAGGAGACTTTAAAAGGAGCAAGCATTTACATCATACCTTTATGAATATTAAATCCAGTTAGCCTTTATAATAGTCAATAGTCAATAAAGAGAGTTGGTGTGAGTTAATGGATTTTATTATCAATTTTTGTAAATTTAAATTTTTTTATTTAGTACATATTAATCTTTTGTCATCAATATTACATATTAGAAAAATCCATTAGTCTGTATTTCAAAAAAAGGTAAAATACCAAATCAGTAAATGTTACAAATAAAATAGAGATAATACAGCAAACATGTTCCATAAAGGAATTTGCCTAATCTAGATTAAGCATAAGAATGACAATTTCTTATTTAAGTGGAGGTAAAGGTGTCATTTCAGAAACCCAAGAAAGCGTTCCGACAAGAGAATAAGATGTATAAGCATAAAGCTTACACATTTAAGCAAAATTATTATCAAGCTGAAAAGTATTCTCAGCAATAAATCAGCAGACATTTCTTGAAAGAAAAGGGGCTAAAAAGGGAATCTCTACGAAAAAGAGGATCTCAGTAAAAGAGTTCAGAGTTCTCCCACTGCCCAGGAGGAGAGCTTGCCGTCACACACAAGGGTTTGCTCTGACTCTCCACCTCCAGCACACGCAACCCCCTCTCCAACACCAAACACCTCCACTTCCAGATCCAGACCAGCCTCAGAACCACGCTCCATGGAACCCTCACCAACATACCCCACGCAATCGTCTCCACGGACGACATACTCATCGGAGACCTGAACTTCCACCTCGACAACCACAACAACCCAGACTCCACCGCCCTCCTGGACAACCTCGCCAACCTCGGACTGAAGCAGCTCATCATCACCCCCACCCACAAGGTCGGACACATCCTCGACCCCATCTATCTTCAACATTTGCAACATTTACATGGCCTCCCTCTCCGCCATCATCAGAAAGCATGAGCTCAGCATAGTATCCTACGCCGACGACACCCAGCTCATCCTGTCGCTCATGAAGAACCCCGAAGACACCAGACGCAGCTTCCAAGAAGGAATGAAAGACGTCTCAGCCTGGATACGCAACAGCTGCCTAAAACTGAACTTGGAAAAGACAGAGGTCCTAGTCCTTGGACCCTCCCCCACTGCCTGGGACAGCTCCTGGTGGCCCACCACCCTCAGAAATCCACTCACTCCCAACGGACCATGCCTAGAACCTCGGCATCATACTCGACTCCTCCCTCACCATGACCTGCCAGATCAACACTGTCGTCTCCACCTGTTTCAACTCCCTCCGCATCCTCCGCAAGACCTTCAAGTGGATCCCACTCAAAGCCAGAAAAAACATCACCTACACTCTCATCACCAGCAGACTGGACTACGGTAACACCCTCGACGCTGGAATCAATAAATCCCTGCTACAAAATTTCCAGACCATCCAGAGCACCGCAGCCAGACTCGTCCTCGGCACCCAATGACCTAAGCACATGACCCAACACCTGCGAGACCTTCACTGGCGCCCCGCCGAGAAGAGAGCAATCTTCAAGCTACTCACCAATGCCTACAAATCCTTTCACAACACCGGACCCAAATACATCAATGATAAAATCTTTTTCCACGCACCTAAAAGAAACCTCCACTCTGACGACCTCGCCCTAGCAACAACCCTGCACATCCACAGAACCAGAGTGGGGGGAAGAGCCTTCTCCCACATCGCAACCAAAGCATAAAACAAACTCCCTGTCAACATCAGATGCTCCCCCACCCTGCACACCTTCATGAAGAGCCTCAAGACCTGGCTTTTTGGCTGACCCAGAGCTGCTCCCCCCCTCCTCATAGCGCCTTGAGACCCTCACAGGTGAGTAGCACACTTTACAAACCCCTGACTGATTGATTGATTGATTGATTTGTCCTCTAATGTCTTCTAAAAGGCCCAAGGATAAAAGCAGGGGAAGGGAACAATGGGTCTCTCCAAAATGCGGAAAAGTATGTTTAAAATAGGTGACTAATACTTCATTATAACTGTGCAGCTCCAGACTACATGGAAAACATCAACTCTTGCCTCCGTGCACCAAAAATGTGACAGTGAAGGTCATCTCTACACTTGCCACAGGCGTAGTTGTGTCACGTAGGTAAGGTGCAGGTATTTTATTTGTATGACCCTGTCTCAAGGAGATTGCCGGCACCCATGGTGCCCACATGGTGTCCTGCCTATCATCTAAGGAGCCTATTCATGCTTCCTACTTTTCTTTCAAAGGCATGAAGAGGTTTGGGATGTTGATAACCAGGGATTTATAGATAAGGGTTAGGACCCCTTCACCAGGGGGCTTCATGAGGATCTTGGCCTCTACTGTGTTATACACGGGGTCTTCGGCCAGACTGTCGGTTCTGGACAACAGTACATGGCAGAGCTGCAGGAATTCATAAAATTGTGACTGGTCCAGTTCAAAGTCCTCCTGCAGCTCCTAGAAGGACCTCATATGTAACCCTCGCCAAACATCCCTCAATCTTGAGATACCTATGAAGTCCAAACGACTGAAGACTCTCAAACTGAACACCTTCCCAATCAACTGCTCCTTCACCTGGGAGTCTCCAGGCTTCCAGCAATACCCCATCCAGTGCACAACCAGCCTTGAGGCCAAACAAAGCACACTAGGAATCTCTAGGAGAGAACAAGAAATGAGATCTCCATACATCATGTCCAGTATCCTATCTAGCCCATGAAGGAGACCTCAGTATGAAAAGCATGTTCTGTCTGACCCCTCTGAAACAACTCATTCAGGACTACCAGCTGAGAGACTCAATAATGTAGTCGTATGTCTTTAATGCAGTCCAGACCCCCATTGAACGTGAATAGTGCACATTTGTCGAAGGCCATGCAAGCCATTTGCGAAGCCCATAGCAAAGAACAAATGTTTGTTTGAATTACGCCAAGCCAGTGCTGTGGAATCACCAACGGGAAGTTATTAAAACCAAAAAGAAACCTCAGCAGCACCATAGTATTAAACAGTGTTGTCCAGCTCAAGATGTTAAGCAGCAGCTTGACCCACCTAGTAAGGTCTTTACACATATTCAATACTAGGTGTGTAAGATTAAGGCTCCATGCAAGGGATGGAAGCAGTGATAGGTGAATTCCCAAGTCCTGGAAATTGTGTCTATGAATAGGGAGCTGGACCTGCCAGTTCACTGCTTTCCCCCTCCAGTAAGAGGAACTAGGAGAGACTTGTACTACTTTACGTGTGGACAAGATGCCTGCCAATATAAATCCAACATGTGTAAGATCCAAGGCCCTGTGATATCTTGGCATGAGAGAAATAACAACACATCATCTGCATAATGTGCAATGCAGTCATCCATGCCACTCCCCATCTGAACTCCCAGACCTATGTGTCGCATCTAATCCATGCTGCCAAGGGCTCCATTGCCAGAGGAAAGAATAAGGGTGACAGCAGACAACCCTGCCTGGTGTTCCTCTGAGTCAGGAAAGTGCAAGAGAGAAACCCCATGTAGTCCCACCTCAGCTCTAGGGATGGTGTACATCACTCTCACATAGGATATGAATATGAACCACGTTCCCAATCGAATCTTTGTGAGAACCTCCATCAGGAATTCACAGTTGAGGCAATATAAGGCTTTTTCATAGTCAGCAAGCATAAGGGTACAAAGGCAATGAGTTTACAGTACGCCACAGCAGCATGTACTCTCTATATGTAGTGTTATGTACTACAATGGGGTATAAATCTGCATTGGTCAGGGTGGACCAACATTGATAGGAGTTTTCACAGAGCTTGAGTTCACTATTTATGAGAGACACCAGTTGATACAATGAACAGCTCTCTGGAGGGCAGACAGATTTGTGTAAGGCCACTATCGTACCGGAGCTTTCATCCTCCGACACTATTCAAAAATTTTCCATACTCACAATTCCTAAGGACTCGCAGGATAACTTCAGAAGTCAACGTTTGTGAACAGACCATAGACCAACAAAAAGTTAAATACACGGAAAGCAGTCAGGACCAAGGCAGTCAGGGCCAGGTCCAGTGTTGCCCCTAGTAGACAGACTGTGCCCTGGATTGTTGCCAAGCATGAGGAGAGCAGGAAGCAGTGGCCATCGAGGAACCTTCCCGCTCCATGCCTCAGCACTGGGTCATCAACAAAGTCACAGCAGGTGAGCAAGGGCCCCACAAACACCACTACTCATGTCACACTTCACACTGCATTTGGGATACATAGGCTGCACTCCACCCCCCACCCCAGCTCTAGCTACAGCCCTCACTCAAACCTTAACATGTAGTCCAAGGAATCGATTTGGCTGTACTCTCTGCCTCCAAGTGTTAATTTCAGAAGGGGGGCAAGCAAACCACTGATCTAACTGTGGCCCACAGGGCGCCACACCGGTGCGCCCCTTGCCCTCCCACTGCCCAATTTCAACCAGGCAATTGTCCAGCATGCAGCCCCCTCTGTGCATGACCCCTGGTGATCGATCCACAGGAGGCCACCATGTACAGAGATTGTCTTACTGCAGTCTGGTGGGAGGCCCCTGGTCCAGCTTTTAGAGGTGTGACCCCTCACCAGCAGCAGCCACCTCACAGCCCCTCCATAGCCTGCAGGCATTCTCTGGGTCTTCGGCGTGCTCCCAGCCAGCCACCATGCCTGGCAGTCCAGAGGTAAAAGAAACTTCTGCGGCCCCACGGCTGACTCACTGCACTGCTACCACAATTTTAGCTGCGGCTCGCTCACTGGGGAGAGGACAAGTTTTCAGCCAATCTTCCTCTCGTCCATGAACTCTTGCTACCCTTTGGGTCACCCTGAATGTGCCACAAATTCTGTACACCAGCTGGCCTCAGACTGAGGGGCAAGAAGAAAGATTGGGGCATGTGATCCTCCGTGGGAGCCGAGAGCTCAACTATGGACGTCCGCCATCTTGGCCCCCCAGGCCATACCACTCGACTTTGTTTATATTTCCTTGCATCACTGATTTGCTTTTATTGTAAAATGTTATACTACAGAAGGTATGGGTAACTCCTACCATGAATTCCATGTGACAGACAGTGGGGAAGGGAGGCTCAAAGGATGTTTTTCGCTGTTCGCTGATTTTGAGTCAGAGGTTTAGAAAAGAAAGTCAGTCTCCAGATGAGTAACATAGACATTAATAAACCTGTCATTGTTTTTTTTTTTTTTTTTTATTTTTAAAAGAAACCTTTATTGGACTTCAATGAGTTACAAACATGGGCCTACAACCCTTTGGGCCGGCCGCTAGGTAGCATGAAACTTATCATTCACCGTTATACAAATTGATCAATCCGGGTAGCCCGTCGGTCCATCATCTCACCCAATGAAGGCGAAAGCAACAGTTGAGTGACAGTATTAAATACGGTTTCAGTTTTCAATTTAATATTAAGAAACATTACACACAAACAAGGCAATAGACAGTGTAAATAGCAGGACGCGCTCCCCGGGGTAGGGAACCAATGATCAGCAGCAGAGAAGGGAGGGGGGCACGGGAGCAGAGGAAAAAACAAACTGTAACACACTCATAACTGAACAGACGAGGAATGCTCGGCTAGGGGGACAAAGAGGCATCCAGCCCAACAGCCAGTGGAGGGGCACAGATGTCTCCGCGATAGGCGTTCCACGGACCCCACACCCCAGTCCATTTCCGCGGCTTGCCTCTCGCTACATACACCGTCTTTTCTCTAAACATGCACCAATCCATATTCTCCTTCCACACCGAGACCGTGGGCGGCCTCTGGGAACCCCATAACTGGGCGATGTTACGTTTGGCCACCATATTTCCCAAAGTCGCCCACCGCGTCTGTGCCACATTATAATCGTTTGGCTCCCACACGTTCAGCAGGCACCTCCTAGCTTCTGGAAGCAGCGCAACATGAGTGACCTCCTCCATTACCGCATGCACCCGACGCCAAAAGAGCGCCACCTCAGGGCATTCCCATATAATGTGAAGGAAAGTACCCAGCGAACCACAGCCACGCTTACAGATCCCATCCACGGAGAAACCCATGCGCATCAGGTGGGGACCAGTAACGTACACTCTATGGAGTATCTTTAGTTGTACGAACCGAAGGCGGGCCGGAATTGCCACCTCCCGCGGGGAGGCTATTACCGAGACCCAGTCCTCGTCATCTAATTCCAAACCGTCAGCCACCCAGATCTCCCTCAAGCGGGTCAACAGATCCGCCCGATCGTTGATAAGTTTTTTATAGATCAAGGAGATTGTGCTGTCAGGCACGTAGCCATCGAGCACCCTATCCTCCAGCGGGGAATTTTCTGGGATAGCGGTGGCATCAGGGAAAACCGAGCGCAACGCATGACGGACCTGGGCATATCGGAAATACTCTCTATCGTTTAGCTTATATTCCGCTTTCAACATTTCAAACGTTTTAAACTCCCCTTTCACCCAGAGGTCACTCACCTTACATATGCCAATCATATCCCATTTCTCAAACCCTTTGGTTTTCCACAAACAGCCCAGCCTATCCGAAGCATACAGTGGAGTCGCTCGAGTCAGGCGGCCCTTCCAACCCATCGCAGCATTAGCAGCATGCCACACACGTACCGCTATCTTTGTTGGGCCTGTCAACTGCACACCAGGAGACCTCGAATACAGTGCTCTATTATAATCCCCCCCAGGCAATAGCATTTTATCCATCTCGAACGCCGGGTTCAGGGCCGGCCCGTACATCCCGTGGTTCACCGCCGCCAATTGGGACGCCCAATAATATCGCTTGATATCGGGGAGTGCAATACCCCCGTCATACCAAGGGAGTGTCAATTTTGTGAGAGCGATTCGGGATCGCCCGTCCCAAACCAACCGCCTCTGCAAACTCTCAACCTCACGGAAATAGCGGGCCGGTATGACGTCGAGTGTATTTTGCAGTGCATACAGGAATCGTGGCAGCGACATCATTTTAAACAACGCCGCGCGTCCGAGCGGCGAAAGCGGAAGCTGTCGCCACCTCGAGACGTCGGCCCTCAGTCGTTGGAGTGGGGGGAGTAGGTTCCGTTCATAACGGGCCACAGGGTCCAAAGTTATGAACACTCCCAGGTATTTGAACCCTGACAGCGCAATCTGAATAGGGCAGCCACGCGGAAGGAGAGGAGCGTCCCCAGAGAGGACATAGACGCATGACTTGGCCCAGTTAATGACCAAGCCGGAGTTGCGACCAAATGAGTTGAGAACATCGACCAGTACTATCAAAGACTGCCGGGGAGATGTGAGGTACAGGAGAATGTCGTCCGCATAAAGAGAAATGCGGTCCTCAAATTCAGGCGTCCATCGAATGCCGTGCAATGAGGGCTCCCATCGTAACCAGGCAGCCAGAGGTTCCAAGGCAAGCGCAAAAAGGAGAGGTGACAGCGGGCAACCCTGCCGTGTGCCTCTTCCCAACCCGAAGGGAGCCGACACTCTGCCATTCACAACTACCTGGGCCAACGGTTCCTCATACAGCAACCTCACCCAACCGATAAACCCGGGGCCAAAACCAAATTTCGCAAGCGCCGCCCAAAGATATGGCCATTCTAGGGTATCGAACGCCATAGTGGCATCCAAGGACGCCAAAACGGCCGGTTCACGTATGTACTCCGCTCTGGCGAGCACTCCATGAAGACGCCTCAGGTTCAGGGCCGTATTACGGTGAGGAATGAAACCGGACTGATCCGGATGGATCAAGTCGCCGACGACCCCAACCAGACGGTTAGCTAAAACCTTAGCAAGAATTTTAGGCTCAGCATTTAATAAGGAGATGGGCCTGTAAGAAATACACCGATCCCGCGGCTTCCCCTCCTTGTGAATCACAACTATGGTAGCGAGACGCTGATCATAGGGGAGGGAGCCCACGTCACGTGCCTCAAGAAACATGTCGCGGAGATGAGGCGCCATCTTATCCGGGCGCAATTTATACAGTTCAATGGGAAGGCCATTGGGACCCATGGCTTTGCCGGAAGCGATCGAGCGAATGGCCAAAGCAATCTCGTCAGGTGACAACGTCGCATCCATCAGTGCCCTATCCAACACTATATCTCTCAGCAACAGATGAGAGTCATCCTCAAGACCATTCGAGACTGGAGAATAGACGTCATGGAAATAAGTCGCGAAACATTCAACAATTTCCACAGGGTCAGTCACACGCACGCCATCCGCTCTCTCAATAACCGGCACCACTCGACTCGCTCTCTCCTTCTTGTCCAACCATGCAATCAATTTACCAGCCTTGTCCCCCACATCGTATAGGCGCCCCTGTTGCTCTCTACTCATCACTTTGGCTGCGTCAGTAACCAACGCTCTATAGTCGAGCTGCTTAAGACTGAGAACATGCAACGCCTCTTTCGTAACACCCAGTTCCAGGTCCCCCTCCAACTTGGCTATGTCGTTTTCAAGGCGAACCACCTCTTCATTCTTGCTTTTCTTGGAGTGGGAAATGAGAGAAAGAGCCTGCCCACGGAGCACTGTTTTGAAGGCTTCCCATAACGAGACAGCAGAGGATACTGACCCCACGTTTTCAGTGAAATAGCGGTCAATAGACTTGACCAGGTCCGCCCGGATTTTAGGATCACGCAGGTACCAGGGGTTTATCGGTGCCACCCTTCCTTCAGCCCCGTGTGTGACCTCAAGGTGCAACAGTAGTGGGGAGTGATCGGAAATACCCCGGGCCAGATGTCTTACTTCTCTAATCATCCCAGCTTGGGCCGCCGGCATAAGGACATAATCAAGTCTCGACAAACTCCCATGGGCTCCTGAGTGAAAGGTGTATTGCGCCTGCCCCGGGTGCATTAGTCTCCAGCAGTCTATCAGTCCGAGGGTATCTATAAATTCACTCAGCCAGGCCTGTGCCCCCGGGAGATCCCTGGGAGGTTGACGATCCGCCCCGCCAGATACGACAGAGTTAAAATCGCCCCCCACCACCAGAACCCCCCCCCCCCCGGGAGTCCCAGGACCATGCGACCCAAATCAGCGAAAGTTACGGTCTGTAATCCTGGCGGGACATAGACAGAAACAAGCGAGATGGTTCTGCCCTCCCATTGGCCTACAAGTGCAGCATACCGCCCCCTATCATCAAGGATCACATCGTCCACCTCCAACGGGAGAGAGGCTCTGATCAGGATGCCCGCCCCGCGTGAGCCAGAAGTGAAACCAGAGTGCGCAACAAGACGATATCCCCTCCTATTCATAGCATGGCAAGAATTCCCAATTAGATGCGTTTCCTGCAGAAAGACAATATCTGGTGACAGTCGTTTCAAAAACTGCAGCACTACTCCGCGTTTAATCCTATCTCCCAAGCCATTCACATTCCACAAGAGTACCCTCAATCCCCTACCCCCCATCCCATCCCAGCGCACAATCCCCCCCAGAGAACACGATCCCGACCACCAATAGTATAGCGTGAAGTTGCCTTGTAGAACATTCAAACATTCCCCAACTCCCCCCCTCCCCCCCCACCTTCCCGTTACAACTCCCCCCACCCTGCACCCCTGCGTGAGCCCATGTAGCCCCCCCAACTTGCAGTGTGCCTGTCGCCCTAACATGAACTACACTACAAAAAGAGACCCCAAAGGAGGAAGGAGCCCCACTGAGCACCCCACAACCCCCGGGCATTGAATAGAAACACCAAACCAAAATATGGAAGTGTCATCACAGTAGTCAGTCACCGGGAACCAAAAGTCTAATCCTGTCCATCCAAGCCTGCTCCGTTCCCTTCGGCCTGTCCCTCTCGACGTCGGTGCTGAGGCAGGGTATCAAGCCAATCTCCAGCCTCCTCCGGCCGATCAAAGAAGTGCGTCCGATCCTCAAACTCAACACGCAACCTGGCCGGAAAGAGCATCGCATATTTCAGGTCCATGTCTCTCAGCCGCCGTTTAACGCCCATGAACTCCTGTCGCTGCTTTTGGACCAATTGTGTAAAGTCCGGGTAGAAGCTGATATGAGTGTTCTCGAACTTCGTCGGCCCACTCACCCTCGAGGCCTGCAATATAGCATCCCTGTCCCTGAAATGGAAAATTCTGGCGATGATGGGCCGTGGGGGAGCGCCCGGTTTGGGCTTACCACCCGGAACTCCATGGGCCCGCTCAACTGCAAAGAATTTACTCAAGCCTTTGGGTGCGAGATGGTTGATCACAAGGTCTTCCACGAAGAGGTCAGCCGCAGGGGCCTCCGCTTTCTCCGGTACCCCGATTATGCGCACATTATTCCGCCGAGCCCTACTTTCAAAATCCTCCAGTCGACGGACAGACAAAGCGGTGGACGCCCGCAGATTACGGACCTCCGCTTGCAGGTCAGAAACGTCTGTTACCAGACTCGACGTCGTCAGGCCCAAGGATTTGACCTTTTCATTTGTTTGTGAAAGGTCCGCTCTGACTAGTTTAACGTCGATCAAGACCGCGTCCAATTTATGGGCTAATGTGTCGAATTGCTGACCGACCGCCACTTTCATCTCATCGATGGCACCCATGACGTCCTGCAATGTTAACTCCGTCGATGATCCCGGGCCATCCTTGCGTCTCTCCGGTGACTTATGAGGGCCACCAGGGGAACCTCTCGACTGGGTATAGCGGTCCATGCTGTTAGCTTGAGTATGAGCTCCCCGCCTAGTCGTCTTGGATTTTTGCTTATCCCCGTCCAGTCTAGCCGCCATTGTCAGATGGTCGCCAAGGGTGTCGGCCACCAACACGATGAGCAATCCCCAGAGAGCCAATCTAGGGAGCCTCGGTGATCCCGAAAGGTAGCCCAGGCTAGTGTCCAAGAGCAGGCAGGATACTCAGTCGTCCCACTATAAATCTGTGCTGACAATCCAGGGCCCCTCAGTTTCAGCGAGGAGACCCGAAACCGAAAGTGAAAGTAGGGGGTGCGCACCGGTCCAAGTCCCGCATGCCGTTGTTGTTCACTTTCTGCCCGGGCACCATGCCAACTCGAGTCCGGGGCAAGGTCCAGAGTAGGCCGCCAACTTGGAATCGATGCTATTCCGGTTCCCGATGTCCGATTCAAATTTGGACAACAAGTATCACCTCCGCGTAGGTTCACCCGTAGAAGCCCGTCGATGGAATCAGGATAAATTCAGGATAGACGTGGGAAGTTGTGGAGGCCCGCGGGAGCCCTGTGCCTACGCGTCCATCTTGGTTGCGCGCTAGGCTCCTCCTCTGTCATTGGTTTTTTGAAGTCTTTTTTGAAAAGGGCAATTCATTTATAAAGATACCGAATAGATCAGATATAGGTTTGTATAAACATTCTACATTACATCGGAATTTTATGTCAAGAACTGACTTTAAACATGGCAAATCAAATGTCTTCTTGGTCTTTATTACTGATTATTACACGAGTTTTAGAAATGTGATGTTCCTTGTCTTGCGTTCTACCTTTAAAATAATATTTGAGAGGAGTTATTTTATGTCTTATGAACCTAACATTCACTCACCTTTACACCAAGCCAAACACGAACACAAATTATTGCCCATGCTGGACCCCAAATTATTAACTTGGGGGCATATCAACAAGGGCTTTATCTCTGCTTTTTTGGCTTTAAAAGCCAAAAAAGGAGAGATAAAACTAGCGCCCTATCAACAACAGGGTGCTAACATGCAAATTTGCATGTTATCACCCTTTTACTCTACGCTTCCCCTTGCATCTCTAATGAGATGCAAAGGGGGCGTTCCAGAGTAAAATAAAAGGAGAACTGTCGCTAAGCGACATTTCTCCTATTATCAAGAATGTTGCTAACCCTGTTAGAGACAAAAAAAGCAGCGCTAACCGCGGTTAACGCTGCTTTTTTACATCTGGTATTTTTCTGACTTAGCCATGATATCCTATGTCTTATGAACCGAACATTCACTCACCTTTACACCAAGCCAAACACGAACACAAATTATTGCCCATGCTGGACCCCAAATTATTAACTTGGGGGCATATCAACAAGGGCTTTATCTCTGCTTTTTTGGCTTTAAAAGCCAAAAAAGGAGAGATAAAACTAGCGCCCTATCAACAACAGGGTGCTAACATGCAAATTTGCATGTTATCACCCTTTTACTCTACGCTTCCCCTTGCATCTCTAATGAGATGCAAAGGGGGCGTTCCAGAGTAAAATAAAAGGAGAACTGTCGCTAAGCGACATTTCTCCTATTATCAAGAATGTTGCTAACCCTGTTAGAGACAAAAAAAGCAGCGCTAACCGCGGTTAACGCTGCTTTTTTACATCTGGTATTTTTCTGACTTAGCCATGATATCCTATGGAAGGAGGATATCATGGCTAAGTTTGCCTGTCCCTATCAACAAGGTAACGTGAGATTATCGCTGGGTTTCCAGCGATAATCTCACGTTAGCCTGTTAGCGTGAGGATTTTTATCGCTATTGAGATAAGCGTTGCTAATAGCACGCTATCTCAGCGATAAAAATTCACGCTAGCCGGCGATAATTATCCTAGCGCTAAGTGCGCTTAGAGATAATTATCGCCGGTTGTTGTTGATATGCCCCCAAGATAGGAAACAGATTACGCCAGAACAATGTTTGCAAATCATCAATGTAATCAAAAGCTCCAGGCATGTCAGATTTGCTGTGAGTTATAGGGGTGATCACAGAATTTCTGTTCTTTCACAACATGGATAATGAGCCTGTTAGGCACACATTGTCCTTTTGTTTATATCTCGGGTATAAAATCCCTTCTGCAAGATTAACTGATCCAAGTCTGCGCCTTTCATAATCCATTTAATGTATTTGTTAGTTTGTATTGATTTATGTATTTATGTTTATGATTCTGCTTAGACGTTTATAGAGTTCTGCTTGTTCCCTTTTAGTTACTAAATAATATGAAGATTTGCAAGAAAGTGACCATGAGAATAGACTCCAGGGTTGGGAAGAATGTTTCCCCCATCTTCCATTGTTCAATGACAACCCCTGAATCAATGAGCATCTATGGGGAGACAGTCCTAACATCATGCTTTTAGAGTTTCTCCTGATGTACAAGTAGTCTGTTTCTTTCCTCAGGCCGGGCTTCCGAACATTTCACTTTTGGTACCATAGATTCTCCATGTTTGATTCAAAGGGTTGTATGACAGGCCGTATGTGGATTTAGCGAGTTATGTAATTTGATTCACATTCTTTTAAAACTCCGTTTTTTTAGCATTGACCAACACAGCCTAAAATGGCAAAGAGGGAGAGTTTGCAAACACAGAATTTAATGGAAAATGTTTTACGTGCCTTTCTAAATGCAAAATGGGATTGATCATCTGTAGTTGAAATGCTCGATTATTCCGTAGTCTAAAACACATCAGTTTGGCTCCACTGCGTAGTTAGTGTGGGGTTACAGGTTTTTATGGCTGTTGAGGTATTCACGTTATACCACAGTGCTCAGGATGTAACTGGCCTGGAAATTATGCTCATGCATACAGCAAAAACTAGAGAACAAATTTATGCCAAACGTGGCATGAAAATAGAATTTAACTAAGAAAGTGTACTTTCACTGGGTTGGTGTAAATCCATTTATCATTTTTTGAGATAGAAGCACTTAGAAATGTTGTTTGGTGGGATTGAAAGGTCAGACACTTTTGTAAAGCTCTGTCATGTACTAAAACGTATTTTCGAGGTGCGGAAACAAATTCCACCGCCATGCTGAGATACTAGACTTGCTAGACTGTAGCAAATCACTTGGGGAGGGGGGATTGGGCGGGGGGGGGGGGTGGCTTAGGCACCCAGCCATGCGCAAAATGATATAAAAAAAGTTTTTAAAATGTTGTGATAAAATGTTGATTTTACTGAAACACATAATCTTGTGGCCTCCATTTTGTGAGCAGCAAAAATAACATAATTTTGTGCTGATAATCATGACTTTCCTTAAAAACATTAAAAAGGAAAAGCTAATTTTCCCATTAAAGGCAGAAAAAAATGAATTGCTCACAGCCAAGGGGTAAGCTTCCCAGTTGGCAACAAACAGCAGATTCAGGCCCAGCGTTGGTTTGGCACCTTACAATAGGTTGGTCACAAAGCTTAGTGGTTGGCCAGGTCCTGTGGCCAACCAAAACTGTGCCCAACTGAAGGCCATGTACAGCAAAGATTGCATGCTCATGGTGGGTTTCTGTCTATCTATCTATCTATCTATCTATCTATCTATCTATCTATCTATCTATCTATCTATCTATCTATCTATCTATCTATCTATCTATCTATCTATCTATCTATCTATCTATCTATCTATCTATCTATCTATCTATCTATCTATCTATCTATCTATCTATCTATCTATCTATCTATCTATCTATCTATCTATCTCTATCTCTCTCCCTCCATCTTACCACTTCCTCCTTCGCTGTGTCCGGCCTACTCACAATCCTATAAAGGCAATGAAAGAAACACTGTCTAAAATGCAGGTTCAATTTTGGGCACTATTACTCCCAAGCTCGGTAATAAATTACTATCTGGCTACCAGTGCCATTCTCACACTGAAGGGAATACAGAAATACTCAATCAGACTCTGGAACAATACCCTTAAAGCTTTATTGCACACCATCCTGACCAATGAATTTAGTAGATTCCACAATGTAATTTTAAGACAATATTACTTTACACAGCTCCCCTGGCTACTACACGGTTCCTATTCCCTTGGTTCCTTGGTTTCCATCTTCACAATTGTCCTTTAGTAGTTTCACCTTCCTCAGTCAGGCATATGCTATGTACAGAAATTTGCTG
The DNA here is from genome assembly GCF_964204655.1 of Triturus cristatus. NCBI lineage: Eukaryota > Metazoa > Chordata > Amphibia > Caudata > Salamandridae > Triturus > Triturus cristatus. The sequence goes on along the minus strand of NC_140582.1, from coordinate 574,491,089 downwards.
TTACCCATTCATTGCTTGAGAAAGCCAAATATTATACCCTTGTAGATTGATATTGTACTCTTGGTCAAAGCTTTTAAAGTTGGAGATTCAATATAGCTTCTGCTGACTACCTCTCCATCCACTGGAGCCATCCTAAATTTGTTGCTATACATGTGGGTCCTTTCCAAATCCTAAGAAGGATTAGAGCGGATGCTGTCAAATTAGTCATCATATGTAATTGAAAAATCAATCGCTTGTTACACATGTCATGCTTCAAGAAAGCAGTGACACAGACACCTGTGTCCCCCCCCCAGCCCCCCATGGCAATTGATGCTTCCCTGGAATATGATGTTAAGACAGTCCTGATTCTAGGTTTAATTGAGGGAAGCAGCATTATTTGATAGAGTGAAAAGCTTGTGATGTGTCCAACCAAGAATAAGAACTGCCATAATTTGTTCAAACTCTGCATTTGGTCCCAACCTTTCATAGTTTGTTTCCATTAAAATGTAAGCTATCCCACAGGACTGTACATGCAACTGCCTACCATGGTTGCACTAGAGAAAGTCAAGCCATAACACATAACTGTGCCGCAGTGAATGTGCTATTATGCTCATGCCTGTGTTTCATCAAGTGATCATGTAGGGTCATCTGCCTAAACATAGGAGACTTAAGGCAATATTTAATGACTTCACATACCAGACCAAGGAAATCCATGTATGTCCCTTCTGTACTGACTAGATTCCCATTCTCTGGCGTGCACAAACATCCACAAAGCAACAAATGGATTCTTGGATGTCCCTCAACAATAATACATGTATGTGTATGTACAGGTAAAGTGATCCCTTGGATTCTTCTATGACCAGCGGATGCTTGCACACTTATGGAAGGCAATCGTGCAAAGGAGATGAAACATGTGAGAGCATCATTTCCTCAAGTAGTCTCAGAGTACCACCACTAGCATGCCACACATGCATGGAGGGATCATCCAGGATTTTGCTAGTCACAGGAAGAATACACATTGGATCACTTAAGCACAGAACTGGTGGGAATCATGAGTGGCTACCCGCTGAGGTGATATCCGACAAGAGTTTTCTGAAAATGTCATGCCTGCCTTAGCTACCGATTTGTAAATTGCAACCATTTGGCACCGGCAGGACCTTGACAGACTAAGTCAAATGTCTCGCTCATCCGTGGTCTAAGAAATGTATTATTTTTAGTATACTGATGCCATTTTACTCATTGTTGCTAGTATTTAATTCAATTTACATTTTGAAGTCATTTGTGCCCTCTTAATTTTGCTATTTTAAAACTCATTTTTGGATATTTAAGAGTTTTTTCCATTTTGCGTTCGAATGTGTGGTCCTCTGTTTGACCCTCTATCTCTTTTGAAAGGAAGCCCTGTGTTCTATCTTCCACCAACATAGTGATCATTGCTGACTGAAAGAAGCTGTTGTTCACTGGTATGCGTCACTGCTTAAGAATGACCTACTCCATCAGCATGTAATGCACCATCATTCTGTTGGAATCCTTTTTGTCATTATGTATTATGAAGCAGTGGCACGCCACCAGCGTCCAGAGTGTCACTCATAGGAGAAAAAACACCTTTTGATTTATTTTGATAGGGTCGAAAGTCCGGGTTCCCCATGCTACTAAATTTATAATCTTCTGATTTGCCCAGTATGCTTTTTGACCAGGAGACTCATATCCTGAGACCTCTCATAGGTGTTCCATGTAGTACGTGAAAGTCTCAACAGCAGAGTACTTGAATTTACAGCAGAGGAGGTGCACTGCAGGTGCTTGCTTTCTAAGGTGAATGATGATTGCCCCTAAGTTCAGGTCGTGAGACGAGTAATGCTTTATGGTTCGTTTTCATATAGTACTGTCGTACGGGTGTTTTTCTGTTCCCCATTTGGGGAAGATGACTTCTGGCCCTCGAAATAATTCCTTACATTCTCCTCATTGTGGCCTCCTTATACCAGCCTTTTCCGCTGTAATACTCTGTTTGTACATGTGAACTTCATGGCAATGTATAAGGCTGCTGTTGCAGCTCTGTGGGGCTTGTGCTACTTCGAATGGAAATATCTGTATATCTGACAACTGTTCGGCCATCGCTGCCTTCCCTGTCCCACCTGAGCTCCCCAGGGCTGTGCAGCTCTCTCCATATCTAAGTGATTGTAGTCAGGCTGTCCGTCTGGTGCTGATTCACAGTAGCGGCTGCTACCGGATGGGGGTGGGGAGGCCGGATTGGGGTGTGGGGGTGTGGGCAGAGGAATACATAATAAAAACACTAACCCTCAACGGACGGCCGCCGCCTCTCCTCCATCCCCCGTCCTCGTCCTCCTCATTTTCGTGTTCCGGCTGGCATCAGGAAGCACCTGGGACAGACAGGCTCCCCTCAGCCAATCCCAATGCTGCAATACAGCGTTGTGATTGGTCTGTGCACCGTGGATCAGTACTCAGACTTGGACAGGGAGCCTGTGCATGTTTCTGACCAGGCTGTGTAATGCAGCATGGTAGGAACATGCAAAGTGCACATGAACTATTTGGTCGGTCCAAGAGAGCTGTCCAAACAGTTAATGCAGATTTAGGGTATGTGTAAACCACTCCTCCCCTGCTCTGGCCAGCACTGCCCGCTACTGACTGCAATAGGGAAAATAAAATGCCAATATTTATTTTTCCTTTTGAGCAGTGGGGCGACGCTCCTCTGCCTTAGAGGAGGAGCTGCCACTGCTGATCACATCACATAAAAATACAACGTATATGGTAGCATCAGAGCAGACGATCATGATGCAAACTCTTAAAACGTATTGGCACTGAGGGGTCTATTTACTAAGTTTTAGCACTATGTTTGCATCCCAAATGTGACACAAAACTACGCAAAATCTTTTTTTACTAATTTACTTTCCAGCACTAAAATTGTTTAGCACTGAAAATTCACTCGAAAGTAGCACAAAGCAACGCATAGCACTTCTTTGCATTACTTAGTGCCAAGGGGCGTACAATGGGTAGTTGCCATGCAAACACCCAAGGTTTCTGACGATATGCTCCATTTACTTAAAAATGCAGACAAGGTTTTGTGTCAGATAATTTAGATAGGTGCTATCACGTAAAATGCTTTTATTTCGCCTTTCTTTTCTGACTGTGCAGCACCCATAGAAAGTGCGAACAGGGTTTAAGTTAGTCTAAGCATAGTATTATGTATTGGAAGGTATGCTTCCAGTTCAAAATCTATCCTACACTCACGTAGACACCTTTGCACTATGGTGCAAAGGTGTGCTTGGAGTACACAGCAGCACATTTTTGCGCCGGCACTAAGGAAAAGGGTGGAGAGTGCCATATTTCTATAAATATGGTATTCTCCTGCTCTCTCCTTCTCACACAGTGCAGCGCAGCGCAGCTGTTTGCTCTGTTGCACTGTGCTGCATGAGAAATAGTAAATCTGGGCACGAGTGTACACAAACAAGGTGCAAATTCTTTTAAGACCATTAGGAATCTCGCAAAGGCATATGCTACATCCAAGGATTGCATTTGAAAGTAAGCCTGGGCAAAGCACTACCCTACGCTCGCGTAGTTTGCGAAGTTCGCGCTACTTCGCACTACGCGAACTGCACATAGCACAGTGCGAACACGCGTAGCGTAGTGTTGCGTAGTGCTGCGGTCATTTTTTGCTTGCTCGCGGTCCTCAATGTCAAGTTGGCGACCGCGAGCAAGCAAAATGACATCCCGGCGAGACTTTTTCCTTGTTCGCGATCAGCAGCATCAAGTTGGCGATCGCGAGCATGGAAAATAAACCTCCCGGTGAGATTCCCAACGTGAGGAGGTCAGGTTTCTCATTGCGAGGGGTCGCGTATGCTCGCGACCGCTCGCGATGAGAAACTACCAGTTCGCGTTGAGAAAGCTGCCGCTCGAGTAAAAATCTACTCGAGCAGCAGAAAACTACCGCTCGCACTGTGCAAGATGCCATTTTCAATGATTGCACAGTGCCGGTTGCTTGTCTGCACTGTGCAATCATTGAAAACAACATCTTGCACAGTGCGAACATGTTACTACGCAGTTCGCGAAGTGCTACGCGTAGCTCGCGTAGTGCGAACTTCACTTTGCGTAGCTTCGCGAAGTGCTACTTCGCGAACTACGCCCACCCTTATTTCAAATAAAAACCTCAATGTGGCCTCACTTGTGCTTATTTTGTACTTTAAACAGATTAGTATTAATAATTCCAGACGCGGCAATAACAAATAATGATAATCTAATAAAACATGTATTCTTGTGCAATACATGAGCAACCCACAACCGCACAACCCCTCGGCATTCTGAAAGAAATATATCCTTAAGGGCTGAGCAGCAAGGGGGTGAAGTCCAATCTAAATTAAAAAATTGCATTGTGCAAGCTCATGTAGATAGGGAATGTTAGAAATGGAGTCTTTAGTTGACAGTGGTTTGCACCTTGTCCAAGTAGGGACTCTTTCGTCTAGGCAGGATGAGTAAAGTTCATACTTAAGCTTGCCTGTGCTCATCCTCTGGTAGCTTGGAACAGAGCAGTCAGGTTAAACTACAGAGGCAATGTGTAAAGCATTTGTACCTAACCACATAGTAACGCAGTAAACACACTACAAAATGGACACCACACCAGTTTAGAAAAATATTTATCTAACCAAAACAAGAGCAAAACAACAAAAACCCAACATACATAACTTAAAATATCACTTTTAGAAAGATTTCTGTAAAAATGTAGCTTTTAGAAGACAATAGCTCCAACCGGGGCTATCTCAACATCGTGACAGGTACAAATCCAAAAAACAGCATGGACCATGAGGTGCGTGGGCCAGCCACAGAATCACACTGACCCCCCAGAGAAACAGTAACTTTGGCGATGCTACAAACAACAGCGTCGCACGCCGTCGGGGAGGTTATGTGGGGCCTTTGATGGGCAGGTATCGGTTCCTTACTACCACAGGGGAGGTGAGGCATCAGTTCCTTACTGCTACACAGGAGAGGTGTTGGTTCTTTACTGTGCAGGGGAGGTGACGCGGTAGCAGTGCTTTGTTTCCTTAGGATGGTGCAGCATCAGACAGTCACCAGTGTTGGTTATCGACTCCACGTTAGGGCAAAGAAGGTACTGCGCCGGTCGGCGTCGCAGCCTCGCAACCTCGGTGACGAAGTTGGAGTTGATGCAGGGGCGGCGTCGGCTGGCGTCAGGCCTGTGGTGTCATCGAAGTCAGTGGTGTGCTCACCCAGCAAGCGGTGACCATGGCGTCGGAGCAGGTAGCAGCGTTGGATACAGCGTTGGGAATCCTTTTCTTGAGGTTTGCAGCCCAGCACACACCTCCAGTGGCCCAGAATTGGAGTTGACACCACTTGGCAGGTCAGAACTCAGAGCAGTGGAGTTCAGGGATGCTGCATGTGAAATCTTTGAGGACCCTGAGTCTTCTAACAGGAGGCAAGCACACACAAGCCCTTGGTGAAACTTGGAAAAGCAGAGTATAAAGCAAAGTGCAGTCCTTTCACTGTCCACAGACAGAAGAGGTAACTGCAGGCCAACCCAGCAAAGCAACACACCGCAAAGGGGCAGTACTCCTCTTGACCACTCTTCAGCTCTTCTTCTTGGCAGAGTCCTCAGTTCCAGAAGTGTTCTAAAGTTTGAGGTTGCAGGTCCACTACTTATACCCCTTTTGGCCTTTGAAGTAGGGATACTTCAAAGGATTTTCTTTGTAGTGCACACGTTCCTGTCCTGCCAGGTCTTGGCTCCAGACACACTCCAAGGGGGTGGAGGCAGCATTGTGAGAGGTCAGGTACAGCCCTATTCAGGTTCAGGCCACAGCTCATTCCACCACTCTAGCTCAGGAAGGTCCATCAGCCTGGTGATGAGCCATCAGGATATGTAGGGCACACCTCTACTTGGTTTATGTAATTGTCTAGAGTGAATGCACAAACCAAGTTGTCAGTCTAAACCAGATGTTGATTCCACAGGCAGGCAGAGGCACAGGCTGGTAAAGCAGGAAAATGTCCACTTTCTAAAAGTGGCTTTTTCAAAAACAAAATACCTTTACTAAAAGGTGTGTTATCAAATTCTTTCCTCATAGAGCCCAAACTCCAAATCTCTAGGTGTTCCCCTTTGAAAGTTACACTTGTAAAATGTCACAATGCAGCACCAATCATATCCTACGGGAGAGCTAGTCCTTGCCATATTGAAAAATGAAATTGGCAGTATTTCACCATCAGAACATGTCAAACACACCAGTACATGTCCTGCCTTTCACATATACTGCAACCTGCCCCTGGGGCTACATTGGGTCTACCTTAGGGGTGCCTTACATGTAGTAAAAGGGAAGGCTAGGGCCTGGCAAGTGGGTGGACTTGCCAGTCAACATGGCAGTTTAAAACTGAACTCACCGACAAGGCCAGAAACAAGTTAACAGGGCTACTCATGTGGGTGGCACAACCAGTGCAGCAGGCCCAGTAGCATTTGATTTACAGGCACGAGGCACACACAGTGCATTTTACTAGGGACTTATCAGTAAATCAAATAGGCCAATCATGGTAAGAGGCAGCTGCACCAGAGTACACTCTTTCTATCCTTCTATCCTTTCTATCCTTTCTATCTTTCTATCACATCGCGGGCACAGTCGGGAACAACCTCCCTCTCCATCTCCACCTCTGCACTTCACCCACAATCAATCACTTCAGGAAGGGGCTCAGGATCTGGCTCTTTGACTGAGAACTACAGCACAGCACCTGGATACCCCCCAGGGTGTTAAGTCGCGCTATACAAATGCTATTCTGGTGGTTGTACAATTCCTTTTGTGGTGATCTCAGTGTTGGGTGAACACATTTCAGTCGAACCCAGCACATTGCCATATTGCTGTGGTTGACTCCCTGTTGGCCATCTTCAGCACTGTCACTTAGATCTGTCTATGAGCTCACACACCCATTACTGTTGTCAGCCTGACGTGTGTACTACAATATATTATCACTTCAATTGGTCTTACATTGTTCCCACTAGCCCATCATAACATCTCCATTAGTTTTACAGACTATAGAAATTAAGGTTTGCACCTGCTTACCATCATCTAGTTTCAATGAATACTTAGCAGCCGTAATGCTAGATTGCGAGATTGAATATCCTGATTTGCCCATGTTAATCCAATTATTTTTCATAAATTTAACAAGCTGATCAAATTTCAAATCAATATCTGTGATCCAATGATTAAAGACACAATGGATCTTACCGCTGTAATTTGTTTTCTCTTGCTCACATTTTATCCACATCCACACTGTAATTCTGACTCCTTCCATCCTAAAGCCACACAAGAACCAAGATAGTAACGGAAGATATGATTTAGAGTTCAGTGGACCGGTGAGTCCATCACAAACGTGACGAGTATCCTGTCTGCCGTATTACATGTGCCATTGGAGGTAATTCACTTGTAATACAGTGGGCGGGATATCCGTCACGTTGTGTAACCCATCTGTCAAAACTCTAAATTAGGCCCAAAATCTTTACCTCAAAAACCAAAAAGGAGATCCAGCAATAGTTGAATGTGGAGGGAAATAAAAGCTTCAAATTGTCTTTCTAATTAACTTCTCAGCATCACCACCTGTTGAGAGAGCCATTTGAATATTTGCTTTGGCAAGTGCATTTGCTCTTTCAACATGCCCATATGAATGAGAGTTTTATAACACAGCAATGTGATGTTTATTACTCTAAAGTCATATTCAAATATATTGAACAAACATGTCAATAATACCATTCTGAATGTCAACTTGAACTTTATCTTCACTTAGATCTTTAAATCACCTTCCAGCAATCTTTTGTACAGCCAAATACACACCACGAAACCTTACAATCTCTTCACCACAGCATCCTTCTTATCAACCGTCTCTCATTTATTAACAATAAGGACACATCTATTTCTTTTCACATTATTAATCATGGAAAACACACGTCTCATCTTCACAGTACCCAAGATTATCACAGTTTTAGACAGGTATTCTTGAAAGAAAATTAGCACATGCATTATTATTGGCAGATATTTATTGGGTTTTAAAATTATACTGTTGCAACCTTGCTAATAGATGAGCCAAAGATTAAATGACCTTGTCCATTTGTGTTTCTCACATCAATTTCATTGATGGCTCATGACAAGAATCTAAGGGGCAGATTTATGTTGGACTTGCGCCACTTTTACCCCGCCGTTGCGTCACTTTTGTGACGCAGCGGCGGCGTAAACCCTAAGCCACGTTGCGCCCTATTTACATCGTGACAGATCTATGGAGATGCGTCACGGTGTAAAGCCCTGCGCCACATGAAACCTCCGTCAGGTTTCATGTGGGCGTCTCTACGCAGGGGGGGGGGCGTTCCGTTGCAGGAACGCCCCTGAAACGTGATTCAGTGAAATCTACAAGATTTCACTGAGTCACTTTTCCAACGCTGATGCGTCAAATCCCTGCGGTTGCTTGAAGCAGGCGTAAGGCTTGACGCACCACGTTACAGATAGGGCAAGTTGGAGAGTGCTGGAGTTGCGTACCGCACGCAACACTACTTCAGCACTGCGCCAACTTTACGCCCCAGATTCGACACGCATCTGTTTATTCCTGCGCCATGATGCGCCACATTGTAAATGCGGCGCATCATGGGTGGCGCAAGGGTAAACTTGAGTGCCACATCTTTCCTGGCGCATCCCTGATGATTTGCAGAGATGCGCCAGGCAACATAAATCTGCCCCTAAGTACCCTGAAGAAAGATTTCAAAATGGTCAACAGCCCAAGAACATACAATGGTCTCATTCTCCATAGTGCTATAATATTCTTCACCTCCTAAAACGAGTGTGACCCCAGAGCAATAGTGTTCACATTAATACCTACAACTTGGCTTACGACAGCACCTAAACAAATTGAAGTAACATGAACTGTGACTGTGCATTGCACTCCAGCTAAACATCAGCTAAGCCTATATAAACCTTTACAACCTTGCAGAAAGTACTATTTTTCTGTTTTCTCCATTCAAAACAGTTATTCTTCTGTAACAATTTCTTCAATGGTTCACAAAGTATAATAAAACCTCTAAAACAACATGAGTAAAAGCCTGCAAATGAACTTAGTTATTTTTTATTTGCTGGGTACCTTGCATTGGTGTTTGCAGTGAGTAAAACGTGTAAATTCAGTATAATTCTCTCAGCAATTATAACATGACCCAATATTCTGCTTTATCTGATAAAAACTTGCATTTGTCTCATCTGACTGTCGTGCCTCTACCTTTAACATCAGCAACAACCAACTCTTCAATTCATATCTAATACTCAATGGCACATTGCAAACTTCATGACAGGCTGGTACTGCATTTTATTTTAGACTTAATTTGTGTGAAAACCTTTATATATATCACAATAATTGTGAAAATAATCCAGTTGAGAAGAGATAGTCTCCCCCAGAGTATATTTAGTTAATGCCACAGAAATAATGAAAATAATCAGCACCAGGGTGGAGAACTACAATTAATTTGAAATGATCCCTCCAGCCACGTATGTTTTTTACACCAGGGTAGAGGGAGCATACTGCCTCTCATCACAGCACAGTTTACCCCATTGCTTTCTGGTAAATGCAGTACGCTTACTTCAAATTTGCTGTCGTTTTTCACCATAGTTGATGGAGATAGTGATGTTATCTCTAGACACATATTTCTGGGTCCAGCCCTCCATCGGTAGAGAGCACAAGTAGAAGGGAGAGCAGAAAAAAGTGATCTGGAGTTGCTTAAATGCTGCCCAAGTCTTCACAGGTCACAGTATGACTCCACAAGCATGCTGGTTGTAATATAAAATACTTACCCAATATGCCAACGATACCATACTACTCAGCCACACAGCAATAAGAATACCATGGTTAATAGAGTCCTTTCATAATTATGCAACAGCAAAATGCTTAAAGATGAACATAAAGAACTCCAAAATGATGTAAATAGTCAGACTTAGACCAAGACCCCAAAAATTGAAAGTATGTGGAATGCCGATAGAATCAGTCAGGTCCTATAAATACCTAGGCATCACATTTGATGAAAGAGTGTAATTTAAGGGCCATTTTAACAACTTAAAGGCTAAAACTGATTCACTTATTTTGGGTTTTAGATCCCTGCCTGACAAGCTGTATGAGCATTTTGTACAACTTATGAAGGCTATGCTGGTTCCTTCCCCGGCCTACAGATCGCTAATCTTTTGAGGTCTTGATGCCAAATTACTGAACCATTCTAAAAAGTTTACATATCCTGTTTTTATCCAAAACTAGCTCCTTATCTAATTTGTGTTGGCAAGAACTTACAAATCATGATTTTACAAATGTTTGTAAATCCTATTTATCAGAGTGACTTCATACCTTCAATTTCCAGCCTTTTGGACTTTCAGAAGCAAAGACTCTTTTAAGATTCTTTTAAATTAAGCTACAAATATATTTTTCTTTTCAAATGGATAAAGGTAGCTTAGCTGCAAAAAAGCATGCTTGGACTGTTTTTAACTTATTCGAAAAGCTTGAGGTTCAGCCTTTTTTGCGGGCACATCTCCAACCATTTACGAGGGATTTATTTATTAAGTTAAGACTTGGCAGGTATTCAACTAAGAATGGCACCCCATGATTGGTACAACAATGACACACAAACTGTTGAAGACTCTGAGGCATTACAAAACAATACTTTATTGCACATAGTCTTTGTTTGCCCTTGTCTACTTCAAGCACATCAAACTTTATTGAAACCATTGTGTCTTTCATCTGGTGTGCAAACATGCTGTCAAGCCATTATACTTTGCTTATCTGGTAAATCGATCCATCCGATTTGTCAATTTACCAAGTTCTTGCTTTTGGTGGATAATATGTTGAAATCAGTCTCAAAACCTTTATAAACTGCAATGGAGTTGAAGTATATCACTTTTGTATTACTCATATTGTAACAAAATGTATTAGTTTTATTCAGAACGCCATGACAAATATTTGAACAAACCCGTAATTACTAAATCTATAACAAATAGTGGCGTTATTGAGTTGAAAAAGCAAATTTGATAAATGGTAAGATATTTTAGTAATGTTTTCATTTGTAACAAATAGCATAGGTATTGAATGGAACAAGCAAAATCAACGCATTGTCTAATATTTTAGTATGGTTTATAATCATTGAAGCACTTTAGCGTTACTTTGCACCAATTTTGCATAACGATAGATATTGTTTTAGTATGGATTGTAATGATTGAAGCACTTTAGCATTACCTTGTATCGACCTTTGCACAATGATAGATAATGTTTTTAGTGATTTTTATAAAAAATAAATGTTTTTAGCCAATTACTATATTTTAAATTTGATCACGACCAATGCATTGATCTGTATATGCTATATTAATTTTCTTACTTATATTCTAATTAATTTTTTTAGTCAGTTAATACAATTTAAAGTCATACTTTACATATTGCCTCTAAAGTTAAGCCTGACTGTTTTGTGCCAATGTACCGGATGGTGAGCACAGGTTCATTTAGGGTGTACTTGTTCCTCACCCTGACAAGGAGTGTGTTTAGCTCAGACCTCAGTTAACCAGGAACTCAATTTCTAACAGCAGGTGTGAAAACGTGGGTTATCAGTCGGGGCGAATAGTAGTCCACTTTTGTAAATGACTGTCTCTTGCATGATGTAGCCCCAGATGTTTGCCTTGACTGTTTTGATGGCTGTAGAACTGTGCACTTTACACCTGCTAAGCAGTAATAAAGGGCCTGTGCTCCCCCTTTTAACATGATGAAATTGGCATGTCCCTAATTGCAATATTCAACATATCTATAAATCCCTGTATTTTGAGACAAAGTATGCCCAGGGCCTGTAAGTTAAATGTCACAGGTGGGCCACAACACAAATTGTGCCCCCCTACACTGAACATGTAAGAATGACTTCAGGCCTGCCATCTACAACCTGGCTGTGCAGGTCTAGACTACAAATTCAGCCAGTCAAAATAACATTTTTTAACAGGCCTAAACCTTTTATTTAAGTGTTATTAAGCCACCCCTGAGTAGGCCTTACTGCTCATAAGGCAGGGTGCAAGGTATTTAAAAGTAGAACATATGAAAGACTAATGCTATTTTTGTTCTTACAGTGAAAAGGCCCTCACAGCTATTTTTTGTGTAGCAGGTTTGGCTGTTTTATAGGAAAGCACTGGGACCTGATATTAAGTGTAAAATGTTTATCTCAAGCTAGGAAACAACTATAATCTTTATTTTTCACTTGCCCTTTCTCGTCTATTTTGAAGAGAGAAATGACCCCGGTTAGAATTCATGCTCCATTATTGTCGTATACCATTGTTGGTGTGTAATGATATTAATAACACTGTTCAAAAGACACAAACAATTTTACAAGTAATCTTTATTATTGGATGTTTCCTAAAACATTACAGGGCTTTTCCTTCTCCACACATGCAAATAGATAACTAGAGTTGTATATACTGATGAGGGAAAATCCAAAGACCTCAAACTAGAATTATGTCCTTTATGTTACAGGTCTCCTTCCCAACTCTTCCCAACTGTTCCTTTCCCCCAACCCTTTTCCCTTTATGAGGCCACTCTGATATTCTGAGAGCTACTTAGTAAACAGAGTCAGTGGTGCCTGAAAGTGGGTCATTTTGTCACCTGACCAATCCTGAGGCATTGTGGACCTGACAGATCACTTGTGTAACTTATACTTGCAGCAGTAAACCCAAAGATTTGTGCATGTGACATGGGGGTCAGTGATCTGTGCAGTTTTGGTGGGTGGGTGGGTTAGTGATCTGCCAGTGAGCACTGTATTCTTCTCTATCTGAAGTCCAGGGTCAAAGGCCTTTTTACACGTACCCTCTGAACAGGCTACTCAATGGATCTCCTCAATAAGGATCACTTTGTACCCATGAAAACTGGTCTATGCCCAACTAACTGCAGGGACCTGCATGGAATTAGATTGACTTGAAGACTCTGTCCAGAAACTAAAGAACCGCTGCTCAAGACGAAGTAACAACATCATCTGGGCTAAGGAAGTGCTAAATTGCCTTTATATATCTAGAGGACAAGCCTGCCTGTATTCCTGATCCATTCTCTGCCTCAATGGTGACTACATTCCTTCTGACTGAATGAGAGTGAACTGATCTACACACCATTTGAACCATTTTCTATTTCAAAAGGTTCCAGAGATTTAATTATTTCATACTGTTGTCAAACGTAATCCTGAATTGAGCAGCTCCCACAAACCAGCTGCTCAGCGACCAAAGTAGTGCCCCTATTCTTGTTGGATCTCCTGCCATTGCAAAATCTTGACCATGACTTGTATAGCCTGAAGTATAGGTACCTGATGTTTACGGTTTAAATATAATGCACCATTGGCACATGATTGTGGAAGTTGCCTCAGAATATTTCATTAACCCGAATTGATTGTTTGAGGACAAGTTGGGACATTAGTTGATCCCTGATCTCAGATTAACTGAATACTATGTATAAAGGGACACTAATGACTGGAAACTGAGTCACAAGGACATCATATAGTCTTCCGCCATACTTTTGTTAGGCCGGATCCTGAGAGGTGACTTTTTGAAATCTACATTTTAGGGTGCGTGGAGTCATAGACTCTCACCATATTTTCGGTTGCCATATTTTATTCAATCCCCTGATAATAGAATGTTGCCAAGAGGACACATCTGGGTCCAGGGTCATGCATCTGTATCTGCTCAGGAAATGTTCGATCCATTAGCAGGAGATTACACCTTCTAAATATAACAGACCAGAGTGATCCTGGAGACCTTCTGTAGACCCAAACCAAGTCCCAAACAGTACCATTGATTATAAGGCAAATGTAAACGAAAATCAAGTGCCTCGTAGTAAGGACTTCTAAAAAGGATACAGATCATATCTCGGAGCGGCCACCTTCTGATTTCTGCTATAGAAGTTAGTAGTAACTGTTTGTAATAACTGATCTATTCACTTAACCTTTAGCTCACAGCATGTATATTGGTGTTATTGAGTGTTATTTACTGTGTTATCCAAAAAATTGAGTTTGTATCCCCTCTATTTGCATCATTTCACCCTGGTTGCTCAACTGTGAGAACCATGGGCCTAAAGGGAGTGAACTGACTAATCGATGCGGTTGCACTAATACTGTGCCTCTGGAACACTAATGGTAATGGTATTGCCCACACAGGATACTGGCCATTACACAGTAAGTACATTAGGAAATCTGAAAATGACGTCACAAAGCCATAGTAACAACAATAGAGTGTGGCTGTCGGCCTGCCTGGGTGGCACAAGTAACATTGCTCTTATCTAAGCAACAGCATCCAAAGCAGTATTTCAGTTTTTTTTGTTGCTGTTCCTCTGTTTAGAGGCTTACTGCTGTCACAGTGTGGTACTGGATGAACCCTGGAATTCTTCCATTCAAGATGGTCCTCTCCAAGTCATTCATCCTCAATTCATTTGCCTCTCCAGTACTGAACTCTGTTTATGCACACAGCAACAAATCCAGCTTCCTGTCAGTAATACACTGGGCCTCCAATTCCCACAGTTAATCTCCCCCTAGTTTTCATGATGCTCGTGCATCAGCCACCCCAAAACACTTTACTGCCTGTATTATCCAAGCGCCATCTGTCCTGCCACACTTGGAGGAGGATAGGCCAGGACAATACGTCATGCCTTTCTCTGGAGGGGAGAATAGTAGCACCTCTTGGAAGCTAGGCTGACCGTGAGAGAAATACTCGAGTGGATCTAGTATAGTATAACTCACAGTCACTACACATGACCCATTGACATTTTGCTCTTCCAGCTTCGTCTCGTCACTCATATGAGAGCTTCACGAGGTTGGTATCTCCAAAAAAATATGAAATAATGTCCTTGTGTCCTGGGTCTTGATGCACTAAACACTTTTGCTTTCTCAAACCCCAAGATTAGCAAAAAAGGGGGTTTGTGACTCTTCCAAATTACAACTAGGAGTGGGTGAAAAGGGTGTCCCCTCCTAATTGCGAGTCGCTATGGTAAGTATCAATGGTTTGTGACCGCAATTGTGGTGCTAACCATTACTCAGTTACCAATACCTTGGTACACCTTTCCATTTGTCATTTGTGTAGGATGACCTTCTAGGAGCAGGGGCTGGCCCATGGAACAATTGCCTGTGATGCAGCGGAAGTGGTGTAAAATTGTAGGCATAGACAATAATTACCCACCATACCGTAAATTCAGATATCAGCAAACAAGTTACTATAACTCAGAGTTTGGCCCATGAAAACTCTATAACCACTTACAAATCATGAGGTCCTCCGATAGATCTTTGTAAGAGCTAATAGGGACTCGGATAATCAGAGACAGAAGTCATTCCTTCATGAGGACCTATAATGAAGAAATGCGGGTCTAACAACCGTAATCAATAACCATATCTTATCAATAATATCATCAACAGATTGAAAACACTGGGAATAGATATCGAGGCACTTTTATCAAAACTTCAAGATGAATGGTCAATACACAAAAGTACATTAGAATTTTGATTTTTGGTTAATCAATTGGATACAGGTAAATTCACAACACAATTACAGTTCAAAGTAAAATACATCATAAATCAAATAACTGGCTTGAGGGTAAAAAGAAAGATGGAGAAAGAATACACATTGCAATTTCAGTTTACAACTCAAGAATCATACGAACCAAAGTTCAGTTGTAGATTATCAGGACTGAGACGTGTGTAATGAACTAAAGCACAGCATGCATTAGACTGAATAGCTAACCCTTCAGCCAGAAGGTATAGCCTGCCCAAACTTTACTAGCTTATGAAGTGCAGGGAAACAATCAGGAAGTTCAGTTCAGGATAGTGGAAATTCAGACTGCCAGCATGTCACGCCCAAGATTTGCAAGGAAAAATAGCCGCCCACGTCCTTTTCCCACAAAGCTTTTATACCTTGAAATTTTCACAGTTTCAGCACACAATTTTGCATGATTCTATTGGTCGAGATCCATGGTTGATTGTGGAATGATTATTTTCCAGCCCAAAACGTCTGGAACGCTCACGTAATATCTTTATTCACTGATTGCTGTTTCTAAGAATGCCAATATCATAATCACCTCGGAAATAGAGAGTACACTTGAAACTTAACATGTCCACATGTTCGCTTCTGAGTTAGCTTGCAACAAGGTTGACACCATTTATTCAGAGAAAGAGAATATTCAAACTGTAAGAAAGAAACTTAAGTGATAATACTTGTAACAAGTCAGCCTTGTATTCTTATTCGAAGGAAATGATGAAGAACAAAATACATTTCTCTAAGGAACATAAACACATAAGAAAACTAATATATAAACACCATTTCACTATTTTCATAAGCATAGTCTAATCATATTTCATAAATAAACAAGCAACTTCTCTTGTAGTTTTAAATGTATGTGTTAAGAAAACATAACAAGAAACATTTTCATTAAAGTAATCCTTTCAAATCATATTGTTCTTAAAAACAACAGACTGCATTATTATTTTTCACATTATTATCTTAACACATTAGTAGTTTTTCTCTGTCATAAAGCTCTCAGTTTCACCAGTTTGCTACCTTTTCTGTATGCTTTTACGATGCAGTTTTAAAAACTCTCAGAGACACAAAGTTACTCTTGTTTTTAAGTATGTTTTAGTAATACACATGCAATGAGCAGGATTTGACCACGCAAAATCATTCTTAAATAATCATGCTCCATCACCTGTTTCCCCTGATGTCCTTTCAAAATTTTAAAGCAGAGCTAGGTATTTTAAGCATCAAGGGCTGCATTTGGGAATGCAAACAGGGATGGTTCCTCGCAGACCACCATCCATGTGTTTGTAGCAGTCACCGGAAGTTGCAAATAGCAAAATTTCAAATTACTGGTCATTCGGCCGGTTAGTCTGAAACCCCCTATGATTGGAGAATTTTTGATGCAACCTATGAGTACATGAGTCGCATCACAAAATAAAGACTGCTCACAAAAATACTGGGGCAGATTCACAAGCCCCTTCCGACAACTTTATGCCTCCATTGCGTCACTTCTGTGATGCAGCGGCGTCGTAAACAATGTGCCACATTGCGACATATTTACAATGTGACGCATCTAGGGAGATGCGTCACGTTTTAAAGCCCTGCGCTACATAATACCTTGCTAAACCACTCCAGCAATGTGCCCTTACGTTAACCAGATGCATCACGCATCTCTCTATCCTTGCGCTAAGGTGCGCCGCATTTACAATGTATGGTGGCGCAAGGTTTTTTTAACTAACGCAAATAAACTGGCGCATCCCTGCAAATATGCAGGGATGCACCAGTTCATGTAAATCTGCTCTACCGTGTGCAATTTGTGACTAGTCTTTTAGTACATCAGATCGTAGATCCACGTTAAATGTTCTTCAAACTGCTTCAGCTTTCCTCAGGAGGAACCCAAAGTATTTAGGATCACATTCTCAACATTCCTTACACAGTTTATGCGCTGTTTGTACAAACTTCGAATGAGAAACTTCGAAGGCTTTGTTTTTTTCCTTGTCCCGTTTTCGATAACTGCAATCCTTTTAAAAAAGGAAATTGTGACTCTTTCAAAAAATGCAATAGTGAATATGTATTTTACTTAACATCTGTGTTAGTGTAAGGCTAAGTGATACATTCAATGGAAAAAAAATACCTGTCGGACATATAAAAACTGGGAAAATATTCTGTCGTTGTACTGGAAATGTATTTTCATCCAAACTGAGTTATGGCCACTTTCATATTCTAGTGTTTTGAGACCCCCTCCCACTCACTTCCAAAAATAAAAAATGATGATAATTAAATTACACGCAATCGTTTTTGGTCCGGGCTTCCAGTAACCGAATTCCCATAGTTTTAGTCAGTAAATTCATTGTACTATGTTTGTAAGGCTATTTGCTGCCCCCTGGTGGACAATCATAACTTAACATTTTCCCAAGTACAGACAGACTGTTTTTATTTTCTGAAAAGTAATCTAAATAGGCTGAAATGAAAAGCAATTACGAATGCAGGTGTAACGCCAAAACACATTTAATTAGTTATTTTATAGGACAAGGGCAACCTTAAAACACATACAAATATGAACAGTGGGACCTGCTTGCATTGCAGGGGAAAGTGAAGGTTGTGGTCAATGTGCAATGTGTCATGGAAGCGTAAATGTATGTATGACACACAAAAGGCCGAGAAAATAATGCACCCAAAACAGTATCAAATGTATGATTCACAGAAGAGTAAAATAAAGTCTGAAGGGTAGGTGGTGGGAGTTAATTGTTACAAGGCAGTGGATCTTAAAGATGTGGGTGGGCTTTGAAGGCAGATCTGTCTGCTGGAAGAGGTGAGCTGTAGTGTAGGCGTTTTCGCTGAATGAAGGCTGCAAATTCAATGAAGGTTTGTATGTTACACTTTATTACATATCGGAGGGAGAGCGCGGGAGTCTTATCTCACAGTGCCCATACATAATGGCTGCCGCGTCTCCCAGCATGCCTAGCGCGGTCACGTGGTTTAAAAGGCTAGACCGCGACACCACATATCTTTTCAACTTCAACAACACCCCAAACAAACAAGGAGCTCTTAGTATATGAACATAATGATGTGGCGCAAAACAAGAGGCGCCTGAAACCAGAACACATGGCTGCTTATATCCATAGGAGATGGAACAATTAGAAACTAAACAGGTGTGAGAACATTTCACTGTGCAAGGCAGTTACATATCAAATTCTCTGTATCTCTTGGGTAACATAACCGCTCTGCCTGTGCGGGTGCGTGTGAGGGGTACTTGTGTCCCATGTGCCTCTCTTGAATGTGAACTAGCTTCCCCAGAACTCTCCTCCAGGCCCCTGTTGTGTGGAGTGGGCGTTCCCTGCATGTTATCTGGGTCGCGGATAGCGTGGTCCTCGTGTGGTATGCTGTGTCGTGTGTCCTCAGAACTACTCATTTCCTGCGTGGTTCCTACGTCACTTTCAGTGTCTGTCAGAAGGGATTCTAGACCACCGATGCACAGGAGCAGAAGGACGAGAATTTCCCAATGCCCCGCTGTAGCTTCCCAGCAGCACGTTTGTCTGTCTCATGGCCAGCCAAGGAAACCACAGGGGGGAAAGGGGATGGGACAGAGAAGAGACTGCCACTCCTGGAATTCTGGTTCTGTTCTTGGGTCTTCTATTTCTCCTGCTGCCTTCTATTCTTGACCGGCTTGTGTTTTTAGTGGAACTGAAAGAAAAGTTAGAGCAACCTTCCTTATTTCAACGTTAGTAATTAACAATGATTATCACTTTTCCTCTAACACCTACCCTATTCCTTGGTGACATGTGCCCCTCTTCTTTCTTCTGTGTCTGTGTATGTAATACCTTGTCTGTAAATACAATCAAAATCTGTGGTTAACATTTATTATTTCTCTATACCTTTAATTTGTTCTCACTCTTTCTCCCTTTTTACAGAACCTTACCTTCAAGGTGTACAGAAGACCCCAAGAGAAATTTCACTGCTATTGCTGGTAAGGAATTCTTTTTTTAAATCCTTTTAGTAATTATGTATCAGGTAAGAACGACTAAACTCAAGTACTGCACCTAAATGGACACTCGTTTGGGGTAAAAATGATTACAGTAAAATATAAGGCTAACTACCTCTCTATGCTTCCTACAATACTTGGGAGCCAAAAAAATTCGAACAGGATCAAAGTCTCTGTTCTCAGGGAGAAGAAAAAATATGTTGCAACATTGCAACACTCTGGAAAGGTTGGTAACTAAGAGCTAGGAGTTACAGTAATCACTCCGCTAAACAATAAAAAATGAGTGTGTCCAAGAAAAGGCATACCCTGAATTGTCTTTCAGATTTTGGACACAAAGGGGCCGATTCCGATCCTGGAAACACCGGGTACGAATCGTCGGACGGAGCGTTTTCTCCATCCGACTCGTACCCGGGAAAAATACCTTACAAACATGCAAGTACGATTCGTACAGAAACACCATTTCCGTACGAATCGTAAAAAAAACACCGACCGGCCAAAAAATACTTACAAATCGGAACCGGGATACCGCGTACGCGACATTCGCACGGAGTCAGGCAGCGTTTTACGGATCAGCAAGTACGATTCGTACCCACAGCACTTCGCACGGCTAAATTTTTACGGGTCCCAAAACGTGCCGTAAAAGCTAAGTACGCCGCGATGCACAATGAAAAGGGGGCCCGGTACGCACCGTACCCCCATCCCTACATGTCCGCACCGTACCCACAGCCCCCCCATGTACGCACCGTACCCCCACCCCACCCCCGTAGGTACGGAGCGTACCCCCACCCCCATAGGTATGGAGCGTACCCCCAACCCCGTAGGTACGGAGCGTACCCCCATCCCCGTAGGTATGGAGCGTACCCCCACCCCCATAGGTAGGGAGCTGGGGGTCCGCACCGTACCTACGGGGGTGGGGGTACGCTCCGTACCTACGGGGGTGGGGGTACGCTCCGTACCTACGGGGGTGGGGGTACACTCCGCCGTACATATGGGGGTGGGGGTACGCTCCGTACCTACGGGGGTGGGGGTACGCTCCGTACCTATGTGCTGGGGGTCCGCAAGGTACCTACAGGGGTGGGGGTCTGCACCGTACCTACGGGGGTGGGGGTACGCTCCGTACCTACGGGGGTGGGGGTCTGCACCGTACCTATGGGGGTGGGGGTACGCTCCGTACCTATGGGGGTGGGGGTACGCTTCATACCTACGGGGGTGGGGGTATGCTCCATACCTACGTGCTGGGGGTCCACACCGTACCTACGGGGGTGGGGGTCCGCACCGTACCTACGGGGGTGGGGGTACGCTCCATACCTACGGCAGTGAGGTGGGGGTACGGCGCGTAGATGGGGGGGCTGGGGGTACGGCGCGTACATGGGGGTGGCTGGGGGTACGGCACGTACTTGGGGAGGTGGCTGGGGGTACGGCGCGTACTTGGGGGGGTGGGCTGGGGGGGTGTTCGGCGCGTATGCGGGCACATGTTTGGACGTCTCCATGGTTGCCATGGGAGTTCGCTCCGTACGGTATTTTTTCCATACGGTTGTGCATTCGGACGGACGGGACGGATCGTACTTGCGCGCTCGGACTTCAGTTTACCGATTCGTACGTAAAACTGTCCAGGGACGTGTCTGACACTTTTTCCGACCCGAGGACGTGTCGGGGAATTTTCCCAATGCAATTCGTATGGATTTTTTTACATACGAATCGCACTGCCAGTTTGTACGGGACTTGTACGATTCATACGTAAAGAAATTTGGATACGATTCGTGCGGGGAATATTTTTAACGGATCGGAATCGGCACAAAACTGCGCCCAAAATCACTACCAAACTTTTATGCAAGACGAGCAATGGCTGCTCCTAAACTACCGAAACTTCACTCAACAACAAGCTTACTGCTAGCGCTCACCAGCGCTTCTACGAAATACCGGAACTGCTGCCGAAACTGGTAATGCATCGAAGTTTAGTGCGACGCCAGTCCCTGACTAAACTTCGCGCCTCTGCAAACCGTCGAACCTTCTTCTGCCAAGTCTTCAGGTGAAGTGCGCACTTCTGTGGGCGCTTCACCTGGAAGTTCCTGTTTGAATCTCTGCTCTAAGACACTAGACTGCTGACCTTCAGCGGCCATCTTGGATCTTCTTCTGTGTTTTAAAAAACGGGAAACAAATGAACCACAACCTCTATGTAATTTGTTATTTACATACATAGAGCAAACGGAACGAGCTTGTGCATGGGTGTTCAGTATAGTTCTGACAGTGTCTCTCATTGTGCCATTCCTCTGTGAGCTTGTAGCCACTTCGTCTTCCCCATTTCCAAGCTTGCATCCAACATGTCCGGTGCTTGTGGTGGGACCGTCCTTGTTCCATTTGATCACTTTATTGCATTTGGCCATTCTACTGTGTGACCATATATTGCCATCGCTTAACAGGACTGAACGCGAGTAGGATTCTCTGACTTGTAAGGGTTCGCTGAACTTGCTGTCCCCCTTCTTGCGTATTTGGCCAAGCTTCACCCTGACTCATTCCCCCTTTACTAATGAGACTTCTCGCACTCTGTGCGTCTTGTTGTAGTGATCTGTGTACATTTTCTGAGCCTTCTCCAAATTGCTTCTGACCACGGCTGGGGACCATTTGCTCTGCAGGGTGAGGTTCATCCAAACCGTGTTATCCCTTGTGAATGGCTCTCGGCCTCGTAGGATCTTGAAGGGGCGGTAGCCAGTAAGAGTGGGTGTGATGCGGTATGCCCATACGGTGTTTCTTATTTCTGTCTCCCAACTCTTATCCGCACTGATGGCTGCTTGAATGGACCCCATGAGTACTCGGGTGAACCGTTCCGCTAGGCCACTGCCGGCCAGGTGATACACAAGGGGTGTGTTTGATCGTGACCCTGTTTCTTCTGGTGAAGGCAATCCACTTTTCTGACATAAATTGGGGACCATTGTCGCAGATGATGGCTTTCGGGATCCCTTCTCGCAGAAACGTTGTGGTTAGGAAGGCAATGACTGTTTCCGTGTCTACTTTCTCGCTTATTTCTACCTCCGGCCATTTGGAGTATTGATCAATAAGAACGATTGCGTATTTGTATATCCCCCGGAGTCCAGAATGGGGCCCAAGATGTCTACGGACAACTCCTCCCAGGGACCGTTGGGCGTAGTCAACATACCCAGGGGCGGTCGTAGCGCGGTCAGTGATTTGTCTGCCTTGCCGCACTTCTCACACGCCCTCACGTGCTTCTCCACGTGGTTGTCGATGCTGGGCCACCAGTATGACTGTTTGACTCGTCTCTTCGACTTCACTATTCCCAAGTGGCCTTCATGCAGGATGGTGAGCAGGCGGTCTATTAGCTGTTGAAGCGGAATGACTTTGTCCCCTCGTAATTTAAATATGGCATCATTGCTAATGGAGAGTTTGTCTCGCACTTCCCAATATGTCCTGAGGTCGTTGCCCACGTGCCTCTTCTCCGGCCAACCCTGTGTGACAAATGTTTTGACACTCACGAGGTGTGGATCTGCGTCGTATGCTGCCTTCCATTCTTGTGCACTGATCACGTCTTCTTGGTCCGTTGTGAACGCTATAATGTATTCTTCCCATTCCGTGGGCATCGGTGTCCCTTACATTGCAGCTGACCGGCTGAGGTAATCCGCCACTTTGTTCTTCCTCCATGGTAAGTATTCGACATCGTAGACGAAGTCCAACAGTCTGAGGGTCATTTTAGCAATTCGCGGTGTGGCACTAGCATGGCCGCTAGACGTGAGGACTTTGACCAACGGTTTGTGGTCCATTCGGAGGGTAAACTGAGAAACCCATAGGTATTGGCAAAACTTTTCAATGGCCCAAATGGCTGCTAGCATCTCCTTCTCTATGATGCTGACCCGATGTGCCCACAACGGCAGGCCAGCTGCAAGTGGGCAGGGGTGGTGGGAGTGGAGGACGGCGGAGGCGCGAACCTGACCAGTTGGCTCAGGAACCGGTAATGTCATACATCAGCAACATCCTGGACACATACCGGCGTGACACCAGGGGCCTCAGCCAGATAGTGGAGACCCTCAATGAGATCAAGAACATGCAGGCCGAGCAATATGCCAGTCAACAGCGACACCAAGGACGGATGGAGGCAAGACAGGCTGAGCTCGTGGCGGTGCAAACGGAAATGACCCGTGTACTCCGTCGGATTGCCGACAACATGGGCAACCCTCCCTGTGCCACCAGGCGAAGAACATCACCACCCACAGGGAGGGATCAGGAGGAGGAGGATTCATCCGACAGAGCATCCCAAGCATCGTCACGGCCTGCTTCTGAGGGTCCCCGCAGGAAGGTGGGTCGTCCACGCAAAAGACCGTGAGAGTCAGCGGAACATCACCATCTCCCAGGTCACCTGGCCTGGCACCTGGCCCTCTGGCCCAACAGCAGCACATCAGCAAATGACATTCTCTGCCACATGGACTTGCTGGTCACTGTCTGACCAATGTTGACAAAGACTGTGGCAAAGACTCTGATGACTTCCAATGGCAAGGATCCCAACTCCCCCAGTGAACTTTGGATTCTAGACTCCCGCCAAGCACCCCTTGTCATCCCCCCAAACACGTACCCCACCACGAATAAATATCTTCACAATCACGAGATGATGCCGTCATTTTGCATTATTCCACTACATGTGTGTGTCGTAAAGTCAAACCATGCCTGAAGTCTGAAGTAAGTCCAACCATCCATACCCTGGGGTCTGAGTCTGGCACAGGACACACATGGGTCACAATATATCATCCAATACAGACATGGAGCACCATACTCACCCGTGATAGGCCCAACCAGCTGAGAGGGTGCCCGCACAACTGTGCCCACAGACCTAATTAGAAGAGCAACAGTCATGCGCAGAGGTCAGGGATCATGTGGAGTGTCCTGGGGTGCTACTCCCAGGTATGTGTAGACAGGTGGCAGAACCATGGCCTGCATTCTTGAGTCAGGTGGATGTGGAGAATGGTGGGCCGGACAAGGTTGGATGCATGGAGATGGCACAATGGGGTCTTGGAGCACAGTGCCACAAGGTTGTGTTGTGGTTGTGGGCTGCATCCTGAGTGTGTGCGTGGATTGAGAAGGTCATCCTGCAGCTGGTAGTGATCCATTCCCCCCATCTCTGTTGGACGTTGATGTGGCCTGGACGCTGGATGTAGAAGCAGAGCTGTGCAGATGCACCCTGGATGTGGACAAGTATCATAGGAGTTGTAACACACATGTCCGTAGAGTGCAGGGTAGGAGTAGACATGGAGGAGTCTACCAGGGGGATGGTCTCTCTTGCCTTGAGGTGGATGCAACTGGGGATCTTGAGCACAATGCAGAGTGTGCTGCAGCATGAGGCACAGATGCTGTTGATCAGCATAGCACATGTCAGCAAGCAATCCATGATGAACACCAGCTCCTTTCCGTTGACACTGGTTGCCCTTGCTACAGGGCCTGCAGCAGCATGCGCCATGTCAACTAAACAATGCCCCAAGTTGCACACAAAGACAAGGATCTCAGGAAGGAACTATGCAAAAGGTGTATGTCAAGGAAGGAAGGTCTAGTTCAACATGCCACACACACACACAATGGATGCACATGCAGCACAGTGTCCGTCGTGGAGACTGACATGCCACAATACCTATACAGCCATGGACATCATGCACAATACAGATTCTAATCCCTGACAAACAGCTTGCATCTTGCTACTCTACACATAGACTCATATGCACCATCTCTGATAACTATGCCAGACATGCCGCATGCACAGTGGCAACAGAACACCATTGACAGAGATGAGGCACCTTGGAGGCAGAGGGACACCTTTATTAGTCATGTGTTTTCAGAATGCTAAAGCAACTCTGTCAACACATACACAGGTCATGTGGATGAACATGTGGGACCGACACTGGCACCCCCCTTTGCACCACATATGCAGGAAATCCATAGAACTGGCACACAAGTGACGGGTCACAGCTAAACACCCCCTGCTGCTCACGGAGAGGCTGCCATACACCATGGAGCCTCCAATGGGGAAATCACACACCATGTCAACCCGGTGCAACCCGTATGTTTCCGAGGGCAGTGTTACACATATTGATGGCTTCATCACAATCCACAATCCCATAACAGATGACTGTCACCAAGTCTGACCATCAATTCCGGTGAATTCAGCTCCATGTCATGTGCCCCATGGTGATTCTACATGTATGCTAAGTATCCAAACATGAATAGGAGCAGTGCACACACAATCAAAACAAATACCACACCCAAAAAGCCGTGCTGCATCCCTTACCCTAAGGAGATTTTCAAACGTGTCCGTGCATGTAACGCTGATTCAGCACATGTTGCTGTGTTCATGAGGAATAGCAGGAGCACAACAATGCCACCAGCAGACAGCATGCGCAAGTACCTGTGGATGAGAGACACACCAGAAGTGAGCCATAAGAAGCACATCCGCATGCATGTGCATGTACTCGACACGTATAAGGTTGTCAACATGCTAGGTGACAATGATGACTCTGGAAAAACATTCGGCTATTGCACCATCACTCGAGTGACACATCCAAACATACCTCTGACTCACCTGGCAGACATGCAGATGGACACACACATTGCAACACATGCCACACACAGCCCAATGCGTGCACACTCAGACACTGGAACTCACCACTAAGCAAAGAAGTTGCGTATGAGCCGACTCCGGATGTCCTCTCCCGCCTCCTCCTCCTCACATCACTTGCCTCGTGACCAAGCCCTTCATCCTCCATGGGTGGATGGTCCTGCTCATCCGGATCCAGGATGAGTGGCACAGCTTTCTCCACTGCCATGTTGTGCAGCATGCAGCACACGAGGAAGATCTTGCATACCTTCACCGGTGCATATGGGAGTGCGCCACCGGTCTTGTGGAGGCAACGGAATCAGGAGGCCAAACGTCCTCTCAATCACTCGCCTGATCTGCCCATTGGCGTTGTTGTAGCGGTGCTGGGCAGCCGTGCTGGGGTTGCGGAGAGGCGTGATCAGCCATGGCATGTTGGGATAGCCAGCGTCCCCTACATGGAAACATCGTGGACAAAAGTGGGTCAGGAGAAGCAGTAAGACAGGAAGATGACGCTAAATACAGGACTGCCAGAGTATACTCACCAACAATACTTGCCCATTCGTTGCGCAACTGCAGCATCATTTCAGGCACCCTGCTACGCCTCATGATGTAGGCATCGTGTGCTGATCGTGGAAAACGAGCACAGACATGTGAAATCACCATGTTGGCAAGACACACCACAAGGGCATTAATGGAGTGGTAATGCTTGCGGTTCCTATACGCTACCTCCTGTGCCTGTGGTGGTACGAAAGCCACATGTGTTCCATCTATGGACCCAATGACATGGGGCATCCCTCCCAGGGCATAGAACTCACGCTTGACACCTGTCAACTGTTCAGGAGTTGGAAATTTAATGAACTCATCCAGGTGATCCAACATGGCCTCTAAAAAATCATGCAGCACACGGCTGAACATGGTTTGGGACATGCCACCAATGTGAGCAATGGTATGTTGAAAGGTACCCGTGGCAAAGAAATGTAGGGCTGCCATCACCTTCATCTTGGGTGTCAGTGCAGTAGGATACCTGTGCAGCGGTTGGAGGTGTGTTGCCAGCCGTGTCGTCAAGTCCTCAATCAAACGTTGTGGGAAGCGGTAGTGGCGTATACAGTCATGTTCCCACAGGTCAGCCAAGTCCGGAATTGGTCGAGGGAGAGGCGGAGCCCTGCAGTGAATTTGAAGGGACAACGAAGAGTGGGTACAGTACACCACCAATGTCAATGTACTGAGCACATGTTCAACAGGCAATACACATATGCTACATACAGTGTCAGGTCTGTGCAATATGCCCTGGACACGTATGCCAGGCAGGTGACACTCCTACCAAGAGCCAGCTACAAACGTCGATTCTCAACCTCAATATGCCATTCCATGAAACTAGCTGTGGGCGGGTGTAAGTGAACAGGCAGACACATTACAGGAGTTACAGACATCCACATATGTGCAGAAGCAGGATGTTCATTGTACAGACAGGTTGCCGAACACTAGATGCACAGGTCACATGTCATTTAAAAAGGACTGGCCACACCCCTTGCCATGAAGGAGTACATGTCAAGACTGATCACACATACATTGAGAGTATGCAGATATGTCCTTGTCATGAAACTCCGTGTCCATGCATACATGCACACCTTACGTCGGATTACACATGTGTGCTGCTGTGCGTTACAGTGTGCCATGCCCATCTACACACAGACACATGTTGTTTGCAGCAACTGCAGATGCATTTGACCAAACACCTACAGCAAACCTATGGGAACACATGATACACACATGACATAGTTACAGCGTGCAACGCGGGCATACACATCTCAGGGGTAATATTCCGTGTACCTGGCATCAGGGGACAGTTGCGGGTGTCGTTGATTGTGCCATGCCAGTGACACATGCCTCAACGAGTCTGTACCACATGCACACATGTCAAAGGAGTGAAGGGGATGTGTGGCACATAGTGCACCATCACACATGACATGTGTACACAGCTCATCATACTTTAATTGGCTTCACACCTCAGGAGTAATGTGCCACATCACAGCCTGACACACCTGTGCCCGACACATGTAGTACTGCACAGACAATGCCTTGATGTCCAGCCTTGGCCAAGTATGACAGCTTTATTCCTGTCTGTGTGCCGCCTGTCACCACTGTCAGGTGTGAAACGCACCGTACATTCGCTCTGAGGGCGTGTGTAGGGTCCCTATCACTATGGGAGAGCTGGCGTATGCGTACGCCATAGTAATACGACCTGTACATACGCGTGTACGGTCCGTATTACTATGGCGTACGCATACGCCAGCTCTCCCATAGTGATACGGACCGTACACACGTGTGTAGGGTCCCTATCACTATGGGAGAGCTGGCGTATGCGTACGCCATAGTAATACGGACCGTACACGCGTGTGTAGGGTCCCAATCACTATGGGAGAGCTGGCGTATGCGTATGCCCTAGTAATATGGACCGTACACGCGTGTGTAGGGTCCCTATCACTATGGGAGAGCTGGCGTATGCGTACGCCATAGTAATACGGACCGTACACGCCTGTGTAGGGTCCCTATCACTATGGGAGAGCTGGCGTATGCGTACGCCATAGTAATACGGACCGTACACGCGTGTGTAGGGTCCCAATCACTATGGGAGAGCTGGCGTATGCGTACGCCATAGTAATACGACCCGTACATATGCGTGTATGGGTCGGATTACTATGGCGTACGCATACGCCAGCACTCCCATGGTGATAGGCACCCTACACACGCGTGTACGGTCCGTATCACTGCATTTGGGGTGCCCTAGGGCCGTGGAACACACCGTACCTGTGTGAAAATGTTGAAATAACATAGGGGACACATGAGGGACAAGTATAATGGCCTAAATGCATGCTGGTTGTCATGGAGACCCAGTTTACAGTTTGAATTTTTGCATCAGGTGGCCAGCAGAAGTCGGTTGGAAACAATATACTTTGTTGCAAAGTGGTTTTTGACTTGACATCATGCTCAATTTTCAAACCATGCAAAGCCCCTCACTGGGGTAGGTTTAAAGGGATTGGAGGAAACGTGGGATGCTAATGTGACTGACCAATCTCTCTGTACTCCTGTAAATGAAACAGGCCAGCAAGGCAGATATAAGGCAGCCAGGTCCCATGAGAGAGCACTTGCCTGCACATCCTTTCATTCCACAACACTGCTGCTGCTCGTGATTCCTCTGGCACCATGTCCAGGTCTATGGAGAGGAGCCAGCCATTCACCATGGAGGAGAATTTGGCGTTGGTGGATGTGATCCTCCCACAGTACACCATGCTGTATGGTCGACCAAGGGAGCAGGTGAGGGCTGACTCCACTAGCTTACACTGTGCCCATTTTTTGTGACTGTGACTTCTGGCATTGTGTCCCTGTGTGACAGACATGCAATGTTGTTTAGAGTGGGTCCCAGGGGGGGGGAAGGCCTCATGTCTCCCATGCAGAGCATGCTGTAGTTCCCGTGTGCACTCCTCACTTGCATAGTGCTTACTGTGACAATCAATGCATGGTGCATGCCACATTCTGCCTGGCTACTCCTCCTGGGAATGCTGTTGTTGCTACAGTCCTGATGTGATTCTGTGGTCCCCTGGACATCGGTGTGTGTGCGTAAGTCCCCTGTCATGTGGGTGAGTGCATATGGGGAGTGTTGCGCACCAGCTGCATGAGGGATGGATATACCCTGGCCATGTGATGTGAGCAGGGAGCAGTGCTGTGTGACTGTCGTGCTGAGCCAGCCCCACACCTGTGACACCCTCCAGTGTAGTGGCACATGGGCAGAGTGAGGTTTGTACCCGCAGGTGGCAATGGCAGGTGATTGGCCTGTGCCTGTGTGTGTCTGTGTACTCTGCTGAGGTAGCGTCAGTGGGCTGGGGCATGTGACTGCTTTGAGGTGCTGTACATAATCCTGGTGTAGCTTGTGATGCACAGTGTGATCCAGGATCATTGAATGTGTGGCACCCCTCATGCCACCTGTGTACTTTCAATGCCACGTAGTGCATTTTGCCTTCCCCAGAGGATAATGTCCCTATGACAAAGGTGCAATGAGTTGCCTGCATACCATGGCCTGTTAAAAAAAGACAATTTAATAATATGTGTGTCTCTGTGTCATTGCTCAGGTGTATTAATGTATTCTCACTTTTGCACCCTCACAGGTAGGGGTCCATGCCAAGGGGGAGATATGGAGGCAAACCGTCAGTGCCGTGAGGAAGACGGAGGGTCGGAAGCGGCGCCTAGCCCAGGTGAGGAAACGCTGGCAGGATATCCGGTGCTGGATGAGGAGGATTGCACGGGTCCTGCTGGGGGACTCACCTGAGAGCCACAAGAGCCATGGGCGCCGGCGTCTGACCCACATCCATAAGCATGTGCTGGCGGTGGTCTTCCCCGACTTGGACAGGCGCTTACAGGAGAAGCAGCAGCAGGAAGGGGGTAGGTACATGTGTGTTTGTTGTGTGTCACCTGCTTTTGGAAGTGCGCAGCTGCATGGATACACTGCCAGGGTTTAAATGTGCAGTGCATACCTGTTCCCCAAAGTAAACCGGTGCTGTTCTTCCTCCCTTCCCCTCCTTGCCATGTGTTCCCTGGTCTGTGTGTAGTCACTCTTGCACAAGGTAATCTAGGCTGGCAGTTAATCCAAGTGCCCAATGCTTGCAGCATCATGTGTGGGGGTGGTGTGTAACAGGTTTTGGGACCTTGCCTGTGCCCTGGCCAGTTCTGTCATTGTGGGGTCCATGTCAGTTGGCACTGATGGTGAGTCCCGACACAGTGTGTCTTTAAAGTGTACTGCCTTACAGCATGCATGTCCAATGTTGTGCCCTCTGACATGATGTGCATGAGTGGGAGTAATGCATAGTGCAGGGACGGTTGCTTCAGTTGCATATCCATCCAGGACCATGGAGGAGTGTGGCCACTACCGTGCCCTGGGGCACCTTTTCCTAGGTATCATCTGTGTCATCCAACAATGTGGACATTCTCTGTGTCTTCAGCATAGGTTGGGCTCTGTGGCATTATACCCTGGCCTCATCTGTATTTACGTAAACTGTGCTACATGTGTCCACTGTACAGTGTGACCCAATTTTGCTTGTGCATACTCACAGTGGGCAGTGCCTGTGTGTCTTGGTACGACAATCTGATGATGGTTGATTGTCAATGATATACGTGGACAGGCGCAACAGGGGTGGTTTGTGTACAATCAGGATTTAGTGCAGGACATGTGTTTTCATCTCAGACTAAGAGGTGTGAGTACTTCCTCTGTCTCAATCACATTGTCTCAGGTAGGGGGTGGTTTGTGCGGGCAAGGCCTACATGTCAAAACTCTGAAGTCTCCTTGCTAGGTCTGGCCTGTGTGTGATGTCTGTCTGGACATACACTCAAGGTGCAGTGTCCCAGTCTTGTTGGGCATGTTTTAATGCGTTAGCTTTGCAGCATGTGCAAAAAGTTGATAGACATGGTTCCTGCTTATCCCTTTTTTGGCAACGCTGTGTGGTACAGATGCTGTGCACGATTGTCCCCAGAGCCTGGCTCCTCTGTCCAATTTGATATCAAGTAATTTGCTGTTGGGTCATGCTCTCCATTGTTTCTCAGTGGCATGGTGGGTCAACCAGCTGTGTGTTGCAGGGCCTACCTATGTACCTTGTATTGTAGATGTTACTCATGTTGCTTTTCATGCTATGCACTGTGACCTATGTAGATTTGACTCATGTGACATGTGTATACAGGTGTCTGATTATTTCCTGTCTCTTCACCTTGCCCACAGCATCGTCGGGGGACTCCGAGGGAGACACTGGCACGGACCGTGTGGAGGGAGCAAGCACCAGTGGCAGCAGTGCTGTCTTGTCTGGCACATCGTGTGGCACGGAGGCCGAGGGGAGTGAGGCGGAGGACCTGTCCAGTCTCGCCACCGACTATGACGCTGACGGGTCCGAGGCTGAGCTCCCAGAGGGGGCGGAGGCTGCTCCCACAGCTGAAAGCAGCAGTCAATCTCTACCCGCCCCCTCCGTTCCCATCACTGGCCTCCCACTTGCTCTGGTCCCTTCCGGCCGTGCTAGGTCACCACGTGTCTCCTTCTTGCCAGGCACCGCGCCCCCTGCCCCTGCCTCCACTGCTGCTGCCAATGCCGAGTCTGTGGACATCCTGTGCCAGTTGCAGGTTGGTCAGACTGCGATGCTAAATGTCCTCCATGGCCACATCCGAGTGATCACCCAGATGGAGGCATACCTGGAGGGCATCTCAGCTGCGCAGTCTGACCAATGCCAGTTGCTGAGGTCCATAGACTCTACACTGACTGCAGCAGTGGGTCTCCTGCAGCGCTACGTCCCCCCCACTACCCCTGCACCATCCACACTTCCCACTCCCATGCCTGTCCCAAGCACACCCAGACGTACCCATGCACGCACCCCACCAGACACAGGCACCACACCACCAGGGAAAGCCAAGCGCACACCTCCTGTCACGCACACACAGGGTGAACTAGGCACACCCACGGGGTCGGGGGGCAAACGCAAGACACGCAGCCACAGTGGGAGTCCACATTCATCAAAACCCCCTGCCTCCAAATCCACTCCCCCTGTGGCCAAGAGTCGGACACAGGGTCAGTCCTGCCCAGTCTGTCCATCAGCCCCAGTGTGGCTCCACCCCGCAAGTGGTGGAGGCAGGACACCGGCAGGGTAGTTGAGTCCCCCCCTGTCCACACCCTCCCCCAGTAGCGCTGCGACCCATCCCTCTGACCCCCCCCCCCTCCTTGGGGCCTGTGGTTCTTTCGGGTGCAGGGGGGACGCTGGAGGACCTTGCAACCTTTGGCACTGCCCCACCCCCTGTGGTGGAGTCCTCCATCCCTGCACCCACAACACCTACCCTTGCCCCTCCTGTCCCTGCAGTGCCTAGTCCTTCCCCCCCACATGATGCCCCCCCTTCTGTGGATGAAATGGACATGTGAACTGTGCAGGCAAGCTAGGGGACACACGTCCCGATGTGTACCCCCCCAGGACTTTGCTTATGGCCTGGCCCATGGGCCTTGTAAATAATGCGGAACTCCAAATGGATTGTGGAACGTCGCACTCCTGGTTATGATAGGTAAATGCTGTTGAATTTATTTAGGGTGCCTGGTAAATGACCTCTTGAGCCAAGAGGCGAAAACTAATACTTGTGAAAGCGTTGTCTCCCGTAGGAGTAACGACCTTTACTCAGCACTCCCTTTTGTTTGTTGAGTTTCAAATAACGGTGATTCAATTGTTGTAGTTTTCTTACATGATTTATTTTCAAATTCAAGTTCTTGATAATTTCATTGACATTCATACAATTTCCGACATGGTATTGTTCAACATGAAATTCAAATTTCAGCCCTATGCATTTCGGGCGAACCCTTCTTCAGGGGCCTTACATCTCTGAAAGCAGAAAAATAATATTCAAATAACCATATACAACATTTATATCATCAAAACGTTTTACATACGTATTTACACTAGCATCTATTTCGGTGATTGAAAGAATGGTTTAAAAAATTGTGGACGGAAGAGTACCGGACTGAAATAATTCATGTAGTGAGTCAGCAAATTAAAATTATGTGACACCTGATAACATAAACTGTGATTGAAAGTGAAGCGTAAATGACTGTAGGACATTTCACAAGCCTTGTAAATAATGGACATTTAAAAAAATGACAATTCGAATGCTGAATAAAGCTTTTTGTTTTTCTTTTTTTGCACACTTATGCTTTCCTGGACTTGCTGTTGGTGGTGCTGCTCCATGGTTTGGGGTGGGGATAATGTGTTAGGTGTCTGGGAAATGTAGTAGTGTGCTGCTTATGGGGTGGACCCTGGTATCTGGGTGCCATCACAAGGTATTTGCAAAATAACGTTGTTCATTTTCAGCTCTTACTGCATGGTGACATTGTCCCAAGGTGTGTTCCTTCCTCTGTGTACCCTGACATCTTCCCTGCAGGGTGTTTTCTACATGTTGTGCTGAGCTGTGTCTACATATCCTTGGTGTGTGACGGATCCGTTCAACTTT
Organism: Triturus cristatus; assembly: GCF_964204655.1. Classification (NCBI taxonomy): domain Eukaryota; kingdom Metazoa; phylum Chordata; class Amphibia; order Caudata; family Salamandridae; genus Triturus; species Triturus cristatus. The sequence goes on along the minus strand of NC_140582.1, from coordinate 574,457,008 downwards.
GTCCATGCATGCTGGGCGATGTCTCCACCTGCATCATTAGTGGCATCCTTGGTGGTCACTGTACTTGAGTATCGAGTATATTGATGTAACTTCATGTGGACATGTTCCCTTTCACACACTCTGCATGTGTGTACTCCCAGCCTCGCACACATGTGTTTAGTGTTCTGCAGGGTCTTGGAGCACCTGACTGACAATTGTGGGTATTGTATCTGTGGGTACTGCACCCTTTTCTTTCCATGTGCACTGCTGGGAGGACTCTGCACCCACCCCTCCTATGTCTGGGCACTGCTGGGAGTGATAAGCACCCACCCCTCCTATGTCTGGGCACTGCTGGGAGTGATATGCACCCACCCCTCCTATGTCTGGGCACTGCTGGGAGTGATAGGCACCCACCCCTCCTATGTCTGGGTACTGCTGGGGGACTCTGCACCCACCCCTTCTGTGTCTGGGCACTGCTGGGAGGACTCTGCACCCACCCCTCCTGTGTCTGGGCACTGCTGGGAGGACTCTGCACCCACCCCTCCTGTGTCTGGCCATGTACGCTCCGAACATACACTGGTGGGGCATGGGTACACTCCGTACATACACGGGTGGGGGTACGCTCCATACATACACGGGTGGGGGGACGCTCCATACATACACGGGTGGGGGTACGCTCCGTATATACATGGGTGGGGGTACGCTCCGAACATACACTGGTGGGGTGTGGGTACACTCCATTCATACACGGGTGGGGGTACGCTCCGTACATACACGGGTGGGGGTACGCTCCATACATACACGGGTGGGGGGACGCTCCATACATACACGGGTGGGGGTATGCTCCGTACATACACGGGTGGGGGTACGCTCCGAACATACACTGGTGGGGTGTGGGTACGCTCCATTCATACACGGGTGGGGGTACGCTCCATTCATACACGGGTGGGGGTATGCTCCGTACATACACGGGTGTGGGTGCGCTCCGTACATACCCGTACCCACGCTCTGCAGGCCTGGGTACGGCCCGTACCCATGCCTTTGGAACATGGTTACGGTGCGTACCCCCATTGTTGGGGGGCCGTAGGGGTCCGCACCGTACCCAGGCCTTCAGAGCATGGGTACGGGTCGTACCACGCGTACCCCTACATCACCCAGACAATGCTGGTACGAGCCGTACCCACGCTCTGAAGGCCTGGGTACGGTGCAGACCCCCAATGGGGTGCCGTAGGGGTACGCACCGTACCCAGGCCTTCAGAGCATGGGTACGGGTCGTACCACGCGTACACCTATGTCACCCCAACAATGCTGATACGGCCCATACCCAGGCCTTTGGGACGTGGGTATGGGTCGTACCGCCATTGTTGGGGTGACGTAGGGGTGGGCATGGTACGGCCCGTACCCACACTCTTAAGGCGTGGGTACGGTACGTACCGGAATTGTTGTGTTGCCGGTTCGTGTACACATCCACTTCCGTTGTGGCGGACGCATATGTTGCTGGAAACGCCCCCACCCCCTCGAAGTGACCAGGCCCTGAAGGTCAGGTATGTCCAGGGCATGTATAATTTGTGATTTGGGTGGGGGTTATGTGTTCTGCCCCTGCTCCCCCCTTAGCCCCTGGGTGTTGTTCTGACCTTCTGCGACGTCTGCGTCGGTTCCTGTAGAGCAGGTGGACTGCTATGAGGGCTGGGATGACACGTAGGTTCGGGTCCATGGCTGTTCGTTGCGTACAGGTGCTCCTTGTGCGCGTCGTCCTGATTTCCCGGCAGTTTTTGGCAGTCGGAAAATATAATCCGTGCGGGGTGACGTCGGTACGGATCGTACTTCCTGGTTCGTGGAACGCAGCCTGGATGCGTCCCGACGTCACGTCGGCGCTTTCCCGGATCACATTTGTATGTATTTTTTCGGCGGTCGGTGTTTTGTACGAATCGTACGGAAATAGTGTTTCTATACGAATCGTACTTGCATATTTGTAATGTTTTTGGACCTGGTACGAGTCGGACGGAGAAAACGCTCCGACCGACGGTTCGTACCCGGTTTTTCCAGGATTGGAATCGGCACCTATGTATTGATATTTCTAATTAATATAATAATAAGTAATTATTAATTGGTAATTAATGTTTAATAATTATTATTTTGGGGTATAACAATATTTAATAGTTCAATATTTTTCAATTGGTAATTAATGTTTCATAATTATTATTTTGTGGTATAATTTATTTTTAATTGTTCAATATTTGTTAATTGATAATTACCTTTTAATAATCCATATGTTTTTGGTTATGAAAAATAATTTGTGTAATATTTATTATGTGTTAATTAATATTGATTAATTATTATTTATTGGTATTTATTATTAATTTATTGTTAATTAATTATTCATTGGTAGTTATGTTTGTAATAATTATTTATTGGTATTTGTAAATACATTTGAGTTATTTAATAATTAAATCACTAATTATTTTAAATAATTATTTTATCTATAAGTATGTTATTTTTAACTTTTACGCTATCCAACACTTTCCCTACTGTTGCACTCTCTGGAGTTGGAATAGTAATTTTTATCCCTACGCTATTCAACACTTTCCTTACTGTTGCACTCTCTGGAGTTGGAATAGTAATTTTGACCCTTACGCTATCCAACACTTTCCCTACTGTTGCACTCTGTGGAGTTGGAATAGTAATTTTTACCCGTACGCTATCCAACACTTTCCCTAATGTTGCACTCTCTGGAGTGGGAATAGTAATTTTTACCCCTACGCTATCCAATACTTTCCCTACTGTTGCACTCTCTGGAGTTGCAATAGTAATTTTTACCCCTACGCTATCCAACACATTCCCTACTGTTGCACTCTCTGGAGTGGGAATGGTAATTTCTTTCCCTACGCTATCCAACACTTTCTCTACAGTTGCACTCTCTGGAGTTGGAATAGTAATTTTTACCCCTACGCTATCCAACACTTTCCCTACTGTTGCACTCTCTGGAGTGGGAATAGTAATTTTTACCCCAACGCTATCCAACACTTTCCCTACTGTTGCACTCTCTGGAGTTGGAATAGTAATTTTTACCCCTACGCTGTCCAACACTTTCCCTAATATTGCAGTCTCTGGAGTTGGAATAGTAATTTTTAGCCCTACGCTATCCAACATTTTCCTTACTGTTGCACTCTCTGGAGTGGGAATAGTAATTTTTACCCCTACGCTATCCAACACTTTCCCTACTGTTGCACTCTCTGGAGTTGGAATAGTAATGTTTACCCCTACGCTGTCCAACACTTTCCGTACTGTTGCACTCTCTGGAGTTGGAATATTAATTTTGACCCTTATGCTATCCAACACTTTCCCTACTGTTGCACTCTGTGGAGTTGGAATAGTAATTTTTACCCGTACGCTATCCAACACTTTCCCTACTGTTGCACTCTCTGGAGTGGGAATAGTAATTTTTACCCCTACGCTATCCAACACTTTCCCTACTGTTGCACTCTCTGGAGTTGCAATAGTAATTTTTACCCCTACGCTATCCAACACATTCCCTACTGTTGCACTCTCTGGAGTGGGAATGGTAATTTCTTTCCCTACGCTATCCAACACTTTGTCTACAGTTGCACTCTCTGGAGTTGGAATAGTAATTTTTACCCCTACGCTATCCAACACTTTCCCTACTGTTGCACTCTTTGGAGTTGGAATAGTAATGTTGACCCTTACGCTATCCAACACTTTCCCTACTGTTGCACTCTCTGGAGTTGGAATAGTAATTTTTACCCCTACGCTATCCAACACTTTCCCTACTGTTGCACTCTCTGGAGTTGTAATAGTAATTTTTACCCCTACGCTATCCAACACTTTCCCTACTGTTGCACTCTCTGGAGTGGGAATAGTAATTTTTACCCCTTCGCTATCCAACACTTTCCCTACTGTTGCACTCTCTGGAGTTGGAATAGTAATTTTTACCCCTACGCTATCCAACACTTTCCCTACTGTTGCACTCTCTGGAGTGGGAATAGTAATTTTTACCCCTACGCTATCCAACACTTTCCCTACTGTTGCACTCTCTGGAGTTGGAATAGTAATTTTTACCCCTACGCTGTCCAACACTTTCCCTAATGTTGCAGTCTCTGGAGTTGGAATAGTAATTTTTTAGCCCTACGCTATCCAACATTTTCCTTACTGTTGATTTTTTTGGAGCTGGAGTAGTAGTTTTATTGTCTGTGCTATTTAATATTTTTTGTATTATTTTAGCTAATGTAATATATAAATAATTTTAACAATATTCAAATTATATGTAATTTTTTTAATGTGTTATATATAATTATTTAATTTGTATTCATGTTATTGTTTTATGTGTATGATGTATTTGTAATTTATAATAATTTTTAATATTTTAGAAGTTATTAAAACAATTATTAAAACTGATTATTAAGTAAGTATATATATTATATATTATATGTATATGTTTAATTAATGTTTTATTCAATTATATATATTAATTATTAATTTTAAACATTATAAAATATATTTCATTATGTTTATTTTATTTATAAGTATTATTTGGTTTATTTTACACATTTTTTTTACTAAAAAATACCCTACATTTTTAATAACGATATTGTTGACATTCTATATTTTATTTTCGATATTTTTATACTTACCATGTTGTAGATAGGATGACGATATTTTTGACATCGATATTTTTGCTCCGATATTATTGTAGATCGATTTTTTGACCTTCGATATTTTGTCAGTGATCCGCCTCGACAGTAGCTTGCATGCGGGCTTCGTAGGCTGCTGCTTCACGTGGTTAAACCACCTCGTCGCCAGATTGTAGTGTAGACGTTTGCTCTGAATGAAGGCTGCAGATTCAACAAGGGTTTGTATGTTACACTTTATTACTTATCGGAGGGAGAGTGCAGGCGTCTTATCTCACAGTGCCCCGTACATAATGGCTACCACGTCTCCCAGCATGCCTAGCGCGGTCAAGTGGTATAAAAGGCTAGACCGCGACATCACATGAGCCAGCATGTATCTCAAACCTGAGGCGTTACAGTATAGATGGGGGCTCGGAGCCTTGAGATCTGCAAAGTTGTGGTGAGAAGCAATGCGAAGGGCACTAGTGCAAGAGGTGGGTGGTTGAGAAAGGAATTGTGGGAATTGTGGGAAGATGCCGTTAAACTGATAGCATTAAAAGACTGATGTCAATAGTTTGTGGAGGGAGGGCCATTCGACTCGGATGGCAATGGGACTTGTGGGTAAGACTGGGCAGTATTCATATTAAAAGTGTAAATAGAAATGGACAAGGGAGAGTACAAAAGAGCAATGAGGAGAGAGGCAACAGATGGTGAGGCGGAAGGGCACATGTAAAACCAAGCTACACGTGTTTGGTTTTATCATTCGTTTCTTACTGGGGAAGTAATTTGCATATTAGCTCAAAGTAGCCAGTGGTTTATTGTTCTTTTAAAGAAATACTGAGAAGTTTTCTGTGAATGAGAATTTGTCTGCAAGTGTGTTAAAGACACGATGTAGAATTCAGTGTCATGATTTGCATATGTTGGGGACAATATATAACTTTTCTTAAGTTGGATAGTCTGGGGTGAAACGTTGCTTGCTATTGATTTGATGCTCTTTGTCAATTTTCTTTTTTGTAGGTAGTGGTGGGTGGCTCATGATTAGCTCACACTAATCTCTTGCCAATGAATGAAAATCTTGACCGTTGATGGTCATAACAGAATCATTAAAATGACTCATGAAAACAACTAGAGCATCCAAGCTTAACAATTTACGTAATTAATTATAAAAGAGCTGCCAGTGCTGGTGTTCAAAAGTGCAATACTTTTTGATAAAATTACATGAAAGTTCACAAAATACGTCAGTGTTAGAAATGGGGCTCTCTAGTTGGCAGTGGTATGCACCTTGTCCAAGTGGGGACCCTTCCTTCAAGTCAGGGTAAGGGGATTACACAGCTACGATAACCCCTGCTCGCCCGCTTAGTAGCTTGGCACAAGCAGTCAGGCTTATCTCAGAGACAATTTGTAATGTATTTTTACATAACACACAGTAACACAGTGATAATCCTATAAATGGATACCACATCAGTTTAGCAAAATAAAGTACCTTTATCCAAACCAAAAAAGACATCAATGACCAAAATCCAACAATCAGAACTCACAATATGACTTTTTAAAGGATTCAAGTAATTTTGTCCATAAAACTCTATGAATATGGTGATTTTACACACAGTAACTCAGAGGCATTAAAATGCACAAGACAAAACAGTCACAAGGAAGGAAGCGTTGGAAAACACAGTGATTCCTCAATTCCTGAGTCCTTGGTCAGGCGAAGTGTTGCCTTGAATCCGGACTTTAGGGGGAAGCGATCAGTCAATTCTGAGACGGTTCTGGCCTGCAGGTGATGAGTAGGAAAAACTTGCCGCACAGGTGCGATCCGTAGAAATCTGAAGGAAGATGCAGCAGAGGAAAACAGGTGATTCATTAATTTCTTCAGCCGTGAACCCACGATGCATCAATTCTTTCTGCTGCACCGCAGGGGCTGCATCGGAGGCAGTGCAGGCGTCACGGTGTGCTGAACCCGGGCTGCAGCGTTGTCTTTGGCCGCTGACAAGTGCTGCATCGATTTCTATGGCTGCATGGCAGCGGTGTGTGAAAATGTCTCCCCACGGCAGTTCTGCGGTGGAAAAACAGGCACTGGAAGGGCATTGCTTACGTTTTGATTGGTTTCAAGCAGGTCTTTCCAGCAGGATCAACGTCCAAGGGACTAGAACTGGATTTGGCACCATAAGGCAGGTCAGAACTCCCAGCAGTGGAGTTTAGGGATGCAGGAGCTGAAGTCTTTGCAGGCCCTGAGACTTCTTAACAGGAGGCAAGCACACAAAAGCCCTTGGAGAAACTTCACAAGCAAGGTACAATGTAAAGTCCAGTCATTTTCCTCTCCAAAGCAGAAGCAGCAACTGCAGGCCAACCCAGCAAAGTAATTCATAGCAAAGGGGCAATATTCCTGCTCATAGGTCTTCAGCTCTTCTCCTTGGCAGAGGTTCCTCTTGATCCAAATGTGTTCTAAAAGTCTGGGGTTTTAGGTCCAATACTTATACCCCTTTTGTCCTTTGAAGTAAGGATATTTCAAAGGATTTTCTTCGTAGTGCACAAGTTCTTGTGCTGCCTGGCCTTGGCTCCAAACACACTCCATGGGGGTGGTAACAGCATTGTAAAAGGCAAGGCGCAGTCATATTCAGGTGCAGGTGACAGCTCCTCCCACCACTGTAGCTCGGGAAGGCCCATCAGTCTGGTAATGGGCCGTCAGGATATGCAGGGCACACATCAATTCTCTTTGTGTGACTGTCTAGAGTAGGGGTGTGGGGCAAACTGTGCTCTGTAGGGGGAGGTCACAGAGATTTGCAACTCCATGCTACGCTTGGAGCACAAACTTTGTCAGAAAATTCCACTACATGGAGGAGTGAAGGCCTTCCCCCTAGCTCTAGATGCATAAAAACAATGGCTTGTTCTATCCTCCCTGACCCTGCCTGGCTTGCTATGAGAGCGGCATTCCTGCCTGGATAATTTATGAATTGTGACCAATGCACAGTGCGCTAATGTGTCGCTCAGTCAGCACAGCCAATGCCATCTCGGGTATTGGAAAGGCTGCAGCTGTCAACAAGTGGCATCACCAGCAAGGCAAGGATTAACGTCAATGTTACCAATCAGTAGGTAGGTAAATTCATACATCAAAGGAGGACTAGTGCAACCAATCAGGTGTCTAGGTTCCTTTCTTCCCTAGTCAGCCTATCGGGTGATGCCCAAAGTTTTTTCCGCTGGTACTGCAGCCAATCGGCATCTTTTAGTTGACTTGGAGTTTGAGTTTTGTTTTGTGTGAGTGGATTTAGCGCTAGAGAAGCAGGGCAGGCTATGGCACAAGCTGGGAGTAAGATGTGGGGTCAAGACAGCCGACCCAAGCTCGCAGCAATATTGAGGAGGTGAGTGTGAACTCAGCTGCCCCTCCCCTCTGCCAACACTAGTTTCAAAGGTGGGGTGAGGGGCTCAGTATGTGCAAAGACTTACACATCAATCGTGCTGGCTGCCTCAGTCATCATGTAATCCGCATCTTGCCTTGCCTTCCATTGCCACATTGCTTGTTGGAGTGCATGTTCTAGTAAGGGCTGAGGATGGAATGGTCTAGTGCATTGTTTCTCCTAAAAGATGAAGAGTGTGTGTTAGACCTGGCTTTTCCAGGCCTCACACTGCAGATCAGTGCTTAAGTGCACATGCTGACTGTGCAAATTGTTATAATTGATTGGTGTATTTGATTTACTACTAAGTCCCTAGTACAGTACATTGTGTGTGCCCAGGGCCTGTAAGTCAAATGTTGCTAGTGGATCTGCATTACTGATTGTGCCACCAACACAAGCAGCCTTTCAAAGGGGTCTCAGACCTGCCATTGCAATGTCTGTGTGCCGTCTCTACTTCCATGTCGACCTGGCAAGTGCACCCACTTGCCAGACTCTAATCTTCCCTTTTTTATTTGTCAGTCACCCTTAAGGTAGGCACAGGTACCCCTGTGGGCAGGGTTCAGTGTATGGCAAAGGTAGTACATATACTGATGTGTGAAACATGTCCTGATAGTGAGCTAAGGTGAATTCCATTTTTCACTTTTAAAAGGCTATCTGTCCCAAAGGATGAAGGGGAGTTTATTGATAACATCTTAACTTTCCAATGGGACAAGATAGGGAGATAATGTTTAGTGTGCCTGAACTCAGAATATAAAGATGCATCTTTCAGTAAGGATCATTTTTACATTCTGGTGCCGATTCCGATCCGTTAAAAAAAAATTCCGTCCGACTCGTATCCGTATTTTTTTACGTACGAATCGTACAAGTACCGTACAAACTGCGAAGTACGATTCGTACGTGGAAAAATACATACGAATTGCGTCTGGAAAATGGTCCGAGAGGGAGCCGTAAATTTTTACATCCGAATAGCGTCGGGAAAAGTGTCCGATAGGGAGCCGGACATTTTTACGTGCAAATCGTAAAACAGAAGTCCGAGCGCGCAAGTACGATCCGTACCGCCCGTCCGAATACACAACCGCATGTAAAAGGCCCCGTACGGAGCGAACGCTGTAGCCTACATGTACACGGGTAAACTTGTGCCCGAATACGAGTCGTACAGCCCCCCTCACCCCGCACATGTCAGAACCGTACCCCCGTATGTCAGCACCGTACCCCCCCTCCGCACCATACCCCAACACAGTAGCACAGCCCCGCACCTGTACGCACCGTACCCCAACACCGTAGCCCAGCCCCGTACCTGTACGCACCGTACCCCAACACCGTAGCACAGCCCGCACCTGTAAGCGCCACACCCCAACACTGAGCACAGCCCGCACCTGTACGCGCTGCACCCCAACACCGTAGCACAACCCGCACCTGTACGTGCCACATCCCAACACCGTAGGGGTGCCCGTACCTGTACGCTCCGTAAACAAAACACCGTAGCACAGCCCGCACCTGTACACGCCGCACCCCAACACCGTGGCACAGCCCCGCACCTGTACGCGCCGCACCCCAACACCGTAGCACAGCCCCGTACCTGTACGCACTGTACCCCAACACCGTAGCACAGCCCGCACCTGTACGCGCCGCACCCCAACAGCGTAGCACAGCCCGCACCTGTACGCGCCACACCCCAACACTGTAGCACAGCCCCGCACCTGTACGCACCATACCCCAACACCGTACCCCAGCACCCTCACCCAGCATCGCGTATGTACGGACCGTACCTATGCGAAAAAGACTTGTACAGAACCAGGACACTGTAAAACAGCACAAGGAGGGTCAATTCGACTCGCACAACACCACAAAACACGTCAACATGACAAAATACATCACTATGACTGACCTGCCACATCCAAACAGGCAAACAGAGGACCAAATCACAACCACCTCTTATAACACACCCACCACAAATTCAAACACAGCCACACCCACAAATGGACCAATAAAAAGGGCCCACACACACAACCCATGAGCCATTGCAACAGACCCACTGCTCACAGACACCACAGACAAACAACTGCACCTTACTCACACCTTAACTACACCTTCACACAACCTCCTTCACAAACACCCCCTCTTCACCTTCACACACACACCGTCACATTCACACCCACACACCCACAACCATCCACACCCACACCCCACACCATGCCCACTGACAAGAATCCAAAGTTCACAACGGCGGAGCTGGAGCTCCTTGTCAACGAAGGCATCAGAGTCGAGCCACAGCTGTTTGGAACATTGGTCAGACAGACCAGCATAGCCCAAAAAACCAGCCTGTGGCAGAGGATCGTCGATAAGGTGAATGCTGTTGCGCCCATCCGAAGGACCAGGCATGAATGCCAAGCCAGGTGGTACGATCTGCGCAGGGCAGTCAAGAGGAAAATGAACGAGGAATACGCCCAGAGTAACATCACTGGAGGCGGGCTGCCCCGCAGACCCGTACATTACCCTCCCTGGGAGGAGAAGGTGATGGCCACGCTTCCGCCGGTGGGAGTACACGGAGTCGAAGGAGTCGCAGAGCCTGGTGAGTACACAAACAACTCACGTAACATGGGGGAATGGCATCCACACCCCAACTACAACAAATGCACTCACCTACCCCCAAGCCCTCACCGCACACAACCACACCCTAAAAACCACGCTCATGCCACTAACGTCTCCATGCCCCATTCATAAATAAAGGCAATGCCATGTCCCAGGCCACACCAACCACAAACCCAAGACTGGATGTCCGGGATGCTGGGAGGGTGGGGCTCACACAACACATTGTGCAACTCAGAACCAGACACCAATGCCCACAGCCCATATGGCCTAGGTACATACCCATGCACCATGCCCAATGCACAGGGACTGGCAAAGTAATGACAAGGTAGCTGACACTTGGCCCTGCTGTAGGCAGCACAAGGCCCTCCTGTGACCACTGTACACTCAAACAACAACTCCACGAGCTCACATACCCAGCACAGGAACTCACACACACTGTCATGCCAGCATGCACCATGAGGGGACAGACACATCACCTGGGAAACCCAATCACAAATCACACTACACACAACAGCAGGCCTGGTCACACACCCCCATCACACAAGCACACACGCCCGGGGCAGGCAACGGATTTACCCACTCTCACAATGGACATGTGACACAACAAGACCAATCCATAGCCAAATAAGCATCCCAGCCAAAAATCTACTGCCAAACACTCAGGAGCACATACCAATCTGTCCCCCGCAACATACCCATCCCCAAGTGTACATTGAGAGGAATGCTAGGCACATCCAACCACCTGGAGGAACTGTGACTACTTGAATATGTATGAAACATGGATGTGGCATGAAACAGCATTAACATTGTCTCTCTCTCATACACAGGGCAACGTCATCGACCTCCCCCCAACAATGGGGGGAACAATCACAGTCCCAGGCTCAGCGTGAAGATGATCCCACCGGCAGCGACGACTCTCACCACTCCGTGGATGACCCCGACCAACCTGGCCCCTCTGGTGCCCAAGCCCCTGCAGCACCTGCGTCAGGTACATCTGTGCCAACCCCCACCCCCATTCCTGCCACATCTCAGGAGACACCCAGGAGCCCTGCTTGCACCGAACAACACAGCCAGTCTGACCAGGAGGGACAAGGTTCTCCGGGCACCCAGGAGGAGGCAGACGACCACGCTAATGCCATCCCTCAGGCGTCCCGTAGACCCGATGTGCCCACAACGGCAGGCCAGGCTCGTGTGGGCAGGGGTGGTGGGAGTGGAGGCAGGCGGAGGCAAGAACCTGACCAGCCAGCTGAGGGAACCGGTATGGCACACATGCGCCACCAGGGGCATCAGCCAGGTTGTGTCGAGCCTCACAGACATCTAGGGGACCCTCGACGAGATGAAGAACCTACAGGCCGAGCAACATGCCAGTCAACAACAACACCAAGGCCATGGAGGCAAGACTGGCTGAGCTCCTGGCGGTGCAAACGGACATGAGCCGTTCACTTCGTCGGATTGCCGACAACATGGGCAACCCTCCCTGTGACACCAGGCGAAGACCAGCACCAGCCACAGGGAGGGAGGAGGAGATGGAGGATTCCTCCGGCGGAGCATCACAGACATCGCCAAGGCCTGCCTCTGTGGGTCCCCGGAGGAAGGTGGGTTGTCCACGGAAAAGACCGCGAGAGTCAGCGGACCATCCACATCTCCCAGGTCACCTGGCCTGGCACCTGGACCTCTGGCGCAACAGCACCACCTCACCCAATGACATTCTCTGCCACATGGACTTTGTTAGACCCGGCCTCGTAGCATGGCTCTTCCTGTCCTCGCACTACCTAACCTGGTACCTGGGACCCCAAGCACACGGCCCAGCCGATCCGTCCCACCAGAACACACACACGCGACCCGGGCATCCCTGTCCATGGCCTCTCTCCTTTCGGCCACCCCGGGCACGCGTGCCCACTTCATGCACCAAGATGGCCGCCCGGCCCCAGCACAACCCGGGCCTAGAGGCACCACTCCGGCTGGAGGACATCACGCTTCCAGGGGATGAGAGAGGGAGGAGCAGTTTCTATCGCACCTCTGAACTCCCCTGGGACGATGGGTTTCGATCGGCCCTCCGGCCTCCCTGAGGGCTGGCTCCACGCCTGCTGGGTGTCTGGGACTCCTCCCGACCCGGTCCTGAAAGGATCAAAAGACAATGGCAGGAAACCTCGACAAGCGACCCCCAGGTGACAAGACCCCTGCCTGCACAGACTCCGGACATCAAAGAGGGGTCGACCTATAACAAGGGGTGCGCTGGAACTGTCGGGCAGATTCGCTTTGGAACATCTGAGCCCTGCTGAGTGACTCGCGGCTCCCTGAAGATCGTAAGACCTCCGAACTTGTGCTTGAGCCCTGCTGAGTGACTCGCGGCTCCCTGAAGATCGTAAGACCTCCGAACTTATGCTTGAGCCCTGCTGAGTGACTCGCGGCTCCCTGAAGATCGTAAGACCTCCGAACTTGTGCTTGAGCCCTGCTGAGTGACTCGCGGCTCCCTGAAGATCGTAAGACCTCCGAACTCGTGCTTGAGCCTGCTGAGTGACTCGCGGCTCCCCCAGACTCTCTTTGGTCCCGCCGGACCCCACGTCGACAAGCGTATCCCCCCGGCTCGAGGATTGTGAGCTGTGCGCCGGGTACGCTCCTGCATTTGATCCATATCCCCCCAAAGACTGTCCCGCTACCTCCTACCCCCGCCAAGACTCTGTGAGCCCACGCTCTACTTGTAAATATCTGCCTTGCTGATCATAAAGATCCTACCACTTCGATTTGATAAAGCTTGAATCCTAAGAATCCTCGGTGTGGTGTCTCTTTGTCGTGTGGTGCCGAGTGTACGATCCTAGATACGAGATTCCTCCCCTGCGGAGTCTCCCGCCAGTGCCCGGCTACGATACTTTGAGGGTGGGTCTCAGGGCAGTCAGGGCCCCCTCCGGGCCCCTCTGAGGTCCCCTTCTAACATTGGTGGCAGCGGTGGGATTCGGGCCCTACGATCAAGCTCAAAGCCAGAAACGGGGAAGGGAGGCCCCCGGGGAACCGAGAGGCGGCCTCCCCGGCGGAACAGAAGGTCCACATCCCCAAGGACGTGGTCAAAGAATATTATAAAAATGATGACATTCAACAATGGTTCAGGGCCTACGAGGTCGCCATGACCTCTCATCGGGTCCCGCAGAAGGACTGGGGGGCAGGGCTGTGGGGACGGTTTCTGAGCGAAGGAAGGGACACCCTGCTCGACCTACCCCTCTCCCTGCAGACCTCCTACAGCCACATGAAAGAGGCTCTCCTCACCAGGTTAGGCCTCACCCCAGAGATGTACCGTCAGCGATTCCGGGACTGCAGGAAGATCCCGGGCACCACCTGGGTGAAGTATGTAAACTTTTTCAGTCGGGCCTTCGATGGGTGGATCAAGGGCAGCAAGGTCACCACCCTCGAGGAACTCACCGACCTCATGTTGTGGGAACACCTGGCTGCGAACTGCTTTGTGGAACTACGCCAGCATCTGCTCGACAGCAAACTCACCGATCCCCGGAAGCTGGCTGTGGAAGCAGACCGCTGGACCAACACCCGGGTCCCCCGGAGCATTGTAGGAGAATACCCCCGAGCCAGTCAGGGACCACCCCGGCAGAGAGGGGGAGGGAACCAGGGAGGGCAGAGAGAGTCCCAGTCGAGTCCCCCGAAGGCCCAACCTCCACCTTTCCCGGCGCCCCCCCCACCAGTCTCCGGACCCCCCGGGAGACGGGGGCACCGGGTAACCATCACTTGTTTCCGTTGTCAGAGGCCCGGGCACTACGCCAATGACCCGGAGTGCCCCATGGCCCCCCAGGTCCCCCCTGCTGCAAACCCCGCTAGACAGATAGCCAACGTAGCCCTGGGGGAGGAGGTTAAGTACACCGGGGAGTGGGAACCCGCAGCTATGGCCCTAGTATCCCTGGGGGATAGAGAGATGGTCCCTGGTAGCCTCCTGCCCTCCAACACGAAAAAGTACGGGCAGCTCGTCAAGATCAATGGCCACCAAATAGAAGCCCTGAGAGACACCGGGGCCAGCATCACCGGTGTCCTCAGGCACTTAGTCCCCGAGGAGCAGATCCTACCCAACGTCTTTTGCCCCGTAATTTCCGCAGATAATAGAGAGAGTATGTGTCAGGTAGCCCTGGTGCCGTTTGAGTGGGGAGGGGTGGCAGGTAAACTGAGGGTTGCCGTAAGAACCTCCCAGCCGGTCGACTGCCTCTTAGGGAACGACCTGGAGAGTTCTCCCTGGAAGTACGTCGAGCGCAAGGCCCACCTAGGAATGATGGGACTCCCCGAGTGGGTGTGCGCCACCACCCGATCTATGTCTGCCCGACTCACCCCCCTGGGGGAAGTCGAGGACACCCCGACCGAGGGAGTCAGAGCAGTCCCCGCCGAGGTTCCTCCCGTCCCCCCATCGGGAGGGTCAGTCGCCAGCGACGAACCCTCACCGTCCGACACCACCCCGGTCCCCGAGTTAGGCGATCTGGCCGAATTGGCCCCGTGGCGCCACGAGGGCGGGCCCACCCGGGAGGAGTTCTGCTGGGAGCAAGCCACCTGTCCTTCCCTGGTCGGACTGCGGCACCAGGCCGAGGGCCAAGCCACAGGCAACCAAACCGGAACGCACCGAGTTTAGTGGGAGAATAACCTCTTGTACAGTGAGCAGAAGTCGGTGGAGCTAGGATCCGGCCGGGTGCTGGTGGTACCCCTACGCTTCCGAGACTTCCTCCTGGGCTTGGCCCACGACGTCCCCCTCGCCGGCCACCTGGGTCAAGACAAAACCTACAGCCGTCTCGTGACTCACTTTTACTGGCCTAGGATGAAGGCAGCTGTAGAAGCCCACTGCAAGTCCTGTCCCACGTGCCAGGCTAGTGGGAAGAGTGGGGGGAAGCGCAAGGCTCCCCTCCAACCCTTCCCGGTCGTCAGTACCCCATTCGAACGAGTCGGGATCGACATCGTGGGGCCCCTAGATCCCCCCACCTCCCAAGGTCACCGTTTCATCCTGGTCCTAGTGGATCACGCCACCCGATACCCTGAGGCGATCCCCCTACCCACCGTCACGGCTCCCATGGTGGGCCGAGCCCTGATGGGGATCTTTTCCCGGGTGGGTTTTCCCCGCGAGGTCGTGAGCGATCGCGGCACTAATTTTATCTCAAAATACATGACGTCCCTGTGGCAACAATGTGGGGTGTCCTATAAGTTCACCACCCCGTACCATCCCCAAGGGAACGGCCTAGTAGAAAGGTTTAACCGGACTCTGAAAGGGATGATCAACAGCCTAGAAGAACCCCTCCGGTGTAAGTGGGACGTCCTGCTCCCCTGCCTCCTGTTCGCTTACCGGGAAGTCCCACAGAAGTCCTTGGGGTTCAGCCCGTTTGAATTACTATATGGACACCCCGTCCGAGGTCCCCTCAGCTTAGTTAAGGAAGGGTGGGAGGCAGCACCCCAGACCACCCCACGAGATGTGTTCGAATACGTTCTGGCCCTCCGGAACCAGACCAGGAAGTTCCGAGAGCTGGCCGAGGCCAACCTGGAGGCAAGCCAAGAAGAGATGAAGCGCTGGTACGACCAGAATGCCACTCTGGTCGAGTTCCAGCCGGGCCAGCAGGTATGGGTCATGGCCCCCGTGAAGCCTGGCGCCCTCCAGGACAAGTGGACCGGGCCCTTCAAAGTGATTGAGCGGAAGAGTCCAGTCACGTACTTGGTGGACGTCCAGTCGCCCCGGGATCCCCTGCGGGTCCTACACGTGAACCGCCTCAAGCCTCACTTCGTGCGGACAGAACTGAGCCTCCTGCTGGCCACCGATGACGGGGCCGAAGATGAGTCCGATCCCCTCCCGGACCTCCTGTGTGTCAAGGAGAAGGATGGCTCCGTGGAAGGAGTGAACCTCTCCCCATCCCTCACTGACCAGCAACAAGCGGACTGTCGCCAGCTCCTAGGACAATTCTCCGACCTCTTCTCCCTGATTCCCCGAGTCACCGACTGGTGTGTCCATGACGTGGACACCGGGGACAGCCCGCCAGTAAGACACCGAGCCTTCCGAGTCCCTGACCGGGTCCGGTCCTGCATTCAAGCTGAAGTCTCGAAGATGTTGACCCTGGGGGTGATCGAGCCATCCGATAGTCCCTGGGCCAGCCCCGTGGTCCTAGTTCCGAAGGCAGCGGCCCCCGGTGTCACCCCCGAGCTCCGATTCTGCGTGGACTACCGGGGGCTCAATGACGTCACCCGGGCCGATGCCCACCCCATTCCCCGAGCCGACGAGCTCATTGACCGACTCGGGGCGGCCCGGTTCCTCAGCACATTCGACCTCACCTGCGGATACTGGCAGATTGCGCTCACAGAGGGAGCCAAGGAGCGGTCCGCCTTCTCCACCCCAGATGGGCATTATCGCTTCCGCGTAATGCCCTTCGGAATGAAAAATGCCCCGGCCACCTTCCAGCGACTGGTGAATAGGGTCCTGGCCGGGATGGAACAGTTCAGTGCGGCCTATCTAGACGACATCGCCGTTTTCAGTTCCGGATGGAGTGAGCACCTCCAGCACCTCCGGCGAGTGCTAACCGCCCTGCGCCAGGCAGGCCTCACAGTAAAAGCCAGCAAGTGCCAGATTGGGCAAGGATCAGTAGTCTACCTGGGGCACCAGGTCGGGAGCGGTCAGGTCGCCCCTCTACAGCCGAAGATCGACGCCATCCTAGCCTGGGAACCACCCACTACCCAAACGGAGGTCCGAGCCTTCCTGGGCCTCACTGGCTACTACCGAAGATTCATCCGGGGGTATGGCAGCCTGGTTGGCCCCCTCACCGAACTCACATCCAAAAAACAGCCCAAGAGGGTGCAGTGGACGACTGCCTGCCAGGAAGCGTTCGATGCCCTAAAGAAGGCCATGTGCACGGCCCCCGTCCTCCAGGCTCCCGACTACTCCAAGGAGTTTGTAGTCCAGACCGATGCCTCCGAGCATGGCATTGGAGCCGTCCTGTCCCAGGTGAATGACCAAGGCCTAGACCAGCCCATCGCCTTCCTCAGCCGGCGGCTGTTGCCCAGAGAACAGAGGTGGAGCACCATTGAGCGCGAAGCATTTGCCGTAGTCTGGGCCCTCAAGAAGCTCCGCCCTTACCTGTTTGGCACCCATTTCAAAGTCCAAACCGACCATCGGCCCTTGCGATGGCTCATGCAGATGCGAGGAGAAAACCCCAAGCTACTGCCGTGGTCAATCTCCCTCCAGGGGATGGATTTCACCGTGGAACATCGCCCTGGTACGGACCACGCCAACGCTGACGGCCTCTCCCGGTTCTTCCGCCTCATCGAAGAGAACCCCCCAAGATGATGGGTAGTTCTCTCCGGCTTTCAGCTGGGGGGGACGCGTGTTAGACCCGGCCTCGTAGCATGGCTCTTCCTGTCCTCGCACTACCTAACCTGGTACCTGGGACCCCAAGCACACGGCCCAGCCGATCCATCCCACCAGAACACACACACGCGACCCGGGCATCCCCGTCCATGGCCTCTCTCCTTTCCGCCACCCCGGGCACGCGTGCCCACTTCATGCACCAAGATGGCCGCCCGGCCCCAGCACAACCCGGGCCTAGAGGCGCCACTCCGGCTGGAGGACATCACGCTTCCAGGGGATGAGAGAGGGAGGAGCAGTTTCTATCGCACCTCTGAACTCCCCTGGGACGATGGGTTTCGATCGGCCCTCCGGCCTCCCTGAGGGCTGGCTCCACGCCTGCTGGGTGTCTGGGACTCCTCCCGACCCGGTCCTGAAAGGATCAAAAGACAATGGCAGGAAACCTCGACAAGCGACCCCCAGGTGACAAGACCCCTGCCTGCACAGACTCCGGACATCAAAGAGGGGTCGACCTATAACAAGGGGTGCGCTGGAACTGTCGGGCAGATTCGCTTTGGAACATCTGAGCCCTGCTGAGTGACTCGCGGCTCCCTGAAGATCGTAAGACCTCCGAACTTGTGCTTGAGCCCTGCTGAGTGACTCGCGGCTCCCTGAAGATCGTAAGACCTCCGAACTTGTGCTTGAGCCCTGCTGAGTGACTCGCGGCTCCCTGAAGATCGTAAGACCTCCGAACTTGTGCTTGAGCCCTGCTGAGTGACTCGCGGCTCCCTGAAGATCGTAAGACCTCCGAACTCGTGCTTGAGCCTGCTGAGTGACTCGCGGCTCCCCCAGACTCTCTTTGGTCCCGCCGGACCCCACGTCGACAAGCGTATCCCCCCGGCTCGAGGATTGTGAGCTGTGCGCCGGGTACGCTCCTGCATTTGATCCATATCCCCCCAAAGACTGTCCCGCTACCTCCTACCCCCGCCAAGACTCTGTGAGCCCACGCTCTACTTGTAAATATCTGCCTTGCTGATCATAAAGATCCTACCACTTCGATTTGATAAAGCTTGAATCCTAAGAATCCTCGGTGTGGTGTCTCTTTGTCGTGTGGTGCCGAGTGTACGATCCTAGATATGAGATTCCTCCCCTGCGGAGTCTCCTGCCAGTGCCCGGCTACGATACTTTGAGGGTGGGTCTCAGGGCAGTCAGGGCCCCCTCCGGGCCCCTCTGAGGTCCCCTTCTAACAGACTTGCTGGTCACAGTCTGACCAATGATGACCAACACTGTGGTCTGGACTCTGATGACTCTAACTGACAAGGATTCCATCTCCCCCTGTGAACTTTGGATTCAATGCACCCGGTAGAGCACCTTACTTCATCCACCAAAAGACTTACCCCACCAAAAATAAATACTTAATTTTGTCATGAGATGTTGCTGTCATTTGGCATTATTCACCAACATATGTGTGTGTAAATGTCAAACTATGCCTGAGTGTTGAACTAACTCCACACATCCATACCCTGGGATCGGAGTCTGGTACAGGACACACATGGGTCACAATGTATCATTCAATGCAGACATGGAGCACAATACTCACCTGTGATGGCCTCAAGCTGCTGAGGGGGTGCTAGGGAAACTGTGAGGACACACCTATTTGGAAGAGTAACATTAACGCGTAGAGGTCATGCCTCATTTGGAGGTTCCCGGGGAGGGAGTCCCAGGTATGTGTTTTCAGGTGGGAGAACTATGTCCTGCATGCAGGAGTACGGTGGATCAGAAGAATGGTGGCCAGGTCAAGGTTGGATTCACGGAGATGGCACTACGGGGTCTCGGATGACAGTGGTACAAGGTTGGTTTTGGGTCAGGGTTGTGGCCTGCCTCCTGAGTGTGGGTGAGGAGTCTGAAGGTCATTCTGCAGCACGCACACAGTGATCCATTGCAGCTATCTCTGCTGGACGGTGATGTGGCTGGGGCGCGGGATGTTGACGCTGAGGTGTGCAGATGCAGCCTGGATGTGGACAAGAGTCCCTGGATTTTAGATGTGGCTGCTCCGTAGAGGGCAGGGCAGTATTTGACACGGATGTTGTCGTGGACCCGGGGGATGGTCCGTCTATCTGGGGATCATGTGCATAATGCTGAGGGTGTTGCAGTGTGAGGTACAGATGCTGGTGGTTACCATGGCAAATTAGAGCAAGCAATCCATGATGCACAACATCTTGTGTGCGTGGACACTGGGTGCCTGTGCGGGTCTTCTGTGGATGGGACACAAGCAGTTGACCCAGCAGTAAGGGGACAATCCTCAGATGTTGACCTCAGTCCTGTACAAGTCCAGCCTCAGGTGGCTGCTGTTCTGCCATTCATCTATGGATCCCATGCAATCTTGAATATTGGAACTGGAAATGTCTGCGTCCTTGGTGAGGGTGAGGAGCGCCTGGCTGTCAATGGCATACGAGTTGATGATGAGGTCGTGTGCGCATGTGATGGTGGATAGGGGGGTCCTGGACACATTGTAGATTGACACGCTGAAAGATGATACCTGTGCCATGTGCCAGATGACGCCACTATACCGCATACTACATGCAGAAGCCTTGAGTCCCACTCCCATGGCCTTGCAGGGGTACAGATCCGGTGGGGTGTAGGAGGGACATGACCTGGTGGGTGTGACAGGTCCTGGAAGGCGTGGCAGTGCTGTGTAGGCAGTCGGAGTTGCACACTCATCATGCAAAGGTGTTGTGTGTGCGCTCAGTGCATGCCTGAGAGCAGGCGGGAGATGTGTGGATGGACCTTGCTTGGAGGGTGGCTGCAACATCACACTATAGTGTGATGTGGGTCATGCAAGGACCTGAGGGTCGTGCAATTTGCACGTTGCATGCGCAGACGGTCCAGCCTTTGGTACCGCGTGGCCGCAACGGTGGCCCAGACAAGCCGAAGACAGCCAAATGAATGTGTTGAGGGAGGAAGGGAGGAGCACCTTTGATGTGTGTGTGTTGCCAAATCTGGAAACTACGTGTGCCCTTGCTGCAGTGGCTGCAACAGCAGGCGGCATGTCCTGGGAATTATGCCACAATATCCACACAAAGGCTAGGATGTCAGAAAGGACTACTGCAACAGGTGTATGTCAAGGAAGGAGTTACCGGTTTGTATTGGCACACCCAGAGACAAAGGATGCACAATCACCAAAGATGACTGACACCGGATCATGAAACTGAAGGCCGAGCTGCGCACAGGAAACACACCCCAGAAGGTGTTGACGGTCCGTGGGGGGGAATAACATGCCAAAACACATACACAGCCATGGACATCATGCACAATAGAGAATCAAATACATGAAGAACAGCATGCAGGTTGCTAATCTACACATAGACTCATATGCACAATCCTTGACAACCATGCCAGAGATGCCGCATGCACAGTGGCAAGAGACCTGCATTGACAGAGATGAGGCACCTTGGAGGCTGAGGAACACCTTTATTACTCAGGCTCACACCTATGCAAAAGCATCAACATTAACAGACTCACAGGTCTATTGGATTAACATGTGGGACTTACACCGGACACCCCCTTTGCACCACAGATGCTGTAAATCCATTGTACTGGCACACAAGTGAAGGGGTTGAGCCAAACATCCCCTGCTGCACACGGAGAGGCTGCAATTCCCCATTGAGCATCATATGGGGATGTCCCGCAATATGTCCACCCGTAGCCTCCCGTATGTTGCAGAGGGAAGTTGTACACACATTGATGCCTTCATCACAAACCACAATCCCATAACAGATGACTGTCACGAAGTGTGACTATCAATTCATGTGAGTCATGCCACATGTCATGTGCCCCATGGTGTGTCGACATGTATGCATAGTAACATAACCTGCACAGGAGCAGTGCCCACACATTACAAACAACTACCACACCCAAAAAGCCCTGCTGCAATCCTTACCCAAAGGGGAATTTCCACCATGTCCGTGCATGTAACGCTGATTCAGCACACGTTGCATTACTCATGAGGAATAGCAGGAGCACAACGATGCCACGAGCAGACAGCATGCGCAACTACCTGGGGATGAGAGACACACAAGAAGTCAGGAAAAACATAGCCATCCGCATGCATGGTCATGTACTCTACATGAATAAGGTTGACACCATGCCAGTTGTCAATTGAGTGTGTCAGCTAAAATGTGTGGAATGACATCAGCACTCGAGTGACACATCTGCACACACCTCAAAGTCACTTAGCATACAGTCAGCTGGACACACACATTGCAACACATGCCACACAAGGCTCAAAGCGTGCACACTCAGACCCAGGGACTCACCATTATGAGAAGAAGTTGCGTATGAGCTGACTCCGGACGTCCTCCTCCTCCTCCTCCTCCTCACTTGCCTCGTGACCAAGGCCGTCATCCTCCACGGGTGGATGTTCCTGCTCATCGGGATCCAGGATGAGTGGCACAGCGTTCTCCACTGCCATGTTGTGCAGCATGCAGCACATGAGGAAGATTTTGCAGACCTTCACCGGTGCATATGGGAGGGACCCGCTGGTCTTGTGGAGGCACCGGAATCGGCTCTTCAGGAGGCCAAACGTCCTCTCAATCACTCGCCTGGTCTGCCCATGGGCGTTGTTGTAACGGTGATCTGCAGCTGTTCTGGGGTTGCGGAGAGGCGTCACCAGCCATGGCATGTTGGGATAGCCAGAGTCCCCTACATGGAAACATCATGTAAAGAAGTGGGTCAGGAGATGCCATCACATACTAAGATACCGCAGAATACTGGACAACAGAGTCTACTCACCAACAAGACATGCTCGTTCGTTGTGCAGCTGCAGCATCATTTCTGGCCCCCTGCTACGCCTCATGATGTAGGTATCGTGTGCTGACCCTGGAAAACGTGCACAGAAATGGGAAATCACCATGTTAGCAAGACACACCACAAGGGCATTAATGGAGTGGTAATGTTTACGGTTACGGAAGGCTACCTCCTGTGCCTGTGGTGGTACCAAAGCCACATGTGTCCCATCAATGGACCCAATTACATGGGGCATCCCTCCCAGGGCATAGAACTCACCCTTGATACCTGTCAACTGCTCACGAGTCGCAAAATGGATGAATTCATCCAGGTGCTCCAACATGGCTTCTAAAACATCATGCAGGACACGGCTGAACATGGTCTGAGGCATGCCACCCACATCAGCTATGGTCAATTGAAACGTACCGGTGGCAAAGTAATGTAGGGCTGCCATCCCCTTCATCTTGGGGGTCAGCCCAGTCGGATAACTGTGTCGTGGTTGGAGGTGTGGTGCCAGCCTGTTTGTGAGGTCCACAATTAACCGTTGGGGGTATCGGTAGCGGCGTATGCAGTCACGTTCCCTCATGGCAGCCAAGTCTGGCATTGGTCGGGGGAGAGGCGGTGCCCTGCAGAAAATTGGAAGGAATAACGAAGATTGAGTACATTACTACACCAATGTCTATGAACTGAGCACATGTTCAACAGCTAATACACATATGCCACATACAGAGTCTGGTCTGTGCAATACATCCTGCACACGTATGCCAGCCAGGTGATACTCCTACCAAGAGCCAGCTACAAACATGGATTGTCAAGGCCTACATGACATGCCATGAAAGTAGCTGTGGGCTAGTGTGAGTGAACAGCCAGACACATTACAGGAGTGACATACATCCACATATGTGCATTTGAAGGATGTCATCTCATACAGACAGCTGCCGGCAAGCTAGACACACAGGTCACATGTCATGGAAAAAGGACAGACCACACACCTTGCCATGAAGGGGTACATGTCAAATATGATCACACAGACATTGAGACTACGCAGATATGTCCTAAGCTCGCAAGTCCCTGTTAGATGCATACAGACACATGTCACGTGTTATTCCACATGTGTCCTGGTGTGCGTAATAGTGTGACATGGGCATCTACACACAGACACATGTTGGATGCAGCTACAGCAGATGCCGTTGACGGAACACCAACAGCAAGATCATAGGAACACATTACACACACATGACATAGTCACATCGTGGCACGCTGGTAGTGAGATGTCAGGTGTCATCATCCGTGTACCTGGCATCAGGGGACATTTGCGGGTGTTGGGGACTGTGCCATGCCAGTGATGCAGTGCTTTACAAGTTTGAAATACATGCACACATGTAAAAGGTGTGAAGGGGAAGTGCGCCACATGGTGCCCCATCACACATGACATGTGTACACAGGTCATCACACAACTATTGGTTTAAAACATGAGGAGACATGTGCCAGCTCACTGCCTGAAACACCTAGGCCCTACACATGATGCACTGCACTGACAATGACTTTATGCCCATCCTTGTGTGAGTCATACACCTCCATTCCTTTCCTGTGCGCCTCCTATCACCAGTGTAAGCTGTGAAATGCACCGTACACACGCTCTGAGGGCGTGTGTACGGTCGTATCACAATATGGGCTTTGGTAGGAGTACGCGTGTGTGCAAGGACCGTACACACGTACATGTACACACTGGTCCTATCCCCATGGTAGTGTTGACGTAGGCATATGCCATAGAGATACGGCTCGTACCCGCATATGTACGGCCCGTAGCACTATGGCGTAAGCCTACGGCAACACTACCATAGTGCTACGGGCCCTACACACGCGGGTACGGCCCATAGCACTAGGGTAGTGTTGGCGTAGGCGTACGCCATAGAGATACGGCTCGTACCTGCGTATGTACGGCCCGTAGCACCATGGCGTAGATGTAGATGCTAGAACGCGCGGCGAGGCTAGCCCTCCACCTCTCTTAACAGAATTAACAAATTTGCTGCTATTGTTGTATATTGCGATATTTGCACATTGTTATTTTGCACCTTGCTTGCCTGATGCACTGTTTTTAACTAGGAAACAAGTCCTTTTAATTCCACTGCTGGTTACACATGCAATTTAATTTTATGCTTACTCTGTTCTTGTCACACTTACCGTGTAGAGTTGCATTTTAACTGTTAGGTCGCAGTCCCCGGTCCGTCGCGGCAATCAAGTGCCGATTGTACGGAGGGACGCCTTGCGACCCCACCCACCCATGACCTCACTTCCGGTCACGGGGTTCTTTAGGGCGATGTCATACCGGCCGCGCATCAGTAGATGCTAGAACGCGCGGCGAGGCTAGCCCTCCACCTCTCTTAACAGAATTAACAAATTTGCTGCTATTGTTGTATATTGCGATATT
The DNA here is from genome assembly GCF_964204655.1 of Triturus cristatus. Taxonomy (NCBI): domain Eukaryota; kingdom Metazoa; phylum Chordata; class Amphibia; order Caudata; family Salamandridae; genus Triturus; species Triturus cristatus. Next base: position 574,431,910 of record NC_140582.1, on the reverse strand, counting down.
TGCACATTGTTATTTTGCACCTTGCTTGCCTGATGCACTGTTTTTAACTAGGAAACAAGTCCTTTTAATTCCAATGCTGGTTACACATGCAATTTAATTTTATGCTTACTCTGTTCTTGTCACACTTACCGTGTAGAGTTGCATTTTAACTGTTAGGTCGCAGTCCCCGGTCCGTCGCGGCAATCAAGTGCCGATTGTACGGAGGGACGCCTTGCGACCCCACCCACCCATGACCTCACTTCCGGTCACGGGGTTCTTTAGGGCGATGTCATACTGGCCGCGCAGCGGACGCGCGCAGCGGGCGCGACGACGGCGCGCCGAAGGCGCGCCAAAGGCAAGCCCGTCTGCGCCCGTCCGCGCCCAGACCGCGACCGGCGCTGGCTATACTGCGATGTCTCTCCAATCTCAACCACCGTTTTGGTCAAGGGAAGAACTGTTAACTCTTCGCTGCCCTCCCTGCTCCAGTAGCCATCAGCTTGACTTCGCTAAAGACCTAGACCCCCCGTGCTGCAATACTTGCGGCTATCTACCCCTTTACAACCGAGGGCAGCGGAAACGGAAGCAAGCCCAGCCCGATTTTAAAGCCTGCCTATTAAACTGCAGCTCTTTGGTCAAACACGCCACGGATATCTGGTCCCTTCTAAGCGACGGGTCCTGGGACGCCTTGTTTCTTACTGAGACCTGGCTCACTCCGGACTCAACAACGTCCATCGCTCTTGCCATTCCTCCTGGCTTCAAAATGTGCCACGTCGATCGAGAGGGAGGCAAGAGGGGGGGCGGTGTGGCCATTATCTTGAGAGACACTTGGAACATGGTGTCCTCCTCTCCTTCGTTCGGGGACGGAATTGAAGGCCTGTTCTTTTGCATTCATTTTAATCCCTCTTTTTCACTGGCTGGTACCCTTATTTACAGACCCCCAGATTGCTCAGCGACGACTCTACAGAATTTATGCAGCCTTATTGTCCAACTGTCCGTTAAATACACCAATTTTATGGTGTTAGGAGATTTTAACCTACACGTGGATGATGCTAGCTGCTCACAAGCCAACCAGTTGATAGCCTCCTTAGAGGGTGCCAATCTATTTCAACTGGTAGCTGCTCCCACACATTCAGCTGGCCACACACTGGACCTCGTTTTTACCACCCTTGCTGAGGTTGCCATTGCACCTCCCCTTCCTCTAATCTGGTCCGATCATTACTTAGTCCCCCTTACTTTTCCTTTGCCGGCCCCCAAACAAACCGACAACCCCCTTTTTATTACTTAAAGAAATCTGAAAAATCTTAATGCCGCAGACCTTTGTGACACCTTACAGACCACCCGCCCCAGCCTGTTTTCAGATCCAAATATCGACGCTATTTCTGTACATAATTGGATTGCATCGGCGGTGGACTCCGCAGCACCTGCTAGATCTGTTAAATCCGCAAGACTATCTCCTTCGGCCCCCTGGTTCTCTGCCTTCCTGAAAATAGCCAGGCGGGAATGCAGGAAGCTTGAACGAGTGTGGCGAGTCAGTTATGATGACCAAGCCAAGACTTTCTACAAAACGGCCTTAAGAGCTTTTCATAAGGACATCAAACTAGCCAAAAGAGACTACTTCACAACCCGGATTCTGAATGCTGACCATTCCGGTACCGAGTTGTTTAAGGTGGTGAAGTCTTTTCTTAACCCCACGGCACTAGAGTCCAAATTATCTCCCTCTCCTATCCTCTGTAACTCTATTGCCCATCACTTCGATAACAAAATTTTAAAGGTTTACGACTCTTTTGTTCCGCAGACACCAACAGTAAAATCCGACTTCCCCCACCCTAAACACTTGACTCCCACCTTCAGTCATTTTTCCCCTATAACTCATGAGGAAGCTCTAGTAACCATTCAGAACTGCCATTCCGGAGCTCCTGATGACCCTTGCCCGCCCACATTATGGAAAAGCATCTCGGCCCCTCTTGCGGAAACGCTTCTCCAGTTATGGAACTCCTCGCTTTCCTCAGGCATTTTCCCCGACCTTTGGAAACACGCCACACTTCTTCCCTTAAAAAAGAAACCTAATGGGGACCCGGATGATCTTGGCAACTTAAGACCCATCTCCCTTCTCCCTGCTCCGGGCAAAATGCTCGAAAAACTAGTTCAGCGGCAAATGTCCACTTTTATTGAGCATAGCGGAGTTCCTCACGATACACAGTCAGGCTTCAGGGCAGGCTTCAGTACAGAGACGGCCCTCCTTGAAGTAGCCGAATCAATAAGATGGTCATTGGATTCAGGAGCATCCTCCTTACTGGTGCTCCTGGATTTGTCAGCGGCCTTTGATACGGTGGACCACTCCATCATGGTCAAGAGGTTACAGGGTGCAGGATTTGATGGAGAGGCGCTGGCCTGGGTCTCCTCTTCCCTGAGCGGTCGCACACAGAAAGTCTCCCTCAGGCCTTTTGAGTCGACACCTCTCCCGTTATAGTGCGGTGTCCCACAGGGCTCGGCTCTAAGCCCACTACTTTTTAATCTATATCTGGCCCCACTCTTCTCTTTGATTAACAACTGGGGTGTGAAGGCAATATCTTACGCAGACGACACCCAGCTGTTTTTCTCCTATAACGAGCAGTCCGCTGAGGCTTTCGAAAATTTCAAAAGCTGCCTGCGCGATATAGCTACCTGGATGAACTCCAACAAATTAAAGCTAAACGCAGGAAAGACCGAAGTCATGTTCTTCGGCACACACCCCATCCCTGACGCAGACTTATGGTGGCCGGAGGAGATGGGCTCACCTCCTTCCCCTGCCAACTTCATTCGTAATTTGGGCGTTAGATGGGATCCGGATCTTTCTCTTCTGGCCCAAATCCAGCAGGTTTCTGCTACCTGTTCAGATATTTAAAAAACTTACGGAAAATTTTGCACCTGCTCCCAGAAGATTGTAGGAAAACTGTTGTCCATGCTACAGTCACATCCCGACTGGACTATGCTAATGGCCTCTACCTGGGCCTCCCCAATTATGCCATCCAGCGCCTGCAACTGGTCCAGAATGCGGCTGCGAGACTGGTGCGGCGAATTCCTTTCCGACACCATGTCTCTCCGCACCTCCGCAGGCTACACTGGCTACCGGTGGGCAAAAGAATTATCTTTAAGGCCCTGACTCTGGCCTACAGAGCCTTGCATGGAAACTGTCCTCGCTACCTGAAGAATAGATTATGTCCCTACAGGCAAGTGCGGTCGCTATGCTCCAGCTCACTCAATCTACTTCACCCATCTCGGTTTAGAAAAGCACGACGAGGGGGTAGATCCGTCACGGTCAATACAACCTCCCTCTGGAACAACTTGCCCAACGATCTACGTAAAGCAATTTCAGAACCCTGCTTCCGGAAAGGCCTGAAAACGTGGCTATTTGGCTCTGCCTAAGTCCGGTTTCTATGAAGCCAGACACCTTCTTTCACCTTTGCAAGCCTTCTAGCTCTCTCTACTGTCAGCGCCGGGACACCCCTGTTTGGGGTAGCTGTCGCGCTTTACAAATCGCATTATTATTATTATTATTATTATTACGGCAACCCTACCATAGTCAACGGGCCCTACACACGCGGGTACGGCCCGTAGCACTAGGGTAGTGTTGGCGTAGGCGTACGCCATAGAGATATGGCTCATACCCGCGTATGTACGGCCCGTTGCACTATGGCGTAAGCCTACGGCAACACTACCATAGTGCTACGGGCCCTACACACACGGGTACAGCCCGTAGCACTAGGGTAGTGTTGGCGTAGGCGTACGCCATAGAGATACGGCTCGTACCTGCATATGTACAGCCCGTAGCACTAAGGCGTAAGCCTACGGCAACACTACCATAGTGCTACGGGCCCTACACATGCGGGTACGGCCCGTAGCACTAGGGTATTGTTGGCGTAGGCATACGCCATAGAGATACAGCTCGTACCCGCGTATGTACGGCCCGTAGCACTAAGGCGTAAGCCTACGGCAACACTACCATAGTGCTTCGGGCCCTACACACGCGGGTATGGCCCATAGCACTAGGGTAGTTTTGGCGTAGGCGTACGCCATAGAGATACGGCTCATACCCACGTATGTACGGCCCGTAGCACTAAGGCGTAAGCCTACGGCAACACTACCATAGTGCTACAGGCCCTACACACGCGGGTATGGCCCGTAGCACTAGGGTAGTGTTGGCGTAGGCGTACGCCATAGAGATACGGGCCCTACACACGCGTGTACGGCCTGTATCACAATGGCGTACGCCTACGGCAACACTACCAAAGTGATACGGGCCCTACACACGCGTGTACGGACCGTATCACTGGAGTAGTGGTGCCCTAGGGGTACGTGTGGAATGCACCGTACCTGTGTGTGGATAGTGAAATTACATAGGGGACACATGAGGGACAAGTATAAGGGCCTAAATACATGCTGGTTGTCATGGAGACTGAGTTTCCAGTTCAAAATTTTTCATCAGGTGGTCAGCAAAAGTCGGTTGGAGACATTATACTATGTTGCAAAGTGGTTGTTGACTTGACATCATGCTCCAATTTTGAACCATGCAAAGGCTCTCACAGGGGTTGGTTTAAAGGGATTGGAGGAAACGTAGGATGCAAATGAGATTGACCAATCACTCTGTACTCCGGTAAATGAAACAGCCCAGCAAGGGAGATATAAGGCAGCCAGGACCCATGAGAGAGCACTTGCCTGCACAACCTTTCATTCCACACCACTGCTGCTGCTCGTGATTCCTCTGGCACCATGTCCGGGTCTGTGGAGAGGGCCCAGCCTTTCACCCAAGAGGAGAATGAGGCGTTGCTGGACGTCATCCTCCCACAGTACCCCTGCCTGTATGGGAGACCAGGGGAGCAGGTGAGTGCTGACTCCACTAGCTGTGACTGTGCCCCTTTTTTGTGTCTGTCACTTCTGGCATTGTGTCCAGGTGTGACAGACATGCAATGTTGTTCATGGTGGGTCCCAGGGGAGGGAATGCCTTATGTCTCCCATGCAGAGCCTGATGTGGTTCATATCTGCACTCCTCACTTGCATTGTGCTTACTGTGACATTCACTGCATGGTGCATGCCACATTCAGCCTGGCTAATCCTCTTGGGAATGTTGTTTCCATAGTCCTGATGTGATTCTGTGGTCCCCCCAGTGTGACAGGTGACTGTACCCACAGATGTGTGTGAGTTGAGTGTACCTGTGGTGATAGTGTCCAAATGATGTGTATGGCCCCTGGACATTGGTGTGTGTGTAAGTCCCCTGTCATGTGGGTGAGTGTCTATGTGGAGTGTTGCACCCCAGCTGCATGGAGGATGCATATGCCCTACCCATCAGATGTGAGCAGTGAGCCGTGCTGTGTGTCTGACGTGCTGAGCTAGCCCCACACCTGAGACTCCCCCCAGTCAAGTGGCACATGTGCAGAGTGATGTTTGTACCCGCAGTTGCCAATGGCAGGTGATTGTCCTGTGCCTATGTGTGTCTGTGTACTCCGCTGAGGTTGCGTCAGTGGCCTGGGGCATGTGACTGCTTTGAGGTGCTGTCCATAATCCTGGTGTTGCTTGTGGTGCACAGTGTGAGCCATGATCATTGATTCTGTTGCACCCCCATGCCACCTGTGTACTTTAAATGCCACGTAGTGCATTTGGCCTTCCCCAGAGGATAATGTCCCTATGACAAAGGTGCAATGAGTTGGCTGCATACTATGCCCTGTTCAAACAAGCCCAATTGTTCTAATGTGTGTCTCTGTGACATGGAGCAGGTGTATTGATGTTGTCTCACTTTGTCATTCTCACAGGTAGCCGCCTACGCCAAGGAGGAGATTTGGAAGCGGGCCGTCAGGGCCTTGAGGTCGGTGGAGGGTCGCAGTCGGCACCTGGCCCAGGTGAGGAAACGCTGGCAGGATATCCGGTGCTGGACCAGAAGGATCACCAGTGTCCTGCTGGGGGACTCACGAGAGGGCAAGAACCGCGGGCGCCGGCGCCTGACCCAACAAATGAAGCGTGTCCTGGCGGTGGTCTTCCCTGACATGGATAGGCGGTTACAGGAGAAGCAGCAGCAGGAAGGGGGTAGGTACATGTGTGTTTGTTGTGTGTCACCAGCTTTTGGAAGTGCTCAGTCGCCTGGATACACTGACAGGGTTTATATGCGCAGTGCATATCCTGTTCCCCAAAGTCAACCAGTCCTGTTCTTCCTCCCTTCCCCTACTTGACATGTGTTCCCTGGTCTGTGTGTAGTCACTCTTGCACAAGGTAATCTAGGCTGGCAGTTAATCCAAGTGCCCAATGCTTGCAGCATCATGTGTGGGGGTGGTCTGTGACATGTGTTGGGACCTTGCCTGTGCCCAGGTCCAGTTCAGTCATTTGGGGGTCCATGATTGTTGGCACTGATGCAGAGTCTCAACATAGGAGTGTGAGGCTTAAAATGAACTGCCTTGCAGCATGCATGACCGATGTTGTGGCCTCAGACATGATGTGCATGTGGGGGAGATATGCATAGTGCGGGGACAGTTGCTCCTGTTGCAGTCAGATCTATCCAGGACCATGGAGCAGTGTGGCCACTACAGTCCCCTGAGACACCTTTTCCTAGGAATCATGTGTGTCATCCAACACTGTGGACATTCTCAGTGTCTTCAGCATAGGTTGGCCTCTGTGGCATTGTACCCTGGCCTCATTTGTATTTACGTAAAGTGTGCTACATGTGTACACTGTACAGGGTGATCCAATGTGGCTTGTGCATCCTCACACTGGCCAGTGCCTGTGTGTCTGTGTACAATACACACCCCCCACCGAGAATAAAACTAAATTTCTTTAATTAGATGTTGCAGTCATTTTGCATGAGTCCACAACATATGTGTGGGGAAATGTCAAACTGTGCCTGAGCGTTGAACTAACTCCAGCCATCCATACCCTGGGATCTGAGTCCGGTACAGGACACACATGTGTCACAATGTATCATCCAATACAGACATGGAGCACAATACTCACCCGTGATGGCCTCAAGCTGCTGAGGGGGGGCTTGCAATACTGTGCAGACAGACCAATTTGGAAGAGTATCATTAAGGTGTAGAGGTCATGGCTCATGTGGAGGTTCCCGGGGAGGGAGTCCCAGGTATGTTTAGCCAAGTGGGAGAACTATGTCCTGCATGCTGGAGTTCGGTGGATGTGAAGAATGTTGGCCAGGGCAAGGTTGGATGCATGGAGTTGGCCCAACGAGGTCTTGGATGACAGACGTCCAAGGTTGGTTTGGGGTCTGGGGTTGTGGACTGCCTCCTGAGTGTGGGTGAGGAGTGTGAAGGTCATCCTGCAGCAGACAGTGATCCATTGCAGCTATCTCAGGTGTTCGGTGATGTGGCTGCGGCGCGGGATGTTGAAGCTGAGGTGTGCAGATGCACCCTGCATGTGGACAAGTTTTCCGGGAGTTTGGCTGTACTTGCTCCGTAGAGGGCGGGGCTGTAGTTGACACGGCTGGTGTCATGGACCTGGGGGACGGTCTGTCTTGCCTTGGAGTGGATCTATCTGTGGGTCATGTGCATCATGCGGAGGGTGTTGCAGCATGAGGTACAGATGCTGGTGAGTTGCATGGCAATTGTGATCGACGAGTCCATGATGCACACCATCTTGTGTGCATGGCCACTGGGTGCTGGTGCAGTGCCCTGGCGGGTGGGACACAAGGAGTTGACCCAGCTGTAAGGGGACAATCCTCAGATGATTACCTCAGTCCTGTACAAGTCCAGCCTCAGGTGGCTGATGTTCAGCCATTCATCAACGGACCTCATGCCTCTTGAAGGGTGGAACTGGCAATGGCTGTGTCTTTGGTGAGGGTGAGGAGCAGCTGGCTGTCAATGGCATATGAGACGATGATGAGGTTGTGTGCGCATGTGATGGTGGAGAGGGGGGTCATGGACACATTGAAGATTGACACGCTGAGAGATGAACCATGGGCCATGTGCCAGATGACGCCACTAAACTACATGCTGAAGGCTTGAGTCCCACTCCCATGGCCTTGCTGGTGAGCTACTTGGTGATTTCATCCTGGTCCATCCCCTGGATACCAGTGTTGGAGACGTGTGAGCTGACAGTGTGTGAGCACATTGTGCATAATGCTGTGAAGAGGTCAAGGGGGGTGGCCTCACCATTGTTGAGCAGGGCAAAGTTGTCGGTGTTGGTGGCAATGATGACAGTTGCAGTGGGGTGATTACTGTGGAAGACGGTCTTGTGCAGGTTGCCTGGAGCTCTTTGCGTGGAGGAACTTTGTCAGTTGCTCGTTAACTGTCTTCCTGATGACATTTGCTGGCTAGGGAAGCACGTTGAGGTTCCTTGAGAGCCAGCGTTCCTGCCGTCCATTGTCTAAGAAGGGCCTGGGTCACTGCATGCCTCTATCTACCATGGAATGTGGCTAACTCCAATGATACATACATGACGTGCTGGACGTGGGCTACAAGGATGGGGAATGATGTGGTTGAGATGTTGTGTGGGAAGGGTCCTGATGGAGATCCCCAGGGGATGTTGCACATGAGCCGGGTGTTGTATCTGCTGATGATGGAAGTCCAAATCCTGAGGGTGGTTGGTCCCGCGTATAATAGTGCGTTCTGCCTCTGTGTGCCAAGGCAGGCGTGTATGTCCATGAGCTTGCAGTGGTAGAAAGTTGCAAGGGATTGGCTCAGCCTTGCAAGGGTGGGGTGTCTTTTGGATGGAGAGCTGATGTCAGTGCACTCACAATGCTGATGAGCTCCTTGATGTCGTGCGGTTTTTCCATCTGAAGGATCTCCAATTGTCCTTGCTGATGATATGGTGATGGCTGTGTGTGCCGTTTTCCAGGGTTGTAAGGCCACTGATGGTTATGTGTGGTGAAAGCTGTGCACAAGAGTCCTGCTAGACGTGTATGAGTCCAGTAGGTCTGCCTTTGCCCCAGGTGGCTTAATTGTTGATGTGCGTCACAGGAAAGTCCGTCAACGTGACTAGATTGTTGGATCAGTTGCTAATCCAGTATGTGAGGTTGCAGGGTGTGGCGGTGGTGTTGGTTCCAGTGTCCACACAGCATGTCTGCGTTGACTTACATCAAGCATCTTTGGGGGATTGGTAGCGGGGTGTGTGGCAGTGTGTTGCCCGCCGGAGATGTGGATGCTAATGTGGATGGACCAATGATGGATGCTGGTGTGGTTCTCATCCAGCCAGAAGTTCCTGGCCCACAGCCACATGTATCCTGTGGATGTGAGGGCGTGCGTGACGATGGACGTGTTGATGGCTTTGCGGAATTGTGGATGTCGGCCTGGAGATCTGTAGATGAGTGTTACTCTGAGGGTTTGCAGGGGGTTTGTGCCAAACCGGATTTGTGACCCTGAGTGCGTACTTGGGAATAGATATCAATTCATCCTCCGGGATTGTTAGTGCCGTCCCTGCGGGTACTCTTGTATCCGTCTGAGATGGCAATGAAGAAGTAGTGTGCTGAGGATGCTTTCATCCAGGTCACTGTCATGAAGGTGATGTGTGGGCCTGTTGTGTTGAGTAGGTAACAGAGTCCAATGGCGTGCTGGTGGATGGTGCCGGTGTGGAGTAGGAAGGACATGACCTGGTTGGTGTGACAGGGCCTGGAAGGCGGGGCAGCGCTGTGTAGGCAGTTGGAGTTGCACACTCAGCATGCGACGGTGTGGTGTGTGCGCTTAGGGTATGCCTGAGAGCAGGCGGTTGATTTTCACTTGGACATTGCTTGGAGGGTGGCTGCAACATGAGACTGTTGTGTGATGTGGGTCATGCAAGGGCATGAGGGTCGTGCAATGTGCACGTTGCATGCGCTGACGGTCCTGCCTTTGGCACCGCGTGGCCCCAACAGTGGCACAGACAAGCTGATGACAGCCTAATGAATGGGTGGAGGGAGGATGGGAGGAGCATCTTGGAGGCGTGTGGGTTGCTGAATCTGGGAACTTGGTGGGCCCTTGCTGCAGGGCCCGCAGCAGCAGGTGGCATGTACTGGAAACTAGGCCGAAAGTAGCACACAAAGACAAGGATGTCAGAAATGACAACTGCAACAGGCGTATGTAAAGGAAGGAGTGTCAGGTTACTCATGGCTCACCCAGAGAAAATGGATGAACAATCACCAGAGATGACTGACACAGGATCAGGAAACAGAAGGCCGAGCTGCGCACAGGAGACACATCCTCAGCAGGCGTTGACGGCCCGTTGGTGGGAGCAACCTGCCCAAATACATACACAACCATGGACTTCATGCACAATAGGGATTATTAGCCATGAAGAACTGCATGCATGTTGCTGAACTACACATACACTCATATGCACAATCTTTGACAACTATGCCAGAGATGACGCATGCAAAGTGGCAAGAGACCTGCATTGACAGAGATGAGACACTTCGGAGGGTGAGGAACACCTTTATTACTCAAGCTCACACCAAGGGAAATGCATCAATATGAACAGACTCACAGGTCATTTGACTGAACATGTGGGACCTATGCTGGACACCCCCTTCACAACACGGCTGTCCAAATGAACTGGCACACAAGTTAAGGGGATGAGCCAAACACCTCCTGCTGCACACGGAGAGGCTGCAATTCCCCATTGAGCCTATCATGGGGATGTCCCACACTATGTCCACCCGTAGCATCCTGTATGTTTCAGAGGGAAGTTTTACACAAATTGATGCCTTCATCAGAATCCAAAAACCATTACAGATGACTGTCACGAAGGGTGACTGTCAATTCATGGGAGTCATGCTACATGTTATGTGCCCCATGGTGAGTCAACATGTATGCATGGTTACACAACGTGAATAGAAGCAGTCCCCACACATTCCAAACACGTACCACCCCCAAAATCCCCATGTCCGTGCATGGAACGCTGATTCAGCACACGTTGCAATACTCATGAGGAATAGCAGGTGGACAACGAAGACACGAGCAGACATCATGTGCAAGAACCTGGGAATGACAGACACACAAGAAGTCAGCTAAAATATTTTCTCCGCATACATGGTAATATACTAAACATGAACAATGTTGTCCCCATGCTAATTTAAAAGAAAGTGTCTCAGCTAAAATGTGTGGAATGACATCATCACTCGAGTGACACATCAGAACACACATCTAAGTCACTTAGCATACAGTCAGCTGGACACACACATTGCAACACATGCCACCCAAGGCTACAAGCGTGCACACTCAGACCCAGTGACTCACTATTATGAGAAGAAGTTGCGTATGAGCTGACTACAGATATCCTCCTCCTCCTCCTCACTTGCCTCGTGACCAAGCCCTTCATCCTCCACGGGTGGATGTTCCTGCTCATCCTGCTCCAGGATGAGTGGCACTGCCTTCTCCACTGCCATGTTGTGCAGCATGCAGCACACGAGGAAGATTTTGCAGACCTTCGCCGGTGCATATGGGAGGGACCCGCCTGTCTTGTGAAGGCACCAGAATCGGCTCTTCAGGAGGCCAAACGTCCTCTCAATCACTCGCCTGGTCTGCCCGTGTGCATTTTTGTACTGGTGATCTGCAGCTGATCTTGGGTTGCAGAGAGGCGTCATCAGCCATGGCATGTTCGGATAGCCAGAGTCCCCTACATGGAAACATCATGTAAATAAGTGGGTCAGGAGATGCCGTAAGAGCCAAAGATACCACAACACACAGGACAAACAGAGTATACCCACCAACAAGATATGCTCATTCGTTGTGCAGCCGCAGCATCATTTGTGGCACCCTGCTACGCCTCATGATGTAGGCATCATGTGCTGACCCTGGAAAACGGGCACAGACATAGGAAATCAGCATGTTAGCAAGACACACCACAAGGGCATTTATAGAGTGGTAATGTTTACGGTTGCGATAGGCTACCTCCTGTGCCTGTGGTGGTACCAAAGCCACATGTGTCCCATCAATGGACCCAATGACATGGGGCATCCCTCCCAGGGCATAGAAATCACCCTTGACACCTGTCAACTCCTCAGGAGTCAGAAAATGGATGAATTCATCAAGGTGCTCCAACATGGCTGCCAAAACATCATGCAGGACACGGCTGAACATTGTCTGTGTCATGCCACCAACATCAGTGTTGGACTTGGCCCTTTTTGCAGGGTCATCCCTAAACTTTTTGCCTTCCTCCTGTATTTTTTCTGACCTGTTGTTGGCTGTTTTATGACTCTGGGCACCTTACCACTGCTGATCAGTGCTAAGGTGCATATGCTCTCCCAATGGTAAAATGTTGATGTTGATTGGTTTCCATGTTTGGCTTATTTGGTTTACTATCAGCCCCTAGTAAAGTGCACCAGGAGTGCCAGGGCTTGTAAATACAAATGCTGCTGGTGGGCTTGCAGCATTGGTTGTGCCACCCACAGAAGCGGCCTAGTAAAATGTGTCTAAGGTCTGCCATTGCAGAACCTGCGTGCAGTCTGGTACTGTCATGCTGACTGCACAAGTGCACCTACTTGCCAGTCCCTAAACCTTCCCTTAACTACATATTAGTCACCCCTATGGTAGGCCCAAGGGCAGGGTGCATTATAAGCATAAGGTAGGACATGCCCTGATGAGTGTGGCATGTCCTAATAGTGAATTACAGCCATTTTGTTTTTTCACTATGGAAAGGCTACCTGCTCTCCATAGGCCAGAATGGGCTGCTGGAATTATTACACGCTATAATCCCAGTGGACTCAGAGAGCATGGTAGAAAGTCAAGTTTAGTATGCCTGAATTCAGATTAATAAAATACTTCTTTTAGTAAAGTTTATTTTAATATCCTGTGTTTGTAAATACTACTTTTAGAAAGTTAGTATTTACTTGCCTAACCATTTCAGTCCGCCTCTGCTGTGTGTGTGTGTGTGCTGCCTAGTTTCAGTGAGGGGCAGGGCTGGGGAATTCCAGGAGACAGGCTGGCTGCCAGGTGGTGGGTAGAGAGATTACACCAGGATGGGTGGGAGGAGTACACCTTGACTCTGAATAGACCTGTGCTCTGCCACCACAGTGCTGGCTCCGCCCCCTGTAGAGCGGCTGATGTCTCTGCCCTGTGCACTGAAAGGAAAGAGCAGAGTCTCCACAACAAAGTGCTCCAAAACCGGACTGAGCCAGGCACAGGCCACAAAGAACAAAAAAAACTGTGTATAAAAGAAGGAGCCCTGCTCCTAAGAAATCAGATCCTGTTTATGCCAAGAAGAACCTCTGCCCGAAGAGAAGGACCTGGGAAAGCTGCATGGAGGAGTGCTGTCTCTAAGCCTGAGAGACTGGCCTGTGGTGGCTGCCTTGCTGCCAGAAGGAGAGGAAAAGACTGAGAAAGACTTTAGATTCAACTTGTACTTTGTGAACAATCTCCAAGGGCTTGCTTGTGAACTTGCCCCCTGAACTGCGCCCCAGGAACAGTGGGTGCTACCCCTCCCTGGAAGAAAGGAGGCTGCTGCTGGTGAATTGCCTTAACGCTGACTCCAGAGAACCTGTGTGCCCCCATCCCGCCGAGCAACATGACTCCTGCCCGACTGTGCTGCTGTAAGCACCGTGACGGCCTGCCTTGCCTGGCCTGAACAAAGTAAGCTGCTGCCCCCTCGAGCCGGAGCTCGCACTGTAAGGAAGAACTGGCTATCTGAGCAACGAGCCTCTGTGGCCCCCGAGCCGTAGAGACCACCGCAAGGACCGACGACACCCAAGTTCGCCGCTTCTGGACGACACCGCAGCGCCTCGCGCTGAATTTGCCCCCGAGCCGCCCCTCCTTCCACCAACCTCGAGGCGAGCCGTGAAGTCCCAAGGCGCCCCACCAAGCATCGTTGTCTTTTGCCAAGCAGGACTGCAACGCGACGTGGGACGCCCCTCCTATGACTGCCGAGGCCGCCCCGAACTCACCATCAAGAAAGAAGGTATTGTGCGCCTCAAACCCTCCAGCGTACTTGCAGCGAACGGCTGCATCCCCCGGAGCGGTGCGCGTCCTCGCAGGCCAACTGTACGGTCTGTACTGTCTTGGACTATCGTCCCCATACGCTGATCCCCACAGGAAGTGTGAGCTCTGGAAGGGATCGTCCTGAAGAGCGTACACCCCGGTACGACGCGTACTATCACCTGTACAGCCCATAATGCTCTGTACACCAGCGTCCCCGTGCGCCTGCTTACACGGGAAGCGTGAGACGTAGGGGGGAAGTGTCCAGAAGAGTGTATGGCCCGTACTAACAGCGGTACGGCGCGTATGGACGGCACTTCGACACACACGGACACCCAAAAGGTGTAGATTGCACCCAAATCGTGCACTTTGAAGAACTGTGGCACCCTTAAGCATTGCAACCAAGTAACTGGGCCCCTATTTAAAAGTGAAGACTGTAGCTAAAGCCTGCTTGAAGAAACCTATATAAAGAAGCTTTATTTTTATAAATACAGTCTGGTGTCTCGGTGTGGTGGGTTGGTGATTGTTGTGGGACATCCTAAATGCTTAACCTTATGTACTCTAGAGTTTAGCCTGACTGCTCGCGCCACACTACCTAGAGGGTGAGCAGGGGTTATTGTCTGAGAGTAATCCTTTGCCCTGACTTAGAGGAAAGGGTCCCTGCTTGTCGCAAGGGCATACCTGCACCAACCAGAGACCCCCGATTCTAACAATCAGCTATGGTGAATTGAAACGTACCTGTGGCAAAAAAATGTAGGGCTGCCATCACCTTCATCTTGGGGGTCAGCGCAGTAGGATACCTGTGTCGCGGTTGGAGGTGTGGTGCCACCTTGGCGGTCAAGACCTCAATCATCTGTTGAGTGAATCTGTAACGTCGGATGCAGGCACGTTCCCTCAGGGCACCCAAGTCTGGCATTGGTCGGGGGACAGGCGGTGCCCTGCAGAAAATTGTGATGAATGACGAAGATTGAGAGCATAACAACATCAATGTCAATGAACAGAGCACATGCTCAACTGCTACTACACATCTGCTACATACAGAGTCTGGTGTGTGCAATACATCCGGGACACGTATGCTAGCTTGGTGATACTCCTATGAAAAGCCAGATACACCCGTTGATTGGCAAGTCTACATGACATGCCCTGAAACTAGCTGGGGGCCAGTCTGAGTGAACAGCCAGAGACATCACAAGAGTGACATACATCCACATAGCTGCATTTAAAGGATGTCATCTCACACAGACAGCTGGCGGCAAGCTAGACACACAGGTCACATGGAATGTCAAATGTACAGATCCAACACATTGCGATGAAGGGGTATACGTGAAAACAGAAAACACAGACATGTCCTCATGTGAAAATATCATGTCCGATGCATACAGACCCTGCTTACGTGGGAATCCATATGTGGCATGGTGTGCGTAGATGTGTGCCATGCCCATCTCCACACAGACACATGTTGGATGCAACAACAGCAGATGTAGTTGACGCAACACTAACAGCAAGCTCATGGGAACACATGACACACACATGACATAGTCACATTGGGGCACGCTGATTGTGAAATGTCAGTTGTTAGTGTCCCTGTTCCTGGCATCAGGGCACAGTTGCGGGTGGTGGTGACTGTGCCATACCAGTGATGCTGTGCTTGACACGTTTGTACTACAGGCACACATGTGCAAAATGTGAAGAGGAAGTGTGCCACATAGTGCCCCATCACACATGACATGTGTATACAGGTCATCACACATCAATTGTGCAACTACATAAGGAGACATGTGCAATATCACTGCCTGACACACCTAGGCCCTGCACATGAAAGTCTGCAATGACAATGACTTGATGTACAGCCTTGTGCGAGTCGGAGACCTCCATTCCTTTCGTGTGCGCCTCCTATCACCAGTGTAAGCATGTGAAACGCACCATACACACGCTCTCAGAGCGTGTGTACGGTCCGTATCACTATTGTAGTGGTGCCGTAGGAGTTCGCGTGTTACGGACCGTACACACGTTGTGTGTACGGTCTGTATCACTATAGTAGTGGTGCCGTAGGAGTACGCATGTGTGTACAGTCCTACGGCACCACTACTATATTCGATACTGGCTCATACTGATGCAGGCTCTACTCCCTGCCTTGACAGTACACCTCTTCCTGGTACTTCTGTATCCTGCTCTGTAAACAACACCACTATTGCGGATCTAATGGGCAGTATAGATAAATTATTTAAATCTCACATGCTACCAATTGTGGATAGTTTAAAAACTATTGAAAAAAGGTTGGAGAGAGTGGAGTCTCTAATGGGTGCCAAATGGGATACATCTATGAATCCTATGAAGCCAGCAACGGAGATTCCCTCCACTTCAACATCTGTCGTACCACCTTCCACTTTACCATCATCACAGGAGATAGACCCTCAAGTTGACCGTAGTACAAATAATTGAATTAATAACTACGCTGGTAGAATTACCACCCAAAAGCCAATTCATATAAATAGGGTCTGTGATTCCCGGGAGGGTAATATCCCATCACAAGGGGGCTCAATGCCTGTCAGTAAAAGCTGTAATTTGATTCCTATGGTTAAGACGCAAGGGCCTTTTTCTATCGACCTTCCACCGGAAGCTGTTCCTTTTGTAGTGGTGCTTGCGAGTGTTCCCACTCTAAAGGACGGAACCATAGAACGATATCCACAACTAAAAAACAAGGTTATCCATTGGTTAGGTCAAAACCGCCCTCTTCCCTCGTATGACAATGGGGAAATTTTACATGTTAGGAGACTACCTTGGTTGGGTAAAACACCAAAAAATATTAATGGGGACATTATCATAATTAATTTTAGGGACTCCAGAGCTGTTAGCCATATCTCAAATTGGCACATGAAGAATAGGAGTTCTTCCATTACCACTTGGGAACTAACCCATTTTTTTCCTAGATCTAGGCTAGGTCCCATCTCCAACTCTGGGGATCCATTTTGTATACAACCTAACTTTTTGATCCCGTTAAGCAATCGATATGAGGTGTTAGATAACCTTGAAGACGTAGATTGACTTGAAAACAACAAGGTTATGATAGCGAGCCCTGTTGAGCCACTATCTGATACATTACTTTTTTGCAATGAGCCAAGATACCTACCTTTGAAAGCAGGTACAGATATCTGTCCTAATGATCATACTGTCTCTGAGCCTCTACTTTTAGTTAAAAGCCCGGCCAATTTTCAGGGAACTATGGGGAACTTATTCTCCTGGAATATTGCTGGGCTGACCTCCAAACTGGAATCTGTGGAGTGGACATCTTTTGTCAATAAATTCGACCTATGCATATTCCAGGAGACCTGGACATGTGAACCCTGTTTTGTTCAAGGTTACCTAAATTATTATGTACCCGCTTCAAAGGGCTCAAGGGGTAGACCCATGGGTGGCTTAACAATATGGGTTCGCCAGTGTTTAAAGATGGTCATCAAAGTTATTGATACTAAAAACCATGATATCCAACTGATCAGATTGGTCTTAGATAAATTAGGTTGCTTAGATATATACAATGTTTACGTTCGGAGTAATAGGGGAGGGAGGTCCGAGGTATTAGTTGCCCTGGATAGTCTTCTTGAAATTCATTCCCGGAACAACAAAATTGTCATTGCGGGCGACCTTAACAGAACATTTGAACCCCTAATTAGTGAAGATGATTTATTTGGTGATGAGGAAGATCAACAATGGGGTGTCCCTAAACTAGAACTCCCTCCGGTTGTGCGCTGGACTGCTGATGTTATTGGGCTAAACACCCTATGCTTTGAAAAGGGTCTAAGAGCTCTAAATGGCAGGACTAGTGGTGATAGGAATGGGGCAAGTACATTTGATAATGGCCGACATAACAGTAGAATTGATTATGTGTTATGTAGTTTAAAATTATGGCCTATGATTTGTGACATGGAGGTTGTAGTAAGGATCGAGAGTGATCACAACCCCCTATGCGCAACCCACAAATGGTGGTCCCATACTACCCCCCCTTTAGGCTCTTCTGTGACTGTCCCTCCTCGGATTATCCCCACAAATGATATGCGGAGACTAAAATGGGAAAGTGTAGCAACTAATCACCAGGCTATTGTTGATATCAATGGTCAGGTCGATAGCAATATTAGCTATAGAACAGTCCACCGCTCCAGGCATTGGCTTAGACAAGGTTGAGGAGTTACATAATTCTCTCTTTTGTACAATTAAAAAGTATTTCCTCAAACCTCTGAAAAACAAAGGTAATAGACCCTTTAAGCCTGCCAAGTGGTATAATGAGCAGTGTAGGTATGCACAAATAGCCCTAAGAAAAGCTATTAAGGGGGGGCAATCTGTGCTAACCCAAGCTGCCAGAAAGAACTATAAAATTAGTATATCTAAGGCTAAAAAAGCTTGGGACGAACAGCACTGGTCCGAGTTAAAGGCAGCTAGCGATAGCAGGGATTCCCGGTTATTCTGGCACATCGTTAGGTGGGGAAAATCGGGTTTTCCCGAGCCCCATCATAACAATGTGCCTGAGGAAGAATGGATAAAATTCTTCAAAAACCAGTATGCTGCACCTAATAATGATAATTTGGCCCAGGAAACTAGTGTAGATCTCCCCAAAGCAAACCCCTTTGGAATAGCTGAAATTTTGCTGGCCTTGAATACGGTTGCTCGTGGGCGTGCCCCCGGTCTGGATGGTGTGCCAGCTGATCTATTTATAAACGATAAAGAGAGCTGGAGTCAGTATATCCACCTTCTTATTAATGCTATTGCTTTGGGTGCAGCAATACCAAAATCTTGGCAGGGTGCAGTAATCATTCCTGTCTTTAAGAAAGGTGATCGATCCTTGCCGGGTAATTATAGGCCAATAAGTCTTATAGACACCATTCAAAAGGTTGTGGGACATGTAATCGTCAATAGGCTCCTGGATTGGGCGGAAGAGATTAATGCTCTTTCACCATTTCAGGCTGGCTTTCGACGATCTACAAGTACGGTGGATCAGGTTTTCTGTTTTACGTTGCTACAATGGAAGACGGTTGTGCTGGGTAAAGGAAGCCTGTATGCGGCCTTTGTCGACCTACGGGCCGCTTTCGACCTTGTCCCTCGATCCAAGTTATGGTCAGTTCTTAAGAAGCAGGGTCTCCCTAGCGACCTATTATCTTTAATAATGAGGTTACACGAATCCAACTACGCTAGAATTCAGTGGGGGGGATTGGGCTCGGTAACCTCGGACTTCCCTGTTGAGAGGGGAGTCCGACAGGGATGTTCGATGGCTCCCGTTCTTTTCACCTTATATATTAATGATGTTGTTGCCCGCATGACGTCTGCACAAGTAGACGCACCCCTTTCAGCTGTGATTAAAACCCCTATTTTAATGTTTGCAGATGACACACTCATCCTATCTAAAACCCCAAGTGGATTACAGTCTGCCTTGTCTATTTTTGACCGTTTTTGTGGGGAGTATGGTCTAGAGGTTAATACTGCCAAAACAAAGCTTATGACCTTTAATCCCCACCGTAGCTTTAAATCTAAAATCATTTTAAATGACCGTCCGCTAGAAGTAGTGAATACCTTTACATATCTGGGCATGCACATATCTAGCAAGAAGAGCTGGCGGCATCATATTGACATTGCTACATTGAGACACAGGCAATTGGCTGGTGCTATCTGCATAGAGCACAGAAAATCACTAACCAAACCTGTAAAACCTGCCTTACAGGTTTACGAGGCAAAAGCTCTAGGCTCTGCTCTTTACGGTGCGGAGCTCTGGGGCTTTGAAAAGGTTACTGCTCTTCAATCCTCAGAGAACAAATTTCTTAGGGCAATAACAGGTGTTCCTAAAAGCACCTCACTGTTGCCTCTTAAATATGACCTAGGTAGAAAAGCAGTCTCAGATTTGGTTCAACTTCGTCCGATCCTATATTGGCGTAGGTTATGGACGACTCCTCTGCTTTCCCACTATGCTGAGGGTTTCTTAGATATTATACGATCCGATGTGTCCCACAAAATAGGATGGTTAAAATCATTGAGGACATCTTTGGTTGAGCTTGGTATGAGCACACTTTGGGACGATCCGGCGAGAGCCATTTTTCCATCCAAAAGCACTCTTAAGACCATTTATTGGGAGATGGTTGCCCACCGGTGTTGGAGCAACCCGGGTGCTGGCTCTATGACCGGAGAGTTCCTAGTGGCCAAGATGTATCCCTGTCTAGAACCATACTGGGACATCATAACGAAGCCCAGAGAAAGGAAGCTCCTTTTCCAATTGAGAGCAGGTGCTCTCCCCCTCAAATTTTTGTCATCTAAGTGGGCAGAGGGATCCTGTGATAGATGTCCTGCTTGTGGTACCAGTAAAGAAACCATCGGTCATTTTTTATTTGTTTGCAGGTTTTACGCGACCCCACGGCGTATCTGGCTAACCCCAATGTGTAAAAACCTGGGAACAGCCAGTGATACCGTGGCCCTGCGTATCATATGCACTAGCACCTTGCCTTGGATCTCAGCAGCCACTGCTAAATATCTAGGATGGGCGTGGATGATTAGACAGAGATTGCTAGTTATTTGACTATTCTCTTGTTCTGGAAGAGACTGCTAGTCCTTCGACTATTCTCTCCCATGCTACTTCTTTTTCTTTCTTCTGCATTCAAAATTTTTATACCTTGGTTTTTAATCCATTTAATCTATTATTTAATCCTTTTAAAAGACTATCTACCGCTAATAGTACAGTATGTCTTATACAGGAAATAATTAAGTCAATAATTTGTAGAAGTATGCTTTGTATCTGTTGTCTTGATTGTAATTTAATTGTATTTTAATCCATTGTATGTAATTGTCAATGTAATTGTATTTTGCTTTTATGAATGAAACTCGAATAAAGCATATCTTGACTTGACTTGTACTATAGTAGTGGTGCCGTAGGAGTACGCGTGGTACGGGCCGTACACATGCTCTCAGAACGTGTGTATGGTCCGTATCACTATAGTAGTGGTGCCGTAGGAGTACGCATGGTACGGGCCGTACACACGCGCGTACTCCTACGGCACCACTACTATAGTGATATGGACCGTTCAGAGGCTCTGAGAGCGTGTGTATGGTCCGTATCACTATAGTAGTGGTGCCGTAGGAGTACGCATGGTACGGACCGTACACACACGCGTACTCCTACGGCACCACTACTATAGTGATATGGACCGTACACAGGCTCTCAGAGCGTGTGTACGGTCCGCATCACTATTGTAGTGGTGCCGTACGTGTACTGGTACATGTGAAACGCACCGTACATGTTTTTTGGAATCAAAAATTACATAGGGGACACGTATTAGGCCCAAAATGCATGCTGGTTGTCATGAATACAGAGATTTCAGTTCTAATGTGGCCATCATGTGGGCTTGAAAAGTCAGTTTGGCCAAAAATTACAATGTTGTAAAGTGGTGTTTGCCTTGCTATGATGCTCAAAATTTGAACCATGCAAATTCGTGTCATTGGTGTATGTTTAAAGGGATTGGAGGAAACGTAGGATGCAAATGAGTCTGACCAATCACTCTGTACTCCTGGAAATGAAAGCCCCCAGCAAGACAGATATAAGTCAGCCAGAACCCATGAGAGGGCACTTGCCTGCACAACTTTCCTGTCGACCACACTGCTGCTGTCTGTGCTTCCTCTGGCACCATGTCGCGGACTGTGGAGAGGGCCCAGCCATTCACACTTGAGGAGAATGAGGCCTTGCTGAATGTCCTCCTCCCACAGTACCCCAGCCTGTATGGGAGACCAGGGGAGCAGGTGATTGCTGACCCCACTACCTTTGACTGTGCACCTTTTTGTGACTGTCACTTCTGGCATTGTGTCCAGGTGTGACAGACATGCAATGTGGTTTAGAGTGGGTCCCAGGTGGGGGAAATGCAGAGCATGAAGTAGTTCCTGTGTGCACTCCTCACTTGCATTGTGCTTACTGTGACATTCACTGCATAGTGCATGACACATTCAGCCTGGCAAATCCTTGGTGGCATTTTTTGGCTATTGTCCTGAGGTGATTCAGTGGTCCCCCCGGTGTGACAGGTGACTGTACCCACAGATGTGTATGAGTTGAGTGGAGCTGTGGTGAGAGTGTCCAAGTGATGTGTACGCCCTCCTGGACATTGATGTGTGTGAAGGTTCCTTGTCATGTGGGTGAGTGTCTATGTGAAGTGTCGCACCACAGCTGCATGGAGGAGGCAACAGCTCTACCCATCTGATGTGAGAAGTAAGCCGTGCTGTGTGTCTGACTTGCTGAGCTAGCCCAACACCTGTGACACCCCACAGGCAAGTGGCACATGTGCAGAGTGAGGTCTTTATCCGCTGTTGCCAATGGCAAGTGATTGATCTGTGCCTGTGTGTGTCTGTGTACTCTGCTGAGGTTGCGTCAGTGGGCTGGGGCATGTAACTGCTTTGAGGTGCTGTCCATCAGCCTGGTGTTGCATGTGATGCACAGTGTGTGCCATGATCAGGGAGTGTGTCGCACCCCTCCTGCCACCTGTGTAGTTTTAATGCCATGTAGTGCATTGGGGGTCCACAGAGGCCAATGTCTATATGAGTAAGATGCTATTCCTTGGCAGCATCCTATGCCCTGTTCAACATATCATTGATGTTCAAATGTGTGTCTCTGTGACATGGAGCAGGTGTGGTGATGTTGTCTCACTTTGTCATCCTCACAGGTAACTGACTAAGAGAAGGGGGGATCTGGAAGCAGATCGTCAGGGCCGTGAGAGTGGCGGGGGGTCGCAGTCTGCGCCTAGCCCAAGTCAGAAAACGATGG
The DNA here is from genome assembly GCF_964204655.1 of Triturus cristatus. Lineage (NCBI taxonomy): Eukaryota > Metazoa > Chordata > Amphibia > Caudata > Salamandridae > Triturus > Triturus cristatus. The sequence continues at coordinate 574,409,299 of NC_140582.1, read as the reverse complement.
CAGGACATCCAGTGCTGGACCCGGCGGATCACCCGGGTCCAGCTGGGGCTCTCACCTCCACGGTGGGCGCCGATGCCTGACCACCCACATGATGCGTGTCCTGGCGGTGGTCTTCCCTGACCTGGATAGGCAGTTACAGGAGGGACAGCAGCAAGGAGGGGGTAGGTACCTGTCTGTTTGTTGTGTTCTGTGTCCCCAGCTTTTGGAAGTGCTTTGTAGCCTGGATACACTGCCAGGGTTTATATGTGCAGTGCATATTCTGTTCTCCAAAGTAAACCGGTGCTCTTGTTCGTCCCTTCACCTGCTTGACATGTGTCCCCTGGTCTGTGTGTAATCACAATTGCACATGGTTATCTAGCCTGCCAGTTGATCCAAGTGCACATTGCTTTCTGCATCATGTGGGAGGGTGGTCTGTGACATGTGTTGTTACCTTGCCTGTGCCCTGCCCTGTTCACTCTGTTGGGGGTCCATATTTGTTGGCACTGATGATGAGTCTCAACACGGGAGTGGGAGGTTTCAAATGAACACACTTCCAGCATGCATGACCAATGTTGTGGCCTCAGACATGATGTGCATGAGTGGGAGATATGCATAGTGCCACGACTGTTGCTCATGTTACAGTCAGATCATTCCAGGAACAAGGAGCAGTGTGCCCACTACAGTCCCCTGAGATACCCTTGCCTCGTAATCATGTGTGTCATCCAACACTGTGTCCATTCTCGGTGTATTCAGCATATGTTTGCCTCTGTGGGATTGTTCCCTGGCCTCATTTGTATTTCTCCAAAGTGTGCTACATGTGTCAACTGGACAGGGAGACCCCATTTGGCTTGTGCATACTCACACTGGGCAGTGCCTGTGTGTCTATTCACAACTATCTGTCGATGGTTGTTTGTCACAAATATGTGTTGGCAGCCTCACGAGGTGATGTGGAGTACATTTGGGAATTCTTGCTGCACATTTTTGTAAAGCCTGATTAAGAGGTGTCACTTCTTGATCTGTCTCAATCACATTGTCTCAGGTATGGGGGATTTGTGCGGGCGAGGCCTACATGGCCAGACCTTATGTCTCCTTGCCAGGTCTGACCTGTGTGTGATAGTTGGCTGGACAGAGACTCAACGTGCAGTGACTAGGGGTGGGCGGAATTTGCGAAATTCACTTTCGCAAATTATCGCGAAAATGTTAAAAATCTCCGCAAACACGCGGAAATATCGCGAAGATGCGGAAGTTTTTTTCCCGCCCGTTCGTGGTATTTTCTGCATGGTTGCGGCTTGCCAATTTACCCATGTGGTTGCTCGCGGGCGCGGCCATCTTGTTTTCAGTTGTCTCGCGGTGCATGATCGCGAGAAGAAAGACGTGATCGTGCGACCAATGACGTCACTGTGGGCGCCAACTGTCGCGAGACAGCGCAAATGGCTACCAACAATCCAACATCTCATGGAGAACGCGACCGGTTCGGGAAAACTTGTCGGCGAACGCGGGGATTCAGGTAAGGCTATCGCGCGCACGCGAGAATGTATTATTTTACAGCGTGAGCAAGAAACAAATTATCGCTAAGCTGCGGAATGCGGAAATTTTGACAATTTCGTGCTTTCCGCGGAACGCGAAAATGTCAAATTATCGCAATTTCCGTGACCGGAACTAAATTTTAGTCCAGGCCTAGCAGTGACCCAGTGATGTTGTGCAGGATTTAATGTTTGTGCTTTGCAGCATGTGTCAATTGTTTAAATACATGATTCCTGCTCATTCATTTTTTGCACCAGTGTGTGGCCAAGATGCTACGTAGTTTGGTCTTTGTGTGCTGACATCTGTGTGGACATTCTGGCTTCCCATGGGGGTGTCTCCTCAGTACAGGTATGCCTTTTTACAACACAATAGCAGGCCCATTAGCTCATGCATTGTCCTGGGTTTGGACATGTGTGCCACTCCACATGACAGGCAGTGGGTCAGATGTGTTGGCAACTGTGTCATCAGGTAACGGATGGTCATGTGACAACTGACATAATTCAAATTGTTAGTCACAAGGTATTGTACCTTGGCACTCACAACACTTGTCAACAGGTCTTCATGTTTTCTATGCTTTAGTTTGATGTTTTGTTGTTAAGAACAATAATGTGCCTGCATGACAGATGTCTCCCAAGGAAGTGCACAACAAACCACCTTTACACTTTAAGGGAACACGCTGGCACAATTTTAAAGAAGATACTGTTCTAATGAGACTGTTTTTAAGATTATACATATACATGTTCCCCAGTGTTGTTGAAATTGGGTAAGTCCTTGGTTGTTGGTGATACCAACTTACGAGTGTCAAGTCATCAAGCCCTCCGTGGGCCCATGTATATGTACTTTCTGCAACAACATTTCTTTCTAACAGTGGCTTCTTTAAAGAAGGCTGCCAGCTTCTTCAATGACTGGGTAAATGTAGTTTTGTGTGCACCTCCTTGGGAGCCATCTGTTATGAAGGCACATGTGTGTTCTGTTCACAAAATGGCACATTCCCACATTCTGACCATGTCGATTGTGTCAAGTATTGTGATTCCCAAGGGACCAACTTTTTTTCGTTTTGTGTTCCAAAGTACTTACAGGTCTCTGAGTGTGGAGACACCTTTGGTATTGAGGTGTGTTACTTTGCCTTGGGTGCACCACTACTGTTTCTTTCAGGGTAAACAAGAGGTGGCATGACTTCATTGTATTGCTGTGCTCACCTGTTCCCAGACACTAGCTCCTCAGTGTTTTCTCATTCAAGTTTTGGGCTGGTGTGTCCTATTGTTCCTTGTGTCCAAGTGGCATGGTGGGTCTACCAACTGGGGAGTACAGGGCTTACATATGTGCGGAGTAATCTAGCTGTTACTCATGATGCATTGCCTGATATGCACTGTGACCTATTGTTGTTGTGCTAATGTGCCAGATGTATACAGGTGACTGATGCTTTTCTGTATCTTCACCTTGCCCACAGCATCATCATTGGAAACCGAGGGAGACACCTGCACGGACCTGGATGAGGGACCCAGCGCCACCAGTGCTGGCGAGTCTGCGGGAGCCAGTAGCACGGAGGGCGAGGGGAGTCAGTCAGAGGACCTGTCTGGTGGCGATTCCAACTACGACGCAGAGGGGTCCGAGGCTGACCTCATCGAGGGGGCGGAGGCCGCTACAACACCTGGCAGCAGCCCAACATCTGTCCCCGCCTCCTCCATTCCCATCACCGCCCTCCCAGTTGCTCCGGTCCCTTCTGTCCGTGCAGGGCAGCACCATGTCTCCTTCGGGACAGGCACCGCACCCCCTGCCCCTGTCACCCCTGCTGCCCTGGATGTATGACGATACAACACATACTAATACCACGCGTGCCATTACAATGCGGGTATTACTACGCGATGTCAATGACATCGCATGTCATTACATCGCATACTTTTACCACGAGTATGCCTTTACCACGCATGCCATTACAATGCAAAGGCATGCGTGGTAAAGCTATACTCGTGGTAAAAGTATGCAAGGTAAGTGACAACCTTACACAACACACTACTCCCACCCCTACACTACCCCTAACCCTAAAACACTACTACACTACCCACACTACTCCCACCCCTACACTACCCTAAACCAATACTACACTACAACACTAACCACACTACTCTCACTCCTACACTACAACACTACCCACACTACTCCCACCCCTACACTACCCTAAACCCTAAAACACTACTACACTACAACACTACTCACACTACTCCGACCCCTACACTACCCTAAACCCTAAAACACTACTACACTACCCACACTACTCCCACCCCTACACTACACTAGCCAACCTACAACCACCCCTTCACTACCCTAAACCCTAAAACACTACTACACTACAACATAACCCACACTACTCCCACCCTTACACTATCCTAAAACACTACAACACTACCCACACTACTCCCACCCCTACACTACCCTAAAACCTAAAACACTACTACACTACCCACACTACTCCCACCCCTACACTAAACTAAACTACACTAAGCACAATCAGCCTTACCTCTTTCCTTGTGGGTCCAGCGTCGCCGTCTCTGCTCCCGGTTCCTGCATCCTGTGTCGTCAGAGGTCCACGTCGTTGTGAGCAACCAGCCTCAGTTTCCTCACAACGACGTGGATAGCCGCTACATTACATCGCATGCGTTGTAAAAGCGCATGCGATGTAATGGTATGCGTGGTTTTACCTCGCGTTGTAACATCGCATGCGTTGTAACGCATGAGATGTAATAGCACCGCGTGGTAAAACCCGCGTTGTAATGGCTGTTCCCCTGCTGCCCTCAGTGCAGAGTCTGTGGACATACTGCGGCAGTTGCAGGTTGGGCAGGCATCGGTGCTGACTGTCCTCCATGGCCACACCACACTGCTGACACAGATGGTGTCGTTCATGGAGGGCATGTCAGCATCGATGTCTGAACAATGCAGGTTTCTGCGGTCCATGGACTCTTCACTGACGGCAGCAGTGAGTCTCCTGCAGCGCTTCGTCCCCCCCTACCCCAGACCCATCCACACTTCCCTCTCCCATATCTGTCCCATGCACACCCAGACATTCCCAAGCACGCACCCCACCAGACACAGGAAGCACACCACCAAGTAAGGGCAAGCGCACACCTCCTGTCACGCACACTCAGGGGATGTAGGCACACTCACTGGGTCTGGGGCAAAAAGACATACACGCAGCCACAGTCTGAGTCTGCAGGCCTCACAACCCAGTCCCTCCAAAAGCACTCCCCTTGGCTCCCCTGCCAAACTGAAACCCAAAGAGGTCGACATGGTTGAACTGCCCATCCCCCCCACTGTGACACCACCCCGCAAGCAGGTGAGGAAGTCCCCGTAGAGGGTAGTCAAGTCCCACCCCCTCCCCCAAGAGCGCTGCACCCATCCCTCAGCCACCCCCCCTCCGTTGGCCCTGGGGTTTCTTCCGGTGCAGGGCTTACCCTGGACGCCCTGGCAGCAGTGTGCAGCGACGTGCTCACATCCACCTTTGGCGCTGCTCCACCCCCTGTGGTGGAGACGTCCACCCCTGCACCCACCACACCTGCCCTTCCCCCTCCTGTCCCTGCGGTGTCTGGTCCTTCCCCACATGATGCCCCCCCCTGGTCGACCAACCTGAGGGTTCCAATGTGCAGGCAAGCTAGGGGAGACGCGTGCCCATGTGTCCCCCCAAGGACTTTTATTATGGACTGGCCCTTGGCCTTTGTATATAGTGTCATTTCATTATTTGTTTTTTATGCTGAATAAAGCATTTTATTTTTACTTTGCACACTATTGCATTTCAGGTATTGATGTTGGTGCTGAGGCTCCTGGAGTTGGTGTTGTGGTAATGTGTTATGGTTCTGAGAAATGTTCTACTCTGATGGTCATGAGTTGGACCATGGTATCTGCGTGCCATCACAAGGTCTCTGCAAAGAATCATTGGTAGTGTGTGTTATTTTGGTTTTGAGACATTGTCCCAAGGAGTGTTCCTTCCTCTGTGGAACCTGACATCTTCCCTGCAAAGAGTTGCACAATTGTTGTGCTGACCTGGGACTACATTTCCTTTGTTGGTGACGGATCCCTTCAACTATGGCCATGCCTGCTCAGCAATGTCTCCGGCTGCATCGTCTGTGCCATCCTTGCTAGTCACTGTACTTGTGTATTGAGTATGTCGAAATGCCTTCATGGAGAAATTCTCCCTTTTCAGCACTATGCATGTGTGTACTCCCGGCCTAGCACACATATGGTACTTTTTCTGCAGGGTATTTGGGACCTGACTCACAATTGTGGGCATTGTATCTGTGGGAACTCCACCCTAGTCCTTCCATGAGAGACAAAATCTTGGTGGCTGGCCCAGCACCTGAACATTCCTATCAGTCCTGTGATGTGCGTGACAGTGTGTGTTCCCTTTGGCTCTCTTAGTTTAGTAGGCAGTGACATGACTATACAGTCTTGTGGCATGATCTCAGTGTGTGTATGGTGCTGCATCCGCCAGGGGTAGGTATGCATGTGTTATTTGTCCTCACACCCACATGTGGTGTGTCATGCAGTGGGGGAGTGACATCCATCATCCTGGGAGTGGAACACAGCTGTCAGTGATGTGTTGTTATGGCACTATCATCATTGTCCAAAGTTAGGGATGCGTACATACACCCATGGAGTTGTGGTCATGTGATAATGATGTACACCCCCCTATGTCTCTGTTCACTGCTGGGAGTCTTCTGCACCCACCCCTCACATGTCTGTCCACTGCTGGGTGTGATATGCACCCACCCCTCATATTGCAGGCCACTGCTGGGATTCCTCTGCACCCACCCCTCACATGTCTGTCCACTGCTGGGAGTGATATGCACCCACCCCCATGTCTCTGTCCACTGCTGGGAGTCCTCTGCACCCACCCCCATGTCTCTGTCCACAGCTGGGAGTCCTGTGCACCCACCCCCATGTCTCTGTCCACTGCTGGGAGTCCTCTGCACCCACTCCTCACATGTCTGTCCACTGCTGGGAGTGATATGCACCCACCCCCATGTCTCTGTCCACTGATGGGAGTCCTGTGCACCCACCCCTATGTCTCTGTCCACTGCTGGGAGTCCTGTGCACCCACCCCCATGTCTCTGTCCACTGCTGGGAGTCCTCTGCACCCACCCCTCACATGTCTGTCCACTGCTGGGAGTGATATGCACCCACCCCTCATATTGCAGGCCACTGCTGGGAGTCCTCTGCACCCACCCCTCACATGTCTGTCCACTGCTGGGAGTGATATGCACCCACCTCCATGTCTCTGTCCTCTGCTGGGAGTCCTCTGCACCAACCCCCATGTATCTGTCCACTGCTGGGAGTCCTGTGCACCCACCCCCATGTCTCTGTCCACTGCTGGGAGTCCTCTGCACCCACCCCTCACATGTCTGTCCACTGCTGGGAGTGATATGCACCCAACCCCATGTCTCTGTCCACTGCTGGGAGTCCTGTGCACCCACCCCCATGTCTCTGTCCACTGCTGGGAGCCCTCTGCATCCACCCCTCACATGTCTGTCCACTGCTGGGAGTGATATGCACCCACCCCTCATATTGCAGGCCACTGCTGGGAGTCCTCTGCACCCACCCCTCACATGTCTGTCAACTGCTGGGAGTGATATGCACCCACCCCTCATATTGCAGGCCACTGCTGGGAGTCCTCTGCACCCACCCCTCACATGTCTGTCCACTGCTGGGAGTGATATGCACCCACCCCTCATATTGCAGTCCACTGCTGGGAGTCCTGTGCACCCACCCCCATGTCTCTGTCCACTGCTGGGAGTCCTCTGCACCCACCCCTCACATGTCTGTCCACTGCTGGGAGTGATATGCACCCACCCCTCATATTGCAGGCCACTGCTGGGAGTCCTCTGCACCCACCCCTCACATGTCTGTCCACTGCTGGGAGTGATATGCACCCACCCCCATGTCTCTGTCCACTGCTGGGAGTCCTCTGCACCCACCCCCATGTCTCTGCCCACTGCTGGGAGTCCTGTGCACCCACCCCCATGTCTCTGTCCACTGCTGGGAGTCCTCTGCACCCACCCCTCACATGTCTGTCCACTGCTGGGAGTGATATGCACCCACCCCTCATATTGCAGGCCACTGCTGGGAGTCCTCTGCACCCACCCCTCACATGTCTGTCCACTGCTGGGAGTGATATGCACCCACCCCCATGTCTCTGTCCACTGCTGGGAGTCCTCTGCACCCACCCCCATGTCTCTGCCCACTGCTGGGCGTCCTGTGCACCCACCCCCATGTCTCTGTCCACTGCTGGGAGTCCTCTGCACCCACCCCTCACATGTCTGTCCACTGCTGGGAGTGATATGCACCCAACCCCATGTCTCTGTACACTGCTGTGAGTCCTGTGCACCCACCCCCATGTCTCTGTCCACTGCTGGGAGTCCTGTGCACCCCCCCCCCCATGTCTCTGTCCACTGCTGGGAGCCCTCTGCATCCACCCCTCACATGTCTGTCCACTGCTGGGAGTGATATGCACCCACCCCTCATATTGCAGGCCACTGCTGGGAGTCCTCTGCACCCACCCCTCACATGTCTGTCAACTGCTGGGAGTGATATGCACCCACCCCTCATATTGCAGGCCACTGCTGGGAGTCCTCTGCACCCACCCCTCACATGTCTGTCCACTGCTGGGAGTGATATGCACCCACCCCTCATATTGCAGGCCACTGCTGGGAGTCCTCTGCACCCACCCCCATGTCTCTGTCCACTGCTGGGAGTCCTCTGCACCCATCCCTCACATGTCTGTCCACTGCTGGGAATCCTATGCAGCCATCCATCCACCCAGCCACCCCCTTGGTGCAGTACACTGCTGTCCTGGGCCTACACACACACCAATATAGAGGTAATATGCTGCACCAGGCCGTAGGCCAACATTCATGGCGTGTGTTCGCCTTGTATCCCAAATGTACTGGTGCCGTAGGGGTACGTGTGATACGGACCGTACCCCCGCATTCATGGGGTGTGTACGGTCCGTTCCACGCGTACCCCTACGGCCCAAATACAATGGTGATACGGCCCGTACCCAGGCTATGTATGTGTGGGTGCGGTCTGTATCACTATAGTAGTGGTGCCGTAGGAGTACGCGTGGTATGGCCCATACACACGCCCTGAGAGCGTGTGTACGGTCCGCTCCACGCGTACCCCTACGGCACCACTACAATGGTGATACGGACCGTACACACGCTCTGAGGGCGTGTGTACTGGCCGTACCACGCGTACCCCTACGGCACCACTACTATAGTGATACGGACCATACACACGCTCTGAGGGCGTGTGTACGGTCCATATCACGTGTACCCCTATAGCACCACTACAATGGTGTTACGGACCGTACACACGCTCTGAGGGCGTGTGTACGGTCCGTACCACGTGTACCCCTACGTCACCACTACAATGGTGATACGGACCGTACACACGCTCTGAGGGCGAGTGTACGGTCCGTACCAGGCGTACCCCTACGGCACCACTACAATGATGTTACGGACCGTACACATGCTCTGAGGGCGTGTGTACGGTCCGTAACACACGTACCCCCACGTCACCACTAATATAGTGCTACGGACCGTACCCACGCTATGTATGTGTGAGTACGGTGCGTATCACTGCGTATCACTATTGTAGTGTTGCCATAGGGGTACGCGTACACGTCCACTTCCGTTGTTGCGTGATGCAGGGATTGGTGGACACGCCCCCAGGAGTGACCAGACCCTTGAGGTAATGTATGTCCTGAATATTGTAGGTTTTAATTTGGGTAGGGGGTATGTTTCCTGCCCCTCACCCCCCCTTGGCCCCTGGGTGTTGTTCTCACCTTCTGCGGCGTGTGCGTCGGGTTCGGTGCACCAGGTCGTAGGCTAAGAGGGCCGGGATGACACGTAGGATAGGGTCCATAGCTGTCCGTCGCGTACCAGGGCTCCGTTTTTGCGTTGGACTCAGTTTTCTGGCTTTTTGTGGCTGCCGTAAAAAAATAGCTGTGCTTGCTGGTCCGTAAAACTCTGCCTGACTCTGTACGGACGTCACGTACGCGCTGTCCAGAATCAGACTCGTAGGTATTTTTTAGCCATACGGTGTTTTGTATGATTCGTATGGAAATGGTATTTCTGTACGAATCGTACTTGCTGGATTGTACGGTGGATTTCCCGGGTACGAATCGTATGGAGAATACGCTCCGTACAACGAATCGTACCCGGGTTTTACAGGATTGGAATCGGCACCTAAGTTGTTAAATTATTCAAATCACAGAAACCAAATCAAAGATGAAGAATTAGCAAGTCTTTAAAAAAACATTGGGGCATAATATTAAGAAACGGCGTTAAAATTATTGCCGCTTTAGCGGCAGAAAACTGCCGCTAAAGTGGCGATAATGGGCTTGATAATATGCCCTTGAGAATTCCCATAGAAGCCCATGTTCTGGTGTCAACATGGTCTTCTATTGGAATTCTCTGTGGTATATTATCAAGCCCATTATCACCGCTTTAGCGGGAGTTTTCTGCCGCTAAAGCGGCGATAATTTTAACGCCGTGCTTGATAATATGCCCCATTGTTTTTTCTTTACCTAGAGCCCCCAGAAAACCTTAAAGTGGCAAAACAACACATGCTACTCCCTCGTGAGGTGGAAGCACTGTGTTGTAGGATTGTTCAAAATTGGGTTGTTGGCTGACTGGTGTGTGAGCCATTATCAGGCTTGACACAAAAAGCAGTCAGGTTTAAATTATAGTCAATGTGCAAAGTATTATGTAGCACACAAACAACACAAGAAAAATCCAAAACGACTTTAAAAAAATAGAGCACAGTTTAATAAATGATCTGACACCAAAACGACAAGAATCCAATCAGCAGAACTGGAATTATGAATTCGAAAAGTTTTTAGTGAAAACTAGCGCCTAAAAGATCAAAGCATCGACTACGTATATCTAGTCGCACAAGACTGGGATAAAGTCGAAAAATATGGTTGACTGCGATAGAGCATGGTTGGGATACACAAAGTGGATTGGGCACGGTCAGTGCTTACCTTCGAACTTCGAAAGATTTCTGAGAAAAATATTCTGAGAAGGGTAAAGCTTAGTGGAACATGGCTGTAGGAGTTGTTCAGGGATGGAGCGTCGTTGTCAGATAGCCTTGGGTCGAAGCTGCAGTGAAGATTTCTAAAGCTGAACTTCGGGTTCTATTTACAAGAAATTCACACAGTGCAGCGCCCCAAATTACCTTCCTGCGCTGTGTGACAGGGAAAGGACAGGAATGCACCGTGTTTAAGGCAATATGGTGCATTCTTGCCTTTTCCCCTGCATTGGTGCCCTGTAGGCAGCCTAGCACCAAGGCAGGCACCCCTGCACCGTGGTGCAGGGGTGTCTGTGTTGCATGCAGGATTGCTTTTGTGCAGAAAGGCAGAACTTTCTGCACAAATACAATCCTGAGAGGCATATTTCTCTTTCTATGTGTGCTGCAGAATGCAGCACACATAGAAAGAGGAAATAACGAGCAGAAATAAAGATATTTCTTCTTGTTATGCCTCACCTGAAAAAGCATCTTTTTGGTGCATGCCTAGGTCTACCAGTTCTGCAAAATCTGGGAATGCATCAAAAACCATAGGAGTTGCGTGGGAACACCCACACAATGTCCATAGAACACCTTCCCAGGGCAGAGTAAGGCGACACAGTGATTTGTTCAGCCTTGCCTCACTTCAGAATTATGGAGCCACTCAAGACCATGCAAAGTGGCCTAGTGTGGCTTTATAAATCACATGTAAGGTTTGCATCGCTTTTGCACCATAATTCACGGTGCAAGAGTGACCCAAACAGGATCATAAACAGGCCACTTAGTCTCTGTATGAGAAGTTGAAAATCTGCAGCTGGACGAGGCAGAGGGCTCTAGTTGAAGACGATTCCACGAGGTCGGACAACCCTTTGGCAAAGGACCGCTGAAAATAATTTGGTGCTGCGTAGAAGAATGTAGTGGGGAAGCTGCAAAGTCAATCTGGCAGGCGATGCACCTCGGGTGGATAGGAGAGCAGGTTGGTCCCAGTCTCCTCCTGGTTCTCAGAGCACTTTTTAGCCAAGAATTCCCCACTTTTAAATTTTTTTGCTATCTGGGCACTTTTAGCATTACTTTCAAGGGACTCACTCAGGCTGGGTCCAGGTGTGGGTTGAAATGAGAGGAATCCTTTTGTGTCCCTGTAGGTCTGAAAAGGAGGCCAGCAAACCTGCCCTTGTGAGTCACTCTGGAGGTCCTAATCCAGATGAAGAGCCATTCCTTGTGCTTAGGCAGAAGGCAGCAGAGCAATAAGGTACCAGGTCAGCAGTCCCTCAGAGCAGCAGTCCAATAGGGTGGCAGTCCTTCCAGCAGCACAGCAGTCCTTCTTACTGGCAGAGTATCCACAGAAGTGTACTGAGAGTTGTTGTCTGAGGTCCTACATGTATACCCTAGTGTCCTGGTGTTCTGGGAAGTGGGAGAAGCTCTAGACAGTGGTTTTGAAGTGCATGGAAGTTTCTTCCTCCCCTGCCCTGGCTCCAGGCTGACTGCGGTAACCATGTGGGGTTTTAAGGTCCTTTGTGTGAAGGCAGAGTACATACAGACTATTCAGTTGTAAATGGGTCTGTGCTCAGCTCCGCCCCATCCTACCAGAATATGGTCCATTCAGGCACCTCTTCTCTCTCTAATATGTGACTGTCTGGGAGGAATTCAGAAAGTCTAACTGTCAGTTGCAGACATGAGACCCAGGACAGCCTGCACGCATAAAAGGGCTCAGGGCAGAAATATGCCAACTTTCTAAAAGTGTAAGTTTCAAAATTGTAATTAAAAACCTGACTTTACCATTAAATAGGGTTTATCATTATTATTATTATTATTAAATTGAATTTGTAGGGCTCACAGCTACCCTGAGGGGTTTCAAGGCGCCGGCCCGGTAGAAAAGCCGAGATCAAGAAAGAAGGAGTCTAAGAATTGAAGAACCAAGTCTTCAAGCTTCTGTGGAATACACCAAATACAGTTTCCTCACATAGTGAGATAGGTAAAGAGTTCCACAGGGTTGGTCATGAAATCCTTAAAGACATTGCTTCCAGCTCCCCAATAGGAAATTCCAGATTAATAAATGTAATAAGGTTATCCTATGGGAGAGGTAAGCCTCACAGTAGGGAAAAACAAATGTAGGAGTTTTTCACTACCAGGACATGTAAAATGTAAATGTCCAACCTTTTAATTGCACAGCACCCTGCACTATGGGCTACCTAGGGCCTACCTTAGGTGTGACTTATATGTAATAAAAAGGGAGTTTAAGGCTTGGCAAGGGTGTTTTAATTCCAAGTCAACATGAGCACAAGCACTTTAGTGCTGGTCAGCAGTAGTCCTACGGCCAGCAAAATTAAGTGCAGAAAAAGGGCAGATGAGGTAAAAAGTTTGGGGGAAGACCTTCCTAAGTCTAAAAGGTCGAACAAAGATCAACAACAAAATTGCTGCAGAAATAATATTGACTGTCAAAAAGCTCTTTGGAACTCACCCTCAAGCATATGTGCACATAATAACACAGACAAAATTAGGATCTAATTTGCCTTATAGAGCAGAACTGTAGGCATCTCATAGTTACATCCAAACAGTAGGGAACCTGCTGAGAGAGATGTGGAAGAGACTTTTGCGGCAACCTCAGCCTTTGCATTTAGCTGAGAATTGCTTTTACTATGCATACTGGAGAATTGAATCTCAAGTTATGGAAGCAAAAGAAGCACGTCTGAATAAGGCAACTTAATCAATACTTTTCAAGACAAGTTGACAAATGTATAGAAAACAAGTAAAACAGACATTTAGACTGAGTTGAGAATCGGTAGTCAATGATGTGAATCAAATCTATGCAAGTGCGGAATATTAGTTTATGAATGAATAGCAACGGTGGGAGTATGTTCATGGGCTAACAAGCATTGGTAATACCAATATATCTGGCTTATGAATGAAAGTGCCATTTGTGTCTCTGATGGGTGTAGACACTCAAGAAGTCATCTAACACACACTCATTCATTTTTGTAGTGATGTACCCATTCATCAACCCACTGACTCAGCCTTCCATTCATCCTTTGACACAACTGCAATAAAACACACAAAAACTCAACAACATTTGCAAGACAAATTAAAAGAATACAAGTTGAAAAAAGAAATTATGCTGCCTTCTAAACACGGCGGGCACATATTTGCAATAGCAAAACTAAACATAGCAGTGGGTGTGTTTTTTTGCAAAGGTATTGTAAATAGTCGATCATTGTTTTAAAGTTAATGCATGGCCGCCACATTTAGAAACAGTGTATCAGCCATCTTGGAATGGTAAAATAATGATACATTATAGACAACAGCATTCCAAAATTATGTCCTGGTTTAGAAGAAGTGGGCATGTGGAATGAGGTCCACTGCAGATAAAATGAGCGGCATGCAAGCAACACATTAGCACTGCCTGGATAGCTGTAGTATCCACTTGAGAAACATTAAAATAAAAAGAGGAGAAACAAAGAAATGAATGGGGAACTATAAAATAAAAAACAATGGCTGGCCATCCAGCCCTGATACTGAAGCATACTTATTTTCAGGTGGATGTACACACATGATGGAGATATTGCATCATTCATAGGGCAAAGGAGCCAATGACTGATGCAGACTCAGCCATTACCCCATGCAGCCCCATTTCATGGATAGAAACAGAGTGCAAATGACATTAGGGCAGTCCAATGGCAGAACATGTGCACCCAATGTCCTCCTATGTATCTATATGGATATATTCATATATATAGATGTGTGTCTTATTTAATTTCTTTTTTTAAAAGATCCTATCAGACATCGAAGAAGAAATTATAACAAGAAGTTTTACAGTGCAAATCAGAAGCAGCAAATAAACCCAAAATTATTCCCTATGAAGGAAATTTGACATTTTGTGAACAAAATAACTATGTGTATGGTTTAATAAAGAGACATAAAAATCCACTAACAATTCTACTTTCCCACAAGGCAACCATCAGGCATACATTTATAAAAGTAAACAGTATACAGAATTACAGTTGGCAAAGCAAAATACTATCCTAAGAGGGCCTAACAAGGATTCCATCAGTACAAATCTTCTATACCCACGATTTGTCCAACAGGGTAACCAGGACCGAAGTGAACAGGCACACATGAAGTGAGGTATGAGGCAATTCTATCTGCACCTATTATTACGTTTGGTCAAAGGTTTTTTGTTGAGCTTGTTTAGGGTGCTGAGGATCTGACATTCAATACCCCTAAATCTCCAATGAAATCATGAACAAAAATAATATGATCCAGCACACCATAGAAGTTATATACAGTACAATTTAGTAGATTCCAACAAGAGTAAGTCCAATCAGCAGGTTCCGTTTAAAAAATCCTTTATTTAATTTTCTTCTTTAAAATCTGCGTAGCCAACGCGTTTCGTCCTTACGGACTTCTTCAGGGCAAAAATTCTTATTTCATCGAATTCTTCCCACAAGTCTTTAGTCAAGTCTTTAGTCAAGGTAAGATCTTTCTTATATGGACCAGAGTGGTTTATAATCGTATTATGTGTCCTTTTATGATATTCTCAATATGATCCATTTATCCATTGGTTAATTTGAATATCAAAGTAGAGGATACCGTTTTGAATGTCCTTTTGTGGTATTCTCAATATGACATAACCCATGTAGGTGCAGACACAATATTTCCAAATTTCTAGTTCCTGGAGCAGTCCTTCCTCGTCATGGTCCTTGTGTGAGGTTATGTCTGGTCGATATCAGAAAGAACTTACCTTGACTAAAGACTTGTGGGAACATATAAAGAAGAATTCGATGAAATAAGAATTTTGCCCTGAAGAAGTCCGTAAGGACGAAACCCGCTGGCTACGCAGATTTTAAAGAAGAAAATTAAATAAAGGATTTTTAAACGGAACCTGCTGATTGGGCTTACTCTTGTTGGAATCTACTAAATTGTACTGTATATAACTTCTATGGTGTGCTGGATCATATTATTATTTTTTTTTTTAACCAGGACCGAAGTGCTTGCCTACTATAGTAATCTGTAGGATTCCATGTACCAAAATACATATCTGTAGACTTTAGTAACAATAACAATCTACCCTGAAATGCTTATGGACTTTAATACATACTTATCACAATTAATATGGCAGGCTTACTGCCTTTATGGTAACTTTTCATTATAAAGAATAAACCCTATAAACGTTATCATTCACTTGTCACCAAAAGCAACTTAGACCTACTGTGTGTGTTCATAATCCTACCCACAAGGCAATCTTGAAGTAAAATGACAAATATGCACAAAATATAGTTGTCAAAATAATACAAAATCCCTACTGATACAGCAAGATAAGGCTTACAATCGTGCAAATCATCTATTAACATGGTTTGTCAAGGTGAGTCACCTGCTCCAGTAATCTGCAAGATTCCATGTAACAAAATGCCTCCCTACAGGCTTTCTCACGGTATAGTACCAATCCACCCTTAAAGGTTGTTTGCCTTTAACAAATACGTTCAACAATAAGTAAGGTAAGGCCTATCTTAATTGTCATTAGCTTCCATTAAAAACAGATCAGACCTAAGGAACTTGACAATACTTTTTACAGTGAACTGATAAGGCCTCTACCCTTTACCAAAGGATTGACATTATATACAACAATAGCCTACAGAAGAGAGCAGAATCTGGCAACCTTCAGGCTTACATTTATAAAATTACAAACATATACAGAATTATAGATGGCAGCACAATAAACAGTCCTTCTCAATAGGGCCTAACTAGAATCATCAAAGTGAACTTCTGCTCCCAAGGTTTGTCACAGTAGCTGAGCGACAACATCACCCTAAAAAATTCTACAGCCTTTAACATAGTGTGACAACAATCTAGTTGTTGTAGGCATACTGGCTTTACTATATTGTGGGAACGTGGGTTTCTGCTGCAGTAACTCCCCACTTTTTGCCAGATTTCTGATGCACTTTGGCACAACTCCTGGTCTACCTGTAAGTCCCTTGTAAGGGGTGCCTCTGGTACCAAAGGCATGGAAATCAGCAAAGGCCTCTGAGGGCTCCAGCATATATTATGCCACCCTCAGAGACCTTTCACCACAAACATGCATCACTGCAATTGCAGCCTGTGTGTTGTGGTGCAGCTAAAAGTGAAGAGTCAGCAAGGTGCCCATCCCTGTGTGCATGCCTGCCCATCATTGCATGAGGCCAAGGTAAGTCACTCTCATGGCAGGGTGCACTATACCTCATGTGAGGCCCTGTCTGCATTAGCAGACAGGCCCCTTTAATATCTAAGGCCATTCTTAGATATTATAAGTATGCAATAAAGCCACACTGAGTATGTTGTCTAGAAGCTGGTCATTACAAGTTTCATAGCACCATAATGGCTTTACTGAATCCCGGGATGTTTGGTATCAAACATCTCAGAATAATAAACCTGCACTGATTTCAAGGTCAGATTTATCAGCCCATGCGCTCAGGGGTCCCTTCTTGAGGGGACCCCTGAACCAAACCAACTGCTGGTGGGTGTCTGACTGGTGAATACCAGCCTGCCACCATGAGACAGGTTTCAGGAATCCTTTGCTCCCAGGGTCCAGAAACAAAGCTTTTCCTGGGTGGAGGTGTTCACACCTTCCCCATGTCAGAAAGAGCCATCTGTGGCAGGTGAGCTTCAAAGGCCTTGCCGCCTATGTAACTTGACCCCCAGCCTCTCCTGCTATCAGGAGCAGTCCCCCTTCCTGTCTCATCCCCCATGACAGTCCAGAAGGTGTGCCCACCCCTAAGGTGGGGGAGGTGAGGTGATGCTCACTCTTCAGTGCTCACCAACTTGCAGATGACAGGCACCCTCCAATCAGGGTCAGGGATTGTGCCCACTCCCACACGTGGGGTCAGCACACTAATGGTGTAGTCATCGTAAGGTCAGTAGCCTCTTTGCTACTACTTTGCTCTCCCAGTAACACCTCTAAATACAGGCACCTATGTACCCAGTTCAGTAGAAATGATGACCTACAGAGACTGGAACCTGGTGACATTGCAGCAGTGAAGACTCCATGCCCAACTGACATGGCCCCAGCCCTACAGGCCTGCCTGCAGCTCCAAACATCCCTGCGAAGAAAAGGACAGCTCCTAAAAGGATCAGTGACCACTTTCAAGAAAGACTCAAGACTCCCGAAGACAGCAGCCCTGCTCACAAAAGAAGATCAAGACCCTGTGAAACCAAGAAACCCTTCTCCAGGACTTACGTCTTCACCCGCTGTCCATGACCCATGTCCAGAGGACCCACAGGTCCTGAAGTAGTTCCCTTGTGGTCCTGACCTCCAAACCATCGAAGGATGTCACCTCCAAGGTCCAGTGTCAACGCCTACAGCCTCTTCACAATGACCCCCTCAACCACGAATTGCCCAGTAAAGAGAAACCTGACTTCCAAAGACACCCCTGCATCCTCCAACCCTGCATCCTGGTGACCAGAACCAATGGTGCCTCAACGTCACCTGGCGTCTTAACTTCCTCCCCTGGCTGTTGGTTCCATTGACGAGACCTCCTGGTGTGAACCTGCAGCCTGAAACTGGAACCGACAATCTCCCTAGGGTTAAGTTATCTGCCTGTCGCTGTGTGAGCACCCTGTCCCCCCGTGCAGCTGGTGGTGTGGTTTTGGTGCTGTCTTGGGCCCCCATTTGCACTTACCTTAACTTCTAAAGATTACCCGCCAAGGCCGCTTTACCTTCCTGTGAACAGCCTCCAATCGATGTGCTCATTGACTAGCCTTGGCACACCTGCACTCTGCACCCGGCCACCCTAGTGCCGCTGGTGGTGGCCTTTGAGTGCAGAATTGAAACTTGGGGAACCTTGGTTCTACCTCCAAAAGGACCACACCAAAAGTTGCTTTACTTACCGGAAATTGCAAACTTCGTTTTCCCCATTGGATTGCATAGTGTGTTTTTTCTATGAAAAATGTTTTGTGTTGACTCTGCCTTGTATTGCAACTAAGTAACTTAGTGTCTCCAAATGAGTTGCCCTGCTTACTGATGTACTGCAGTGCCTAAACTGTGTTATTAGCTAGCTATGCACAAAGGTAAAAAAGTAGCTGAAAAGTCACTTGAAAGCAATCTGAAGTAGTTCCAAGTGTTCTAAAGAGCTTACAACACATTTTCTCTACTGCAAAGTAACTTGCATGCTTCTACAAAACCAGCACACACGGTATTTTGAAAGGTTTTACTGTTTTGAAAGTATCACTTACCTGCTACTTAGTAAATCTTGGATCTAGTAATAAAAATAGCAAAGTAACAACTTTTTATACATATAATTGGTCTTGATTCAATCGTTGAGTGTGTGATATCATTTCTTGCATTTGTGTGTACAATAAATGCTTAACACTGCCCTCTGAGAACCCTTACTGTTCAACCACACTACCACAAAAGACAGAAAAGTATTATCTACTTTAGCCTCTGCTATACTCTGGGGATCCCCTGGACTCTGTGTGCCCTATACCTAACTTTGGTATAGTATATACAGAGCCAGCTTCTTACACGTATGTTTTGCACAATAAATAAGCCAGGACTAATGTGCCTTTGTAATAACGTTTCATAATAAACAGGCCAGACACATGGCATCCGGCAGTGAATTTCCCTGCACATCAAACAAGCCCAATGCTGTTATAACTGGCTTGTCATCATAACTAACTGAGACCTACTGTAAAGAGCATAAGCCTTCCCACGAGGCAATCATCAGGCACACATTCATAAAATTGAGAATGCACACAAAATTACAATTGATAAAGAGAACTAGCATAACAAGGATTCTCATAGTTCAAATCTTCTATACTTATGGTTTGCCAGAGGGCATGTCTAACACCAAAAACCTTTGGCTGCGAAGGTAATCTACCAAATTCCATGTAACCAAAGAAATATTTGTAGGCTTTAAAACAGTCCACCGTCAAATCCTTTTTGACTTAAACATATGCTTTTCGTAATGTATTGTATTCAAAATTACAGTTGGCAAAGCAAAATACTATCTCTCTTAAGAGCACTTAAAAAGGATTATTGTAGTGCATATCTTCTATCCCCACAGTTTGTTTGTGTTGATCACCAACACTAAAACCTTTGCCTACTAAATTAATCTGTGACATTCCAATTAACAAAGTACTTGTTCACAGGCTCAGCACAATCCATCCTTAAAAATCAAGGGCATATTTACAAGGAGTTCACACCACCAGAATATCACTTTTTGTGATTTTCTGGTGGTATTAAGTCCTATGCTTTATTTCCAAGGTGGCCTTAAGCCACTTAACGTGGCTTAACACCGCCTTGTAAATAATGCCCCTATTCATGCAGCACTTAGCATTAAAGGGGCATGCAATGGGTGTTGCAGTGGGCATTCTGCTGCAACACCAATTGTTTTTTGACAGTTACCCATATTTACAAGGTACGGGGAAGCACCAAAAATAAGACCAGGAAATACCTGGCCTTGAACAGTCAATACGAGGAGAAATGTTTTATTTTTCCTCGTATATTGCTCTTTCTACATGTGCTGCATACTGCAGCAAACATGGATAGAGCAAATTACCTGTTAAGCTTGTTGTATAGCTTCCTGCATATAAACAATAGCCCCTGTAGCAGAGGCACCCAAGCAAAATGGTATTGGTGGTGGTGGTATTGGTGGAGGTGGTGGTATTGGTGGTGGCAGTATTTGTATTGGTGGTATTGGTGTTGGTGGTGGTATTGGTAGTGGTGGTACTGGTAGTGGCGGTATTGGTATTGGTGGTGGTGGTATCGGTATTAGAGGTATTGGTATTGGTGGTGGTGGTACTGGTATTGGTGGTATTGGTGGTGGTATTGGTGGTGGGGTATTGGTGGTGGAGTATTGGTGGTGGTGGGGTATTGGTGGTGGTGGTATTGGTAGTGGTGGTATTAGTGGTGGTGGTGGGTGGTGGTGGTGGTGGTGGTATTTGTGGGAGTGGGATTGGTGGTGGTGTTGGTATTGGTAGTAGTGGTATTGGTAGTGGTGGTATTGGTGGTATTGATGGTGGTGGTGGTGGTATTGGTGGTGTTGTTGGTGGTATTGGTGATGGTGGCATTGGTGGTGGCATTGGTTGTGGAAGTATTGTTGGTATTGTTGGTGGTGTTGGTGGTTGTGTTATTGTTGGTGGTATTGGTGGTGGTGGTATTGGTGGTGGTGGTATTGGTGGTATTCAGTGGTGGTATTGGTGGTGGTATTGTTGGTGGTTGTATTGGTGGTGGTAGTGGTGGTGGTATTGGTGGTGGTGGTGGTGGTGATATTGGTGGTGGTATTGGTATTGGTTGTGGTGGTATTGGTGGTGGTATTGTTGGTGGTTGTATTGGTGGTGGTGGTATTGGTGGTGGTGGTATTGGTGGTGATATTGGTGGTGGTGATGGTATTGGTGGTGCTGGTGGTATTAGTGTTGGTATTGGTGGTGGTCTTGGTAATGGTGGTATTGGTGGTGGTGGTGGTATTGGTGGTGGTGGTATTGGTGGTTGTGGTACTGGTGGTGGTGGTATTAGTGGTTGTGGTGGTATTGGTGGTGGTATTGGTGGTGTTGGAATTAGTATTGATGGTGGTGGTATTGGTGGTAGTATTGGTGGTGATGGTATTGAAGGTGGAATTGGTGGTGTTGGCATTAGTGGTGGTATTGGTTGTGGTGGTATTCGCGGTGATGGTGGTATTGGTGGTATTGGTGGTGGTGGTATCGGTATCAGTGGTGGTGGTATTGGTGGTGGTGTTGGTGGTGGCATTGGTGGTGGTATTGGTGGTGATGGAGATCATGGTATTGATGGTGGGGGTATTGGTGGTGGTATTGGTGGTGGTGGTATTGGTAGCATCGGTGGTGGTATGGTGGTGGTGGTATTGGCAGTTGTGGTGGTGGTGGTATTGGTGGTGGTAGTGGTGTTGGTGGTGGCATTGATTGTGTCGGTGGTGGTGGTGTTTGCTGTGGGATTGGTGGTAGTGGTAATCATGGTGATGGTGAAATTGGTGGGGGTGGTATTGGTGGTGGTGGTATTAATGGTGGTAGTGGTGGTGGTGGTGGTATTGGTAGTAGAGGAGGTGGTGGTATTAGTGGTGGTATTGTTGGAGGTATTGGTGGTGGTATTGGTGATGGTGGTGGTATTGGTGGTGGCATTGGAGGTATTGGTGGTGGTGGTATTGGTGTTGGTGGTATTGGTGGTGGTATTGTTGGTGGCATTGGTGGTCATGCTATTGGTGGTGGTATTTGTGGTGGTGGATTGGTGGTTGTATTGGTGGTATTGGTGGTGGTGGTGGTATTGTTGATGGTTGTAGTGGTGGTGTTGGTATGGGTGCTGGTAGTATTGGTGGTGGTGATGATATTGGTGGTGGTATTGGTGGTGCCGGTGCTATTAGTGGTGGTATTGGTGGTGTTATTGGTGGTGGTATTGGTGGTGGTGTTGCTGGTGATGGTGGTATTGGTGGTGAAATTGGCGGTGGTGGTATTGGTAATTGGTGGTGGTGGTATTGGTGGTGGTAGTATTGGTGGTTGTGGTGGTATTTGTGGTATTGGTGGGACTGGTATTAGTATTGGTGGTGGTGGTATTGGTGGTGGTATTGGTGGTGGTATTGGTTGTGGTGGTATTGGTAGTGGTATTGTTGGTGGTTGTATTGGTGGTGGTAGTGGTGGTGGTGGTGATATTGGTGGTGGTGGTGATACTGGTGGTGATGATATTGGTGGTGCTGGTGGTATTAGTGGTGGTATTGGTGGTTGTATTGGTGGTAATTGTGGTATTGGTGGTGGCGGTGGTATTGGTGGTGGTGGTATTAGTGGTTGTGGTACTGGTGTTATTAGTGGTCTTGGTGTTGTTGATGGTGGTATTTGTGGTATCGGTGGTGCTGGTATTAGTATTGGTGTTGGTGGGATTGGTGGTATTGGTGGTGGTGGTATTGAAGGTGGAATTGTTGATATTGGTGGCGGTATTGGTGGTGTTGGCATTAGTGGTGGTATTGATGGTGATGGTGGTATTGGTGGTTGTGGTTGTATTGGTGGAATTGGTGGTGGTGGTGGTATTGATGGTGGTGGTGTTGGTATTGGTGGTGGTGCTATTGGTAGTGGTGTTGGAATTTGTGGTGGTATTGGTGGTGGTGGAGGTGGTGGTATCGGTGGTGGTGGTATTGGTGATGGCAGTGGTATTGGTAGTGGTATTGGTAGTATCGGTGGTGTTGTGGTGGTATTGGCGGTTGTGGTGGTGGTATCGGTGGTGGTAGTATTGGTGGTGGTAGTGGCATTGGTTGTGTTGGTGGTGGTGGTGTTTGTGGTGGTATTGGTGGTAGTGGGAATCATGTTGGTGGTGAAATTGGTGGTGGTGATATTGGTGGTGGTATTGGTGGTGGCAGTGGTGGTGGTGGTGGTGATATTGGTGGTAGTGGTGGTATTGTTGGTGAAATTAGTGGTGGTGGTGGTAGTGGTGCTGGTATTGGCATCGGCAGTGGTATTGGTATTTTTGGTGGTGGTGATATTGGTGGTGGTGGTATTGGTGGTGGTGGAATTGGCATTGGCAGTATATGTGGTGGTGGTGGTAGTGGTGGTGGTGGTATTGGTGGTGGTGGTTTTGGATGTGGGACTAGTGGGGGTGGTGGTATTGGTGGTGGTGGTATTGGTAGTGGTGGTAATGGTGGTGGTATTGCCATTGTCACTGGCATTAACCCCTTCAGTGCCCGCCCCTTTCCCCGCCCAGTGCCGGCCGTTGCATTAGCGGGCGGGGTCTATGACGAGCTGGACTCGTCATGGGCACAGCGCCACCGCGGCCCATGACGAGTCCAGCTCGTCATGGGCACTGAAGGGGTTAAAGGTGGTTGTGGCATTGGTGGTGGTATTGGTGTTGCTGGTGGTATTGGTGGTGGTGTTGGTGGTGGTGGTATTGGTGATGGTAGTATTGGTGGTGGTGGCATTGGTGATGCTGTTATTGGTGGTATTGGTGGTAGCGGTATTGGTGGTAGTGGTGTTGGAATTGGTGGTGGTGATAGTGGTGGTGGTATTGGTATTGGTGGTGGTGGTATTGGTAGTGTTAGTGTTAGTATTGGTGATTGTGGTACTGGTGGTGGTGGTATTGGTATTAGTGGTATTAGTGCTGGGGTTGGTGGTGGTGGTATTGGTGGTAGTGGTGGTATTGGTGGTTGTAGAGGTGGTGGTATTTGTGGTGGTATTGGTGGTGGTGACATTGGTGGTATTGTTGGTGGTATTGGTGGTGGTGGTATTGGTGGTGGTGGTGGTTTTGGGGGTGGTGGTATTGGTAGTGGTATTGGTGATGGCAGTATTGGTGGAGGGGGTGGTGATATTGGTGGTATTGGTGGTGGTGTTGGTGATGACAGTGATAGCGGTGTTGGTGGTATTAGTGGTGGTGGTGGTATTGGTGGTGGTGGTATTGGTGGTGGTTTTAATGGTGGTGGTAATGGTGGTATTAGTGGTGGTGTTGGTGGTGGTGGTATTGGAGGTGGTGGTGGTATTGGTGGTGGTGGTGGTGGTAGTGGTAATGGTGGTATTGGTGGTGGTGGTATTGGTAGTGTTGGTGGTGGTATTGGTGATGGTGGTGGTAGTGGTTGTGATGGTGTTGGTTTTGGTGGTACTGGTGGTGGTGGTATTGGTGTGGTGGTATTGGTGGTGGTATTGGTAGGGGTGGTATTGGTGGTGGTATTGGTATTGACAGTGGTATTGGTATTTGTGGTGGCGGTGGTATTGGTGGTGGGGTGGTATTGGTGGTGGTGGTATTGGTGGTGGTATTGGCAGTATTGGTGGTGGTGGTATTGGTGGTGGTGGTGGTGGTATTGGAGGTGATGGTGGTATTGGTGGTGGTGGTAATAGTGGTACTGGTGGTGGTGGTATTGGTAGTGTTGGTGGTGGTATTGGTGATGGTGGTGGTAGTGGTATTGGTAATGATATTTGTATTGGTATGGTAGTATCGGTGGTGGTGTGGTGGTATTGGCAGCTGTGGTGGTGGTATCGGTGGTGGTAGTATTGGTGGTGGTAGTGGCATTGGTGGTGGCATTGGTTGTGTCATTGGTGGTGGTGTTTGTGGTGGTATTGGTGGTAGTGGTAATCATGGTGGTGGTGAAATTGGTGGTGGTGGTATTGGTGTTGGTATTGGTAGTGGTGGTATTGGTGGTGGTAGTGGTGGTGGCGGTGGTATTGGTGGTGGCAGTGGTGGTATTGGTGGTGGTATTGGTATAGTGGTGGTATTAGTGGTAGTATTGGTGGAGGTATTGGTAGTGGTATTAGTGGCAGTGGTGGTATTGGTGGTAATGGGCAGTGTTGGTATTGGTGGAGGTGGTATTGGTGGTGGTATTGTTGGTGGAATTAGTGGTGGTGGTGGTATTGGTGGTGGTGGTATTGGTGGTGGTATTGGCATTGGCAGTGGTATTGGTATTTTTGGTGGTATTGGTGGTGGTGATATTGGTGGTGGTGGTATTGGTGGTAGTGGTATTGGCATTGGTGGTATAGGTGGTGTATTGGTGGTGTTGGTGGTGGTTTTGGATGTGGGACTAGTGGTGGTGGTATTGGTGGTGGTGGTATTGGTAGTGGTGGTAATGGTGGTGGTATTGGCATTGTCACTGGCATTAAAGGTGGTTGTAGCATTGGTGGTGGTGGTATTGGTGGTGGTGGTATTAGTGGTGGTATTGGTGTTCATGGTGGTATTGGTGGTGGTGGTAATGGTGGTGGTAGTATTGGTGGTGGTGGCATTGGTGGTGCTGTTATTGGTGGTATTGGTGGTAGCGGTATTGGTGGTAGTGGTATTGGAATTGGTGGTGGTGATATTGGTTGTGGTATTGGTGGTGGTGTTACTGGTATTGGTGGTGGTGGTATTGGTAGTGTTAGTATTGGTGATTGTGGTACTGGTGGTGGTGGTATTGGTGGTGGTGGTGGTCTTGGGGGTGGTATTGGTATTGGTGGTATTAGTGCTGGAGTTGGTGGTGGTGGTGGTATTGGTGGTGGTTGTAGTTGTATTGGTGGTGGTATTGGTGGTTGTAGAGGTGGTGGTATTAGTGGTGGTATTGGTGGTGGTGGTATTGTTGGTGATATTGATGGTGGTTTTGGTGGTGGTGGTATTAGTAGTGGTATTGGTGATGGCAGTATTGGTGGTGGTGTTGGTGATGGCGGTGATGGAGTTGTTGGCGTTGGTGGTATTGATGGTGGTGGTGGTATTGGTGATGGTGTTGGTTTTTATTGGTGTTGGTGATGGTATTGTTGGTGTTGGTTGTATTGGTGGTGGTGGTATTGGTGGTGGTGGTGGTATTGGTGGTGGTGGTATTGGAGGTGGTGGTGGTATTTGTGGTGGTGGTAGTGGTAATGGTGGTATTGGTGGTGGTGGTATTGGTAGTGTTGGTGGTGGTATTGGTGATGGTGGTGGTGATGTTATTAGTGGTGGTATAGGAGGTGGTATTGGTGGTGCTGCTTGTGGTGGTGGTATTGGTGGTGGTGGTGGTATTGGTGGTGATGGTGTTGGTTTTGGTGGTGCTGGTATTGGTGGTTGTGGTATTGGTGTGGCGGTATTGGTGGTGGTATTGGTAGGGATGGTATTGGTGGGGGTATTGGTATTGGCAGTGGTATTGGTGGTGGTGGTGGTATTGGTGGTGGTGGTGGTATTGGTGGTGGTGGTATTGGTGGTGGTTTGGGCAGTATTGGTGGTGGTTTTGGCAGTATTGGTGGTGGTGGTATTGGTGGTGGTGGTATTGGTGGTGGTGGTGGTATTGGTGGTGGTGGTGGTAGTGGTGGTATTGGCTGTGGTGGTGGTATTGGTGGTGGTGGTAATCATGGTAATATTGGTGGTGGTATTGGTGGTGGTGTTGGTAGTGGTGGTATTGATGGAGGTAGTATTGGTGTTGCTGGTGGTGGTAGTGGTATTGGTGGTGGTATGGTGGTGGTGGTATTGGTGATGGTGGTGGTATTGGTGGTGATGGTGGTGGTGGTATTCGTGGTGGTTTTGGTGGTGCAGGTGATGGCATTGGTGGTGTTCTTGATGGTGGTGGCGGTATTGATGGTGGTGGTATTGGTGGTGGTGGTGGTATTAGTGGTGGTGGTAGTAGTGGTATTTGTGGTGGTATTGGTGGTGGTGGTGGTGGTGGTAGTGATATTGGTGGTGTTGATGGTGGTGGTGTTGGTGGTGGTGGTACTGGTGGTGGTGGTGGTATTTTTGGTGGTGGTGGTATTGGCAGAGGTGGTGGTATTGGTGGTGGTGGTATTTGTGGAGGTGGTTGTATTGATGGTGGTGGTAGTAGTGGTGGTATTGGTGGTGGTGGTGGTGGTGTTGTTGTTAATACAACAGGCTTTTAAAAACAACCCATCAGGTGGCTTGAACACAGAATGACATGTAACACAGATGTGCTGTTGTCAGCTTCAGCCCATTACACAGGATTATGTGCTACCTGGACTTCACATGACTTAATTCGCTAATCATTTCTAAATCCATTTTACATGGGGGGGTGAAACAGACACGCAATAATGCTGTGTGATAGAAAGCAGGCGCCCGTGTTACAGGGGCGGCCGTGATGCTTAAAAAAACACAACCGGTTTCAGTTTCAGCTGAAGCAGCGCATGTCCGGCCTGCAGTAAGAGAAACTCAATAAAGTAAATAGTGCTCGCAGACTAAATAACAGGTCCCGTTTAACAACTGAAGTAAAAGGGCCAGTCGCCTTGGGAGGGTACAAATGAAGAAAAGGCCGTACTAAGGAGGGACTAACAAGTCTATTAATGAATCTGAAGGCAGCATTTACGAAAGACAATGACACAAGCCAATGAAAAATATGGGAGGAAAGTGGGCACGGCTTCTCTCCCATACTCTACTACAGCTGTTTTGCAGAGCGAGTAGCATATGCGCACTGCCGCTAGGCTCGACCTAAAAATGTACGTAGGTTAATGCGTACCCTCCTCCCATCTGTGCTGCCACCAGAGAAAAACACTGTAAATTATTTTGTTATTTTAGATTCTTTAACAGTATTACAATGTTTTGTGTTTGCACTTGATATTTAAAGCTCAGGCACAGGTAGCTGGATAAAAAACACACCATGATTACAGCTGCAGCAAGGGCCAATGCTTTTTTTGTGGGAGTACGCAACTTCTGCCCAATCAAAAACATGTACTTCTGGCTCCCAACATGTGGGCGTAGCCAAAACCCCTCTCTTGGTGATTCTCACATAATTGTTGGGTGACAGCTGTGCTGTCAAACCACACCATAAAAAGGCGTTATGTGATGAAAGACACTTGCCAAGGGGCCGGATGGAGCCGGGCTGCAAGATGGCCTCCTAATTCGGAGACTCTGCTGGCCTGGTGCTAAATCAGGCACAATCCGATAAAAACTAGCGAGGCGAGCAGCTTATTGCTAAAGATCCTGTGCTGTGGGTCTTCTGAGAAGGGAACACAGCCCAAACAAATTCTGAGATGGGACAATCTGGCTGAAAACAGGAGGCAGAGGCCGGCTTGAGGAATATTGCATTGCGACCCTCGGACCAGCTGTGAGACAGGATGATTGAAGTCAGTGCAGTGGGAACGCTGCTGAGTGCATGGTGAGAGCGGATAACACCGCTCTCCCCCCCCAGTTTGAAGCACCGAGGCCATATGCACTTGCACCAGGCAATTGTATATGATTGGGATGGCGGAGGTCCGAGGAGGACTGCTGTGTGTGCTGGCCCTGACCGGGGCGACCATGAGGAGGAGCGAGTTTGGAGTTGTAGTGAGGGGTATTGCCACTGCTCCCCTGAAACAAGCAGATATCAGTCCCACCCATTGTGCTGGGGCCCCTTAGGAACCCAGGGAATCAACCAAGCTCACACTAATCTCCCGGCCCTGCTGGGGGTATGAGAAGGGCATGCACCATCAAAGGCCTTGAGGGCCAGTGGCAGAGACTAGATTGTCCCCCACCCCATAGAGAGAGATAGGAGGAAAATCTGCAGCTGTGGGCCTGCTGCCTTAAGGTGGTGGTGCGGCACTTGCAGCATAGTGAGCACTGCCGAGCTCACTGGGACCTGTGTCCTGGGCCCCCATTTCCTGTTGTGCCCTTATGTGAAGAATCAAGCAGGGTTAGGTTGCGCTGCTGCTGGGGAGACTTCTGGGAATTGCTACTGCCCCGGTCTTTTCAGGGTGAGGCGGAGCCACATGACATCCATCCATTGAGTTGCCCCCTGGTGAATTGGAGAGCCCCTTGGGTGACAAGGGGCATGAAGATGGTGAAATTCAATAAACAAGAACCCAAACTGACATGCAAAATAAAGTGCCTCACTCGGTCTGAGGAGGCTGACCAGGTAGGTGAGGCCCAGGCAGCCACGGACCAGGAATGCTCTACAATGGACATGGATCTAAAAACGTTGCTAGCTGATGCCTGCCACAGTCTCAGGACAATAGATTCTAAGATTGACACCCTAACCCATCGGCTAGACCGCATGTGAAATCAACTGGATAAGCATGATGATAGACTTGGACCCTGTGAACAGAGGGTGTCTGATGCAAAGTATGGCATCACTGCGCACAATGAACAAATGCTCAGCATGGAAAAGCTACTGGCAATTAGCAAGGCTAAAAATGAAGTTCTAGGAGCTTGCTCCAGGCAGAACCTCATCAGATTTCAGAGCCCTCGCACTGCCTGAGTCTACATCAATGACCACAGTGGAGGACTATGTTGAATCCATACTTTGGGCAATATTTGGAGATGACTCACTGCCCTCGTCTTGGTGGAAACAGCACATCAATCTTTGGGGCTGAGACCGTCTCCTGGGGCCCTGGGCCATCTCATTATGACCCATCTGCTACCCTACAAGGATCTGCGCAACATTCTATGGCAAGGAATGCCAAGGGAATAATACCTCCATCTACCCAGATTTTACTGCTGCTGTCCAGACTGCCCACAGAGAGTTTCTCCCAGCGAAACGACTGCTGCTATAGATGGGTGTGTTGTATGCCTTGCTCTATCCGGGAAAACTGCGAGGCACGTTAAATGGTAAGTTCCAATTCTTCACAGACACCAACCTGGCAAACGAGTTCTGCCACAAGCAAGAGCGCAAACAAACCAATACTAACCCCAACATTGAAGATGACTTTGAAAGCAATCTCAGTGCTAATGATTATATTGCGGGACTGCTCACTATGTCACCATGGAAGAGGCTGGAGCCAAATGCCGGCACGGAGCCCCAGACATGAGGGGCTCCCTGATTCTTTGCCATGGAGTTTGAACTTTCTTGATTCTACATAACTAAGGAGGGACAATGTTACAGTCAAGTGCCCCAGTTCTCTCTGTCAATGTATTACCCCACTCATCTCGGTATTTCAAGATGGGACACCCACCTGACTTGCTGCACTTCCCAGTGGGTTGTTCCCATGTGGTTATGCTTTTGTGTTGATGTTAGTAGGTGGGAATACATTCTTCAACATATTGGGATGATTGAAATGGAAGGGTTGGAGTGGAAAACTGAGTTTTCTTGTTTTTTACACACCAGAACAGCAGGGTAGGATGAACCTCGTATATTGCTACTGAGTGGCGAACAACTGCACAACTGTCCCAAGGTCTCATGTCCATGATTACAGAATACATTGACCAGGCTGACTACTCTTTACTTCTGACATGACAGACACATTCCTAATCACATGGAACATCAGAGATCTTAATGAATCTAGAAAGGTCAGGCTAGCATTCGTGCATCTCAGATGCTTCGAAGGGGAGGCTGCAGCCTTGCTAACTAGGAGAGGTGCATGTGGCAACATACTCCATCTATGCACAAAGGGTTGCAGTCCACATCAGGGAGGGGGTGCAATGGTGAACCCTGGGCTCCCTATGTGACCGGGAGGGAAGATATTGAAAGCTTAATGGGATACTCTGTGGCATGAGGGTCACTGTAGCCTGCATATATGGCCCACATGCAGATGCCCCAAGCTTCTGTTGAAGATATGGAATAAAATTACTACCTTCAACCACACTATGGTTCTAGGAGAGGGAGACTTCAATGTAATACTAGAACGCCGTTAGACAAATCGGGTCTGCATGTAGACCCCACCCCCAAACTGCAGCTCATTCAAACACCATGTTTAATGAGCATGACCTCACAGAAATCTGGTGAGCTAGGCACCCATCTGATGGAGGGCACGTGTCACTGAGGCTTGCAAAGCCTGTCGTGCATTGACTACAGGCTAGTCATGGGAAACATTGGTGCACATACTGTCGGTACTGAGCATTTGCCATTGAAATTATCTGACCACATGCCCATTCTGTTCCGGCTGCCCCAGGAAGGGGCAAATGATGGTGCTTTCACATGGCAGTTACTGCCCTATGCGAGTCAAGATTCTGTGTTTCCTTCAGATATCTGGACCGATTTGGCGGTGTACTTCACAAGAAATACTGGCATGGTAAACTTCCCCAGGATTCTCTGGGAGTCATTTAAGGAATATGTATGGGGTGTTTGCATCGCCAAACAATCTGGGGTGCTCAGAGATTTGAGGGTGCACTTTACTACTCCAGAACATGAGCTCTGGTAGCTAGACCTCCAATACTTGAGTCATGTTATCTACACCTCCTAGTGCAGTTTTGAATATGAGAAAGCCGCTGAAAGAGAGACCAGATTCTTGCATAAGGAAGCCACCGCTAGATAATATGGTGAATGGGACAGGGTTGGTAAGTCACTGGCAGTCCTGACTAGTAAAAAATGGAGTATCTCCTACATGCTAGAGCTGGCCAGTGATGAAGGGGGTACATCACAGACCACCCAAGACAATACTCAGATGGTACTGCAGTTTTACACCACACTCTATTCCTCCATGGGAGATGTCCCAATAAACAAGCTTCTATTCCTCCAAGGGAGATGTCCCGATAGACAAGCTAACTGAAACACCACCCAACTGAATCACTGACATAATATCGACAGACGCAATATCGACCTACATTTTTATCAACACAAAAATATTGTCTACACTAATATCGATACCCTAAACTTATTTTTAAAAATACACTATTATCGACACCATAATATCGATAAACATTAACATCAATAACAGCATTTTCGAACACATAAATATTGTTATTTAAAATATCGAACATTGTTTAAAAATATACCACATGTCAAAAATATCGATCACAAAAATATAGCCAGCAATAATATCATTTAAAAAAAATATCAACAACTAAAAAACTGATAAAACAAACAAAACGTAACACCATAAATATATTTGAATAAATAAACATACTTTGCACACAAATAAATAAAATAAAATTAATTTATAAAATAGTAACACATATAAAACAATAAATCATAAACAAACTATTAATACCTATTTACATTTTATATTCAAATAATATACACACATTATTTTGCATCACACATAATATAATACACATCTAAATAATTCAACCTGTTTAAAAAAAATAAAAAACAAACAGTAACTGACTCTTAATTAGCGTTTTCCATATATGGAAACCAACTACCAAAAGAATTAAAACAATAAAGATCAACCAATCAAATACACACAATAATCAAATAAACCAATCACGTTACCAAACAATTAATTGAACACTATATAAAGAACAAAAAAATATTCTTATTTTACACTCTAAACCAAAAAGAATAAAATAGACGAAACTCTGCCAGATTTCTGCCGGATTTCTGCCAGAAGCACGGGCTTCATTAAAGAAAAATCTATCTCATACTTCAAAAAGTAAAATACCATTTATAATATAACAGTAATGCTAATCTTCAAAAACGACTATTTATCATGCACAAATAATTAATATATATATTTTTTTTATATATGTCTCCTCTTCTGATAATTCTCAAAGCATTCCAACAATTAGAGAGCAGATTCTAAAATCATCTAACAAATAAAGTAAGTATTCAGGAAAAAGCATTTTAAAAATGATCTAAAACACCCAACCAAACCCCAACTTCATCCCGATCTCCCACCCCACCCCATATACAATTGAACAAAATAATTAAAAATATGTTTTTTTCTACCAACAGAAACATCAGCAACAAAACAGAATTAAACTAACAAAGAAAAGACATCTACATTGAAAACGAACACAAAATCGACATCGTAAGTATATTAATCACAATGTGTATGTATTAATTAAAAAACATGTACATTATTCATTTTATTTATTTTTATATACATTTTGCGTAGCACTTAAAACATCACAATGACAGAAGACGCCCAATTTATCACTTCCCAGAGAGGGACCTTTTTGCTATGTTACATGGGGTATGTCTATACCCAGGAAAAGCAAGTGGACTTAAAGTAAATTGGAAATTTAGCAAGTACTATTCGAATAAGTGTTATGGGAGGGCAACAGCTAGAGAAACAACTGTTTTGTATACAAGGGAGCATATCCACCCCCCAAATGTTACTGAAATAGAGGTTAGAACTGCCCTAGACACAGTGGCGGTTGGTGTCATTTGAAAGTGGTAAGGCGTAAAACAATTGCCGTACAGCACTGTAGCGAGCGAGCCTGAACCACCTATAGGATGTTTGGGGGGGCGGTTCACCCCCCAAGAAAATTTTGAAAAAAGAGTGGGCAAATGGTGCATTTTCAAGCAACTTTGAGAAAGCAGGAAGGTGACTGACGACCACATAATCTAAGTGCACAAATATTGTTTTCACATATTAACATCTCTAGAAACCTGTGTTTATTATACGGTTTGCAACAAGGGCTGGTGTCTAGGGCTTAGGGTTAGTGTGTAGGGCTTAGGGTTAGGTTTTGGGGGTTTGGGGTGGTTTTGGGGGTTTAGGGCAGATTTTGGGGTTCAGTGTGGTTCTGTAAGGTTACGGATCTAATTTTTAGGGTTCCCAGAGATTAGGGCTCAGGGCACTTTTCAGGTTGGTGCATATTGGAGTTGGGAAGGTTTTACTGTGGTTTGGTTAGAATTTAACCAGATTTGTCTGAGTTTTTTTTTTTTTTAAACGTTGGTGGGTGGGGGATGTTTGGGTCAAAAGTCGTATCCTTTCCAGTGAATCGTGGGGTTGTGGCTTGGTGAGATTCTTGGGAATCACTGGAACTAGTGTCTCAAAAAGTTTGAAGAGGATCGAAACAGAGAAAGTACTGAAAACAGCATGTTTTGTGAAGGCCCGGTTTGAATTGTTATCCAATGGGCCTGTTTTGGGTGTAGTTGAGAAGTGCTTTTTAGGGGGTTCCAGTTGCTTGACGGAAAAACGGCTTCTGTGGCTGATAGATAAGGTTGTTTTCTGTGTTTGCAGTGATTTTTTGAGGAATCGATGTATGGGAAGGGTGTTTTTAAGTATTGTCGAAAACGGGAAAAACGCTGCCATAGGGGCCCATGTTAATCGCCAATTTTGTACATTTTCGAGGTGTGAGGACAATGGGCCTTTTACCTCCCTGTCATTCTACATTATTTTTTTTATTTTGTACAAAACCTTAAAGAACCACAGTCCAAAACGGATTATGCCCTTAGATCAAAACAGGCCCTGGCCTAGTTCTCGTAGGTTTTGAAACGGGTAAGGAAGCTGCTCCGATGAGGACAGGATATTAAACTATAAACGTCATCAGTGTCACACTGCCATTACTGTATATTATAGCATATCGGATGTGCAGATGAATCCAGCTACAAATATATCTAAACTCCCAGATCCACGTATGCAAAGAAATAGGCCTCAAACCTGTTCATTCTGTTTGACGTGATCACTGCAGGAAGGCACAGCAGAAAGTAAAATATGCACTTTTAAAGTCCCGACCGCAATTTGATCTTCTCAAGGAGGCCCGTTTTTATTCGCGGCCTGCATGACAGGCGGGTGCGGGTGGAAATGGAGTCGTTGCGGGTGGAGGCGAGAGGGGTTTAATTAAAAAAATATATAAAATAAAACTTACCGTCCTGATGGGTCCCGACTCCCGCCGTCTTGCGTTATTTCTGCAGCTCTCGTCATCAAGAAATAGCAGGCTCTCCTCCACCAATCACAACGCTGCAATGGCAGCATTGTGATTGGTGAGGCGCAGCGGAGAGCGCCCCAGCCGGCCCATTTTCTCTATGTAGGCTGCTTCATGCAGCAGCCTACATAGAGAACAAGCATTTGCAATGCAATAGGTCTCGCAATGATAGAGTTTGAGCTATTGGCATTGTAAATAGGCATTGTCTTTTACAATGTCAGTAGCATAAACTTGCATAAAAGCAGTGTATGGAGTGTAGCAGTGTGTGATGTGCAACATTGTGTGGTGTGTAGTAGTGTGTGGCGTGCAGCAGTGTGTGGCGTGCAGCAGTGTGTAGCGTGCAGCATGCAGCAATGAGTATTTCAGCAGTGTGCAGCAGTGTGTGACGTGCATCAGGGTGCGGTGTGCAGTAGTGTGTGTTGTGCAGTAGCGTTTTGTGTAGCATTGTGCGATGTGCAGCAGTGTGCGTTGTGCAGCAGTGTGCGTTGTGCAGCAGTGTGAGGCGTGTAGCAGTGTGAGGCGTGTAGCAGTGTGAGGCGTGTAGCAGTGTGAGGCGTGTAGCAGTGTGTGGCGTGCAGCAGTGTGTGGCGTGCAGCAGTGTGTGGCGTGCAGCATTGTGAGGCGTGCAGCAGTGTGTAATGCAGCAGAGTGTGCATTATTGTGTGGTGTGCTGTAGTGTGAGGTGTGCAGCAGTGTGTGGCATGCAGTAGTGTGTTTTGTGCAGTGACATGCAGCAGTGTGGCGTGCAGCAGTGTGTGGCGTGTAGCAGTATGTGGCGTGCAGTAGTGTGAGGCGTGCAGCAGTGTGAGGCGTGCATCAGTGTGAGCTGCGCAGCTAATTTTTTGTTTTAATAATGCATATCTTAAGAATATAGGTTTTTAAATTTATTTGGTAAACATGCATTTTCTGTTATAACATTAATAATTATTTGGTTATATTAATACACATTGTAATTTAAGCCCTTTTAAAAAAAATATTATGCAAAGTATGTGTAAAAACAGTAAGCATTTTTAATTATTTTTTTTGGCATTTTAATCAGTTTTTGTTGAATAGTAGGTGTTACGAAAACATTTTAATAATAAGGTAAATATTACACATATTTATTTTTTTAATGCACAGTGTAATGTTGATAGCTATGTACGTTTTTGAAAATGAATTTAAAAAAAAAACATAAGCAAAAATAATGTTATGAGCAAGGTAATAGCTGTAAGTTTACCAATGCCGAAATTTTTGCATTGTAAAAGCTTGTTTAATGCTTTTGTGTTATGGTTTATCACTTTTAAGTAAAGACTTTAAACACGTATACACGTGTTTACGATATGTGTTCAAATATGCATATAATTAGTGCGTTGCTGAAAGAGCAACATCGTAAAAGCAATATATAAAATATATCTTTATTTATAGAGTATTTTTAATAACAACTAACATTTATCTTAAAACTGTTCGTCATGCTGAACGTATGCTAGTTGGGAAAAAAAAATATCACGTGATACGACCTTGCTAGCGTGCTCGTGCACATTGCTGCTGGGAGCATTTTGCTTTCGTTTTATACACAGGCACAATGGAAACGTTAGCTGGATGGGCACACGGAAACTCGTAGCGAGGCTATTTTAAATGCTGCTAACTGTAAGTACCTTAAAAGATTATTACATTAAGAGGAGCGTAGAATCCTAGCATGATGAAATAGTTGTAAGAATGCTAAAGTAAAAGGATTGAATGTTGTAAGAAGAGAAAAGGTATGGCGTAGTAACCGCGTTGGTAGTGTAGTGTTTATGTCTTGCAGATAGAGTAAGTGCTAGGTTGCAGGGGAGTATAGACTATATTTAAATATTAGTGTTAGTAGGAGAGCGCAAATGGGTAAATACGAGTAAAAATGTGTTTGGAGCTATGCTAATTATGTAGCAACGCAAGAGGCAAATTAACGTGGCGAAAACAGTCAACTAAGCAAACGCTGATGTGAGTCACTGAATGCTGGGGCCTATGTATGAGTGTTCACAGACACTAATGAGGAAGAAAGTGAAACTGGATACTGACTTGCTGAGGGAAGAGAGACAGGAGATGTGCACGCCGCGTGGCTGAAAGCGCGTACACCAACTCAAATCCGCCGAGACCATGCGCGTGCCCATCTCCTGTCCCACTTCCGAGGCAAGTCAGTAACAATAGATCTCGCTGGCGACAGCGCTTCGCGCTGCGTTCGCCAGGCGAGACCTAAAAAGGGAGAGTGGGCGGTCCTGCTCGAGGGCTGGGGGGAGTGGCTTGCCCACTGTTGTGGGTACTGACTGTTTGGTCGGCCTGAGGACCGACCAAACAGTCAGTACCCACAACAGTGGGCAAGCCACTCCCCCCCAGCCCAGGCACTTCTGCATTCTTGCAGTGCGAGAAGCAGAAACATAAATGGTGGTAGTTATTGCCATTTATGTTTCTGCCATCTCACACTGCGAGAAAGCAGTGAAGCCACGCCCCTACACCCCAATGGGGGAGCCGCCACTGCCTAGACAACATTAAAGAAGCTGGCACTAGCTCCTAAAAACCTACCACTCAATTACTTAAAGAACTGCTGCCCAGGGTACCCCAACATGCTACTGGCCAAATGCCCTCTATTTCTTCATTAAAAAGAACTATATCTCGAACAAAAAAAGCCCCAACCACCACCACACCTGCCCCAAAAACATTTGAAGAAGTAGAAATTCCCCCAGAACTATCTATAACTCATAACGAAGAACCCTTTGTTCTTTAGGACAACAAATCTAAAGAAAAAAGAATAACAACCGCAAATAATTTAATTAAACTACAACAGTCAGAAACATGGATGATGGATGGGACTTTTAAATTTGTCCCAAATCATTCTATCAATTATATACTATCCATGCCCTATATCAAAACACCAACATCTCTTTATCTACACCTTACTACCTAATAAACAAACTTCCACATATATGGAAATACTAAATAAAATTAAACAAGAAATAAATAATTATTTTCCACAGAAAATAATCATTGATTTTGAACAGGCAATGATAAATGCAATTCTAAAATCCTACCCACACACATCAATTCAGGGTTGCTACTATCATTTCAATCAGTGTATAGGGAGACACCTTCAGAAATCAACACTAAGGGGCTCATTACGAACGATGGTGGTGCCTACATATGTGCGTGGGACGTAGGCCAATGCAATACGTTTTTTATTTAGTATGCGGGTCCCGCTTCGCCCGTGTGCCTGGGCGCATCGTTGCTGATTCCTGACAGGGGAGCTGCCTGAATCTCGGGGAGCAGGGCTGCGAGCGCCAGGTGAGGATCAGGGACTCCATTGCCCAGGAGTCCCTGTGCTGCCATCATTTCCTGCACCTGGACGCTCTCCCTGCTGGCCACGCCCCCTAAGCACAGCTGAAAAGAGCCTGCTTGTCCCTAGCTCTTTGGGAGACACTGACTGACCTGTGAGCGCGAGCTCTGTCCTGCGAGGTCCTTCCTGTTGGGCTGTTTGTTCTGCTGCTGCACCTCGCGGAACCCGCTCCGCGGGTCCCGCTTCGCCCGTGTGCCTGGGCGCATCGTTGCTGATTCCTGACAGGGGAGCTGCCTGAATCTCGGGGAGCAGGGCTGCGAGCGCCAGGTGAGGATCAGGGACTCCATTGCCCAGGAGTCCCTGTGCTGCCATCATTTCCTGCACCTGGACGCTCTCCCTGCTGGCCACGCCCCCTAAGCACAGCTGAAAAGAGCCTGCTTGTCCCTAGCTCTTTGGGAGACACTGACTGACCTGTGAGCGCGAGCTCTGTCCTGCGAGGTCCTTCCTGTTGGGCTGTTTGTTCTGCTGCTGCACCTCGCGGAACCCGCTCCGCGGGTCCCGCTTCGCCCGTGTGCCTGGGCGCATCGTTGCTGATTCCTGACAGGGGAGCTGCCTGAATCTCGGGGAGCAGGGCTGCGAGCGCCAGGTGAGGATCAGGGACTCCATTGCCCAGGAGTCCCTGTGCTGCCATCATTTCCTGCACCTGGACGCTCTCCCTGCTGGCCACGCCCCCTAAGCACCCTCCCCCTATATCAGGTGCAGCTTCTTCCGCGGCGCGGGAGCGCGCGGGAGGGCGCCGGGAGAAGCCCGGGACAAGGGCGGGACCGTCTGTGGCCGTCCGGGGCCGAAGGTGGCCGGGCTGGGCCTACCCTCTTGGATTGTGCTTCCGACCCCTGGTCTCTTACACTCGGTGGAGCCGCCCGCCGAGTTTAATTTTTTGTGAACATTATGCCGTCCCCTGCAAGGGAGAGCACCCCACTAAAACCGGGTGGAGCAAAGAATAGGACTCTAGAGAATTATTTCTCCCGGGCAGTGGGGGAGGGGGACAAAGAGTGTAATCTGTCCAGGTTAAGGGCAGAACGGAGACGCTCAATAGATAATATGAAAAACACGCCCCTCGGAGACCAACTTATTTTACCAAGGGAGGAGTTGTCCCGAATTGATGATGTCCCACTATTGCTGAGGGATCGCACTAACATGTCACCAGTTGAAGCCTTGAGTATAGCCCCAGAAATTAGTTCTAGCCCCCCAAGGGTGACCATTGATTTAGTGTCCCAACCCCCTCCGGCCCCTCCAGCCTCGAAGATTAGGAAAACTAAATCTAAGCCAACTAACATACAAGTAGCCTTTGTACCTCCTCCAAATAAACGCAGGAGGAAATCGAGGGGAGTTCAAGGAAAGAGCAAACCCAAGGTTCCACACTCGGATTTTGGGAAGTTTTTAAAAACCCCCACATTAGTAGAGAAACCATTGGTCGATTTACACCCTAAACCTATTGCTCATGAGGATCCAACTCCTACTATGATAAAAGACACAGGAGTTGGTATTGCTAATATTCCCTTGTCTGTTGTCCCGCTGGGAAACCTAGAATTTTTGCTAAGGTCCCTGTTATTACCGATCAGCGAGAGTATTAAAAAGATTGAGATCAGACTAACCATTTTAGAGGCCACATTGGGCAGTCTGAAAACTCCAGCTGGCAGACAGGGAAGGCAATCAGAGTCCACCCCCTCCACTGTAGCCCCTAAGCAGTCGGCAAATAGTGTCGCCAATCCAGTCCCTCCACAAGCTGTGAATGTGGCACCCTCGCAACAACCCACAAGGCCAAAGCCTGCAACAGCTAAGCCCCCTAACACCAATATGCCCAACCCTCCTTTAGGATCTGTACCCCCGGCACGGCCGGTAGACAAGAGCACCCCGACCCCTTTAATGAAGCTCACCCTGAGACCACGCAGACCCAATTTACCTCCAGAGACCAATGCTTTTACTGTCGTTATGGCAGGTGTCCCCCCACTTGAGGAAGGTGAAACGGAGGACTTTTGTGCCCTAAAAAGTAGGGTAATCAAGTGGTTAAATATAAATAGACCCCTCCCAACACATTTTAATAACGAAATTATAATGGTAAGAAGGGTACCATGGGTGGGAAGAACACAAAAATCCATTAAAGGGGACTGCATACTGGTGAGTTTTAGGGACACAGGAACGGTGTCCCATATATGTCAAGGGAAAAACAGATCTAGGGAATCCACCATCCAAACCCTCCATGTGTCGTTCTTTTTTCCCATCATCCCAGTCCTATCTCAGCAACCCCAAACTTATGACAACTGGGAGAGGGTTGGCAGGAGGGGGAGTCACCAGGCCTTTAACCCTAGGCCGTTTTTTGGCCGACCTGAACAACCCTTTTTTTCCTATAACCGGTTCCATTGCCTAAATGGCCTTGAAGGGGTCGATTGACAGACAGACAATGCCCCCCAGGGCTGTATAGAAATTGGAGGTACGGTAGAAAGACTGGAGGAGCAAAGATCCAAGGCTCAGCAAATCCTGGTGGTTGGTGAGGGGGACCCAAACTGCGTTGTGCCAAAGGAAATAGTTGTAGACAAGACAGGAGGGGGACATGGGCAGGGAATGCAAAGATCAATGTGGGAAAGAAGACCAAGGGCCCAGGGGGGTGCTGAATGGAGTGGAGAGGGTGTGAGACTTATCTCATGGAATATAGCGGGTATAGCGGGCAAATTTAACAATAAGGAATGGGTGGACTTCATTAGAACATTTCACATTATATATGTACAGGAGACATGGGCTGTGGAGAATAACTACCATCTGCAGGGGTACAAGTGTTTTTTTGTTCCCGCCCGAAAATCTAGCTCAGGGAGAGCAATGGGCGGTTTGTCCATCTATGTAGATTTAGACCTGCCAGGCACCTGGTCCTTTCAAGACTGGTTCTCATATGGGATACAGGCGGCTCGGTTCCAGGGAAAGGGGTTACGTTTCTCTGTTTTTAACATATATAGCACCGAGTTAGAAAATAGCCACACCCCGGTATTAACTGAACTCGACCAAAGGTTAGGAAAAGAAATCATATCCCAGAATAAGGGACCGTCTGGTGGACTGCTTGTGGTGGGGGATTTTAATTGTCACCTTTGTCCGGCACTGGTCAAAAAGAACACAGATTGGGCGCAATGCCCAATTGAGAAGGGACCGCATTTTTCTCACTCGCCTACTGGGTCGGCTCTTAGGTTGCTTCGGCTTAAGTACGACCTAGAGCACACCATTAATATGGTAGACCCACAGTCGGATGGTACACTCCCACCAACTTTTAAGGGCAGGGGCTGCTCGTCTATTATAGACTATATTCTGGTCTCGAGATCCCTGGTTAATAAAGTAGTCAGTGTAGGGATAGACTGGAACACTTTCAGCGACCATAACCCGCTTGTTTTAATGCTCGCATATAGGGCGGGTATTGGCTCCAATGCCCATCGTTCAATCGTGGAGAGGGTCACCGATCAAGGCAGGAGATTGAAATGGTCCAAAATAGATGGGGCAAAGTTCTATAAAAACCTGAGCGATAAGGGTCTGCTGGCCATAAATGAATGTTTGGATCTGGAAGTCCAGGGACCAAGGTTATTAGAAGCATTTAACCACATTGCCAACCTGATAGACGGATTACTAAGGTCCAGTGCGCCCACGCGTAATCTGGTCAATCCCCGGTGGTTTGATAAAGATTGTTCCAAGGCACTGAGGGAACTGAAATGCTCCCTTAAGTCAAAACCACGAGATCCACAAGTAATCAGGGCATGCAGAGAAAAATATAAAAAAGAGACCAAAAGGAGGAAACTCACCCTGCAGGCAGAAGCTTGGGCAGATCTGAGAGAGGCAGGGGAAAGAAGGGACCTAGCGGGGTTTTGGAGAATCATCAATAAACCGACCTTTCAAGAAAATGATTCTCCAGAGATAGGGGCTAACATCCTCCCGGAGCAGTGGGTCACACACTTTAGGAGCCTGTATAACCATGAATCGGGTCCCCACGTAGAGTCATCAGTAACCCCAAGTCAGGCTCCTCCGGTAGTATTTACCCTTAAGGAGATCACGGCAGGGATGGAGAGTCTAACTAAGAATAAAGCCCCGGGCCCAGATGGAATTCCCCCTGACCTTTTTCTTAGTAATATAGATCTTTGGGCCCCACTGATGACCAGGGTCCTAAACACTGCTATCACCTGCGGTCTCCCTCCATCATGGTCTAAAGCGATCATTGTGCCAATTTTTAAAAAGGGCAACAAGGACGACCCCAAGTGTTATCGGCCTATTTCCCTGATTGACGTCTCGGCTAAACTTCTGGGAAGGGCACTCCTGAACAGATTGTCCGAGTGGACCGAAGAGAACAACATCTTCTCGGACACTCAATATGGGTTCAGGTCAGGGAGGTCCACCAGCGACCAATGCCTGAACCTATATATGCTGACTGCCAAATATACTCTGGCCAGTAAGGAACCCATTTATATGGGATTCATGGACCTGGCAGCAGCATTCGATCACGTCAACAGAGGGAAGTTGTGGGACATGATGGCAGGGATGGGGATCGAGAGCGGCCTAATTACCATACTAAGAGAGCTGCATAGCGACACCACGGCTAGAGTTAGATTTAACAGGGAGGGAGGTTTGACGGACTCCTTTCCATGCAAAAGTGGAGTCAGACAAGGTTGTATTCTTGCCCCTTTTTTGTTCTCCCTTTACATTAATAATTTGGAACAGTTTCTTTTGGGCTTAAAGGCAGATTCCCCAAGGGTTGGGACGCGGCAAATCCCTGTCCTGCTTTACGCAGACGACGCGGTCTTGCTGGCACGTACACCACGAAGCCTACAGATTCTGATAGATGGGTTCGTCAAGTTTATGAGCGATCTGTCAACCTAAGCAAATCTTACGTGCTCCTGGCAGGCAAAAAACCTTCCTCAAAATTTTTTTACACAATAGGCTCCCATTGTTTAGAGGAGGTTAAAACGTTCTCCTATCTCGGAGTAACCTTTGATGGTGCTCTTCAATTTAACTCCTTGGTGGAAGAGCGCTGTAACAAAATGATTGCCTCTAACGGGGCAATAGCCGGATATGGCAGGAGGTTGGGCAGATGGAGTCCGGAACAGGTGATGAACCTGTACGGCTCCATAACATGCGCTAAAGTAAGCTATGGGGCAGAAGTTTGGGGCTTCGTGAATACCTCTAGAATTGACCAGGAAGAGAACAAACATCTGAAATCTATCCTGAGGGTACCACCCAGCACTGCTGGACTCATAGCTCACAGGGAGCTAGGGAGGCCATATCTGGTCGATTTGTTAAAACTTAGGCCAATTGTGGCGTGGCTAAAAATCTGGGTAAATCCAGACGCGCATCTAAGTAGAAAAATCTTACTGGACTGCCTAGGTAGGACCCACTGCATGCGCATCCCATGGCTCAAATATGTGAGAAACACTCTTGAGGAACTAGGGTTTGGAAACCTCTTCAAGAACCCCACCACCATTTCAGCACAGCACAAGAAACAAGTAGGGGAAATTTTCCTAGAGCGGAAAACCCAATGTCGTGCTCTGGCTGAAGGGGAAAAAAAGTCAATAAGGGCTCATACTTTGGTGAAGAATGTGGAGGGTATGGAGCCCTACCTGTATCTTGTACACAATACACAGGACAGATTTCTTATGTGCCGTTTCAGACTGAGCCTACTTCCTTTTATGTTGGCCTCGCCAGCAGGTTTTACCATGTCAATCGAGCAGAAGGGACCCTGCGGCTGCGACAATCGGTCTCCACAGGACTCCCTTCATTTTACTTTGCTCTGTCCCTATTATTCAATGCCCAGGCGTAGATTTCTAGTAGACATCCTAAAAAAGG
Source organism: Triturus cristatus (assembly GCF_964204655.1). Taxonomy (NCBI): domain Eukaryota; kingdom Metazoa; phylum Chordata; class Amphibia; order Caudata; family Salamandridae; genus Triturus; species Triturus cristatus. The sequence goes on along the minus strand of NC_140582.1, from coordinate 574,365,758 downwards.
CCCACCTGGAACATGCCAGAGATGCACTAATCTACTTGCAAAAAGCTTCTGACCCGCTAACCTTGTGTTGTGTTATGAATTTTATCAAGGTTGCGGTCCGACTAAGGAAGACGAGGGGAGAGGATTAAAAGACTTGTGACTCCCTGTTTTAAATTTACAGCCTTGTATGTTAGTATTTTATTGTTATTTATGCACAAGGATCTTGACTAATATTTAATGCCGTTTTATCTATGTATATGTATGTGTGCTTTTATGGTGTTTTTTAATCACCGAATAAAGATTCTTGAATTGAATTGAATTGAATAGTATGCGAATGAACTGTTTGTCGCATATTCAACACTAAGTACAGTTCATTTGCATATCAAATAAAAAAGCCTACGTCCCAGTTACTGACGTGGCCGAACATTACAACTTATTAATAGAAAGTCCTTACTACCAGCAACATGAACAAAAATTAAGGGGTTGATTAGGATGGCGGGCAGATCGCTACCGCCGCCCCGGCCTGGCGGTGGCTATCCGCCTGCCATTGCAACCCGATTTACCCCCCCTATATTATAATGGCGGAGGTATTGCGGCTGACGCAAAGTGTGTCCGCCGCTTTTCCACCGGTCGGCAATCGTTCCGATTGCTGGCCGGGTGGATTTGGACCTCAATATGGTGGCGGTGCCTAGCAGGCACCCTCATCCATATTAGGATAGGTGGGAATCAAGGCCTTTCCATGGCTGCAATGCCACCATGGAAAGGCTGGCAGAGATTCACTGTGGGGGCCCGTTGGGGGACCCCGGGGGGATGGGGTGGGTGGGGGCTGCACTTGGGGGGTGCCTAGGGTACCCCCTACATTGCCATGCACATTGTGGCAGGCACCGCGCAGTGCGTGCCACGTCGTGCATGGCAATGAACAACATTCCATTTCACCATTGCGGCGGGTGCTGCTTACAGCAGCCACCGCAATGTTAGAAAAGCAGAATGCGCCGGTCGCATCCTAGTTAGCGGTGAGGGACAGCCGCACGTCTGGCAGCCGGTCCCAGCACCACGAGGGTGGCAGGCGGACTAAAGCCCGCCCGCCATCCTAATGACCCCCTTAGTCCCCTCCTAGACTATTTTGAAGATACCTGGGTGGCAAGACTCCATAGATCAGGACATAGGAGACAACCAAAATACCAATTTCCTTGGTGGAATGTATACTTTAGCACATTAAACCAAGAAGCAAATACAAACAATGCTGTCGAAGGTTGGCATAATGCCTTCCAAGCAACAACAGGACAAGGTCCACCTACACTACACAAACTCCCTCCAAAAGAACAGAGCTACCACCAGCTAAGAATGGAGCAATCTGTAACACAAATTAGGTCTAAACTATCCAAACAAACTAAACAAATGTTTGAATACCTAAAACATCAAGTCAGACTATACCCAACAACAAGAGGCGTAGAATACTTACAAATAATTGCCAAAAGTCTACTCTAAATTATCAATCCAGTTTAAAATATATAATTATTTTCTGTAAAAATAATTAAAATGCATACAAATAATTTTTATATTTTCACAAAATTAATTTGTCTAATATATTTTTATTTAAAGTCAAAAAATATATATAGCCATATTAATTGAATTTATGAAAATATAAACAACAATAACAGTATCACTCTTAACATTTCCCTCCAACAATAAATAATTAAATTAAATTATCGTTTCCATAGCTGTAGACAGAAAATCCCAAATCTTGTAAAACAATGCAGGTATCTCATAATCCAAATAGGACGAAAAACTACCCCCAAAAAACGGTTCCAAAAGTAATCCTCCGTTTGTAAATCCTCCAACGATAAATCATAAAAGAACAGAAAAAGTGTTTTTAAAAAAGAAACGCTCCATGAAAACCCTAAAAATTAAGGAAGTGTTGAATAATTATCAAGTACTTAAACTAATATACACTTCCTTAATAAAAAAAAATCAAATCTTCTCATAGCCGCCACTTCTAGCGACCAAAACCTGTAAAAAACACACAAACATTCCCACCCACACAAATATACACATAATACACAATATAACACTTTTACAAACATTATACACACCATATTCAAACATATTCTAACATATTTTGGGCCCGATTCACAGAACTAACTTAAGACAAAATCCTAAACTTACTACCATTTTGGTATTCACAGAAGGCACTTACTCATTTTGGTATTCACAGAAGGCACTTACTCATTTCGGTATTCACAGAAGTTAGGAGTCCTAACTTTAGGACTCCTAAATGCCTTCTGTGAATACCGAAAGTCTTAAAATTAGGATTTTTCTCAGTTTAGTAGTAGTATAGTTAGGACTCCTAACTTTAGGACTCCTAAATGCCTTCTGTGAATACGGAAAGTCTTAAAATTAGGATTTTTCTCAATTTAGTAGTCCTAAATTTAGGACTCCTAAATGCCTTCTGTGAATGCCGAAAGCCTTAAAATTAGGATTTTTCTCAGTTTAGGAGTCCTAAGGTTAGGACTCCTAACTTTACAACTACTAAACTGAGAAAAATCCTAATTTTAAGACTTTCGGTATTCACAGAAGGCATTTAGGAGTCCTAAAGTTAGGAGTCCTAACTATACTACTACTAAACTGAGAAAAATCCTAATTTTAAGACTTTCGGTATTCACAGAAGGCATTTAGGAGTCCGAAAGTTAGGACTCCTAACTTCTGTGAATACCGAAATGAGTAAGTGCCTTCTGTGAATACCAAAATGAGTAAGTGCCTTCTGTGAATACCAAAATGGTAGTAAGTTTCAGATTTTGTCTTAAGTTAGTTCTGTGAATCGGGCCCTATATGTTTTCTAAAGTACGCCTCAAAAAATAACTATACATACATTGCTAAAACCCTAACTTACACAACAAAAACGCCACTTCTCCAACTACCTCACACTACACACAATAACCACAACCTAACTACATTCAATTTTAATTAAAAATATAGTTACAATATAGAAAAGTAATCTTACCTTCCTCGACGCGACACAGCTTCCAACCGCGAGCTTGTCCCCTTTGAAATTACCCAAAACAAACGCGAGCGGTTACAAAATACAAGACCAAACAAATATGGCAGCTTTTAACATATAAAATAAATGTATTCTGTTAAAAATTTTTTATTATAATATATATAAATTACTAAAATGTTTAAATAAAATGCTACAATTTACAACATATATGTTTGAATTTATTTAACATTTTTCCAGCATTGTAAAATTATATTGTTAAACATATAGGGAGTCATTATGATGGCAGGTGGATCGCCACCACCTGGCTGGCGGTGGCGATCCACCCGCCATCACAACATGATTTACCCCCTCCTTGTCATGGCGGGGGTACCGCGGCAGACGGAAAGTCCATCCGCTGCTTTTCCGCTGGTCGGCAATCGTTACGATTGATGGCCGGGCGGACCTGGGGAATAATATGGTGGTGGAGCCTGGAAGGCACCGCCATCCATATATTGATGTTTGGTTGTCAAGGCTGGCAGGAATTGCTTTGGGGGCCCGTTGTGGGTCCCCTGGAGTGTGGGGGGATGCACTTGAGGGGAATTGCCATGCACAAGGTGGCAGGCACCGCGCAGTGCCTGCCATGCACAACATACCATTTTGGCATTGCGGCGGATGCTGCTTACAGCAGCCCCCGCAACAATGTCAAGATAGCGGATTGCGACCGCCAGGGTGGCGGTCGCATGAAAGTCCGCCCGCAATCCTAATGGGGCCCTAAATATTTATTATTATAATTCCATATATTTACAAGTTTTATATAACGCTTATAAAAAACATGTAATATTTGTATTTAATGTTTAAAAAAGTCAACCTTATAAAACATATTTATGAAAATAAACCATGTAATAATTAATAATATTAATATTTTATATTTTAAAATTAATTAAATGTATTTTTATTTGTTTAAAAAATGTTACAAAGTATACAATTAAAAAAGTATTAAAGAAATATTAAAACTTATATTATTAAAATGTTAACAGTATGTGTAACTAAATAACAAATGTTCAGAATACAAAATAGAAATGAACATGTGTTATTAATAATTATATTATTTTCTCAAATGCTTCAAAACAAATGTAAAACTACATTATTTGATATTACAAAGTTTACATAACTGTATTGAAAAGTTTACGAATGTTAAAAAAAATTGTTTACGTATTTATGAAATGTAAAAATATACATATGTACAAAATATTTTGTGTGTATAAAATAAATATGATTTTATATGTATATATATTGTTTTATATTATATGAACCTAATGAAATAAATATCTGTTGTTCATAACAAACACATTTACAATAAATAAAGGTCAATACAAAAATAAAATGTCTATTTTTTTGTGTTTCATTTTGTTAATATTGATTGTAATGTAAAAATTATCTTTTAATTAAATATTCTGTATTAAATATTATTTATAATTAACAATATATATAAAGTAATTTGTTTTAATTTCTACCTATGTCATAATTAAAATACATTAGTACTACAAACTATATTAATTGTTTAAAGTTACAAATTAATACATACATATCTAAATTACTATTCCCACTCCAGTTAGCATTAATTCATGGTAGGTACTGGACGCTAAACTTAAATAATTTATTATTCCCACTCCAGTTAGTATTAAATCAGGGCAGGTGCTGGACTTTACACTTAATTAATTTACTATTCCAACTCCAGTTATCATTAAATCTGGGTAGGTGCTGGACACTAAACTTAATTAATTTACCATTCCCACTCCAGTTAGTATTAATTCAGGGAAGGTGGTGGACACTAAACTTAATTAAATTACTATTGCCACTCCATTTAGAATGTATTCAGGGTAGGTGCTGGACACTAAACTTAATTAATTTACTATTCCTACTCCAGTTAGCATTAAATCTGGGTAGGTGCTTGACACTAAACTTAATTAATTAACTGTTCCCACTCAAGTTAGTATTAATTCAGGGGAGCTGGTGGACACTAAACCTAATTAATTCACTATGGGCCAGATGTATCAAAGGGTTTTACCCATTATGTGTCTATGGGAAAATGTGTTCATACATATAGCCCTATATCCACTCCAGTTAGCATATATTTATGGTAGGTGCTGGACACTAAACTTAATTAATTTACTATTCCCACTGCAGTTACTATTAATTCAGGGTAGGTGCTGGACCCTAAACCTAAATAATTTACTATTCCCACTCCAGTTAGTATTAAATCAGGGTAGGTTCTGCACACTAAACGTAATTATTTTACTATTCAACCTCCAGTTAATATTAATTAAGGGGAGGTGGTGAATACTAAACTTAATTAATTTACTATGCCTACTCAAGTTAGCATTAAATCTGGGTAGGTGCTGGACACTAAACTTAATTATTTTACTATTCCCACTCCAGTTAATATTAACTAAGTGGAGGTGGTGGACACTAAACTTAATTAATTTACTATTACCACACCAGTTAGCATTTAATCAGGGTAGATGCTGGACACTAAACTTAATTAATTTACTATTCCCGCTCCAGTTATTATTGATTCAGGGGAGGTGGTGGACACTAAACTTAATTAATTTACTATTACCACTCCAGTTCGCATTTAATCAGGGTAGGTGCTGGACAATAAACATAATTAATGTACTATTCCCACTTCAGTTATTATTAATTCAGGGGAGGAAGTGGACACTAAACGTAATTAATTTACTAGTACCACTCCAGTTAGCATTTAATCAGGGTAGGTGGTGGACACTAAACTTAATTAATTTACTATGCCCACTCCAGTTATTATTAATTCAGGGGAGGTGATGGAGACTAAACTTAATTAATTTACTATTACCACTCCACTTAGCATTTAATCACGGTAGGTGCTGGACACTAAACTTAATTTACTATTCCCACCCCAGTTAGCATTTAATCAGGGTACGTGCTGGAAACTAAACTTAATTAATTTACTATTCCCACTCCAGTTATTATTAATTCAGGGGAGGTGGTGGACACTAAACTTAATTAATTTACTATTACCACTCCAGTTAGCATTTAATCAGGGTAGGTGCTGGACACTAAACTTAATTAATTTACCTTCCTCGCTCCAGTAAGCATTTAATCTGGGTAGGTGCTGGACACTAAACTTAATTAATTTACTATTCCCTTTTCAGTTAGTATTAATTCAGGGTAGGTGGTGGACACTAAACTTAATTAATTTACTTTTCCCACTTCAGTTAGTATTAAATCAGGGTAGGTGCTGGACACTAAACTTAATTAATTTACTATTCCCACTCCAGTTAACATTTAATCAGGGTAGGTGCTGAACACTAAACTTAATTAATGTACTATTCCCACTCCAGTTAGCATTTAATCTAGGTAGGTGCTGGACACTAAACCTAATTAATTTACTATTCCCACTCAATTAGTATTAATTCAGGGGAGGTGCTGGACACTAAACTTAATTTACTACACCCACTGTAATTACTATAAAGTCAAAATATTTGCCAGACAGTAAACATATCTAATTTTCTTTTGCCACTACAAATAATATATTATCACTAACTGTACTCTACATTACAATTTAATTATTTAATAAAACTATAATAATTTAGTACACTATGGTGCCAATTCCGATCTGTCAAAAAAAATTACCGTCCGACTCGCATCCGTATTTTTTTACGTACGAATCGTACAAGTCCCGTACAAACGGCGAAGTACGATTCGTACGTGAAAAATCCATATGAATGACTTCGGGAAAAGTCTACGACACGTCCCCGGACATTTTTATATACAAATTGTAAAAGTGAAGCCTGAGCGCGCAAGTACGATCCGTACCGGCCGTCCGAAAACACAAGTGCATGGGAAAGGCTCCGTACGGATCGAACGCCGTATCACTCGTATCCGGGTAAACTTGTGCCTGGGATATGAGTCGTACAGCCCCCCTCCTCCCCCCCATGTCCGCACCGTACCCCCCCATGTCCGCACTGTACCCCAGCCCCGTACGTGTACGTACCGTACCCCACCACCGTACCCCAACCCCATACCCCAGCCCCGTACATGTACGCACCGTACCCCACCACCCTACCCCAGCCCCTAACTTGTACGCACCATACCCAACCACCGTCCCCCAGCCCCTTACTTGTACGCATCGTACCCCGCCACCGTATCCCAGCCGTGTACTTGGAGGCACCGTACCCCACCACCGTACCCCAGCCCCGTACATGTACGCACCGTACCCCACCACCCTACCCCAGCCCCTTACTTGTACACACCGTACCCCAACACCTTCTCCTAGCCCCATACTTGTATGCACCGTACCCCACCACTGTACCCCAGCCGCGTACTTGGATGCACCGTACCCCACCACTGTACCTCTCCACCCTACCCCAGTCCCGTACCCCAGCCCCATACATGTACACACTGTACCCCACCACCCTACCCCAGCCCCTAACTTGTATGCACCGTACCCCACCACCGTCCCCCAGCCCCTTACTTGTACGCACCGTACCCCACCACCGTACCCCAGCCGCGTACTTGGATGCACCATACCCCACCACCGTACCCCACCACCCTACCCCAGCCACGTACTTGGACGCACCGTACCCCACCACCGTACCCCGCATCCCGTATGTACGAACCGTCCAACAACATTGCATATGTGAGCACTGTACAACAACATCGCGTATGTACGCACGTTACATACGCTAAAACGACTCGTCCAGAACCAGGACACTGCAAAACAGCACAAGGAGGGTCAATTCGAATCGCACAACACCATAAAACACATCTACAGTACTAAAAACATCTAAAAGACTGACCTGGCACATCCAAATAGGCAAACAGAGGCCCAAACTCACAACCACCTCTTATAACACACCCACCAAAATTTCAAACCCAGCCACACCCACAAATGGACCAATAAAAAGGGCCCACACTCACAAACCATGAGCCTTTGCAATAGATTCACTGCTGACAGACACCACAAACAAACAACTGCACCCATACACCTTAACTTACACACCATCACACAACCTCCTTCACACATACCCCCTCTACACATTCACACACACACCTACACATTCACACCCACACACCCACAACCATCCACACCCACACCCCACACCATGCCCACAGACAAGAATCCAAAGTTCACAAGGGAGGAGCTGGACATCCTTGTCAACAAAGTCATCAGAGTCGAGCCACAGCTCTTTGGATCATTGGTCAGACCAGCATAGCTGAAAAATCACGCGTGTGGCAGAGGATCGTCGATCGGGTGAATGCAGTTGCGCCCATCAGAAGGACCAGGAATGAATGCCAAGCCGCGTGGTATGATCTGCGCAGGGCAGTCAAGCGCAAAATGAACGAGGCCCAGAGTAACATCACAGGAGGTGGCCTGCCCGGCAGACCGGTACATTACCATCCCTGGGAGGAGAAGGTGATGGCCCTGCTTCTGCCGGTGGGAGTAAATGGAGTCGAAGGAGTTGCCGAGCCTGGTGAGTACACAAACAACTTACGTAACATGGGGCTAATGGCATCCACACCCCAACTACAACAAATGCACACACCTACCCCCAAGCCCTCACTGGACACAACCACACTCAAAAACAACGCTCATGTCACTAACATGTGTATGCCCCATTCACAAAGCAAGGCCATGCCTTGTCCCAGCCTACACAAACCACAAACCCAAGACTGGATGTCCGGGATGCTGGGAGGGTGGGGATCACTAAACATATTGTACAACTCAGAAACAGACACCATTGCCCTCAGCCCATATGGCCCAGGTACATACCCATGCACCATGCGCAATGCACAGGGACTGGCAAAGTACTAACAAGGTAGCTGACACTTGGCCCTGCTGTAGCCAGCACAAGGCCCTCCTGTGACAACTGCAAAATCTAACACAAACACAACCAGCTCAGATATCTAGGACAGGAACTCACACTCACTGACATGGCAGCATGCTCCATGGGGGGACAGATACATCACCTGGGAGACCCATTGCCAAATCACACTACACCCACCAGCAGGCACCGTCAATCAATCAACAATCAATCAGGGTACTTGTAAGGCGCGCTACTTACCTGTGAGGGTGCCAAGGTGCTGAGGGGGGTTCCACTACTGCTCGAAGAGCCAGGTCTTGAGGAGTCATCTGAAGGCAAGTAGGTCTTGGGTCAGTCGTAGATGGGTTGGGAGGGTGTTCCAGGTCTCCGCGGCGAGGTAGGAGAAGGATCTCCTGCAGGCGGTCATATGTTGGATGCGGGGGATAGCTACGAGGGCGAGGCTGCCGGAGCGGAGCTGGCGGGTGGGGTTTTAGAAGCTGAGTCTGATGTTCAGGTAGGCTTGTCCGGCGTTGTGGAGTGCCTTGTGTGAGTGGGTGAGGAGCTTGAAGGTGATTCTCTTGTCGATGTGGAGCCAGTGCAGGTCACTCAGGTGGGGGGTGATGTGGCGGTGGCGGGGGGCGTTGTCGATCAGTCGTGCGGAGGCTTTTTGGAAGCGGTGTATCCGCCGTTGGTGTTTGGATGGGAGTCCTGCGTAGAGTGCATTGCCGTAGTCCAGTCAGCTGCTGACGAGGGCCTGTGTCACTGTTCTACTTGTTTCGGTCGGGATCCACCAGTCGAACCGACGGAGCGTGCGTAGGGTGTCGTAGCAGGAGGAGGAGACGGCGTTGACATGCTTGGACATGGAGAGGGAGGATGCGAGGATCAATCCTAGGTTGCGTGCGTGGTGGGTGGGTGTTGGTGCTGTCCCCAGAGTGATCGGCCACCAGGAGTCGTCCCAGGCTGAGGGTGTGGGTCCCAGGATGAGGACCTCCGTCTTGTCCCAGTTCGGTTTCAGATGGCCGCTCTGCATCCAGTCGGCGATGGACCTCAGCCCTTGTGGATGTATTTTTTGGCGGTGTGAGGGTCCTTGGTGAGGGAGAGGATGAGCTGGGTGTCGTCGGCATAGGAGATGGTTTTGAGGTGATGGGGGTGGGCCACTTGTGTGAGGAGGGCCATGTGGATGTTGAACAGCATTGGGCTTAGGGATGATCACTCACCCCTTACACAAGCACACACCCCCGGGGCAGCCAATGGAGTTACCCACTCTCACAATGGACATGTGACACAACAAGATCAAGCCACAGCCAAAGAAGCATCCAAGGCCAAATTCGACATGTCAAACACCGTGGAGAACATTTCAATCAGTCCCCTGCAACATACCCATCCACAAGTGAACATTGATGTGAATGCTAGGCACATTCAACTACCTTGAGGAACTGTGGCGAATAGAATATATGTGAAACATGGATGTCGCATTAAACAGCATTAACATTGTCTCTCTCTCACACACAGGGAAAAGTCATGGATCTCCCTCCAACAACGGGGGAGAAGAACCACAGTCCCAGGCTCGGGAGGAACCTGATCCCACCGGCAGCGACACCTCACAACACTCCGCAGATGACCCCAACCCACCTGGCCCCTCTGGTGTCCAAGCCCCTGCAGCACCTGCTTCAGGTACATCTGTGCCAACCACCACCACCATTCCTGCCACATCCCAGGAGACACCCAGGAGCCCTGCCCACACTGAACAACTGAGCCAGTCTGACCTGGAGGGACAAGGTTCGCCGGGCACCCACGAGGAGGCAGACAACACCGACACTGCCATCCCTCAGGGGTCCCGTAGACCCGATGTGCCCACAACGGAAGGCCAGGACCGTGTGGGCAGGGGTGGTGGAAGTGGAGGCAGGCGGAGGAGAGAACCTGACCAGCCAGCTGAAGGGACCGGTATGCCACACGTCCACAACATCATGGAGGCATACCAGTGTGACACCAGGGCCATCAGTCAGGTAGTGGCGACCCTCACAGACATTAAGAATCAGCAGGCCGAGCAACACGCCAGTCAACAACAACACCAAGGACAGATGGAGGCAAGACTGGCTGAGCTTGTGGCGGTGCAAAGGGACATAAGCCATTCACTCCGTCGGATCACTGACAACATGGGCAACCCTCCCTGTGACACCAGGCGCAGACCAGCACCAGCCACAGGGAGGGAGGAGGAGGAGGAGGAGGAGGATTCGTCCGACGGAGCGTCCCAAACATCGTCAAGACCTGATATCTGAGGGTCCCCGGAGGAAGGTGGGTCGTCCACGGAAAAGCCCGTGAGAGGCAGCGGACCATCCACATCTCTCAGGTCCCCTGGACTGGCACCTGGCCTTCATGCACAACATCAGCGCATCATTCACTGACATTCTCTGCCACATGGACTTGCTGGTCACAGTCTGACCAATGATGACCAACACTGTGGTCTTGACTCTGATGCCTTCAAATGCCAAGGATAGCATCTCCCCCTGTGAACTTTGGATTCTATGCACCCGTTAGAGCACCTTATGTCATCTACCAAAACACGCACCCCACCGAGAATAAAACTATTTTTTTGTCATGAGATGTTGCCATCATTTTGCATTAGTCCACAACATACGTGTGTGTTAAGGTCAAACTATGCCTCAGTGTGGAACCAACTCCAGCCATCCATACCCTGGGATCTGAGTCCGGTACAGGACACACATGGGTCACAATGCATCATCCAATACAGCCTGAGAGCCCAATACTCGCCCGTGATGGCCTCAAGCTGCTGAGGGGGGGCTTGAAGTACTGTGCGCACACACCAATCAGTTAGACGATGATGAAGGTCTACAGGTCATGGCTCATGTGGAGGTTCCCGGGGAGTGAGTCCCAGGTATGTTTGGCCAGGTGGGAGACCCATCTCCTTCATGCTGGAGTGTTGTGGATGTGAAGAATGGTGGCCAGGCCAAGTTTGGATGCATTGAGTTGACAGACGTACAAGGTTGGTATTGGGCTCTGGGGTTGTTGACTGCCTCCTGAATGTGTGTGAGGAGTGTGAAGGTCATCCTGCAGCACACAGTGATCCCTTGCAGCTATCTCAGGTGGACGGTGAAGTTGATGGGCCGCGGTATGTTGAAGCTGAGTTGTGCAGATGCACCCTGGATGTGGACAATTTTCCCGTGAGTTAGGATGTACTTACTCCATAGAGGGCGGGGCAATAGTTGACACGGCTGGTGTCGTGGACCTGGGGGATGGTCTGTCTTTCCTTGGAGTGGATCTATCAGAGGATCATGTGCATCATGCAGAGGGTGCTGCAGCATGAGGTACAGATGATGGTGATTTGCATGGCAAATGTGAGTGACAAATCCATGATGCACAACATCTTGTGTGCGTGGCCACTGGGTGCTTGTGTAGGGCCCCTGCAGGAGGGACACAAGGAGTTAAGCCAGCTGTAAGGGGACAATCCTCCTGTGGTAAATAAAATAAATATTACCGGACTGAATTTCATGCGGAATCTTAAAATAAAGTAAAATAGCTCAAAATAACAAGAGGCAGAATCCGTGGTATAAGAGGTTTCTAGATGGGCTTTATTCCATTCAAAATGGCCGACTCGAGTCGCGGCCCTCAGGTTCCGTCACCACGAAGGTTCAGGAAGTGAAGTACAATATTTTGTTGATAGACATACATTTTTATAATAAGTGCATTACAATGAAACGAATGTAGAAGGCGTAACATTTGATAAGAAAAATGACGTGACAGTGACATAATCGAAACTAGGCGTAATAAGGAATAAAAGAAACATAATTGGTTAGGATTATCAGACATAGGTGGATCTATAAGATAATACTTGGCATAGATGCGCGCGCAGCAGCATGACGTGTAATTGACGTGCAACTAGGGGGTGAAGGGGACTTGACATTTAGCTCTACATGTGGAGACGAGAAGTCTGGGGGTCAAGTCAACCTAATCCCAAATCATATCTAACATCCTATGTTTAAAGGACTATGTTATCCACAAGGAAGGACACTCGGACAGAATCTATTCTATACTGACTGTGTGTGCGTGTACAAGCGTCTAAGTGTCTATATGAGATGCGAGGGGCAGAAAACTTTCCATGGCAACAGGGCTATGAATCACTTGCATGCAGACAGAGAAACCGGGCCTTTTGCTTGGTAACTGGAAGAATGTTTACTTAAACTACTAGGCAGGAATGCATCGGCTGAAGAGCAAAATAGATAATTCGAAGGTGAAATACAACTTCTTGGCAGGCAGGCGAAAACTGGCCGAGGCAGGCACTGTTAGCTGCACAGGGAGTAGGACAAAGTTCATGGATACAGATGCGAGCTCAAGCTGAAGCTGTCAGAGACAGAGAGCAGGGAAAGGCTTTGAGGACAGAATCGGGCCTACTTGCCTGAACTGTAAAAATGGAGTAACTTAGCCATATAAAGTCGGTGGCCTGTCATGCTTAGGAATCGAATATCCAGCCCATTGATGGCGGATCTGACAGAGAACATGTTGACGGTAGACACACATATGTTTGCGTCTTAGAAACTGGAACTGGAGGGAACATACATGTACTTGTAACATGCATATAGAACCGTTGGGGTCCAAGATAGGGGACATAACTGATCAGGAAAATCCACATTTCCACATTCCCTCCTTGTCCCCTTCTTGCCCTTCAAGAGATATCAATCTTCATCATTCCATCGATTTGCTCATGGAGCATCATTTCTTCTTCTTTCTTCTTCCGGGATCTTGAACGAAAACCTTGATGTGGAATACACGATGTGGCACACAGACCACAAATCGCTGGTCCACATTGCAGGCATAAACAACAACTGAAGAGCATAAGAAGGCCAACACCTAGGAAGGATAGAACTCTCCATCCCCAGGCTGATATCACACTCCAAAACCACCCGGACCACGTCCAAGTGCCTGGATTCTCGTGTATCTGGCTTACAATCTTATGAAGGCGTGTTATAGCTTTATATACAGATGGCGAATTTTCTGGTATGAATATGCAGCAGCTGGATCCGATGACCCTGCAAGCTCCGCCCCTATCGGCCAGGATGACGTCAAGGACAAGACGATTCTGGAGAACAACAATTCTCATCACTGATTGTTCCTCTGTCAGATTGCCTAGGGCGGCTATAGTCTCGTTTACTACAGCTTCAAGAGTCTTGGTGAGTCTGCGTATCAGCTTACTATTTGATATTGTACCTATATAGGGAAAGATACCTTTATTGAAATCTACATACTTGTCCCATGCCGTCTCAGTATAATCGACAACTGGGAGATCTCTCCGCTCTCTATTGTGTACTAAATGAACATTTCGATAATAATCAGGGGGAGCTAGGAAAACAGGTGGCAGAAGGAATGCTATGTAACAGGTACCATCCCAATCTAGAGGCAGACGCATATATGCCGTCTGACCACATATAAAGTAGGAGTGGCGAGAAGCTCTAAATGAAGATTTACCTTGATCACTATATTCTACTGTAGTAACGCATTGGCTATGGCCCATATGTATGGAACCAACTTTTCTCACACATAATTCACCCTTAACTGGAAATACTGACATAGTGGGCAGAATTAGTTCAACTTCGGATTTGACATTCAAAATCATAAGATTAGGCGTAAAATTACCTAATTTATACACTTCATTTTCTAAATCAGTTCCTGTTCTACTGGGGTGACCCTCCTTATTAGGGTGACAGACTTTGAATAAAACTAGATTCAGATTTCCCCATATCCAATGTTGTTGATAAACTGCTGCGTCTGGGTCTATGGAATTTAATAAACTAAACCATGCTCCACAGGAGCCATTGTGTGTGAACGGATGTGGAAAGAAAGGCAGAACTCCTTTATTATTCTGATAGGGAGGGAGTCGGCCACACACCCAACAATTGGTGGCATTACTAGTCTGATGGGAATGATGTAACATACTAATGAATGTGTTATTACGCAGCGCAAGTCTATAGGACAACTCATGTGGCGGTAGGTCACTAAAAGAATGTTCATCAGTTATATTGAAAGTACGTTTAGAAACAGGATAATACATATGCAACAATATACTTGCAGTAACTATAAAAAAACTCAAGGAAAACAAAATTAATAAAGTCACAATACAGTGGTTACGCAGTGATTTACAATACGCCTGTCGTTTCAACATTTCTCGGGTATTTTCTCTACTCAGGTCCAAGGGATACATGTCGGAGACAATTCAACCGCTTCACCTTGGAGAGGACTTAAACAATCAAATTGCTCGACTGTTTGGGCCTAAGCTTTAATTTATAGCACTGAGAGTCATTCTGTTCAACAAAAGGAAGTTTTGAATCAGTCTGTGAGGGAGTGCAGGGCACAGTGTCTATATCTGAAGGTAGTCCATGAAATTTTTTGACGTGACTTGAATGAATCCACCCTTTGCGTCCCTCGATCTTCACGGCTGTTCTTGTGGTCAACAGGACCAACTTGGGTGCTTTCCACCTGGGCTCCAGTTGACTTTTCCTGTCGAAATTTCTCACAAAGACAAGATTACCCGGAACAACGTCATGGGGTTTCGCCTCAGTGTTGTCGGGAAAGGCTGCAGCTACCTGTGAACGAGAAGATTGTAGTGCAGACATCAAGGAAGCCAAGTAATCTGTCAGCATGTTACAGTCAATGTCAGTTATTTTGCGGGGTATAGGCGTCCCCCACATATTCGGTGGTCTACCAAAGATCACCTCATACGGGGATAGCCCTGTTCTAGAGTGTGCTACCATTCTCATGTAAAAGAGTGCAACTGGTAATGCTACTATCCAGTCGACACCTTTCTCTCTACATATTTTGGACAGTCTGATTTTCAGTGTCTGGTTATGTCTTTCTACGAGACCTGCTGCCTCGGGGTGTCGGACACAGTGGAATTTCCACTGATATCCCAACAAGAGTGAGACATGTTTCATTAATTCGGATGAGAAAGGCTGACCGTTATCTGAATATACAACACGTGGTAAACCGTACCGTGGGAAGAATTCTCGAACTAGCTGTTTGGCAGTAGTCGGGGCAGTGTAATCTGATACGGGATACGCCTCTGTCCAACGGGAGAGAGCGCAGACAACTACGAGGACATATTTGAATCCTCGACAACGTTCCATCTGAATATAATCCATCTGGAGGACTTCAAAAGGATGGTCAGGAGGCTGAAATCCACCCTGCTCTACGGGAACACTCTTTCCTGGATTAAACTGACAACATATCATACAGGTACGAACTTTTTGTTTAGCTGCTGCTCGTAAATGTTTATTGAACCAAATGTGCTGAATGCTGTCTAGCATAGCTTTTTCTCCTAAATGTGCTGGACTGTGAACTGTAGCTATAATGGCTTGAACCATGGAATCAGGGAGAAACCATACAGATTTCTCCTTCGTCATCCATCCTTGATCTGTCTGGATCCCTCCTAATTCAGTCCACTTCTTTATTTCTTCTGCTGTGGCATGTGTCTGTATGTCAATTACGTCAAGTGCGGGATCCTTAATTGTCATACACTGTGTCGGTGTCTGAACTATTGGCTTTGTCATGTCTAATGTGCGATTCTGAGCAGTCTGTTTAGCTGTTCTGTCAGCTAAATCATTGCCTTGAGAAATGGTATCAGTAACCTTCGTGTGTGCTTTACATTTCATAATCGATATAGCAGTGGGTAGATGTATTGCGTCTAACAAAGCATGAATGAGGGGTCCGTGCTGAATGTGGGCACCATGGGAAGTTAAATAACCTCTCTCTCGCCACAGCACGCCGAAGTCGTGTACAACTCCGAATGCATAACGTGAGTCAGTGTATACATTAACTTTCTTATTTGTGGCTTGAATACAGGCTTGTGTTAGAGCAATAAGTTCTGCTGCTTGGGCTGACAGAATATCTATACAATTTGTCTCAATAACTTCAGTGTCTGTTGTGACTGCATACGCGGCCACTAAATCTCCTGTACTTATTCTCATGCATGATCCGTCTACATACAACGTCAGGTCTGGATCTAACAATGGAACGTCTGTCAAGTCTTGTCTAGGTTTCGTCTTTATTTCAATGATTTCAACACAATCATGAGCTAGTGGGTCTGTTCCAATTACAGGTAATAGTGTAGCAGGATTCAATGTATTACACCGTCGGATCTCTATGTGTGGTTGAAACAATGTCAGTTCATAACCGGTAAGTCTTGCTATGGTCAAGTGTTGTGTTTGTGTTCGGTTCACAAGAATCTCTACTGCATGGGGTACTTGTACTGTCAATGGGTGTCCTAACACTATGGCATCGCTTTGTCTGATTGCTAAAGCTGTCGCTGCCACTGATTTCAGGCATGCAGGCAAAGCCTGAGCTACGGGATCTAATGTACTGGAAAAATAAGCACATGGCTTGCGTGATCCTGCTTGATCCTGAGTGAGTACTGACAAGGCAGTACCTTCGCGTTCTGTAACAAAGAGTGTAAAATGTTTGCTATAACATGGTGTTGCTAAAACAGGTGCTTGACATAAAGCTTCCTTTAGGCTTTCAAAAGCTTGTGTATGTTCCTGAGTCCAAGGGAGAACAGTCGATGTGGCTGCCTCCTGTGTGGTTAACTGAATGAGTGGTTTTGCTAGAAATGCGTACTGAGGGATCCACTGCCTACAATATGAAGTGAGGCCTATGAAAGCTCGCACCTCCTTCTGTGTCTGGGGTATTGACATATTAGCAATTAACTGGATGCGATCTGGTGTAAGCTGCCTTCCCTCCTTGGACAGCGAGTGACCAAGATAAATAACTCGCTGAACACAGAATTGCAGCTTAGAAGGGGACACCTTGTGCCCCTTGTCGGCTAGGAAATGTAAA
Source organism: Triturus cristatus (assembly GCF_964204655.1). Taxonomy (NCBI): domain Eukaryota; kingdom Metazoa; phylum Chordata; class Amphibia; order Caudata; family Salamandridae; genus Triturus; species Triturus cristatus. Next base: position 574,348,118 of record NC_140582.1, on the reverse strand, counting down.
ACTGTCAGAGAAGCTTTTTCACATTCTGGCTCGCTTCTCGCGGTGATCAGCAGATCATCGACATATTGAAGCAGTGCTGTATTGACTGGCATGTGGATACTGTCAAGTTCTCGTTTCAGTGCTTGGCTGTAGATGCTGGGGCTTTCTGTGAATCCTTGGGGAGCGCGTGAGAATTTAAAGCTGCGTCCATTTAAACTGAATCCGAACAAGTATTGGCTTTCCGGATCTATTGGGACGCTGAAAAAGGCATTCTTGAGATCAATTACAGTAAAAAACGTTGCTTCGGAATCAATTGCTGTCAACAATGATGATATATCAGGGACCACACTATGTACATAAGGTCCTTCTTGATCTACCGGAATCTCGATAAGCGGTAAGTCAACTTCCCTCTCTAGGCTGGTTCATGCGTAACGCTGATACTCAGGGTATTCATACTGTGCAGTCTGATACATTTGTCGTGTTGTAGTTTGTGTGGCAGTAGCGGGCAACGGTGGTGCAGCTGGCACAAACTGTATGGGTGGCTGTGAGGCTGGCATGGACTGTTGCTGAACTGGCATGGACTGTCCATGCTGCATAGCTCCTTGTTCATTCTGATCTTGTCTAACTAATCGTGGTCTCTCTTTTGCAATACCTGTAGCTATATTACGTTTCAGGACTGGACAATCGTGTACATAATGGCCTAGTTGTTTACAGTAATTGCAGGTTCCTTTTACAGGAACTGCAGAATCACCAGAATGTGTCACACCCTTTTTGTGACCATCTGCTGGTACTGTCTGAGAAACTAGCATTTTCATTTTTGTATCCTTCATGCGTCTATGCTCGTGTTCTTGTTCATCCCTAATTCTATTGTGATGATACTGTAACATTTGTAGCATTTGCGACGGAGTGTTACTTTGCCAGGTACTCTCGAATTTCAATATTCTATTCTTCACTGGAGGCAATGCATTTTCCACTAATTTTGTCACAAATAGATGTGGATATGAGTCACTACTTGCCTTTATACCACTATTTATACCAAAACATTTTTCAAATCGAGCATAATAATCGCTTGTGTCTTCATCTTGCTTTTGTTTGCAGGCTGTGATTGCACCCCAATCTTCCTTTTTTGTAGTTAATAAACGTGGCAGTACCTGTACTAGTAAACCTGGTAACAGTTTAACTTTATCCCCGAGCCCTGAACCTGCAGCTCGGGTCCTTTCTTCCTCTGCTAATGCTGTCCAGTCTATCTTTTGGTCTCCCACTTCCCACTCTTTTTCTTTCAGTTTTTCATAAATGCCAGCAGGCAAAAGCACCTTTAATATCGTCATAATATCAGGAAAGGTGTACTCTCCCATCAATAACATGTCTTTAATTTCTCGGTGGAAACCCGCTGGGTCCTTGTCGTGACTAGGTACTACTTTCTTCATTTCTAATAATTCCATTTTTGATATGGGTGTGTAAACAAATACACGGTGAAACTCATTGTCTTCGCCTTTTATTGGGTGCACTTCTCGTAAAGGATTTTGTCTATCCATATAGTACGGTGCTCTTTCTCTGCGGGGCAGGGAGAGAGAATCTGGATTTACAAAAAGGACATACTGTTTACGTGACACTAATATCTCTTTAATTAGCTTGTTACTAGAACCTCTCCATCTGTTTGTGAGTAGTTCCGTTAATATATCAGGTAAAGGACCAGGGTCAGCATGTTGGCTCTTATATAATATAAGGAGTTGCTGAATCATATAGATTCCAGCTAAACGTTGTTCGTCTGTACTGAGGTTGAGAAACGTGTGTGCTACGGTCTCATCACCGTATTTTTCAGGACTGTCAATCCAGTGAACGGCTGATCTGGCTAATTCTTGCTCATCCATGGAATCGAGGAGGTGGTAACCTCTTCGTTCTCGTAGTATTTTATCTGCGGCTTGAAACGAATGTTCAGGAGACTTCAGATTTATTATCGGCGTCGGATACGTTCTGCTATTATTTGGACATACAGAGTGTATGGGATCAGAAAAACATCTAGTATTTTCACAGGATCTTCCCCTGCCTACATAGGCTATGGTCTCTGACTGTCTTGCGGAATTCCCTGATTCGGACACTTCATCTTGCTCGAACTCGTCTGTTCCCAATCTTTCTTCATGAATACGCTCTATTTCTTTACGTATTTTTCGGCACATGGCTATTATACAATTTTGTTTATCGTGTCTCCCTTCTGATATATTCTGACTCCATCTTGTAAGAATAAGCATTGCATTCGGGTCTACCCCCGGACGATCTTGATTTCTGATCACACAGTTTATGAGGAAACGTAACAGTTCCCCCTGTATCTCTACTTTCTGGAATTCCATAGCTCTGTTAATACATCCTGGATCTCGTCCTGTTTGAACAAAATGATATATGTTATCCAGATGCGTAGTCATCCCTGGTAACCTCGCTAAATACTCTGCGGCTCGCCTAATACGTAATGATGCCAGGACCATTTCGTCCTCTTTACCAACCACTGGGTCATATCTACAATTTACAAGGAGTTCCTTAAGCGTACGTTCATTTACGAATTTTGGTGTACGTGAATGTGCTGACTCTTGAAAGACAAGTTTATTTATTCTAGGTGGTGTAAAAGTACTGCTAGCACCTCCCGTGGCCCCATCTGGGGCGGCGGGTGTGAATGGGTTCGTCGAACGTGACACCGCAACTATGGGTGTCGATACCTCTGTAGAGTCGACTGCGGAGACAGATGCGGAAACAGATGTGCTTGCCGAAGCTTGTGTCGGGACTTGCTGTTGCACGGGGACAGATACCTGATCCTGACGTTGAACTCCTCCGCCAGACGGTCTATGTGGTGTGGCGTTAGCATACTCGGGAGCTGCGTCGTCTAGATATGAGGAAAGAAAAACATCTTCTGCGGTTCTGGGAAGCCCCTTTGGATGTACCTTAATTGGAAATAATGGGGGTGGCAAGTCTTTTGGTATTTCTGTAACAGCTTTAGGTAATCCTTCGGCTAGAAGGGGGTACATACCATTCATAAGAGCATGTCTTTGTCTATTTACTTGTTCTGATTTCACTCGGATACCTTCCTCAATTAATAGATTTTCTTGAACTTTATTTGAACTTTCTTTACTCCTCTCTTCTTGTCTACGTGCTTTTTCTGTTCGTCTATGAGATTCTTTACGCCATAACTCAACAGCGTCTTTCTGTGACTGTCTGACCTTTCTTTTCCATAACTCTTCCTCCACTTTCATGATGCACTCTGCATCCCAGGTTCCCGCTATGGGCCACCTCTGACTTTCTGGTAATCCCTTGGTATAATCTACCCATAGATCAAGAAACAATATGGCATCTAAGCCATGCTTATGGTACATGAAATGTCCTGGAGTGTCTCTAGGAGGAATAGGAACTGCTTCTTCAAGCACCCCTTTTCTGGTAGTAATCTGTCTTAACTTCGAGAAGAGCGGCATATTGACAACTGACCTGATACTTACTCTTGAACTTACTTAATACGAGAAACACAATAATGAACAGTGAACAATGAACAGTCATTCATACCACAATATGCAAGACATTTTCTGAATACTTTAAACATTAAACATTAGACATTTAATAATGGTCGACAATGATGACAGTCTGCTTAACTAATCACCACGCTAAATTCTTGACAATAACTGAATACTTCGGAATACTTGATATACTGCTAAACAGTACATATACACTGCTAAACAGTGCAGACCGGATTTGTGTACCCAAATCCGTCTTGACCGGCACAACCTATGTGCGCGTCAACACGCCTCCCCGGCGATGGTACTCACCGAGTAGCTCCTTGAAACGGAAGGCCTCAGAGAATGGACAGGACTCGATAACTGCGGACAGCGGACCCTCTGGACGTCGGGATTTCGGAAAACCTGGTGGGCCTCTGTATACCTCGGATCTTGCTCTCTCAGCTAGGCTCTGGTCGGGATACTTCGCACTTCTCACCGCCTCGTCTGGGTTGATCGCAGCCTCAGTCGCCCCCGCTTGACCGGAAGGAGCTTACAGGAAAATCCTGCTGGTACGCGTTTATGGTCCGTCCAGCTGTGGCAGGAGACCGGGCCTGCAACGCACCGCCGGCGCGTGAGATGAGAAAGTGTCCCTGTTCGGGCGCCATTATGTGGTAAATAAAATAAATATTACCGGACTGAATTTCATGCGGAATCTTAAAATAAAGTAAAATAGCTCAAAATAACAAGAGGCAGAATCCGTGGTATAAGAGGTTTCTAGATGGGCTTTATTCCATTCAAAATGGCCGACTCGAGTCGCGGCCCTCAGGTTCCGTCACCACGAAGGTTCAGGAAGTGAAGTACAATATTTTGTTGATAGACATACATTTTTATAATAAGTGCATTACAATGAAACGAATGTAGAAGGCGTAACATTTGATAAGAAAAATGACGTGACAGTGACATAATCGAAACTAGGCGTAATAAGGAATAAAAGAAACATAATTGGTTAGGATTATCAGACATAGGTGGATCTATAAGATAATACTTGGCATAGATGCGCGCGCAGCAGCATGACGTGTAATTGACGTGCAACTAGGGGGTGAAGGGGACTTGACATTTAGCTCTACATGTGGAGACGAGAAGTCTGGGGGTCAAGTCAACCTAATCCCAAATCATATCTAACATCCTATGTTTAAAGGACTATGTTATCCACAAGGAAGGACACTCGGACAGAATCTATTCTATACTGACTGTGTGTGCGTGTACAAGCGTCTAAGTGTCTATATGAGATGCGAGGGGCAGAAAACTTTCCATGGCAACAGGGCTATGAATCACTTGCATGCAGACAGAGAAACCGGGCCTTTTGCTTGGTAACTGGAAGAATGTTTACTTAAACTACTAGGCAGGAATGCATCGGCTGAAGAGCAAAATAGATAATTCGAAGGTGAAATACAACTTCTTGGCAGGCAGGCGAAAACTGGCCGAGGCAGGCACTGTTAGCTGCACAGGGAGTAGGACAAAGTTCATGGATACAGATGCGAGCTCAAGCTGAAGCTGTCAGAGACAGAGAGCAGGGAAAGGCTTTGAGGACAGAATCGGGCCTACTTGCCTGAACTGTAAAAATGGAGTAACTTAGCCATATAAAGTCGGTGGCCTGTCATGCTTAGGAATCGAATATCCAGCCCATTGATGGCGGATCTGACAGAGAACATGTTGACGGTAGACACACATATGTTTGCGTCTTAGAAACTGGAACTGGAGGGAACATACATGTACTTGTAACATGCATATAGAACCGTTGGGGTCCAAGATAGGGGACATAACTGATCAGGAAAATCCACATTTCCACACTCCGATGCTTACCTCAGTCCTGTACAAGTTCAGCCTCAGGTGGCTGATGTTCAGCAATTCATCCACGGACCTCATGCCTTCTTGAACGTTGGAACTGGCAATGGCTGGGTCTTTGGTGAGGGTGAGGAGCACCTGGGTGTCAATGGCATACAACATGATGATGAGGTTGTGTGTGCATGTGATGGTGGAGAGGGGGGTCCTGGACACATTGAAGATTGACATGCTGAGAGATGAGCCCTGGGCCATGTGCCAGATGACGCCACTATACCACATGCTGAAGGCCTGAGTCCCACTCCCATGGCCTTGCTGGTGTACGGAGCCGGTGTGGAGCAGGAGGGACATGATCTGGTTGGTGTGACAGGGCCTGGAAGGAGAGGCAGCGCTGTGTAGGCAGTTGGAGTTGCACACTCAGCATGCAAAGGTGTCATGTGTGCGCTTAGGGTATGGCTGAGAGCAGGCGGTTGAGTTTCGGATAGACATTGCTTGGGGGGTGGCTACAACCTTAGACTGTAGTGTGATGTGGGTCATGCAAGGACAGGAGGGTCATGCAATGTGCACGTTGCATGTGCTGACGGTCCTGCCTTTGGCATCGCGTGGACCCAACAGTGGCACAGACAAGGTGATGACAGCCAAATGAATGGCTGGAGGTAGGCAGGGAGGAGCATCTTTGAGGCATGTGTGTTGCGGAATCCCGCCACTTTGTGGGCCCTTGCTGCAGGGGCCGCAGCAGCAGGTGGTATGTCCTTGAAACTATGCCAAAAGTAGCACACAAAGACAAGGATGTCAGAAAGGACAAATGCAACAGGTGTAAGTAAAGGAAGGAGTGTCAGGTTACACATGGAACACCCAGAGAAAATGGATGCACAATCACCAAAGATGACTGACACAGGATCAGGAAACAGAAGGCCGAGCCGCGCACATTAGACACACCCTCAGCAGGCGTTGACGGCCCGTCGTGGGGACCAACATGCCCAAATACATACACAACCATGGACTTCATGCACAATAGAGATTCTGACCCATGAAGACCTGCATGCATGTAGCCAAACTACACATAGACTCATATGCCCAATCTTTGACAACTATGCCAGAGATGCCGCATGCAAAGTGGCAAGAGACCTGCATTGACAGAGATGAGGCACCTTGGAGGGCGAGGAACCCCTTTATTACTCACGCTCACACTAAGGGATAAGCATCAATATGAACAGACACACAGGTCATTTTGCTGAACATGTGGGACCTACACTGGACACCCCCTTCACAACACAGATGTAGTAAATCCTAATGGCCTGGCACACAAGTTAAGGGGATGAGCCAAACACCCCCTTCTGCACACGGAGAGGCTGCAATTCCCCATTGAGGCTGTTATGGGGATGTCCCACACCATGTCCACCCGTAGCATCCCGTGTGTTTCTGAGGGAAGTTATACACACATTGATGCCTGCATCAGGATCCACTAGCCAGTAGAGATGACTGTCACGAAGGTAGACTATCAATTCATGGGAGTCATGCTACATGTCATGTGCCCCATGGTGAGTCGACATGTATGCATGGTAACCCAACATGCACAGGAGCCCTCCCCACACATTCCAAACACCTAACAACCCCAAAATGCCTTGCTGCAATCCTCACCCAAAATGACTTTTCCACATGTCCGTGCATGGAACGCTGATTCAGCACACATTGCAATACTCATGAGGAATAGCAGGAGGCCAATGATGACACAACGAGACAACATGCGCAAGAACCTGTGGATGACAGACACACAAGCAGTCAGCTAAAAGATTGTTATCCGCATACATGGTCATTTACTCTACAGGAATAATGTTGTCACCATGCGAATTTAAAAATTAGGGTCACAGCTAAAATGATTGGAATGCCATCATCACTCGAGTGACACATCAGAACACACATCTAAGTCACTTAGCATACAGTCAGCTGGACACACACATTGCAACACATGCCACACAAGGCTCCAAGCGTGCACACTCAGACCCAGTGACTCACCATTATGAGAAGAAGTTGCGTATGAGCTGACTCCGGATATCCTCCTCCTCCTCCTCACTTGCCTCGTGACCAAGCCCTTCATCCTCCACGGGTGGATGTTCCTGCTCATGCTGCTCCAGGATGAGTGGCACTGCCTTCTCCACTGCCATGTTGTGCAGCATGCAGCACACGAGGAAGATTTTACAGACCTTCACCGGTGCATATGGGAGGGACCCGCCTGTCTTGTGAAGGCACCGGAATCGGCTCTTCAGGAGGCCAAACGTCCTCTCAATCACTCGCCTGGTCTGCCCGTGTGCATCGTTGTAACGGTGATCTGCAGCTGATCTGGGGTTGCAGAGAGGCGTCATCAGCCATGGCATGTTGGGATAGCCAGAGTCACCTACATGGAAACATCATGTAAAAAAGTGGGTCAGGAGATGCCGTAAGATACAAAGATGCCGCAAAACACAGGACAAACAGAGTATACCCACCAACAAGACATGCTCGTTCGTTGTGCAGCCGCAGCATCATTTCTGGCACCCTGCTATGCCTCATGATGTAGGCATCGTGTGCTGACCCTGGAAAACGTGCACAGACATGGGAAATCAGCATGTTGGCAAGACACACCACAAGGGCATTTATAGAGTGGTAATGTTTACGGTTGCGATAGGCGACCTCCTGTGCCTGTGGTGGTACAAAAGCCACACGTGTCCCATCAATGGACCCAATGACATGGGGCATCCCTCCCAGGGCATAGAAATCTCCCTTGACACCTGTCAACTCCTCAGGAGTCAGAAAATGGATGAATTCATCCAGGTTCTCCAACATGGCTGCCAAAACATCATGCAGGACACAGCTGAACATCGTCTGGGACATGCCACCAACACCAGCTATGGTGAATTGAAACGTACCTGTGGCAAAAAAATGTAGGGCTGCCATCACCTTCATCTTGGGGGTCAGCGCAGTAGGATAACTGTATCGCGGTTGGAGGTGTGGTGCCAGTCTGTTTGTCAGGTCCTCAATCAACTGTTCGGTGAATCTGTAACGGCGTATGCAGTCACGTTCCCTCATGGCACCCAAGTCTGGCATTGGTCTGGGGACAGGCGGTGCTCTGCAGAAATTGTGAATAAATAACGAAGAGTGAGAACATAACAACATCAATGTCAATGAACTGAGCACATGCTCAACTGCTAATACACATCTGCTAAATACAGAGTCTGGTCTGTGCAATACATCCAGGACACATATGCCAGCCAGGTGATACTCCTACAAAAAGCCAGCTATACCCGTTGATTGGCAAGTGTACATGACATGTCCTGAAACGAGCTGTGGGCCAGTGTCAGTGAATAGCCAGAGAAATCACAAGAGTGACATACATCCACATTTCAGCATTTTAAGGATGTCATCTCATACAGACAGCTGACGGCAAGCTAGATGCACAGATCACATGGAAGGTCAAATGTACAGATCATACACATTGCGATGAAGGGGTACACGTGAAAACAGAAAACACAGACATTGAGACGACGCAGATATGTCCTCATGTCAAAATATCAAGTTAGATGCATACAGACACACGTTATGTGGAAATCCACATGTGGCATGGTGTGCATAGATGTGTGCCATGCCCATCTAGACTAAGCCTGGGCAAAGCACTATGCTACGCTCGTGGAGTTTGCGAAGTTCGCGCTACTTCGCACTACGCGAATTGCACGTAGCACAGTGCGAACACGCGTAGCGTAGTGTTGCGTAGTGCTGCGGTCATTTTTTGCTTGATCGCGGTCCTCAACGTCAAGTTGGCGACCGCGAGCAAGCAAAATGACATCCTGGCGAGACTTTTTCCTTGTTCGTGATCAGCAACATCAAGTTGGCGATCGCGAGCATGGAAAATAAACCTCCCGGCGAGATTCCCAACGCGAGGAGGTCAGGTTTCTCATTGCGAGTGGTCCCATATGCTCGCGACCGCTCGCGATGAGAAACTACCAGTTCGCGTTGAGAAAGCTGCCGCTCGAGTAAAAATCTACTTGAGCAGCAGAAAACTACAGCTCGCACTGTGCAAGATGCCATTTTCAATGATTGCACAGTGCCGGTTGCTTTTCCGCACTGTGCAATCATTGAAAACGACATCTGGCACAGTGCGAACAAGGTACTACGCGAAGTGCTACGCGTAGCTCGCGTAGTGCGAACTGCACTTTGCGTAGCTTCGCGAAGTGCTACTTCGCGAACTACGCCCAGGATTAATCCACATCTTACTCCTCTGATACTTCTTCTGTGTCCGGTGTGTCCGGTGTGTGTGGTAGTGTAATGGCTGCATCACTGGGTGCCACTGACACATCAGGGTGTGAAGGTGATGGAGCTGCATCACTGTGTGCCACTGACGCATCAGGGGTCGGAGATGTGTGTGTCAAAGTTCCCACTGCAGTTATCCGGGACTGGCTCAGTGGCAGCAATGGAAGGATGATGAACTGCAGGGCCTGGAAGATCCCAGCTACATCTCGCTGGTGTTCAGCCGTGGCAGCCCTACTGCCAGCCTGCATCTGCTCCATGGTCTCCATTGCCAACTCTGTGCTGTCATCGCTGGTGCCTGTCTGACTAGACAGTTCCTGTATCTGAGTAATGGCCCCAGCGAGGTCAATCAAGGATTGTGGATGAGCATGGTGCGGACAGGGGGTGTCCATAAGGGACTGTACGTGGTCCCTGATGGGACTTAGACACCCACGTATGGCCTTGAGTTTGGCTGCCACAAGCTCGAAACCCACCAGCAGCTGATCCGCCAACTCCACCTGGCAACCCGAAACACGGCGTTGAAATTCCATGTATTGTTCATGGGGGTCCTGGGAGACAGCCGTGGTGGTGTGTGTTTCGTGCTGTGTGGCCTGTGCAGGTGGTGGGGTCACCACGAAGGCAGCTTGCCTGCCCCGCTCCTGGGGGTGGGCTGCGGAGGCTGTCCATTATCTGTTGGAGGGTGTCTTGGCATATGTGAAGGTTATCCTCTTCATCATCACTGATGGGGTTTGTGGTCTGGCCTGTAGTTAGTGTTGATTGTCCCTCTGCAATGTTAAGGGGAGATGCAGGTTAACAGAGTTTCCCCTGTATGTTGATGCTTTGCAGATGTTTACATACAGACTGCATGACAATGCACATTGTGACTGTCTTGGTGGAGCTGGCTATTTGATGGCAGACAGTGGGATTTTCGACAACATGACGGATGTGTGGTAATACCCGTACATTATCATCACACAGTGTCAGCCAATGCCAGATGTGAGTGGCCAGTTACTACGCACAAGCGGAACCTGTTGTGTCCTCTGTCCTGTGGTGTAGGTGTTGTACTTTAAACTAGGGGTGGGAGGAATTTGCGAAAGTGACTTTCGCAAATGATTGCAAAAATGTAAAGAATCTCCGCAAACACGCGGAAATATCGCGAAGATGCGGAAGTTTTTTCCCCGCCCGTTCGCGGTATTTTCTGCGTGGTCGCGGCTCGCCAACTTACCCATGCGGTTGCTCGCGGGCGCGGCCATCTTGTTTTCACTCTTCTCGCGGTGCATGATCGCGAGAAGAAAGACGTGATCGCGCGACCAATGACATTACTGCGGGCGCGAACTGTCGCAAGACAGCGCAAAAGGCTACCAACAATCCAACATCTCGTGGAGAATGCGACCGGATCGGGAAAACTTGTCGGCGAACGCGGGGATTCAGGTAAGGCGAATGCGCGCGTGCGAGAATGTATTATTTTACAGCACGAGTAAGAAACAAATTATCGCTAAGCTGCGGAAAGCGGAACTTTCGTCATTTTCGTGCTCTCCGCGGAACGCGAAAATGTCAAATTATCGCAATTTCCGCGAGCGGAACGGAAATTTAGCCCAGGCCTACTTTAAACCACATTGTCGTCAATGCTGATGTTCTGTGATTGCTATGTGTGTGTGCTGCATTGTGGGGGAGTTGCTCCTGCAGCTCTGATTTCGTGTACCCTTATCCCTTTGAGGCGGTGTGTCTTTGAATTGTGTGCTTTTCGGGGGCTGAAATGTTTGCGAACTGTGTCATATGTGCTCTTGGAATGATTTTGTGCTTTGTGCATTGTTCGTCTGCTGCGTGTTTTGGACGGCATGGGTTGTGGGTGCACGTGGATATGTCAGAGTGTGACCTGCTCCTTTACGGATATGATCCGCACTGGGACACCTTCATGTTGATTCGTGCACCATGTCATGTATTTTGGCTGCTGCCATGCTATTGGGCATGCAGTGTCACTTGCATAGTCAGTGTGGCCCACACAGCCACTGCTTTTCTGTATTCATCACATGTGCATGGCTTGGTTGTGTCTTAGTGATTTGGAGGGGGCACATATGTGCACAAAGTGGAGGTGGGTCTACTTGGTGATCCTATGTGTGCTGCAGTGTGCCAAGGGTGTCAGGGACATGTTCCACATTCATTGTGGGTGTGCAGTGTGATACACATAATTGTGCATGTGTGCCATTGTGCCCATCTCCCCACATCCCCCAGTCCCTGGTGGTTACTCACCCTGTTGCTGTTGGGTCAGGTCATATCAAGCTGTGTCCAGGCCCCCAACTCCTACCACCGTCTCCACCCTGGTGACTGTGGCCATTTGCTCCAGCATATCCAGCTCCTCCAGTGGCGCAGGAGGCCCACCTCCAGTCACCCTTGCTGGCTTCTTGTTGGCGGCGAGTTTCGCCTTGGTTTGGCTGTGCACTTCATGCCAGCACCTCTTTACCTCCTCCATTGACCTCTTCAACACTCCGACTGCATTGACTTTGGTGACGATGGACTGCCATATTTCAGTTTGGGTTGCCAGTGCCGCAGTTTAGGTGATGAACAGTTGTTGATGGTGTTCTGGCACCTCCGTGAAGATGATTTGGTCTTCCTGGGCACTGAATCCTGTCTTCCTCTTCTCCTTGCCCTTCCCTGAACACGGGGTTCCTGGCTGATCCTCCGTGGGGATTGTGGAGTTAGGCTTGTCCTCTGCACTCGGTCCGGGTGCATCCATGGTGCTACGCAGTTTGAAAAGGTATTGGTGGTTTTGTCTTTTTGCTTTTATAGCGAATTTTCCCGCATGATGCGTGGGAATTGCAGGCCTGTCGCTGGTTTTCACTGATTTTGGTATCGCGCTTTGTGGCATAACAACTTTTTAGGCGTTTGTGTTTCGCATTTATTGTTTGTTGCGTTGTTTTTTATGCTGTCATTTGGCACATTATCCTGCTGATATCGCATGGTGCCACCGGGTTGGGAATTGGACGTTAATATGGTGTTTTTTTCTCGCGATGGACTGCGATATAGAAAGTTGAGTTAAGCTAAATTTGCGATGGTTATCACACGTTCTTGATAATATGCCCCTTGAAATACAAATCAGGAGAATTTCCAGATCATAGGCGTTGGGACCCCAAGCTAGGGACAAGGTCCACTTTTATTCATTTATATGATGAACGTTTATACAATATCTACAGTTTTTTTTAGAATTTTGACGAGACCATACATGAGACTATATTTGGTTTTGCTTTCTACAACTAAAGGACGACAACTATATATACTCAGGTACTTATTTGCTCTCTTCTTCTCAAATCTACCCTTTTCTATTCTTTCCCATTCTTCTGTTTGCTTACTTTTTCTCCATTCAATCTTACATCTACTTCTTTCTCACCTAAATCTCGTTTACTCCCACACCTGCACCAACTGATGGTCTACTGGTTGATTAATATGGAGCACATCCATATCCCTGTCTTAGGAAATTAACTACCATAATTTCTGGTCATCAATACCTTTCACCTTTTTCTGGATTATTGGCGATGAGCACAACCTGTTCACATCAATATTTATATATTTTCCTCTAATTCTTAAACAATTTTTAAACCTTGATGAAGTTTTAGATTAACGCACCTACCCATCACATCATATTAATGGTAGGGTTGCCACAAAAAGAACAACAACTTTCAGATTTGCCGTGACCACATAAAATACAACTGTATGTATAAATATTCTTCCGCAGAACAACTGAAGAAAAGAATAAATAAAGCACAGCAAATAACTTTATGGACTTTGGAGTACTTTATGATCCATCGAAAAACTTAACTTAATGGACTGCCTGTGTGTGCTTCAGAACATTCCATTGGTTAATTCTCCACCAAAGATATGGTCCTAGGCTGGCTCAGACACTCTAGGTGGCAGAGTGCATAGTACCATGAAAGAACCTCTTTTTAACTGAATAACATTGTGTATAAAAACTGCATCCCTGAATATTTAAAATGATAGAAGTGCAGCAATTAAGGTATAGCCACCGCTTTTGCGCTTCCAAACACTTAACTTAATGTTTGTTAACCTGAGTTTATAGTAATATTTCGTATTCGTATTTATATTATTTTGTGTTGTAAGTTTTTACATTGTATATATGTTAATAATATTTTGTTTTATATATATATTCACTTAAAAAACCATAGGTTTCACACATGTTATAGTTAGCTGGACATTTCCCTCGTAAAAAACCAATGAAATTCCCCCGTTATAGTAAGTGCAGGCAACTATAACTCACGCGACCGCAATCCTCTGCTGATGACGTCAGATATTACATCACTGTATTTAGACACCTATTTATCCATGTCTTCTTCCATTAATCTTTAGCTATACATATATTCCAAATATTTATTTTTCAGAAAGACACATATGTAATCAGTAATGTAATATCTGACGTCATCAGCAGAGGATTGCGGTCGCGTGAGTTATAGTTGCCTGCACTAACTATAACAGGGGAATTTCATTGGTTTTTTATGAGGGAAATGTCCAGCTAACTATAACATGTGTGAAACCTATGGTTTTTTAAGTGAATTTGCAAGGTTTTTTAAATGCTAATTCCTAACTATAACGTGTGTGAAACCTATGGTTTTTTAAGTGAATTTGTACGGTTTTTTAAATGCTAAGTTATGTATTTATTAATATTTTATTTTTTCTGGTTTTTCACCGTGCACGCACCGTGCGCACGCTGTGCGCACTCGGTGCGCGAACGCCCACGAAGCGTTGTGCGTGCCATGCACGCGCCGCATGCGTGCTCCGTGCACGCACCCCGCGCATTTTCGACCAAAAAAATAACGTTTTTTTCACCCTTGGGGGTCCATCAGTGACCCCCTGACAAAGGCTAGGGGGTCAGGAACTGTCCACCCTGCCCCCTTTTCACGTTCTCCACTTTTGTTTTTCACTGCCTCAGACTGCGAGAGACAAAATGGCGGCCGCCACTTCCTGATTTCGACCGATTCGAATGTTTACTGACATCTAACAACCAATCAGAATTGCGCTCGCGCACGGCAGGGTGCACGCACCGTGCGTGCACGGTGCGCGCGTATAGATATTGATATGGTTTTAAATGCTATTTTCTCAGGAAATACTGAACAGATTTACACGAGACCTTCAAAAAGCACTTCCTTGACCTTATGGCTACCTCTCTGCCAAATTTCACATAATTCTGTTCAGCCGTTCGGGCTGTACCTTCGACTAAATGTCCAATGGAAAAATGCATGGGGAAAACGTGTTTTAGGACCCCCCTTTTTTCTCGGCCCCCGCTTGACTAATCACCCCGAGACTTTCAGGGTAGGAGCGGAGCGGAGCGCCCCACCTATTTGGAAAAATTCACGAGGATTCGTCAACCGGCGCCAAAGTTATTCAAAATAGAATTTTCAGATTTCCTATGGAAACACGGTCCTAACTGTAACTATCTATTGGCGACCGCCAGTAGATAATATATATGTATATATATATTCACTGAAAAAACCATAGGTTTCACACATGTTATAGTTAGCGGAAATTTTACTGATAAAAAACCAATGAAATTGCCCCGTTATAGTTAGTGCTGGCAACTATAACTCACGCGACCGCAATCCTCTGCTGATGCTAATACTGTATTTAGACACTTATTTGCCCATGTCTTCTTCCATACATTTTTAGCTATACATATATTACAAATATTTTTTTTTCATAAAGACACATATGTCATCAGCAGAAGATTGCGGTCGCGTGAGTTATAGTTGCCAGCACTAACTATAACGGGGCAATTTCATTGGTTTTTTATCAGTAAAATTTCCGCTAACCATAACATGTGTGAAACCTATGGTTTTTTCAGTGAATTTGCAAGGTTTTTTAAATGCTAATTCCTAACTATAACGTGTGTGAAACCTATGGTTTTTTCAGTGAATTTGTATGGTTTTTTAAATGCTAAGTGACTTTACGCCATTCGTGGCGAGCGCGCCCACTTAACGCAGTTCGTTCCGTGCGCGCACGGTGCGCTT
Organism: Triturus cristatus; assembly: GCF_964204655.1. NCBI lineage: Eukaryota > Metazoa > Chordata > Amphibia > Caudata > Salamandridae > Triturus > Triturus cristatus. The sequence goes on along the minus strand of NC_140582.1, from coordinate 574,332,550 downwards.
CGCGCACCGTGCGCGCACAGTGAGCACGCGGTGCGCTTCGCGCACCGCGCACCCACTTTACGCAGTTAGTGCCGTGCCCACGTTTCGCTAGATGGGCCATGTACGCACGATGCGCTTCGCGCACCGTGCGCACATGGAGGACATATTATGCGCTTCCTTGTGATAGGTAATCTGTTGAAATTTTTTGGGAAATTTCTGTGCTCTGATAAGCCATGCACAAATGGTGGCCTTCGGCCACCATTTGCACAAGGGGTGGAGAAAGTGTGGATAGTGTTTTTTTTATTTTTATTTTTTTACCGTACGCTTACGGTAAGCGTACGGTAAGCGTACCCCGCGAAATTGCCGAAAAAAAAATAATGCCGTTTTTGCTCTTGGGGGATGTTTGGGGACTCCCTCAACATGACTATGTGAGAGGGAGTTGTCAAAACATCCCCGTAACATGTTTTTGGCCATCATGTTTGATACATAACACTCAGTGCGGTAGACAAAATGGCGGACGCCGCTTCCTGGTTTCTGCCGATTCGAATGTTTACTAAGATCTAAGAGCCAATCAGAATCGCGCTCGCGCACGCCACCGTACGCTTACCGTAAGCGTACGGTAAGCGTACCGTAAGCGGGCTCAGATATATATATTGATTTAAAGGCTATTTTCTCAGAATCTACTGAACAGATTTACACCAAACCTACAAAAGGCACTTCCTTGACCTAGGGACTACCTCTCTGCCAAATTTCTAGTAATTCTGTTCAGCCGTTCGGGCTGTAGCTCGTTCTAAAGGTCCTATGGAAAAATGCATGGGAAAAACGCGTTTTGGGACCCCCCTTTTATCTCAGCCCCCGCTTGACGAATCCCCCCGAGACTTTCAGGGTAGGAGCGGAGCGTAGGGCCCCACCTATTTTGAGAAATTCGCGAGGATTCGTCGACCGGCGCCAAAGTTATTCAAAATAGAATGTTGAGGTTTTCCTATGGAAACGTGGTCCTAACTATAACTACCTACTGGCGACCGCCAGTAGGTAATATATATATCGACCACCCCACGGATTGCAGGGGGCCGCAGTGTTCGAGGATTTCTTGCGGGCACACATCGCGGAGTAGCTGGGCTGGATTTAGAGCAGCGACGAAACGTTGAGGCCCATCAGAGGGCTGGCACTGCCTCAACAGTAACATTTGCATCTGACCACAAGTCCCAGAAAGCCCAGTACCAATAGGACAGCCCATTCAGAGGCGAGCCATTATTTAAAATGTGGGCGTGGTCAGGACACATTGATTTCACCGTCGTATGCCTCAGATGAAGGAGATTCCGAAACGCGTCAGGTACAGGGACGTGTGAGCTGTCATGATTATCGACGTGCCTAGCTGCTTTTACCAATAAATACCTACCTGGGATTCCTGGCTGCAGAGTGCTTCTTCACGCCTTGGGCAACTTGAAGCAGTATATTTAGGCGGCTGCCCCGCCGCCGAAGAAGCACCACCCAGCGGATTGCAGGGGGCCGCAGTGTTCGAGGATTTCTTGCGGGCACACATCGCGGAGTAGCTGGGCTGGATTTAGAGCAGCGACGACACGTTGAGGCCCATCAGAGGGCTGGCACTGCCTCAACAGTAACATTTGCATCCGACCACAAGTCCCAGAAAGCCCAGTACCAACAGGACAGCCCATTCAGAGGCGAGCCATTATTTAAAATGTGGGCGTGGTCAGGACACATTGATTTCACCGTCGTATGCCTCAGATGAAGGAGACTCCGAAACGCGTCAGGTACAGGGACGTGTGAGCTGTCATGATTATCGACGTGCCTAGCTGCTTTTACCAATAAATACCTACCTGGGATTCCTGGCTGCAGAGTGCTTCTTCACGCCTTGGGCAACTTGAAGCAGTATATATATATATATATTACCTACTGGCGGTTGCCAGTAGGTAGTTATAGTTAGGACCACGTTTCCATAGGAAATCCGCAACATTCTATTTGGAATAACTTTTGCGCCGGCTGACGAATCCTCGCGAATTTTTCAAAATAGGTGGGGCGCTACGCTCCGCTCCTACCCTGAAAGTCTCGGGGGGATTTGTCAAGCGGGGGCTGAGATAAAAGGGGGGTCCCAAAACGCTTTTTTCCCATGCATTTTTCTATAGGACCTTTAGACACAGCTACAGCCCGAACGGCTGAACAGAATTACTTGAAATTTGGCAGAGAGGTAGTCCTCAGGTCAAGGAAGTGCCTTTTGTAGGTTTGGTGTAAATCTGTTCAGTAGATTCTGAGAAAATATCCTTTAAATCAATATATATATCTGAGCCAGCTTACGGTGCGCTTACGGTACGCTTACCGTACGCGTATGGTGGCGTGCGCGAGCGCGATTCTGATTGGCTCTTAGATCTTAGTAAACATTCGAATCGGTCGAAACCAGGAAGCGGCGGCCGCCATTTCCTGTGTTTCACTCAGAAAAAAAAAGAGTGATATCTTGAAAAGGGGGCAAGGAGGAGAGTTACAGACCCCCTTACATTTGTAAGGGGGTCAAAGAAGGAAAGAAAAGTACAAAGACAATATTTATTGATTTTAAAAAAAAATCGCGGGGTACGCGTACGGTAAGCTTACCGTAAGCGTACGGTAGAAAAAAAAATAAAAAAATAAATGAAATTCAGATTTAAGTGTTTAGATATTAGGGGGCTCTAAAAAGAGCTGTTGTGTTTATGAAATGATTTTTTAGTGGTACCTACAAGTAAGTACCGATGCAGAGTCTAAGGTTCAAGAGGAAGACTCTGTTCCCTTCATCATTGAAGTGCACACCATCTCCTCTATAAATGTCTTGCATGTCGTAACGCAAGTTGTTGTGGTAAATGGAACCCATACCATAGTCACGGAGGAAAGCAGAAACAGATTTGTTGACGTGCTTTCTTGCTTTGTCAATCTGCGGACAGAAATGATTGGACCAGTTCCATTTTTGCCTTTGGCATATGTTAGAAAACACAAAGGCAGTTTTAGGGAAAAGTGAAAACAGTTGTGCAAAGGTGTCCTTCATAAGCATTTCCAGACCTACCCCAGTCAAAGTGCCTAGGTCATTGCCACCACAGTGCACTATTATGAGGTCCGGGTGTTGGATGTGCATGAAGGATTTCACCAATGGCATCAATTGGTGCCACTTTAACCCTCTCTGACCAATCCATTTAATGTCTACATTTGGCAAAGCAAGGTCTCTCACCATATCTGTTTTCTCTGCATACTTTTCACTCCAGAAGACATAGCTGTGCCCTACAATCCACACTGTGAACATCTTCAAAGGAGAACTGGATGCACTCAGGAGGTGTCTTTCAGTAGAATGGCAATATGAAAAGAAAGACAGTTTGGAAATGGAGGCATACATATTTTTTTCAAAACAAAAAGAACTGATTGGCTGTTTCATACCATTCTAGAATAAAAACTAGGCTGTATGTGTAAATTAATAGAAGCATGTTTTGTATTGGTACAGAAAAATGTATTACCAAAGAACAGTACTATGGATTTGCTGTTAGGTTTGAAAAGTCAAGCACTCTTGCTCTGTGGAATTGAAACATTGTTTGGTGAACTTCTGACCTAACTCCACACAGCAGTGTTCCATGAGCTGTTGCTATGGTAGCAGGCAGAAGTCAAGTTGGGGGAAGGGTACTAGGCAGAAGTCAAGTTGGGGGAAGGGTACTTTTGGAAAAGGGTTGGTTTTCAACCAATAGAAATGTGTGATTACATTTGAAAAAAAGGGGGAAGCACTGAGATTTGAAACTAACATGTATATGTGTGGAAAAAGAGAGGGAAAGTTTGCCATTATCTGGTTCTGCTGAGAGGAGAGAGGTGTAAAGAACAGAGATCATGGCTCTGATAATCTGCTGTTTGAGTGCCACATTTCTTTCACAACTAACTAATTTTAAAGGTGAGTTTAGAGTTTGAGAGGGGATGTATATGGTAAATTAAGAAATGAATAATAGAAATGGGATTCCTTTTGTTGAAGTTGTGTTTATTATTTTCTGTTTTGGGAGAAATTTAAATGTGAAGAACATGTAAAATAATATGGACTATGTTTTCACCATAAATTAAGGTGTACTGGTAAAAATAAAGAATACTTTAAGGGTTTGAAGTTTCAGTCAGTAATGCAAATACATTCAGCATCACTAAGGCTGGTTGCCCTTGCTGGAGTGTAGGCAGACAACCAGGTTACACATGGTGCTGGTCTGAAAAAGCAGTTTGGACATGTGCTTTTTTAAGAATCTGAAAAGTGGATTCATAATGTGTCAGTCTGTAAAAGTGTTTATCACTTGCCAAAAAAAAGAGTAGTAAGTGTGCTTTCAAATTGGCAAAGAAATTTCGTTTTGTGACTAATGTGAAAACATGACTCTGTGTGCATATAGGAATTACAGGCAGAGATTTATTGCGTATTGCTCTGGTGATTTCACAGTTGCATTAGATGGAAAGGGGGAGCCATTTTTTGGTGCAGAAGCAGACTCTTAGCACACACCCAGCTGCTTACCCTGTGGAATCATGCACAGTATTCACAAGCGAGTGGGGTTTGAGGTTTCAGTCAGTAATGCAAATACATTCAGCATCACTAAGGCTGGTTGCCCTTGCTGGAGTGTACGCAGTCAACCAGGTTACACATGGTGCTGGTCTGAAAAAGCAGTTTGGACATGTGCTTTTTTAAGAATCTGAAAAGTGGATTCATAATGTGTCAGTCTGTAAAAGTGTTTATCACTTGCCAAAAAAAAGAGTAGTAAGTGTGCTTTCAAATTGGCAAAGAAATTTCGTTTTGTGACTAATGTGAAAACATGACTCTGTGTGCATATAGGAATTACAGGCAGAGATTTATTGCGTATTGCTCTGGTGATTTCACAGTTGCATTAGATGGAAAGGGGGAGCCATTTTTTGGTGCAGAAGCAGACTCTTAGCACACACCCAGCTGCTTACCCTGTGGAATCATGCACAGTATTCACAAGCGAGTGGGGTTTGAGGTTTCAGTCAGTAATGCAAATACATTCAGCATCACTAAGGCTGGTTGCCCTTGCTGGAGTGTAGGCAGTCAACCAGGTTACACATGGTGCTGGTCTGAAAAAGCAGTTTGGACATGTGCTTTTTTAAGAATCTGAAAAGTGGATTCATAATGTGTCAGTCTGTAAAAGTGTTTATCACTTGCCAAAAAAAAGAGTAGTAAGTGTGCTTTCAAAATGGCAAAGAAATTTTGTTTTGTGACTAATGTGAAAACATGACTCTGTGTGCATATAGGAATTACAGGCAGAGATTTATTGCGTATTGCTCTGGTGATTTCACAGTTGCATTAGATGGAAAGGGGGAGCCATTTTTTGGTGGAGAAGCAGACTCTTAGCACACACCTAGCTGCTTACCCTGTGGAATCATGCACAGTATTCACAAGCGAGTGGGGTTTGAGGTTTCAGTCAGTAATGCAAATACATTCAGCATCACTAAGGCTGGTTGCCCTTGCTGGAGTGTAGGCAGTCAACCAGGTTACACATGGTGCTGGTCTGAAAAAGCAGTTTGGACATGTGCTTTTTTAAGAATCTGAAAAGTGGATTCATAATGTGTCAGTCTGTAAAAGTGTTTATCACTTGCCAAAAAAAAGAGTAGTAAGTGTGCTTTCAAAATGGCAAAGAAATTTCGTTTTGTGACTAATGTGAAAACATGACTCTGTGTGCATATAGGAATTACAGGCAGAGATTTATTGCGTATTGCTCTGGTGATTTCACAGTTGCATTAGATGGAAAGGGGGAGCCATTTTTTGGTGCAGAAGCAGACTCTTAGCACACACCCAGCTGCTTACCCTGTGGAATCATGCACAGTATTCACAAGCGAGTGGGGTTTGAGGTTTCAGTCAGTAATGCAAATACATTCAGCATTACTAAGGCTGGTTGCCCTTGCTGGAGTGTAGGCAGTCAACCAGGTTACACATGGTGCTGGTCTGAAAAAGCAGTTTGGACATGTGCTTTTTTAAGAATCTGAAAAGTGGATTCATAATGTGTCAGTCTGTAAAAGTGTTTATCACTTGCCAAAAAAAAGAGTAGTAAGTGTGCTTTCAAATTGGCAAAGAAATTTCGTTTTGTGACTAATGTGAAAACATGACTCTGAAAGCCATTGCAGCAAAGGCATTAGAATTAAAAAGGAAACTATTCATTTTAATTTTGAATAGGATGCGTACATTAGATAAAATGGTTAATGTACTGAAATCACAAAGCAAAAGGAAAAGAGTAGTGAACAGAACAAACTTTTGTAAAGTGTTTTTAGGAAAATGGATGCATAGTTCAAGTAGTGAACCTTTTTTTAATGAAGAGAGCTATTTTCAAAGTAATAGTTTGCTGCATGCAGTTGACACCAGAGGTCGTGCTTACGAAGTGAAAAATGGTTGCATAATGGAGAAGGAGATAATGGTTCCAAGAGATGAGGTACAAGTGATGGCGGATGAGGCTATGGGGAGACGTCCTAAAGCCCCAGTGTACACTTGGAATTGTAGTAGTATTTGCACTGTGCGTCAGGAATCTATTGATAAATTTCGTGAGTTTCTAAGAGAATATAGTAAAAAAAGTGTAAAACAGAAGATTAAGGTGCTTCAAAGTCTGGATCCATGCAGAGTGAGAGAGAATACTGGTTTGCAGGGTCATTCTCTGGCTTGTCTATCTAGAAAAGTGTGTAATAGTGTTTTCCATCATTTTAGGATGCTGGCTGTTCATCATACTGAAATGAGAAAGTTTGAGAGACGGTTGTATTTTGCTAAAAGTCCAGCAATAAAGTTAGATGAATTGAATAGGGCTCTGTTCCGTGGATCGGTATCAGATGTAGAGAAGGTTGTTGATGAAATTCAGTTTTGTTACTTTGGTCCTGAACAAAACAGTGCAGAAAAGGACACAGTAAATGAGGAAGAAGTGGAAGAGAATGTAGAACCCTCTGTAAGTAAGACATTTAATGATCAGATAACAAAATGTGCAATAATCTCTAATGAAAGACCAAATATTACTTGTATTTGTTGCCGCAGAACTCATTATAGAAAACAAACCAGGTATGTTGATCTCTATAGAAAAAGTGAAAATGAAGATAATTATAAGTGGAAGGATTTTGCCACATATATATTTCTTGAAAATTGTTTTGAATTGGGTGAAGTTCAACGTATTTGTAAATACTGTTATAATAAGTTAGAAGAAAATAGAATGCCGACCAGAGCTGTACATAATAATTTAGAATTGGATGCAATTCCTGCTGAACTTTCTGAATTAAATACATATGAGTCTATACTCATTCAATGTGTTCATCCGTTCCAGACCATAGTACGTATGGAGCCCAAAACTGGTAAATTACCTCCTTCAGATTTACTGAGAGGTTTAAAAGGTAGAGTGGTGTATTTGCCCTTGGATTTGAAAAAAAATATGGAAACTATTGATGCGGATACTTTGGAAACTGAACCATTAATTATTCTGGTTAATGGTGTACCTACAAAGAATAAGAAGATTTGGCAGGAGCTGGTAGATGTACGGAAAGTACAAAGAGCAAATTTGTATTTGAAAAGGAATAACAAATGGTATGAATCAATTTATATAGAAGAAGAAGAAGATTTACAAGAAGACACAGAAACACCAATTGGACAAATTGAAAAAGTGGACAAGTCAAAGGAAGAAGAAATTTATGAACATTTTAGCATACATCCTCTTCATTCAAAAGAAGTTATGGGAGACAATATTGATCTGTTTCAGATGAAGAAAGCAAAAGGAACTCCCGTGAGTGTATGGGAGGAGAGCTTGGAAGCTCGATGTTTTCCCCAGCTGTTTCCTACAGGAAAAGGAGGACGATACGATGAACGTCCGGAACAGATTCCAGCTTCTGAGTATCGGACTACAAGACTATATGCCGAAGATCCCAGATTTCGACAAAGTATTCCTTATTTGTTCCATCTTTTATTTGAAAGCGACTTGTCTGCACTGTCTTATGCAGTAAATCACATTTTAAAAAGTGGAGTACATTTACAAAATGTGTCTGCTAAGGATTTTATGGAGAAAGTGCAGCACCGAGATGATCATTTGGAAACACAACTGATCAATCTGATGGCTTGTCAGCGTGGGACAAATGAATATTGGTACCGACGTCATGGTGAATTAAAATGCATGTTACGGAATTTAGGAACACCAACATGGTTCGTTACTCTAAGCTGTGCTGAGTACGCTTGGGATGATTTACTGGATTTTCTACGAGAGGCAAATTCAAACATTAAAAACATCGAATACAAGACAGCAGGAGAACTGTGCTCATTGGATCCGGTTAATGTTTGCAGATATTTCAATCATAGATTTGAGGCTATGATGTCGTTCATCTGCAATAAAAAAAATCCACCTCTAGGAGAAGTAGTGGATTTCGTTTGGAGAAAAGAGTACCAGGCAAGAGGTGCTCCTCATATTCATATGCTGTTGTGGATCAAGGATGCCCCAAAGTTTGGAACAGATGCTGATGAAGCAGTGTTATCTTACATTGAAGAATATGCAACATGTGCTATACCAAAAAGCACAGAAGATAAAAAGTTAAAGGAGCAAGTTTTACGTTTCCAAAGTCATCGGTGTGGAAAATGCTGTCGACGGAAATACAAGAGCAAAGATAAATACTACACTAAATGTCGATTTGGATTTACTAGACCTGTTCTTTCAAATGGAAGAGTAAACAGTTTTATGTCATCTGTGAGAATACTATCACAAGAAAATCACCTAAGAATACCTACAACCTTAAAAGAAAAGAAGAATCAAAAAATATAAATGACTACAACCCAGTCATTTTATCCATGTGGAATGCTAACATGGATATACAGTATGTAGCTGACAATTCCATTGCTGTTGCTCGATATGTAACGTCTTACATTACGAAATCAGAAAAAACAGAATTGAAGGAAATGTGGGAAGAGATTTCTCACGAGAAGACTGTCAGTAAGAAGCTGTACAGTTTCAGTTTGAAGATGTTATCGCATCGAGAAATTGGATCCTACGAATGTTCAGATAGGTTATCTTCTGCAAGTCTCTACTCGAAATCAAGAAGAATAATTTGGGCAAGTTTAGGCCTTGCAGCAATGAGAAATCGGGTACTGAAATCTGTTGGAGAAGTTGAATATTTGGCCGAGAATGACACAGAAAGTACAGATATTTTGAAATCAAACATGTTGGACACATATTACCCAAACAGAAGTCATCATCTGGAGAACATGTGTCTGTATGAAGTGCTGCAGAACTACATTTATTCACGGAAATCCGCAGAAGACATCAACAATGGAAAATATAAAGTCATTGGTGAGGAAGGATGTTTGGTGAAGCAAACAAAAGGAAGTTTGATAAATCACAGGAAGCTGAGTTGCGACACTACTGACAAAAAGGAATTTTACTACTTGGCTCTTTTACAGCTGTTTAAACCATGGCGTACAGAGGATGAACTACTGGGAGAATTTCAAAGCTATGAAGATTCTTTTAATGCTTGCAAAGACAGCATACAATGCAGTACATTCTCAACTTATCTGCAAATGTTAAATGAAGAAATTGAACAGGAAACTACAATTGCAGCAGAAGTAGCTAGAGACAGTTCTCAGGACAGCCAAAGTTCAGGAACACTCAGTCAAGATCCCCTAGGACAACCAATCGTTGAAAATGAAGCATCAATAGCCATGAATGAAGTGGAAACAGCTATGAATCAAGCTCAAGAAGAATTTATAGACTTACAAAATTTGGAAAGACAACTGAACGAAGAGCAGCAACAAATTTATGAAGAGATCAGAAACAAAATTGATCACGGATTTCTACATGAAAAAAAAGAGTGCTCATGCACATCATTTCATCCAATAAGGATGTATGTAAGCGGACAAGCTGGAACTGGAAAAAGTTTCCTTATAAAAGTCATCAGAAGCTACCTACAGCAAAAAACGGATTCTACTTTGTCTTGTGTGGTTACTGCTCCAACTGGGTTAGCAGCATATAACATAAAAGGAATCACTTTACATCGTTTGCTAATGTTACCAGTGGAGCATGAGAACAAAATACAATACAACAAGCTAACTGGAGAAGCATGCTTGGAAGTTTCAAGAGTATTGAAGAAGATGCAAGTTCTCATTATTGATGAGGTGAGCATGGTATCAAACTTAATGCTTGCCTTTGTGCATTTAAGAATGCAGCAAATTCTGAAGACAGACTATGAGGTGTTATTTGGAGGAAAACACGTCATAGTTTTTGGAGATCTTTTGCAACTTACTCCAGATAAAGGACAACCAGTGTTTAATACTGTGACACATGAAGACACAAAGAAGTCATTGGGAAGCATCGGTAATGCAAATATTTGGTCCTTCTTTGAGTACAAGGAACTAACTACTAATATGAGGCAAGCAAACGATGAAGAATATGGAAGTATTCTGAAAGATATCAGAATTGGACTACTCACTGAAGCTGGCAAAAAAGCATTACAGAGTCGGCTGCTACATAATTTATTTCCAAAGGAAGAAATAGTTGCAGAGAAGATATACAAGAACATTGCAGAAAAGAAAAGTGTAATCTGCTTAATGCCAACTCTACGTGAATGCTCAATATTCAATGAGGAGCTTTTGAAATTGGAAAAGGAAGATATCAGGAAATTGGAAGCAGTGGACAAAATTGAGGATGGAAGAATTACTGTCACATTAACAGGCACACTGAAAAATAAATTGGATTCACTAGAGAAGAACATTTCCAAAACAGCTGGATTAGAAAAAAATCTATATGTTTGCATGAACTGTAGAGTATTTTTAAGGAGAAATGTGGATGTTGAAAAAGGTTTAGTTAATGGAGCTATGGAAAGAGTTGTGGGTTTTATTAATTATCAGAAAAAATATGGAATTGAATGTTTCAAAATAAAATTTGATCAGATAGAAGAAGTTAAAGACATTTGTCGTTGTTCAGTTCGTTTCATGCTTGTGAAAGATTTATATGTACGTAGGAAGCAGTTTCCGTTTTCTCTAGCATATGCTGTAACTATTCACAAGTCTCAAGGATTGACTGTAGATTGTGCATTTGTGAACATTGGTTCAACTGTGTTCAAAGAAGGTATGGCATATGTTGCTTTGTCACGAGTGAAAACATTATAAGGGTTTATTCATGATAGACTTTGATGACTCAAAAGTTAGTGCTGATGCAAATTGTGTAAAGGAGTATAATAGATTAAGAAGAAGCTATGCTCCTCATTTAGGTCAGTATCCTGTGTTGGAGAAACGTGTAGTTTCTCGCAAAAGGAGAAATGAGAATATCTGTAATGAAGATGTAGAGAGGAGGAAAAAAAAGAGGAGTGATGTAATTGCAAGCAAAAAGAAAAAGGAAAATGAAGAACAGTTTGTAGGATGTCATTTTGAAAATAGCTCTGGTGTCAACTGCTACGCAAATGTAGTGCTGAATGTTGCATTTTATCTGGAAAGTGTGCAAGAGCAGATAATAGTAAATCAGGGAAAAAGATTCTGTTCTGAGTTGAGTCTCCTTTTTCAAAAGCTGAGTAATGATAAAACTCAAATAGAAAGTGCCACTGAAATTAGAAAACTTTTAGATGTATGTTCAGGACGAACACAGTTTTCTCAAAATGTACAGCAAGACGCACAGGAATTCTTGATGTTTTTTCTTCAGGTACTGGAAGAAGAAGGGGTTCCCATTAAAAATGTATTTGGTCTCTCTTATAAATGGGAACATAGTTGTGAAAACTGTTATAATATATGTGGCTCTAATGTTGATTCTGAAAGGTTTATTTATTTAACATTGCCAGAAAGTAAAACAGTCACTTTTGCTAAATTAGTTAAAGATGCTAATCATAGCATGGAATGCAGTGAGTGTCAATCTGACATGTTTTCAACGTTAATTTTAAAGGAATACGGACAGTATGTAATTTTAATGATGCAACGCTGTAAAGCTGATGGTTCAAAATTAGATACTTTAATAAAGAAGTTTACAGGACAGCAATTATCAATTTCAGGAAAAACTTTTGTAACAGTTGCAATAATTTTCCATGATGGACCTACTGTAACTTCTGGACATTACACAGTTTATCTTAACTGTGAAAAAGGCTGGACACTGTGTAATGATTCCCAATTGATTTTTAAGCAACGTTTGCCTTTTGATTTAGCAAATTCCTATCTAATCTTCCTGAAACCTAAATTTTAGAGAGATTTGGCAACATTTGGACAAAACAATTTTACAATTTTAATGGATTACCAGTGGAATTTAAAAAAAAAATGATTTTACAAATTACCATTTGGCCTAATGGAAAGGTAACCAATTGTAATGTGGACTTTTTAAATTTTTAATGAAACTTTGGAAAAACAAAAATTTAGACAAAATCGGTAACATCTGCACAATTTAAATTTTGGAATGTTATTGGATTGCCATTGGAAATTTATTCAAAAAAGATTTTTAAAATTACTATTTGGCCATGCGGAAAGGTAAACAATTATATTGTGGACTTGTTTAATTATTAATAAATCTTTCGGAAACCAAAATGTTACAGAGAATCGGTGAGATCTGTACAATTTAAACTTTTGTTTTTTATTGGATTAACATTGGAAATTTAATCAAAAAAGAATTTTAAAATTACTATTTGGCCTAAAGGAAATGGAACCAGATGTATTGTGGAGTTATTTGAGATATATTTTTGGGATTATGCTTCTGAAACAAAAATATCAGACGGTATTTTAAAGAAATAAGTATTGATATTAGTTGATATTTTTTTAGAATATTATGCATTTCTATAATGTTATGTTGAAGTTAAAAGAGATTCTGGGCTTTTTTTATACAATCTTTGAGATTGTTATTTTTTTTTTGCCCGCTGTTAAATGATGAATGCAATTGCTTTCTCAATTTATAGTGAAATGCAATATATTCTGAAAACAGCAAAAAAAAGGCAAACATTTTTTGGGAAAAATATGTAAATATGTGTACTGTATTATAAAATGTTTTATTAAATATTAATACTTTTTTCTTTTTTTTCAGATTGAGATAGATAATTTTCAAAAACTAGAACCATTTTTAAAGCAATTAAAAAAAAAATTAAATGAATAAATATTTTTTTGAGTGGGTATGGTAAGTCAAAAATATCATGGTCCCTTTTTTCAACTTCTCCACAATCACATTTTCAGTTTTTCTTTGTAGTCTCTCAAGGACCTTGTAATGTGATAATTGATTTTTAGTGTTTTTTTAAAAAAAAAATAATAATTACGCGTACCGTACGCGTACGGTAAAAAAAAAAAAAAAAAAAAGTTTTAAAAACATATATAAAAAATAGATGAAAGGTAAGGTTGGCTCTTAAAAGAGCCGTTGTGTTCATGCAGGGACAGAGGAAAGAAAGAATGGGAATATTAGACGGTACTACAAGTGTGCTGATCTATTTTATTGTTCACTAGGGAAATACTGGTCTCCCTATAACAAATTAGATCATGACAAGTGGCGCACCGTATTTCAACCCTCAGAAACCGAGGGTTAATTTCCTGAGGAGAAGAAAAAGGAGATGCTCCCCCCACAGATGAAGGGCTCACCTGACCTGCAGAAGAAGGACTCGGCACTGCAGATGATGGTCCAGGCTGAGCTGCTGTGGATGTGCTTGGTTGATTTACTGAAGGGTTACCTTCAGTAAGTCGAGCATGTGTCCTTCTGTGTACATCCTTAAGGTGTCTCATCATGGTGTGATTCCCGAAGGAATACTTCCTGTCGGGATTCCCTCTTGAAAGTACACGGCCACACAGCTTACAAGTCACTAAGGGTGCATTTACCTTTTGCTGGCCCTCTGGAAAAGAAAAATACTCCCATATGAAAGAGGTCTTTTGTTTCCTCGCTCTCTGCCTCAAGGTAGTGCTGCTAGCCTCACTCTCAGAAGGGCTCTGCTGTTCTGCCATCGTATCACAAAGACAACCCAGCTCCTTCTCCTAAGGGATCACAAGCATAAATGAGGGGAATGGGTGTGGTGTAGGAGAGTTCTAGAACTGAAAGTAGTTTCAACCAATCAAAAGTTGTGTTTCATGATCACATGACCAACCATACGCTTAAGGTGCGCTTACGGTGCGCTTACGGCAAAAGTACGCATGCGCGTAAAAAAGACACGCGCTCGCGCGCATGCGCAAACAGTCACTCCCCAACACTTCCGCGTAACGTGCGCGTGTAGGTAGTTATAGTTAGGAACTATTTTCCATAGGAAATCCGCAACATTCTATTTGGAATAACGTTGGCGCCGATTGATGAATCTTCGCAAAATTTTCCAAACTTTTGGCCAGCTCCGGTCCGCTCCTATTCTGAAAATTTCACGGTGATTCGTCACACGGGGGCCAAGAAAAAAGTGGGGTCCTAAAACACGTTTTCCCCATGCATGTTCCCATAGGACCTGTTGACGCTGCTACAGCCCGTAGTGCTGAATGGAATTACACCAAATTTGGCAAAGAGGTAGTCCTCAGTTCAGACTCATGCCTTTTGCTTAAATGGTGTAAATCCGTTCAGTAGTTCCTGAGAAAATCAAAAGTAAAATCACATATATATCTGGGCGGAGCCTAACCACACATCTCACCGCGAGATTTGATTGGCTGTCAGCACTTCATCCAAGAAGTGTTGGCAGCCATCTTGGGACCAATATACATGATAGCACCTCATTAAAAAGCATTGCAGTTATTTGAAGGTTTTAAGACTTTAGTTACATTATAAATCATTTGTTGATGGTACCATACTCATTTTAGGAATTGTGGTGTGTTCTAAGGTGATGTTACCATGTGAAAAAGCCTTCTGCTGTGATATCATGAATCGTGTTTGAGAGAAAACTATTTTCTCATGCTTTTTCCACAGAGGTTTGGAAGGTGATCTATAAGCTAAACTGAGAGCATATTTTCTGTAAATTCACATTATCTTTCTCAGTCATGTGAGAATGAAGTCTGACATTCTCAGTAAAACATGTACATCCAACAAGGGCAGAGACTGTCAGTTGATTCCTTTGTGTTCTACTGCAGCTTCCCAGAGTGTTCTAAAAAACAACTAGAGCGCTAACAGTCCTACTTATGACAAACGTATGGCACACCTGAAGCCATCTTGGTTGGAATAAAGTGGTAACTCTTAAAACATTTAATTTAAAAAGGAACAAAATGAGGGGGTTCATTTTGCCATAGAAAGTATGATTAGTGCTGCAGAAAGAAAAATTAGGGCACATTTTGAGTGACTTCTCAAATCCTCTATTATTTCATTAAAAAATTCTGACATGCAGACTGAAACATGCACTTTAAATACCAGCAGCAGACTTCCCTGGTGAGCAGTGGCTTTACTACAGTGATCTAATAAGCAACTAGAGTGATAACATTCTGAATTTATGGCAAATGTGTGACACATCTGAATGCCTTCTTGATGGAACCAAAGTAAAAAACTGAAAGTATTTCCTACTGAGGAGACTGCAGTAAATGAGGAAATTAGGAAACTTCATAACAAATAAATCTCCCAAGATGGCCACCAGACACAAAAGAGCCCAAATGCAGCACAAATATCACCCAGATGTAGCCCACATGTAGCCCAATGACCGAAGTGTGCAAAACACTTATTTTTTGTGTATTTGCAGTTTTATATAGTGCAGTCTTGTCAGGTATTGGAGTGCTTTACATGAGCATTGGTTACATCACACAAGATCAAATTCATTTTGGTTGTAGACATGGGGAGATTAAGTGATTTGACCAGAATCACAGAATGTTGAGCTGAAGCAGAAACTCTAACCTGGTTCCCCAGTTGCAAAGTCTGCAGCTCTGGAAGTAACACCACATCCTCTCCCCTAGGTGCAACATTTAATCAAGTGGTCAACTGGATAAAAAAGCATAAAGATTACAAATAATTTAAAAGTTCATTGTCTCAATTTGAAAACTCAGAAAATATGTCCTCATTTTAGTTTTTAGAGCACTAACCATAATTTTGATGCAAATAAGACCCTCTCATATATGTAATTTCTAAAGGAAATACTCTAGAAATTCAGTTTTGATTACATCAAGATGACGTCAGGCGTTCCACACTTTTGTAATAAATATAGAATGTTAGCAATCTAGTTGTTCATTGGGATAATGTTGAGAGGCAGAGGCCAGGGGCACGGACTCTGAAAATTGAAGGCAGGTAGGAGAGTGCAAAGGCAACAATTTGACCACACTGGGCAGGCAGGAAGGGCAGTGCCAGCACAACAGACTATGGAGGGCTGTGGAAACGGGGTAGGTGCAACAAACCAACAATACAGGACTGACAAGAGAGGCTGTGGCAATATAAAAGACCATTGTGGGCAGAAGGAAGAGGCAGTGGTAGTACAACCATACATGCCAACAGACGCATTTCAGCCAGGAAAAGTCCAATGTTTTTAAGCTCAAATGGGCTTTATTTGATCTGTCTCCTGTCTACAATCTCCTTTTTTTCAATGTAACTCAAAGGGGAAATTCAATACCCCAGTTTTTTTTCAAAATCTCCCTCTCACCAAGTTCAAAATGTTCGCAAGTATGGTACATTGGATCATGGTAGGCAGGAGGAATTGGGGTAGGGACATGGACTCGGATAACAGAGTACAGGAGGTACATGGAGAGGTGCACCAAACTGACCCTACAGGGCAGGCATCAGGGTTTGCAGCAGCACAATACACCACACAGCGCATGCGGGACGGGAGTGCAGCACAACAATCCATAGAAAGCAATAGGAAGGGGACAGGACCATGCACATGGACAACAGAGAACAGAGGGGAAAGAGGCAATGGTAGCTAACTGACCATAATGGACAGACAGGAGAGAAAGCTGCAGCATAACAGACCATAAAGGGCAGGAGGGACGGATCAGGGGCATTACAATGGAACAGACAAGCCAGGAGGGTGGGAATAGGGGTCTGCACATGGAAACAGAAGGCTGGGGGCAAGGGGGCAGGGCAGGAGCAGCAAGATGACCATGGAGGTCAGGCAGGATGGGCACTAGAAACAAGACACACCATGGAGAGCAACAATGAGACTATGGTGGCATACATACAGACCATGGAGGGAAGGTGGGAGGGGGTCAGGGGCAGCTGGCTGACCACACAGGGAAGGTGGGAGGGGCCATGGCAGCACAGAAGACCATGCATGGCAAGCGGGAGGGTTAGTGCCAGCACAATGGCTATGATGGGCAAGAAGGAGGGTGCAGGGGCATGCACAAAGGACCATGGAGGATAGAAGGGAGGGTCAGGACCTGGGCACAGACAAGAGAGTTCAGGGGAAGGGGCCTCACAACAGACCGCCCGGGGCAGGCAGGAGGAGCAGTTGCAGCACAACAAACCAGGGAGGGCAGAAGGGTGTGGCAGTAAAATGGACCATGGAGGACAGGAGGAAAGGGATAGGGTCATGGCATGTGGGCAGGCACGGTGGAGGTGGCAGGGACAGGTTACAGTCATCTGACAATGCTAGGCAGGTGGGAGGGGAGTGGCAGCTCAACAGAACACTCAGAGTAGATAGGAGTGGCAGGTCCATGGAACATGGTGGGCAAAAAGGATGGAGCAGGGGCATGCACAAAGACATCGGAGGGCAGGGGGAAGGAGAATAGGGGCAGCAAGCTAAGCACAGAGGCTAAGCAGGAGGTTAATGATGGGCCATAGAATTGGGCAATGGAGGGCAGGAGGAGTGGACTGGTGCATCATGCTAAATGGAGGGCAGTGGCAGCACATCAGATCATGCATGGCGGGAGGGAGGAGGCTAGTCCATGGATTCAGACAACAGAGGATAGGGAGGAGGTGGATGGGGCAGCAAGCTAACTGTTCAGAGAAGGTGGGTATTAGGAACTTTATTGTTTTTAAAATGTGTGTCTGTGCGAACTACTTAAAATATGAACAAGTATGCAGCATAATCTCACTTTTATTCAGGAAGAAGAGGACGTTTGTGAGTGAGACTCTGGGCTCACTTGGCAGAAACACCCCCTGACCCTCCACCCCCCATCGCAAAATGTAATGCCCGTGAAAAGGGTAGGTGGACGCAGTGTTATATAGAACATAGTCCTGAGAGCACGATTGAAAATGAAAACTAGATATAGTATATGGTATAAACTATGCACCAAAAAGTGTGATATAAGATGAACTGGGGCGTGAAATATAATATGCAATACATTGTGTGCAATGACAGATTCATTGGAGAGCGCGAGATAGCACAGGCACTAGTGCGTGCTATGCGATATGCGGCTTGGAGTGTAATATGCACAGGGCAGTGTTGTGTAACCTAACTAGTCTCTAAAGTTGTAATATAAAATGTGTGCTGGGGAGTGTAATGTTGCATATGCACTGTGACAAAGATATGGATCCCAGATTGTAATATGTATTGCATAGCGCTGTGCGTTATAACATAGGCATCGAGGAAGGCACGTTAGATGGGGCAATATAAACCGTGCGAAGGCAAGTGTGGCATTACATATTCACGGGGTGGTGTTACAGTGCACATGGGCTAGAGTGTCATAGCATACGCACTAGCTGGTGGAATACAACACAGAGTTGTGAGGCACTCGGCGGGCACTGGTGGGTGTAACACAGCATTGGGCTCAGCCAGGAGCCAGTGACTCTCAAGTGAGGTTTGTCTCCTTTCCAGAGAATAAAATAAAAAGTATTACACATCCGGCGATGGATGTATGTTTTATTAACCGTGAGGGGGGTTTCTTGCATAGCTTGGTCGAATTTTTGTCGAATCCCCTTTGAATGGCTTGGTGTAGGTGTATATTAAATGCGCCCGTCAATAGCTACCCATGTTTGTATAAATAAGCGACAAGGGTGTCTACTTGGAGAGTACCCACCGGCGGGGGGCTCCGGGATTAGGCACGGTAGGGCGTCAGACACGTCAGAGCTTCACTAGCGGTGTAAATACATTCCATGTGGATTCATTCTATGCATAGTCGCCTTTTAATGAATATCACGCAAATCGTCATGGTGATAGGTACATACAGTTTGTCCAGCATGTCCTAGGTGTTTCTATAAATATATATTTTTTTTAAATAATAAAAAACAAAGGCCGGCCCCGGGGGATGGGGTCCCCGGGCCATAATTGGCCTGAGGAGGGGGGAAACGCAGCCCCCTCCCAAAGAATGTAAAAAAAATAAAAGGGCCGATTAAAGCCTTGGGAGGGCCAAATTAATTTTTTTCATCAAAAAAAATTTAGGGTGCAGGCCCTGGGGGATGGGGTCCCCAGGGCCAGTAAATTAGAAAAAGAAGGGGGGCCACACAGCCCTCTTTCTTAAAAAAATAAAATAAATAAAAGACAGGCATCGTGCTGGAGGCCACGCCCCCTCCTTGCAGCACTCTGCAAACGTACCCCCTGGCCAGTTGTAAGTTGGGGAATTAATTCCCCTTCAATACTGAGGGTCCCTGAGGGCCAACTAGCCCAACAGGTATCTCCAGTATGCGCCAGGGAGCTGCGTTGCAGACAAGTGTTCTGAGGCCACGCCCCTTTTTACACCTCTATGCAACGCAGCTCTGTGGCGCTTACTGGAGGTACCTAGTGGGCTAGTTTGACCCTAGGGACCCTTAGGATTCAAGGGGACTTAATCTCTCAACTTAGAATGGCCACAGGGCGCGTTTACACAGTGGTGAAGGGAGGGGACGGGCCTGAGGTGACGTGTGCAAACACGCCCTGTCGCGCGTTTTAAGTTGGGGAAATAATTCCCTTTCAATCCTGAGGGACCCTGGGGGCCAACTAGCCCACCAGGTGCTTCCAGTAAGTGCCACTGCTCTGCGTTGCAGAGAGGTGGTGCAGGCCGTGTCCCTTTTTACACCTCTCTGCAATGGCGCTTACTGGACGTACCTAGTGGACTATTTTGCCCCTAGGGATCCTCAGGATTCAAGGGGACTTAATCTCCCAACTTAAAAAACGGCCACAGGGCGTGTTTACACAGTGGGGAAGGGAGGGGACGGGGCCTGAGGTGACATGTGCAAACACGCCCTATGGCGCGTTTTAAGTTGGGGAAATAATTCCCCTTCAATCCTGAGGGACCCTGGGGGCTAACTAGCCCACCAGGTGCTTCCAGTAAGCACCACTGAGCTGCGTTGCAGAGAGGTGGTCCAGGCCGTGACACTTTTTACACCTCTCCGCAACGCAGCTCTGTGGCACTTACTGGAGGTACCTCGTGGGCTAGTTGGACCCTAAGGACCCTCAGGATTGAAGGGGTATTATTTCCCCAACTTAAAACGCGCCATAGGGCGTGTTTGCACATGTCACCTCAGGCCCAGGCCCCTCCCTCATATCAAGGATGACCTATTAAAGTTCTTTCTGTTTTCTCCGGGTCTCCCTCCCCGCTGTTCCTACCCTTTCCTTCCCTCGCTTCACCATCCCACCAGTCCGAGGTGATTCATTCTATCCGGACTTGGGGCTGTCGAGAGGTGGACCCCTTTGAGCATCGACCCAACCCTGAAAATAACCTGGTGGCTGTGACAGAATAATCGGCCCACAACACTTTATCCTCCCGGTCAGGTGGAATTCGAAATGGCTACTCTTGAGGATGTTTTAGCGGCCCTAGTTTTGGTACAAACTGAGCTGGTTGCTTCACTTAATGAAACTGCAGCACTGCAGGCACGAGTAGAGTGTATGCAGAGAAACCCGTTTGATGCTAGCGGTCCTTCTCTCTCCCAGGCTAGTGCAGTTGTGGTAGAAGTACCTTCTCAGATCCCGTTGGCCCATATGATGATATGCACAAAGTACAGGTGTTCCTAACCCAGGTGATGCTACATTTCAATTGCAAACCAAAGATGTTCTCAACTAATCAAGCACGAGTAGCTTTCCTGATCTCATATCTGGCAAGGGAAGCGGCGCAATGGGCAGTCCCTAAAGCCAGAAGACATGATCCCCTCCTCTATGATTGGGAGGCTTATAAAGAAGACGTTGAAAAAACTTTTGATCACAGGGCCGAAACTTTTTCGGCAGATAGGGAATTACTCGAATTGAAGCAAGGCAATAAGGATCTTCTGGTATACTTGAATTCTTTTAGAAGACTAGTGGCCAAAACTGATTGGCCGAAAATGAAACAAGCTGCTCTCTTCTATCAGGGGCTCCGGGATGAACTGAAGGATGTCATCGCTCAAGTGGACCCACAATCTAGAACCTGTACAGCACTCATTGAGTTAGCCATGCAGTTGGATAATCGCCTAAAGGAGCGTAAGGGGGATCACAGACGACTGGATAGGGTACCCCAGCGTTTTGAACCTTCTAAAACACTAGATCACGGAACAACCCCTACAGAACCGATGGAAATTGGGACTGTGTGAGCCTCGCTCACTCCCAACGAAAGAGAATACAGATGGAAACAAGGATTGCGCCTATATTGTGGGAAGAATGTGCATTACCTCCGAGAGTGTCCTGTTTAACCCAGAACTAGTCATCCCAAGTTCGGACAAGTGGCCACTGTCACGGCATACAAGACGTCGGAAAACTAAACCGCTTGAGGAGGAAGGAAGCGGAGTCGTTGAGCGTTAGTGAAATCCCTTCAATGAAGAAGGACTACGACATATGTCCAGAACACTTCTTTATTACTATGGATATTCTGGTAAACCATGATCGAAAACACATCAAAATAATGGTCGACTCTGGGGCCACTGGTTGCTTTATGGATGAGAAGGAAGCCCGCACACTGGAAGTAGAGTTGATCTTAAAGACCAGTCCTGAAAGTGTATTTGCTGTAAATGGTAAACTTCTGGAAACAGGACCCATTTGTTACAACACGAGGGATTATGAGATATGATACAAGGAAGACCATTGTGAAATTCTTTCGTTTAAATTATTCAAGCTCCCAAATATGGGGTGATATTGGGATTACCATGGCTCCAGAAACATGATCCTAACATTAAATGGTCCAAGATGACCTTGAGGATGGATTCAGGATATTGCAGAACATACTGTATATGTCTACCTACGTGTCCTTTAAAAGCTTTGGCACTACGTCACCATATTGCTACTTCCGCGGAAAAAGATGTGGATCTTCCTGAATGTTACCAGGAGTACACTAACGTGTTTTGTGACAGCATGGCAGAGGTATTACCACTGCACAGGATATACGATTGTCAGATAGATCTTCTTCCAGCAGCTGTGGTGCCTTGTAGCAGGATATATGCGTGTACAGAACCGGAAAATCAACATCTGCGACAATACATCGACAAATACCTCTCTTTGGGTTTTATTCGCCACTCCAAGTGACCTGCGGCATCTCCACTCTTTTTTATACCCAAAGAAAATGGTGAGCTTAGAACTTGCATCGACTTCAGAGCGTTAAATGCTATTACTACCAAGAACCAGTACCCGCTCCCTCTCATACCGGTGTTATTGGAACAAGTTAAAGGGGCAGTAATGTATACCAAACTTGATCTTCGAGGAGCCTACCATCTGGTGCGTATGCGAGAGGGGGACAAATGGAAGACAGCCTTCAAAACTCATCACGGATTGTTCGAATATCTTGTTATGCCTTTCGGCCTGTGTAATGCCCCTGCTACGTTCTAATTCTTTCTTAACGATGTTCTCCGTGAGTATCTGGATCAATTTTTGGTTGTCTACATTGACGACATACTTGTTTTTCCTGCGAATACAGAAGATCATAAAGAACATGTCAGCCTCGTTCTTCATACCTTACAACGGAACCACCTTTTTTGCAAGATCAGTAAATGTGAGTTCCATGTTACCACAGTGGAATTCTTAGGAGACATGCTCCCCCCTGCAGGTCAAGTCATGACCGAGAGGAAAGTGACAGTAGTCTCTGAGTGGCCCTGCCCCATTTTTCTACCACGGTGGCTCCTATCACACGCCTATTACGAAAAAAATGTCCCTTCTAGTCGACCGAGGAGGCCCAAACCGCCTTTGAATCGCTCAGGATGGCTTTCTCTTCCGCCCTTATACTGGCTCATGATAATCCCGAAATACCGTTTGTGGTAGAAGCTGATGCCTATGATGTGGCAGTAGGAGCTGTCCTATCTCAGAGACATCCCACAACAGGGCCGTTACATCCTGTTGCTTTCATGTCTCGCAAATTAAACTGCGTGGAACAAAACTATACTATTGCTGAAAAAGAGTTGTTGCCCATCAAAGAAGCCTTCATGGAATGGAGACATTGTATAAAAGGAGCCAAAAACATAGTCACGGTATACACGGACCATCGCAATCTTCAATTCATGAAGTCCACCAGACTGTTAACCCCTCGTCAACTAAGGTGGATGCTGTTCTTCGCCGAATACCATTTCATCATAACGTTTAGGCCTGGTAGAGGAAACATGAAAGCTGATGCTTTAACACGACAGGCAACACCTACTGAATCAAAAGCAACACCAGAAAGAGCAATCATTGAACCCTGCAAGGTTCTATGTGTAACCCAAACAAACAACTTCCTCTTAAAGGTGAGAAAGGGAGTGTATATAGTCACTTGGAGAGAGTGGCTCAGACATCATCCTGAACGAAGAATACAACACGGTATCCCAGTAAAAGGAAAACAGGTCTTATTACCCACAAAGGAATTACGACAACAAGCTGTCAAGTGGTGTCATGTCCTCCCGTGTGCAGGACATTGTGGCATTTCAAAGACTATCGAAAAACGTTTACGACAATTCTGGTGGCCATCTCTCCACCGAGACATCATCATCTCCAGGGTAAAAGGTTGTACTATTTGTGCACAAATGAAAACGGATAAAACCAAAACTCAAGGTCTTCTACAAGCATTGCCTACTCCAGAACATCCATGGGAACAATTTTCAGTGGATTTTATCTGTGGGTTACCCAAAGATCAAGGGCATACAGTCACTTTGGTGTTCATTGACTATCTGACAAAGATGGGGCATTTTATTGCTTGCAAACAACTTCCTTCTGCAGATCAGTTAGCTAAACTCCTATTGGTCAATGTGGCACGGTTGCATGGTCTTCTACGTGTAATACTGTCAGACAGGGAAACACAACTCACAGCGCAGTTTTGGAGGGTTTGGTGTTTCAGGTTACACATTTATTCCGCAGTGTCCACCAGTTTTTATCCACAAACTGATGGCCAGACGGAACAGTTGAACCAGATGCTCAAACAGTTTCTGAGATGATATGTAGACACTAACACCAAAACATGGGTGGATTGGTTGTGGATAGCCGAGACAGCTTATAATAGCACCTCTCATAGCTCTACACATCACTCTCCTTTCTATAGCTCACATGGTCACCACCCCCGTTTCATTCCTTTCCAGCTCCAAGTCACAATCTGATACTCCCCGAAGTACAGCAGAGGTTAGTTCACATACGAAAAACATTGCTTGGCACAAAGAAACATCTCCAGCATGCAAATGATTTGTACAAAAAGCAGGCTGATAAACATTGGAGACCCTCTCCTGTATATAAAAAGGGGGATTTGGTGTGGCTATCAACAAGATAGATTAGATTCAAGAGGCACAGTTTTCTGAATCCCAAATACATAGGTCCCTACAAACTACTCAAGCAAGTAGGCCCTGTAGCAGTGAAATTGTGTTTACTTGCACAGTTTCGCATACATCCTGTGTTTCATGTCTCCCTGTTGAAGCCTTCCTTTTGCCCAGTCAAAAATCGACCTGTACCTTTCTGGGTGAATCATGATAGGGAATACGAGATGAAGAGCATTATGGACTCAAGAACCCCCTGGAACAAATTGTGGTATTTGGTGTCTTGGAATGTGGAAACTAGCAGAAATCGCTGTTAGCATAAGCTGAAGCCATTTTGGTTGTGGCAGCCATTTTAGTTAGCCATGTGTTAACCATGTGCTTCTTCCGTCTTCACTCTTGCCTGCCCTTGTATTTCGCTTGAGTCATCAACTATAGTTAACTCCTTCGGTACTGAGCCAGAGCCTTGCACATGCTCAGAAAGGCCTGTAGCTGCCAGAATGCACCTGTCTTCGTTTGTAAATGTCAGGCTGTTTTAACTGATGCAAACAGAAATGTCTGCCCTCACACTTTGCTGACCAAGAGATATTTGTATGCCCATGTTAGTCAATAACTATTCTTGTATGTGCCCGTACCTCCCCTTGGTCTCATGCTGACAATGCAACTAATGCATATAAAAGACCCCTGGTTTCTGTACTCCTTGGACTACCTCCTACAGTGGCCTGAGGGTACCGTGTTGACGTAGTCTCACTCAGTGTGAGATTAATAAACTTGTTATTTAATGTTCCAGCTTCAGAGCCAACTTCTTCTTTGGAGGTTTAAGGACCCGTAGACAGATAGGGTGAACCCTGCACCGGTGGACCCCTAAAAAGGCTCATTTCCACAGGAAGGGGTATGGTTCTGAGGAGGACTCCTGGAGGCCATCCTCCACTGTGCATGCCCCCCCGTCTGGTGGCAGCCTTTCATGGGAAATACCTGGATAAACCTTGCTCCTATCAGCGCCTTCCGAGGGGAGGATGTACTGTCAGGGCGCACACTGTTGGAAAGCACTTACAGCTGATTCATAGTGGTGGCAGGGTGAGGAACTACGTTTCCCATCAGCCTAGCATTGTGGTGATGCACGCAGGGCTAGCGTGCCATCAGCAGGATCGGATATTATGGGAAGGCGCCTTCACGAGGACGCCAATTATTTTGTGGATCCAGCGGAGCCAAGCTGGTGATACGGTCTGGTAAGAGTACGCTTCACACTAAACCTTGTTTTCTGTATATCATGGAGTGCTATGGAGGATTTGGATTAAGTTTGTCGGATTCCTCCCGTTGGCGAGACACGCTTACTCAAGCAGTCTCATGTGGGAGAAATCTACCCTCTTTCAAACCTCTGGTTCACTCTAGCACTAAAAGTGACTGAGTGTACTTGCCTCTCCTCCGTTAGCAACATCCCAAGCATTATTTGTGGAACTCATGCGGAGGAGATAGTTTAACTGCTGCATCTGAAGGTCAGAGGAGGTTGGGTTCTGACCTTTCAGGAATCCTGTTCTATGAACTGGAAGTGTCTGCTTTGACGTAAAAGTAGGAACGATTTTGTATCTGATTGTGTTCCTGATTTATATACTTTGTCCTTTCCTTTTGATTGCCATGTGAGGAAGACTGTACACCCAGTTTATACATACGGGTGGCCTCAAAGATCAGTAATTCTGGTTCATTTCCTCCAAGAGTGAAGGAAAGATTTTGCAACTCAGATACGTTGGAATTACTGTGTTGGAAACAAAAAGAATCTCCTATTCCTCCCTGCCATTAACAATGGTCTATTTGTTATTCATTTGTTATAAGGGAGATCTGCGGGGGTGTCCAGGCATGAACAATCCTTATGTGTCTATGGTATGAGACCTCCATTAGAGATACCTCCCTCTGGTTTACTATGAATGGTGATGATGATGAACAGGAGACAGAGATATAGGTTGCTAAACTGTACCCTGTTTTTCCTCTAGGATAGTAATGTGCTGGTACCCTGTTTTCACCCTCACAGCTCTCCCGGTGTCGGGCTATCTCTATTTTCTTTACAGGTATATTGAACCTCTTTGTGATACGCTGGTTTCATAAAGGTATTAGAGGTATGTCAAGGATGACCTATTAAAGTTCTTCTTTCTGTTGTCTCCAGGTCTCCCTCCCCACTGTTCCTACCTTTTCCTTCCCTCGCTTCCCTCGCTTGACCATCCCACCAGTCCGATTTGATTTATTCTATCCAGACTTGGAGCATCGACCCGACCCGACCCTGAGGATAACCTGGTGACCGTGACATCAATATACAGGTTTTAGAGGCAGTGCAAAAGTAATCACAACCGTATCTGTTATCTAATTGAGACACACAATTTCTTACTGCATTACAGTTGGATGAGTTCGATAGCATATAAAATCTAAGCGGGTAAGCAGTCCCGCCCTCCCATGATACAGCCCAGGTATTGCATTATAAGCTTGTACAGTTACACATGGAAATACATATCCAGTAATGCCATTCTCTGTTGTTGTACATCATACCTTTACTGTATAGGATCAAAAGCATGTGACATTAAATCCGAATCCAAGACTAGTGGCTAAAGGTCTACAACATCATATCATGGCAGCCATTATTAAAGGGTATTCATTACATTACCAAATCATCCTTACTTTGATTCTAAAGGCAGTACATTCCTGACCAAAGTCATCAGATTGAAACATGCATAGCCTGACTATTTATCCAGCAGGTTCAATTCCTGATAACAATGTATCCAATTGAACAGGACATTTCTCCCTCCAATCTTGAGGCTCAGTTAGACAATATTACTAATAAGATTGTGTGGTCAATCACATTCATATACCAACACAAATCTGGATAAAAGAATCCACATCTTTGCATCAAATTCAGTCCAAGTGGGCAGGCCCTGCCACAGATAAAGTAAACTCATATATGTATCATGTTTGACATTCCTTGTTGAATTGTCGCTGAATTGTCGCTATAGAATCACAGGTACAATCTCGTATATTCTGCAACTCTGCAAGACAGAATAAGAAAATTGAAAACAGTGAATGTGAAACACAAAGGAAAAAAATGTCAAACACTATGTACACTGCTTAAAACCAATAAAAACTGTATACAAAATTCTATATAGTGCGACTGTACACAGAGAAAAAAGTATATGCACCTATCTGTATCCCTATCTTATATTGCACATATGTAACTTATCAGCCCAGATGAACGTGCATGTCTTTGTCCACATTCAAGCCATTTGGGCTCTTCCAATATATATTTGTACTCTGGTTGTCTAAGTGTAACGTCCCCTCCTCTTTTCTAAACTGCTTCCTGGTCAATTATAAAGAACGCAAGTTTTGAAGTGTCCCTTTTTTGGAAAGTATTGAATTGGCAAGCAACAGTATACTAGTGGTCTACATTTTTTATTGCTCAAGCATGCTCCAGTAGCCTTTTCTTGGTAGGATGTACTATGCTGCCCACATACCTAAGTCCACAGGGACAGGTCAGTACCTAAACAGTTTGATCTGATGTACATGTGAAATGTTGATTTATTTTCTTAACCTGAACAGTGAGGGGGAGAGGTAATCCGCAACTTGCTGTGCTTTTTTGCATGCTTTGCAGTTGAGACAAGGAAAAAAGCCCCTAACATCTTGTATTTTGTTGACTGGACTGGTGGTGACATGTTTATGGCTCAGTATGTCCTTCAATGTGTTGCTCCTTAGAAATGTAACCCTGGGATTTTCATCTATGCAGTCGTTAAGGCTGTTCTCTGTAGAGAGAATAGGCCAGTGTTTTCTAAGAATCTTTTTCAACTGATTGGCCTTTTTGGTGTATGGAGTGCTGAGTATATTGCTCCTCATGGGATCACTTTTCACTTTGTTCCACTTTGGGACCAACAGTTCATCTCTTTTGGCCTTCTGCGCCCTTTTTAACCCAGCCTTCAAAACTGCGGGCCTGTAACCTCTCTTCTCAAATCTTTCAATCATTATTACATACTCCTGACAAAATGCATCCTCCCTGCTACAGTTTCTGTGAGCTGGTAATAAGTCCCCATACGGTATGCTTTCAATGAGAGCTTCGCCATGGCTACTTTCGGCATGCAGAACCCTGTTGCCTATGGTTACTTTTCTGTGTAGTCTATAAGTCAGTTTATCACTAGGGACTTGTAACATTAAGGAAGTCTAAGCTGGACTCACTAATCTGTGATGTAAGGCCTATATTGTCGGGATTATTAATAGCTTCATCAAGAAGTTCATTGCCTCCTTACTAGTATCCTTCCAGATCACAAAGAGGTCACCTATGTAGTGAATCCACAGGAGGACTTTTGTGTTGAACTCCTCTAGTTCCTCCACTACCTGCTTCTCCCCACATCACCTGAAGAGTGTGGCATAACTGGGAGCAAAGCTGGTCCCCATTGCTGTTCCCTGCTTCTGCCTGAACAATTTGTTATCAAAAATAAAGAAGTTGTTCTCCAGGCATAACTGGATCATGTCAAGCAGCATTTTGGTCAGAGACCCAGAGAACCACTCACACACCCACTCATACACCCACAGAGACACTCAGAAACCCACTCATATACCAATTCTGCCACTCTTACATCCACTCGCATACCCACACATCCCCTTACACACTCACTTACACACCCATATAATCACTCACACACCTGCTCACAAACCCATGCAGCCACTCACACACCTAGTCACAGACACTTACAGACACTCACAAACCCACTCACACACCCACACAGGCACTCACAAAATTACTCAGACACCCACACAGCTCTCACAGTCACTCACAGACCCATTCAGCTACACACACCCCTCTCACAGACCCATACAGCCACTCAGACACCCACCTATTCGCTGTACCATACAGCCCCTCACACACCCACTCTAAAAGGTTACAGGTTACAGTTAAGAAATAGGATTTTAAAAAACCTTCACAATTCACATAAAACCCACTAACGGTTACAGTGATATTATTGTTAGGAAATAATATTGAGAAAATGTAGAAACTCACTCCAAAAAGAAAAGAATCCAGGGACATTATAGTTAGGAAATAGTATTAAAAAGCAACCTTAGAACTTTACTAAAAAACCAAAGGTTAGAGGGACATTATAGTTAGGAAAAGAATTAAAAAACCTTACAAATTCACTGAAAAAAACAAAGGTTACAGGAACGCTATAATTTGGCTCAGATTTGACTCATACAAAACGGGTGAAATTCAGCAGTTATAGTTACCTGAACTAGCTATAAGTTAAGCCCCCACAATGCACTGCATATGACCTCACTTATTGCATCACTCATGACATGGTCAGTGACATGACTGATGGCATCACTGATAACATCTCAAATGGCAGTACTCATGACATCTATGATTTTGTTTGAGTGAAATCTGAGCCTAACTATAATGTCCCTGCAACCTTTGTTTTTTTCAGTGAATATAGTCTCCCATGGACCAAAGGATGAAGAGCGGACCTATATATATATATATATATTCACTTAAAAAACCATAGGCTTCACACATGTTATAGTTAGCTGGTCATTTCACTCGTAAAAAACCAATGAAATTCCCCCGTTATAGTTAGCTCAGATAACTATAACTCACGCGACCGCAATCCACTGCTGATGACGTCACACATTACATCACTCATGACATGGTCAGTGGCATCACTCATGACATCACTGATGACATCATCCTTTGGATAGAGTGGCGGTCACGCGAGTTATAGTTATCTGAGCTAACTATAACGGGGGAATTTCATTGGTTTTTTACGAGTGAAATGTCCAGCTAACTATAACATGTGTGAAACCTATGGTTTTTTAAGTGAATTTGCAAGGTTTTTAAAATGCTAATTCCTAACTATAACGTGTGTGAAACCTATGATTTTTTCAGTGAATTTGTAAGTTTTTTTAAATGCTAAGTTATGTATGTATTATTATATTTTTTATATATTTATTTTACAATAAACTATGTATTAAAAAGTTTTTTTTTTGTGTGTTTTTCAAGGTGCGCGCACCGTTCGCGCACCTTTTTTTTTTTAGTGTTTTTCGAGGTGCGCGCACCGTTCGCGCACCGTAAGCGCACCCCGCGATTTTTGACAAAAAATGTAAATGTTTTGTTTCGGCCTTCGGGGTCCTTCAGGACCCCCTGACAAAGGCTAGGGGGTCAGGAACTCTCTACCCTGCCCCCTTTTCACATTCGCCACCTTCCTTTTTCACTCTCGCACTGAAAACAAACAAAATGGCGGCCGACACTTCCTGATTTCGACCGATTCGAACGTTGGCTGACGTTTAACCACCAATCAGAATTACGCTCGCGCACGTTAGGGTGCGCGAACCGTGCGCGCACGGTGCGCGCACCGTGCACGGCTATAGATATGTATGTGCTTTTAACTGCAATTTTCTTAAAAACTACTGAACAGATTGACTCCATATATGCAAAAGGCACTTCCCTGACCTGAGGACTACCTCTCTGCCAAATTTCAAGTAATTCTGTTCAGCCGTTCGGGCTGTACCTTCGACTAAAGGTCCTATGGGAAAATGCATGGGGAAAACGCGTTTTGGGACCCCCCTTTTTTCTCGGCCCCCGCTTGACGAATCCCCCCGAGACTTTCAGGGTAGGAGCTGAACGGAGCGCCCCATTAGTTTTGAAAATTTCACGAAGATTCGTCAACCGGCGCCAAAGTTATTCAAAATAGAATTTTCAGATATCCTATGGAAACACGGTCCTAACTTTAACTTATCTACTGGCGACCGCCAGTAGATAATATATATATATGTATAAATATATATATATATATATATATATATATATATATATATATATATAAAAGCAAAGTCCAAACTTCAACATGAAACTCCCATGAAGAAGGCACAGGCATCAGAAAGTTGGTATACGGCTTCTTTTATTTAATCAGGTCACCCACGACCCCGAGACACAAGAGACGTGTTTCGGCTTCGATGAAGCCTTTCTCAATCGGTTTGGCGCTTTTTTCTATCAATATATATAGTCACTCTCACTTCAGGCAAAAGTAAAAATGAAAAAAATACTTTTAAAGCATAAGAAAAACCCCTCATTATTACAAGTACAACATGATTGAATAAACAGCAGCTACACAAAGCACATACTCAATCCTCATAATCACATTATTTTGTTACACTGTACAAAAGAAGAGTCACTGCATATTAAAGTCTCGTTATCACCAGCCTGAATGGGAGAACTTGACACAATATACGTAAAGCACCAAAACACTCTAAATGTGTCACCTAAATATTACAGTATATATAAACTTCAAGACAAATACATTCTTTAAAATTGAATTTAAAACACGCTGTAATGCTGTCATAAATCATGATAGTAATGGTGCATAACATCTCAGACCCCCTCTGACTGAAATGTGCTGCTCGGATGATAAGCGGTCTTCCGGTAGTTAGATACTGACTTGTAATGCCGAGAATTAGAAAGTCGAGCTAAAAAATACTCTTATATTGCAGTGAATATTCGAGAAAGTTAATGACCCCAGTGCTACGGGACCCGGATGAACAAAATTGTGTCCAAGTAGAAGTTAAATGTTCATATCACCGCGAGTGCGCAAGTCCATAAGATGACTACTCCTCCCATAGTGCAACAGGGTGGTGGCAAAATAGCTGGACTAATTGGCAAATATCACACTGCAAAGTCAGAATCCTTTGAAGACATATTACCGGGACCCAAACACACTTCTAAATTAAGTCAATGCCATCAGGATCGTTAAATGTAGTTTAAAAGGAAACACCAGTCTCAATTTCCAAAATGCAAAAACAGCGTGAAAAAATGATGTTCCAAATCAGACACAAACTCAGGGTGGGGGGGGGACCGATGCATATTAGTTGCAGATGTGCCGAACCACCTCACCGCTTCAGCTTAGGCAGCAGCAGTGCCCGGTCACCAAGTTGCGTCAGACTTCTGGGCAAGGCATTTCTTGTGAGGAAATGTAGAACCCATGCTGGCAGTCAGCAAAACCGCCCCGCTCTGGGGTCGCAATCTCCCACTGCGGCCATCCTCGTTCCTCTTCCTGACATCCACCGCCTTATTAAAATTTAGACCTTTTGGTAACCCTTAGTCAATTTTAAACCACTAAACACACCTGCACTTTCCTCGTTTAGGAACCCCCCACACACCTGCATGCACCAAACGGTGGTTTGCAGAAGATCTCCGACAAATTGACCCTTCGGGGGACCCATAGGGCATTGCAGCGCTGGCCCATTGGGGAGCAACCGTCCGATGATGAAGCATGACATTCTTCGGGCTGTGTGAGGGCAACAAGGATAAGACTTGTTCTTCCCTTGCACTCTGGGAGTCCAAGGCCTAGTTCATCTAATACCCCTACTTATTTTCCTCCTCCTGCCTTCTTTTCTCTCACAGGAGATAGCAATACTTTGCATACCTCCCTAGGAACAGTGTCCTACCCCTTGTGCATTTACGCATCTAGGAGTACAGGCACTTTAACCAGCTCCTGGTCCCCCCTCTCTCTCTTTTTTTGACATATCCTCACTGGGCTTGTGTCTGAGACCCAGAGTTCGGGGCACCAGTGCTGTGGTGTTACTGCATCCTGACAGTGGAAGCGGGCCGTGTCGGGCCCGAGTCTGTGGGCTGTGGTGGTATACATTGAGGTGTTGGTGATCGCCTTTACCTGGTGGTGAGGTCTGGCAGGTCGCATGGAGACACATTGCTGACCTGCGTGAGAAGACGGCATGGTGCCCCTTGGAGCTTTGATCGGTAGAGGTGCTCCTGCTCACCAGCCTGGGGAGGTCTGCATTGCATAACACGCGTCAGCACTACACCAGGGTGCATGGAGGAGCTTGCCAATGGTGGCCCACACCTCTTTGCATCACAGGCCAGAGGAGGTGGCGCTGCCCGGATGCTGTGGAGGGTGAGGCTCCTGAGATGTGCCGAACTTGTGTGGTGGGAGTGCCGTGACTTAACATCTAGGAGGGCCCTGTTGCATCATCTGCATCGGGAGGTCCCCCAGCTGACTCAGTGGTGACTGCTGTATCCAGGCTTTTTGAAATCCAGCCTGGCTGGGGCTCCTGCTAGTGGAGTCACATATGTTGAGAGAGCATGGCAGACTGGTCCACGGTGTCAATGTCCAGCTGAGGAGAAGGTGGGATGGAGAGCGGAGGATGCCCAAAGGTCGTACTGGGCCCAGGCCTAGTGCCCGTGGATGGTGCACACCGTGCCCAGAGCAATTGCTGTGCTGCGGCAGATTCACATCACCGAGGACACCAGACAAGACTGGTTGGGGACTCGACTTACTGGCCCAAGTCTGTGATATCGGCTGTTGGTGACGAAGGGTGCCTGGGTATACGGGGGATTTCCCTCGATGACGCCCAAACAAAGATTCCTGGCTAGCATACACCAGACTGGAGGAGAGGGGCTGGCTGGCCACACTGCATTGCACCACATGTCATTCATAGTGCCTGGACATGAGGGCGACGTTGACACGTGGCCGCTCATCCATGTCGGTGGACCAAGCGGCTGGGGGTCGCTGGCCACTGGGGCAGGTGACAGCACACACCCTGGACTCCAATCTACTCTGTACTCATGGCTGTAGAGAAAATAGGTACCTCCCTCGAACAAACGCGCACTTCCCTTAAGGGCCACACAGACAAAATCACAATTGACTTCACCCTGGAGTGCGCAGATCATCACAAGCTGACTGACAAGGTACACGCCATTGAGCAAGAACTGGCCAAAGTCCACCATATTACCCAGACTGCAGCGTTGGAGGTACAGCAGCTAATATGAAGTGTAAAGTCACTAGAAAGAAGAGTAAAGGATGTGGAGGGCCGCTGCTGGAACAACGTGCAGATAGTGGGTCTGCCAGAGGGAGCAGAAGGAGCTGATGCTGTGGCATGTACCGAGACTTAGTTGCGTGACCTACTGCCAGCAGGTGCACTCTTCCCATTCTTTATTGTGGGCCCATCGAGTGCCGGCAGGGAGAGGTCTGAGACCCTTTCTCTTCAACCTCCTAAAGTGATTGTGATGCTGTCCTGAGGGAGGTACAAAAGCTGGGGAAGGTGAAGGTGGATAAAGCCACAGTACTTTTCTTCCCTGACTACGCCAAGGGGGTGCAGAGGCAGATGGAGTCATTTCCAGTGGTTAAGCGACGCCTCTGAGAGTAGGGCATGAAATAATCCCTCATCTTCCCGGCAAGGCTGCGAGTGGTCTCAGATGGTAACACATGATTCTTTGACTCCGTTCAACAGGTCTGGACCTGGCTGAAATCTACTGGTCGCCAGGTGCTGCGGACAGGGAGTGAAGGGTCTGAGCATCAAGCTGTCATTCACGGAGCCAGTCATAGTGAGAGGTGTAGGAGGAGCAGGCGTCCCCTGCTACAACTCCAAGACACCCCCAATCTGGAGCAGGTTATACAAAAGAGGCAGAAGGCGCTGCATGCAGCAGCGATGATGGGTGATTGCACTCAGAGACAGGATCCCCACACTTCCCCTGAATGCTCCCCCAGCAATGATGGCTCCACTGCGACATGGTGATCTGGTGCAAAGTCTGGGTGGTCCCCAGATGTGACTTCTCAGATGGAAGAGGACCTAATTTATGTTTGACAGGTTAGGCGTCTCTCCTTCTTCCACAGTTCCAGACGCCTCTGGAGAGTTCCTGACTTTCTGCGGTTCCCAGTCTCCAGCTTCCTGTTACTTATGTTCTGGTCTACAGAGGTCAGCATTTAGAGGGGATCAGGTCTAGGTGTCACCCAAAGGGAATGGAGCAGTTGTTCAGGTGAGTGACGCATGACAGGGGTGGCGGTCTCCTTGGTACTCCTAGCTGCAATGGCAGGAGGTCCATGGCATCGTTGACCTTGCCAAGGATGAATTGTGAGAGTTCTTCTATTATTTTTTGGGGACTTTCCAGTGGTGCAATGTGCCACAGCTCATTTACAAAGCCATGTAAAGTCATTTTATGTGGCTTTACGTGGACTTGTAAATATGTGCGCCCTTCACACATTAAAACTGCGTGAAAGGTGGCATTCCATGGGTGTTGCTGTGGGCGTCCCCACGCAAAACCCATGAAACATTCTCAGATTTACGAAAAACCGTAAACCTGGAAATTCGTCAGAATCTAACATCACCCCAAGGGTGGAGTTTAGGATGTGCAACGAGGATAAATGTTTTCATTTCTCCTCTTTTTTTCCTTTTTCTATGTGTGCAGCATTCTTCAGCACTCAGAGAAAGAGGAAATTACCTGGATTGATTGATTTTGTGAAGGAAGGTGTCCCTTCCTGCGCAACATCAATCAGCTCCGCAACGCAAGCACCCTTACACCATGGCACAAGGGTGCCTGTGTTGGTGCATGGCAGCCATTGTGTGCCAACATAGGGGAAAAAGAAGGGAATGGGCCATATCATATTGATTGTGGGCATTCCTGCCCTTTTTTTTTGTTGATGGGCAGCACAGCAGGATTCCTTGCAGTGCTGTCCTGCACTAAAACCTCTTAAATGAGGCCCCATGTGTTTTTGCACCATTTTAAAAATCAGATAATTTCTGACGTTAAAAAACTGCCTCTAATGGGACTTAGCAGCAGTTTTCCTTTTTTTAAGCAACGTACAAGGAAATCCATGTTGTGTGTTTGGCAGTTCTTACATGGGAACATCTACCTTGCACCTCATTTTCGATAAGTCATGCTAACAGAAGAGTCGCTATGTAAAAATCATATTTATTCTGAAAAAATGATGCTAACTGGACTTTGCGGCAACTTGTAAATATGGCGATAAATAAAAAGCCGCTGTAACATAAAATAATTGACGCTACGGCGGCGTTAAATTGTTGTAAATATGCCCCCTCATTGCCGAATCATAATCAGACAGCAGTATTTGCAGAGACCCCTTTTTTGTCACAACTTCTGACATTTTTTCATGAGGAAGTTTGTAATATGGGACTCCATGTTTTGTATGTCCACCACTTTTTCCTGTCTGGTTTTACAGGCTTTAGACCCTGTGTTCTATGCCACTGCTGCACAGTGGCACAGCATCTGCGCTTTCCCCCTAAGACATGTATTTTGGTGGTGGTGGCCATGGTAGTTGACACAAGAAATGCATGAGTGGCATGGAAGTTAAATGTCACATGTGAGATGCAAACTGTAGTTACACCACTCACCCACATACATTGCAGAAACGTATCAGTGAGCACAACTGTGCTCCTGCTGGGCTGCTGTTTATGGTTTAAATCTTTTATTAATTTTCAAGCAAGAGAAGAAACAAGACCCCCAGCTCCGTGGAATCAATGCAATATAGACACCAGGTGTCGCAAATGGTAGCATTACCGAGGTAATATGAGCGGAGCGGGTCTGTGGGAATAAACAATGAAGGGGAAAAAGGGAAAAATCAAAAATTAACAACTGGAACCCAACATTACCTGCCCCCACCCCCACCCCCCCTCGTCCACCAGAAAAGGGCAAAAAGAATAATCTGGGAATCAACGTGGTCGCTTACGACGCCGTGAGGAATCAGCATGTGGGAGCTGTGTGTCTGAAAGGCGGAGAAGTCTGAGGTATCAGGGACATGTCAGTTCTTGGAACTCAGATACTAGTATGGCCAAGAAGGGCCACCACAGCTCTGGGAAGTCAGACCCCTTGCCAGCTAACGTGAGGGTT
Source organism: Triturus cristatus (assembly GCF_964204655.1). Classification (NCBI taxonomy): domain Eukaryota; kingdom Metazoa; phylum Chordata; class Amphibia; order Caudata; family Salamandridae; genus Triturus; species Triturus cristatus. Next base: position 574,295,572 of record NC_140582.1, on the reverse strand, counting down.
AATTTCTCCATACCTAACACCATCCAGAGTCACTGTAGCCATCCGGAAAGTTTTGGGAGCTGGGCGGTACGCCAGTGCATCAGGATGTTCTGTGTGGCCGCGCCTAATGTGATGGCAATCAATCAGCCGCTCTGGGACTTTAACGGATATGTTATGGGATTGGGTAAGCCCAGGAGAATGTATGTGGGAAATCTTGGGAGCTGTGTCTCGAAGTGGGTGTCTATTTCATCGAGCACCTGGGACCAGTATTATTGAATTCGGTCACAGCCCCATAGGATATGCACCAGGGTGCCCACCTCCCCGCAACCCCTCCAACAAAGGGTGCTTTGTCATGAGTCAAATTGGTGTAAACGGTCCGGCGTATAGTACCAATACATGGCTATCTTAGTCAGTGTCTCAGTGAGTCTCGTGTGGTATGCTGTATGCCAGGCCCTATGATATATGCCTTCCCATTCCTTGTGACTGAGTGTCCTTCCTAGGTCTCGTTCCCAGCGTGCTCGACCGGCGTTGTATGTATGCGTAGTGGATGTTAATAGCATTTTATATAGATCGGAAATTATTTTTTTATCGGATGTGCGGGTGGTGAGCCATTTCTCGTAGGGTGTCAGAAAGCGCTGAGCCCCAGGTTTGATGTGCGGATGGAGTGCCCAGTGTCGGAGCTGTGGGTAGGGCCGACGCTCTGATTCAGGAAGTCCATAATCTGACTTGAGTTGTGGCAATGGGATGATCCCTTCCAAGTCAAAGAGGTGACCCAGAGACCGACATGAAGTAGAGCGCCAAGCCGGAAAGGCCTTAGTGTCCATGCCAGGTTGGAATTTTGGGTTATCAAACAGTGGCGTGAGGGGAGAAGGATATGTAGTCAGGTTATGGGCAGTGTTGGTACGATCCCAAAACTCCATAATCGTACCTGTGATATATGATGCACAGAGATTGGGTGGTCTATGTGATTTACGGAGAAAGGGAATGCCCTATAGAGGCATGGCTGCCACTGCCTGGTCCTGGAACAACAAATGTTTCTCCGATTCCAGGCAGTGCTATTCCACTAAAAAGCTGTGAGGCATAAAAATAGAGCTGGAGGTCAGGAACCCCTACCCTCCCCTCTCCGGCAGAAGAATGGCGATCGCATGTTTAAACCGGGGTTTGCGGCCTTGTCATATGAAGTGTGCTAGGTCTGATTGGGTCTGTTGAATCCAGCCTGAAGGAGGGCGAAGGGGGAGGGTCTGAAAAAGATATAGGATCTGGGGGAGGATGGTTATCTTTGTGGCCACTATCCTACCGAGCCAGGAGAGAGTGTAGTGCTTCCACTAGCCTAGTTCCTTACGAATGTGCGCGTGGAGTATGGAGTAGTTAGTTTCGGCCGTAGCCTGTATGGAGGGAGCTAGTTGTATTCTCAGGTACGGAATCGAGGAGGTTGACTATTGTATGGGTTGTTCTTCTTGTAGATGAGCTAGAGTGTGCGGGGAGAGGGAGAAGTTAAGTGCAATTGACTTATCCATGATAATCTTAAATCCCGAGGCTTGCGCAAAGCAATGCATTTCATTGAAGAGGGCTCGCAACGCAGGGATCGGGCTGGAGAGGGAGAGCAAGATGTCATCTGCATATAGGCTTATAGTGTGTACGTCTCCTCCAAACTTGATCCCAGAGATAAGGGGATGGCGTCTAATCCATAATGCTAAGGGCTCCATATAAAGTGCGAAAGAGGGCACCCCTGCCTGGTGCCTCTTTCTATGGGAAGACGAGAGGATGTATGGCCATAAACCCGAATTGTCACCTTGGGCGAGCGATAGCAATTGAGGATACGAGTGCACCAAAGCCGACGTGCGTCAAGACCTGCTCCAAGTAAGGCGAGTGCACCCTATTGAAGGCCTTCTCTGCGTCAATGGCCAGTAGCATGTATTCTCCCTGAGCGCGAGACACTTTTTCGATTAGGTGCAAGACCCGTTTGGTGTTGTCACTCGTTTGTCGTTTGTCTCTGCGGGATAAAGCCTGCTTGATCTGGCTCGACTAGTTGGGACATGTAGGGTGGGAGACGGGTCGCTAATATGCTAGTATAGAGTTTAATATCCATGTTCAGTAGGGAGATCGGCCTGTATGCGCCGCATGATGTCCTGTCTTTCCTGGGTTTCGGAATAACCACTATTGATGCTTCAAGAATCTCTTCCGGGATAGCCCCGGCCTGTGCAAAGGTGTTGAACAAGTCCCTCAGGAGGGGGGCCACCTGGCTGCAGAATGTTTAATAGAAGGCCGCCGAATAGCCATCTGGCCCGGGTGATTTGCCCAGCTTGAGGCGAGAAATCGCTGCTATGACTTCTTTTGTCCCAATGTCCCTATCTAAATAGTCGGCCTGTGCTTGGGTGAGGAGGGTATGTGTGCTGGCTCCAGATAGTCTGCACTACGGTGGGCATCTAGTGGGTCACTCGAAAAGAGCGTCGCATAGAAGTCTCGAAAGACTTCTGCAATTGCAGCATCGTCGTTGACGAGGTCACCCTTAGAAGAGCGGATGGCTTGAACACCCTGTCCCTGCCTGGCTTCCCGTAGTTTGTGGGCTAGGAGGCGACCGTATCGGTCACCGCCCATGTAGTATGAGTGGCAGAGGGCCGCATATTCGGCCCTGTCCTGGTCTAATGCTGCGAGTTGCTTCCGCTCTATACACAATTGACGCCAGGCCTGGGAAGCGACCCGTTGGGAGAGTTCGGCCCGTTGACGACTATGTTCAAGGTTGTTGGCTGTGGGAATGGCAATAAATTCCCCCTGTATAACTGCCTTCAGTGCCGCCCACTGTGTCGCTAGAGAGGTGTCGGAATTGGCATTGAGGGCAAGGTAATTTGTGATAGCTTTCTGAATCTGTTCAACTACGGAAGCTTGATGGAGTAGTGTATCGCGTAGGCGCCAGTGTCTAAGAGGCTGCCGTGTTGGCGGGAGATGAAAGGTGGCAATGACTGGGGAGTGGTCTGAAAGAGATGCTGTCAGGATCTCGGTGTCAGTCGCAAGCGCGTGCAGTGAGGAAGAACTAAGGAGCTAGTCCAGCCTAGCGTATGTTTTGTGTGCGCCTGAATAAAAGGTGAAGGCTCGACTGCGGGGGTGGAAGTGGCACCAAAGATCTACAATCCCCAGGTCTTGAAGACAGGCCTGCCCAGCAGGCGAAAGAGCACCAGTCTGGCCTGTCCTCTGGCATGAACGGTCACTAACGTTATCGAATACAAGGTTCAGATCACCCCCAATAGTAGGCGTCGTTCAGAAGTAGCCGTCGCCTCAGTAAGTGCGTCATGAAAGAACTTGTCTTGCCCCTCGTTGGGTGCGTATATGGACCCCGCTATAAAGGACACTCCTCCCACCAAGAAATGACACGTGAGCAATCGACCTCTGATCTCGGCCTCCTTCTGTAGCACTCTACCCTGAAAGGATCGGGAGACCAATATGGCAATCCCGGCTGAGTTGGTGGGATTAGAGGAGAACATCTGTGTAGGAAAAGCACGAGAGTTCAACCTGTGGTGGTCCTTGGGGAGAAGATGAGTCTCCTGTAGGAGGCATATATCGGCTTTGGAGTGCTCCAAGTAGTGAAGGACGGCCCTACGTTTGACCGGGTTGTTCAAACCTTGCACGTTTAGGGTAAGGATTTTAAGAGAGTTGTGTGGCATCTAGGTTTGGGAGAGGATAGATGCCATGGCGTAGGATATGTGTCATAGCGGGTAAGAAGACACAAAGGGGGGAGGACCATGATCCAGTGTTGAGCGTCTTCCATGGTGCAGTGAGGGGGGGTGGATGAGGGGGCCCAAACCCCAAAAACTCAAAAACCCTCCAAAAACAAAAGTCCAAAGCAAAACAGAAACAGTAACGTTGGAAACCAATAGTCAAAGAGAATAGTCCGTCATCCCGGGATGACCAGCCTGTCAACAAAAAGGGGTCCATAGTGTGACCAAGAAGGGGGCCTCAGCCCCACTCGCCGCCCACCCAGCATCCAAGGGAGGACATGCAGAGAAATCGATGACCCCTGCCCATTCACTTGGCGCCAGAGTCTGCTTCAGCCAGGGGATCCGACGCGAAGGCGAGGGCCGCCCGTTGACACCTGGCTATTTCTGTCTTGTGTGGCTTTCGGATGCGTCTCTGCCAGTTCTGTCTCTGCCACCCCGAGGGGGAGGTCTCAGGCCATTGTGATGAAAGATGAGACGGAAGGGATTCCCCCAGGAGTTTAGAATTTCTTGCTACCGAAGGTATTCAGTCACTGGGCGAAATTGCCAGCGGCGCTGAAGCGTAATTAGGGCCAGGTCTTGGAACAGCACCGGAGAGTGTCCCTGGAAAGAGATGGGGTGGAGAGATCGTGCCTTAGTGAGGATGGCCACCATGGTTCTAAAGTCGTGCACGCATACGAGAATGTCTGCTGGGGGAGCAGTAGGCGCCCGGGGTGGTCCGACCCTGTGCGCCCGGTCCAGGACGATCTCCACTTCGTTGGAGGCAACTAGTATGTGATGGAATGGGCCTTGGCAAATGCAAACAGGTCTCTAGTGTACTCCGTTGTCTTCACTCCCCGGATGTTGTGCCTGCGGGACCTGTTTTCCAAATCCTCCAGGTGAGTTTGCATGTCAATGTGCTGATCCTGTAGTCGGATTACCTCCTGCTGGAGCATAGTTGACTCAGCCACTGCGGTGTCGCTCATCCCCTCAAGGGCGGCCACCCGATCCCCAACGTCATCCACATCCCGTCGGATCTCCTTGATCTCAGCTGTGAGGTCATTTTTCACAGATTGCCCAGAGTTGCAGAGTGGGACTCTATGATTGGAATGGCACCGAGGTGAGAATTATCAGGTCCGTGGAATTTTTTGAGCCCAAGACCCGCCGAGGCGGGGAATTGAACCCTGGTCCCGGGCTAGATCTCTGCATCAGGGTTTGCCGCTCTAATCATTGAGCCACACTTCTCCACACTTTTCCACATGTTAATATCTGCGACGACTGTACACTGATATGCTTTACCTCAAAATTGTTGTCTTTCTGTATACAGCTGTGGATTGCTTCACTGCAGTTTTGGTATGTACTTGTCTTGCTAATATACTATAATCAATAAAGATATTAAAAAGAGCTGATTTTCTTGGAACCTGGTGCAGAGTCTTAGGGCTTTATTCACAAAGGTAAATAGAGAAAGTAGTAAAGTTAGACTTTTGTCTCAGTTATAGTCTCAGCTAAACTTAAGACCAAAACTTACGTTTAACTAAGACAAAAGCCTAACTTTACTGCTCGTAATTGCCCGTTGTGAATACCGAAAGTCATGAACTTTCTTCTCAGTTTACTTGTTTGATTGGGCCTCCGTGTGTGTAGTGTTGTAAATTGAAACGACGATGTGATTAAGCATTTACTAAAGACATTAATTCCCCTTTCCTAGATCGTGTTTTCTCTGTTATGTTGACCGAAGTTCGGACTCCATTTTGTATTGTCATGCTTCCACGTGTTCCCCACGAGAAGAGTCCAACCTCTGTGTTAGTTGCTCTTGTAATCTGCCTAGTAACAGTCTATAAATAGCTCCTCTGTCCATTTGGCACATGCCCAGACTTGACCACATCTGTTATCAGTTAGCCTTGCTTGACCATGTTTTCGCGGGCTCAAGGAGTGTGTTAGCTCCGCCCACATATTGATTCAGTATCGAAAATGACCATAAATGGTAATGTTCTTCGGTCTCATGTTGTATCCACCCACTTATGAGCCCCTCTATTGTGTATAAAAGGGGACCATGTACGTAAGTTCTTTGTGCTACTCTATGCAATACTGAAGAGTGTTGTGTGGATTGTAGGACCACCCTTAAGGGTTAATAAATGCTGTCTTTGTACTTTGCAGTTTCCGTGCCAACTTCCTTATAGATTCCATTACAGGAGAGCGAACCCTTGTGTCCTGCGGGCCTAGCTGGGGCCTGTATTCATCAATTGGCGCCCGTCACGTGGGGCTCATCGGCGACTCGGATGCTCGAAGGACTGGTCGCGACGAAGGTGAGGAATTTGGCCGGGGACGTGATCACTGCCAGCGGCGTCTTAGCCCTGGCATCCCGAGGGTTTTCTTCCTTCCCTTCCGAGCTGACCGTCTGGGTGGCGCCGGTCCTCGACTGAGACCTCTTCTGTCGGTCTTGCCGTGAAAGCCGTTTGGGCGATTGTGGAGCTTGGCAGTTGGAATCTGGACTCTTGATTGGTAAGAACCGGTGTACGGTACTTGCTCCGAGTTTTTGAAGCCTGATCTGGCTATTTGAGTTTGATTTGTGATGACTACTCATATTTTGTATTTGTCTTTGTGAATATATATGCGTTGCAACACATATAGGCAGGTAATGTGGAGAGATTTCTCCGGAGCTGTGTAACTTTGAACGGCGCAACGATTAAGTGCCATTTTTCTATAATATTGCATATTTTGCATTATTTCTGAGCATGCCTGCTTTCAGCGCACTCCGTAAGTGGTGTTGCTGTTTTGGAAACCGGTTGAACCTCGAGGAATCTGCTCCAGCTCCCCCAGAGGGGACTCCTAATAGGGATATGTATGTGAAGCATGGTCTTTCTTCCATAATGTACAGCACAGTATGGAGGAAATATACTAAGAAAGATCCTGAGTTACGATGGCCTTTGTATGGATCGTTTGATATACGTAAGATTGAGTATGTGGAACAGTGTATGTGTAAGCGGCGTGCTCGTCAGGATATGTTTGAGTGTGTACGGTTGTGGGTGAAGGAGGTGCGTGAGCGAGAGAAGCGCGAGAAAGCGCTGTTTGATAAGGAACAACGGAAGAATGATCATGTGCGAGCCCAGGAAGCGAAGCGTCGGGAAGACAGAGAACAGACAGAGAGACAAGAGAAAGAGCGTAGGCTGCAAGTTTCGGGTCAATATGCTGTTCGGCAGCCACTTTATCCTGTCCTTAATAATCTTGATGATGATTTTTATTTACTAGATCGCTCTCCGCCCCCTTATGTCGGCGCATCTGCTCCGAGGCCGCAAGATTCTGTCCCGGGTCCGGGTAAGGTAGATACGCGGTCTATGTTATCGGCTGAGCATATGGCTGAGCTTCGGCAAATTTCCTTCCGTGCACTTAAGGGTAAGGTGTCCGTGGATGAATTGTTCCATACTTGGGGGTCGTGGCAGGATAGAGAGAGATTGTATTTTTTGAGTCATTTCGCTGAGGAAGTGATTGCTGCTTTCGGAAATATTCTAGTGTCTTTGAGCCTGAAGAAGTGACATCGGATGCTAAAGCATTGCATGATGGTATTTTTTCTCCCTCTAAGGCTCCTGATACGGCTCGGCGGCTATTCGCTTTGCGGGACGCGGTGCTGGCCCATAAAGGAAAAGCGCGCCCACGAGCAGGGGAGGAGACGCAGTCGGATTCGTGTACCGCAGAAGGCCACTCATCCACCTCTCAATCAGATAAGAGCGATCTAGTGCATGCTAAGCCAATGCGCGAGGCGGCGCCTTTGTATGTTCCTCCTAAAGGAGCGGGGACTAGCTCGGACATTACCTCCGCCGATGCTAAGGGATATTTTGTGTATAATTGGGTTTACACTCCATGGCATAGGGCTGATGTTATGGCATTGAAGAATGCGCTGCCCGACCCCCGCAAGAATCCAGCGGCCTTCTATGAAGAAGTTGAGGGGGCCTTGAATTCTTGCGTTATGACTTTAGCAGATATAGATTTGTTCTTTGGGCTCATTCTACCACCAGATATGTGGCGATCTGTGCGAAAGGTAGATGATGTTGCCACTTTTAAGGCTCGATGGTCTGAACTGGAGGATGAGGATAGGGAGAGGAAGCCTGCGCAGAAACCGCCCCAGAATATTTTAGATCTCCCTGCTGCTATTGTGGCTAAGCTGAAGACAATTATCCCCCCTAAAAAGATTGACTGGAATATGTTAGCTGCATGTAAACAGAAAGTTGACGAGTCAGTTGCGGACTTCTTTACGCGCTTTGAGGAGACGTTTCATGATTTTAGTGGACAGTCGCTTACTGACGATACGGGACGCCACCTTTTTGCGGAAAAATATGTGGCTAATCTGCTGCCGGCAGTTGCGGCCCGTCTAAAAGCGAGTGAAAGTTCTTGGTCCTCCGCTACACCGACGGCCCTCCTGACTATCGCCCAGTATTATGAGCGTCAGGAGCAAGAAGCAAAGGGCCAGGAGGAAAAGAAATCGAAAGATTTGAAAACAAAGGTGATGTTGGCACAAGTCTATGGCCCGCCTCGACGGGGTAGTAATAGAGGTAGGGGAGGATCTTATGGTCCTCCCTCGGGCCGATCTGATTTGAATAGGAACCAATGTGCGTATTGTAAGCAATCGGGTCATTGGGCTAGGGACTGCCCGGTGTTGCATGCATCGCGTCAGGGGCATACCCACGGTGGCCCGCGAGGTAGAGGGGGTTTCTCGAACTTTCGAGGGAACTCTAACGAACAGGCTCGTTTTGACTCTGCTGGGCAGCACCGAGATAGATCAAATGTTTTCGATCGCCAGCATCAGTATCAAGCGTCAGGGATTGACCGGTCGGGGTACCATGACTCTCAGCATGCATAGGAATGCGTTGGATGGGGGTTAGAATCAGTTGAGGTGCCGGTCGATCAGAAGGGCCCTTATGTATCGGCTGAAGTTTTGGGCTCTACTGATCAGTTCCTAGTGGATACAGGAGCGACACGTAGTGCGCTATCTAAGCAATTGGTTCCGGGGGCTCCCCCATCCGGCTTAATGGTCACATCGGTAGGGTTTGACGGTACACTCTCCCGAAGCCCTCTTTCACAGCCCCTCATGTTTAAGGTTGATTCTTTTTCTGCACCCTGTCCGTTTCTGCTTGCCCCGTACACACCGGACAACATTATGGGTCTTGATATGTTAAAACATTTTAGGGCTACGATCCGCTGCTCCCCTGCTGGTGTACGGGTAATATTGAATGACAATTACCCCCGATCAGAACGGATGTGTACGATGTCAGAGGATGCGCTGTTAGCTACCCTCCCTCGTGCTTTGTGGGCAACTTCGGATACTGATGTGGGACAAATGGTGATTCCACCGGTCCAGATTAGCGTCCAGGAGGGGGCGGTGTTACCACGCCTCCCACAGTACCGTATTTCCCAGGAGGGGGAGGAGGCTCTTATACAGATAGTGCAGGATTTGATAGCGGTAGGGGTAGTGGAGGAAGTCCCCTACAACATTTGTAACAGTCCGATTCTTCCCATACTGAAAAAGGATACGGATGCTAGAGTTTATCGGTTTATAATTGATTTGAGAGAAGTGAACAAGATCGTGATACCTCAATACCCAGTGGTTTCCGATATCACGACGTTGCTTACCTTGGTCCCGCCTACGGCGACCATGTTCTCAGTGATTGATTTGAAGAATGCCTTCTTTTCCATTCCCATTCACCCTGATAGCCGATATCTTTTTGGGTTTACATTAAATAATAGATCTTATCGTTTTTGTAGGATTCCCCAGGGCTACACAGAAAGCCCTAGCATTTACAGTCAGGCTTTGAAACGACAATTGGATTCCTTTGTTCTGCTCGAGGGGGTCGCCCTCATTCAATATGTTGTTGACATCTTGCTGGCGGCTGACACCCTGGAGTTGTGTGAAAAAAGTACGTTATCCTTACTTTCTTTTTTAGCGTCCCACAATCATAAGGTATCTAGGAAGAAATTGCAATTCTGTAGACCAAAGGTGACTTATTTGGGTCACCTTTTGTCTAAGGAGGGACGTGCACTCACACCGGATCGTATCCAAGTAATTTTGGATACACCGAGACCGTCCACACAGAAGGATGTGCGTGCATTTTTGGGCCTCGTTTCTTTTTGTAGACAGTGGATATTGGGGTTTTCGCACATAGCTAAGCCATTGTTAGCCCTCTTGACAAAGGACACGCCTATCCCAATCCCTTGGTCAGATGAGTGTGATACTGCTTTTCAGCAACTCCGGCAGGCCCTTTGTTCAGCACCAGTGTTAGGGACCCCTGATTATGCAAAACCCTTTTCGTTGTATGTGCATGAGAAAGATGGATGTGCATTGTCAGTTTTAGTGCAGATGCACGGCGATAAGCAGCGCCCTTGTGCATATTTTTCGGCTGTACTTGATCCTGTCGCCCGAGCATTACCAGTGTGTTTTCGCTCGTTTGCGGCGACAGCTGTGTCAATACGCCAAAGCGAGGGAATTGTGTTATCTCATAAGCTGTTGGTATTAGTCCCCCATGCTGTCGATGCCCTGCTCAATCAAACGAAGACGCAGCATTTGACCAGCGCCCGTTTAACGGGATATGAGTTGACGCTTTTGGCTCCTCATATTACGTTGAAAAGGTGCGTAACGTTAAACCCGGCAACATTGTTGCCATACCCCGAAACCCAGCCTGAGGCGCGGAAAGCGCATGATTGTATTCGCGTGACTGAGGAACAAACAAAGGGTCGTATTGATCTCCAGGATACGCCCTTTCCAGATGTAGATGGAGAACTGTGGGTGGATGGATCCTGTCTGAAGCTACCAGATGGTACGACTTCAGCAGCATATGCAATTACCACATTACAAACGATAGTGGAGACAGCACGCATACCACAGAAATCAGCTCAAGCAGCGGAACTGATAGCATTAACACGAGCATGTGAGCTCAGTACAGGACTATGTGTGAATGTTTATACAGATAGCCGCTATGCCTTCGGAGTAGCGCATGACTTCGGCCTACTCTGGAAGGAGAGAGGGTTTTTAACGTCACATGGAGTACAGATAATGCATGGAGAGTTAGTTCATAATCTTTTAACTGCACTGACATACCCAAAGAAAATTGCCATCGTTAAGTGTAGCGCCCATAGGAAAGTAGTTGATAAAGTTGGAGAAGGGAATGCGTTAGCAGACCGAGTAGCACGGGAGACTGCGATGCAGCCCGGTACTACTGCCATGTATGTAGTAAAGTCACAGGTGGAAAGATGGCATGATGCGAAGGAGGAAGTGCGAGAAATGCAAAGGACCGCTTCTGACAAAGAGCGGGAACAATGGGCTAGAGAGGGAGAATTGGACGATGAGGGTTGCTGGAGAAATAAGCAGATGGATAGATGGAAATTACCCACGGCTTTTGTACAACCTATGGTTCAGATGGCACATGGGCTAGCACATGTTGGAGCTTCCGCAATTGTGAAATTGCTTACCCAAGTCTGGGAGCATCCAGAGATTGCTAGCACAGCGAAGAGGGTGGTGCAGACTTGTATGATCTGCCTGAGGTATAACCCAGGAAAGGGTACTCGAACTCCAGCAGGAGGGTTTGTGACACCCACTGCACCCTTTGAGGTTCTGCAGATGGATTACATCCAGCTGGAGCGCTGTAATAATCTGAAGTATGTTCTAGTAGTGGTTTGCGCCTTCAGCAAATGGGTTGAAGCGTACCCTACGAAAGACAATACTGCAATGACTACTGCGAAGCTGCTGCTGAAGGAGTTTTTCCCCCGATATGGCGTTTGTAGACTTCTGTGGAGTGATAACGGCCCTCACTTTGTAGCGGATGTTATAAAGTATGTCTTGAAGGGCCTAGGCATCACTCAGAAGTTCCACGCCGTGTTTCACCCTCAGTCTGCAGGCCTAGTTGAGAAGTATAATGGTACACTGAAGCTTAAGATCGCCAAAATTCATGCTTCGACGTCTTTGACTTGGCCAGACGCTCTGCCACTGGCGTTATTGTCAACTAGATCGGTACCGCACTCTCGAACTGGCCTTACACCATATGAGATTGTTTTCGGACGCCCAATGAATATTTGGGGTCCACCAAGACCTAAGGCTGTGTATGATGTACCTTGTGTAATGATGAGCGATTATCTGGCACAGTTAACCGATAACTTGGTTTCTATCCATCAAGAGGTCCGAGAGGCGCTCCCTGATCGGTCTACCGGTGAAGGACATGGTCTCCGGCCTGGGGACCACGTGATGGTGAAAATATTTGACAGAACAAACAGCTTGGAACCGAGATGGGTGGGCCCTGAGCAGGTCCTCCTCGCAACGAGGACGGCTGTGCGAGTCTCCAACAGAAAGAATTGGATCCACTCCCTGCACTGTAGGATGGTGCCGCCCGGATTGGTGGAACCTGCCGTGCTGACCGATCAACGAGAAATCTTGGCTGCAGAGACAGGCCGTGCTGCGGAGCCAAACGCCACTGAGGAGCTCTTTCCGGACCATGCGACTCCTGGAGGAAGGCGATATCATCTTCGACCAAGGAAGTGAGTTTTCCAGTACCGGGACATACTGTCAGAACGGCCCTTGGGTTAGTGAAACGGAGAGCCGATGAGGCAAGGGGGGGGATCAGCCCTGCATTAGTGTAGCGACACCCGTCTTGGCCCGCTGGTGAAGAAATCAACCGCTGCCCAAGGGGAAGAGTTCTGACAGCCTTTTAGTTTCAGGAAGATATTGGGTTTTATTTCCACTTTGATATGGAGAAAAAGAAAATCCTTTGTGCATTAGGGTTCATGTTGACAGTAGCCATTGTTGGGATAACCACATGGTTCGTGGAGGATGTAACTCCCGCTCAGAAGATTCTTGTGTTAACAACTCCGGTGCCTGAGGAGCACTACTTTTATACTTTACCATATCAAGAGTTGAAGCATCGACAGTCTTACTTGAATAACACTTTCATCCAGATGCTGCATCATACCCACGTTGCTACGAATGCTACGAACTGTTGGATATGTGGGATGATGCCAGCTCATCAGAAGAAAGGAGGAACGCCATTTATACCACTTCCTTTCTCTCATAATGGCTCTTGTAGAGCATGGTATACTTTGCTTTTTGCCACTCGGAAACCGACAGTGGGACGATTGCTTTTTAGACTTAATAAAGAATGCCATCAAGACAAAAATGGGTATCCACAAGCGAATGGGACAATTTGGGAGTGGGAAGAGTACCGACCAGACAATGAATCCATTCCCTACATCTTCACGAACACAAGAGATACTGTGGGAAAGGACAAATTTGTGATTCAAGTAGCACAAGCTCAAGCGGACCTGTGTGTCCAGAGTGTGGGTTTTATCCCTGTTGGTGTTAGTGATTGTATTACTGTTCTGAATATTGATGGGTTGAACAATAGTACCTTCTTAGCCTCCCATAATACGTACTTTGTGTGTGGAAATAAAGGTTATTACCGTCTGCCGGCTGGGTGGTCTGGGGTATGCTATGTATCATTTCTATTACCTCCTGTATTCCTAGCACCCGCATCTTATCATAAGGATCTGAAATTATTGAATAATGTGACTGTAAATAGGTATAAACGTACTTTATCAATTGATGATGTGGATCAGACTGATACCAGTCTGCAACAGTATATTGATTTTAACTTAGGACTGTTTTTCTTTGTTGGAGCTGCCCTGAACAGTAGGAAGATCCGAAGATTAACAAGAGTGGTAGAAGCTGTGACAAATCAGACTGCTGCTGCTCTTGGGAATCTTACGGAGGAATTGCAAATTACTAGAATTGTTGCATTGCAGAATCGTATGGTATTAGACGTTATGCTAGCTGACAGAGGAGGAGCATGTAAAATTATTGGAAGTAGCTGTTGTGTGTTTATCCCTGATCATGCGCCATCAGTTTATAATGCCATCAATAAACTGCATAAAATTGCAGCTGAGATCCATACAGAAAACGGCACTTGGTCCTTTTCTGGATGGTTTTGGGCGTTAATTACTGCCTGGGGATGGAAGGTTCTAACTGGTCTCTGCATTATTGTAGCGGTTCTGTTTTCGTGCTGTATCTGCGTTCAATGTGGTCCCTTGCTCTGCTCATTATGTGTATCATTCTGTATCCCTGATAAGAAAACTATTGCCGATGTTGCTCACCAAAAACGTTTAGCTAAGGAAGTTGAAGAAATGATGACAATTGACATACATGATGATTATCCTAACAAACCGGATGTCTTCAGTAAATGCTGAAAGGGTCGTCTGTTGTAAATTGAAACGACGATGTGATTAAGCATTTACTAAAGACATTAATTCCCCTTTCCTAGATCGTGTTTTCTCTGTTATGTTGACCGAAGTTCGGACTCCATTTTGTATTGTCATGCTTCCACGTGTTCCCCACGAGAAGAGTCCAACCTCTGTGTTAGTTGCTCTTGTAATCTGCCTAGTAACAGTCTATAAATAGCTCCTCTGTCCATTTGGCACATGCCCAGACTTGACCACATCTGTTATCAGTTAGCCTTGCTTGACCATGTTTTCGCGGGCTCAAGGAGTGTGTTAGCTCCGCCCACATATTGATTCAGTATCGAAAATGACCATAAATGGTAATGTTCTTCGGTCTCATGTTGTATCCACCCACTTATGAGCCCCTCTATTGTGTATAAAAGGGGACCATGTACGTAAGTTCTTTGTGCTACTCTATGCAATACTGAAGAGTGTTGTGTGGATTGTAGGACCACCCTTAAGGGTTAATAAATGCTGTCTTTGTACTTTGCAGTTTCCGTGCCAACTTCCTTATAGATTCCATTACAGGAGAGCGAACCCTTGTGTCCTGCGGGCCTAGCTGGGGCCTGTATTCATCAGTAGGAGTGGGCGGCAATCCCCGGAAACAGACCAAGACCCAAGGATGTAACTGGGAAACCATCCAGATTTTTAGGCCAAGCAACAATATGAGAATCACACAGAAAATATAAGCAGGAGCAGGAAAAGGCATAGAAGCCCAGTGAGCAAGCATTCACACAAGCACAATTGCAAAGCAATTATACTCAAAATGGACCTCCCTTAAATATTGCTATCACAGGATGTGATGTAATACAGAATAACTCGGCTATCTTAGATTAGTCATCAAATACTGATAAAAGTGTTGTAATTGCAGTACCATCCTCCTGCATGCGGCGGTGTCAAGATGCCTGCATACGGAAATGATCCTTTCGGCTCAGTCTGAGCTGATGTGTGTAGGAAAAAGCAAGATGGTGGGCGAGGACATCGCTAAGAGCCGGGACGGCCTCCATCAGAGTCAAGGAAATGTGGGCAGAGCATGAAACTGAACCCACAGCACGGTGGAACGGAATACATGAGGATATGGGACATTAGAGATCTGGACACCCCATCCCTGGATATGGTAATGAAAAATCCTTCCAAAATAGGAAGATTCCCAATCATTTAGCCAAAACAATAACCATGAGTCTGAACATATAAATAGTTCAAAGTTTACTTTATTGTTGTAGTTCCTAAAAACTATAAAAATGTACTCCTATCCAGAGACATAAATACATAAGTAAAAAAGAATGACGATGATTACAATTTGTTAAAAGAGAGTGGGTGAACCCCTCATTTTAAAAGGTTAAATGAAGCTCAGCAGTCGAACACTGAAGTGCAACATGCAAAATTTGTGGTCACTGTAATGTATAAAAAGAGTTAAAGGGTGATTGAAGTCAATGGTCAAGCATTAAAGTGCAAAGTGTGAAGTCCAAAGGTTGTAGGCCCCCTGATATATGAGAGTTGTTATCAAGGGCCCAGTGCAATACAACAGAAGTATAAACATTCTTGTCCTAGCAACAAACACATTTGAGATACATTGCCTAGTTCATAATTCAGGGATTCTTCTGGTAATAGTCCGTTATCAGTTTTTAAGGTATGGTGCCAGCCTGCGAGTCTGCAGGGTGGGGCCAAAGCAGATCTCTAAGTGCTTTGGTAAATTTACTACCCCTCAAAAAAGTCCTAACATCAGTTTTAGAGAAGCACAGTGATGAGGCCTCCAAGCAGGAGTGAACTGCTTTCATCAAATGCATTGTTTTCAAAAGGAGTCTCCTGGGGCAGCAAGCAATGAGCAGCAACAGGTTAGTACGTTTTCCGACATTCTAGTTTATCGTCCTCCTAGCCCCGCAGCTAATTTTTGCAAACTACTCCTGGATACTGTCGCTAGTCTGGCTAGTACCCTCCCTAATTTTACTCTTCTTGGGGATTTTAATTTGCACTTTGATGAGGTTTCACTTCCACCAGTAGTGGAGATCACCGAAGGTCTTGAAATACTTGATCTCAAACAATTAAGTAACAAACCTACACATAATAAGGGACACACTCTTGACCTCATTTTTTCTAATGCCCCCAGTCTTGTGGCGAGCGACCCGATTCCTCTTCCATGGTTGGATCATTCCCTTATCCCCTTTAAGTGGACAGTTCAAGAGGCTCCTCCTTTGGTGGAGAAAAGTATCAGACGCACGCGTCCCTGGGCAAAATTGGCATGTGACTCTTGGACTACTTATTTGAAAGAGTCGGTCCCTATAGTAGACTCCAATCCGATAACTGCAAATAATCAACTTAATAAATGGTTAGAGTCATCGTTGGATATGGCTCTACCCAAGAAACTTATGCATAATAAAAGAGGAGGCCACCATAATTTGTGGTATACACCCAATTTATGTGCCCTCAGACAGGCTACGAAGAAGTTAGAGCGAAGCTGGAGGAAAGACCTGACAGCTGATAGGAAAATAAAATATAGAACTGGAATCAGAACCTATAAGCGTGAAATAAAACTAGCTAAATCCGCTTATTTCGAAAAGAAAATTATTTCAGCAGCAAATCGTCCTCGTGAAATTTTTAAAATTGCCAAATCTCTTTTTATTCCTCCTTCCCCCCCTATCATTATTAAGGATATTCCCCTACAATGTAATTTAATTGCTAAATTTTTTAACGACAAAATACAATCCATTTATAAACCGTTCCCCGCGGTACCTGATACACAGACAGGGCCCCCCATATGCGCTGATACTAATCAGCTAGAATTTATTCCTCTTTTGAATTTGGTCACCCTCCAGAAGATTCTTAGTCAATTGAAATCTGGAGCGCCTTCGGATGTTGCCCCTCCCTACTATTTTAAATCGAGTCTCTGAGACTGTAGCCCCTGTGATTCTTAAAGCAATTAATTCTTCCTTAGAAAAGGGTATAGTACCTCCCTTATGGAAACAGACTATGGTCAGAGCTTTGTTAAAGAAAGCCCATCTTGATCCAGAGATACTATCCAATTATCGCCCTATCTCGTTGCTTCCTGGCATAGGGAAACTGACAGAGAAATATGTGAATACCACAATCTCTACATTCTTAGAAAATAACAATTGCTTTCACCCCACTCAAACCGGATTCAGAGCTCAACAGAGTACAGAGACTGCCCTTTTGGTAGTGGTGGAAAGCCTAAGGAAAATAATGGATAGCAGGGGCTGTGCTGCATTAATCCTGCTCGATCTCAGCACAGCCTTTGATACGGTTAACCATCAGCTCCTGATTCAAAGGCTTAGGGAGGCTGGAATTACTGGTCTGGCATTAAAATGTCTGCAATCTTTCCTTGAAGACCGCTCTTTTGTAGTCTTCGAAGAAAATTTCGCTTCGGATCCAATGCCCCTTGGATGTGGGGTTCCTCAGGGCTCATCCCTGTGCCCCACTCTCTTTAATGTGTATATGAGCTCCTTTGCGGAACTCGTAATTCCTTATGGCATCCAGATTGTCACGTACGCGGATGACACCCAGTTAGTGGTTTCACTTAGTCAAGAGAACAATTCAGCCCCTAATCTGGCTTTATGCCTGCAAGAAGTTTCTAGATGGATGGACAACTCTTATTTGAAGCTCAACGGGGACAAGACGGAACTTCTGTTTTTGGGAAACCACTCCCCTTGTACAATAGCCTCTTCCTGGCCTAACAGTCTTGGTCTTCCGCCCACTCCCAAAGCGGAAATTAAGAGCCTGGGAGTGTGCGTGGACCATAACCTGGACTTTAAGAAGCAGGCGAGTAAGGTAGCCGCTGGCTGCTATGGAGTACTTAGAATGCTTAGGAAGATCCTCCCTCTGCTCCCACTTACTGTAAGAAGAGTATTGGTCCAGGCACTTATTCTTTCGCGCCTGGACTATGCCAATGCCCTTTATCTAGGAGCTCCCCTGGCAGCTATCAAGAGGCTCCAGGTTATTCAGAATTGTGCAGCATGGTTACTTACTAACTCTTCTAAGCACATTTCAGCTAAACCGTCGCTTTCAGCACTTCATTGGCTGCCGATCCCCCAAAGAGTTCATTTTAAGGCATTGTGTATTACTCATAAAGCTCTTTCTAACAAAGGTCACCTCATTATCAGATCTCTTATCCAGCCCTATCGCCCGGCCAGGTCACTTAGATCGGAGAAAAAGCAACTAGCTATAGTTCCGATTATAAAGAGAACGCGCAGCGGAGGACGCCGTTTTGGGTACAATGCTGCGAAACTGTGGAATATCTTGCCACTGTCGATCCGTTCTGAATCAAACCATCTTACGTTTCGTAAGCTTTTAAAGACCTTTTTGTTCCCTTAAGTTCTCTACCTGCTCAAAGGGTTGCTGTAGCGCTGGGATGCTCTCGGGTAGCCATCCGCTTTAGAAATGCCTTTCAATTCAAATCAATTCAATAAAAGGTGAAGCCAAGATTCTTGCTTACAGTTACAGAGTCTGCAGGCCCCCTCCTTGCCTGGACCAGCCCATAGGTTGAAATCGGTCACAGGGAGGCCAAATAGGCGCAAGTATAAGATGTCTTTGCAAGCTTGTCTGTTGATAGTCTCTGTAAGGTAGGATTGTGGTCTCCTGTGTACATAAGAGTTATTCGGAGGAGCTAAGATGCTAGAGGATTATAAAGAGCAAATGTCCTGTGCATAGGAGGAAGTTTGCAACTGCTTGTTTATGGCCTTTTTCCAAAGCACGTAAAGAACAGTGTCCAGTTCTAAACCTGATCTTTCTATTTGTAAAGTGGTAATTGCATTTATTTATTTGTTTTTAATGGAGTTTTATATAGCGCGAACTTGACCCGGTATCAGAGTGCTTTACATAGCACCAGCTGTGTTACATGAGGACGCATTCATTTTTGTGAGGCACAGGGAGATTAAGTGATTTGCCCAGAATCACAGGATGTTCAGTGTCATTGCCAAGACTCGAACCTGGTTCCCCAGATTCAAGATCGACCGCCCTAGCCATTAGGCCAAGTACTCTCCCCATTTTGGACTTGCCATTGCAAAGGGTTCCCGGGACACTCAAAAATCTCTTTCAGATGGGCTTTGAGTGAATTGGCTAGGGGTCTCAGAATCCTGATATAGAATTTCAAAATGTAGGCCTCACAGGTTAACAATTGCCTAGATAAGCCAAGTTCCAGGTAGAGTCTGGTCCTCTGGGCATATCATGGTAGTTGGAGTACCTTCTTGTAGACCCTACATTGTATGTAGTCAAGGCTGGGGGCACAATACCCAAGTAAGGCCTGGTGTCCATAGTGCATTGCTGTACATGGATGCTCGGTCTTTAATTTTCAGAGCAGCTATGTGTGCCGAGGGTTTGGAGGACTCGCTGAACTATACCTCCAAATAATTGTACTGTGGGGCAAGCAAGATGTTTACGGGTATAAGGAGATTCTATTCTTTCTTTTCTATTCTCAGATTTATAAAGTGCATGGCTTCCCACAAGGGCTGTCCAGCGCTGCCTGGAAGTAATGGCACTGAGCAGATGCATAGGGACCCTCCATGAAATAAACAGCTACATGGAGTTAAGAGTAATATGAGAATGGTCCTACCTCAAAACAGTTAATGAGGGGATGCCTGCCCATGCACTTGGAGCACTCGTGGTGAATTTGTAGTATTCTCAAGTGCACATCCCTTTATTAAAGCAGGTACCTCTGACCCTGCCTGGGTTATTGCTGTGAAACCCACCCTGCACGACCCCGGTGGGGTGCTCCTGAAAGGTGCAGTACACAATTGGCAAACCACTTGCCATGAAGATGGTTTTACCCAGCTTGGCTTTTGCCATGGTGTACTGCCACAAGTCCTAGTACAACTACCCTCACATTTCCCCTCAGGATCCCAGGCTAGTCGCGCCTTAAATTCCTCATCATACTGGGCCTATGCATAACCTCCCACCATAATTTGTGACTTCTGGATAATGTCCATGTACTTAAGCGTGGCCTAGCAGTGCTGGCGTAAATTAAGAATGCAGCAGTCCAACTCTCAATCCTCATTGAGCCCTCTTTGGAGTGCACCTTCCTATGCAGAAATTTAAGCATTTCAGTATACTCCCCTTTCCATATGTGTGCCTTTGTGGCTAACATTAAATGTGCTCCCAGCGGCTTAGTGACCCCCATGTAGGGTAATCTCTTTATCTTGAGCCTATTACTTTGTAGTGCTTCATTCTTCTCTCCCCTCTCCTGTGACCCCCACTGCCTATCTCGCCACAGCTAACTGTTCCCTTCCCTTCTGCCATGCTTTGGTCTCCCTGTATACCTTCCTGCTTTTCTTCAATGCCCACACCCACATCAGTGACATTCCCGTACGCAGCCGCACCCCTATCCCACCCTGCTTCCCACTGTATCTACACTAGGGGTGGGCGGAATTTGCGGAATCGCGTTACGCAAATCTCCGCGAAACGGTAAAAAATCTCCGCGAACATGCAGAAATTCCGCGAACACGCGGAATTGCTTGTTCGCGATACTTTTTTCCTGTTCGCGATCGCTGCTTGCGTGCTCGGGGTGAAATATCTCGCGAACACGCATATTGAGAACGCGAACAAGCAAAAAATTTCGTGAAGTTGCGGAACGCAGATTTTTGGGCAATTTCGCGTTCTCCGCGGAACGCGAAATTACCCAAATTCCGCAAATTCCGCGAACGGAACGGAATTTACCGCCCAGGCCTAATCTACACCTGTGGATACCATTACTGGGCCCACTGCAATGGCCAGAGCTTTACCTGGCTCCAAGGATGGGTCCTGTACTGCTGCTTGCTGCCTCACCAGGGCCTCTGCGCCTCCACCGTCCTACTTGGCTGCTCCACTGTTGCCTGAAACACATTGGACATGACATTAGTTTCACCCCCACCCTTTCATCATCTTGCCTTCCTCTAGGCTTCCAATGTCATAGTCCAACATTGTGACCCCTAGTGGGTCCACTACATTACCCCAACTGTGGCCCGCACCCACATCCTGCCTGTAAACCGCTACTGTTCTGGAGGTGATATGCCGACATGTGGCACCCATGGGGGGCTTCAATAACCCCACCCTGCTGCTCTAACAACCCTACTCTCCTCTAGACCATGCGGCCATCTCTGGAGGCCGTTCGAGACCTTCCAGCCACAGGGGCCGACGAGTTCATTCCAGACCTTTTGAGTCTGTCCTGTAGAGGTCCCTCAATGATATCAGGGGTCCAACTGCCTTTTCTTCTTGGTACCCATGAGCCACATCCAGCTCTACTGAGTCTAGAAATCTGCGCCAATCCCTACCCTGCAAGAAGGAGGACAGGACTGGTGTGCTGCTCCCCTGCACCTACCACAAAATGCACATCAACCGCTACTGGGCCTCCAACCAGCTGAATACTCCCCGCCAAATCAAAAGCCTCCTTTGACACCTCCTGCTCCTCCGCGATCCCCTCCCAGCAGAGAATCTTCTCCCCTGGAGCCGCCACAACACCCCTCATCCTCTACCCCACTCCATTCTAATATGGCCACAACTATTGCAGAAGCAGGGCCCTTGGATACCCCTCCCAACTTCCCTGCCACACTGTACTGCCTATCCTGCTTAATCCCCCACTCCAAGCCAGGAACTACATTCCCTCCCTGTCCCACCTCCCCCAAAGAGCCCACCACATCTCCAACTAACTGGGCCCTCTAAAAAGCCCTCTGCACCCCGCATCTAAGAAAATCTTCAAGCTGGGATACTATATCCCTCCTGACTTCACTCAACTCAGCCCATGAGAGCCACTCCTTTCCTGGGGTCTCAAAATATGCCCTTTGGCTTAAGGTCCCCATGTGATCACCAGCAACCACTAGGCTCCTCAAAAACAGCCTGTCATCACCCCCACCCATCACCTCAGGGTATGGCTGCCAAGGGGAATCTCCCATCCTCTCTTCTAAATGCCCCATGGGTGGAATACTGACAGCCCCAATTCCCCACCGACCACGAGATTGAGGTGCTCGGCTTCTTTAAGGAGCCACATTGCTTCTTCCACTCTGCTATCAATGCTCAACATCTTCCTTCACATTGAGTATTAATGTGACTAACGAATAGCAAAGCCAATTCGCTATACAAAAATTGCCTAATTGCTCCCTGACACAAACGACAAAAATCCACAATACTGTACTTTAAATTGGTTTCAATATGGTAGAATTAGCTTAGTTCAAGTTGTTGGTAAATGCTACACAGTTCTCACAAAAGTACCTGGATGCATAACGCAAAATAAACAAAAGGCTCGCAGTGTTGGAGATGCGTCGGTTCCTTGCTTCGGGAGAGACGATGCGTCACGCCTCAATGCTTGCGCAGAGTAGGGGATGCATCTTGATCCTTACCGGAGAGGAGGTGATGCGTAGATTCTCATGCTGCAGCCCGGTTGCTATGTGGCAAGATGGCGCCTCGATGCGATGTGACAATCCGGTGCGATGCGATAAGATGGAGCCCTTGATGCGACGACGTTGAGACGATGCGACACGCCCTGGCAGCCTTGCGACGACTCTCGTACTTTGGAGCCGCGACAGGCCCTGCGACACGCTTCTCCGATGATGCGATGGCGACCCTCACGGTCCAATCATGGAGTCACTAATCAATACATCAATTTAACATAGGGGGCACTTGCACTGTGCACTGAATAGCAGTGGCACAGTGCCCAAAGCATCTAAACCAGCAAAACATATCAAAAACAGAGGAGGCAATCAGAAAAAATGGAAGGGAGACTAACGCCAGTGGTACCAGGTCTAACATGTGTCCCCTCCAGCTGAAATGTGGGGGGAACTACCCTTCCCCTTGGGAGTTCTCTTCACTAAAGCGGCAAAAATCTGGACAAAGCATCAGCATTGGCGTGTTCTGTACCAGGGCGGTGTTCCACCGTAAAGTCCATCCCCTGTAGGGAAATGGACCACCTCCACAACTTTGGGTTCTCACCCCTCATCTGCATCAACCATCTGCAGGACCTGTGGTCTGTCTGAACCCAGAAGTGAGTCCCAAACAGGTATGGTGTCAACTTCTTCAGTGCCCAGACCACAGCAAATGCCTCTCGCTCAATTGCACTCCACCTCTGTTACTGTGGAAGTAACCTCTTACTGATGAAGGCTACAGGTTGGTCTAGACCCTCTTCATTAATCTGTGATAGAACAGCCCCCACACCATGCTCTGAAGCGTCTGTTTGAACAATGAATTCTTTTGAGAAGCTGGGCGCCTGAAGCACGGGTGCTGTGCACATGGCAGTCTTCAGAGCGTCAAAAGCTTTCTGACAGGTGTCAGTCCAGTTCACTTTCTCGGGCTGCTTCCTGGAAATCAGCTCAGTCAAGGGTGCAACAACGTTGCCATACCCCTTGACAAACCTCCTGTAGTACCCCATGAGTCCTAAAAAGGCTCTCACCTGTGTCTGAGTCTTTGGGGGTTCCCATGCCAGGATGGTATCAATCTTGGGTTGCAGGGGCGCCACCTGGCCGCTCCCTAACTTGTGCCCCAAGTACACCATGGAACCCTGCCCGATCTGGCACTTACTCACCTTGATCGTGAGGCCTGCCTTGCGCAGTGCCATCAACACTTCCCAGGGGTCGCGCAGATGTTCTTCCCAACTGGCGCTGAACACTGCAATGTCATCCAGGTAGGCGGCACTGAAATCTTCCAGTCCAGCCAACACCTGGTTGACCAACCTTTGAAAGGTGGAAGGGGCATTCTTCATCCCAAAGGGCATAACCCAGAATTGGTAGTGCCCATCTGGTGTGGAGAATGCTGACCTCACTTTGGCCCCATCAGTTAAGGTGATCTGCCAGTACCCAGACGTCAAATCAAACGTGCTGAGGTACCGTGCAGCCCCTAACCAATCAATGAGCTTATCAGCTCTGGGATGGAGTGCTCCTCAGTCCTGGTGACTGAATTGAGTCCTCGGTAGTCCACACAGAACCTGAGTTCATGTGTGCCACCAGGCGAGGCAGCCTTTGGGACCAAGACTGCTGGGCTGGCCAAAGGACTGTTGGAGGACTCAATCACCCCTAAGGCAAACATCTTGGAGACTTCCTCCTTGATGTAAGCCCTGACCTTGTCAGTCACTCTGGAAGCCTTTCTCTACTTCGTAGCTCCTCCCCTAAGCGCCACAGATTTAAGCATGAGCCCTATTTTCGATTCACAGGGAATAGTTAAGCAACTAGTGCATAAGGCCCCTATTGAATCGGAATGTAAAAATTCCAACACATGGCAACAAGCTCAGCCTAGCCAGGAGAACCATCACACTCAAAATGTAAGCACTGTAACTAAGATTGCCCATAGTAAGGCTTTAATCAGCCCCACCGTCACACCTTATTAGAAAAGTAAGTAACGTTCCCTGTATGGTCAAATTGTCTAAAAGCAACCAGTTCCAATATGAACACCGTACAAACATATAATAGGTAACCATCCTTGTTGTTGGGAACAGGGGATCCCCAATTTAATCTTCCACAGCCAAGGTCTAATAGATCCAGGCTTAACCTGCTCCAGGCTCCCACAATCTATATGGTTAATGTGCACAAATGTAACAATAGTAAAGCACAGGTTCCCTTACTAACAAGGCAATACATTGGATTCGCCATGTTAGAGGGTGTTGGTCTGTCATCCATGAGGATATAATTAGAGCACAGAGACTCACTTCTAGAGCACAATCTCTACATTGCATTAAGCTGACATTAAAAGGACAAGACCTTGTTGAAAATATGCTTGCTTTGGAATTTCGCACCTCTTTCCCAGACCACTCCTCCATTCAGTTCAAACGGTCTGCACTGAGTGATAGTCTTGGAGGTCTAGCTGGGCAATGAAATTCTTTCCCAGTTGGGTCCCATAGTGACCCGTCTATAGGTAATACAATGGTAAATTTAAATAGGCAGGAAGATAAGGACATTCCTGAGAAGGCATACAGAATATGCCTATTGACTATAGGGCAGGTGTTAAGTCTCCAACTGATCTTACTGTGTTATCCTGGAATATAGCCGGGCTAAATCTAAGCTTGCATCTCCCGACTGGCATACATTTATGAATGAATTTGATATATGCATACTCCAGGAAACCTGGACAGTAGACCCCATCTACCACGTAGGTTACTTACATTTCTATCTACCAAGAGATAGTAGGGGGAAAGGTCTGCCCTCAGGAGGTTTAACAATTTGGGTCCGACAAGATATAGGTTTTGTCATACAGGTACTAGAGACCTATAGCAAGAACATTCTAGCAATTAGGTTGAAATGGGGTAAACAGGAGTAATTTGACATCTACAACATTTATGCAAGGGGCACGAATGGGAAAAATTGGAAGTCATTGTGGCTCTCGATAATTTAGTAGATGGGAATACCAGGGGCCGGAATGTAATAATTGCGGGTGATTTTAACGTGAAATTTGAACCACTCACAAAGGAGATATGTAACCTAGCTGAGGAAGAAGATGCCCAGTGGGGAATTCCTAAACTAGATCTGGCCCTTATAAAAAAAATGGACGGATATGGTGATCCAAATGAATTCACTATGCATGGAGAAAGGTTTTAGGGCAGTAAATGGTAGATCCATAACTGATAGAGAGGGTGCTTGTACATTTAATAATGGTTTTAGTGCAAGTCGTATTGATTAGTTATTGATTAATTTTCAGTTATGGTCTGCACTAAGGGATATGGCGGTAAGAGAGCGATCATAATCCACTATGTTCAGTCTTTGCCCAATTGTCTGAAAAAAACGTAGTTGAGTCCCTCAATCGTGATTTAATCACTCTGGATTTGTTCCCCTCAAATGACATGAGGCGGCTAAAATGGGCAAAATTACTTGAGAGTCCGGAGGTCTTGGAAAATATATCCCTTGATATTGATAATGTAATTATAACATTAGAGGCACTCCTGGCCAACTCCTCAACACCCGAGTCTGTAACAGGATTCCATGAAGAATTTGTTTCACAGCTCCGTAATTACTTTTATAAGCAATGTAAGACTAGCGGCAAACACCCTGGTAATATGAAAACTGATACCTGTAAACGGTTTAATGAACAATGTAAGATGGCACGTAGTTCCCTCGGGGCTGCAATAAAAGAAGGGGATCCTAATAAAGTGTGCTTGACCAGGTTAGTCTACAAGGGTACACAGGCGTAGGCCAAAACATTATGGGATGAGAAGAGATGGCTGGATCTTAAAAGCGCCTGTAAAAGCAAAACCCCTAAACTATTTTGGGATACTGTGAAATGAGGCAGTGGTGGTCGGCCGTCAGAACCAGTAAACTATGTACGGCAGGACCAGTGGGTTAGCCCCTTTGAATGCCAATATGCTTGTGGTGTAGTGGACCTTGATAGGGCTGTCCCCTCTTACACAGATTATCAAGGTTCGGCTTTTGACGAAGCTGATGTAAGGCTTGCTCTGGAAGCTGTTCTGGGGGGTAAAGCTCCTGGGCCGGATGGGGTCCCAGCAGATACATTTCTCTCTGATAAATTTAATGGAGTCACTATATAATGATTATAACAAATGAAATTGCTAAGGGCGCTCCAGTCCCGAATTCATGGAAAGGGGAGGAGATAATCCCTGTTTTTAAAAAAGGGGCTAAAACCCAGCCTGGAAATTATAGACCAATTAGCCTAATAGACTCACTTCAGAAGATCATGGGGCGACTTGTTCTAAACAAGGTCCAGGTCTGGCTTTAGGAGCAGAGTATTTTGTCACCACTCCAGGCTGGGTTTAGGGCACGTACAAGTACTATTGACCAGATATTTAGTTTTACACTATTATACTGGAAGACAGTCTTGGACAAGGGCAGCCTATATGCTGCCTTTGTGGACCTTAGGTCAGCCTTTGACCTAGTCTCCTGTAGTAAGTTGTGGATAGTACTGAAAGATCTGGGGATGCCAAATGAGTTATTATCTCTTATTATTAGACTCCATGAGAAAAATTATGCAAGAATCAGGTGGGGCACACAAGGCCAGGTGACATACTCATTCCCAGTAGAGAAAGGAGGGAGACAAGGTTGTGTAATGGCTCCCACCTTGTTCTCACTGTTTATAAATGGGATTGCGAAATTTATGGCAGCCACTCCCACTGATGCCCCAGTCCTAGCGGGTGAGAGAATTCCCATCCTAATGTTTGCGGATGATACGTTGTTAATGGCTAAAACACCAAGCGGTTTGCAACGGGCCCTGTCTCTCTTTGAAGATTTTTGGCATCTACGGGGCTTGGAAATCAACGTATCAAAAACCAAGTTTATGACTTTCAACCTGCATAAAACATTTAGAGGTAGTGTGGTCCTGAATAAACGACCCCTGGAGCAGGTTAAGGATTTCACACATCTAGGAGTTATAATGCAGGACATGAGATGGAACAAGCAGTTATACACGGCCACGCTGAAGCTACGACAACTGTTAGGCACTCTACAAACAGAGTTTACTGTTTCTTTAACTAAACCAGTTAGCCCAGTCTTGGAAATACACAACACAAAAACTGTTAATTCTATGTTATATGGGGCGGAGCTTTGGGGCTTCAATACTCTCACCAGCCTCACCATAGCAGAAAATCGGTTCTTTCGAAAGATAACCAATCTTCCGCAAAGCCCCCCTGTTCGCCCACTACTTCACGACCTTTGCTTTACTGGAGGAGAATCTGGTCTACACCGGAATTATCTTCTTATGCTGCTGGCCTTAAAGATATAATGAGGTATGATCACCCCAAAAAAATCAAATGGCTGCAGGAAGTTACATTTATTCTGTTAGGCATAGGTATGACAACACTATGGGAGAACCCAGAATGCATCCCATTTCCCTAAAAAATGTTATTAAAGGAAAGATATTGGGACAGGGTGAGTGACAATATTGTCAGGAGTAGCGTCCCCTCAACACTAACAAGGCACTTCCCGGACGTAAAGCCACTACAAAAGCTGGAACCATACTGGGACATAATAACTAAGCCTCACAACAGAAAACTCTATTATCAATTGAGAATTGGCTCCCTACCAATAAGGACGTTTTCGGCCATATGGGAAAAGTCAAATGATACTCTCTGTCCCACTTGTCTTGCATACCCTGAATCATTGGGCCACATGTTATTTGTATGTCCAGCGTATAGAGCCCCACGTCGCATATGGCTGTCCCCAATTTGCCGTTCTTTGGATACCAGACAAAATTCCACAGCATTAAGGCTATTACGTTCCGATACTAAGGCATCTATATCATAGCCTTGGCAACATTTTTAGGATGGGCATGGTCTATTAGATCTCAGGCAATTTCGGCAACATAATATTATATAATTGCTGTTATGAAAGTCCATCTTGACCATTGTTGTCATTATGTTGAAATTGAATTTGGGAAAAAAAATCCTTAAGTGATAAGAATGTAAAAGTTAGGCCTGGGTCTGATAGCATTGATTTTTCTCGAAAATGGCCAGTACCTATGAAGGATTATTTTATGGTTTTAGAACAGTATGATGATTAGAAATGAAATGGTTTTTAAATTTTTGAACATGATTTTTTGTATCTGTGCTTCGATGACTTAATTGTCGAATAAAGCTAATTTGACTTACTGTAATGCAAGGTCATGCTTGACCATTAAATGTGACATTGGACGAGGAAAAATGACTCAATGGAATGAAAGAAGACTTTACTGTAGGAAACCTCACTTTTTGTCATGCAAAGTCATGCTTAACCATTAAAATGGCATTGAACTAAGAAAAATGACTTAATGAAATGAAAGGTGACTTTACTGTAGGAAGCGTAACTTTTGGCATGCAAAGTCATGCATGAACATTAAAAGTGCCATTGGACTAAGAAAAGTGACTCAATGGAATGAAAGATGACTTTACTGTAGGAAACATCATTTTTTGTCATGCAAAGTCATGCATTACCATTAAAAGTGACATTGGACTAAGAAAAATGACTCAAAGGAATGAAAGGTGACTGTACTGTAGGAAACATCACTTTTTGGCATGCAAAGTCATGCATGACTATTAAATCTGATATTGGACTGAGAAAAATGACTCAATGGAATGAAAGATGACTTTACTGTAGGAAACATCATTTTTTGTCATGCAAAGTCATGCATGACCGTTAAAAGTGACAGTGGACTAAGAAAAATGGCTCAATAGAATGAAAGGTAGGATTTACTGTAGGAAACGTCACTTTTTGTCATGCAAAGTCATGCATGACCATTAAAAGTGACATTGGACTATGAAAAATGACATAA
Organism: Triturus cristatus; assembly: GCF_964204655.1. NCBI lineage: Eukaryota > Metazoa > Chordata > Amphibia > Caudata > Salamandridae > Triturus > Triturus cristatus. The sequence continues at coordinate 574,266,506 of NC_140582.1, read as the reverse complement.
TGGCATGAAAGGTGACTTTCATGTAAAGAATGTGATGCTTTTATAGGTAAACCGATGCTTTACTACTAAACCTGATGCATGAGTGGAAAGAGCGTCAAAATGCCCATAGTGTAACTAGCGACGTGGCTATTTCTCCAGCGAAGAGTCAGAAAAAAAACGCGCTTTAGTTAGAAAAATGACAAAGACGAGAAAAATGTGTTGTTCCACACAGGAAATGATGTAATGGCTCAGCCATGCTACCAACCAGGAAGTGTGAAGTTTCTTTCACTTTTGCTTCCTATCTTTTTGTCTGTGCTTAGTGGGAGAGGTGTTTGGTGTTTGCTGGTGAGTTTGGTGGTGTTTCCTGGTCGTTTAGTTGTCTGTGTGTTCTGAGTTCTGTGTATTGTCCCTAAATTGTCATATTTGTCCTGTTTTTGTATTTTGTGTTGTTTTGTGTGGAGTATTGTGTGGTGTCTGTCTAAATAGCAGTTATTAGTCATAGTTGTAGGGGGAAGGAGTAGTGGTTTATTTATAGTTGGGGTTAGGGTGATTCATTGTTATAGGGAAGATGTCAGGCAGGGTAGGGCCAGGAACGTGACTGAGGAGCGGTTTGGGGGCCTGCTGTGGCTCATTGTCAAATATCTTTCGAACATGATAAGAAGTGGAAGCAGGGTGCTACTGGGGTACCCAACCCAGCATCGGTTGGAGAAGGTGCAATACCAAATGCAAAGACTGTTTGGTGTGGCCCGAACCTACGCCAATACAAACACTGGTGGGCTGACATTGTGAACCTGGAGCAGGACCTCCTTGATCACCTGGGGCTACAAGTTGGAGGGAATGTCAGTACATTCTCATACACCACAAGCTTGTAGCTCTTTGCCTGTGGCTAAATACTTTTAACACTTTTATAACTGAAAGGGCCGGCTCTGTCCATAGCTGACTATGGCATGATCTGTGCTAACTAAATGACAGACACTTAGCGCTTCTTTGCAAGCCCATTGAGCTGCCGGCGCATCATTGTTTTTTTTGGTGCACCAGGGGCGCAGTGTGCGTGCCCATATTTACAAGGCCATGTAAAGCCACCCTGTATTGCTTTTAATGGCCTTGTAAATAGGGCCCCCTTTCACGCATTACTTTGCATGAAAGGGGCACCCCATGGGTGTTCCCGCTCAACATCCATGGAGCCTGACACATTCTAGGTCATGGCGGAAAACTTCACTCTGTTCGTGGAGTTTGCGGAGATTCCTGTACTCCGCATGCCGCGGAGCTCGCGGAGTGCAGAAAACTCAGCTTCACGATGTGCAGCTGAGTTTTTCCCCGCTCGCAATCGCGAATGGTAAGTTCGCGAGCGTGAACGGTAAGTTTGCGAGCGCGAGCTGCTGCTCGGGTACAATTTTTACCCGAGCAGCAAGGATACCAGCACAAACTGCAGTTCACACTGCACTTGCGGAACTTTGCGGAGTTTTTTGTAACTTCGCAGAGTTCCGTGTAGCAAAACTCCGCGAACTACACCAAGGCCTGACACATTCTCAGAGTTAGAAGGTTTTGTAAACCAGGGAATGCATCAGATTCCAACGCCTTCCCAGGGGAGGCATTAGGGAGGCGCAACAAGGAGAAATACCTTGATTTGTTCTCGGTTTTCCTTTTTCTATGCGTACTGCAGTATGCGGCACACAAAAAAAGAAGTACACACAGCTCCTGATTGTTTTTGTGAAGGTAGTTATCTCTTCCTGCACACAAACAATCAACCCTACAATGCAAACACCCTTGCACCATGGCACAAGTGTGCCTATGTTGGCCCATGGTTGCCCATTGATTGCCAATACATTGAAAAAGGACAGGAATGCACAGCTTTTTGCAGATACAGTGCATTCCTGCCCTTTTATTTTGATGCACAGCAGCACAGCAGGAAGGATTGCTGTGCGTCAATATATTGTAAATGAGGCCCTGAACATTACACAGGGACCTGTTTACAAGGGCACCATAATGGGCAAAGCAGACCATACAGTGCAGGGGAGACACATAGGTGAGGTAGGACCCATCCTGCATTGTGCAGGGAGTAGTATCAACTGGGCTACTAGGTCATTACTGACTCTAAACTGTGTGGCCCATCCCACATATTTGATGTATGGGAGGGCACTCACATGTCATCAGGCCACAGGTTGGACATACTGTCTGTGTCCCCCCAAACTAGTCATACAAATGTCTCTGTTATATAACTACATCCTCATACCTTTATGAGCCCGTATGGATCGTGATTAAACATTGTTCATTTACAGATACTGGTCACATGTAAGGAGCCTAGTGAAGGAGACAAACAAACATGGCTATAGTCTGATGTGAGTAGGCTGGTAACAATCTGGGCTGGTCTTGTACCTTGTCTGCACTGTATGCACCTCATATGTGATGTGCTTGCTATCATCTGAATATGCTGCAACATGGCATACATATGTCCATTATGAGGACATTCCAACTGTGCCTGGTGCTACAAGTTGAATGTACAGACAGTACCAGGCATTTGTGAAGATAATGTACTGTGCGTCATATGACGACAGTGTAACTTTTTAGCATTCACAGAGCTAGGTATCATGTTTTTGTCTTGTAGGTGTACCAAGCTAATTCACCCATACAGAGGGTGCAACATTCAGAGATGCCAATGCTGCTGTTGAGTGTTATCTCATTGTTACTGTGATTGGTAACAATTGTGTGTGTTTGCTGAAATGGTTCGATTTGAGATGTGCAAGGGGCATCATCAGTCTGCGGATATGAGTTGCATGTAGATTCATGTCAGGAGGAGGATAAAGTTCCATGTGCTAATGACAAGCCCAAATTTCCATCTGGAATGATTCGCAATGTGTGCATGCCCACAGGATGAATGCCTCTTAATGTGCTTTGCTACTGTTGTGTATGCATGGTTTAGAGACTTATGGCACATGTACATCTGATCAGGGATACAGACAGATAGTCAATGGTAGGGTTCAGCCACTCTCTCCTAAGCGCTAAGAGACCTGCAGGTGAATTTGTGCTATATAAAGACCAAATAACATAACATACCATCACCTGCCCCAAACCCAATGATGGTAAATTATTATAATGTCTGTCACCCACATTATTGTCCACAATTGCCAACATGTTACCCCAAGTATGTGAAACAAATGTGGCATGGTCTAGGCTGTGAACTCCTTGACACAGTATGTGTGCCCAAGTCATTTCTTTGCCAGGACACTGGTGTGGTTGGGGTGTTACATAAAGCCCACACCAAACTTCCAATACTCCAGGGCAGCAGGGAGCTGGTTGTTGCCTTCTCCGGGACATTTCCATTACTTTGTAGGCTTTTGGTGAGACATAAGGCCAATGTGTAAAGTCCCACAGGCAGGTATTCACTGTGTTTTCAGGATACATGCCCTTACAAATGACTCAAGATGCTGCAGGTATCCACATGTTATCACCTAGATTCCCCTTTATTTAACAATTTCTTGCAATATACCTGACATATACAGCATTAAACACTCACTAATATGCACTCTACGGCATGCAAGTATACACTCATCACATGGGTTAAATATGAGTTGATGTGCTTCTCGGGATCAATCTGTACAGGAAGGTTGAAACAGACTAATGGGTATATCATGGAGCACATATTCTTGTTTAATTTTCAATAGGTGATCTATGGTATACTGGTGCTGGCAAGGCCATGTATCAATCTCTATAAAAAGAATTACAACAGGTCTGTTGAACGTGAGGTAGATTGCAGCAATCTGTCGATGTTTCGAATACCTGGCACTGAGTTCATCTATGCTGCTGTGTGTGTGGTCTGTGTATATGAAAGTAACAAAAAGAGAGCGAGGAAGGACAATGGGGTATGTCCTTTTCCCTATTTAACAGTATTCTAGAACAAAGTGGACGGACCCACTAGTGAATCCTCATAGTAGGACTACTCAGTACCATACACTGGAATGGAAGAAACCAAATAGGTTTGCAAGAAGAACCCTCACCCACCAACCTAGTTGGTGGCATGCTTCATCATCATTGGGTTCCCAGCTGGGGTGCCGAATGCAACCCAGCTGTGCTTCGACACCTGAGTTACAGCGGAGTGGGTTTGGTTTTTCAATGTGATGTGTGCTCAAAGTTGTGATGTTAAAAATGCCTCTGGGATACCCTACTGATATCGTTTTATTCCTGGGGTCCTAGGACACCGTTGTAAAGAGAACGGGGATATAGTGAAGATGAAAAATTGGTCCTCGTTATCCGCTAAACACTGGTCAACATATTTCAACCTTGTCAACAATAATGAGTCTTTCATCAGGACCATACAACGTGAAATGTGATGTGGCAAAATAAGAAATAAAGTCTTGTGAATTCTTTCAGCACACACACTAAGGTGTGCTGTGCATGCAGTGGTGTAACCGTACTTACAGACCCACTGTCTGGTTAAAACCTGGAAGACAAAACACAACATAAAGGACATACAAAACATGTAGAGAAGGATAATTGTGACTGTTCATTTCTAGCTTCATTATCCTTTTTCTTGTGATGTGCTTACCTATGTTTTCAAGTGCACTCCGTGAGTTGGTGTCTAGGATTCTTTTCATACAGTCATTCACACATAGACATGCGACATACACCTAGTGTATGCAAATTCATGCATGGTGGTTGGTGCAAGCAAGCATGTCTCATAATGAACATTCTGAACTGACTTGCGTGACCACATGTCTAGTGGGTCTGTCCACGTTATTCTGGATGGTCTGTGTATATGCCATAACAATGAATCATTGCTGGGTCACGATATGTGATCTTGCTACACGTCACTCATTTCATGTAGCTGTTTGTCCCTAGATTGTACCCTTTGGCATGTGTCATGACATTCCTCAGGGAGCACATAGATGGACTAAGTGTACCATTCCTTATGTACATAACAGCAAACACCAATATCTGTCCTCATATGCACGTGGCTACATGGAATGAGGCCTGTCACTGGCCTTTCCTGTACCTACACGGCCACAACCTTGGTGATTCACCATTGTTATCTGAGGGGAAGGACATGCTTCTCATAATTGTTGGTCATGAAACGTTGCATAGATGTAAATGTCGTACAGCACATGCACTTGTGTTGCTAATGGTGAATGATTCATGTAAATGTGGTCAGGTGTGCCAAATAATCTTTGATTCATGTGTCCTTCCTCTTCAAGAGCCAACATGACCACAGCAGAGGTAAAGGCATTTAGGCTCTGACTGGAACGATATTGGCACATCCGGAAGGTGGGAAAGGCCTATATGCAAATGAGGGGGCGAAGACAGCAGGGAGCTGAATGTCACCAGCTCAGGGACGTGCAGTTCCGAAGAGGGTAAGAAACAGTCATGGGGGTGTTTCAGGGCCTGTCTCAGAACCCTCCTCTGCCCCACTACCCAGACCCTCCTATGCCCCACTACCCAAACCCGCCTCTGGCCCACTATCTGGACCTTCCTGTGCCCCACCAGCAGTGGCAGCACAGCCGGGTTGTACTCAATCACAACATATTATGGACATGGTGCAGCAGTTGCAGTAGGGCCAGCAGGACATGAACTTGAAGGTGGCTGGAGTACAATTGCAGCTGGTGACAATGTGGCAGATGGTTAAGAGTTTGCAGCAGGCTGTGGACCACATTGAGGAACAAATATAGGCCCTCCCTCAGACGTCCATGCCCTCCCCAGTTCTTTTTTAAATAAAATTTATGGTATAGACGTACAGGTTAAATTAGGATAGTTATTGGCAATTTGATAAGTGGGTGGGGGGTTGATGTTTAGTCTTTGTTTTTAGAAAAAAGTATATAACATTTTGAAACAATATTTAAAAGTATATATTAGTGTAGCTTTTCATATTTAGGTAGTTTGTGTATAGCTACAGTTGATATTAGTCTCATGTGCAATTGTGTTATAAGGGTTGATGTTTAACCTGTCTGTTGAGATACATGTGTAGAGTAGGATGAGTTAAGGTTAGGGCGATTAAGTTCGTTTTAAGTTAGAATAGTGTAGGTCAGTTAGATTAGGATAGTTCAGGCATGGTTTGTAAAGGTAAGATTAGTGTAGGCTATAGTTTTGAGAATTTGTTATCAAAAGTGTTTTAAATAAACCATGTTTTACGCTTTCATAACTGCTCACTTATTTCATGCTTGTCAGATGTGACATCTGCTTAGGTTGTGCTAAGCAAATGCTGTGTGAGTTTTTGCCTGTGTTTGTATACATTTGTTAGTAGGTAGAGCACCTAAGGAGTCAAAATTTAAAAGTTTGCAAAGGATTCACTTAAGGGATATTTAAACTTCAGTGGTCACTATAGGTGAAATTCTTGCTGTGAATAAACATACAGGACAGAAAAGGTATTAACTTAACATTGCACTGTGTGAGTACGTGATGCAACATGTTTTGTATAGATGATGAAGTAAAACCATTGTGACCAATCTAGGATGTGTTTGGTGCCACACTGATGGCAGTCCCTTCCACACTCTCTCTAGCACCAAATTGTGTTAGTATCAATGTTGTTTCCTGGCTAGTATGCATGGTTGTATCAGCCACTTTGCCAGAACCAACATTTTGTCTTAAAATTGACTGATCGACTATTTTTACACTTCAGGCAATTGGACCTTGGATTACTATTTGATAGTGTTGTAGTAGTTAGGGCTCAAATATACTATTTTGCATGCACTGTGCATATTTACAACTGCATCTCACACCCACATTATACTTTAGATGTCAGATAGTGCCTTGAGAGTCAGCACATCCACCATGGACTACTTACTCTACTCATGACCAGTAATCCAACATGCTGGTAAGTGAAACTAGCTTTATTCACACATCAACCAAGGAGCAAGGAGCAACTGTCAGTCCTTAGGGCAACAACTCCAACATAGTAAGTGAGCCATTTGATGTCCAGACATCGTCCATGGTGGATACATGTCATGGGACATGTTAAGGAGAGAAATGTTACAGTGAGGAGGAAGATCCAATTGCCATTATGGAAGAAAGTCCACATAGACAGTCCACACAGTGATGAGATACCCAGGTGGCAAGTAAATAGAGGACAGTACCTGTTGAGAAGTATACTGGCATGGGCATAAGCACAGTGCATTAGAGAAACTGGCCATGCGGCACAGAGATATGCTACAGACAGTTTTTCTTTGAAAAGAACTGAAGTTCACATCTTCCTTCTCTGATATTGATGGTGCTTCACATGAGTGGAGTTTGGTATTGAAGGTCCTGGAGCCAACGGAGGCACACACACATCAGAGGTTGAACATGTAGACCCCTGGTTCCCAGCATTTCCCTGCATCAACAAGTGATGCAGTAAAGCACTGAGGAGGAATTGCTGGTTTGCCAACACAGCAGCAACATCGCGATGGTAGGCACTCATTGTTGCGATGTAGAAGTTCTGCTTCTGCTCCATCGACTCGAGGATGTTCTAGATTGCCCTCAGCTTGTTGCAACCTTGCTGGTTCCACTTTGGAAGGGCATTTGCTCATGCCTCTGACTCATGGCACCAGTGATATTAGCCAGGGCCCGGTCCAAGCCATGGAGCATAGAGTAGTGGCCTCTTACAACCTCCGAGGTGTCCTTATTGGGGCTGAGGAGCCTATGAACTTCCTCTCTGGTGCCCACCACAGTCTCCATCCCTTCCCACACCCATCTACTAGCTCACGCTGCATCCTACCACACGATGTTGTAAAATTGTTTTTAAGGTCCTCAAAGTCCTGTGCTAGTGGTGGGCTGGCAGGTGGAGTTTGGTGTGTGAGAGGCAGATCATGTGGAGAACCTGTATTGCTGTTGGTCGTTCTCATGACAAGAGAGGGTGTTTGGATGGAGTCAAGAATTTCCTGGAGGGTGTCTTGATTGCGGCTTGGCAATCTGTTATCCTCTGCAAGATCCACTTTCAGGACATGCAGCTGGTCAGGAGTAGATGTTTCATACTCTGGAATTAAAAAGATTTATGTTGATGGAGATCCTTGTCAGATGCTCACAAGAGTCAAAAGGATGACAGTCATGGCCTGATTTACATGTTTATAGTGTTGGTCAGCAAAACAAGTATCCTGCTGTGCAGCCCGACATTAAACAGTAAAGCGCATGAGTGTCCCATATCTATGAGATGCTGGGCATTCCTGTCCTCTTCCACAGTGCTGGTGCACAAATGGCTGCCATGCACCAACACAGGAACTCTTGCACCATGGTGCTAGAGTGCATGCATTGTTGGGATGGTTGTTTTTGTCCAGGTAGGAGCATCATCCTGATCTTAGCATGTTGATCAATCATTATCAACATTGCCACAAAATTATGGTAACAACTTTAACCAACTCGATAGGTGTGTGCTTACATAATTTATGCACTCGCTACCACCCCATTCGTGAGGCACATGCTGTAATAACAATTCTGAATGAACATGATGTACCTTAATTCTTGTATCTATCACCTATCGAGTTGGTTAAAGTTGTTACCATAATTTTGTGGCAATGTTGATAATGATTGATCAGTTAAACAACTAAAGAGTGACAAGGGAAAAGAAGGAGCAAAAAAACACGGGCAAAAACCAAAAGGAATTGTAAAAAGAACCCTCACTCACCAACCTAGTTGGTGACATGCTTCATCATCGGGTTCCCACCAGAGAGGCCGAGTGCCTCTCTGGTGTGCTACAACGCCTGAATTACAGCGGAGCTGGTTTTTGAATGTGAAGGGGAGTGGAATTAAAAGGTAAATGGTTTTAACCATCAACTTATTTAATGTCGGCAAACCAAAGACCAATAAAAACGTGAATTGGACAAGTTCTGGCTTGTTAGGTTAACCAGAGCTTAACCAATTAGTGATAAGGTCGACATGACATGTTTCTTCTTAAGTTGCCCAATTGGCTAAGCTTTCATCAGGACCACAAGGGTCTCCACGGCGGTATGCGCACGCTAAGGCGCACCCTAACCTGTGGAGATCAAAATGGTAAAACTCACGGTTTTACCGAATAGCCATCCTAGTATTCCGGGGCTATAAATGTCTGAAAAAGAAAGAAGACAGACGTAACATATACAAAAACATAAAGAGACATAAATTCGTCGATTTACATTTGATTCGATTTTACTTGTTTTGGTGAATAAGCAATTTGATAATCCCGTGTTGTGGAGCGGGAGTGGGTGTCCCAATAGCAATTGTAGCTTGAAACGCTCAAAAACGAGTGATTACTCGTCGCAAAAAAGGGGCTCATAGAGGTGTTCTCCATTATACCCTGTGCACTATTTGTGTCTGCGTTCGATTACATTTATGTGGTGTCAGGGTAACTGACAAAGTGCAATCGTAGTAGCTAATATGCCACTGTGTATGCCGTAGGAATAGCGGACTCGTGAAGTGATAGGCATGCTAAAAAACAAGCGTCTGTGGTGTTTGCCAGGCGCCGTTTGCTCCAGAGCATGTCTAGCGTTTAAAAATGAATTGTGAAAAACAGCTGCATGGATAAAAAAGGGGTTTAACCATCTTACTTAAGTACTCGATGTTACTAACATCATGGGTCCGGGAGGGGGGTAGTGAGCTATAGTTTCTGTCAGAATGAAAGACAAAAATTAGAATGTTTCGTTCTGTTGCAAGAGATAAGTTGAAACGAAACTAGTTCCTAGCCAAGGAGTGGTTCCCCAACTTACTTCCATGCTCGCACACTCCCGCAGTCAGCCTCGATCTGTCCTCCTCGGCCCGGATATTAGTGAGTGAATGGGGAACGTGGAAGTAAATACTCCGTGGTTCCCGTCACGTGGTTTGTTTAGGTGTATGGGTGTGCTTGATGCATTCCATGTGTGTGGAAAGTTTGTAAACGTGCTCGTATTGGTTCATCCTTCGTAATGGACAAAATGAAACGGCGTGCTTAGTTCGCCAGGCGAAGAATGCTCAAAATAACCATGGTGTTGGTTAGCAGGATTACATGTAGGAATACACCGATTAGAAGGGAACCCATTAAAGTAAGGTGCATACGTATTGTATGTATAGAAAGTTGGTGAAAGCGTTCATTTTAGTTTTCCTCTGTCATGTGGATTTAAAACTGGCGTTCTTTTACTACAGATTTACAATGCTCCCAGTAAACATGATATTACCAACTGAGATTATTAAAGCGAAAAAACGCCATATTTCGGGGGGAAAAATGAAACGCAAGGAGCATATTCCAAGCTATCAATGACTAAGGGCAGGCCTTGTCACCATGATGTTGGGGAAGTTTAGTGACAGCGAAAATTGGCAAATCTAAAGGCATTTAATGTAGAGAGAACTACACGGAGGCTATTAAGATTATGTCGCCAGATTGGCTCGGTTGGATCTGTAATTCAGTGTTTTAATATCGAACTCCAAGGGATATTATCATTCAAACCCTGAAGATGAGTCGATAAACGATAGATCCAACGTTGTTCTTTTTCGAATAATAACTGTTGGGTGTATGGTCCAGGCTTCAGTTTCTCAATGATTGTCCACTTCATATCGTTTGGTGTGTGGTTTAGCAGCAAGAAATGTTCAGTCAGTTTTGTACTCTGCTTGCGACAGCGAATGGTGCTGCGATGTTCGCAGATGCGTTGCTTAATCTTTCTGCTTGTCATGCCGACATATTTCAGTCCGCATGAACAAGTGATTAAGTATACCACATCAGTGGAATTGCAATTAGTATGCATTTTCTGCATCCATTGTTTGCCTTGTTCCAACGCCAAATACTTCGAAGGTGATGTAAGATGGCAGACACTGCATGAACCGCAGGGGTAATGGCCAACAATAGGGGGAAGACCCCAAGCACTGACGATGGATTGGTCCTGGTTTCTGTCCTGAATTTTTGGACGGGTATGTACCAGGGAATCTTTAAGGCTCCTTGCTCTTTTATAGGAAAATAAGGGTTTCTCCCAGTCATGTTTGTTGCTTGTAAGGATATTCCAATGTTTCTTGATGGACTTGCATACTGCATTGGATGCTGCGTTGTAAGTTGTGACGCAAGTGAGAGGTATTGAGTCAGGATCGTTTCTCTCATGAACTTCCAAGAGTGCTTCCCTGTTTTGATTGCGTGCGCGTTTGTTGCTCCTTGCAAGTATTTTATCAGGGTAGCCACGGTCTTTCAATTTCCTTGTAAGATCACTTGCCTGTTGCTTGTATATGGAAACCTCGCTGCAATTTCGACGGAGACGAAGATATTGGCCAAAAGGGAGGTTTTCCCTCAGTGGACGTGGGTGATAACTAGTGAAATGTAGCAGATTGTTTTTAGCCGTTGGTTTGTGGTGAGTATTAGTTTGTAGGGTCTCGCCTGTCCTGGTGATGACCACATCCAGGAAAATCATCTAATTTCTGTCATGAGTATGTGTGAACTTGAGGTGAGGATCACATGTGTTCACCCAGTTGAAAAAATCCAGGAGAAGTTCCTCTGTACCCAGCCAGATGATCAAAACATCATCAATATATCTTTTCCAAAAGAATATATTGGACAAATAAGGATTTTGTGAATCTAGGATGAATTTGCATTCGAAATCGAACACATACAACCCTGCTACCGAAGGCGCAAAAGTGCTGCCCATCGATGTGCCAGTTGACTGTAAGAACAGATCACCCTTGTATTCAAAGAAGTTTCTTTTTAATGCAAGGGCAGCACAGGCAATTACGAATTCCCGTGGAGTTGTATAGTTCCAAGTGCTAGCCTCTAGAGTGCTCCTAATTACATCAATGGTGTCATCCTGGGGAATACAGGTGTAGAGGCTCTCAATGTCCATTGTCACCATGAATAGACTTCCATCAGGAAGTGTGATCTCATGGAGGAGAGCCAATAGACTTTTCGTATCCTTAAGATAGGTGCTGGTTGATTGGATGAGTGGCTTCAAGAAAAAGTCACAGTAACGTGACAAGGGTTCCAGCAGTGAGCCGATCCCGGAAACAATGGGGCGTCCAGGAGGAGGTATCCTCTTCTTATGAGTTTTTGGGAGCGTGTAGAAATAAGGGATGGTAGCCTCACTGGTTGTGAGGAAAATCGCTTCCTGTTTGGTGATAAAACCCTGGAGTTCAGCGTTCTCGACCAAATCATGAATGGTGCAGTGGAGTTCTTGAGTGGGATCCACAACTAAAGGAGTGTAGCTGATAGGATCGTCCAGGAGGCGTCTACATTCCTTATCATAGGCCATGGTGTCTTGAATTACTACTCCGCCACCTTTGTCCGCTGATTTTATTACGATGTCCGTGTTGGCTTGTAGGGCGTGTAAAGCTTGGAATTCACAGGCCTTCATGTTCTTAAAACGGTCAGGTTCCATGAAAGCTTCAATGTCATTTGATACTGCCTGTTCAAACGCTGTAATCTCAGGTGGGATAGCATGAGGAGGGGGGGTGAAGGTAGACTTCACCTTAAACCCTGTATCACTCACTTGTGGCTGGGTACTGTCTAAAGGACGTTTTTCAAAGAAACTCTTGAGCTTAAGTTTCCTAAAGAAATTTGAGAGTTCGCATCTCAGTTTAAAGCGATCAAAACGAGCTGTAGGTATAAAACCTAACCCCTTTTCCAGAACTGAGGTCTCATCAGCTGTGAGTGTTACAGAAGAGAGGTTCGTGATCAAACTCGTTGATTGCTGGGGCCTGGTCGTTGTGCCGTGCTCCGCGTGTTGTCCCCCACTACTTCGTTCTGTTGCCAATGGACTTGGGTGGGTCCTCTTCTTTGTCCCCGGCCTCTCCTGCCCCTCTCTAAAAAAGGAGGGCTGTATTGGTTCTGTTGGTATTGGGGATGTGGTAAGTAGCCGGGGTTCCAACCCATCATCGGGTGGAACGGTGGGGGTTGGAAAGGTGATTGTTGGAAAGGGTGCCAGGTCTGGTTGTTGTATCGACGTCTGCTCCGTCCTCTTCCCCGTTGGCGTGCTTTGTAGCTGTCACCACTGGAATTACTAGCGGTGGAACCATCAAATGAACTATCGGTACTGTAATCATTCCTTGCAGGCGCGGTGTAGTCAGGGCTAGCATAGGGATATGCTTTTATGTAAGACCATTTTGCCAGGTCCTTTTGGAATTTCTGGGCTTTAGATTGAGTGAGGGAATCTTTATACTCGTTCATTTCCTTATTAAGTTTGTCGAGCCGTTTCTTATAGCCTGTTAGAGTTGTCCTGAAGTGAGTCTCCGTTAGCTGGATCTCAACCATAATAGCCTCCGAGAGTCTCAACGCCGTCTTTATAATAAGCACCAACCAATCTCTGGTACAGTGCCAGGCGATTTGAGCCCATTCCTTTCTAAATTGTGCATCATCTTGAAAAATACGGGGGGCATTTGTAACGAGTAAGCCCTTGGGTGCTATATTATTTCTGAGGTATTCAGTGAGGATTGTACCATGGAGAATGGTACGTATCCGCCCTCTTTTTTGTTCACTCAATTTGTCCCATTCAGTAGTTTGTGAAATGGTTTGAGCAATCGAGGGATCGGAAAAAAGTGAGGGGTCTGCCAGCAAGGCGTCCACCTCCTCGTTAGAGTAAGAGAGACCTAGATTATCCATGCTGCTGTGTAGAGAGAGTCGCTAAAGAAGGGGCAAATACCCTCGCAGCTGTGCGCTGCCAAATATCTCAAAAAACACTAAGAGGGTGAGGGACTATCACTCTTGTTCCCCCAGGGTTAAATCAGTTAAACAACTAAAGAGTGACAAGGGAAAAGAAGGAGCAAAAAAACACGGGCAAAAACCAAAAGGAATTGTTAAAAGAACCCTCACTCACCAACCTAGTTGGTGACATGCTTCATCATCGGGTTCCCACCAGAGAGGCCGAGTGCCTCTCTGGTGTGCTACAACGCCTGAATTACAGCGGAGCTGGTTTTTGAATGTGAAGGGGAGTGGAATTAAAAGGTAAATGGTTTTAACCATCAACTTATTTAATGTCGGCAAACCAAAGACCAATAAAAACGTGAATTGGACAAGTTCTGGCTTGTTAGGTTAACCAGAGCTTAACCAATTAGTGATAAGGTCGACATGACATGTTTCTGCTTAAGTTGCCCAATTGGCTAAGCTTTCATCAGGACCACAAGGGTCTCCACGGCGGTATGCGCACGCTAAGGCGCACCCTAACCTGTGGAGATCAAAATGGTAAAACTCACGGTTTTACCGAATAGCCATCCTAGTATTCCAGGGCTATAAATGTCTGAAAAAGAAAGAAGACAGACGTAACATATACAAAAACATAAAGAGACATAAATTCGTCGATTTACATTTGATTCGATTTTACTCGTTTTGGTGAATAAGCAATTTGATAATCCCGTGTTGTGGAGCGGGAGTGGGTGTCCCAATAGCAATTGTAGCTTGAAACGCTCAAAAACGAGTGATTACTCGTCACAAAAAAGGGGCTCATAGAGGTGTTCTCCATTAGACCCTGTGCACTATTTGTGTCTGCGTTCGATTACATTTATGTGGTGTCAGGGTAACTGACAAAGTGCAATCGTAGTAGCTAATATGCTACTGTGTATGCCGTAGGAATAGCGGACTCGTGAAGTGATAGGCATGCTAAAAAACAAGCGTCTGTGGTGTTTGCCAGGCGCCGTTTGCTCCAGAGCATGTCTAGCGTTTAAAAATTAATTGTGAAAAACAGCTGCATGGATAAAAAAGGGGTTTAACCATCTTACTTAAGTACTCGATGTTACTAACATCATGGGTCCGGGAGGGGGGTAGTGAGCTATAGTTTCTGTCAGAATGAAAGACAAAAATTAGAATGTTTCGTTCTGTTGCAAGAGATAAGTTGAAACGAAACTAGTTCCTAGCCGCTATGTAAATCGACGAATTTATGTCTCTTTATGTTTTTGTATATGTTACGTCTGTCTTCTTTCCTTTTCAGACATTTATAGCCCCGGAATACTAGGATGGCTATTCGGTAAAACCGTGAGTTTTACCATTTTGATCTCCACAGGTTAGGGTGCGCCTTAGCGTGCGCATACCGCCGTGGAGACCCTTGTGGTCCTGATGAAAGCTTAGCCAATTGGGCAACTTAAGCAGAAACATGTCATGTCGACCTTATCACTAATTGGTTAAGCTCTGGTTAACCTAACAAGCCAGAACTTGTCCAATTCACGTTTTTATTGGTCTTTGGTTTGCCGACATTAAATAAGTTGAAGGTTAAAACCATTTACCTTTTAATTCCACTCCCCTTCACATTCAAAAACCAGCTCCGCTGTAATTCAGGCGTTGTAGCACACCAGAGAGGCACTCGGCCTCTCTGGTGGGAACCCGATGATGAAGCATGTCACCAACTAGGTTGGTGAGTGTGGGTTCTTTTAACAATTCCTTTTGGTTTTTGCTCCTTTTTTTCCCTTGTCACTCTTTAGTTGTTTAACTGATTTAACCCTGGGGGAACAAGAGTGATAGTCCCTCACCCTCTTAGTGTTTTTTGAGATATTTGGCAGCGCACAGCTGCGAGGGTATTTGCCCCTTCTTTAGCGACTCTCTCTACACAGCAGCATGGATAATCTAGGTCTCTCTTACTCTAACGAGGAGGTGGACGCCTTGCTGGCAGACCCCTCACTTTTTTCCGATCCCTCGATTGCTCAAACCATTTCACAAACTACTGAATGGGACAAATTGAGTGAACAAAAAAGAGGGCGGATACGTACCATTCTCCATGGTACAATCCTCACTGAATACCTCAGAAATAATATAGCACCCAAGGGCTTACTCGTTACAAATGCCCCCCGTATTTTTCTAGATGATGCACAATTTAGAAAGGAATGGGCTCAAATCGCCTGGCACTGTACCAGAGATTGGTTGGTGCTTATTATAAAGACGGCGTTGAGACTCTCGGAGGCTATTATGGTTGAGATCCAGCTAACGGAGACTCACTTCAGGACAACTCTAACAGGCTATAAGAAACGGCTCGACGAACTTAATAAGGAAATGAACGAGTATAAAGATTCCCTCACTCAATCTAAAGCCCAGAAATTCCAAAAGGACCTGGCAAAATGGTCTTACATAAAAGCATATCCCTATGCTAGCCCTGACTACACCGCGCCTGCAAGGAATGATTACAGTACCGATAGTTCATTTGATGGTTCCACCGCTAGTGATTCCAGTGGTGACAGCTACAAAGCACGCCAACGGGGAAGAGGACGGAACAGACGTCGATACAACAACCAGACCTGGCACCCTTTCCAACAACCAACCAATACGAGCACGTTTACAAACTTTCCACACACATGGAATGCATCAAGCACACCCATACGCCTAAACAAACCACGTGACGGGAACCACGGAGTATTTACTTCCGCGTTCCCCATTCACTAACTAATATCCGGGCCGAGGAGGACAGATCGAGGCTGACTGCGGGAGTGTGCGAGCATGGAAGTAAGTTGGGGAACCACTCCTTGGCTAGGAACTAGTTTCGTTTCAACTTATCTCTTGCAACAGAACGAAACATTCAAATTTTTGTCTTTCATTCTGACAGAAACTATAGCTCACTACCCCCCTCCCGGACCCATAATGTTAGTAACATCGAGTACTTAAGTAAGATGGTTAAACCCCTTTTTTATCCATGCAGCTGTTTTTCACAATTAATTTTCAAACGCTAGACATGCTCTGGAGCAAACGGCGCCTGGCAAACACCACAGACGCTTGTTTTTTAGCATGCCTATCACTTCACGAGTCCGCTATTCCTACGGCATACACAGTGGCATATTAGCTACTACGATTGCACTTTGTCAGTTACCCTGACACCACATAAATGTAATCGAACGCAGACACAAATAGTGCACAGGGTCTAATGGAGAACACCTCTATGAGCCCCTTTTTTGCGACGAGTAATCACTCGTTTTTGAGCGTTTCAAGCTACAATTGCTATTGGGACACCCACTCCCGCTCCACAACACGGGATTATCAAATTGCTTATTCACCAAAACGAGTAAAATCGAATCAAATGTAAATCGACGAATTTATGTCTCTTTATGTTTTTGTATATGTTACGTCTGTCTTCTTTCTTTTTCAGACATTTATAGCCCCGGAATACTAGGATGGCTATTCGGTAAAACCGTGAGTTTTACCATTTTGATCTCCACAGGTTAGGGTGCGCCTTAGCGTGCGCATACCGCCGTGGAGACCCTTGTGGTCCTGATGAAAGCTTAGCCAATTGGGCAACTTAAGCAGAAACATGTCATGTCGACCTTATCACTAATTGGTTAAGCTCTGGTTAACCTAACAAGCCAGAACTTGTCCAATTCACGTTTTTATTGGTCTTTGGTTTGCCGACATTAAATAAGTTGATGGTTAAAACCATTTACCTTTTAATTCCACTCCCCTTCACATTCAAAAACCAGCTCCGCTGTAATTCAGGCGTTGTAGCACACCAGAGAGGCACTCGGCCTCTCTGGTGGGAACCCGATGATGAAGCATGTCACCAACTAGGTTGGTGAGTGAGGGTTCTTTTAACAATCCCTTTTGGTTTTTGCCCGTGTTTTTTTGCACCTTCTTTTCCCTTGTCACTCTTTAGTTGTTTAACTGATTTAACCCTGGGGGAACAAGAGTGATAGTCCCTCACCCTCTTAGTGTTTTTTGAGATAATGATTGATCAACATGCTAAGACACGGGATACAGCAGGTTGAACAGTACACAGCATGTTTATTTCCTTGTGTACAAAGGTTAATGGTGGGCTTATTAATTTTTGTAGAAGTAGAGTGGTACTCCAATTGTATTATTTATCACTTCCAGCCCTGAGGAAGTCGTATGGGTTAATCCCTTATCGACGAAACGCGTTGGGGAGTGGAAGAATGTTTGCAAGTTAAGAAACTTGAAGATTTGTCTTGAAAATAAAGAAGAAAAAGAAGCCCACATGAATTGGTTCTGTTTTGTGACTTTTGGGATACTGTATATTATTGATTTTACGTGTGCTTCATCACAAGAAAATACATGAATCAATCAATGATTGTCTTTGGAGGTATGGGGTGTCTTGCCTCAAGTTGAATGCACCGTAGTGTAAATTGTTGGGCGTGTTAATATTGATTGCGTACTTTTGCAGGTAGCGCACAGTTTTCCCTCGACACCCACTGTTGTACTTAGGAAATAGTGATGCACCGGTGGCACAATGGCCTTGTCGATAAGGCCCACCATGGTTTTGTTTCAATGCACATGGTCCTCTGGTATGCATTACTTGCATTCATCCGCAGACCCACGTGCTTATTACAAGCCTAGTGTGCCCCCATAATGTCACTTTTCTTGATATCCGAAGGCTCACAGTGCAGACTCATAACTTGGAGGCCAGTCTGACCCACATGGTCATACAGTAAGGCAAGGCAGAGCTTTGCACTGCTTTGCCTTGATCCCTACCTATGGAGCTATTCAAAGTCATGCAGGATGGCTTAGCGTTGCAACACAAATATGGCTGAGAGACCAGCACCACCAGAGCGTCATTAAAAGTGAGGTTTATGGCATTACTGTCCTCTGGTGACTGAGGTCCTATGTATTTTTGCTATGGTATTGTAGGACTTGTAGTTCCGGTGACACATATTATACATACGACTGCAATTGTCGGTTAATGGAGGTGACCGTAGATTGGTGCTGCATTTCACACATGGAACTGTATAACATGACGGAACTTGTGAGCAGTGCAACATGTAATTGGCCAGCGTGACTTCCTGCTCAAAAAGAACCCTGCATGCAGTGCAGGCACCCTTGCACCATGGTGCAAGGGTGCCTGCTTTGGCGCTAGGCCGACAAAAGGGCACAAGCGCTGGGGAAATTTACTGTATTGCCTTAGATATGGCACACTCCTGCCCTTTCCCTGTTACTCAGTGCAGAACAGCAAGCTGTGCTGCATGGCGTGAATTTCTCATAAAAAGGCCCCTAAGAATGGAAGGAAAGTGAAAAGGAAGTCTATTTTCCAAACAAATACATAGAGTTGCGATGTTTGTCACGATAGGGAAACCCTCAAATAAGTGAGGACAGGGAAGATTTGAGATTGGAGCAATGAATATTATGGTGAGCACTTTTTTTGTTTTCCGCTATCACCAAATGTATTAAAAGCAGTGTGGTTTTGGCATATGAAAGCCACAGAAAGATTAAGCAGTTCTACTGTGTTTCCAGGTGGCATTGGCCGGCGGGCAGGTTGAATCTTGAAATGGCAAGGCCTTAGTCAGGGATCATAGGTACAAAGCCTCACTATATGTACGACTCCAGGGAATTAAAATGGAAAATCTTTTAGGGAAGCTCAAGTAATGCTTAATTTTTTGTGACGAATTATTGGAGAATTAATTTAAAACCAATACAAAAATAATAAATTATGATATAAGTAACTTTTATAATGTCAAAGCCTGTTTAAGGAGCCGTCCAACTTCAGCACCTTAAGCTCTGAGTCCCTGTGAGACAGAAGGTGAGGGGCTAGATAAGATAATCCTTGTGGGGGACTTTAATTGTCACCTATGTGTGAATCCTTTGGGTCCCTTTAACAGCAAACCCAAGTGTATGTTGGGGGATGGCCTGCACATGGTGAATGCCAGTGAAGGGGCCGAGCTAAACACTATCTTAAACATACATCATTTGATGTTCTCTTTGGAAAAATGTATTAGTGCTGCCAGCCCCAATGTTTTGCCCACCTTTAGGGGCTGGGGTATGCTTCGATAATTGATTTAGTTTTGTGTCAGCTTCTGTTTCCTCTGATTGCTAATTTTAGTGTTTTGCATAGAGCCTTTAGTGGTCACAACCTCCTCTCGTTAGTGTTGAGCAGATTAGGCAGTGACACTAATAACGTGCATGTGGCACAGGGTGTTTTATGGTCCCAAGTTGAACCCACTCAATTTACAAACTCACTTTTCTCTGTCGCCACTTGCTCACTTGTCTGGACTTAAGCACCTCGAGTGGATAAATCTTAAGGGGCATATTATCAAGACTCGCTGCTTTAGCAGCAGAAGACTGCCGCTAAAACGGCGATAATGGGCTTGATAATATGCTCTAAGGAATTCCAATTGAAGCTCAGGTTAGATGTCCTTCACACTTAACATGGGCTTCAATTGGAATTCCATAGAGCATATTATCAAGCCCATTATCGCCGTTTTAGCGCCTGTCTTGATAATATGCCCCTTAGGGCCTTTGAGGATATCGCCCAGAACGTATCCACATTATCGAGGGTCGCCTTGAGGCAGGACAGGCCCGGTGGGAGCAAATGGTTTGATAGCAACTGCACCAAGGCCTTACCAAATTTGAAGGCAGTGTTAAAGAGGGTGCCTAGAGATAAGGACTTGGTTATCACTTGCCGCAGGGACCATAAAATGGAGTTTGTCAATCGAAAGACCAGGTTAAGAGAGAGAGCCGGGGATGACTTAACTCAAGCTTGTAAAGTGGGAGGCAGTGCCCTGTTGTGGCGGGTAATAAAGCGCCCTGGACTTGCAAGTAATATCGATCCTGTTCTTTGCCACCTCATAACTGAGGGTCAGTGGGTGGGGCCCTTTGAGGGGATCTATAATTAGCGAGCTGGTGGGTGGGGATGTCGCCCAAGGTGCTTCTTTTGGAGGGTGACCAGACATTGCTTTTACCCTATAGGAGGTGTCCAAGGGTATTTGGGTTCTAACACGTGATAAGGCCCCAGGGACGGGTGGGATCCCACCAGATTTATTTCTGGACGACATTTATCTTTGGGCCCCGCTTTTGACAATGGTTTTAAATACGGTGGAGAAGAGGGGTCCACCAATAAAAAAGGGGGACAAAGATATCCCCCAATGTAATCGACCCATGTCCCTGATTGACGCAGTGTTAAAAGTTTTGGACAGGGTGGTGCTCGATAGGTTGATGACGTGAGCAGATAAGTACAACATTATCTCTGAATTCCACTATGGATTCAGGCAGGGTAGATCAACAACGGACCGGTGCCTTAGCCTATATTTGATAGTCAATAAGTATACTGTTCTCAGGCCTGAATCCATCCATCTTACCTTTATGGATTTACAGGTACGTTTGATAGGGTCAACCGTGGAAAACTCTGGTGCTTGCTGCTTGTGCTGTGGGTGACGCTAATATTGTTCATCTGTTGAGTGAGTACACACTCATACAACAGCTTCTGCTAGTTACTCCAGGGAGGGGCAGGCACTCTGCCCTTTGGCACAAGTAAAGGGGTGCATCAGAGGTATATTCTTACCACTTTCCTGTTTACGCTATACATTAACGGGTTACAACAAACTTTTTAGGTCTCGCCTACACAGCGCACATGCGCCGCAAAGGAAAAAGACCTATAGAAATCGCTTGGGCTTTTTTTTAGCCAAAAACGTGCACGCATTGCCTTGCTTTCAATGGCAATGCGTGCACGTTTGGCGATTCCCTTGCCGGAGCGAGCTTTGACAACATATGTTCGCTCGCTCCCGCAAGGGAATCGCTGTGTGTTCTCTCGCACTCCCACCACCCCTCCCACTTGTTAGCCCAGTACTGTTTGTACTGTTTGTACTGTTTGTACTGTTTCACTTTCGCGGCCGCTGGGCCACGTTTGTGTTTCATTTTTCTTGGTATCTGAATAAAAGAGCGTCTTCGACGTCTCTCTCTTCCTCCACTATTCTTTCCGCCTTATATCTGTTTCATCTGTTGTTAGGTGGTGTTTGTCCATCCTCGCGCATCCAGTCACAGCTGCGTGGAGTCTTGTGTCATCAGACAGGATGCCACTTCCTTGTTGTCATTAACTGGCAAGTGACAAGCTTCTACATTTGTAAAGATCAGCCAATCGCTGGCCGGGCGCTGAGGTGTTTAAAAAAAACAAAAAACGACAAGCATTGATTCAAGCTGTTCGTTACGTTCTCTGTTCTCACCTAAAGATAAGCATCGCTGCCCTCTCGGATGATAGAAAACATGAGTTGTGACTGTACTTTCCGAGGAGTGGCACCAACTGCCCCCTGTAGCATCAAGAGCTAACTCGACGACTCTACACCCCGCACCCACCCCACGGATGGCAGCGGCGGTATACACTTTCTTTCACAGTGGGAAGGAGTGCGTGTGGGAAAGCTAGGCAGAAGGAGTACTGTACTTCATGGCAGGACCGGAAGAGGGTACTTCGGTTACTGTGAACGACCCCAGACAACCCCAAATAAGTAAAATATATCTAAAACGCTATCTCTTTTCCAAGACACCCAAGCATGCAAATTCACAGTTTACATCACACGTTATAGATACTAACCACAGTACAGTCATTCCACTTGCTACATATTACTAAATTCACCCACATTTTCACAGTAATTTTAAGAGCGAATGCTGAGAGCATGTATGTTTTCTTTGATTTTCTCTGCAAAGACCCTCATACGAGTTGCCCCCAATTGGAGGCCATAAAAATCGACACCAAATTGCTCAGTATTTTACCCAGTTCGATAATTATCGCCTATCACAGGCCCTTGAGGAGTAACATTAAGATTTGTGTTCTTACTGCTCAAAAGCCGTATTTCCCCCCAGAAATATTGACAGGTTGGACCTGGTGATATTTATCTCAAAACTCATATTTCCGATATGTGCTGCATCGCACCACTTGTAATGAGGGCCATGGTCGGTCTGCACTGGAGAGATGCACAGAAGAATCGAATGGGTACAAGTTATTCATCGCATGAGGAGTCCATTTTCCTTGAGTCAGTCCGAAGGGCAATGGAAAGTTTAATCCCAGTATGTTCAGTTATTTCCTTCACTGGCACCTCCGTTTGCTTAATCAGATTGCAGCTGGGGAGCATGTTGACGGAGACTAAATAATTAGGCAACCCCATTCTCGGCACAACATGGGCGTAACTTCCACTGGTGCAGCAGGTGTAGTGGCACCATGGCCCAGAGGCCTGAGAGTTCCACTAAACCCTGATTATTGCTGCATTTTATAATTCAAATAGCAACCAGAGGGTTTTCTTCCTTGCACCAGCATCCATGACACACTGGCTATGCCCCCGAAGCACAATTCCCCCAAACTTGGAGGGGGACTAATAAGCATATGCAGTTTACAATGACATCACACTCAGAGATGTCACAAAAGTGACATCATAAGAAGTGATTTCACACCAATATAATATCCCCCATGTAAAAGTGAATGAGCCTATATAAGAGTCAATGTTGAGATACAGTCTTTGCTATCTATCTAAATATATGTATACAATTTATTTATTCCTATCTAAATGACATATACACGTACATTTATCTATTTGCCTGTGAACGCAAACCAGTGAATGATAACCAGAGCGACATTTAAAGCATAATCCATGCATTTATAAACAGTTGATTCATTTACACAGCATGGAATAATTAGCAAATGTAATATACCTGATTTGCAAATACATATTCAATTTATGATTGCAAATATGAAGACGCGATGCACAGTTATCATTCTCATTTCTATTGGAACTTATGAATTTGGTATCAGGTTTGACATATGAAATTAAATGCAATTGTTTGCTGTACAGAATGCACCACGGTTCATAACTCTTGTGATGTGTGTCGTTTTTTTATCAGCACTCTACAGTGGCCTTGACTCCATTTGTGCTCTTCAAAACCAGCAATATAATGTAGCCACATGTACATGATAGGGCGTTTTGCTCCATCCAAATGATGGTGCACAGTCAGGTTCACACTGTGCTACCTCAAATGGATCTTTAGTTCTGACTAAGGCTACTCATCACAATCAATACAGTTGAATGATGTGAAGTGCATTATGCTTCACAAAAAGGACAGATAGCATTAAATATGCAAACCGTGAAGGTTTATTAATAGATTAGCAAAGTTTAAAACTCGAATCATCAAATCAGTTGTAATTCAATAGCCAATAAATGAATGCATCAGTCAATATATTTCAAATCAATCCAAAATCATGACTATCTGTTATACAGTTGTCTAAAAGAAAACCGAACAAATTCAGTTTTACCATAAAGGGAACACCCCACACTGCTAAGCTAGGGGAAAGTCTGTGAGTAGGAGAGAAGTCAGGACAATGAGTGTCAGCATGAAAGCCTCTGAAAGGCCACATAAAGCATCTTTTCACAAGCAAATTGAATGGGAATTCCGTCTAAGAGTTGGCTAAAGCTTCTTCTAACCAAAAGGAAATGCATCTGACTTGTGTCTAGATTGCATTAGCCTAAAACACACATTTTATACATTTTCTTATGCCCACGCATGATTTCCATGAGGAGAACCAATCAAGTTATGGGACAGATAGATAAGGCACATTCATTGTTTTCACAAGTTAAAGCACAATAAAATCTCTCTAAACGTCCTTCAGATTCGTAGTTATATATAACATAATGAGATACATCTGGCCTTAACCATAATCTTCAGGTTTTATTAATAAGGATAGTGTAAAATATTTAAGGGTGCACAGAACGTGCGGAGTTTCACTCTGTGGAATTCCACAAAGTTACATGAAAACTTTGAGAGATTCCACGAAGTTCAGCGAACAGGTGGAATTCGGCATGTCATGCTGCTTGTGCTGATTTTTAGCTCCAGGAGCTCGTTCCATGCTGAAAAACAAGCATTGGCATAGCCAAAAGGTCTCGCCTTTGGGACTGTATTAGTGTTTAGCCATGCAACAGTGGATGTTGTTGCTCTAGTGATATTGTGCAGCATAACTAAACACTTATATGGTCCCAAAGGCGAGGCCTATGGGCTATGCCAATGCTTGTTTGTCTGTTGGAGCCGATTGCCCGGGGTGGGGTCAAGGTCACTACCAGTTTTATTATACACAGATGATGCGGTCCAGTGGGTCTTCAGCTGCTAATGGAAACTTTTGTTGACTTTATGGCCAGCTTGCATGTCACAGTTAATTTTAACAAATTGTATGTGATGGTTGTGGGTGCAAGAAGCACACGGTCAAAAACATTCAAGGTGAGCTCACACACATTATCCAAATGTCCTGTTTTTTCCTATCATGGGATTTTGTTTGACTGCGATAGTAACTAGAAGCCCTTGGTTGAAAGTAAGAAAATGGAGCTCAACAAGGCATCTGCTGCTGTACACAAATTTGCACAGAGACTGGGGTCCTGCCCACCAAGTTTCTTATTTAAGGTGTATCAGGTTAAACATGCCTCTAATGTACTATTGGGCAGTGAGGTGTGGAGATTCATTAGAGTTAACACCATTCAGTCCATGGAAAATCTGTTTTTAAGGTGGGTATTGCAGGTTCCCCAGCGTACACCAGCTCTATCTGAGCACAATGAACTAGGAATCCAGGGCCTTATTTGCAACAAAGTGACTAAGCACGCTGCCGCAAGCTATTTTGCTGCACCACACTGAGTCACTTACGAAGCACAGGGATGCGTCATATCTACGACGATATGATAGATCCCTGTGCCCCCCCCTACTGTGCTGGCGCACAAGTGGCTGCCATGAGCCCACGCTGGCATCCTTGCACCATGGTGATTTCCTCTTTCTATATGTGCAGAATGCAGTACACATAGAAATAGGGAAAAACGAGGCGAAATGAAAACATTTTTCCTCATTGTGCCTCCCTATGCCTCTCCTGAGGAGGCGTAGCATTCTGACGCATTCCCCGGTTTATGATTTTTTGTAAATATGGGAATGTTCGAATGTGGGAACACCCACAGCAACACCCATGGAACGCCCCTTTCACGCAAAGTGTTGCAAGTAAAGGGGCTGTATTTACAAGGACAGGAAAAGCCATGCAAGGTGGCTTTCCATGTCCTTGTAAATATGGGGCGGCAAAATGTGGTCACTGATATGCTGGATCAAGGGGTGGATGAGAACAGAATCTCAGCTGAATAGGATGGTGCTGAAGGATTGTTTATCCTTCGATCATGCCACTAAGACCCCATAGATTTCTATATCAAGTGTGGTTGTAGTAGCTTGGAGAGGCAGGATTTATTCTGTAGCTCAGTGACCGCGAGCACGACGGAGGTAAAATGGGTCAGAGAACAATTAGTTGGGGCTTATTTACAAGCCTTTTGTTTCATTTTTAACATGGGAAAAGTGAAGTACGGGTGGCACAAGGGGCTTGTCAATAAGCCCCTTTGAATGTAAGGTACTCTTTAGAGAAGAGACTGAACTATTGAAACCCATGGTTAAGGGGCACATGTTATTAAAATCTGTATGCTCCATGGCACCATACCTGCTCAGCCTCAGGAGTGAAAGGGACAGATTTTTACTGACTAGATTTAGATTCAGCATGATGCATCATCCTTGGGCCTCGCCGAAAGGGCTGGGGCTGGCCAGGATCCCTGGGCCCCTGTGGCTGTGAACATCAGTCCCCACAGGATTCCTTTCACTTCGTGTGGTTCTGCAGGTATTTTACTGGGCCTAGGCAAATGTTTATCAAGTCTTTACGGAAGCACCTTAACCGTAAGCACTCACGTCTGGCCCTGATGTTCCTCCAGCTATTATATGACGATCATATTATTTTTAAGGTGTGCTGTGTTTTAAGAAATGTTTTGAGAGCAAGAGGTTCCACGCTCAATTAGTTGTGCTGTGGGCCTCTCACTTTTCATAATTCTGAGAGGTTTTTTTTTTTTAGAGTAATTTGAATTTTTTACTCAACTTTGTACTGTGCATTTTATTCTCTTTGTACATTATTTTTTTATGAACTGTTTTTATATTTGTTTGCATGTTCTGTTATGGTTATAATATGACCGAATGAAGACTATTTGATTGATTGATATAAGTATTTTACCTGCAACTCATAACACAGTAATACTGTGCATTTTATTCTCTTTGTACATTATTTTTTTATGAACTGTTCTTATATTTGTTTGCACGTGCTGGTATGGTTATAATATGACCGAATGAAGACTATTTAATTGATTGATATAAGTATTTTACCTGCAACTCATAACACAGTAAAACCGACTGGTACGTTGACAGCTGTATCAGTGGTAATTCCCTTCTTTTCAAGCATTAGTTCGCGAACATTTATTTTTTACCACGTGGTGGCGCTGTAGTACTGCGAAGTAAGCGATTTAAAACCGAATACAGTATTCCCGGGCTCAAGTTGTTAGGTACTGGACGAAAAACCTTTCTAGTATACACGAAAACGACGGCAAAGCAAAGGGACCATTGTGCATTTAAATCGGTTTTTATGCATTTCAATCTTTGCTCAAAATGCACAAACACCAATGATAAAATGAATATACCTCATAGCAGCAATACAAACCTTTTACATAGGAAGAGAATTCCATTTCTCCTAGTAAACTACATATCATATAAATTGAAAAGGCAATAAATGAATGAAGGTTACGTTTAGTTACGTTTTAATTCCGTAAGTATTTCCATAGAGTATTAAAATCATGTGTTACCGTTTACATTTCGTTCAGTCATGAAAGATGTATTTATTTAATTTTTTATCCGCGGGGAAGACAGATGTTCCTTTTTCCTTGCTCTTCTTTCTTATTAAAACTTAAAAGCACATGACGAGCCAAGCACCTTTACAGGTATAAAATAAAGGCTCTTTGTCAAAATAATGAAGTGTTAACGCTGAATTGGAGCGAACAGAAGTGAAATCGATTTTGTGATCGATGAACAATTAGGAGAAAAATAAATAATTTTATTCCCGTTTACGTTTCTATTAGGCAGTTGATCAGAACACAGTTTGTGGATGTTTTCAGAATAGACTCCAATTATTTCGAAAGTGTCACCGTGACCAAACTTGATTGAAAGTTGGCACTGACCTGTTTGAGGTTCTTGTCTGTTTTTTCAGTGCCACTCTGCTGCCTCCCTCTTGGCAAATTATCTCTCTCCTGCTGTCACCATGTCCCATTTGGGGAAAAATGGCACTGTGACTTTGGCAAGTCAAATTCCTTGTATTCTCTGTCTGTATTCAATTTCTTTTCACCGCAGTGTTCATCTCGGCTGAAAGTCGAAAGCCCTTCTCTGCTGTCTGTGCTGGTTGTGTTTCACCTCACCTGCTCCCTGCATCCCTCCTCTATATCCATGTCTGTTTATTTTAATAGAGCATCTATCATTATTTCTGATACAGCGGGACTGCTTTTTAGGTGAATGCAGAGGAAATTCCATCAAAAACACGCATGAACATATTTTTACTGAATTATATTCTGAGCACAAACGGGCTGATAATGCGTCGTATCTAACATCATATCAATCAATCAATCAATCAATCATTGTACTTGTAGAGCGCACTACCTACCCGTGAGGGTCTCAAGGCGCTGAGGGAGGGGGTGATGCTACTGCTCGAAGAGCCAGGTCTTGAGTAGGCCTGGGCGAAGCACTACGCTACGCTCGCGTAGTTTGCGAAGTTCGCGCTACTTCGCACTACGCGAACTGCACGTAGCACAGTGCGAACACGCGTAGCGTAGTGTTGCGTAGTGCTGCGGTCATTTTTTGCTTGCTCGCGGTCCTCAACGTCAAGTTGGCGACCGCGAGCAAGTAAAATGACATCCTGGCGAGACTTTTTCCTTGTTCGCGATCGCGAGCATGGAAAATAAACCTCCCGGCGAGATTCCCAACGCGAGAAGGTCAGGTTTCTCATTGCGAGGGGTCGCGTATGCTCGCGACCGCTCGCGATGAGAAACTACCAGTTCGCGTTGAGAAAGCTGCAGCTCGAGTAAAAATCTACTCGAGCAGCAGAAAACTACAGCTCGCACTGTGCAAGATGCCATTTTCAATGATTGCACAGTGCCGGTTGCTTGTCCGCACTGTGCAATCATTGAAAACAACATCTTGCACAGTGCGAACATGTTACTTCGCAGTTCGCGAAGTGCTACGCGTAGCTCGCGTAGTGCGAACTTCACTTTGCGTAGCTTCGCGAAGTGCTACTTCGCGAACTACGCCCACCCTTAGTCTTGAGGAGTCTTCTGAAGGTGAGCAGGTCTTGGGTCTGCCGTACGTGGGTGGGGAGGGTGTTCCAGGTTTTGGCGGCGAGGAAGGAGAAGGATCTGCCGCCGGAGGTCGTTCGTTGGATGCGGGGGACAGCGGCGAGGGCGAGGCTGGCGGAGCGGAGCTGGTGGGTGGGGCTGTAGAAACTGAGTCTGCTGTTGAGGTAGGCTGGTCCGGTGTTGTGGAGCGCTGTGTGTGCGTGGGTGAGGAGCTTGAAGATGATCCTCTTGTTGACGGGGAGCCAGCGTAGGTATCTCAGGTGGGGGGTGTTGTGTCTGCAGCGAGGGGCGTTGAGGATCAGTCGGGCGGAGGTGTTTTGGATGCGTTGCAGTTGTCGGTGGTGTTTGGCCGAGATTCCTGCATAGAGTCTGTTGCCATAGTCCAGCTTGCTGCTGACGAGGGCCTGTGTCACCGTTCTTCTTGTTTCGGTAGGGATCCACTTGTAGATCCTGCGGAGCATGCGGAGGGTGTTGTAGCAGGAGGAGGAGACGGCGTTGACCTGCTTCGACATGGAGAGGGAGGAGTCGAGGATGATTCCTAGGTTGCGTGCGTGGTTGGTGGGTGTTGGCGCATTCCTGTCTTTTCCCTCCTCTGGAGCACAATGTGCTGCTTAGCGCCAATGCAGGTACCTTTGCACCATGGTCCAAGGGTGCCTGCGATGTAAGAAGGATTATTTTTGTGCAGGAGGGACACCTTCCTGCACAAAAACAATTATGTGAAGGCATATTCCTCTTTATATGTGTAAAATTAAGATATTTTTCCTTGTTTCCCCTCACCTGGGGAGGTCTAGTATTTTGGCACATTTCCAGATCTACCAGTATTGATAAATCTTGGAATGTGCCAAAGTCCATGGGTGGATGTGTGGGAACATCCATGATCCATCTATGGAACGCTTCACTTGGGAGAGTAATGTAACGCAGCGATTTGTGATGCGCTGCGTTACTCAAAATCAGAGGTCTTCAAACTGTCGGGTGCACCCTCCTGGGGGGCCAGTGTTGCCAGTGGCGGTTGGTGCAGGTAAGCATAGTGGGGCGGGGCGACGGGGGGTGTCAACAGACGATTTATTTATTTAATTAATTTTCCATATTCAGTCATCTGTTGACTTTCCCCCCTCCGCCCAACCCCGCCCAACTGCACTTACATGCACCACCTTTGCTGTTTGTAGCATTTCCAAGGGGTTGCGAATGCATTTTCAAGTAATAGAAAATGAAGTTTGCCATTTACAGCATTCACAGGCTGTCATAATTTACATAAAGTGTGTGAAGTTCAATCTTGAGTGCCTTGAGGCAGGGTCAATAAGTGGGATCACATCATCCAAGAAGTGGCTAAAAAGCGCAACATATACTGTAACTATTTTTTTATTTGTTCACTTTTTTAAAGCACATATAAAATAACAAGCACATTTTAAATGAAAAATAAATGCTGGCTAAACTAATGGGTGGGATATGCACTATTTTAGGTTGTGAAATCTCATTTGGCTAACGTGTTCACTGCAGAGTCATTGAGTGTAACAAGGCAGTCACATAAAGTAATGCCAGATTGCCTTGTGGAAAATAGTGGCTGTGTTTTTTTATGGTGCTACAAAGTCCCAGCCTGTAACAGAAAGCACTGTGAATATGTCAGTCATTAATTATATCTATCTATCTATCTATCTATCTATCTATCTATCTATCTATCTATCTATCTATCTATCTATCTATCTATCTATCTATCTATCTATCTATCTATCTATCTATCTATCTATGAGCAATAAGTAATCAGACTATATATATGAACATTTTTATAACTGTCCATTAAAAGGGCACACTGCAGAACTCACCTGGTAATACCGTCATATTACCTCTCAAGAAGAATAAATATTTGTCAAGCTCCAAGTGACATCAGTTAAAGTCTATACTGACTCCCAAACACTCTTTATATTTGGTGATTAACCAATTGCACACATTTGCCTTTCAGGTAGCAGAAATCAGATTTATTGTTTTACATAAAGGGGCAGAAAGTCTACTTTGTTTCTCTGGCTTTGGAGGGATGACCTAGTGGAGTGGGCAGAGCAGCCAGCCTCCTTTGCAGAGTTGTAGGTATGATTGGTGCTGCTGGTGCTGTGGCACCAGGTCCCATTGGTATCAGGGCCCAGCTAAACCCCATGTCTGTTTTACTATTCTTCCTAATTTGCAATAGGACCCAATGACCATTTGCTCTGGCAATGTTGCTTTGGGTCTCTGAGTAATGGTCCAGTAAAGGGGAAAATTGAAGCAGAAGAGACACTTTACTTTGGGTATCATGGTGATAGGGACTGGGATGGAGCCAAATGCTCAGAAATCAAAAGATCTGTGAAGATATGGCAAGCTCTCCATGAAAGTTTCTGATAACATAATTACAATTCAAGATCATAAAACCAAAATTGACAGTATTTTACCCATCATAGCAAAGGTTATTCTGATGAGTAAACTATTATTAGATTTAGAAAATCGCAATCAATAGTATAATTTGCGCATTTTTAACTTGCCAGACAATGTTGAAGGTAATAACTGCAGACAGTATCTGGAAAACGTACTCCCTGGTCTTCTTCACTTGAAATGCGCAGAAAAATGTGAAATCGATAAGGCTTATAGAACTCCTTCCACTGGAAGCAAAGCCATACTAAACCTTGACAAATGATTTGTAAAGTACTGTGTCGTCATCATTTGGTAACTTACGAAAAGCGGTAAGAGATATTCCATCATTATCGGTTAATGACAATACAATTTTTAATCATCAAGACTTTGCAAAGGAAACTGTTAATATTCGCACAGAATTCACAGTGCTTTGTCCTCGAGTTAAAAACTCTGGATTTAAAAGAAAGATGGTAAAATCATTTCAGAATCCTGAAGATTTTCGTGCATTTTTGGATCAGCATTCTCCACTCTTCATGGATGTTAATGAGGGTGACACTTGAAGGTATGTTTTTTTTATAATTTGCCTATTTTTTCAACTTTATCATTAGGGACTACTATTTGCTGGTAATTTTTGACCATCACAATATTTATGTTTTTGTTTTCTTCAAAATCGCCCAAGCGCAACACCTCAAAATATTTACAATCACAAAATACAAACATACACCCACCTTTCAAATTACACAAATTAAGAAACTACAATACCAAGCTTTCTCTCTTCCACCACACCCAACACACATACAGCATCACAGCAACTCTCTTTTAACTGCCTCTGATCCATTTGACAATTTAGAATCTTATCACATAACCCACAGGCTGCACCACCACCCTGAACTGATACACCTTCCGCCCTAAACAGACGCCAACAACATAAGCAATGTGTCACACCTCACAACTTCACTTCTCCATGTCTACTCTACAACAAGGTTATGCTACAAAAACAACACAGCACACCAACTCACTCTCAAAAACTGTTTCCACCACTTACACACGCAGACATATCAAAATGCCTTCTTAGCCTGCTGAACGAAGAACGCAATACAGAAAATCTACACGATTGCTATACTCATATACCTAATACCAACACTAAGGACACACCAGCTGCAAGCCCACATAATACTGCTCACTCCTCTACAAAACAAAGTCACACTATCTCCAAAGCATATTCTCTAAACTGTCTACTAATAAATGCTCAATCGCTCTCCAAAAATAAACCTCACATCCACAACCTTCTCACTGACGCAAAACCAGACATACTATTCCTAACTGAATCATGGTTGGGAGATGATATAGCTCCAGTCCAGCTTGAAGCCATTCCTCTAGGCTATCAAACAATAACCCAACATTGTGTAGGCAAAAAAGGAGGTGGCTTCTCTGCTGTGTTCAGGCAAACATTTCAAATCAAATCAAATCAAATCAGGAATATTTATGTATCGCAACTTATCACCCGAAAGTCTCATGGTGCTTGCAGAAGCTCAGGAGTTATATTTAAGCAGGGCCGGTTAGTAGTCGAACAGCCAGGTTTTTAGCTCCCCACAAAAATGATTATGACTTGAGATAGCGTGCAGGTGCAGGGGCAGTTTATTACAGAAAGCAGGCGCGAGGAAGGAGAAAGATCTCCCCCCCTTTTTGGTTGCACAGATTTGAATGGAAGTTAAAAGAAATTTGTTGCTGGATCTTAAAGCCCTGCATGGGCAGTACCAACTGAGTTTCTTTTTCCAGTAACCGGGACCATTGCCGTAAATGTTTTTATGAGTTAGGCAGAGAATCTTGAAACAAGTTCGTTTTCTGACAGGAAGCCAGTGGAGGAATCTCAGATTAGGGGCCGAGGGGGATCCCAAAGGGAGATTCAACACCAGTCTGGCAGCCGTGTTCTGCAGGACTTGGAACCTAGTGAGGAGGTCTTCATTTATAGAAGACAACAAAGCATTGCCATAATCCATGCGATTAATGATCAGGCCTTGAACTAATGGTTTCCTGGCTTCCATCGGGAGCCATTGAAAAACTTTGCATAGATTTTGCATAATGCCAAAACCGGAACCAACTAGGTGATTGACCTGATCTTTAATAGACAATTTATTGTCTATTTGGGTGCCTAAATTCCGGACGGATTGTTTTGGCTCTGGGCAGGGTCCCAAAGTTTGGGGCCACCAGTCATTTGACCAGTGTTCGTGTGCTTTGCCAAAAAGGACTATTTCAGTCTCTCCTTCATTTAATTGGAGATGGTTCGAGTTCATCCATCTGTCGATGTGGGTCATACAATTTTTAAAGCGTGTTTTCCTGTCAGTAGGATCCGGGCCAAGGGTGATCAGAAACTGAGTGTCATCGGCATATGACACGACATCAAAGCCGTAGGATCTGATCACCCTTGCCAACGGAGTTAGGTAAAGATTAAAGAGCGTCGGGCTTAGAATAGAGCCCTGAGGTACTCCCATCCTTACAGGTCTGTTACTGGAAACAATGTTGTCAATGTGAACAGCAGTGACTCGGTCAGTTAGATACCTCCTCAGCCATTTGAGGGCTGTCCCTCTGACACCAATCTCCCAGAGTCTTAGGTCTAAAGTGCTGTGGTAGATGGTGTCAAAGGCATTAAAGTTGATGACGGCGCCATAAAAAAATGTGAGGCCCTTTTCATCTGATGCAATCCTACATCATCTTCCTCCTGTAACTTCCACCTCCTTTACAGACCTCCACCTAGCAAGGCAACATTCCCAGATGCACTTCTAGACATGGTTTCAAATCTGCTAACACTACACTCCAACCTAGGCGTTCTGGGTGACCTCAACATTTGGTTTGACAAACCCAATATGCCTATTCAAAAACAATCATCGCTGGCCTTGAAGCACTGAACCTGCATCAGATCATCCACAAACCCAAACACATTGCTAGACACATCCCAGATGTAATTTTTACTAATACAGAACTAGTTACCTTTCAAAAGATGACTCGGGTCACATGGTCATAGCACCATTTGCTTGCTTCCAACATAAAACAACACTTTGCAACACATCAAAAACTAACTTATGGGAATCCACCTATCGGCCATGGAACAAACTCAGGGGCATTTGTACAAGCCCCTATCGCCACCACAACATCACCTATAGTGACGTGGTGGCGGCAATAGGGGCTATGCCTTATATATAAGGCAGTGTTAAGCCACTTAAAGTGGCTTAACGTTGCCTTGTACATAAGGCCCCCTTTCACGCTATGGTGAGTGGGAAAGGGGTGGCCACTGGGTGTTGCGGGGAGCGTTCCACTGCAACACCCATTCATTTTGACGCTGCTCCCAATGTACAAGGCTGGCGTACTTAGGATGCAGCACCAAAATTCATTTTTGCTTTTTCCATGTGTGCTGCCTTGTGCAACACACATGAAAAAAGCAAAATGCCATTATTTGTTTATGTACAGGAAGGTGTCCTGCATTGTCCCGGGCACCCCAGGTCAATGCAGGAGCCAGCCCTGGGGGATGGCGGTCCCCAGGGCCATCAAGGGCTCCAGGAGGGGGGCCGTGCGGCACCCCTCCACCCATTTGCATAGCCCCAGGGAGGCGGTGGTCCCCGGGGCCAGGCACCCACAATGGACCCCCGTATTTAAATATTCAATGCCCTGGGGAGGTGGTGGTCCTCGGGGCAGTGTGGGGAGGGACAGGAGACCCCCCACACTTTTATTTTTAATTTCAGCCCCGGGGAGGTGGCGGTCCCAGGGGCTTGGGGGGGCACCCTTTATAGTGTCACTCTGGGCACAGAGTGACACTATAAAGGGTGAAAGCGACAAAGGACTCACTCAACCCTGACTAAGACCATCTCTTTGTCAAAATGTTTGGTGGTGGTAATGATGGTGGGAACTATGCTTTATTAAAAGCCTCTTCAAACTACACGACGTCTGGAGTGCAGTGTAATCATTGACGAAGTAATTAACTGCGAGGTACGCTATATCAATAGTGAAGCAATTGTAGATAAATAGTTATGATAAAAAGATTTACTTATTTATGCAGTCACTTATATACATGTTAAAAACATATAATGATGTAACTATCAGTATTATGTACATTTGTTAAGCAGAACTAATGAATATCTATATATATATTTTTTTGTTTAAACATAATTATTCTACACGTTTATACAAAGCAATACACATATATAGATACATATAGGTGCATAGCTATAGCACAAATACATGCTTATATACAGAGAGATATGCTGTATATTTCTATCTGTTTGCGTATGGTGGGTATGTGAGGAAGACCCAATTCTTGAATAGTTTTCCGAAGATAAGGTGGTTATCTGTGGATCTTATGTTGGGGGTAAAGAGTTCCATAGTTTGGCTGCTTGAACAGAGAATGATGTGCCAGCTGTTGTTTCTTTCTTGTATCTCGGTATTTTGAGGTGAGGTGGCACTCTAGAGCAGAGGTTCCTTTGTTGAATGTGTTTGGTGAGTTTTTTTCCTGATGAAGAGTGGTCCAGTTCCATGTGTTGCTATGCACTGATACAAAGCTGCTTGAACGTGGATCTTCTGGCAACTGGTAACCAATGCAGGGCTTTTAAAGCAGGGGAGATGTGGTCTTGAGGTTTTATATGTAAGAGTAGTCTGGCAGCCGAGTTTTGATTCCGTTGTAGTCTTTTCATGGTTATTGAGGGTGATCTTTGGTAGAGGCTATTGGCGTAATCGAGTTTGAACAAAACAAGGGAGATGGTAGTCTGGACCTTGTGTGGAAATCCCAAATGGGTGAAGATTAGTCGCAGAGTTTTTTATAGTAACAAAGCTTTATCTTGCTAATTTGTCCACTTGGGCATTCACCGATAGCTTGGAGTCCATGTTCATTTCGAGGTTTCTTACTTCCTTTGATATTTTAGGTTGTGTTCCCAGGTCATCAGGCCATGTGGCAAATGGGTCACAATGTTTCCAACCGCTACACATGAGTATTTCAGTCAGTCAAAGCTTTTATTTCGGTAAAATACCATAAAAAGACATAAATAGACATATACATTAAAACAAGATTAAATAAACATTGTGTAGAGTGTAATCCATTAAAACATTACAATTATTACATAAAAATACACAGTAAAGGAACGTGGTTTTTTCACAGAGACAAATTGTTAAAAATTGTATCCAGGGCCAAAGATATACTCACTACACCTCAAAGTACTGTAGTGGCAATGTGGATAATACTAAAATCAGGGGAGGTGGGTAGCAGAAATCATAAATTTGGACCTTGTAAACCACATTGAGAGGAGAAATTTGGCTATTGCAAACACTATCAGTGGGGTAGTATCATATTTCAAAATTCTAAACACCTCCTTGTGGTCCCTGAGACCCCTAGACTTGCATAACTGGACAATCCACTTTTTTCTTGCAATAATATATAAAGGGCAGAAAAGGACAACATGCAACTCTGTTTCACAAGTAACAGTACATAAAGGACACGTGCTTACGGGATCCGAAACATTGGACCATCTATGTGTGAGATCCCTCAGCGGTAGCGAGCCGTGTCTGAACTGGATGTAGAGTTTCTTTGCCAAAGGTGGTTGAATAACGTCCAGGAAAACTTCAAACTGGGGACTAAACTTAATATCCAGAAAGGTGTCAGTAAGCCTACCCAGAGAGGAGTGGAATAGAATTCCCTTCCGATATGCTTTCAAGACCTCCCGTAATGAATTCTTCGAAAGTACACGGCAGGTCTCTTCCGGGGCGGACCATAGGTTCCCCATCCCAATTAAGTAGCAGAGGTTCTTTATATAGGTAAGCCAAGGGATCTTATCCGCTTTTCCCCTTGCCAATATATCACCAAGATCATACCTATAGCTTACCAACTCAGGCGTTGACCAGAGACGCCTCCAGAACTGGAGAGGACGGTTCAGGGCAATCTCTTTTATGGGGACCAGACCCAGATCCCATCTCAAGGGGGTTAATGGAGTGCTGACGGGTAGTTTCAGCAATCTCCTAATAAAGGAATTTTCAGTAGAAGAGAGGGAAGCGGGAATGAAATATCCCCATAGTTCAGCGCCATAGAGCGCTCCTCCTCTAGCTTGCGATTTATACATTTCCATGGGGGGGGCCCAAAGGTTTAAAAGAGGTATTGTTAAACACCTTCAGGATACTCCCCACTGATTGAGCTAATTTCAAATTGGCCTTTGCCAAATGGGACCCCCAATTCATTTTATCATTTAGGGTCACCCCCAGGTACTCAAAAGTGGCAACCCTATCCAGCTCAACATCTCCCAGCTTAGGGTGGGGGCAATTAAATGAGTTGGAACCGAAAACCATAAATTTAGTTTTGGAAAGATTCAGTTCCAGATCCCTGATTTGACAGAAGGAGTAGAAGGCCTCTAATGTACGCTGGATGCCCATATAAGATTTAGATAACAAAAGCGTGTCATCCGCGAACATTAGGGCCGGGACCTTACGCCCCGCCAATACAGGGGAGTCCAAGTTAGCGGTGCGCAAGAGATACTCAATCAACCCGTTGATAAAAAGGGAGAAAAGAGTGGGGGCCAGGACACAGCCCTGCCTCAACCGGGAATGGCCCAGAAATTTCCCCACATCTCCCATATCTCACCCTAGCATAGGTGCCAGAGTGGAGGCGTTTAAATAAGTGGCAAAGGTAGGGGGGAGCACCCATCTCTAACAAAAGGGCCCATAGTTTTTCCCTTTGGACCATGTCAAAAGCGGACCGAAGGTCCACAAAAATCAAATAAAGGTTACCAGCACCCATGCTGACTGACTTCCAATAGATCAATAGTAATCTAAATAATTGATCGATGGTGGAAACCTTTGCACGGAACCCCGCCTGGAGGGAGGTTAGAATTTGTTGATCCTCCATCCAGGACTGCAATCTGGATAAAAGGACTCGGGCAAACAGCTTCTGTAGAACATCAATCAAGCTTATGGGGCGGTAATTGGCTGGATCCAACGGGGAAGATTTTTTGTGGATGGGTATAATTTCTGCACCCAACCAGGTCTCCGGGATTTCAAGGCCCTGCAAAATGGCATTGAAATACACACAAATATAAGGGGCCCAGATTTTTACATCACTTCTGTACAAGTCACCGGGGATCCTGTCAAGCCCCGGGGCTTTCCCTACTGAAAGGGAGTTGAGGGCCAATTCTATTTCTGAAAGAGAGAAGTATTTCTGTTTTGGAAGCATTCAATTTGAGCTGGCTCCAGGTCATTCATTGATCCACAGCTCTGAGAAAACTGAAAATTGGTGATTTTCCAATATCTTTGGGGCATTGCAGTCGAAGGAGTATTTGCCTGCCATCTGCATAGTTATAGCATATGAGGTGAAATTGATTGTCCAGTGCCGGCAATTACTTCATGTAAATGTTGAAAAGCATGGGCGAGATAATAGAGCCTTGAGGGACCCCTGCTTTTGTAAAGTAACATTTGGACGAGAAAGATGGGGTATGTATGACATTAGTTCTTTTGCAAGGGTAGGATATGATCCAATCTAGAGTGGTCCCCTCTATGCTGGCTTCGTAGAGTCTTTGTATCAGAGTGTCACGGTCAACCAAGTCAAAGGCAGACGAGAGGTCCAAGAAAAGTAGCGCAGCAACCCCGTTGAGGTAAACTGTGTTGTTCAGGTCATCCCAGATTGCAAGAAGGGAAGATTCTGTGCCTCTTCCTGGATGGAATCGCATTTGAAAGTCTGAAAGTATGGCATTCTCTTCAATGAATTGTGGAATCTGGGTGAAAGCTACTTTTTCTATAAGTTTGCCCAGGAAAGGTCCATTTGAAATCCGTCTGTAGTTGTCAGGGTTCAGCTGGTCCAAGTTTGTTTTCTTCAGTAATAGGCGTATGTATGACTTTTTGAATAATCCGGTAGTTAAGGATAATTCTCCTTACTGGAGTGGGCAACAGAGGTTGTTAGAAGAATTGTCTTGAAGGTTTGCGGTGGACCTGGGTCAGAAGGGCTGATGGCAGGCCAGTTTGATTTGACCAGGTCCATAAATTCATTGTGTGAAATGTGTTGGAAGGAACAGAGAGGCTGAGGACCTCAGGACACAAGTGGACTTCATCGCCCCACCACCAGTGCACCAAGAGGCACATTTGCAGAGTGGTGTAAAAGGGGGCATGGCCTCGGACCACCTCTCTACAACACAGCTCTGTGGTGCATACTGGAGGTACCTGGTGGGCTAGTTGGCCCCCAGGGACCCTCAGGAATGAAGGGGACTTAATACCCCAGCTTAGAACATGTCAGAAGGCGTGTTTGCAGAGTGGTAGGGAAAGGGGGGGTAGCCTTTGTCCACCTCTCAGCAATCGCACTGTGTGGGGCTTACTAGAGGTAAGACGTAGGCTAGTTGGCCCCTAAAGGACCACCAGCAGCGAAGGGGACTTCAATCCCCATCCAAGAGCGTGCCAAGGAGCACGTTTGCAGAGTGGTCGGCAAATGGGGCGTGGCCTGCTATGAGAACTTAGCAATCCTGCTACATGAGACTTACTGGAGGTAATAGGAGGGGTAGTTGGCCCCCACGGTTGTCGTTTGGGGCCAACTACCCCTCTTGTTACCTGCAGTAAGTCCCACACAGTGGGATTGCTAAGACTTCTAAGGAGGACATGCCCCCCGTTCTCCAACACTCTGCAAATGCGCTTCCTGCCAGACTATGGGATGGGGATGAAGTCCAATTTACTCCGGAGGGACTTTGGGGGCCAAGAAGTCCTCTTGGTACCTTGTCTAAGTCCTATGCAGCGGAATTCCTGAGCACTGGTCGGAGGCCCAGCACCCTTTCTCCACCACTCTGTAAATGTCACTACTACTTAAAGAAGTGTATTTCTGCACCTCTGACTTCTAGGTAGTTTTAATCTCCCTGCCCTATTATGTACTACTGCCTTACAGAGGAGGTCATGCCAATCACAGGGGTCCCCCAACGCATAGTGTTCTATTTTGTTTGTAGGTGTTTTCACTGTATTCTAAGTGTCTTTTAGCATAGCACTGGCTCTAGGTCTGGTTAGTCAGAGTCAGGCACCACCAGTACCTGTCAGCAAATATTTGGGGGCACAGGATGACTTTGCAACGAGGCCTCTTTCTGCTCATCTGTTGGCTCTGTGTGCACATCCCTTGCTTCTTTCTGCACCTTTCTTCGTCTTTCTGGACTTCTGTTGCCTATTTCTGCATTTCTGTTGCTTCTTTCTGCACATTTCTTCCTCTTTCTGCACATGTCCTCCCTCTGTAGGCATAGTTAGAAATTAGCATTTACAAAAACCCTTTGAAATTCACTGAAAAAAATGCAGGTTTCAGGGACGTTATAGTTAGAAATTAGCATTTAGAAAACCTTTGAAATTCACTGAAAAATACATATGTTTCAGGGACATTATAGTTAGAAATTAGCATTTAAAAAACCTTTGAAATTCACTGAAAAACCACAGGTTTCAGGGCATTATAGTTAGAAATTAGTACTTAAAAAACCTTAGAAAATCACTGAAAAAAACACTGATTTCAGGGACGTTATAGTTAGTTGGATATTTGACTCTTACAAAACCAGTAAAATTCGGCCGTTACAGTTAGTTCAGCTAACTATAACTCGCGCCCCCGCAATGCACTGCTAATGACGTCACATATTACATCACTCATGACATGGTCAGTGACATCACTGATGACATCTCAAATGACATCCCTGATGACATCACTGATGACATCATCCATGTGATAATTTGATGCATCTTCTCACAACCTAATATAACCATTGATACACCCACTCTAAATTACAGACTGCCATTCTCAAAACCATAGACACTCCAACACCAATAACTACATACCCACTCACTGATTCTTAGGTCTACACACCCATCCACTCACTCATCCATACAGTCACTCATACTTTCAGTCACTCATCAGTACAGGACTATCATATGCACTCATACACCTATGTAGACACTCACACACTGCCACCCATCCATAGATTTACTCACACACCTAGTCAGTCATGCAAAGAATTAATCACACTCCCATTTACTCACCTATACAGTTATACACACACCACCTCACTTACTCATACAGATACTAACACATACTTACGCTCTTATACAATCACTGATACAAGCGCACACTCATCCATACAGCCACTCTCACAATCACTCACTCTCATTTATAGTCATTTACATACTCCAACACTAGTGGCTCAATGGTTAGAGCGGCAGACCCTGATGCAGAGTTCTGGCCCGGGACCAGAGTTCAATCCCCCGCCTCGGCGGGTCTTGGATTCAATTTCCTCGGACCTGATAATTCTCGCCTCAGTGCCTATTCTAATCATGGGTCCCAGGCTGCAACTCTGGGCAATAGCTTGCTTAATCTCCAGAATGGCCCCAGCAGCGCTGGGATGCCTGGCTTCACCATGGGGGTGCCCAGGAGTGGACATTTCACAGGGAAAGGCCAGGAAGGGTTCCACAGCGGTATGAGTAAAAGCGCCAGGATACCCCCGTTGGGGGTGGCAGTGCGCTATATAAGTACTTACACATTTACATTTACATATACTGCCTTTCACATATGTAGTGACTCAAACATGTACCACTGAGACATCCATTCACTCACCAACACACCCATACACACACTCACCCACCATACAGTCCATCACAGATGCACTCTTCAATCCATGTACCCAGTGAATAACCCACTCACACATATATGCTCAGAGTCACACCCCCACCCACACAAACACTCAGGCACCTAAACAAATATCAGGCAACCAATCAATAACCCATATAGACACTCATGTAGCTATTCATCAACCTATGCAGCCGCTTACACACCAACAGACAGACTGATTCAAACATTCACACAGTTTAGTCACTAACCCATGCATTCAGTAAGATATGTTTAATCACTCACTTATATAGTCAGTCACGCACCTACTAAATCATCCATTCAGACACTCATACACCCACTCATTCTTCAATACACCTTGGCCTATATATATTAAACATATTTAAACCTTACAGGAACACTCAGTCACTGGATGATGTCATCATAGATGTAATTTGAGATGTCATCAGTGATGTCATGAGTGATGTCACTGACCATGTCATGAGTGATGTAATATGTGACGTCATCAGCAGTGCATTGCGGGGGCGCAGGTTATAGTTAGCTGAACTAACTATAACGGCCCAATTTCACTGGTTTTGTACGAGTGAAATGTCCAACTAACTAAAACGTCCCTGAAAACTGTGTTTTTTTAGTATGTGTGTGTGTGTGTATATATATATATATATATATATATATATATTACCTACTGGCGGTCAACAGTAGGTAGTTATAGGTAGGACCAAGTTTCCATAGGAAGAGCATTTCTTGTTTTGCTTATAACTTTGGCGTCGTTTGATGAATCGTCATGAAATATTCCAAACTAATTCTTTGTTCA
This sequence comes from Triturus cristatus, assembly GCF_964204655.1. Lineage (NCBI taxonomy): Eukaryota > Metazoa > Chordata > Amphibia > Caudata > Salamandridae > Triturus > Triturus cristatus. Next base: position 574,224,030 of record NC_140582.1, on the reverse strand, counting down.
TATCAGCTCCTATGTTGAAAGTTTGGGGGTGATTTTTCAAGGGGGGGCTGAGAAAAAAGGGGGGTCCCAAAACATGTTTTTTCTATGCAATTTCCATAGGAAACTTTAGACAAGGCTACAGGTCGAACGAGTGAACGGAATTACCCCAAATTTGGAAGGGAGAATGGTCTTGGTCTAGAAAGCACGCTTTTGTTTATTTGGTGTAAATCCGTTCAGTAGTTTTGGAGAAATATCGAAATTTGCAGATATCAATATCTGGGAATTCTGCCATCTGACTGGCTGAGGCGTTACGAGAACGAGCTGCTTATTGGCTGCGAGCTGTTGCAACTAGGAAGTGTTGGCAGCCTTTTTGTGATTCCGTTGAAACGAGTAAGGGGGAAAATGGGCAAAAAGAGTAGGAAACAGGAGGACAGGAGCACTGTAACCTCTGTGGGGGAGTGCAAAGCAAAGTAGTCACTCCTACCAGTCTGAAAGTGCGATGTTGCTCAGAGTGACATGGTGCTGAGATGAGATGCTGCTACACTCGGGTATGAAACCGAGAGCCTAAACCGTGAGCTCATTGCTGTAAAGTGATGTACTCTGGTCTTTGTAGCATGCCTGTGCAAGTAGTGTTAGTAGGTGTTTATACCATACAGGGATTGGGAAGCAAACTACTGACCTCTACTGTGCGTTTATACTATACCGGAAGTGGGAAGCGAAGTACTCATGCCTACTGGTGTGAAGACTCAGGGATCAAACCGAGATGATTGCTGTAAAGTGATGGGCTCTGGGCGCTGTAGCATATTGGCTGCTGTAGTATAACTGTGTAAGTAGTGTTAGTATGCGTTTATACTATACAGGGAGTGGGAAGCAAACTACTCACACCTACTGGTCTGAAGACTCGGGGATTAAACTGTGAGCTCATTGCTGTAAAGTGATGTGCTCTGGGTCCTGTAGCATACCTGTGGAAGTAGTGTTAGTTTGCATTTATACAATACAGGGAGTGGGAAGCAAACTACTCACCCCTACCAGTCTCAAGACTCGTGGATGAAACCATGAGCTCATTGCTGTAAAGTCATGTGCTCTGTGTAGTATTCCAATGTAAGTCATAGTAGAATGTTAGTATGTAATGCTACTAGAATGTAAGTATGTAATGTTAGAATATAGGGCTGTCATGAGGGGAATCTTGGGGAGTTTGTACATGGTGCTGGAGAAGAGGGTTGCCTTGCTGTCTGCTCCTGTTGGTGGCTGTTTAAGCTGTCTTCTTTTCCTACAATAAATCTACTTATCGGATCCACTGCATAAATTTGGCGATGAGCGGGAGAAGGTAAAAAGAAGGCAGCACTCACCAATATTTTGAGCTTCCTTGCGTTCTGGTGAAGACCCGTTTTCTTCGTGAAGCTGTTTCTACTCATCCCAGGGTCGTCGGCTCATCGAACTATGCCATCCGACCTCTGGTGGGATTTAAATTTTGGGATTTTTTTTGGCCTTCCTCTGCCTCTTCACTACAATCTGGTCACTGTACAACACGTGTGCAAGTAGTGTTAGTATGCGTTTATGCTAATTCTGTAGTTATGCAGTAACCAATGCATCATGGCCCTATGGAATGCCACCTACCAGGCGCAGCTCATACTATGTGTGTGCATCCACGGGACATTTATGTTTGCTATTACAGGGCGGGAGCATGGCTTCCACTCTGTGATAGCAAATCCTTCTTTGCCTCATTGAAGCGCGAGGAGGAAAACCTCGTATTGCTTCAATAAAGCGGATCTGGATGGTAAAAATGGAGAAAAAAAAATGAAGCAGGGTCTCACCCGTTCATTTAAATGAGCCCCCTGGTGGGTAATGTTCTGGGGCCAATCCTATTATTATATTGCGGGGTCTCTGCAGCACTGGGGACCTTAATCTCACATGTAAATTAGGCACAGGAGGGCACACTGACATTTCGCAGCATAGGGGATCGCCACCTCCCCGGGTATTGTTTAATAATTGTTTGGGGGGGCTTCGAGGCCAACTCAAGTCCCGGGATCGCCACCCTCTGGGACTTTACTTAAATATGCAGGGTGGACGTCGCCAGTACCTGAAGCCTCGGTGGCCCTAGGCAGTGCCTTATTGGTTCTGTAATCACACGGGCAGTACTCATGGTGTTATAAAGTGATACACTCATATAACCCTTGCAGTTGTAGAATTACCTAGGCTTCATTTATGTAATAGTCTGTTGGTTTATATTTGGTAGGTGCACCGTAAAATTACAAATAATTTCCCTCATAACCCCCTATTAACTGTTGATTTCCACAATAAACTACAGACAAGTGTTGTCAGAAAAAGTAGACCCGTACACTCACTTATTTATTGGTAAAAAAAATAACTTTCATTAAAACAACACAAATAAATGGAAACGCAACTTTATTCGAACAAACAACAGTAAAACATCAAATAAGTGGGTGGGACTCCTCCAGAAGCAGCGTACAAAATCTGCAAGACAAAAAAGAAACATAAGTATGTGTGCCATGTCCAAGAGAAAAAGAAAGGTAGTCAGAATGAAGTGAGAAAGTGAGAATGGGACAGAGAGCGAGTGGGTGGAAGGGAGAAGGGGAGGGAGAGTCAAAAGAACAGAGGGAGGAGGAGGCAGAGCGTCGGCCTACTGCACCCAGCCCTCACTGTTCACCTCCCGTCACCCGTGTGTCTGAGATGCTGGGGTCCGCGAGAAAGAGTGCGGTCCAGCAAGTCTATAAAATGAAGCAGAGTTATGAAAGAGGCCAGAGATTACATTATTATCTATGGAAACATCGCTTGCCTGCACCTGTGCACCCAGGCTGCTGCACCCCAGCTCCTGCGCACCGAGGCTTCACTGCTCACCTGCCACAACCGATGTGTCCAACGACGTGCCGGTCCGAGCTCCAACTCCGGGGTGCCTCTCTCAGGGTGACACAGCAGGTCTCCTGCCACAACCGATGTGTCCAACGACGTGCCGGTCCGAGCTCCAACTCCGGGGTGCCTCTCTCAGGGTGACACAGCAGGTCTCCGGTCAGGGACGGTGTCTTGATACCATGATGGAAGGCATCAGAATTCCCAGGGCCTCATCACGGGCTGAGGATCCGCACCGCCGATTGTGGTGCCACTAACCCAGTGTCTGAAAAGGGAGAAACAATATAATGCTGGAAACGTCTTGAGGCAAATGAAGGTTTATTTCAAGCTTAATAGAGAACACCAGTTGAGGGCATCCTTCCTTCTTGAAGTATGAACTACCAACTGTTAGTGGTAATCGTGATTCAAAGAGGAGTTGGAGTGCAGAGAATACACAAGGTTAAAAAATAACGTTCACATACAAAGGAATAGAGCGCATGCTAGAAGCATAATGTGCGCGTGCAATGCAGTGGCTCAAGCCTGTGTGCATGTACACTTAGTAATCAGCTCACTACAGAGCCTCAAAAGCCAACGCCACGTGTCTGTAGGGCAGCACTGCCCACTGGCTCAGGCCTACAGTACGGTCCAGCAGGTCCTTAAAATGAGACAGAGATGTGACTGAATGAGGTCAGAGATTATATCATTATGCACAGCAACATCGCTTGTTCGCACCTGAGTTTCCAGGCATATGCACCCCACCCGACCCCTCCCGCCGCACTGCGCTCAATTGCAGCCCCTGTGCACCCAGGCCCCACTGCTCACCTGCTGTCATTGGTGTGTGTTCAAACACGACGGCCAGCAGGGTTCACAATTCAGATCTAGTTTTGATTGCCAGGAAGGTGTACACCTCATGGATCCCTTTTTATTTATTGCGCATTGTGATATGCGAGGTGGATGCGGCCATATTACCTGAGGAAGTGTGGAAGAACTGGGACATGCGGCATCGTCGGTACCCTATTTATATATACGCAAAGTGGGCTGGGCTTGCGTAGGCCAGGCCAGCATAGGGGTGTGAATAATTATTCCGGGGACCTGGGCGTTGTTCAGTTCCTTCCTGGCCAGGAAGTGTACTTATGTGTGTGTCCCTGTAGCACCAGGACACTTGTCCAGCCCAGCACACCCACACAGATGGAGGTACAAGGTTGATCATTGTTAATAATCTTGTCTAGCTGCCATAATAGTCAACGTTTCTTGACACTTGCAAATATGCTGTTATTTCACCGTGTCAATTTCAGCGCTTGTTTACTTTACCACGCTATGCATGATGCATGTTTACCTGACTGCTTTCTGGCATTTTGTTGCTATATATATATTAGTGGCATAACGCACTTGCGTACGGGCTACATAAAGGATATCCTTAGTGTGTGTTTATTTATTTAGTATGCACTTCGCACTTTAGATGTGGATTTTGTTGACAGATAGCATTGTTACATCGTTCCAGTGTTGATTGCACATTCCATCATGGCTGCTATGTTACCTGTTACACCACTTCCTGTAGTACGTTGCCATGTGATGTTACTTAAACCAATCATTCACTTCTGCACTTTACATGTAGCCAAGACTACGGCTGTAGTCGAAACGCGTCGTGTAATTAAACGCTTTTGATCAGTTACTTTGCCCCGGATTCTTGTTGTCCTGAGAGCGCACTTACTTCTGTGGGATATATATATATATTTTTTTTCCTCCAAAACTCGCCCACACTTAGAGGCTTACACAAAGGCAGGCAGACCCAACTGCAACTGGAGAGTCCTTTATTCCGCAATACCAGCAGCGTACTGAACATTTCCTGATAGTGTCCCTACGCGTTTACACTTAGCTCTAACTTTTTTCAACCAAAAATGGCTTTAGGGCAGCAGGCATCACCTGCATCTCCTCATACTTCTGAGGATGAATTTTTGGAGGAGGCACCACCCAAAGAACGTTTTTCTTCAGTGGTGTGGAAATGTTTTACTTTTCCCGAGGGGCAGAATAGGACCAATGCCACCTTGGTCACGTGCAAGATTTGCAAAAGAGTGCTGTCACGAGGGGATCCTAACAAGAAATACTCGTGCGGCACGGCAAGTATGATGAAGCACCTGAGGAGCCTTCATCTTGCATGACAAAAGTGCAAACGGATGAGAAACACTCCTGCTCCTGCGCCTTCCACCTCATTGCAGCCGAGCACATCAATAGTGCATCCATCAGCCCAAACCTTGGACATCCGTCCTCAATTTCAATTTTTAAAAGTGCTCTGCACTAAGTGCAATAAGACTTTGTGCTATGGTGAGCAGTCGATCGATCTGATCTGCCGCCGGCAAGAAAGTCACATTTGCTAGTTTTTTTAATTTATTTTTTATTGTTCCCTGAAGTTCATTGTTTGGTTTCTCCTGTTTTGTTTTTTTGGTTTTTTTTGCAGAAAAACCAAAAAAAATTAAAAATTGCTCAGAAACCCCAAAATAAATTATAAAAGAAGAAAGAAGAAAAAAAAAGTTCTTGTAAGAACTAACTTTCCTTGTTTAAAAAAAGAGCTACATTTCTTTGTTAGTGTTAGTTTAGATGAATGTATGTGTAGTATGTAATTGACTGAATGTATGCATTAGTAGCGTATGGTGAATGTATAAGTGCAGAACTATGAGGAAGTGCTGCACCATCACACAGTAACCTCTTTAACTGCAGTGTGCTGTAGTACTTCCAAAGCACAGGGATGCAACATGTGTACATAAATATGTTGCAAATCTATGCTTCTGTCTGCAGGGCTGCTTAAACTGCAGCCATGTGGTGACACAGGCACCCTTGCACCATAGTGCAAGGATATCTGTGTCATGTGCTGTTTGTTTTTCTACAGGAAGATACACCTTCCTGCACAAAAACAATGAGAACATGCATTTTTCTCCTTCAATGTAAGCTGAACATTTCAGCATGCATTGAAGATATAAAAATGTGGAAGACTGAAAACAATTCTCCTTGTTGTGCTTTCCTACACCAGTTTTAGAATGGTGCACCATTCACACACATATCGAGATTTATGATTTCTGATAAATCTAGACATGTGTCTTGTTCTATGAGTATTAAGTGCAATCATGCACAACAACACTTATAGAACACCATTTCAACACAAAGTGATCTGCATGATGAGATTGTATTTACATGGAGTATAACAAGTGCACAGAGTGCCTTTTCCTCTCTTTGGAAATATGAAAGAGTATCTTACACAATAACTATGTTACAAAAAGTGACATATTTCCGTTTTTAAAATTCCTTGCGAATGATAGAAGGTAAGCACAGAGTTTTGTCTGCAAAGATGTTCAAAGAAGAATGATTGAAATAATTGTGGTCCTTCAATAGCTAAAATAGGAAATATTATGAACCCCTCAAATCTCTTTTTTTGCAGGTCACATGATATCGGATTATGGTCAGATTTCAAAACTACATAGGTATAAACAGAGTGCTTTTAGAAACATGTTTAAACTTTGTAGCTTCTTGCAGACCTCCTCATTCTGCATATTGAGACTTAGTTAAAATTCCCTTCACAGTAATAGGAATAAAAAATGGTACACATTTTTTTCACATTTTCATTCCAATCTAAATTCATAAAAATTGCTTATTTTAAAATGTGGATCTGTGAAAGAAAAGAAAAAAAAATTATAACATATAATAATAATTTTTTTGTAACACAGCATAACTTCCACAGAGTAATTTGTTTGCCTTTTTCGCTGTTCTCAGAATATATTGAATTTCACTAGAAATAGTAATTTCAATTGTACTCATCACTTAACAGCGGGCAAAAAAAAAACAATAAGAAAGATTGTTAACAAAAAAACCAACATACTATTCTCAGTAAAATACCAGAAAATACAAATCATACATAAATGAAATCCTTACAGATTACAAAATGTTATAACTTTAACTTATACAAACTGTAAATGTTGCCGCATTAAAATAATCACCGAATAAATGACCACCAAAACATCCAAAATTCAAAAATATACCTTTCCTTGAGGCCAAATGGTATTTTTGCACTTCTTCTTTATGTAAATTGTCCAATGTTAGTCCTATTAAATTATAATATTAAATTCCTCAGAGAGTGAATTATCTTCCTAAAACTTTGGCTTTAAAAATATTAGGTAGGAATTTGGTAATTCACTAGGCAAACGGTGTTTGAAAACCAACTGGGCATCATTACAAAGTGTGCAGCCTTTGTCACATTTTAGATAGGCAGTGTAATGTCCAGATGTGGTGGAAGGACCATCATGGAAAACTATTGCAATTGCTACAAAAGTCCTTCCTGATATTGATAGTTGTGCTGCTACAAATTGTTGTATTAAAGTATCCAATTTTCTTCCGTCAGCTGTACAACGTTGCATCATTAAAATTATATATTTTCCATATTTTGTTAAGAATAATGTGGATTACATTTCTGAGTTACATTGGCTACACTCCATGTTTTGAATTGCACCTTTCACTAATTTATTGAAAGACACTGATTTACAGTCTGGTAATGTTAAATACAGAAATCTCTCAGTGTCTACATTGGTGCTACATGTATACATGTAATTTTCACAATAATGTTCCCATTTGTAAGAAAGGCCAAAAATATTTTCTATTTCTAACCTTCATTTTCAAAAATGGTAAGCATATACATTAAAAATTCCTGCGCATCTTATTGGATATTTATGTAAATTGTGTAGAACCAGAACACACATCCAAAAGACTACGAACATCTGAAACAGATTGTATTTTACTTCTATCTGTTGTCAATTTTTCATACACAGAATGCAACAGAGAACAAAATCTTTTTTGCCGATTCTCCAAAATTTGTTCTTGCAAACCTTCAAGATAAAAAACAACATTGACCACTACATTAGCATAGCAGTTGACACCAGAACTATTTTCAAACTGATAACCAACAATCTCTCCAACAGTGTCCAATTTCTTTTTACCTCAAATCACAACATTATCTTGTTCTTTTCTTTTCTTGACACCTTCAGAACAGATATTCTCTAACCTTCTTTTTCGACCAACCACACGCTTTTCAAATACAGGATATTCACCTAAATTTGGAGCATACACCCTTCTTAACCTATTATACTCTTTTACACAGTTTGCATCTGCAGTAACCTTTGTCTCATCAAAATCAATCAAAAACAAACCAGATAATGTTCTGACTCGCGACAAAGCACCATATGCCATACCCTCTTTAAATACGGTAGATCCAATGTTCACCAATGCACTGTCTACACTTAATCCTTGAGATTTATGAATAGTCACTGCATATGCCAGAGAAAATGGAAATTGTTTCCCACGGACATATACATCTTTAACAAGCAAAAAAAGAACTGAACAGTGACCAATTTCTTTAACTTTATCAATCTGATCAAATTTAATTTTTAAAATTTCAATTCCTTCTTTTTTCTGATAATTCACAAAATCCACCACTTTGCCCATTGCACCATTAACTAAACCTTTCTCTACATCCAAATTATGCCTTAAAATTACCCGACAGTTTACACACGCATGCAGTGTCTTTTCCAAACCAGCAGTTTTAGATATCTTTTTTCTAAACAATCCAGTTTTGATCTCAACTTACCCGTCAAAATAATAGTGATTCCTTCATGCAGTATTTTATCGATGGCTTCCATTTTTACAATTTCTTAATTTTCCAGTTTTAATAATTCTTCGTTGAATATTGAACACTCACGCAGTGTTGGCTTTAAGCAAATCACTGACTTATTTTAAGCAATTTCCACGTACACTTTTGCAGGAACTGCATTTTCATTTGGAAAGACATTGCAAAGTAATCGACTCTCCAAAGCTTCTTTCCCTTGTTTTGAAAGAATTCCAATTCTTATATCTTGAAGAACACTTCCATATTCAGCATCATTTGACTGTCGCATATTTGTTGTCAGTTCTTTGTATTCAAAATTACTCCAAATGTTCACATTACCAACACTGCCAAGAGACTTTCTGGTATCTTCATGGGCAAGTGTTTTAAATACTGGTTGTCCTTTTAACGGAGTCAGTTGCAGTAGATCTCCAAAAACTATGATGTGTTTTCCTCCAAATAACACGTCATACTCTGTTTTAAGAATTTGCTGCATTCTTAAATGCACAAAGGCAAGCATCAAGTTTGAAACCATGCTCACCTCATCAATAATGAGAAGTTTCATTTTCTTCAGGACTCTTGAAACTTCACAACAAGCTTCTCCAGCTAGCTTGTGGTATTCCAATTTGTTCTCATGCTCTACTGATAGCATTAGTAAACGATGTAAAGTAATTCCTTTAATGTTATGTGCTGCCAACCCAGTTGGATCAGTGACAACACAAGACAAATGCGACTCAGTTGTTTTTTGCAAATAACTTGTAATTACTTTAATTAAGAAACTTTTTCCTGTTCCAGCTTGACCACTCACATACATTCGGATAGGTTGAAATGATGTACGTGAGCATCCTCTCTTTTCATGAAGTAATCCATGGTCAATCTGCTCTTTCACTTGCTGATATATTTGTTTCTGTTCAACATTTAGTTGCTCTTCCAAGTTTCCTAACTGTATTGCATCTTCTTGTGCTTGATACACTGCTGTTTCCACCTCATTCATTGCAATCACTGCTTCATTTTCAACAATTGGTTGTCCTAGTGGATCTTGACTCAGTGCAGCAGAATTTTGACTGTCTTGAGAACTGTCTCTAGCAATCTCAGCTGCAATTATAGCTTCTTGATCAATTTCATCATTCAACATTTTGACATAATTTGCGAAAGCATTGCATTGTTTGCTATCTTTACAAGCATCAAATGAATCTTCATAGCTGGGAAAATCTCCAAGTAATTCCAGTTCTGAACGCCATGGTTTGAACATTTGCAAAAGGGCTAAATAGTAAAATTCCCTTTTGTCAGCAGTGTTGCAACTCAGTTTTCTGTGATTAATTAAATTTCCTTTCCTTTGTTTCACCAGACATCCTTCGGAACCAATCACTCCATATTTTCCATCGTTGACGTTCTCTGTAGTATTCCGTTTGAAAGTGTAGTTTTGCAGCACTTCATAGAGACACATGTTCTCAAGATGATGACTTCTATTTGGATAGTATGTGTCCAACATATTGGTTTTCAAAATATCTGTACTTTCAGGGTCATTTTCTGCTAAATATTCAATTTCTTGAACAGATCTCAGTTCCCGATTTCGCATTTCTGCAAGACCTAGACTCACCCAAATGATTCTTCTACTTTTGGAATATAGACTTGCAGATGATAACCGATCTGAACATTCATATGCTCCAATTTCTAGGCCTGGGCGGTAAACTCTGTTCCGCTCGCGATAATTTGCGTAATTTCGCGTTCTGCGGAGAACGCGAAATTGCTCAAAAGTCTGCTTTCCGCGATTTCGCGAAATTTTTGCTTGTTCGCGTTCTAAAAATGCGTGTTCGCGAGATATTTCTCCCCGAGCACGCAAACAGCAATTGTGAACAGGAAAAAAGCATCGCGAACAAGCAATTCCGCGTGTTCGCGGAGATTTTTTACCGTTTCGCGGAGATTTGCGTAACGCAATTACGCAAATTCCGCCCACCCCTACCAATTTCACGATGCGATAACATCTTCAAACTGAAACTGTATAATTTCTTACTTAGACTCTTCTCATGAGAAATCTCTTCCCACATTTCTTTCAAGTCAGTCTTTTCTGATTTAGTAATGTAAGACGTTACATATCGAGCAACAGCAATGGAATTGTCCGCAACATACTGAATATCCATGTTAGCGTTCCACATGGATAAAATAACTGGATTGTAGTCATTTATGTATTTTGATTCTTCGCTTCTTCTTAAGTTGTAGGTGTTTTGTGGAGACTTTCTTGTGATGGTATGTCATACAGCTGACATAAAACTGTTCACTTTTCCTTTGGATAATACATGACGTGGAAATCCAAAACGACATTTGGTATAGAACTTATTCTTTGACTTGTACTTTCGTCGACAGTATTTTCCACACCTGTGGCTTTGAAATCGTAAGACTTGTTGTTTTAAGTTTTTGTCTTCTCTGCTATTTGGAAGAGCACATGTAGCATAATCTTCAATGAAAGACAAAACAGTTTCATCTGAATCTGTTCCACATTTGGGGGCGTCCTTGACACATAACAACATATGTATGTGAGGAGCACCCCTTGCTTGATACTCCTTTCTCCAAAAGAAATCCACAACTTCTCCAAGAGTAGGATTCTTTTTAATGCAGATGAAAGACATCAGAGCTTCAAATCTATGATTGAAATATCTGCATATATTGACAGGATCCAAAGAGCACAATTCTCCAGGTGTCTTGTATTCAATATTTTTTATATTGGAATTTGCCTCTCGAAGAAATTCAAGTAAATCATCCCAAGCATACTCAGCACAGCTTAGTGTAATAAACCATGTAGGAGTTCCCAAGTTCTGTAGCATACATTTCAGTTCTCCATGTCGACGGTACCAATATTCATTAGTCCCACGCTGACATGCCATCAGATTAATCAAATGAGATTCTAAATGATCATCTCTCTGATGCACTTTATCCATAAAATCCTTTGCAGTTACATTTTGAAGATGCATTCCAGTTTTTAAAATGTGATTTACTGCATATGAAAGTCCAGACAAGTCACTTTCAAACAGAAGATGAAACATATAAGGGATACATTGTCAAAATCTTGGATCTTCTGCATATAATCTTGTCCGATATTCAGATGCAGGAATCTGCTCAGGACGTTCATCATATCGTCCACCTTTTCCTGTTGGAAACAACTGCGGGAAACAACGAGCTTCCAAGCTCTCTTCCAATACACTCATGGGACTTCCTGTTGCTTTTTTCATTTGAAACAACTCAATCGTATTCCCCATCACCTCTTTGGAATGAAGTGGATGTACACTGTAATGTTCATAGATCTCTTCACATATGGACATGTCCACTTTTTCAATTTGTCCACTTAATGTTTCACTATCTGCTGCTAAATTTATTTCTTCTTCTCCAACAAACACATTTCTATAGTACTCATTATTTTTTAACAGATACAATGATGCCTTTTGCACTTTTCTAACATCCACTAACTCTTGCCAGATTTTCTTATTCTTAGTAGGAACACCATTAACTAGAATGACTAGTGGCTCATTTTCTGCATGATCTACACCAATAGTTTCAATATTTTTCCTTAAATCTAATGGTAAATACACAACTCTTCCTTTCAATCCTCTTTGCAACTCTGATGGAGGTAATTTACTTGTTTTGGGCTCCATACGAACAATAGCCTTAAACGGGGCAACACATTGTATGAGAATAGACTCATACGTATTTAAATCTATCAGCTCTGGAGGAATAGCAACCAACTCTAGATTATTATGAACAGCTCTAGCAGGCATTTTATTCTCATCTAATTCGTTATAACAATATTTGCAAATACGCAGCTCACATCCCAAATCAAAACAATCCTCTACCAACAAATAAGTTGCAAATTCCATCCACTTATCATTATCTTCTATTTCACTTTTTAAATACAGATTGACACCCCTAGTCTGATTTTGATAGTGACTTCGCCGACAACAAATACAAGAAACATTTGGTCTTTCACCTGAAATTACCTTAAACTTTGTGATTTCATCCTCAAATTTTTCTGTAATTACGGGTTCTACATTGTTTTCAACATTTTGTTCTACTAATGTGTCAGTTTCTTCACTCTCTTGCTGAGGCCCAAAGAAACAAAACTCAATATCCTCACAGACCTGCTTCACATTTGATACTGACCCACGTAAAAGAGCACTGTTCAACTCACTTAACTTTAGTGCTGGACTTTTTGCATAATACAACCTTCTCAATAACTTCCACATTTGAGTATGATGTACTGCCAGCATTCTGAAATGGTGAAAAACACTTTCACAAACTTTCCTAGAAAGACAAGTCAGAGAATGACCTTGCAAACCAGTATGTTTTCTCACTCTGCAAGGGTCTAGTCCTTGCAACAGCTTAATCTTTTGTTTTACACTTTTTTTAGTATAGGCTCGTAAAAAACTACATAATTTTTCAATAGATTCCTGTCGTACACTGCAAACACTACTGCAATCCCAAGTGTACACAGGGTTTTTAGCACGTCTACCTAAAACTTCATCAGCTATCACTTCTTCTGCATTTCTTTCAACCATTTTCTCTTACTCCATTGGACAACCATCACTAACCTCATAACCTCTACCACTGGTGTCAACTGCATACAATAATTGTTCCCTCAGTGAATAACTCTCTTCATTAAAAAAAGGCTCTGAACTAGAACTGTGTTTCCATTCTCCCAAAAAAAATCACAACTTTTTTTTTATTAATAACTCTTTTCCTCCTACTTTTGGCCTTCATTACATATATTGGTTTATCTAGTGATCGAATTCTGTTTAACACTAAAATAAACAGTTTCCTTTTTACTGCAAAAGCCTTTTCCATAATGCCTTCAATATGCTTCTTCTTTTTATAAAATGAAGCTCTCTTTTTATATTTCTTCACATCTTTCAGCAATTTATGCACTACTCTCTTGTAAAACATTTTTTGCGTAATTCTTTATACTGATTTTGTCTTCTTTTACCATACTTTATCTCCTTTGACTGAACATTTGCTTTTTTACTTTCCCTCCTATTTTTAATTTTTTTCTTACTTGAAAAATTCTCAGAAGTTGCAGCATTATCTACATTCTGTTTGCTCCTACAAACATTTTTAATAAATTGCTTTGTTATCTTACCAGAAGATTTTTTCCTTTTATCCACATTATCTTGTTCATTCAATACTTGTGGTTGATGTTTCTTCAAATAATCCTCCTGTCTCTGTTCTTTTCTTTTTCTGGCATAATTTCTCTATTTTAATGTTGAAAAACAGTATCTGTAAAAAAGAATCACAAATAAATGTATATTAATAACTTTCAAATGTACACTATTCCATTACTGTACAAACACATTTTATATAAAAACTGACTAAGAAATTATAGCCCTGAACCACAAGTGTGACGATGGTTAAAACACTACATGCATAGTGCATACTACTTTGAAGCAGTTCATGCCCTAAAGCTTACATCACTAAAAGACTACATGCTAACTGATTGAATGATTACAGTACTATAAGGAGACACACTGGGTGAGTAACAAGGTGTTTGCTAGAAGTGTATGAATACTAACTGGGGAATTGAAGGTGTGAAAGACAACTGTGTAGGTGATTACAGGACTGAATGCATACTGGATAGGCATTAAAAGCAGTGCATGTGCTAAGGCCTGGCTCACTGCATGAGTACTTCGGTACTGACTGAATGATTAGAGCACAGCAAGGAGAGTGCCTGGGTGAATTTATAAGTGGTAGGCTTTTGGCACAGGGAATGGATTAGTACTTGGTACTGAATGGGTCACTAGAAGAGTGCAAATGGAGTGACAGGATGTTTGCTGGACTGTATGGATACTGACTAGGGAATTGAAAGTGTGAAAGACAAGTGTCTAGGTGGTTAGAAGACTGCATGCATAGTGGATAGGGGTTTGAAGAAGTCCATGTGCTAAGACCTGGCTCAGTGCATGAATACTTAGGCAGTGACTGAATCATTAGAGTACTTAAAAGAGAGTGGCTTGGTGAATTTATAAGTGTTTTGGCACAGTGAATGGATTAGTACATGGTGCGGAATGTGTCACTAGAGGACTGCAAAGGGAGTGACAGGGTGTTTCCTGGAAGTGTATGGATACTGACTAGGAAATTGAAGGTGTGAAAAACAACTGTGCAGGTGGTTAGAGGACTACATGCATAGTGAATGGGCGTTTGAAGCAATCTATGTGATAAGGCCTGGCTCACTGCATGAGTACTTGGATACTGACTGAATGATTAGAGAACAGCAAGAAGACTGCCTGGGTGAATTTATAAGTGGTAGGCTTTTGGCGCAGGGAATGGATTAGTACATGGTGCTGAATGGGTCACTAGAGGACTGCAAAGGGAGTGACAGGGTGTTTCCTGGAAGTGTATGGATACTGACTAGGGAATTGAAGGTGTAAAAGACAAGTGTATAGCATGTTAGAACACTACATGCATACTGCATAGACATTTGAAGCAGTCTATTTGGTAATGAATGGTTCACAACATAAGTATTTATAAACTGACTAAATCATCAGACTACTTCTAGGACAGTGCCTGGGTAAAACTTTTACATTTTCAGTTCTGCCACAGTGAAGAGAATAGTACATGGTACTGCACCTTAGTGTCAAACCCTGACTCATTTTATCCATGCATAAGCAAAGACTAGCTGCTAATGCTACTAAAACCTGACAACATGACCGGTTTTAAAAGAGTTATCTGTCAGAAAATACACAATGTTACCCAATCCTTCTCTCACAGTGGTTCCCAAATGCACACAGACTGACTGTGTGATTCTAGACAACAACCACTATCCCCATAAGTTTACCAAAACTCATTTACTACTGTGGAAGTGGTAATGGAACTGCACACAATCTACATATTTCAGGACTGCACTTTTGTGTCAAAGCCTGACTCATTTAATCAAAGCATAAGCAAAGACTGCCTTCTAATGCTACTAGAACTTGACAACATGACAGGTTTTAAAACAGTTATCTGCCACCAAATACACGATGTTACCAAATGCTTCTCTCACAGTGGTTCCCAAATGCACACAGACTCACTGTGTGATTCTAGATAACAACCACTGTCCCTAGAAGTTTACCAAAACTCATTCACTACAGTGGAAGTGGTAAGGGAACTGCAAACAATCTACATATTTCAGGACTGCACTTTTGTTTCAAAGCCTGACTCATTTAATCAAAGCATAAGCAAAGACTGGCTGCTAATGCTACTAAAACTTGACAACATGACAGGTTTTAAAACAGTTATCTGCCACCAAATACACGATGTTACCAAATGCTTCTCTCACAGTGGTTCCCAAATGCACACAGACTCACTGTGTGATTCTAGATAACAACCACTATCCCTAGAAGTTTACCAAAACTCATTCACTACAGTGGAAGTGGTAAGGGAACTGCAAACAATCTACATATTTCAGGACTGCACTTTTGTTTCAAAGCCTGACTCATTTAATCAAAGCATAAGCAAAGACTGGCTTCTAATGCTACTAAAACTTGACAACATGACAGGTTTTAAAATAGTTATCTGTCAGCAAATACACGATGTTACCAAACACTTCCCTCACAGTGGTTCCCAAATGCACACAGACTCAGAGTGTGATTCTAGACAAACAACACTATCCCTAGGAGTTTACCAAAACGTATTCACTACTATGGAAGTGGTAAGGGAACTGCACACAATGTACATATTTCAAGACTGCACTTTTGTGTCAAAGCCTGACTCATTTAATCAACGCATAAGTAAAGACTGCCTTCTAATACTACTAAAACTTGACAACATGACAGGTTTTAAAAGAGTTATCTGTCAGAAAATACACAATGTTACCAAATGCTTCTCTCACAGTGGTTCCCTAATGCACACACACTCACAGTGTGATTCTAGACAAGCAGCACTATCCCTAGGAGTTTACCAAAACTCATTCACTACAGTAGAAGTGGTAAGGGAACTGCACACAATCTACATATTTGAGGACTGCACTTTTGTGTCAAAGCCTCACTCATTTAATCAACGCATAAGCAAAGACTGGATTCTAATGCTACTAAAACTTCACAACATGACAGGTTTTAAAACGGTTATCTGTCAGCAAATACACGATGTTACCAAATGCTTCTCTCACAGTGGTTCCCAAATGCACACAGACTCACAGTGTGATTCTAGACAAACAACACTATCCCTTGCACTATACCAAAACACATTTCTTCATCTACAAGAAGTACTACATTTTAGTGCAGAAACATAACTCATTTCACAAATTCATAAACAATGACTGGTTTCTAATTCTACCAAAATATATAAAACAAATGCTTATCACAGAATGGTTTCTACATGCACACACACTGTCAATAAGATTGTAGAGAAAAAAAAGTACTCCCTACACTTTAGCAGGAGAAATACATTAGTCCGATTAAAATCAAAATAGTCTACATACATCCCCTCACAATTAAATAACTCACCTTTCAAGTTGTTTTGTAGATTAAGAAATATATCAGTCACACACCAGATATCAGTCACACACCAGATTTTCTTATACAGAATCTCTGCACTATGCACCTGTCAGCAGAACCAAAGAATGGCAAAGTTTCCCTCTCATTTTCCACACATATACATGTAAACATCAAATCACATTCCTTCCCACATAAATTAAAAAGAAAACACACATTTCTATTGGTTAAACATTTCAACCCTTTCCAAATGACATAAACTTCAACCCTTCCCCCAATCTGCCTTCTGCCCGTTACCATAGAAACAGGTCATGGAACACTATACTGAGCACACAGGTCACAAGTTCAGCACACACTATGTTGCTAATCAAGACAGCAAGTGTGCTTGACTTTTCAACATATCAGCTTATCATATATAATGTTCCTTACAATCAGTTTTTGTTAACCAATAAGTATCATGCTTTTAAAAAACAGAAATATACACCCTACCTTTCAGTGTAGAAGGTTGTCAAACAACCAATGATTTCTTGTCTTTTTTCAAAATTTCATCTTAGCCACCATTTTAGAAACATCTTACTTTCCAAACTGCCATTTCATTCACAGAGACGATCTGAGTGCATCCAGACCTCCTTACAAGATGCTTAGAGTGTGGATTGTGGGACACAGCTACATTTTCGGGAGCCAAAGGTATGCAGAAAACAAAAGCATTCACAAAGACCTAGGTTTGCCAAATGTAGACATTAAATGGATTGCAATACAATGAGAGGAGGGTCTCCCTGTTTAAATTAAGGCCCTAGAGGAGGGAGCAAACAAAGAAATATCTAGTACGAACCTCTAAACGGGCCTGTATGATTCTTCAATAGATCTCTACAGATTCTGCATTTCCCAATCTAAATTGTCAAGAATGCATTCTTGACAATTTAGATTGGGAAATGCAGAATCTGTAGAGATCTATTGAAGAATCATACAGGCCGGTTTAGAGGTTCGTACTAGACATTAAATGGATTGGACAGAGAGAGTTAAAGTGGCACCAATTGATGCCATTGGTGAAATCCTTCATGCAAATCCAACACCCTGACCTCATAATAGTGCACTGTGGTGGCAATGACCTAGGCACTTTGACTGGGGTAGGTCTGGAAATGCTTATGAAGGACACCTTTGCAGAACTGATTTCACTTTTCCCTAAAACTGCCTTTGTGTATTCTAACATATGCCAAAGGCAGAAATGGAACTGGTCCACAGATTGAGAAAGCTAGGAAACATGTGAATAAATCTGTTTCTGCTTTTCTCCGAGACTACAGAATGGGGTCCATTTACAATAACAATCTGCGCTTTCATATGCAAGAGATGTATAGGAGAGATGGAGTACACTCTACTGATGAAGGAAACATAGTCTTCCTCAACAACTTTAGACTCTGTATAGGTAATTACTTATAAGTACCATACACTCTGAATGAACACAATGGCTCTTTTTAGAGCCACTCAAGAACAAAACACTTAACCTTAATCTTTATCTCCCAACAATGTAATTTTTTTTTTCCTTGGAGCCGCGATCCCACCACGAGAGAATCCGTGTATCCAACGCGATAGGATGCGCGCACCGTGCGTGCATTTCGCCGTCTTTTAGTTTTTTAAAAAGGGGGCCCCAGGGGGTCCTTTTGGGGCCTCCTAAGCACCTCTAGAGGGTCAGAGTATTTCCACTCTGCCCCCTTTATATGTTTTACACACTTATTCCCTTTGCTTCTTCAGCCTCGCTTCTACCGAGGCAGAAAATGGCCGTCAACAGTTACTGGTTTCGACTGTAGACAGACACTCGACAGCCAATTAGCATTCAGCGCGCGATCGGGAAGGTGCGCGCTTGGTTCGGGGAGGGTGCGCTTACGGTGCGGGTAGGGTCCGCGGATCCTCCCCGGCCATAGATATTTATGTACATTTAACTCTAATTTTCTCAGGAACTACTGAACGGATTCACACCATTTATGCAAAAGGCACGAGCCTGAACTGAGGACTACCTCTTTGCCAAATTTGGTGTCATTCCGTTTAGCGGTTCGGGCTGTAGCTGTGACAACAGATCCCATGGGAAATTGCATGGGGAAAACGTGTTTTGGGACCCCCCTTTTTTCTCGGCCCCTGCTTGACAAATCACCACAAAACTTTCAGGGTAGGAGCGGAGCTGGCCAAAAGTTTGGAAAATTTTGCGAGGATTCGTCAACCGGCGCCAGACTTATTGGGAATAGAATGTTGCGGATTTGCTATGGTAAATAGGTCCTAACTATAACTATCTACTGGCGATAATATATATATATATATATATATATATATATATATATATATATATATATGAATGAGCAAGATGTCCTTGCGGAGGGAGCGCTTCAAGCTGGTGCCGGCCGTGAGGTAGGACAGCCTCACAAGTATTTTCAACAGCAAAGAAAAGCCGCACTCTTTCTGGATTTTCGTTTTAGTAAATTTTAATGACCATCTCTATTACCAACGCGTTTCGAACTCCACTGGTTCCTGATCACGGTATTGACAAGAGTCCATCATTTGTTTTCACTTAAATACCCACTAATCCGTCCTGCTCACAATGAAGCATTCTGGGAGTTGTGGTTTCAAGACACAACAATACATATGTTTCCCAAAAACATTTTCATTTTTACATTTTACGCTGTATTCTCATTAATTGGCATGGAAGTCAGTAATTAATGATGGATGAGTTCAGTACTACTCAATTACACATGTAAGCGGCAAAGTGCCCAGGATGATTGATTTTATCAAATAGTTATATGTTAACTAATTCGTCATAATTAACTGATATGGCTAAGTGCCATTTGTTTGACAGCTTGCTCTGTGTTTCGATATGGGCTGAGTGCCCCTGTTATTTAATTATATCATCCTGTAATGTGTAAAAGATGGTGACAGCTGTGAAAACAGAAAACTATTTGGGAAGGTTCACATTAATACATTTAAATTGTCTGCTGGTAGCTCTATTTACATGTTGAATTTCTCAGTCATACACTTAATAAGAACCCATGTTGGAGGTAGATTTCACACTCTAAATGACTTTTATAAGTGTACATAAAGTTCCTCATCCCCATTGAGCCCATGAGGGGTTCGGGTTTTGAAACGGATTATTAATTTAGACTCCAGGCGTCTTAGTCTTTCAGTTCTGTTTCCTCCTCTCTCATGGTCAGGGATTGTCGCAATGCCTGAGTAGCTAATATTTCTCCATGTTGAACCGACATGATTCTGCAGATGTTTCGTCAGAGCATAGGACATGTCATTATTTTGGATTGCACGTATATGCTCCAAAATACGCTTCTTGAGAGGACAAATGGTTGAACCTATGTATCGCTTCCCACACGAACATTCAATCAGATATACCACAAACTGTGATTCGCAATTTATCGAGTTTTCAATTTTAAAGGTCCGATCTTTGGGATCCTTTAGTGTTCTTAAATTTCTGCCTATCTTGCAGGCCTTGCAGGAAGTGCATTTCGTGAATCCACTCTGTCTTTTTTCCAGCCAAGATTGTGTCTTGACGTTTTGAAAGTGACTGTTTACGAGGGTATCGCACAGTGATGGAGGCTTTCTATATGTTATCATTGGAAAGTTCCCCAATGTTGGGCCAATGTCTGTATCTTTTTTCAATACATTCCAGTATTTCATTAAGATTTTTCGAATCTGGAAGCTTTCCTTCGAGTATGTTAATATTAGGCGAGGTGCCTCTTCTTTAGTTAACCCTTCCATACTCACTTGATTTTTCGATGTCTTTTTGGCCGTTAATGTTTCAGCTCTGGTTTTTTGTCGAGCTTTTATTTCCCCACATAGGATATCTCCATGTTTGTAGCCACGTGCTGCAAAGCGCTGTTTGATGTCCAGAAATTTTTGTTCCATTTCCTGTGGTTCGGAGCAGTTTCTCTTCATGCGTATGAATTCGCCATACGGAATGCTTTTTTTTAAAGAAGAAGGATGAAAGCTTGATCCGTGTAGGATACTGTTGGTTGCTGTCTTTTTGCGAAAAACCGTGGTATGTATTTCATTTGATTTGATGTATACTTTGGTGTCAAGAAAGTCTATTTCTTCTGCTTGAATGTTGTAGGTAAATTGCAAGCCTACATCATTTGTATTGAGGATTTTTATGTAGTCCGATAATTTTTCTTTAGATCCCTTCCAGAGTAGGAAAAGATCGTCGATGAATCGAAGCCAGAGTACCACGTCTGTGGTGTATGAATCATTTTCTTCTCTCCAAGCTATGTGTTTCTCCCACCAACCCATGGTGAGATTCGCATAGCTTGGAGAAAATGAAACTCCCATAGCAGTTCCGCGTTTTTGGGAGTATAGCTGTTTGTTAAATAGGAAGACATTGTTCGTAAGACATAACTCGATCATTTCCATGAGCATATTTGTATGTCTTAGTTCTCCAATTGGTCTTTGCTTTAAAAAATACTCCACAGCTTTTAGTCCAATGTTGTGGTTAATGGATGTGTACAATGACACTACATCGATCGTGGCTAAAAGATAGTCTTGTTGCCATTGAGTCTCCATCAGGATTCTTAAAAAGTCGCCTGTGTCTTTAATGAATGAGTTTAATGTTGGAACAATGGGAGATAAAAAGTGATCCACATAGTTTGCTAGATTTTCATAGATAGACCCACAGCTTGAAATTATGGGTCGCCCTGGTGGTTTGTGCAGGGTTTTGTGGACCTTCGGCAAGAAGTAGATTGTCGGTGTCACCGGATTTGTTGTGGACAAGAAGTTCTTTTCATCTTGGCTGAGCAATCCTTGCTCAAACCATTTTTGTAGTCGAAGTTGGAGGTCGCTTATCATATCTGGAATAGGATTAGAATTGAGTGGAATATAGTTGGTTGTGT
Organism: Triturus cristatus; assembly: GCF_964204655.1. Taxonomy (NCBI): domain Eukaryota; kingdom Metazoa; phylum Chordata; class Amphibia; order Caudata; family Salamandridae; genus Triturus; species Triturus cristatus. The sequence continues at coordinate 574,202,239 of NC_140582.1, read as the reverse complement.
CATTTAGTTGGCGTAGTGCTTCCTCAATATACGCTTGTTTGTCTAAAATGACAATGTTACCCCCCTTGTCAGCGGGTTTTATTTCAATTTTGTTGTTATTTTTTAATGATTGTAACGCTTGACGCTCTTGTATGGAGAGGTTTTCTTTCTTTCTTGATTTGGTGTTTTCCAATGTTTCTAGTTCTGCCACCACTAAGTCATGAAACATGTCTATCCGATTTCCTGGATGTAATGCTGGACAGAATTTGGATTTGCTTTTGAAGTTGGTACGGGGGTGAATATTGGTTGTTACATTCATCTCCTGTAGTATTTGTGTATCTGATAACTCTGTCTCTTCTATCTCATTAGCCAATTCATATGCAGTTCTCAGTGATTTAGTTTCTGCTATGATTAATCCTTCAGATCTTGTTGGTATATCACCTGCGTGATACGGAAGATTTTGTGTTGACGTTTTTTGCGGTAGTTTGGCAAAGAACTTTTTTAACTTCAATTTACGGACATATTTGTACATGTCAATTCTAGTTTCCACAGAATCTGAATGTTTTTCTGGGCAGAATGTAAGTCCTTTATTCAGTAAGGTACGTTCAGCCTCTGACAGGTTATGGCTAGGTAGGTTGATTATGAGATCCGGTTGTGTTTGCATGTTGTGTGCCAGATTTATTTTTTTGTCACTGTTCTGTTGCGTAGAACATATTTTTGTTTTTCGGCCTCGTCTTGTTTTTCTCCGCGGCCCCTGTTTCCAGAGAAACCTCTTCCACGAGCTCTTGTTCGACCACTGCCTCGTCCTCTCCCTCGTGGCTTTGGATTTTGTTGATCCTGGTAAAGCATTCTCATTTCTTCTAAAAAAGAAAGCTTTTTAGTCGGTATTCTTCCAGAAGGGTTTTCACCATCACTTTGTTCTCCCTCTGATTCACTGGGTGTTGTATATGGGGATTCTCGTGTGATGATTTCATTTTTGTCCCAATTTTGTTTCATGAGATCAAATCTCTTCGCAAATGTGAATATTGTTCCATTTGCATAATCTGACTCATCTCTTCTGAACTTTCGTTGCTTTCTTTCTTGGACTTCACTTTCGTGTTTGTCTAGGTTCTTCTCCATCATACAACGTAGTTTGTTGATGTTTTCTTCCTCTTTATCATATGATTTAATAGACTGTTCTATTTCATCTATTTTTTCATGTAATTCTTCCACGTTTTTTTTGGCGTATTTGATGATTATCAACATCATTCTGCGCGAGCAATCCATATTGTTTTTTCCCCACTCATCCAACATTTCAGGGCTGGTGTCGGGGTGGTTGGGTAAGGTGAATATACGTAGTCCTCGCGGCACAAGATCGAGTTCTACATATTTTTCCATTGTTATAATTTCCCAACTGCGTGAGATTTCTTTCCGGAGTAGTTTCTCCAATTGGTTGAATAATTGTTTCAATGTGGATGCTTCTTTTGGTGCGGTATGGTTGTTTGAGGACGTTGATGTGCCTGGAGATGATTTGACAAACATGCTCTCGGCTTTTTCTAATCTTTTTGCTGCTCTTTGTTCCATGATTAATCACTTGCTTCACTAAAGACCGCACTTTATATACGCCCCTTGCAGACAATCGCTTCGGTGTTAAGCAGTTCAGTTTTAGTTGGTATTAACTAATATGAGGATGGTTGCAACAAGTGCAATGTTTATGATTGGTCACGTTACTAGTATCCAGAAAAATGTATCATTTACCGCTTTTGGGGTATAGTACTCCACAAAGGCTTATATACATCCGCTCAGCGCATTGACATTGGTTTCGTGCAGCCAAGGCGCAGTTGCTCGCTTACCTGGGAGACTCCCGGTCGTAGTGGTGTCCTCCGACGCCGCTCGCCGGCGCTCTACCAGTCGTTAGCTGTCACTTATCACCGTTGTCGTTTATTTACGATCATCCACGTTTCCTGCGTTAAACTCCGGCTGAACATATAGAGGAAGACCGACGGTAGTTGTTCCCTGTGTAGAACAATGGGAGCATTTCATCAGTCTTTCCGATGGCTTGTTCTGCCAGGACGCTGCTGTTTGCGGTTTCCGATCTTTTGGCGCTGGGCTCTCCTCCGAGTTTCAAAATGAATGAGCAAGATGTCCTTGCGGAGGGAGCGCTTCAAGCTGGTGCCGGCCGTGAGGTAGGACAGCCTCACAAGTATTTTCAACAGCAAAGAAAAGCCGCACTCTTTCTGGATTTTCGTTTTAGTAAATTTTAATGACCATCTCTATTACCAACGCGTTTCGAACTCCACTGGTTCCTGATCACGGTATTGACAAGAGTCCATCATTTGTTTTCACTTAAATACCCACTAATCCGTCCTGCTCACAATGAAGCATTCTGGGAGTTGTGGTTTCAAGACACAACAATACATATGTTTCCCAAAAACATTTTCATTTTTACATTTTACGCTGTATTCTCATTAATTGGCATGGAAGTCAGTAATTAATGATGGATGAGTTCAGTACTACTCAATTACACATGTAAGCGGCAAAGTGCCCAGGATGATTGATTTTATCAAATAGTTATATGTTAACTAATTCGTCATAATTAACTGATATGGCTAAGTGCCATTTGTTTGACAGCTTGCTCTGTGTTTCGATTGGATGAGTGGGGAAAAAACAACATGGATTGCTCGTGCAGAATGATGTTGATAATCATCAAATACGCCAAAAAAAACGTGGAAGAATTACATGAAAAAATAGATGAAATAGAACAGTCTATTAAATCATATGATAAAGAGGAAGAAAACATCAACAAACTACGTTGTATGATGGAGAAGAACCTAGACAAACACGAAAGTGAAGTCCAAGAAAGAAAGCAACGAAAGTTCAGAAGAGATGAGTCAGATTATGCAAATGGAACAATATTCACATTTGCGAAGAGATTTGATCTCATGAAACAAAATTGGGACAAAAATGAAATCATCACACGAGAATCCCCATATACAACACCCAGTGAATCAGAGGGAGAACAAAGTGATGGTGAAAACCCTTCTGGAAGAATACCGACTAAAAAGCTTTCTTTTTTAGAAGAAATGAGAATGCTTTACCAGGATCAACAAAATCCAAAGCCACGAGGGAGAGGACGAGGCAGTGGTCGAACAAGAGCTCGTGGAAGAGGTTTCTCTGGAAACAGGGGCCGCGGAGAAAAACAAGACGAGGCCGAAAAACAAAAATATGTTCTACGCAACAGAACAGTGACAAAAAAATAAATCTGGCACACAACATGCAAACACAACCGGATCTCATAATCAACCTACCTAGCCATAACCTGTCAGAGGCTGAACGTACCTTACTGAATAAAGGACTTACATTCTGCCCAGAAAAACATTCAGATTCTGTGGAAACTAGAATTGACATGTACAAATATGTCCGTAAATTGAAGTTAAAAAAGTTCTTTGCCAAACTACCGCAAAAAACGTCAACACAAAATCTTCCGTATCACGCAGGTGATATACCAACAAGATCTGAAGGATTAATCATAGCAGAAACTAAATCACTGAGAACTGCATATGAATTGGCTAATGAGATAGAAGAGACAGAGTTATCAGATACACAAATACTACAGGAGATGAATGTAACAACCAATATTCACCCCCGTACCAACTTCAAAAGCAAATCCAAATTCTGTCCAGCATTACATCCAGGAAATCGGATAGACATGTTTCATGACTTAGTGGTGGCAGAACTAGAAACATTGGAAAACACCAAATCAAGAAAGAAAGAAAACCTCTCCATACAAGAGCGTCAAGCGTTACAATCATTAAAAAATAACAACAAAATTGAAATAAAACCCGCTGACAAGGGGGGTAACATTGTCATTTTAGACAAACAAGCGTATATTGAGGAAGCACTACGCCAACTAAATGACACAACCAACTATATTCCACTCAATTCTAATCCTATTCCAGATATGATAAGCGACCTCCAACTTCGACTACAAAAATGGTTTGAGCAAGGATTGCTCAGCCAAGATGAAAAGAACTTCTTGTCCACAACAAATCCGGTGACACCGACAATCTACTTCTTGCCGAAGGTCCACAAAACCCTGCACAAACCACCAGGGCGACCCATAATTTCAAGCTGTGGGTCTATCTATGAAAATCTAGCAAACTATGTGGATCACTTTTTATCTCCCATTGTTCCAACATTAAACTCATTCATTAAAGACACAGGCGACTTTTTAAGAATCCTGATGGAGACTCAATGGCAACAAGACTATCTTTTAGCCACGATCGATGTAGTGTCATTGTACACATCCATTAACCACAACATTGGACTAAAAGCTGTGGAGTATTTTTTAAAGCAAAGACCAATTGGAGAACTAAGACATACAAATATGCTCATGGAAATGATCGAGTTATGTCTTACGAACAATGTCTTCCTATTTAACAAACAGCTATACTCCCAAAAACGCGGAACTGCTATGGGAGTTTCATTTTCTCCAAGCTATGCGAATCTCACCATGGGTTGGTGGGAGAAACACATAGCTTGGAGAGAAGAAAATGATTCATACACCACAGACGTGGTACTCTGGCTTCGATTCATCGACGATCTTTTCCTACTCTGGAAGGGATCTAAAGAAAAATTATCGGACTACATAAAAATCCTCAATACAAATGATGTAGGCTTGCAATTTACCTACAACATTCAAGCAGAAGAAATAGACTTTCTTGACACCAAAGTATACATCAAATCAAATGAAATACATACCACGGTTTTTCGCAAAAAGACAGCAACCAACAGTATCCTACACGGATCAAGCTTTCATCCTTCTTCTTTAAAAAAAAGCATTCCGTATGGCGAATTCATACGCATGAAGAGAAACTGCTCCGAACCACAGGAAATGGAACAAAAATTTCTGGACATCAAACAGCGCTTTGCAGCACGTGGCTACAAACATGGAGATATCCTATGTGGGGAAATAAAAGCTCGACAAAAAACCAGAGCTGAAACATTAACGGCCAAAAAGACATCGAAAAATCAAGTGAGTATGGAAGGGTTAACTAAAGAAGAGGCACCTCGCCTAATATTAACATACTCGAAGGAAAGCTTCCAGATTCGAAAAATCTTAATGAAATACTGGAATGTATTGAAAAAAGATACAGACATTGGCCCAACATTGGGGAACTTTCCAATGATAACATATAGAAAGCCTCCATCACTGTGCGATACCCTCGTAAACAGTCACTTTCAAAACGTCAAGACACAATCTTGGCTGGAAAAAAGACAGAGTGGATTCACGAAATGCACTTCCTGCAAGGCCTGCAAGATAGGCAGAAATTTAAGAACACTAAAGGATCCCAAAGATCGGACCTTTAAAATTGAAAACTCGATAAATTGCGAATCACAGTTTGTGGTATATCTGATTGAATGTTCGTGTGGGAAGCGATACATAGGTTCAACCATTTGTCCTCTCAAGAAGCGTATTTTGGAGCATATACGTGCAATCCAAAATAATGACATGTCCTATGCTCTGACGAAACATCTGCAGAATCATGTCGGTTCAACATGGAGAAATATTAGCTACTCAGGCATTGCGACAATCCCTGACCATGAGAGAGGAGGAAACAGAACTGAAAGACTAAGACGCCTGGAGTCTAAATTAATAATCCGTTTCAAAACCCGAACCCCTCATGGGCTCAATGGGGATGAGGAACTTTATGTACACTTATAAAAGTCATTTAGAGTGTGAAATCTACCCCCAACATGGGTTCTTATTAAGTGTATGACTGAGAAATTCAACATGTAAATAGAGCTACCAGCAGACAATTTAAATGTATTAATGTGAACCTTCCCAAATAGTTTTCTGTTTTCACAGCTGTCACCATCTTTTACACATTACAGGATGATATAATTAAATAACAGGGGCACTCAGCCCATATCGAAACACAGAGCAAGCTGTCAAACAAATGGCACTTAGCCATATCAGTTAATTATGACGAATTAGTTAACATATAACTATTTGATAAAATCAATCATCCTGGGCACTTTGCCGCTTACATGTGTAATTGAGTAGTACTGAACTCATCCATCATTAATTACTGACTTCCATGCCAATTAATGAGAATACAGCGTAAAATGTAAAAATGAAAATGTTTTTGGGAAACATATGTATTGTTGTGTCTTGAAACCACAACTCCCAGAATGCTTCATTGTGAGCAGGACGGATTAGTGGGTATTTAAGTGAAAACAAATGATGGACTCTTGTCAATACCGTGATCAGGAACCAGTGGAGTTCGAAACGCGTTGGTAATAGAGATGGTCATTAAAATTTACTAAAACGAAAATCCAGAAAGAGTGCGGCTTTTCTTTGCTGTTGAATATATATATATATATATATATATATATATATATATATATATATATATATATATATAAACACACCAGGACCTTTGTCTGCTCGTACCTTCATATCAGCTGACCCAGCCACCAAGGAACTACGAACCACCAAATTCAGGCAGATAATTTCTTTATTTAAGCTGTTTAATCCTCTAAAGATGCGTTTCGGGCACCACTCGCCCTTGTTCACATCAACGGAGAGAAGTTACAAAGCCATATTTAAATGTGATGCTAAGCCCACGTGACCAAACACCGTGAATAAACATAGAAGAAACACACATTCTATTCCTCAACATATATCACAATGGTATGCATAGTCATTTTTATAACTTTTTTCCTTTTGTATGGTCCCCTTATTTTTACTCTCTTTTTTATTTTGTTATTATTATTTTCCTCATTTTATATCTTGAATATATCATTGGTTGTGTATATGCCTTACAAATTAGATAAGTCCATAAATATTTATATTTGGCTTCTTCACGAATTCATTGGAGCCAGGTCCTGAGGTAAATCTCAACTTCTTTTCTTTTTTGACTTTTTTTGACTGTTTGAAGTACAGATTATTGAAATCCATTAATCCAGTTTCATCTGTAATAATGCAAGGTAAAACATGACATAGATATATAAAATATATAAATATATAAATATAATAAGAACAATTCAATCATTTTGTTAAATTATATTTTGTGCAAAATACTGCCACTATGTCTTGTTATCCCTCAAAGTCACTGAAAAGCAAACCACAGGCAACCTTATAAATTACAAGAACATGGATGCATATTTCCTTAAACCTCATTGTGTTGACCCGGTATATCATGATATCTCTGCTTTAATGCATTGTCTAAATCTTCATCATATGGCATTCTGTGGTTTATTTATCCAAAATTATAGGCAACACAACCATACTATCCATAAGACAATGCCACAAAATAAAGCTAAAACCTAAAGTGCTTGTTGAATGTGGAAAACTTACAAAAATACATCAGTATAAATACTAATAGTGTTCTCCTTATAATACATATAAACCTTAAAAATATAGGCCACAAAATGATCCTAAATTGCGAAAAATAATTTAATCCTAACTAGGGTCACATAACTATAGCTACTGTTTGTATAGAAGACCCTTATCTAATAAAAGACAAATAAAATAAAAAACGGATTTGAAGGATCAGACTATAAAATACAAGATTACAGAAAGTTATGCAAATCTTTCGTATTATTAAGGCCAGATGGGAACTTCGTATCAAGCTCAAAAATTAATTTAGATTCCAACTGTCTCAGGGCTTTTTCACGGTCTCCACCTCGACGAAATTTCGGAATGGCTGCTGCCACAAAATAGTTTAAACAACTAAGATCATTGTTATGAATTAATTTAAAATGGCGAGCCACTGGGTACGTGGAGTCGTTATTAACAATAGCGCGTAGGTGCTGTAATATCCTGACATGCACCTGCAATTTGGTGCTGCCCACATATCTGAGTCCACAGGTGCATGTCAGGACATACACTGCAAACTCAGTCTTATAAGAGAAGTTGCCCCTAATGGCTATCTTTTCTGGGCTGAAAGGTGAAAAATAATGTGTGGTATTTTTACCAAATTTACAAGCCCTACAGGTGGTACATTTAGTAAATCCATTCTTGGGCTGTAGCCACATTTTGGATGTTGTCAACTCAGGGCATGCCCTCCCAATTTGTGTGCGCATAGAAATACCCTTCCTGTACGTGACAGTGGGTTGAGATGGTAATCTCGCTGACAGGACCCCATCTGTAAGGACAATCGGCCAATGACGCTTATATATATATATTTCCAAGTTTTTGCCCCTACGTAAGGACGCACTCCACAGCAGCAAAGTTACAACTTAATTTGCAAAGCAGCATTACACCTCGTTCTGATAAGTCCTGATGCCTACGCGTTTCGAAGCCTTACGCTTCTTTTTCGAGGGCACGACGTGGAAATGCAGTAGTAATTGACGAACACAGCCCCCTGTGTGCTTCCTTAATTAATAGGGTTCCGGTGTGCCTCCCACGTTGGTATTTCTCTCTGTTGCACATTGGGACATGTAGTTCCTTTTTATTAATTATACCCTCTAGTGGGTTCCGCATTTGCCACAATGATTAAGTACACAATAATTGCCCTCCAGTGGGCCACAAGGTGGAATTCTGCTTTCCCCAAATAGCGCGCTGTCATGCCATCAACGGAAAGGAAAGGATTCCCTTTCCCGAGGTTTCTCATATTTCTAGAGTGGTGCAGTCCTCCACGGCAGGAACCGCCGTGATTAATGTTTTTCCAAGTTTTTGCCCCTATGTAAGGACACACTCCATAGCAGCAAAGTTACAACTTAATTTGCGAAGAAAAGCAGAATAACACCTCGTTCTGATAAGTCCTGATGCCTATGCGTTTCGAAGCCTCACGCTTCGAAACGCCAAAATTAACAAAAAAGCTGATACAACAAAAGACAGGATCATATTTGTAAGTGAATTTTGCAGCGTGAGTAATAAAATAAAGAACATAGTCAATTCAAATTGGACCATTCTAAATGAAAACAAAGAAACTAAACTATGTAAGGCACTTTTTGCATTTAAACGTAATGATAATATTCGCAAAATGTTTGTGCACACATATAGACACCCAACCACTAATACAAGGTACACTCCAGAGAGGGAAAGCCCTTGGTAACAACAAATGTGGAAATTGTACGATATGTGACCATTGCCGGGATACTAAAACTCTAACATACAATGGTTACATGCTGACATCAAAAAGCCTTAATAAATGTAGGAGCTCTAACGTGATCTACCTGTTGTCTGCCCATGTGGGTTAGTTTACGTGGGAGAAACAGGTAGAGAATTAAGATTGAGGTTGTTAGAGCATAGATCAGCCCTAAAAACAAATAAACAGAATGCACCCCTGGTGGACCACTATAACACACTTAGACACAACCATATGGAGTTTGAGTGGTTTGTCATAGAAAAAATCACTGGTAATAAGAGAGGTGGTAATCTAGAACTAAAGAGAAAAAATAGGGAACTCTGGTATATTTCCATACTAGACTCCATTCAGAGGGGTCTTAACACCAGAGAGGATTAGATTAAACTTACTGTATAGGCTAAATAATAGAGGAAGCGGTATACCATCTTATGCAGGAATGTCTGTAGATAGGTTATGAATTTAGTGTAAGTCATTTAATGCAAGAATTTCCTGGGTGGATGGAATGTGAAAAGGATAACTTTTTTTATTCAATTTTGGATAATATCCTTGGTTGCCTTAGAAATATGCCTTTGTAAAAACACGAGGACTATATTTATGAAATAAAATCGAGTTATTAGGGTAAAACAATCTATAGAATAAAAGGTCTTCTATTAAATATAATTACTATGAAATGCCATTCAAAGATGGCGTTTTCCATAACATGGACGCCGGTGATGTTTCCCTGTCATGCAATTAGAGAAAGTGACTCCAAGCACATCACGCGATATAAACTCATCATCAATGCAAGCTTGTGTATAACTAAACCACAAAGGAGACAAGACACTGGAGTGAGCTGACCCTGTGACCCTAATACGTAAGCGAACTGAGAGCAGAGCGTCAGGGCTTGAGTGAGTATGATGAGTTATTTTAAGATGAATCCATTATGGAATGTAGCTCTAAGAGGGTAAAATACCTCATGAGAAGTTAAGATTTTAATTATGTAATGTTGGTGCAATCGGCGAGGACGGTAATGTGCACTCCTGCTAACTATAGGGGAAGGGGGATATACAACGATTTGCAGTGTGCAGATGTTTAGAGAAAATCTCTTAAATAAGTAAATAGCACATCTGTATGTGACACGGTGCATAATAAGTTATAAATGACGAAAGGACTCCAACCGGGAGGAGGAAGGCTCATCTTTAAAATTATCACACCTTCTGATATTGTAAAGTTGACGAGCATATGAGGGTTAGAAATGAACATTGAAACATATACAACTAATAGATAAGGAACATGTTTGCACTTAATGCAGAATTTTGTTTTGCACGAAATGAAGCAGTGCGAACTATGAGATAATATAATTTGAGGACTCTGTGCCCCATATTGTGTACCTAATATACATGTTTTATCTTTAATATAGCCAATGGTATGCGCTCCAGTAACAGAACTAAATTATGAAAATCAAGTGGATTGAAACCAGGTGAGACAGTTGTAACCTAAAACCTTGGGATGATGGGGATAGTAATAACTATAGAAATATGGCCTCAAACCTAATAAACCCTCTTTTTCTGTATAGGGTGGATTTCATCATTACCAAACCACGGATTGAATAGTGGTAATACGCAAATAGGACTATAAAGGAGTCCCACAGGTAAACGGAGGGACGACCAAAGCTAACAATAAATTTTGATTAGAGTTAACAAATAGAAGATGACAATTATGTTATCCTTATGTCCCCACTTTAGAGAATAAACATTTGGTGCGTCGTCATAAGGGAAGACACATAACCTTATGGAATAAAATCCAACTGAGTGCTTTTGCACCGGTAAGTCACTAAACGAATGAAGGAGTGAATGGTTGAATGGGTTATAATTGGAGGTGACTGAATTTTGTTGAATTGAGGTATATTTCTGTTGGGATATTTAGAGCACTTATGGACCTTTTTGGGTAACATGTAGTACACACAGAATTTCAGCTCCATGAAAAAACTGGTTATGGTTTAAATATTTTTAAAACTATGCAAATGTACAATATTTTTTTTTACTTTTTTTGTTTTAGGTAGTGAACATTAATTATGTTAGAAATACATCTCCCACAAACATCTATATGTTTATTTGTTTCAACTTAGTTGTGTGGAACATTCAATTGTGGAAAGGAATGAACAAAACCCCTTGTCCTGAAGAAGGTGTCTTTAATGATGTTATGCCACTGAAACGCCTCGACGCTTAGAAAACTGTGTTAGATCTGTGGAAAGACAACAGCAATACAAATACTTTATTCTTTTGGGTTATGCTGTTTATTATTCCAGGAGTAACAGTGTTAAGACAAATACTATTGTCTCACCATATTCCTTTCCAGGAACCTTTGTAGTGTAATGAGTTTGTTTGATTGTGCTACCTATGTAATAGAGATGGATTTTAATATGTCTTGAAAACATTTTTTTACAGTTATTGTTTATTTGCACATGTTTTTAACATATTATGTGATTTTGGAATAACATTTTTTTGGGGGGGGGAATAAGTGCTTTAGCATCCCGAGTGGAATTTTAACCTAATACTGTGTGAATGGCACTTGTGGCAAATACGTCAGTGCTTCAAATATGTGATATCTCCCAAGGGAATTAATATTTTTAACCTTTCGGTCTTTGGTGCTCTATCCCCTTGGTACGTTAGAGACCCTCTCCTTGTTTTCAAGGTTTTATTTGGTAGGCCTAACATTCTGAGCAGTTGATTAATAGTGAACCTTCAAGAGAAAAGTGAGGTTTAAGACATCTTCGGAGAAGGATTAGTGATTAGGGTATTTTGTATGAGTCTCTTGTAAGCTACAGTCAAGGTAGGCCTCTTTCTGCACCTCTGTTGGTTCTTTCTGCGCCTTTCTTCATCTTTCTGCACGTCCTATCTATGTAGGCATATTGAAAAATTAGAATTTAAAAAGCTTTACAAATTCACTGAAAAAAACAGAGGTTTCATGGATGTTATTGTTACGAATTAGCAGTTAAAAAACCTTTGAAATTCACTAAAAAAGCAGAGATTTAAGGGACGTTATAGTTAGAAATTAGCATTTAAAAAACCTCAGAAATTCACTGAAAAAACCACAGGTTTCAGGGATGTTATAGTTAGTTGGACATTTCACTCATACAAAACCAGAGAAATTCCGCCGTTTTAGTTAGTTGGGCAAACTATAACTCACGCCCCCGCAATGCACTGCTGATGATGTCACATATTACATCACTCATGACATGGTCAGTGACATCACTGATGACATCACTGATGACATCTCAAATGACATCACTGATGACATCATCCAGTGACTGTGTGTCTCTGTAAAGTATAAATATGTTTTATCTATCTATCTATCTATCTATCTATCTATCTATCTATCTATCTATCTATCTATCTATCTATCTATCTATCTATCTATCTATCTATCTATCTATCTATCTATCTATCTATCTATCTATCTATCTATCTATCTATCTATCTATCTATCTATCTATCTATCTATTCACTGAAAAAAACATAGGTTTCAGGGGCGTTATAGTTAGCTGGACTTTTCACTCGTACAAAACCATTGAAATTCCCCCGTTATTGTTAGTTCAGATAACTATAACTCGCGCGCCCGCAATGCACTGCTGATGACGTCACATATTACATCACTCCTGACATGGTCAGTGACATCACTCATGACATCACTGATAACATCTCAAATGAAATCACTGATGACATCGCTGATGACATCTTACAGTGAATGTGTGTTTTTCTGAAAATTACATATGTTTTATATATGTATATCTCAAGGTCGATGGAAGAATAAATGGGTATATAAGTGTCTAAATGGATGATTTGTTTTTGAAAATTGATTGTATAACTGACTGATTAAGTGTATCTTAGTGAATACATGGCTTAGTGAGTAATGTTTAAATATGTAAACATCTGTATCAGTCTCTCACTTTGTGTATAAGTGGCTGCATGGGTTGGTGAGTAGCTACATGAGTGTCTATATAGGTTATTAGTTGGTTTTTTGAGTATCAGTATGAGTGTCTGAGTGTCTGTTAGGTTCGGTGGGGGTATTACGTAGTGCAGAGGTGCATGAATGAGTGACTCACTGTTTGTATGTGTTGAAGACAGCATGTGTGCAGGGCTGTATGGGTGGATGAGTGTGTGCATGGGTGTGTTAGTGAGTGAATGACTGTCTCAATAGTGTCTTTATGAGTAACTACATATGTTTTAAACTAGTATATGTGACTATTGGTGTATATAAGTGAGTATATGTGAGAGTGAGAGATTGAAAGAGTTCCTGTATGAATAAGTATGTGTTTCTATAATTGATTGTTTAAAAGACTATGTATGTGTAAGTTTCTGTAGAAGTAAGTGTGGTGGTGTGTGTATAACTGTATATGCAAGTAAATGGATGTTTGATTCTTTATTAGAATGAGTGACTATGTGTGTGAGTAACTCTATGGATGAGTGGCATTGTGTAACAGGATGTATAGGTGTATGAGTACATATGATGAGTGAGTACATGTATGAGTGACTGTATAGGACTGTTGGTGAATGAGTGTATGTGTATTGGATCTTAGAATTACTGAATAGGTTGTTGTAACTGGTATTGGTATGTCCATTGTTTTGAACATTTTAGTTTCTATTTTTGAATGTGTGTATGAAATGTTATATTAGGGGGAGAGAAGGTCTGCCACACTATCACAAGGATGATGACATCAGTGATGTCATCAGTGATGTCATTTGAGATGTCATCAGTGATGTCATGAGTGATGTCACTGACCATGTCATGAGTGATGTAATATGTGACGTCATCAGCAGTGCATTGCGGGCGCTCAAGTTATAGTTAGCTGAACTAACTATAACGGGGGAACTTCAATGGTTTTGTACGAGTGAAAAGTCCAGCTAACTATAACGCCCTTGAAACCTATGGTTTTTTCAGTGAATTTCTAAGGTTTTTTAAATGCTAATTTCTAACTATGCCTACAGAGATAGGACATGTGAAGAAAGAAGAAAAAACGCATAGAAAGAAAAAAAAGAAATTCAGAAAGAAGCAACAGAAGTCCTCAAAGATGAAGAAAAAGTGCAGGAAGAAGGATAACGTGCCGAAAGAACAAACAGAAGAGCAGAAAGAAGCCTTGTTGCAAAATCATCCTGTACCCTCAACTTTCTCAGACGGATACTGGTGGTAACTGAGTCTGACTAACCAGTCCTAGAGCCAGTGCTATGTTAAAAGACACTCAGAATAAAGTGAAAACACCTACATACACTAGGGAACACTATGCGTTGGGGTCCCCCTGTGATTAGCATGACCTCCTCTGTAAGCCCCTAGTATATAATAGGGCAGGAGATTAAAACTACCTCTTAAAACGCGCCACAGGGCGTGTTTGCATACGTCACCTCAGGCCCCGTCCCCTCCCTTGCCCACTGTGTAAACACGCCCTGTGGCCGTTTTAAGTTGGGAAATTAAGTCCCCTTGAATCCTGAGGGTCCCTAGGGTCCAACTAGACCACTAGGTACCTTCAGTAAGCGCCACAGAGCTGCATTGCAGAGAGATGTAAAAAGGGGCATGGCCTAGACCACCTCTCTGCAACGCAGCGCAGTGGCGCTTACTGGAAACACCGGGTGGGCTAGTTGGCCCCCAGGGTCCCTCAGGATTGAAGAGGAATTATTTCCCCAACTTAAAATGCGCCATAGGGCGTGTTTGCACACGTCACCTCAGGCCCCGTCCCCTCCCTTCCCCACTGTGTAAACACGCCCTGTGGCTGTTTTTTAAGTTTGGGAGATTAAGTCGCCTTGAATCCTGATGGTCCATAGGGGCAAAATAGCCCACTATGGAAGGCCAGTATCGCAATTGCAGAGAGGTGTAAAAAGGGGCACGGCCTGCACCACCTCTCTCCAACGCAGAGCAGTGGCGCTTACTGGAAGCACCTGGTGGGCTAGTTGGCCCCCAGGGTCCCTCAGGATTGAAAGGGAATTATTTCCCCAACTTAAAACGTGCCACAGGGCGTGTTTGCACACGTCACCTCAGGCCCCATCCCCTCCCTTCCCCACTGTGTGAACAGCCCTGTGGCCATTATTTTTAAGTTGGGAGATTAAGTCCCCTTGAATCCTGAGGGTCCCTAGGGGCAAAATAGCCCACTAGGTACGTCTAGTAAGCGCCATTGCAGAGAGGTGTAAAAAGTGGCACGGCCTGCACCACCTCTCTGCAACGCAGCTCAGTGGCACTTACTGGAAGCACCTGGTGGGCTAGTTAGCCCCCATGGGCCCTCAGGATTGACGGGGAATTATTTCCCCAACTTAAAACGCGCCATAGGGCGTGTTTGCACACGTCACCTCAGGCCCCGTCCCCTCCCATCCCCACTGTGTAAACACGCCCTGTGGCCATTTTTTAAGTTGGGAGATTAAGTCCCCTTGAATCCTGAGGGTCCCTAGGGGCAAAATAGACCACTAGGTACGTCCAGTAAGCGCCATTGCAGAGAGTTGTAAAAAGGGGCACGGCCTGCACCACCTCTCTGCAACGCAGCTCAGTGGCACTTACTGGAAGCACCTGGTGGGCTAGTTAGCCCCCAGGGGCCCTCAGGATTGACGGGGAATTATTTCCCCAACTTAAAACGCGCCATAGGGCATGTTTGCACACGTCACCTCAGGTCCCGTCCCCTCCCTTCACCACTGTGTAAACGCGCCCTGTGGCCGTTCTAAGTTGAGAGATTAAGTCCCCTTGAATCCTAAGGGTCCCTAAGGTCAAACTAGCCCACTAGGTACCTCAAGTAAGCGCCACAGAGCTGCGTTGCATAGAGGTGTAAAAAGGGGCATGGCCTCAGAACACCTGTCTGCAACGCAGCTCCCTGGCGCATACTGGAGATACCTGTTGGGCTAGTTGGCCCTCAGGGACCCTCGGTATTGAAGGGGAATTAATTCCCCAACTTACAACTGGCCAGGGGGCACGTTTGCAGAGTGCTGCAAGGAGGGGGCGTGGCCTCCGGCGCAATGCCGGTCTTTTATTTATTTTATTTTTTTAAGAAGGAGGGCTGTGTGGCCCCCCTTCTTTTTCTAATTTTTTATTGGCCCTGGGGACCCCGTCCCCCAGGGCCTGCACCCTAATTTTTTTTGTTGAAAAAAATACATTTGACCTTCCCAAGGCCTTAATCGGCCCCGGGGACCCCAACCCCCGGGTCATGGCCTTTTTCTTTTTTAATTCTTTCGGAGGGGGGCTGTGTTGCCCCCCTCCTCAGGCCACTTATGGCCCCGGGGACCCCATCCCCCAGGGCCAGCCTTTGTTTTTTATTATTTTAAAAAAATATATATTTATAGAAATACCTAGGACATGCTGGACAAACCGTATGTACCTATCACCATGACGATTTGAGTGATATTCATTAAAAGGCGACTATGCATACAATGAACCCACGTGGAATGTAATTACACCGCTAGTGAAGCTCTGACGTGTCTGACGCCCTACCGTGCCAAATTCCGGCTCCCCTGCCGGTGGGTACTCTCCAAGTAGACACCCTTGTCGTTTATTTATACAAACATGGGTAGCTATTGACGGGCGCATTTAATACACACGCACACCAAGCCATTCAAAGGGGATTCGACAAAAATTTGACCAAACTATGCAAGAAATCCCCCTCACGGTTAATAAAACACACATCCACCGCCGAATGTGTAATACTTTTTATTTTACTCTCTGGAAAGGAGACAAACCTCACTTGAGAGTCACAGCATGCTCCTGGCTGAGCCCAATGCTGTGTTATACCCACCAGTGCCCGCCGAGTGCCACACACCTCTGTGTTGTATTCCACCAGCTAGTGCGTATGCTATGACACTCTCTAGCCCATGTGCACTGTAACACCACCCCGTGAATATGTCATGCCACACTTGCCTTCGCACGGGTTATATTGCCCCATCTAACGTGCCTTCCTCACTGCCCATGTTATAACGCACAGCGCTATGCCATACATATTACAATCTGGGATCCATATCTTTGTCACAGTGCATATGCAATGTTACACTCCCCAGCACATATTTTATATTACAACTTTAGAGACTAGTTAGGTTACACAACACTGCCCTGTGCATATTGCACTCCAAGGTGCATAACGCATAGCACGCGCTAGTGCCTGTGCTATCTCGCGCTCTCCAATTAATCTGTCATTGCGCACAATGTATTGCATATTATATTTCACGCCCCGGTTCATCTTATATCACACTTTTTGGTGCATAGTTTATACCATATACTATATCTAGTTTTCATTTTCAATCGTGCTCTCAGGACTATGTTCTATATAACACTGCGTCCACCTACCCTTTTCACGGGCATTACATTTTGCGATGGGGGGTGGAGGGTCAGGGGGTGTTTCTGCCAAGTGAACCCAGAGTCACAGTCACAAACGTACTCTTCTTCCTGAATAAAAGTGAGATTATGCTGCATACTTGTTCATATTTTAAGTAGTTCGCACAGACACACATTTAAAAAAAATAAAGTTCCTAATACTCACCTTCTCTGAACAGTTAGCTTGCTGCCCCATCCACCTCCTCCCTATCCTCTGTTGTCTGAATCCATGGACTAGCCTCCTCCCTCCTGCCATGCATTGTCTGATGTGCTGCCACTGCCCTCTATTTAGCATGATGTACCAGTCCAATCATCCTGCCCTCCATTGCCCAATTCTATGGCCCATCATTGACCTCCTGCTTAGCCTCTGTGCTTAGCTTGCTGCCCCTATTCTCTTTGTGCATGCCCCTGCTCCATCCTTTTTGCCCACCATGTTCCATGGACCTGCCTCTCCTATCTACTCTGAGTGGTCTATTGAGCTGCCACTCCCCTGCCACCTGCCTAGCATTTTCAGATGACTGCAACCTGTCCCTGCCACCTCCACCCTGCCTGTGCACATGCCATGCCCCTATCCCCTTCCTCCTGTCCTCCATGGTCCATTTTACTGCCACACCCTTCTGCCCTCCCTGGTCTGTTGGGCTGCAACTGCTCCTCCTGCCTGCCCCACGCGGTCTGTTGTGAGGCCCCTTCCTCTGAACTCTCTTGTCTGTGCCCAGGTCCTGACCCTCCCTTCTATCCTCCATGGTCCTTTGTGCATGCCCCTGCACCCTCCTTCTTGCCCATCATAGCCATTGTGCTGCCACTAACCCTCCCGCTTGCCATGCATGGCCTTCTGTGCTGCCATGGCCCCTCCCACCTTCCCTGTGTGGTTAGCTAGCTGCCCCTGACCCCCTCCCACCTTCCCTCCATGGTCTGTGTGTATTCCATCATAATCTCATTGTTGCTCTCCATGGTGTGTCTTGTTTCTAGTGCCCATCCTGCCTGACCTCCATGGTCATCTTGCTGCTCCTGCCCTGCCCCCTTGCCCCCAGCCCTCTGTTTCTATGTGCAGACCCCTATTCCCTCCTTCCTTGCTTGTCTGTTATGCTGCAGCTTTCTCTCCTGTCTGTCCATTATGGTCAGCTAGCTACCATTGCCTCTTTCCCCTCTGTTCTCTGTTGTCCATGTGCATGGTCCTGTCCCCTCCCTATTGCTTTCTATGGATTGTTGTGCTGCACTCCCGTCCCACATGCCCTGTGTGGTGTATTGTGCTGCTGCAAACCCTGATGCCTACCCTGTAGGGTCAGTTTGGTGCACCTCTCCATGTCCCTCCTGTCCTCTGTTATCCGAGTCCATGTCCCTACCCCAATTCCTCCTGCCTACCATGATCCAATGTACCATACTTGCGAACATTTTGAACTTGGTAAGAGGGAGATTTTGAAAAAATACTGGGGTATTGATTTTCCCCTTTACATTGAAAAAGAGGAGATTGTAGACAGGAGACAGATCAAATAAAGCCCATTGAGTTTAAAAACATTGGACGTTTCCTGGCTGAAACGGGTCTGTTGGCATGTATGGTTGTACTACCACTGCCTCTTCCTTCTGCCCACAATAGTCTAATATATTGCCACAGCCTCTCTTGCCAGTCCTGTATTGGTGGTTTGTTGCCCCTGCCCCCCTTTCCACTGCCCTCCATAGTCTGTTGTGCTGTCACTGCCCTTCCTGCCTGCCCAGTGTGGTCAAATTGTTGCCTCTGCACTCTCCTACCTGCCTTCAATTTTCAGAGTCCGTGCCCCTGGCCTCTGCCTCTCAACAGTATCCCAATGAACAACTAGATTGCTAACATTCTATATTTATTACAAAAGTGTGGAACGCCTGACGTCATCTTGATGTAATCAAAACTGTAATACCTAGAGCATTTCCTTTAGAAATTACATATATGAGAGGGTCTTATTTGCATCAAAATTATGGTTAGTGCTCTAAAAAACTAAAATGAGGACATATTTTCTGAGTTTTCAAATAGCGACAAAGAACTTTTAAATTATTTGTAATCTTTATTTTTTTTATCCAGTTGACCACTTGATTGAATGTTGCACCTAGGGGAGAGGATGTGGTGTTACTTCCAGAGCTGCAGACTTTGCAACTGGGGAACCAGGTTGGAGTTTCTGCTTCAGCTCAACATTCTGTGATTCTGGTCAAATCACTTAATCTCCCCATGTCTACAACCAAAATGAATTTGATCTTGTGTGATGTAACCAATGCTCATGTAAAGCACTCCAATACCTGACAAGTCTGCACTATATAAAACTGCAAATACACAAAAAATAAGTGTTTTGCACACTTCTGCCATTGGGCTACATGTGGGCTACATCTGGGTGATATTTGTGCTGCATTTGGGCTCTTTTGTCTCTGGTGGCCATCTTGGGAGATTTATTTGTTATGAAGTTTCCTAATTTCCTCATTTACTGCAGTATCCTCAGTAGGAAATGCTTTCAGTGTTTTTACTTTGATTCCATCAAGAAGGTATTCACATATGTCACACATTTGCCATAAATTCTAAATGTTAGCACTCTAGTTGCTCATTAGATCACTGAAGTAAAGCTACTGCTCACCACGGAAGTCTGCTGCTGGTATTAAAAGTGCATGTTTCAGTCTGCATATCAGACTTTTTTAATGAAATAGAAGAGGATTTGAGAAGTCACTCAAAATGTGCCCTAATTTTTCTTTCTTCAGCACTAATCATAATTTCTATGGCAAAATGAACCCCCTCATTGTGTTCCTTTGTAAATTAAATGTTTTAAGTGTTACCACTTTATTCCAATCAAGATGGCTTTAGATGTGCCATACTTATGTCATAAGTAAGACTGTTAGCGCTCTAGTTGTTCGTTAGAACACTCTGGGACATTCTGTCATTGGGCTATACTTGGGCTACATCTAGGTGATATTTGGGCTACATTTGGGCTCTTTTGTCTCTGGTGGCCATTTTGGGAGACTTATTTGTAGTTTGAAGTTTCCTAATTTCCTCGTTTACTACAGTCTCCTCAGTAGGAAATACTTTCAGTTTTTTACTCTGATTCCATCAGATGTGTCACACATTTGCCATAAATTCAGAATGTTAGCACTCTAGTTGCTTATTAGATTACTGTAGTAAAGCTACTGCTCGCAAGGGAAGTCTGCTGCTGGTATTGAAAGTGCATGTTTCAGTCTGCATGTCAGAATTTTTTAATGAAATAGAAGAGGATTTGAGAAGTCACTCAAAATGTGCCCTAATTTTTCTTTCTGCAGCACTAATCATAATTTCTATGTCAAAATGAACCCCCTCATTGTGTTCCTTTTTAAATTAAATATTTTAAGAGTTACCACTTTATTCCATTCAAGATGGCTTCAGGTGTGCAATACGTTTGTCATAAGTAGGACTGTTAGCGCACTAGTTGTTCTTTAGAACACTCTGGGAAGCTGCAGTAGAACACAAAGGAATCAACTGACAGTCTCTGCCCTTGTTGGATGTACATGTTTTACTGAGAATGTCAGACTTTATTCTCACATGACTGAGAAAGATAATGTGAATTTACAGAAAATATGCTCTCAGTTTAGCTTATAGATCACTTTCCAAACCTCTGTGGGAAAAGCATGAGAAAATGGTTTTCTCTCAAACATGATTCATGATATCACAGAAAAAGGCTTTTTCACATGGTAAAATCACCTTAGAACACACCACAATTCCTAAAATGAGTATGGTACCATCAACAAATGATTTATAATGTAACTAAAGTCTTAAAACCTTCTATTAACTGCAATGCTTTTTAATGAGGTGCTATCATGTATATTGGTCCTAAGATGGCTGCCAACACTTCTTGGATGAAGTGCTGACAGCCAATCAGATCTCACGATGAGAAGTGAGGTTAGGCTCCGCCCAGATATATATGTGATTTTGATTTTCTCAGGAACTACTGAATGGATTTACACCATTTAAGCAAAAGACACGAGTCTGAACTGAGGACTACCTCTTTGCCAAATTTGGTGTAATTCGGTTCAGCAGTTTGGGCTGTAGCTGCATCAACAGGTCCTATGGGAAAATGCATGGGGAAAACGTGTTTTGGGACCCTCTTTTTCGTCAGCCCCCGCTTGATGAATCACCGTGAAAGTTTCAGGATGGGAGTGGACCGGAGCTGGCCAAAAGTTTGGAAAATTTCACAAAGATTCGTCAATCGGCGCCAACGTTATTTCAAATAGAATGTTGCGGATTTCCTATGGAAAATAGGTCCTAACTATAACTACCTACTGGCGACTGCCAGTAGGTAATATATATATATATATCTGGAACACTCCGCCCGCCAGAGGCGCTTCAGTCTGCTTCGAAGAAAAATGGAGCACGGACCGCCAAAAAGGTGCTATATTGTTTTCTTTATTCCGACAAAAACCTCACAGCCATTACGCGTTTCAGCCCCGGAGGGCCTTGATCACACGACACGCACAACCAGTTACCACGTGATTTTATCTCATTTTTTTCTCCATTTTTTCCGCCTTCATTTAAAGTGACAAGTGCTATATACAAGTCAGTTGCATTCATAGATATGAACAAAAGACTGTTTGCTACGTATTTTTAACATTGTTTTTTCACCACTCGATTATAATTCTTTATATTGTTCAAAGGTGATCATTTTAGGCTTGGTCATTATATTATCGTCATGACTGTATATATTTTTGCATCCTAATTGCGATCAGACATGTTCTTTACTTATCAAATTGCCTTGTTTTTGCAATAAAAAAACTATTTCAATACAAATAAATAAAAAATATATAAATACATAAAAAATCTGCTTAAAATTGCCTTTTGGTCATTATCATGTGTGCAAATTTAAGCTTGATGACAGTACTGGATTTTGTATTGTGCCCATTCTGAAGTACGCTATGTTCTAGTACTTAACATAGCTGTGAGGTTGTATCATGGTTTAAATACCACCACTTACTAATGAAGCTGCCCTCATAACAGGATAGCTGCCTTTATAATAAAACAATTCTATTAAAACAAGGCCTGCTAAACTCCGTTATAAAAATCCAAAATGTATATTTAAGTTTAAAATACATTCTGTGTAAATTGAGCAAATTACTGTGTTGAAATTGGGGTTGGTTTTGAATATTGCTGTCCATATTCTATACAAAGCCGATATAGATGTCTCTAGTTGAGTCTATTTGCTATCCATGATAAATTTCGCTATGAAAAAGTGCTAAAGTGCTTTACTCCTGAATTAAAGTGCAAGTGTTAAAATTCACCTTGGTGTTTATAAAAACTAAAAAAAGCTAAAAAATAATACTGAATATTTTGCACAACCTATTTCTTTTTATAACTGGTTTATCTGATAGACTAGCAGCTTCCACCCCATTAATAGGGTGGGAGATAGTCAAGATTTTCTGTTTTGACTCAAAGATGTTGATGACGCTCATAAATTCAGTTTCAGTTTTGTTACAGGCAAGTATATAAGTCTTCCGTAATATTTAGCCCCCCAGGGTGCTTAGAGTCTAGCTCTAAAATGTATCTTGTATCCAGCTTGCGCAAAGCTTTTTCTCTGTTACCGCCTCTCTTGTTTGTTTGTACAGCATCAATTAAGAAGTATTTACATTTTTGGGGATCTGAATCGTGCTGTTCGCCAAAATGGCATGCCACCGTATACGTGTGGTCTTTGTTTCTTATGGCTCTGATATGCTGCAATATTCTTTTGTGACCCTGCAGTCTGGTACTGCCCACGTATCTCAGACCACAGGGGCATTCGTGAACATATACAACCTATTCAGTTTAGCAAGTCAGTGATTTCCCTATGGCATATTCCTGTGAACTGAAAGGTGTTTTATATGTTGTTTTAGTGCACCCAAATTGGCAGGCTTTACATGATTTACATTTAAAAAAACCTTCTCTTTGGGATAGCCAAGTACCTGTGCTTTTGTTGACTGGGTTGTTTTGTACTAACTCATCTTTCATAGAGGGGGCTCTGCTACTGGTGATTGAAAGTCTAGTAGGTAACAGATGGCCTATGGTTGGATCATTTAACACTATGGGCCAATTTCTTTGGATGATTTTATTGATAGTTTTTTGTTGATTACTAAACCTATTATCATCCTGAAAGTTTCACCTTCCCTGTTAGCTACTGTGATAGTTAGAAACTGGTTTTGTTTTAATAAATCCTCCCTTCTCAGTTTCTGACTTTTCATAATAGCATTATCTATACATTTTCTCATATAGCACCTCTGTAGGAATCTGCCCTTACTGGCTTGTTGTGCTAGCCTTAGGTCCTCATTGTTGCTGCAGATTTGTCTTAAACTTATCATTTCTCCATAAGGGATACTATGTATAAGAATAGGAGGGTGGGCACGTTTTAGCTAGTTGGGCAAACTATAACTCACGCCTCCGCAATGCACTGCTGATGATGTCACATATTACATCACTCATGACATGGTCAGTGACATCACTGATGATATCACTGATGACATCACTGATGACATCTCAAATGACATCACTGATGACATCATCCAGTGACTGTGTATCTCTGTAAAGTATAAATATGTTTTTTTTATATACATATATATATACACACATTATCTACTGGCGGTCGCCAGTAGATAGTTATAGTTGGGACCCTGTTTCCATAGGAAATCCGCAACATTCTATTTGGAATAACTTTGGCGCCGGTCGATGAATCCTCGCGAAATTTTCAAAATAGGTGGGGCGCTACGCTCCGCTCCTACCCTGAAAGTCTCGGGGGGATTCGTCAAGCGGGGGCTGAGAAAAAAGGGGGGTCCCAAAACGCGTTTTTCCCATGCATTTTTCCATAGGACCTTTAGACACAGATACAGCCCGAACGGCTGAACAGAGTTACTTGAAATTTGGCAGAGAGGTAGTCCTCAGGTCAAGGAAGTGCCTTTTGTAGGTCTGGTGTAAATCTGTTCAGTAGTTCCTGAGAAAATAGCATTTAAATCAATATATATATGTGGGCGGAGCCTAACCACACATCTCATCCTGAGATCTGATTGGCTGTCAGCACTTCATCCAAGAAGTGTTGGCAGCCATCTTGGGACCAATATACATGATAGCACCTCATTAAAAAGCATTGCAGTTAATAGAAGATTTTAAGACTTTAGTTACATTATAAATCATTTGTTGATGGTACCATACTCATTTTAGGAATTGTGGTATGTTCTAAGGTGATTTCACCATGTGAAAAAGCCTTCTGCTGGGATATCATGATTGAGAGAAAAATATTTTCTCATGCTTTTACCACAGAGGTTTGGAAGGTGATCTATAAGCTAAACTGAGAGCTTATTTTCTGTAAATTCACATTATCTTTCTCAGTCATGTGAGAATGAAGTCTGACATTCTCAGTAAAACATGTACATCCAACAAGGGCAGAGACTGTCAGTTGATTCCTTTGTGTTCTACTGCAGCTTTCCAGAGTGTTCCAAAGAACTACTAGAGCGCTTACCGTCCTACTTATGATAAATGTATGGCACACCTGAAGCCATCTTGCTTGGATTAAAGTGGTAACTCTTAAAACATTTAATTTAAAAAGGAACAAAATGAGGTGGTTCATTTTTCCATAAAAAGTATGATTAGTGCTGCAAAAAGAAAAATTAGGGCACATTTTGAGTGACTTCTCAAATCCTGGCATGCAGACTGAAACAAGCACTTTCAATACCAGCAGCAGTTTTCCCTGGTGAGCAGTAGCTTTACTACAGTGATCTAATGAGCAAAAAGAGTGCTAACATTCTGATTTTATGGCAAATGTGTGACACATTTGAATGCCTTCTTGATGGAATCAAAGTAAAAAACTGAAAGTATTTCCTACTGAGGAGACTGCAGTAAATGAGGAAATTAGGAAACTTCATAACAAATAAGTCTCCCAAGATGGCCACCAGAGACAAAAGAGCCCAAATGTAGCCCAAATATCACCCAGATGTAGCCCAAGTATAGCCCAATAACAGAATGTCCAAGAATGTTCTTAAAAACAACTAGAGCACTTACTGTCTTCATTATGACAAAAGTATGGCACACCTGAAGCCATCTTGATTGGAATAAACTGGTAACACTTAAAACATTTAATTTAAAAAGGAACACAATGAGGGGGTTCATTTTGCCATAGAAATTATGATTAATGCTGAAGAAAGAAAATGAGGGCACATTTTGAGTGACTTCTCAAATCCTCTTCTATTTCATTAAAAAATTCTGACATGCAGACTGAAACATGCACTTTTAATACCAGGAGCAGACTTCCATGGTGAGCAGTAGTTTTACTACAGTGATCTAATGAGCAACTAGAGTGCTAACATTCAGAATTCATGGCAAATGTGTGACATATCTGAATACCTTCATGATGGAATCAAAGTAAAAAACTGAAAGCATTTCCGACTGAGGAGACTGCAGTACATGAGGAAATTAGGAAACTTCATAACAAATAAATCTCCCAAGATGGCCACCGGAGACAAAAGAGCCCAAATGTAGCCCAAAATCACCCAGATATAGCCCAAATATAGCCCAATGACAGAAGTGTGCAAAACACTTATTATTTTGTGTTTTTGCAGTGTTATATAGTGCAGACTTGTCAGGTATTGGAGTGCTTTACATGAGCATTGGTTACATCACACAAGAACAAATTCATTTTGGTTGTAGACATGGGGAGACTAAGTGATTTGACCAGAATCACAGAATGTCGAGCTGAAGCAGAAACTTCAACCTGGTTCCCCAGTTGCAAAGTCTGCAGTTCTGGAAGTAACACCACATCCTCTCCCCTAAGTGCAACATTTAATCAAGTTGTCAACTAGATAAAAAAACATAAAGATAACAAATAATTTAAAAGTGCTTTGTCGCTATTTGAAAACTCAGAAAATATGTCCTTATTTTAGTCTTTTAGAGCACTAACCATAATTTTGATGCCAATAAGACCCTCTCATATATGTAATTTCTAAAGGAATGCTCTAGGTATTACAGTTTTGATTACATCAAGATGATGTCAGGCGCTCCACACTTTTGTAATAAATATAGAATGTTAGCAATCTAGTTGTTCATTAGGATACTGTTGAGAGGCAGAGGCCAGGGGCACGGACTCTGAAAATTGAAGGCAGGTAGGAGGGTGCAAAGGCAACAATTTAACCACACTGAGCAGGCAGGAAGGGCCGTGGAAGCACAACAGACTATGGAGGGCAGTGGAAAGGGGGGCAGGGGCAACAAACCAACAATACAGGACTTGCAAGAGAGGCTGTTGGAGGGAAGATCTATTACGGGTCAAGGAAGCTAGGGGCGGTCCCCAGAGCCCCGGGAGCCACCACAGAACTGAGCAGGAGAGTGAGTCAGGGACAAAAGGGGCACCTTAATTTGAGCCGGGGTGCCTAGGAACGTTTGCTCCAAAAATGAAGAAAACAGACATATGAGACATGGAATTGGAGGCAGAATACAATGGCAGTTTAATGAGAAGATGCAACTTCAAAGAAACCGCAGAATAGAGACCTAAAGTACAAAATACAGAATCCAGATAATCATACAGCTGTCATGATATTCTCTGTATCTCAATTAATGGACTGACAGAGAGAGAGAGAAAACACATCTATAAATGCATCATGAGAAACAAGTTACACCAAGGAAAATGTTACCTAGGGACACTCACATTTACTCTTAGAGCAAGCATTCCTGCAATTACAATACAACATCTTTTAAATGCAAAAGTAAAGAGAACAATGGTTAAACATAACATGACATTTCATATAGGTAAAATAGAATAAGATACTTCAAGCAAAGCCGAGCAAGACATTTTAAGCAAAGGAAGACAAGAGCTCCCAGTTCTTGGGGAAAACCTGCACAGCCTGTTAACCTACATACAGACGGCGAGGTTGTCCGTCGATATCTGTGGGTGCTCCCTTTTTATATCATTTTGTGGGCTCCTTTGCACGCTACATCTACCTACGTATGCTACCCAAAAGCTTCGTCTGCAGATTTTACCAGACATTTCGTCATTTACCCACTTAATGCTGACAATGGACTGGGTGAAAAGGTCAGTCTCTCAGGCCAATCGCTTATCGTAAGTTCCATAGAGCAAGCAGAAAATAATGGGTATTGTACAGGAATTCAATATATTCATGTATAAAATCTCCTCAGTTCTCCTAACTTGACTCTCTGCGGTTGCCACTTCCTTAAAAGCGGGAAACCTGCCCAGGAAGCAAGTACCAGTCCAGGATGCAGCCTACTGTATGTCGACAGCTTCAGGGGGATGTTGAACTTTGATACCGAGCACGGAGCACTTGGGTAGGGTGGGGGCTACTAGTTTGGAGCAGAAGGCCTCGCAGACCTGCTTTCAGACTGCTATACACTAAAATTGCAGAGCTATGGTCAATTTAACAAAGAGGCCTACATATTGAACAGAAGGGCCTACACAGGGGTTTTATGCTGGCTGAGTGGTAAGGATGTCTCAGGATAATTATATAGCAACACAGGACCCGCTGGTCAATTTAATACGGCCTACAAATGCGGCTGGCAGGGCAAGGACAAGGGTCTCATACTTCAGGTGTGGACAGAACGGGACAGGGGCCCCCTGTGATACAAAATCTACCCTCCTTCAAGGCTGTGGCAATGTAATAGACCATTGTGGGCAGAAGGAAGAGGCAATGGTAGTACAACCATAAATGCCAACAGACCCGATTCAGCCAGGAAACGTCCAATGTTTTTAAGCTCAAATGGGCTTTATTTGATCTGTCTCCTGTCTACAATATCCTCTTTTTCAATGTAACTCAAAGGGGAAAATCAATACCCCAGTTTTTTTTCAAAATCTCCCTCTTACCAAGTTCAAAATGTTCGCAAGTATGGTACATTGGATCATGGAAGGAAATGGGATAGGGACATGGACTTGGATAACAGAGGACAGGAGAGACATGGAGAGGTGCACCAAACTGACCCTGCAGGGCAGGCATCAGGGTTTGCAGCAGCACAATACACCACACAGGGCATGCAGGACGGGAGTGCAGCACAACAATCCATAGAAAGCAAGAGGGAGGGGACAGGACCATGCACATGGACAACAGAGAACAGAGGGGCAAGAGGCAATGGTAGCTAGCTGACCATAATGGACAGACAGGAGAGAAGGCTGCAGCATAACAGACCATAAAGGGCAGGAGGGACGGATCAGGGGCATTACAATGGAACAGACACGCCAGGAGGGAGGGAGTAGGGGTCTGCACATGTAAACAGAGGGCTGGGGGCAAGGGGGCAGGGCAGGAGCAGCAAGATGGCCATGGAGGTCAGGCAGGATGGGCACTAGAAGCAAGACACAACATGAAGAGCAACAGTGAGACTGTGATGGCATACACACAGACCATGGAGGGAAGGTGGGAGGGGGTCAGGGGCAGCTAACTGACCACACAGGGAAGGTGGGAGGGGCCATGGCAGCACAGAAGACCATGCATGGCAAGTGGGAGGGTTAGTGGCAGCACAATGGCTATGATGGGCAAGAAGGAGGGTGCAGGGGCATGCACAAAGGACGATGGAGGATAGAAGGGAGGGTCAGGACCTGTGCACAGACAAGAAAGTTCAGGGGAAGGGGCCTCACAACAGACCACACGGGGCAGGCAGGAGGAGCAGTTGCAGCACAACAGACCAGGGAGGGCAGAAGGGTGTGGCAGTACAATGGACCATGTAGGACAGGAGGAAGAGGATAGAGGCATGGCATGTGGACAGGCAGGGTGGAGGTGGCAGGGACAGGTTACAGTCATCTGACAATGCTAGGCAGGTGGGAGGGGAGTGGCAGCTCAACAGAACACTCAGAGTAGATAGGAGTGGCAGGTCCATGGGACATGGTGGGCAAAAAGGATGGAGCAGGGGCATGCACAAAGACATCGGAGGGCAGGGGGAAGGAGAATAGGGGCAGCAAGCTAAGCACAGAGTTTAAGCAGGAGGTCAATGATGGGGCATAGAATTGGGCAATGGAGGGCAGGAGGAGTGGACTGGTACATCATACTAAATTGAGGGCAGTGGCAGCACATCAGACCATGCATGGCAGGAGGGAGGAGGCTAGTCCATGGATTCACACAACAGAGGATAGGGAGGAGGGGGATGGGGCAGCAAGCTAACTGTTCAGAGAAGGCGGGTATTAGAAACTTTATTGTTTTTAAAACATTTTGTCTGTGCAAACTACTTAAAATATGAACAAGTATGCAGCATAATCTCACTTTTATTCAGGAAGAAGAAGACGTTAGTGACTGTGACTCCGGGCTCACTTGGCAAAAACACCCCCTGACCCTCCACCCCCTATCGCAAAATGTAATGCCCGTGAAAAGGGTAGGTGAACACAGTGTTACATAGAACATAGTCCTGAGAGCACGATTGAAAATGAAAACTAGATATAGTGTATGGTATAAACTATGCACCAAAAAGTGTGATATAAGATGAACCAGGCGTGAAATATAATATGCAATACATTGTGCGCAATGACAGATTCATTGTAGAGCGCGAGATAGCACAGGCACTAGCGTGTGCTATGCGATATGCGCCTTGGAGTGTAATATGCACAGGGCAGTGTTGTGTAACCTAACTAGTCTCTAAAGTTGTAATATAAAATATGTGCTGGGGAGTGTAACATTGCATATGTACTGTGACAAAGATATGGATCCCAAATTGTAATATGTATGGCATAGCACTGTGCGTTATAACATAGGCATCGTGCGAAGACAAGTGTGGCATGACATTTTCACGGGGTGGTGTTACAGTGCACATGGGCTAGAGAGTGTCATAGCATATGCACTAGCTAGTGGAATACAATACAGAGGTGTGTGGCACTCGGCAGGCAATGGTGGGTGTAACACAGCATTGGGCTCTGTCAGGAGCGCGCTGTGACTCGCAAGTGATGTTCGTCCCCTTTCCAGAGAGTAAAATAAAAAGTATTACACATCCGGCAGTGGATGTGTGTTTTATTAACTGTGAGGGGGGTTTCTTGCATAGTTTTGGTCGAATTTTTGTCGAATCCCCTTTGAATGGCTTGGTGTGCATGTGTATTAAATGTGCCCGTCAATAGCTACCCATGTTTGTATAAATAAACGACAAGGGTGTCTACCGGGATTAGGCACGGTAGAGCATCAGACATGTCAGAGATTCACTAGTGGTGTAAATACATTCCACGTGGATTAATTGCATGCATAGTCGCCTTTTAATGAATATCACGCAAATCGTCATGGTGATAGGTACGTACGGTTTGTCCAGCATGTCCTAGGTGTGTCTATAAATATATATTTTTTAAAAATAATAAAAAACAGTGGCCGGCCCTGGGGATTGGGGTCAAAAAAATATAATTAGGAGACAGGCCCTGGGGGATGGGGTCATCAGGGCCAATAAATTAGAATAAGAAGGGGAACCACACAGCCCCCCTTCTTAAAAAAATAAAATAAATAAAAGACTGGCATCGTGCCGGAGGCCATGCCCCCTCCATGCAGCACTCTGCAAACGCGCCCCCAACAGGCATCTCCAGTATGCGCCAGGGAGCTGCGCTGCAGACAGGTGTTCTGAGGCCAAGCCCCTTTTTACACCTCTCTGCAACGCAGCTCTGTGGCGCTTACTGGAGGTACCTAGTGGTCTAGTGTGACCCTAGGGACCCTTAGGATTCAAGGGGACTTAATCTCTCAACTTAGAACAGCCACAGGGCGCGTTTACACAGTGGTGAAGGGAGGGGACGGGGCCTGAGGTGACGTGTGCAAACACGCACCATGGCACGTTTTAAATTGGGGATATAATTTCCCTTCAATACTGAGGGCCCCTGGGGGCTAACTAGCCCACCAAGTGCTTCCAGTAAGCGCCACTGAGCTGCATTGCAGAGAGGTGGTCCAGGCCGTGCCACTTTTTACACCTCTCTGCAACGCAGCTCTGTGGCACTTACTGGAGGTACCTAGTGGGCTAGTTGGACCCTAGGGACCCTCAGGACTCAAATGAACTTAATCTCCCAACTAAAAACGGACACAGGGCGTGTTTACACAATGGTGAAAGGAGGGGACGGGGCCTGAGTTAACGTGTGCAAAAACGCCCTGTGGCCTGTTTTAAGAGGTAGTTTTAATCCCCATGCCCTATTATATACTAGGGGCTTATAGAGGAGGTAAGGCTAATCACAGGGGGACCCCAACGCATAATGTTCCCTAGTGTATGTAGGTGTTTTCACTGTATTCTAAGTGTCTTTTAACATAGCACTGGCTCTAGGACTGGTTAGTCAGACTCAGTTACCACCAGTATCCGTCTGAAAAAGTTGAGGGTACAGGATGATTTTGCAACAAGGCTTCTTTCTGCTCTTCTTTTTGTTCTTTCTGCACGTTATCCTTCTTCCTGCACTTATCTTCGTATTTGAGGACTTCTGTTGCTTCTTTCTGCACTTCTTTTGTTTCTTTCTGTGCATTTTTTCTTCTTTCTTCACATGTCCTATCTCTGTAGGCATAGTTAGAAATTAGCATTTAAAAAACCTTTGAAATTAACAGAAAAAACCATAGGTTTCAGGCACGTTATAGTTAGGAATTAGCATTTAAAAAACCTCAGAAATTCACTGAAAAAACCATAGGTTTCAGGGGTGTTATAGTTAGCTGGACTTTTCACTTGTACAAAACCATTGAAATTCCCCCGTTATAGTTAGTTCAGCTAACTATAACTCGCGCGCCCGCAATGCACTGCTGATGATGTCACATATTACATCACCCATGACATGGTCAGTGACATCACTCATGACATCACTGATGACATCTCAAATGACATCACTGATGACATCACTGATGACATCATCCTTGTGATAGAGTGGCAGACCTCCTCTCACCCTAATATAACCTTTGATACACACATTCAAAAATAGAGACTAAAATTTTCAAAACAATGGACATACCAATACCAGTTACAACAACCTCTTCAGTAATTCTAAGATCCACATACACATCCACTCATTCACCAACAGTCCAATACAGTCACTCATACATGTACTCACTCATCATATGTACTCATACACCTATACATCCTGTTACACAATGCCACTCATCCATAGTTACTCACACACATAGTCACTCGTGCTAATAAAGAATCAAACATACATTTACTTGCATATACAGTTATACACACACCACCACACTTACTTCTACGGAAACTTACACATACTTAGTCTTTTAAACAATCACTTATAGAAACACATACTTATTCATACAGGAACTCTTTCAATCTCTCACTCTCACATATACTCGCATATATACACCAATAGTAGCATATACTAGTTTAAAACATATGTAGTTACTCATAAAGACACTATTGAGACAGTCATTCACTCACTAACACACCCATACACACACTCATCCACCCATACAGTCCTGCACACATACTGTGTTCAACACATACAAACAGTGAGTCACTCATTCATGCACCTATGCACTACGTAATACCCCCACCGAACCATGCAGACACTCAGACTGATACTCAAAAAACCAACTAATAACCTATATAGACACCCATGTAGCTACTCACCAACCCATGCAGCCACTTATACACAAAGTGAGAGACTGATACAGATATTTACATATTTAAACATTACTCACTAAGCCATGTATTCACTATGATACACTTAATCAGTCAGTTACACAATCAATTTTTCAAAAACAAATCATCCATTTAGACACTTATATACCCATTTATTCTTCCATCGACCTTGAGATATACATATATAAAACATATTTAATTTTCAGAATAACACACATTCCAGCTAACTATAACACCCCTGAAACCTATGGTTTTTTCAGTGAATATATATATATATACCGGTAGTTAGTTATAGTTAGGACCAAGATTCCATAGGAAGGGCATTTTTTGTTTTGCTTATAACTTTGGCGTCGTTTGATAAATCTTCATGAAATGTTCCAAACTAATTCTTTGTTCATATCAGCTCCTATGTTGAAAGTTTGGGGGTGATTCGTCATGAGCGGGCCGAGATAAAAGGGGGGGTCCCAAAACGTGTTTTCTCCATGTTATTTCAATAGGAAACTTTAGACAAGGCTATAGGTCGAATGGGTGAACGGAATTACCCCAAATTTGTCAGGGAGAAGGGTCTTGGTCTAGAAAGCACGCTTTTGTTTATTTGGTGTAAATCCGTTCAGTAGTTTTTGAGAAATATCGAAATTTACAGATATCGATATTTGGGAATTCTGCCATCTGATTGGCTGAGGCGTTATGAGCACGAGCTTGCTGCTTATTGGTTGGGAGCGCTGCGAGCGGTTGCAACTAGGAAGTATTGGCTGCCATTCTGTGATTCTGTGGAAGCGAGGAAGGGGAAAAAAGTAGGAAAGAGGAGGGTAGGAGCACTGTAATCTCTGTGGGGTGTTTAGGGTGTGCTATAGAGGGGGTGCGAAGCGAGCTACTCATACCTACCGGTCTGAAAGTGCTGGGTACGGAAATTAAGTGAGGTTTTGCGTAGAGTCTGATGCTGCTAAGGTGAGTTGATGCGGGACTTGGGGATTAAAGCGTGAGCCTAAACTGTGTGTCTTATGTTGTGAATTCAGGTGCCCTCTGCGTTGCACCACACCTGTGGAAGTAGTGTCAGCATGTGTTTATACCTACTAGGACGAACTACTGACCCCTACTGGTCTGAAAGTGCTGGGGTACAGAAAATATGTGAGGTATTGTCTAGAGTCTTATGCTGCTAAGCTGAGCTGCTGCCGGACTCGAGGATGAAAGCATGAGTCCAAACTGTGTGTCCTATGCTGTGAAGTCAAGTACTCTGGCCACTGTGCCACATCTGTGCAAGTAGTGTCAGCATGTAGTTATACCTACTCGGAGGATCTTTTGTTTCGTATATTGTAAGTTGTGTATGGTGTTTAGGGGGTGTTATACAGTGAGTGTGAAGGTAAATTTGTGCGTATCAAATCAATTTGGTATTTGGAATTTGCAAACTACTCACTCGTACGGGTCTGATGGCGCTGGGGCATAAGCTGAGCTGCTGCCGGACTCGGGTATAAAGGCGCTGAATTACTGACCCCTACTGGTCTGAAAGTGCGGGGTACGGAAATTAAGTGAGGTATTGCCTAGAGTGTTATGCTGCTAAATTGAGCTGCTGCTGGACTCGGGAATGAAACCGTGAGCCCAAACTGTGTGTCCTGTGCTGTGAAGTCATATGCTCTGGGCGCTGTGCCACACCTGTCCAAGTAGTGTCAGTAATATTTTATATGTAGTAGGAGGAAGTTTTGTTTGGAACACGGTAATTTGTATATGGTGCTTAGGTGGTTATATAGCGAGTGTGAAGGCAAATCAATACGGTATTTGTAAAGCGCAAACTACTCACTGCTATGGGTCTGAAATCCCTGGAGGTTGGCGTGGAAATTATGTGAGTTATTAAGTGAGCTATTGCCCAGAGTCACATGGTGCTTAGCTGAACTGCTGCCGAAGCAGGTTATTAAACCATGAGCCCTGTGCTCTGAACTCATGTTTTCTGGCCGCTGCGGCACACCTGTCTAAGTAGTGTCAGCATGTGTGCATACGTACTAGGAGCAAGTTTTGTTTTAAACAGTGTGACGTCTGTAGGGTGTTTGGGGGGTGCTACAGAGGGAGTGTGAAGTAAAATTTTACTGTTTCCAATCAATGCGGTATTTGTAAAGTACAAACAAACTACTCACTCGTACGGGTCTGCAGGCGCTGGGGGCCGGCGTGGAAATTAAGTGAGCTGTTGCTCAGAGTCACATGGTGTTATCCTGAGCTGTCGCTAGAGTCGGTGATCAAAGCGAGAGCTCTGTGCTCCAAAGTCAGATGGTGTGGCCGCTGCGCCACAGCTGTGTGGAGAAAACATTTTGGCAAGGGTGCAGGAGTTGCCGTTACCTGGCCCTAAAATAGCAGGCCTAAGTTGTCAGTTGTAAGGCAGCTCTAAAAAGAGCCCTTGTGTTTATTAGTTGGAGCTACATATAAGTGCGGATGCACAGCTTCAGGTTATTCAGAAAAACTCGATTTCCCTGATCTGTGAAGTGTACTCCATCACTTCTGTAGATATCAGCCATATCAAAATGTATGTTGTTGTTGTAGATCGACCCCATTCTATGGTCTCTGAGATATGCAGGCACAGCTTTGTTGACATTCTTCTTAGATTTTTCAATCTGAGGACAAAATTGGTTTGACCATTTCCACTTCTGTCTTTGGCATATATTGGAATATACAAAGACAGTTTGAGGCAAAAGCAACATCAATTGTCGAAAGGTGTCCTTCATTAGCATTTCCAAACCTACCCCAGGCAATGTGCCTAGGTTGTTTCCACCACAAGGCACAATCATGAGGTCAGGGTGTTGGAGATGCAAACAGGTTTTAACGAAAGGCAACAATTGGTGCCACTTCAATCCTCTCTGTGCAAACCATTTAATCTCCACATTTTGTAAACCTAGGTCTAAGTCAATACATTTCTGTTCTGCATACCTCTTGCACCAGAAAACATAGCTATGTCCCACGATCCACACTAGCATTTTAAAGGTATGGCTGGAAGTAGGAAGATGTCTGTAGCTCATGCAGTTCCTTCGTAGAGTAAGAGATATGTTTAAAGATGGTGAAAAAACTTTTTTTCCCCACAGAAAACGATAATTGATTGGAAGCATTGGGTACTAAAAACTAGGGTGCCTATTAGTTGCGTGAAAAAGCATGTTTGTCATTGGTTAATAAAGAGCAGTCTAAACGTGGAGTCCATACGATAGGATGAAATGTGCTCAGCTCCACCAGACGTGCTACTTGCATTTGGAAGGAACATTTGGAATTTAAAACAATGGTGAACTTTCAACCCGCATGTGCTGTTAAATGTTCGAGAATATGCTGAAAAAAAAACATTATGTGTAAAAGAATCATGAACTTTTAACCTGCAGGTGTCATAGAATGTTCCAGAAAGTTCGGTGATAAAATAGGTTGAACTTCTGACCTGTATGTGGTGCGGAATATTATGTAGTTTTCAGATGAAAAATTCAAAAATAACCAATGGAGATAAATTTTGGAATGTCGATGAAGGAATGAAGTATTCTGATTTGTTCTTTACATGTAGTTATATGTGGAGCGACAGAGAAATTGTGCCATTACTGGTTCCATTCTTGATGAAAGCGGTGCAGTACTGTGTGACAAAGAAAGAATTGCACGTGTGTGTGACATTTGAAATCTGCATACCAACTACTAAGGTGAGGAATAAATGAACAATGTGTGTTATGTGTTCTGTAGTAGTGATTAAGTATTTGAGGTGATATTTTTAAGTTTGAAAGTATTTTTTATTTCAAAATAATATACTGTTAGTAAAGTGTGGTGTTTCATATTGGTTATAAAATATGCATATAGTTTGACCTGTTGCTAAGTAAATACTTTATATATGTTTAGGAATTTTTCACAAAGAAGAAATGTAGTTTGTCATCTCTAAAGGACTGTATGGTTTTGAAAATGAGGTTCAGCGTTAATTTGGGTTTGCTAATGTATTCAGGCGAGATAAGCAAAATGTCCCACGTTTGCAAATTATACTTTTTGTGGAAGTAGTGGGGAAGGGGGTAGGAGATGTATGTGTTATTAAGTTAAAAGCAATAAAACCAATCCCAGAAATGTTATGTGGACAGGTTGTGGTCTCATTTTTGACAGTGAGAGGTAGATTTGAATATAAGTCTAGGTAGGTTGTTGTACTGTGAGGCCATCTACAGTGTTTGGAGATTACATGGAGAAGAGATGAAGATAGTAAAAGTGATACGTTCCTTTTGTATGTACGCATAGTTTCAATCATTTGATCATAGGTTGAGATGTAATATGAACATGGTTTCTGGTTTGCATTTGGGTATAGTTAATAGTTTTAGTAGT
This sequence comes from Triturus cristatus, assembly GCF_964204655.1. NCBI lineage: Eukaryota > Metazoa > Chordata > Amphibia > Caudata > Salamandridae > Triturus > Triturus cristatus. The sequence continues at coordinate 574,165,066 of NC_140582.1, read as the reverse complement.
TTGTGGCTAGTGAATAATAAAAAGGTAGATATACTAAAATGTATGGTAGTAAACGTATTAATGATTGTCTGTTCTTATGAAATAGAAGTGGTTGGGGAGTGTTTCTTTAGAAGAGATGTTTTATAAATGTGTGAGAGATAAAAAACTGAAAATGTTCGGTATATTTTCTATATGACTTTCTTGACATTAGTAAACTACATGTGATTATACGTGATACTAATCATCAGGTTGTGTCCCTGTGCTGAATATACGTAGGTGTTTAAGTGGTCCGGGTTTTACCGGTGCTTAGCTTCACTATTCCTTTGGAGACACTCGTCAATTTGTTCATTCCATTTAATGTCCCTAATATACATACAGTAAAGGGACGGTATATCAAAAGGAATTAGAACTTTGTTTACTCTCCCCATCCTCTGCTATACACTCAACAGAGTGCTTAAACAACTTTATTAACATACAGATGTCTAGCTAGTAAAGGTGGCGTAGTGCCACTGGGCCCATTTATAAACCGTGCTATGGGATGGTCTATGTTCTACCCGTCAATTTGCATGTTTGAATACTTTTTGCTGATAAGCGTTCCGGAAGACACCTTTTAAAATTAAGCCCGTGTATGGGTATAGTGGCGCTACTAGGAATGGTGGGGGTTTCTGTTTGATTTTGTACAGTTAAGCAAGGGCGAGGTGGGGGTGGGGGTGGTGGGTTTGTTAGTGATTAAAACACAGACTTTAGTAACGTGCAGATGTCTAGCTACTAAAGGTGATGTAGTACCACTGGGACCATTTATAAATGACCCTATGGCATGGTATATGTTTTACCCACAAATTTGCATGTTTTAATAAGTTTTGCTGATGAGTGTTTCGGGAGACATCTGTTGAAATTAAGCTTCTGTATGGCTATAGTGGCGCTTCCAGGTTTGCTGGGGCTCTTTGTTTTATTATGTAAAGTTAAGCAAGGGTGGGTGTGGAGGTGGTGTAGTGGTACTGGGACTATTTATAAACCGCCTTATGGAATGGTGTATGTTTTACTTGCAAAATTGCAGGTTTCAATACCTTTTGCTGATGAGCGGTCCGGCAGACACCTGTTGAAATTAAGTCTATGTATGGCTATAGTGGTGCTAACAGGAGTGCTGGGGCTCGTTGTTTGATTTCGTAAGGTTCAGCAAGGGTGGGGGTGGGAGAGGTGGGTATGTTGCTGATTATAACACAGACATTTGTAATGTGCCCATGTATAGCTAGCAAAGGTGATGTAGTGCCACTGGGTCCATTTATAAAGTGCTCTATGGCATTGTATATGTTTTATCCGGAAATTTGCATGATTTAATGCCTTTTGTTGCTGAGTGTTCCAGCAGGCACTTATTGAAATTAGGTCCCTGTATAGGTATAGTGGCTCTACCAGGTTTGCTGGGGCTCTTTCTTTGATTTTGTAAGGTTAAGCAAGAATGGGGATGAGGGTGGTGTAGCAGCACTGGACCCATTTATGAACCGCTTTATGGTATGGTATATGTTTTACTCACAAATTTGCATGTTTTAATACCTTTTCGTGATGAGTGTTCCAGCAGACAGCTACGCAAATCACACAACATTTCTGTGGATAACAAATCTTTGCGCTGATAGACACTCTTGCACTGTGGTAGAAGGCTGCCAGTGTTGATGGCAAATTATGAAAGTTGGTGCCATTGTACATTTAAATGGAAGCTTGGACCATTTCTTTGTTACTATGGTGCAGTCAGGGCTTTAAGTGGGAAAACAAACTGTGGGTGCTCTAAAAGGGGAGGGGCAAACCTGTTAAAGGGGTGTGGGCTATCCAAGTAGGGGCATGGTCTACATCAAGATAACTAGCATTGTGTACTTAAGAAAATCCCCTCCAATTATCCTACGTTCGGTAAACACGCTCTTTAAAGGATTTCCCTTCCTCCTACAACGTGGCTCAGCTAGCATGAGGTCTCCACTTCTCAGTAGTGAGCAAAATGAGCATGCACACATCGATGTGCATGCTCTTACTGCAGTCCAATAAAAAAAAGTTTTAAAAAAGATAACTGACTACCTTTGCGAATGCCGAAAATAGCGCCCGATAGAGACCCGTTTTGAGGCCTCCTGAAAATAACTGCCGGTACGCAGACCTGGTCCACTTAAAGCCCTGCATCCATCAATCCTAAGCACTGCGCCATCCAACCATCTTTCAATTCATCCATACATTCCTACCTACATACATACATACATCTGTCCCAGAACCAATCCTACACATCTATCAGCCCACCCGTCTATCCTAAGTACTAGTCCATGCATCCATTCATCCTTCCATCCATTCATACATCCATACATCCATCCCTATAGCTATGCATTCATCCATCTGGCCATCCATCCATCCATCCATCCACTCGCACTATCCGTCCTTATTTCCGTGCACCCTTTGCCCGATCCTAAATACCGCGTATTATACTCATCCACCCAGCCTCTTAAGGGGCCGAAAAGGCTGGCGATAATCATTGACAGGCAGAAGTTTCTGATAAAGAACAAGAAAGCTTTGAGTTGCTCTTTGTGGACCTTAGTTCACCACCCTTCTCTGGTGGTGTTTTAAACAAAGGTTGATCCAGCGAAAGAAATGTAAAGCAGCTTTTCAGTGTAAGACGTTAATTTAGAAACATAACGGGGCATATTATGAAGAACGGCGTTAAAACTAAAGCGGCGATAATGGGCTTGATAATTGTGAATTCCCATAGCAGCCCAGGTTCTGGTGTGAAGCTGGGCTTCTAGGGAATTCACAAGGGCATATTATCAAGCTCATTATTGCCGCTTTAGCGGCAGTTTCCTGCAAAGCTTGTGTTTTCGTAGCACTACAACAAGACACTGTGAAAGGTGAGAGCAGGGTCGTGCTGGAGTTGGCTGTGTGTGGTCGTCTCCAAAGGCGCAACCAGAGTGAAATTTCGAGGGAGGCTAATTCTTTCAGCAATAGGCAGAGTGGGGATGTAGGGGCTCTAAAAATGGGTGAAAAAGAACAGAGCATCATTTACAAGCAAATGGTCTTTTGAAGACCTGTGAAGTACTCGGGTGTGGCTCTGAGTGTGCGATTGGGAAGCTGTCTCAGGGAGTCGAGGGCAGTGGGTATTGCGCGCCTGGTGGTCTCTCTGCTAATCACGCCACGATGATGTTGCTCCTGCGCTGCAAAAAGAGGAGGGAAATCGTGAGAGAAAATGGCTCTCTTTAAAGGATTTTTTTTCTCCTCCAACGCGACTCATCTGGCATGATGTCTCCACTTCTCATGCTCTCACTGTCTCACTACAGTCCAATAAAAAAAAAACCAACGGACTACCTTTGCTAGGCCCGAAAATAGAGCCCCATAGAGATCCGATTCAAGGCCCCCAAAAATAAACTGCCGGTGCTCAGCCCCCACAGATCTCCCCCCCCCACTTAAAGCTTTGGGTGCAGTGTTATGTTTGCGAAGTTGAAGATAAAATTGTAAGGCTAATAATGGTAATTTTTCTGTGTGCCGTTTGGTTGATAATATCATCCTACGTACAAATATTACAATTTTTAAAAATACTAACTATAAAGTTGTCTACGGTGGGTTGCAGAGGGACTGCTGTGGAGTGGTGGGGTGCGGTGGAGAGGTGAAAAGTACGAGGTAGTGCAGTTACATGTAAATTGTAAAGGTGTATGTAAATAATTAAATAAATACTTGTTGTATGTTCTATGGCACTACCCGTCATCCTACTGGTCCCCTGCCCCGCTCCATCACATTGCAGCACTGCCTCTGGAAGCCGTCAGCAGAACTTATGTAATTGTATGTCATTATTTTAATATATTGAACTGATGTAAAAAATAATTGAACACTGGACAATTTCTGAAAAAAATATTACGAACATTTAATGAAAATAACATTACACAAAGGAAAAAGAAGAATTTTTCAAGTAAGGAGAAGTAGAGTTCAATTTCAAATACCAGGAAAAGAAAACATGATAAGAAACAGTATCTATTACCCGGAGACAAAAACTATTTCAAGAAATTTTTCGAACTAGAGTGATTCAGAATTTAATTAAAACATGCTGCAAATATAAAAAGAAAGTGCTGCAATTCAAACAGAAGCAGTGTATTGAAAGTATAGTGGAAACTGCTTTCACTTTAAAACAGAAGTTATTCATTGTGATTTTGAAGAGGACCAAAGTGTTGGATAAAGTAATCAAAGTGTTGAAAGAGAAAATATGAAGAAAAAAACTTGTGAACAAAACCAACTTTTGCAAAGTTTTTAGTGGACATTGGAAACATACTTCTACTAGTGTGCCTTTTTTTAACCCCTTGTATGCTCATGACGAGCTGGGCTCGTCATGGCACACAGTCGCAGTGTGCTCATGAGGAGCCCAGCTCGTCATCACACCCACCCACGGGGCAAGCGGTGGCACTCCCCCCCAAGGGTGGTCGATCTGCATTTTTGTTCAAGGGAAGGCAGGGGAAGACCTTCCCCTGCCTCCCCCCTCCGCGTCATCAATGACGTCAGCGCGCGAGGCGCGCTGACGTCATTGGAGGTTTCCCTTTGTTTACCGAAGCGCAGGAAGCAATTTGCTTCCTGCGCGTCGGTGAACAAAGAGGTACGTTTTGGGGCTGGGGAGGGGGGATTTAAACGAAAGAGGGAAAGGAAAGGGTTTTCCTTTCCCTCGATGCCTCTTTTGTGCATTCCTGCTGCACAATCGTGCAATCGTGCAGCAGGAATGCCCACTAGCGCCAGGTATTTTTTTTGTTTTAGTTTGGCCAGTGTTTGTTGGTTGGGGGAGCGGCCCCTTGGGCAAGGGTCACTCCCCCTTTTGGGGGCATGTGTAATGGCTTTGTCTGCCCCCCTGGGGGGGACAGAATTTCATTTTGGGGTAAAAAATTGGCCCACTGGGCCAATGTGCTGGGAAGTGGCCCCTTGGGAAAGGGTCACTCCCCTTTGGGGGCCATTTTAGGAAGCCCACTATGTTTGTTTTTGTTTTGGGGAGTGGCCCATTAGGCAAGGGTTGCTCCCCTTTTGGGGGCCTACATTTTTGCTTTGTTTGCCCCCCTGGGGGGGCACATTTACATTTTGAAAAATGTATTCGGCCCACTGGGCCAATTGAATAAATGTAGTGGGGAGTGGCCCCTTGGGCAAGGGTCACTCCCCTTTTTCGGGCAAACATTATGGCTTTGTCTGCCCCCCGGGGGGCAGTTTTAATTTTATTTAAAAAAATCGACCCACTTTGCCAATGTAATACATTTTAGTATGCCCATGATGTTAGGTTTTGTTTGGGGGAGAGGCAAGGGTCGCTCCCCTTACGGGGGCTATGTTTTAGGCTTTGTCTGCCTCCCTGGGGGGGGCAGATTTTCTTTATTAAAAAAATGCCCATTGGACCACCAGGGATTGTTTAGTGGGGAGTGGCAGATTTTGCCATTTTTAGATTGAGCATTTGAGACCTCTTGTATATTCTTTAGTATTTACTTATATGTTTTTATGGTTTGTGTGCTTTAGAGATCAGCCCTAGGACTTGTCTGCTTCCGCTTAGGGACTTTTTCTTCTAATCAACTGATTCTATTTAACTTTTTTGATAGAAAACGACCAGCAGAGGTCAGTAAAATACCAGAATCACTTCAGCATTCTCTCGTTTTCAGTCCATAGAAATTTTCTTCCACGAGCACCCATAGACAATCATATTTTTTTTAAATCTTGTATTGTCAGTGATATGACCACCGAAGGCCCAGATTTTATATTAAAAGCAGAACATTGGACTATACCATTTCCCGCTGAAAGGCAATATTTCTCCGCGTGTGTTCCAATACTTGGCGTGTCACGCAGTTTGGTGCTTAGTTTCCCTCCATGTCAAAGAACAGCAGATGTTTCAGGGCGCAGGCTAATGTGCTGCATAGCTAAGTACATATAAGGTCCCAAAGGCGAGACCGACTGCATTGCAAATGCTTGTTTAATGTAAGGCCCACTAGGCCACCAGGGAGTTATTTGTGGAGAGTGACCCCTTGGGCAAGGGTCACTCTCCTTTGGGGTCAATCTTTGTGGCTGTGTCTGCCCCGCAGAGGGCCAGATCGCCATGTTTTTTAAAAATTGGGCCCACTAGACCACCAGGGATTTTTTGAGGGGCGTGGCCCCTTGGGCAAGGGTTGCTCCCATTTGGTGAGCATTAATTTGGCCGTTTCTGATTTGTTTTTTGTAGGGCCACCCGGGTTTTTTATGTTGGGGAGCTGCCCCTTGGACAAGGGTCAGTCCCTTTTATGGAAGGATGATTGTGGTCATTTCTGCACTCTTTGGGTGGCAGAATAGCAGTATGTTTTTAGGCCCATCAGCCCTCAAGTGAGGCAGAAGCCTATAGCCACCTGTTTTTTTTTTTGTGTGTGTTTGCGAGTGGCCTCAAGGGCAAGGGTTGCTCCCCTTTTATGGGGGTGAATATTGTATTTATACTCTTAGGCCCACCTACCCCTTAGCTTGGCTGGTGGATTGTGAGTGGACTGGTGCATTATTTGCATATATAATTGTAATGTTTTTTTCCCCTTTTTATTCTAGTGTAAAGATTTTATTTCCTGTTTGCGATTTCGACAGTGGTGTTCTGCAGTTTAGCGTAGTTGCATTTTTTTGGTAAGAAAAACATTTTTGTTGTATATACTCCAAATTAGTATTTTTGTCATGTATGAATGAATTTTTTTATAAGTGGTGTCATAATGGCAGCTTATTTAGTTAGTGTTTTGTGCATGGAATTGTTTGCGATGTATTTTGCATATTCTTATGTGTAATTTTCTTTTCTCTTTCTTTTTTGGTGGGATATTGTTGATCCATACTGTGTCTGTGCAGAGTAGGTGGTGGTGAATTTATCTGCTTCTGGCAAGTGAGTGGTATCGTTTTGGGGTATATAGGTATTTCTGATAAAGGTGCATTTTGTTTATTACTTATTTTACAAAGTGTTTGTTGTTGTTGACTTGTTTAACAAGTTACTTTTATTAGTAAGCAGTATGGCTAGCCGTAGAATGACTGCTCAGCAGGTGGTTAGTATGCTTCTTGAATCTTCCTCTGAGCAGGATTATGAGACTGACAGTGCGTCTGAGGGAGAGGAGGGAGGGGAAGATTCAGGTAGTGAGTTTTCTCTCCACATGGAATCATCAGATGATGAAGGTACTCTCAGTGCAGATGAAGCTACTCTCAGTGCAGATGAAGTGCCTGTTTTAGAGGAGGATACTGCTGTGCCGATGGTGCAAGAGGCATCTGGATTGCAGCCTGAGGCTGCTAGGCTTCCTACTGGAAGTGCTGGACTCTGGGTTGATCCAAACATGGTGTTGACTGGCTTTATTGGTGATGCAGGGTGTACAGTGGATTGTGAACATTTTGTGCCTATACAGTTTTTTAAGTTGTTTATGGATGATGTATTTTTGGGTGAGATGGTTGAGCAGACTAATTTGTATGCTGAACAGTTTTTGAGGGACAACAGTGACAAACTTAGGCCCCACTCTAGAGCTACCCGGTGGACTCCCACAAATTTGGAAGAGATGAAGAATTTTTTGGGTATGACATTATTGATGGGTTTGTTAAGGAAGCCGTCCATGGCTTCATATTGGTCTACCGGTCCCTTGATGGCAACGGCCATATTTCCTGCAGTTATGACTCATGATCGGTATTTACTTTTGCTACGGATGCTGCATTTTGTTGATAATTCTTTGGCGTTGCCACGAGATCACCCTGAATGTGACCGCCTTTTTAAGATTCGGCCTGTTCTTTATCACTTTGTAGATCGATTTTCAGAGATCTATACTCCAGGGAAAGAAATATCTATTGATGAGTCTTTGGTCTTGTTCAAGGGCCGTTTGGTTTTTAGGCAGTACATCCCTAGCAAGAGGGCACGCTATGGAATTAATCTGTATATGTTGTCTGAGAGTAGGACAGGATATGTTTTTAACTTCCGTGTGTACACTGGTAAGGATTCCACTATTGACCCCCCTGGTTGTTCGTCCACTTTTGGAGTTTCAGAGAAAATTGTGTGGGATCTTGCTAGAGGACTGTTTAACAGAGGCCACCATTTGTACCTTGATACCTTCTACACTGCTTTGCAATTGTTTAAGGAATTGTTCAAAAAGAAAACTTTTGCATGTGGCACAATCCGCTCTAACCGTAAAGGTTTTCCAAAAGAGCTTGTTTGCAGAAAACTTCAGAGGGGACAGTGCAGTTCCTTGCATAGTGATGAACTACTAGCTGTGAAATTTGTGGACAGGAGGGATGTGTACATGCTGACTACTATCCATGATGAGAGTACTTCACCTGTGGCTGTTTGGGGTCAGATTTCTGAAGTGCGCAAACCTGTGTGCATTATACACTACAATAAGCACATGGGTGGTGTTGATAGAGTAGATCAGAGGTTGGAACCTTACACTGCTATTCGTAAGGCTTACGCTTGGTATAAGAAGTTGGCCATTCATCTCTTTAATTTAGCACATTCAATACTTTTGTTGTGTTCAAGGAGTGTTCTCCTGCATCAAAGTTGACTTTTGTTCAGTTTCAGCAATCTGTGATAGGCAGCCTTGTTGTTGTGGAACAGGCAAGTGTTCCTAGAGTTGGAGTGGTGGAGGATGTGGCTCGATTGAAAGATCGCCACTTTCCTGATTTCATTCCTCCCACCTCCTCAAAAGACTTTCCCACTAGGAGATGTAGAGTCTGTTGGCGAAGAGGTACGCGGAAGGAGACTCGTATGTACTGCCCCGAGTGTCCTTCTAACCCTGGGCTGTGTGGCCTTGCCTGTTTTAGAGCGTACCACACGCAAAATAATTTTTGGGAGCATCCATGAGTGGTAAAGTGACCTGCCTGGTCTGTATTCTTTAAAGAATTTGATTCTGTTTCAAGGTTGGCATTAGTGCAATGTATTTAGTTTCAGATTTTGTGTTAGTAGATTTGTATCTATTTGCAATTTGTTTGCATATTTATTTTTGTCTAAAAAAAATCCTAAATGTGATGGCGGTGTGTATAGGCTGGCACTTGGCTGGTGGTGTGTGTGGACTGGTGCTTGGCTGTCGGTATGTGTGGACTGGTGCTTGGCTGGCGGGGTGTGTGGACTGGTGCTTGGCTGGTGGTGTGCATGGACTGGCGCTTGGCTGGTGGAGTGCCTGGACTGGCACTTGACTGGTGGTGTGCGTGTACTGGCGCTTGTATGGTGGTGTGCATGGACTGGGGCTTGGCTGGCAGTGTGTGTGGACTGGCGCTTGGCTGGCGATGTGCGTGGACTGGCGCTTGGCTGGCGGTGTGCGTGGACTGGTGCTTGGCTGGCGGTGTGCATGGATTGGCGATTGGCTGGTGGTGTGCGTAGACTGGTGCTTGGCTGGAGTTGTGCATGGATTGGCGATTGGCTGGCAGTGTGCCTGGATTGGCGCTTGGCTGGCGGTGTGTGTGGACTGGTGTTTGGCTAGCGGTGTGCATGGACTGGCGCTCGGCTGGTGGTGTGTGAGAAGTGACTTGCTGCTGGTCACTACACACACTGCTAGCTGAGTGCCACTCCATGGAATCCATCAGCTTGTGTGGTTGCTGTGTCAGGAATGTGGGCGTGTGAAAGTGATGGGACCTTGAATGGCGCTGTCTGCTGGTGTGAGTGTTGTAATGTGATGGGCCTGTGCCTGGCGGTGTGAATGGTTTTGTATGTGTCGCACGTATGAAAGGTGTATGAATGGCCTGTAAAGAGGTCGGTGCCTTGTCGTGGCTTTACAGCTCACGAGCTGTGAGTCAATGGTTCAGTTTCTCGCCCTTTCAATTATTAACAGTGCATTTCATTTTTGTGAAATCACTTGCTAATACAATTGTATATACTGAACCATCACTCACCCTCGTGCCAAATCCAACTAGTATGTGTGCGTGCTTGAAGATTAGATGGCTGTGCAGTAATATTTGTGTTTCTGAAGCAGTGTGTACCTTGTCCCTTTTTGTGAATGTTGTAATGTGTTGTTTTTGTGCCTGATGGCGTTAATGGTTTTGTATGTATCACGTATGAAAGGTGTGTGAATGGCCTGTAAAGCGATTGGTGCCTTGGCGTGGCTTTACAGCTCACGAGCTGCGAGTCATTGGTTAGTTTTTTTGTCCATTTAATTATTGACAGTGCATTTCATTTTTGTGAAATCTCTTGTTAATAAAATTTTATATACTGAACCATCAATTGCCCTTGTGCCAAATCCAACCAGTATGTGTGTGTGTTTGAGGAATAGATGGCTGTGCAGGAATCTTTGGGCCTGATTCACAGAACAAACTTAAGACTAAATCCTAAACTTACTACCATTCTGGTATTCACAGAATGCACCTACTACTTCTGGTATTCATAGAATGAACTTACTACTTTTGCTATTCACAGAATGAACTTAGAACTTTTGCTATTCACAGAATGCATTTACGACCACTAAACTTACGTCCGCACTCGGGCCGGAATTTCCGCTTCCGGAGCGGAATGTCCGCACCCGGAGCGGAATGTCCGCACCCAGAGCGGAAAGTTCGCTTACCGGCCGGAAAGTCCGCCTACGGGCCGGAAAGTCCGCATACGGGCCGGAAATTCCGCTCTCGGACCGGAACTTCCGATTTGGGCAAGACTACATTAACTGTGGCCATTGATCATTTGAGCCAAGGGTTAACACCTGTCCAAGTCCCTACCATCCCCCATCGTGCATCAGCTGACACACTCCAGCCAATCCTAGGTCGGCAGCACGTATAACTGCAGAGCAGACACACACACAAACCCTTACAACATGTCACTGAATGTGTTTGTTGCACTGCCCCTTGCCATGCGGCAAAACCACTTGAGGAGGAGGAGGAGAGCAGAGAGGATCTTCAGGCAGAGGATCAACCTATTTGGAATTTCCAGCCAAGATGTAAGGGCCAGGTACCGTTTCCCTCCAGAAGTCATCTTGGATATGGTATGTGAGTGGGAGCAGAAACTTGACTCTGTGACCTGCTGCTCTCATGCAATCCCAGCATATCTCAAGATCCTCTCTGGGCTCCATTTCTTTGCCACTGGCTTTTTCCAAAGGGTCTCCAGTGACCATGTGGGCATATCCCAGGCCAGCCAGTCGCGGTGCCTACATCAGGTACTGAGATGCATCACTGCAAGATCCCACAACCACATACAAATGCCACGTACACTGGCCCTGAGACAAAGTGCAGCACGAGATTTCTATCTCATTGCACAATTCCCACGTGTGCTGGGTGCAATTGATTGTACCCATGTGGCCCTTCAGCCACTCCGCCACATTGCACACATCTTCTGCAACAGACACGGATGGCATTCCATCAACGTGCATACTGTCTGTGATGCCACGGGGAGGTTTATTAATGTGCATGCGGTGTTCCCAGGCAGTACCCATGACAGCTTCATATTCCGCATGTCACCTCTTGCCCGGCGGATGGCTGCGGGAGAATTTGACAACATGTGGCTACTGGGTAAGTACCAAGCGTTAGAAATGAGGGAAATGTGTTTTGCAAATGTATGAATGCCCCCCAACATTAACCATTGTAAAATAAGAATCATAAAGCTACATACATGGCCCAACAGATACTGCATGTAATACAGTACAGTTTATGTCCTGTGCAAGTCAAAGAGGGAAATGTAACCAACTGCCCTTCCCCCTCTCCTCAGGTGACGCTGGGTATGCACTCACCCCACATCTCCTCACTCCTTACAGGCGTGCAAACACTGTACCACAGTGTAGGTACAATCGGGCACACATACGTACTCGAGCCATTATAGAGCGCACTTTTGGTCTGTTGAAGTCGCGATTCAGATGTCTCGACCGTACAGGGGGGTGCTGCAGTACTCCCCAGAAGTCGTGTGCAAGATCATATTAGCCTGTTGTGTCTTGCACAACATTGCCTTAATGCATGGCTTACACATACCTCTGGAACCTCGGCTAGCTCTGAATCTGGGAAACCGGGCCATGGCACATAACCGAGGTCAGGGCATGCAAGTCCGTGAGCAGCTCGTTGCCACATTTTTCACATGAGCAACCTGTAGTGGAATGGACTAAATGTGGATTGCTGTCTGTTGCCAATGATGAAACTTGGATATACACGACTGTGTAAAGAAATTCCTTCCTGAGACAACTTTGCAAGCCACACTAACTGCATGTTCATCACAGCTGGTGACAGTAGTCAAAAGGTTGAGCGTGCTGCAGCTCATGTGCCCATGTCAGCGATCAGTGTAGTGGATGTCCCGAAAGAATCTGTTGACGCTGATGGAAAATGATACATGTACTGAGAGACACAGCCGGCCCTCATGAGGATGGGTCACTGAATCAGGAAAGGCAATAACCATAGCATTGGCGGGCCTGTGCCATCAACAGATGTGACTCACCCACAAAAGATGCGCCTACAACGTGAGTGATGTCATGGGTGAATCAGACACCATGGGGCAGATGAATACGCCCCGTGCACCACTGTTGCGCCCCCGTTGCGTCACTTTAGTGACGCAGCAGCGGCGCCGACACAGTGCCATGCTGCGTGCTATTTACAACGTGACGCATCTAGGGAGATGCGTCACGTTGTCAAGCTTGCGCCACTTGTGGGCGTACCTGCACGGGGGGGGGGCCTTCTGGCACAGTAATGCCTCCGAAAAGTGGCTGATTGAAATCCACAAGATTTCACTCAGACACTTTTCAGGCCATGCTGCGTCAAAGCCCTGCGCCTGCTTGAAGCAGGCTTAAGGATTGACGCAGCATGTCAGGGATAGGGGCACCCCAAGCCGTGCTGGAGCTGTGTGGCGGTTGTGACGCAACTCCAGCAATGCGCCAACCTTACGCCGGCCAGATGCGTCAGGCATCTGCTTGTCCTTGCGCCACGATGCACGGCATTGTGAATGCGGCGCTTCTGCGGTGGTGCAAGGGCAAACTTGCGTGATGCATCTCCCATGGCGCATCCCTGCTGATCTGCAGGGATGTGCCAGGGAACATAAATCTGCCCCATGTGTCTGTGATATATCCACACTTCTCCACCCCAATGTTACGTAACACATCACACAAGTCTGCTCCTGAGCACCCAATATGGACTACATGTACCATGATGCAAAGCATGAGAAAGGGAAACAGGGGTTTCATGTTGTGTCAGCCCCCCCGCCCATTAGTGCATAAATGTCTTTAAATGGTCTCTTCCCCCTCTTGTTACATTTTAATAATTCACACATGCACTGTCTTTTCTTTTTTATCCACAACAGAACAGCAGGATGGCAGTAGATTACATTCATGATTGTGGATGGATCTGGTTGAATACAAAATGGCTGCCAACTATTTCCTGTGATGTATTTCCTGCCTCCCACTCCCTGTCAAACATATCCTGTATAAAAAAATCTGTTCCGGGTCATTTTCGGAGTTTACGGCACAAAAGCGGAAGTCCCGATTATGGAGCGTACGGCGCGTGTGCGGACCCTCTGCTCCGGAACCGGAAACTGCGCTCGCGGGCCGGAAACTCCAAAAATGATCCGGAACACATTATTTCATTCAGGAAATGTTTTACAGGAATTTGGAGGCAGGAAATACATCACAGGAAATAGTTGGCAGCCATTTTGTGTTCATTCTGAGTCATCCTCACTCACAGATCAGATCCTCTGACAGCCTGCTGCTCTCATCATACTTATTATCCCCATAATGACTGTGGGTTATGAAAAGAAGGCACCCCCTTTCACTGAAAGTGAGTTAGACATCTTGGCTGAGGGGGTGCTGGGCAAATATCCTCAGCTATATGGGGACCCTGAACACCAGCTGAGAAATGAAGCCCGGGCCAGGCTGTGGGCCAACATCGGGGAGCGCTGCAGTGCAGTGGGAGTCCACACCAGGAGTGCGAGGGCATGCCGCAAGCGCTGGGAGGACCTGAAACGGTGGTCCCGGCACAAGGCTGAGGAGATGGTGGGCCAGTCCTCCCAGCACCATGTGCATCGTCCTCACCTATCCCCACTGTACAGGAGGGTCCTGCGAGCAGCTTGGCCAACCCTCCATGCTCAGCTGGAGGAGGATGAGCAGCAGGGACATGGTAAGTGCCTCATATGCTAAATGTCTCTGGGAGTATGATGTGAGTGAAACAGTGCTGTACCATTGTGTGTCCGATGCTTCCATTCACTGATTCTGTGTCCATGCAGCAGTCACCAAGCATAAAAAGGCACACTGTGGCATATTGACTGTACAGGGCAGAGTGCATTTTGGAAGTTGTAGTTTCGTCATGACAACTGGCTAAATGAATCTGATTGCTAGGGGTATACCCAACTATTACACCATCCATTACCTGGCTAAAGTGAACACAATATATGAAGAAACGTGGTATGGAGGAAAAGATATAACTATATTTGTGAACAAGGACACATTTCATGATCCTTTCACATGTGATTAAATTCACTTCTCATTTTCTTTGTTTTTGTGCTGAGCATATACAAAAACATATATTTACAAAACATAATCTCTGCACATATAACACAAGTACGCTACTGTCCTAAACATTAATTTTCAATTGTGGGTCCCCCTTCAATAGTGTGGACAACCCCAGAGGGCATATACATTGCATGAGAAGTATCAATGTCCCCATAAATTCTAAGGCAATGCAATGCTAAGGCTACGCGAGTTTGTTCAGGAGAGCACTATCTGCAGCATACGCTGCAGATAGTGCTCTCCTGAACAAACTCGCGTAGCGAGAGTTAGCACCGATAGATGCAGAAGAGCTATCAAGGAGAGGTTAGAGAAGCAAGCGTGTAATCACGACAGAAGAAATCTTGACTTTAGAACACGAACAGGGGGCCCAGCTGACTTTTCAATAAAGAGATGGAATAGGGCGTGGATCCCCTGCGTCCCACTCCTGGCTATTGTACAGTACTTACGCTTGGTATGCTGAGTAGAGGGACCAGCCTAAGATTGCTGCGGTTTTCCTTGTCCTGAAGAGGCCAAAAGGAATTGATTGGCTGAAACGCGACCGCGTCGACATTTTGGTTTTACAGAGGGACCCAAAAGAATTTGATTGTGTTGGGATTCAACAACCTTGCATTGCCTTAGAATTTATGGGGACATTGATACTTCTCATGCAATGTACATGCCCTCTGGGGTTGTCCACACTATTGAAGGGTGGACCCACAATTGAAAATTATTGTTTAGGACAGTAGCGTAGTTTTGTTATATGTACAGAGGTTTTGTTTTGTAAATATATGTTTTTGTATATGCTCAGCACAAATCCAAAGAAAATGAGAAGTGAATTTAATCACATGTGAATGGATAATTAAAAGTGTCCTTGTTCGAATATATTTGTATATCCTTTCCTCCATACCACGTATCTTTATAAACTGGCAAAATGATCCATAATAGTGCATTAATACTGAAATCTGCTCCTCACGCACTACTACAATTGGCACTAGGAAATCATGTGTGCATTGGATGAGCAATGGTACAGACACTGTCCAGTGTGAGCATGCCAGGCCAAAGGGCATTGGATGCTATGACTTGCATTGCATTTGTAGAGTTTGGGTTCCAATTGTGACAAATCATCATGTGCCATGGAGTCAAGACAGACTTTGACATCCTTGCATCACTCCTAAGCACTTCTAAATTTGCAAGGGGTGTCCACTGACAGACGTCTCACCCTCAGTGGGCTGTTTAACATTTCACATGTACAGGTAGCTGTCACAACAATCCCCCACTGTTCAGCGGTGTACTGCATTACCATATCAGTCACCAAAGCCAATATGTGCCACTGGATAGTCAGATAATGTGTGGGGACAGCCCAAGGCTAGACTCACAATGTAGCTACACAAATAGCCCAGAGCCTCAGTGGATGTGTGACACCCATTCGCCACTTGTCTTGTCCCATACAATGACACAAAGCAGATGACACTTGTCCAGACCTTAAATAGCTGTGACTCCCTATGAATGGCCAAAATCCGAGAAATCAGGACTCTTCATGTTCTCCATTGGTGGATGGCTTTTGGAACCTGCACATGTAGCAGTGGCAGGACACACAGATCACCAGAATGCCAGGTTGAGGGTTGGCCAATACAGTTGTGTAAGCCACAAACATCCACGTGAGATGGCCATGTCAGACTAAATCCAGTAAATGACAGTGAACATACACGTAATGTCAGCTCATAGACGCTGACAACTATAGAGTGTGATCAGAGGAAAATAAGTCTGAGCTTGGCTCCTCTATGTATGTGTCTCGTCCTGCATGACACAACCATAACATTAGGATTTTGCTTACATTTCTGCAGGCACAGCTGGCGAAACGGAAGGGCAGCAGGCCCAGGTCCGGAGCAAGAGGCCACCAGTGCGGCGGCGGCTACACCCTCTTTCCACCAGCGAGGAAGAGGAGGATGAGGAGGGACCCTCAACATCAAGAGGCAAGGGGATTGCGCCCACCCGGACTGACAAGGGACACCCTGATGCTGGTGCTACATCCCGGGTGGAGGCTGAAGACATTGAAGGGGGGGGTGAACCCGAAACCTCGGACCATGATGTGTTGGAGAGCTACTCTCCCCATGACTCTTCACCTGTGGGCCCTGAAGAGGTGTCCTCGGGGCAGGCCAACACACAACCTGGGCCTGCCATCAGCCCCTCCCTACCTCTAGAGTCCCCCATGCCATCGGGGGCTCCAGCTGAATCCCCTGCTACAAGTACCCCTCATCGTCGCCGCCAGCCCCACAACATCATTGGCTCCGGACCTCAGGCACCACATCCCTCCTGTCTCCCCCAGGCCCCTCCCGGTGTTGTTCCTCCTGTGGCTGTGCCAGTGGACTTGATGTGGATGTGTGAGGGTCAGCCAGACATGTCCGCTCGCATCATGCTACAAGTGTGTATGGAGGTACGCATGATGCAAGAGGACATGCTCCGATGTATGGCCACCCTCGCCACCAGCATCATTTCACTGACCACAGCCATGTCGTCTGTTGTCTCCCCAATCCCTTCCCATACCACCGTCAATGTCTCCCCCTGTCCGGTGCCCCACACTGTTTCCCCCCGTACTCCTCGTGTGTCACGAACACATGTGGTGCCTGTTACTGAACCTGCCAGACGTGTGCCTGCATCGGAGTCAGAGGATCTGGACATTGTGGTCCTAGAGGATGACCAGAAGGACACTTGACTTTTGACGGAGACATTGACGTGAACAATTATTTCAGTTTCCCCTTGTAAATAGACTGTTTTCCCTGACGCTCCCTGATGTGTTATATTTTTGTTGCCCCACCCCAATCCAGGTTCCCTTCTCCCTCTGCATCAAGAACATCATTTGTTTTCCTTCTTCCCTTCCAAACGGACGGTTGTTCTGTTCATACCTAAATATATTTGAGCAATTCTAATTACTTCTACTTGTTTGACTTCATTTAGAATGTCGGGTTCTGAATCAGGACACATATTTGGTGAGTCATCTGCTATGCACATAATAGCTTGTTGCAATGACAGGACATGAGACACAACAGAGTTCTTTTTTTTTAGGTCTTTATTTGGTGAACACACAATCACGTGGTTACATTGTCCTGGGTTCCTGTCACCGGGGATCGAGCTTGCGACGTCGCAATTTTGGTGGGGAGGACCGCTCGGAGTGCTCAGCTTTGGCTCGCCGCCTACGTGGAGGTGGGTGCTGTCCAAGGGACTGTCCAGGGTCATCTACATGTGCTGGTGCAGATGGTATGTGCACACTTGATGGTTGTGCCTGGACAAGGGCCGGTTGTGCAAGTGGTGGGAGTGCCTGTACAGGGGGTGGTGGTGGTTGTGCAGGTGGTGGGATTGCCTGTACAGGGGGTGTTGGTGGTTGTGCAGGTAGTGGGAGTGGCTGTACAGGGGTTGTTGGTGGTTGTGCAGGTGGGGGCAGTGCCTGTACAGGGGTTGGTGGTGGTTGTGCAGGTGGTGGCAGTGCCTGTACAGGGGTTGGTGGTGGTTTTGCAGGTGGCAGGAGTGCCTGTACAGGGGTTAGTGGTGGTTGTGCAGGTGGTGGGAGTGCCTGTACAGGGGTTGGTGGTGGTTGTGCAGGTGGCGGGAGTGCCTGTACAGGGGTTGGTGGTGGTTGTGCAGGTGGCGGGAGTGCCTGTACAGGGGTTGGTGTTGGGAGTGCCAGTTTATGCCGCTGGTGTGGATGTCTCCCTTTGCTCGGCCAAGGCATGGTGTCTTGCACCCTCTTCCCTTTGGATGGATAGCATGTCTCGCATCTTTCTGGACATGTCCTGCAAAGTCCTATCCATCCTATCCAACACTTGGCTCAGCCTCTCCACCACCTGAGGGAAGTGGACCATGTCCTGCAGGGAGTCCGACATGTCGGACAGGGTAGCCCCTATGGCACTAATGTCCTGCCTCACATCGCTCTGCTGTTGGTAGAAGTCCTGCTCCCACTGGCCATCACAGCCAGGTGCAGGCCCTCTCTGCAGCTGTCTGCCATGGATGGGACGAGCAGGTCCTACAGCAGGGGGGGGGTGGCAGGTGGGAGCCTGTGGGCAGGTGAATGGTGCCCAGGGGATTCCGGCAGCACAACAGGGCTGGTACTACCCCCAGATGATGGAGAGGATGGCAGGGATACACTGTCTAGGGAAGAGCGGGTAGGGGAACCACCATGTTGGTCCTGGACGTAAGGACTGTGAGGGAGTGATGTCTGTGTTGTGATGCTTGGGTGCTGTGGGTGGTTTGCTCGAGTCTGGGGACAGGCCATGCTATGCTTGGGAGGAGGCTGACGGACGTTGCTTGGCAGAGGATGTGATGCCCTGACCAATTTAGCCAATCTGGCACGATAGCGCGCATTGGCATCTTCATCGTCATCAGACATGTAGTCCTCATCATCCACCAAGTAGACGTCCTCAGGAATTTCATCCTCCTCCTCTTGAGCAGTGCTTGCAGCCAACATCACAGCTTGGAGGATCAGGGGATTCTCCCCTCTGATTCCCCGTCGGCCCGCACTGGTCATAGGCCTGTCATCATCGTCCTCAGCATACCCTGGAACAGAGGTTGCAACCGTATTAGGGATTGACCTGGTATAACATGTGGTGCAACACAAGGGTTTGTATTAACTGTACTTTGCATCAACAGATGAGGATCATGTGACCTGTGTAGGGTACCACCACAAATGACAGCTCACATAGCACTGAGGTGTTACACAGATACAGGCAAACTCACCAGCTCCAGCCACAACTCTCTGTCCCTTGGTGTTCCCCCCTAGTGTCACCTGCTGGACCTGTCTCCTCACGGCTTTTGTAGCCCTAGCTGTCCCTGAACCAGCAGCTGTAGAGGGAAGTGACAACATTCTCAATTATCTGCATCACCAATTGTCAGACAGGCACATGACACTCCTGATTTGTATTTCACTTTGTACACAACAACTGCTGATTACATGCAGAGGGGAATCAGGATCTCTGTCATGGCTTTGGAGTCGAAGCCAGTGACACACCTCATGCCAGAATTACCTGAAGGACAGGTGTGCGATGGTTTCAATGCTGCAGCCAGGCTGTCATGCAGTCCCCGGGATGGTGCACGCTGCTGTGGTCTCATCCTGACAGCAGCTGTGATAAGACATACAGGTCTATATTTTGCAACCACAGATGGTAGCTCTGAGCCAACATGTCATTCTCAATGACCATTTGTGGCTAATCCAGAACAATGTGCAGCATGTTTAGCTCCTGAACTTTACATTTGGGCACCTGCTCACATGCAGCATTTGCCAGCCGTTTCCTCCACACAGCAGTGACATCAATAAGATGACACATCAACAGACACACCTCATGCTAGAATTACCTGAAGGACGGGTGTGCGTGGGTTGAACTGCTGCAGCCAGGATGTCATACAGTCCCCAGGACGGTGTCCGCTGCTGTGGTGTCATCCTGTCAGCAGCTGTGATGAGACATACAGGTCTATATTTTGCAACGACAGATGGTAGCTCTGAGCCAACATGTCATTCTCAATGACCATTTGTGGCTAATCCAGAACAATGTGCAGCATGTTTAGCTCCTGAACTTTACATTTGGGCACCTGCTGACATGCAGCATTTGCCAGCCGTTTCCTCCACACAGCAGTGACATCAATAAGATGACACATCAACAGACACACATGTATGAGAAGATTACTGATAGGAAGGGATAAATGACCCGGAATCCTCCCCATTACACTGCTTTCACCTTTGCCATTCAGACTTACATATTTCCTGAGTCTCATGTTGTTTGTTGTCAAGTCAGAAAGGGTTTCATGTGTGAGATTTGCAATAGTCAGGGACATGATGTTGCTCATTTGTGCTTCCCCACGCATGAAGTCAAACATATTTGTATGAGAGAACACAGATGTCTTATGTCCATCCCTTGAGTGTCCTCTCTTTGCGTACTCTATTTCCCAGATCATGGTACTACTTAGCTGACAACAATTGGTGTCTTGTACAGCAGACATGTCAAACACTCACCTATACATGTGAATACAGTAGGAGAGGAGGCAAGCAGAATGTAACATTTGGTTTATACTCACACATTGCGGATAGGCTGAGAGGCTTTGATGCCTTCTGCCTGCACTGGATTAGCGTGTTGCTCTTCAGCCTAGTCATTTAGCAAGTGTAACTACATGAAGATTCACCTTAGCAGCCCCTACATTCATCTCAAAGGTACACTACTGGCATCAGTGTTGGCCTCAGCCATGCTATTTTCATCATGGTGTTTCCTATCATTGAATTGCAAGCCAGTTGTGTTTTGGTCACTTCATATGACTCATGGTACTATTGAATGTCCATTCTGCACTCACTTGGCATACATTTTGTGTCATCCTTTTATTAGCCACCAGGGTCTGATCTTGCATGGGTTCAAATGCCATATGTGAGCATATTGTGATGCAGGACAACAGTGTTGTAATACACATACAACATACGGCGGACGTGAAAGGCACATTTCATGAGCAGTCAGCCTGATATATTCTTGGGTTCCCCTCCCTTGGCCCAGCACCGGAACAGTGTGTGTGCCCTGAACAGATGTCACAACCAACCTTGTAGCAGAAGTCAGTGTGTGTCTTTGATTCTGGGAGGACCTCGTTGTACCTACAATGATAAGTGTGTTTTGCTACTTTACATTCCTGCAGCCACATGTGATGCACTAGATTTCTGGCACAAAGGATGAGCACAAGCAGTTGTGGGCACCAGCATTGCAGAAGTGTGTTATACGTAATATCATGATTGCTCCCACATAACTTCGAATGGGCCCACTACCTGGATGCAACCAATATCACAATGACATGTCTACGGATCCTGATGTGAGGTCCACTATCGTGTTTTGTTGATGGGCAACACAAAAGGCAGACAATGTAAGTGGTACATGACCATCTGTGTGGACTGGGAATTTGATCTATATTGGAATCATTCAAAGTTGGACAGTGTATCCATTGTCAATACTAATGACCCTGGGATCTCACTTGTTCATCATTGCCATATTTCTGTCAATTAGATTGATTGATTACATCTACAGACACCATTACAACATAGTGGGGACACCCTTTTGAGTAGTTGTGGCACTCGATAACAGGATTGGATTGCCAGGTCTGGGGCTGTTGCTGAAACACATGTCATGTTCCACAATTACGAAGTTTTGATGAGCCAAGACATGTAATATATTGTCTTCAGCTGTTCACAATTATAATTAGCTAAAGGGGGATGTCCATTGACAACTCCAATAGTAATGCAGCTATTTGTTCATCTCTGGTTGACTTTCATATGTGGGCACTATATGTCCCTTGGTCACTCCTGACAATTTATGCATTTTGACCATCTCCTGGCCACTTTGACTTACCAGTCGGTGAGGGTGGTATGCCTATCACTGTACGGTGGCGATTCCTCCCAGTCGATGCAGGGACCTCTGCTGCGGCAGTTGTCTGTGCTCTGGCTGAATGTGTCAATGGGTGAGAAGAGAGAAAACTAAACATGTGGAATATGTGCCTGTGGAACATTTCTGTGATTTCCCCATTTCTTCTGCATGCTAACAGTGTTATGCAGTACTGCCGCAGACTGGGCAGGGAGGAGGAGTGGTGCATTGGGGACGTAATGGCGTGGCAGGGTGGGAAATGTACAACAGAATATGTGTATGACTTTTTTGATCTGATGAATCTCTCACCTTCTGCTTTGTGCTTTAAGCTTGCACAGGGTGATTTACTTCTTTGATATTTTGTGGCATGTTTACACGCCCCTTGTAATACATTTACACCGCAGTTGCGTCACTTCTGTGACACAGCGGTGGGGTAATACAGGTGACACATTTAGACTTATTCACAATGTTATGCATCAATGGGGCAGCCTCACGTTGTGCAGTCCTGCGCAACATTAAACATGCATCATCTGTGATGTAGGCAGGGTGTGTGTTTATTTGGTTATGCCTCGTACAAGTGATGCATTGTAATCGACGGCATTTCACGTAGTCACTTTTCATAGGGTGGTGCCATGCAAACTTACACCAGCTTGAGGCACATGTAATGAGTGGGCCAGAACGTTAGGTGTAGGCGGTCCATGGACATTGTTGGAGTTGCGTCACACTTGCGACACTACTCCAGCAGAGCACCCCCTAATGCCATCATTTGTGACACCCATCTGTCTATCCCAGCGCCACAGTGCACCGCATTGTAAATGTGACGCATCCGCGGTTGCACAAGAGTTGGATTGCGTGTGGCATTGTTACTGGCGCATCTCTGCTGATATTTGTCAATTGCTACTTAGCCGGCTGGTGTATTACTGCAACTGGACAGTGCCCATGTTTTCTGAAGTGGGGGAGGGATTTGCCATTTCCATCGCTAAGGATTGTGGGACTTGTAGTGCTACATACAGAGGGTGACACAGGAGTCTCTGACTGACGGATTTTTTTATACACTTTGGACTACTTCCTTATTCAAACTGACAGTGCAACACAGACATTCTTTTCATGCACTTTTTCTTTTCATCCCACTTACATGGTACCACGTAGCGGGCGTCACTGACAGGCAGCCCATGGACCAAGTGGGGGTGTATCGTTGTCAGGAAGATATCCTCCTACAGTGGGGTGAGGCGGATGCGTGGTCCAGAGTATGCGGCTGGGAGGATCCGTTGTAATTCAATGCAGGAGTATTTCTCCTTTACCCTCAGCCGCTCATCCTGCAATTTTTTTTTGAGGTTCTGGATTGTGCGCCTCTCCTCCCCCAGTGCTGTGACAGCAGTGGATAATTGCTACCACAGGGCTGCCTTCTGTGTCCCACTGGTGCAGTAGAGTGGGAGTCCATAGAGGCGTTTGTGGTGCCTGACAATGAACTCCACAAGCATGGTGGTCTCCTCTGCTGTGAAATTCCTCTTTCTTTTCAGGAGGTCCATTTTTCTCAGCCGGTGTCAGCTTGCAAAGACAAACTCTGTGTGGCCAAGCCTGTTCCTTCATTGTGTGCTGCTTTTAAATGTTTTTTGCTGCTGGTCAATCAGTGTTAATTGGCTTCAGCTGGATCATTGTGGGGGATGGTAGGCACTAGCAACATGATGGCTAACTGGAGCTGTTGGCTGGGATTGGCTGGAGTGCGTCAGATGATGCATGGTGGGGGATGGTAGGGACTTGGCCAGGTGTTTACCCTTGGCTCAAATGATCAATGGCCACAGTTAATGTAGTCTGGTCCCAAATCTGATTTTCCGGCCCGAGAGCGGAATTTCCGGCCCTAGAGCGGAGTTTCCGGCCCGGAAGCGGAGTTTCCAGCACGGAAGCGGAGTTTCCGGCCCGTAGGCGGACTATCCGGCCTGCGAGCGGACTTTCCGCTCCGGGGGCGGAAATTTCGGCCCGAGTGCGGACGTAAGTTTAGTGGTCGTAAATGCATTCTGTGAATAGCAAAAGTTCTAAGTTCATTCTGTGAATAGCAAAAGTAGTAAGTTCACTCTGTGAATACCAGTAGTAGTAGGTGCATTCTGTGAATACCAGAATGGTAGTAAGTTTAGGATTTAGTCTTAAGTTTCTTCTGTGAATCGGGCCCTTTGTCTTTTTAGTTTCTCTGCCAAGGTGTACATTCCATCTAAGAATAACCTACCAACTGTAGATATTGTCGTAAACCCATGGGAGTTCATGGTGATGTCTCTCTTGTGAATTCCAAAGTTATTTTATCCACAATGTCCTGCAAACCTCAAAATTTCTGTCACATTTTCCTTGCAATATTGTGCCGAAACTCTCACGCTGTAGAAACAAACAACTAATTATGTCAAAACGATCTCGTTTTGCAAGGGGGGTCACCTATGTATTTGGCCCTGTGCTCGGTGGCCATCTAGGGAAACCTATCAAACCCACACATTTTTGAAAAGTAGACACCGGGGGCTTCCAGGGAGGTATGGCTTGTGTGGATCCCCCAACGTTTCCTCACCCAGAATCACCAGCAAACCTCATTTTTAGTTGAAAAAATCACTTTTTCACACATTTTTGTGTGGGAAAGTTGTGGCATCACCGGGCTCACACAAATTTCCCACCACCCAGTGTTCCCCCAGGTCTCCCGGTGAAAATAGTGCCTCACTTGTGTGGGAGGCCCAAGTACCCGCGACAGGCAAGAGCACAAAACATAGTGAGGCGACATCAAATTTGCCGATCTCAAAACCCCCTGGTTTTGCAAGGGGGGTCACCTGGGTTTTTGGCCCTGTGCTCGGCGGCCATCTAGGGAAACCTACCAAACCCACACATTTCTGAAAACTAGACACCCGGGGGCTTCCAGGGAGGTATGGCTTGCGTGGATCCGCCAACGTTTCCTTACCCAGAATCCCCTGCAAACCTCAATTTTAGTTGAAAAAATCAAATTTTTCACACATTTTTGTGTGGGAAAGTTGTGGCATCACTGGGCTCACACACATTTCCCACCACCCTGCTAGTGAAATTGTTGCCTTTCTCATATATTTTTTCTGACCTGTTGTTGGCTGTTTTATGACTCTGGGCACTTTACCACTGCTGATCAGTGCTAAAGTGCATATGCTCTCCCTATTGTAAATTGATGTATGAATTAGTGATTCCATGATTGGTTGGTTTGGTTTACCTGTCAGACCCTAGTACAGTGCACCAGGAGTGCCCAGGGCTTGTAAATGCAAATGCTGCTGGTGGGCTTGCAGCACTGGTTGTGCCACCCACAGAAGCAGCCTGTTAAAGTGTGTCTAAGGCCTGCCATTGCAGAGCTGGCGTGCAGTCTTGTACTGTCATGCTGACTGGGCAAGTGCACCCACTTGTCAGTCCCTAAACCTTCCCTTTTCTTCATATCAGACACCCCTATGGTAGGCCCAAGGGCAGGGTGCATTGTAAGTATAAGGTAGGACATGCCCTGATGTGTGTGGCATGTCCTAATAGTGACATTATTACATGTTTATAATCATAACTGACTCAGAGAACATGGTAGAAAACCGAATTTAGTATGCCTGCACTCAGAATGATAAAATACATCTTTTAGTGAAGTTGGCTTTAACATTCTGTTTGAAAATACCACTTTTAGAAAGTAGGTATTTTCTTGTCTAACCATTCAAACCTTCCTCTGCTAGGCTGTGTATTCCCTGTCTGGAGTCTGAGTGACAGGGCTGGGGAATTCCAGGAGACAGGGTGAGGTGCCCCAGTGGTGAATAGAGAGATCTGCATCTAGATGGGAGGGAGGAGTTGCACCTGGGACCTGAATAGGACTGTGCCTGCCCCCCACAGTGCTGGCTCCACCCC
The DNA here is from genome assembly GCF_964204655.1 of Triturus cristatus. Lineage (NCBI taxonomy): Eukaryota > Metazoa > Chordata > Amphibia > Caudata > Salamandridae > Triturus > Triturus cristatus. The sequence goes on along the minus strand of NC_140582.1, from coordinate 574,139,478 downwards.
CTGTGGTGCGTCTGATGTCTCACCCCCTGCACTGTGAAAGGAGTGTAGGAATCATGTCAACAAAGTGCTCCAGGGCTGTACTTGCCTTCCACAATGCTGGCTCCACCTCCTGTGGGGCGTCTGATGTTTCTGCCCTACACTGTGAAAGGAAAGGAGAAGTCTGGTAAACAGAGTGCTCAGGAACTGGTTTGGACTGGGCAAAGGCCCCTCTCCCCTCAGAGAACAAAGGATTTTGGGGTATAAGTAGTGGGACCCTGATCCCAAGAATTTAGATCACTTTTGGAACAAGAAGAAACCTTTACTGAGGAGCGGAACCTGAAGACACTGAGAAGAGACTATCCCTAAGCTGAAGTGCTGCTTGGGGGATTGGCCTGCAGTGGTTTGCCTTACTGCCAAAGGAAGGAAAAGAGACTTTGTGTGCTTATTTCAACTTGTAAGGATCTCCAAGGGCCTGGAACAGAGCTTGCCTCCGGCTGAAGTCTCAGGGACAACAGACTTCAACCCCCAGCTCCCCAGAGTTCTTTAGAAGTGCCTGCTGCTGTTTTGGGCCTTCTGAGGAACGGCGTGTCGCAAGGAGCTGGAAGCACGACTCAACGAAGCCGAAGCATGTCGCCGTCGCTGCTGCTGCCGTCGCACTTCTGAACAAGGGTGTCGCCGCTGGAGTTGTCGCACTGCACCGCATCGAGAGAAGCGTCTTGCAACAAAGGAGAAGCGTGTGCGCCGTCGCTGCTGTCTGCCGTCGCCCTTCTGAACAAGGGTGTCGCTGCTGGAGTTGTCGCACTGCACGGCATCAAGAGAAGGGTCTCGCAACGAGGAAGAAGCGTGCCGCCGTCGCTGTTGCTGCCGTCGCACTTCTGAACAAGGGTGTCGCCGCTGGAACTGTCGCATTGCACCGCATCGAGGAAAGTGCCTCGCATCCCAAGAGAAGTGCGCCGCCGTCGGAGCTGCTGCCGTTGCATTTCTGAACAAGGATGTCGCCGCTGTAGTTGTCGCATTGTGCGGATCATGCAAACTGGGAGAAGAGTGTCACAGCTGAAGCTGTTGCGTCGCACTTCTGAACAAGGGTGTCGCCGTTGCAGTCCACGCATTGAACCGAGAACTTCTCGCATCCCCGGAGAAGCGTGCCGCATCTGGAAGATCTTCATGTCTTTATTTCTATGCACCAGAACTTTGCCACATTTCCATCGCTGAGACATTGCTTGTCGTGGAAGTGCAACGCATCGTAAGGTACATTGACACAAAATGTCGCATCTTAAGAACTGAACTGAACTATGCTAAAAACTACCATCTTAAAGTAATAGTATTGTGTATTTTTGTCGTTTATGGTCTTGTGGTAAATCTATGTAAAGTATACTTATTTTTTATATAAAACCTGTGTGGTGTCCATTTGTAGTGTTGTCACTGGATTACTGTATGTTGTCACACATGCTTTACACACTGCCTCTGAGATAAGCCTGTCTGCTCGTGCCAAGCTACCAAGGGGGTGAGCAGGGGTTATTGTAGGAGTGTACCCCCTTACCCTGACTAGAGGCAAGGTTCCCTATTTGTCACAAGTACCTAACTGTGCAAACTAGAGATCCCCAAATCTAACACCTACCCCCACAAGTGAGGTACCATTTTTATCGGGAGACTTAGGGTAATTCAGATTTGTAAAGCAACTGTAATTCCCTTTTAATTTTTGATGCATTTCTGCCTTCCAAATGAAAGACTTTGCGTAAAAAAGAAGTCATTTTGAAAAATGACCGATAATTCGCATGCTAGTATGAGTATTCCCAATTTCGAAAATGTGCAAATATGTACTGTTTCTAAACTCTATAATTTGTTCCCATTTCAGAAATACATATGTGTCTTTCATACCGATTTTTCCATGTATACATTTTCCCACAATAATTGCTATATACCCGGAACATAATAAAAAACCATTGCAAATTGCTGCTCAGTTTTTGACTCTGGGTTTCGTCGGGTTCTTGGTGAACCTACAAATATATCCCCACAACCAGGAAGGTCCAGCGGATGTAACGGTATATTGCCTTCAAAGAGCTGCCTTAATTAGAAGAAGTTACAGGTAAAAATGTTGACACAAAAGGCTGTTTTTTTCAACTAATTTTCCATTTTTCCTATATTTAACTGTTAGTTTATATAAAGAAACCTTGATGGATATATACAAATGACCCCTTGCTGAATTCAGAACTGTATCTACTTTTTTAAAATGTATTGCTTTCCAGGATCCATTATTGCTTTCACACCCATTTCTACCATTAAGTGGAAGGAGGTTGAAAGCACAAAAAATAGCAAAAATAGGCTCTGTCCCAGAAAAATGCCAAAACTGTGTAAAAAATGTTGATTTTCTGACATAATTCTGTCATTCCCTATAATCTGGGAAAATGGTGATTTCAGCCCCACAAACGTTTTTTTGATACCATTTGCAGAGAAAAACCCAGACGCTTTCATTTGCAGCCCGTCCCCCCCCAACATAATTTGCTGTATTTTGGCTAATTTCTGGGACCCCTCCAGGGGAATCCACAACCCTGGGTACCTCTACAATCCCCATGATGTTGGAAGAAAAGGACGCAAATTTGGTGTGGATACCTTATGTGGTCAAAAAGTTACAGGGGCCTAAGCGCGCACTACCCCAAATAGCTCAAAGAAAGCTTAGCACAGGGGGGGAAAGGCCTAGCAGCGAAGGGGTTAATGAGGAAAGTTACTTCCAGGAAAATAGTTTACCATTTGCAGTTGATACTGGAGGTCGTTGGGTGTTCCCTTCCAAAAGAGGAATTGGTTGGTAAAAGTGCTGGAGAAGTGCAAGGGAAACATACACAAGCTCCTGTGTATAAGTGGGGTTGTAGAAGGATTTGTAGTATTTAACAGGAATCTATTGATATAATGCAAAATTTGCTACGAGAATATGCACAGAAAGGTATTAAACAGAGTATTAAGTTGTTGCAAGGACTAGATCCATGTAATGTAAGAAAATATACTGAGAAGCATGGACATTCTCTGGCTTGTCTTTCAAGAAAAGTGTGTAAAAGTGTTTTTCATCACTTGAGGAAGTTAGCGGTACACCATTCAGAAATGCGAAAGTTTGTAAGGAAACTGTACTATGTAAAAAGTCCTGCATTATGTTTAAGTGAACTGAATACAGTTCTTTTGCATGGTTCTTTATCAGATGTTCAAAAAAAGTGTGATGATATTGAAATGCGATATTTTGGTTCAGAAGGGCAGTCCATAGAAAGTGAAAGTTTGACAAATACAGATGTTGAAGGAGATTGGAAAGTGATTAGCACTGATCAGTTTGAAGAAGAAATTGGAAAGTTTAATGTAGTGTGCTCTGAAATACCAAACTTTGTTTGTGTTTGTCGTCGGCGTACTCATTATAAAAGTCAAACTAGGAATGTTGATTTGTATTTGAAAAGTGAAAATGAGAACAATAGTAAGTGGGATGAATTTGAAACTTACTTGTTGGTGGAAGGTCAATTTGAGTTAGGTAATGATCAACGTATATGTAAATATTGTTATAACAAATTAGAAGAGAACAAAATGCCTGCCAGAGCAGTATATAATAACTTAGAATTAGTAGCTATTCCGGAGGAACTGGCAGAATTGAATACATATGAGTCGGTTCTAATTCAATCTGTTCATCCTTTTCAAACTATAATTCGGATGGGGCCTAAAACAGGTAAACTGGCACCAACAGACTTGCAAAGAGGGCTGAAAGGAAGAGTGGTGTACTTACCTTTGGATTTTAAGAAAAATATTGAAACTATTGCTGGAGAGAAAGAGGAAAATGAGGCAGTAGTCATTCTAGTAAATGGTGTACCAACATAGAGTCGGAAAATATGGCAAGAATTTGTGAATGTTAATAAAGTTGAAAAGGCTACTTTATATTTTATAGAGAACAATATTTATTACAAAACTGTAAATGTGGATAAACAGGTGATAAGTTTAGAAGATGAATGTGAAATTTCAAGTGGTCAAATAGAGAAAGTGGACAAGTCAAGGACTGAAGAGATTTATGAACATTACACAATATGCCCTTTGCATTCAAAAGAAGTAATAGGAAGCAGCATTGAGTTATTACAAATGAAAAAAGCACAGGGAACTGCATTGAGTGTATGGGAGAAGAGCTTGGAAGCTCGTTGTTTTCCACAGCTGTTTTCTACTGGAGAAGGTGGACGATATGATGACCGACCTGTACGAATCCAGCTTCAGAATATCGGTCAACAAGATTATATTCTAAAGATTTCGACAGTATATTCCATACATATTTCACCTTTTGTGAAAGTGATCTATCTTCTCTGTCGTATGCAATGAAACACATACTTAAAATTGGTGTTCATCAATCACTTCTTTCTGCGAAAGAATTTGTGGAGAAAGTTCAAGAAACCGATGAAAATTTAGAAGCACAGTTAATCAATTTGACGGCATGTCAATGTGGAACAAATGGGTATTGGTATCATCATCATGGAGAACTCAAGTGTATGTTACGGAACTTAGGTACACCAACATGGTTTTTCACACTTAGCTGTGCAGAGTATGCATGGGAAGATTTGCTTGAGTTTCTAAGAGAAGTGAATTACACTATAAAAAATGTTGAAATAAAGACTCCTGGTGAACTGTGTTCATTGGATCCTGTAAGTGTGTTCAGATATTTTAATCATAGGTTTCAAGCTATGATGACTTTTATCTGCAATAAAAAAATCCACCTCTTGGAGAAGGTACCGATTTCTTTTGGAGAAAGGAGTACCAAGCAAGAGGTGCACCTCATATACATATGCTACAATGGGTCGAGGATGCACCTACATTTGGAATTGGTTCTGATGAAACAGTATTGTCTTTCATTGAACAGTATGTGACATGTGAGATTCAGAGAGAAGAAGGAGATAGAAGCTTGAGACAGCAAGTTTTACGTTTCCAAAGTCACCGTTGTGGAAAGTACTGCAGAAGAAAATACAAGTCTAAAGGAAAATTTTACACCAAATGTCAGTTTGGTTTTCCACGTCCAGTCATTTGTAAAGGAAGTGTAAATTCTTTTTTTTCTTCTGTAAGGCACTCAATAACTCGGAAATCTTCCATAGAATACCTACAACTTAAAAAGAACAGAAGTGTCAAAGTATATCAATGACTACAATCCAGTCATTTTAAAAATGTGGAATGCGAACATGGACATCCAGTATGTTGCAGATAACTCAATTGCTGTTGCATGTTATGTTACATCGTACATAACAAAATCAGAAAAAACAGAGATGAAACAAATATGGGAAGAAATTGCACAAGAGAAAACCCTTAGCAAAAAATTGTACAGCTTCACTTTGAAAATGCTTTCCCACCGAGAAATTGGATCCTATGAATGTTCAAACCGCTTGTGCTCTTCAAGTTTATTTTCAAAGTCACGAGGAATCATTTGGGTAAGTTTAGGTCTTGCCTGCTCATGGAATAGAGTGTTGAAATCATTAGAAGAAATGGAATACTTAGCAGCAAATGAACCAGACAGTACAGACATTCTTAAAACTAATATGTTGGACACATAGGTGCCGATTACGATCCGGTAAAAAAATTCCCCGTACGACTCGTATCCGGTCTTTTTACCGTACGAATCGTACAAGTGCCGTACAAACTGCCAATCACGATTCGCATGGGAAAAAGTCCATACGAACCGCATTGGGAATTATTCCCCACACGTCCTCGGGTCGGAAAATGTGTCCGACACGTCCTCGGATGATTTACCGTACAAATGTGAAAAGTGAAGTCCGACCGAGGAATCACGATCCATCCCGTGTGTCCGATGTTACAACCGTATGGAAAAAACACCGTCCGCACCGAACTCCCATAGCAACCATGGAGACATGTGCCCGCATACGCGCCCAACACTCCCCCCAGCCCCCTAACGTCCGAGACGTACCCCCCGTGTATGTACACCCCCACCCGTGTATGTACACCCATGTACGTGTCCTACCCCCTGCATGTACACCTGTGTACGTGTCCTACCCCCCGTGTATGTACACCCATGTACGTGTCCTACCCCCGTGTATGTACACCCCTGTACGTGTCGTACCCCCCCTGTATGTACACCCGTGTACGTGTCGTACCCCCGTGTATGTACACCCCTGTACATGTCGTACCCCCGTGTATGTACACCCGTGTACGTGTCGTTCCCCCGTGTATGTACACCCGTGTACGTGTCCTACCCCCCGTGTATGTACACCCATGTACGTGTCCTACCCCTGTGTATGTACACCCCTGTACGTGTCGTACCCCCCTGTATGTACACCCCTGTACGTGTCGTACCTCCCCTGTATGTACACCCGTGTACGTGTCGTACCCCCGTGTATGTACACCCATGTATGTGTCCTACCCCCCGTGTATGTACACCCCTGTACGTGTCGTACCCCTCCGTGTATGTACACCTGTGTACGTGTCGTACCCCCCGTGTATGTACACCCGTGTACGTGTCCTACCCCCGTGTATGTACACCCCTGTACATGTCGTACCCCCCCGTATGTACACCCATGTACGTGTCGTACCCCCCGTGTATGTACACCCCTGTACGTGTCGTACCCCCGTGTAGGTACACCCCTGTACGTGTCGTACCCCCCGTGTATGTACACCCGTGTACGTGTCCTACCCCCGTGTATGTACACCCCTGTACGTGTCGTACCCCCCATGTATGTACACCCGTGTACGTGTCGTACCCCCCGTGTATGTACACCCGTGTACGTGTCCTACCCCACGTGTATGTACACCCGTGTACGTGTCGTACCCCCACCCATGTATGTGCACCCGTGTACGTCAGAGTCGCACCCCCACCACAACCTCCTAAGTACGGAGCGCACCCCAGGCCCCAACATCACAACCGCATGTACGAGTCGTACCAAGCCACACACAAGGACAGCACTGTACAACCAAATGGTCCATGTACACACCGTACACACGCTAAAAACGCACGTACACAACCAGGACAAAACAAAACAACACAAAAATACACCATTCGAATGGCACAAAGCCACTAAACATGTCCAACAACCACGAAAACAACACATTCACTGACCTGCAACTGCCAAAAACAAACAGAGGCCCAAAACACAACCACTCCTTATAACACACCCACCCAAACTTCAAACACAGCCACACCCACCAATGGACCAATAAAAAGGGCCCACACACACAAACCATGAGCCTTTGCACCAGACTCACAGCTGCCAGACCCCACAGACAACCTACAGCACCATACTACAAGCTTCACCACACCTTACACTTGCACACCTTCACACAACCACCTTCACAAACACCCCCTCATCACATTCACACACACACACACCTGTACAACCACACCCACACACCCACAACCATCCACCCCCACACCCCTCACCATGCCCACTAACAAGAATCCAAAGTTCAGTAACCGAGAGTTGGAGGTCCTTGTCGATGAAATCCTCAGAGTCGAGCCACACCTCTTTGGAACATTGGTCAGACAGACCAGCATGTCAGAAAAAACAGCCATGTGGCAGACCATCGTCGATGCTGTGAATGCTGTTGCGGACACCAGAAGGACAAGCAGGAATGCCAAGCCAGGTGGTACGATCTGCAGAGGAGGGTCCGAGCCAAGATGACGAACGAACACAACCAGGCCAACGTCACTGGAGGAGGGCCGTCCCGCAGACCCGTACACTACCATCCCTGGGAGGAGAGGGTGATGGCCATACTGCCGGTGGAGGCAGTCGAAGGATTAGGAGGACTCCGAGACCCGGGTGAGTACACAAACAACGCACCTCACATGGGGGGAACGTCATCCACAACCAAACCCACAAACAGGCACGCAACCACCCCAAGCTATCGCATGACTCAACCACACTCCATGAACACGCACATGCCACTGGCGCCACCATGCCCCATGCACCCAGCTGGACAATGTCAAGTCACAGGCCACAGAAGACACCAACACATGACACGATAAGCCAGATGGCGGGAGGGTGGGCCCCAAAAATCACATAGTGCAACTCAGAAGCAGACAACAATGCCCTCTGCCCATATGGCCTAGGTCACAGCCAGATTAACACTGTGTCCCCACACAGGAAAGACTCGCCAGCAAATGGCGGACGCCTTGCATTAACACATGGGGGTGAAGGCACGTTTTTGCACATGACAGCAGCTAATGAACAGCCAACACTGTGAAAGAGTGGCAGCACACACCACCACAGCAGCAGCGCAGACACACACACTACACCCAATGGTTGCCTGGAGATCAGAAACAAACTCACAGCAACAAGCCAAGAGCCATTCAAAGATCTGCTAACAGTGTGTGCCCAGGAAGCTGGGCTTAGGTGACAGAGGGTGACACACAGAGGGAGGGAGAGGGGGACAGAGAGGGAGGGAGACACGGGAAGACGGACAGAGAGAGGAGGCTGACACACAGAGGGAGGGACAGGGGGACACAGAGGGAGGGAGAGGGGGACAGAGAGGGAGGGAGACACAGGGAGACGGACAGAGGGAGGAGGCTGACACACAGAGGGAGGGACAGGGGGACACAGAGGGAGGGAGAGGGGGACAGAGAGGGAGGGAGACACAGGGAGACGGACAGAGGGAGGAGGCTGACACACAGAGGGAGGGACAGGGGCACACAGATGGAGGGAGAGGGGGACAGAGAGGGAGGGAGACACAGGGAGACGAACAGAGGGAGGAGGCTGACACACAGAGGGAGGGACAGGGGGACACAGAGGGAGGGAGACACAGGGAGACGGACAGAGGGAGGAGGCTGACACACAGAGGGAGGGACAGGGGGACAGAGAGGGAGGGAGACACGGGAAGACGGACAGAGGGAGGAGGCTGACACACAGAGGGAGGGACAGGGGGACACAGAGGGAGGGAGAGGGGGACAGAGAGGGAGGGAGACACAGGGAGAGCAAATCAGCCTTGTGGTGTGTGGGAATGTCTGCTCGTCAGCAGGTGGACTGCGTGCATGTAGACAAGGGTGGCCAGTGCCAGAACCCCCCCTCTTCTCCATGGCAAAACACTGGGCATGTCACAACCTGTGCACGAGCACAACAACAGCTACCTGCATTATATAAGTGTGTGGATCCACTACATGTGCACATGTACCGTGCTACACGGAAGGCGCCAATGCATGGCTCGCCACACCTGCCCACTCCACTGCTGACTGCAGTCACACTTGACGCAGCAAGTAAGACTGTGCCACACATAGTTAAAGGCGCCAAAGTGGTGCCCAAGGGACACACCCATGCACAAGTGCACTGTGAGTGGAATGCAAGACAGATCCTAATTCCAAGAGGAAATGTGCCAACTTTGAAACTGATGAAACATGGATGTTGCATGGACCAAAATTAACATTGTCTCTCTCACACACAGGTCAACCTCGTGGTTCACCCCCCAACACTGGGGGGGAAGACTCACAGGACCCGGCTCTGCGGGAGGCCGATCCCACCGGCAGCGACGACTCTCACCACTCTGTGGACGACCCCGACCTACCTGGCCCCTCTGGTGTCCAACGACCTGCAGCACCTGCGTCAGGTACAACGGGGCCAACCACCACCCCCACCCTGCCACATCCCAGTAGACACCCAAGATCCCTGCCCCACCACCACAAAGCAGCCAGGCTGGCCAGGAGGGACACGGTGTCCCGGGCACCCAGGAGGAGGCAGGCGACAATGCCAATGCCACCCCTCAGGGGTCCCGGAGACCCGATGTGCCCACAAGGGCAGGCCAGGTGCAAGTGGGCAGGGGTGGTGGGAGTGGAGGACGGCGGAGGCGCCAGCCTGACCAGTTGGCTGGGGAACCGGTATATTCCCATGTCTGTAACATCCTGGACACATACCGTCAGGACACCACGGGCATGGCCCAGGTTGTGTCCACCCTCAATGAGATGAAGGGGACCCTCGATGAGATAAAGACCCAGCAGGCCCAGCAACATGCCTGTCTACTGCAACACCAACGGAGGATGGAGGACAGACAGGCTGAGCTTGTGACGGTGTTCCAGGGGATTCACAATACACTCCGTCAGATGGCCGACAACATGGGCAACCCTCCCTGTGCCAGAAGGCGTAGAACATCACCACCCACAGGGAGGGATCAGGAGGAGGAGGAAACATCCGATCGAGCATCCCAAACATCGTCACGGCCTGCTTCTGAGGGTCCCCGCAGGAGGCCGGGTCGTCCACGGAAAGGACCGTGAGGGTCGACGCTACATCACCATCTCCCAGGACACCTGGCCTGGCACCCGGCCCACTGGAGCAACAGCATCACAGCATCAAGAGACATTCTCTGCCACATGGCCTTGCTGGTCACTGTCTGACCAATGTTGACAAAGACTGTGGCATGGACTCTGAGGATTTCCAATGGCAAGGACACCAACTCCCCTACTGAACTTTGGATTCCAAACTCCCGGATAGCCCCTCACGTCATACCCCCCCCCCCCACACCCCCACAAAAATAAAAATTCGCACCATGAAGAGAAGATGCCTGCTGGTTGCATTATTACCTTACATGTGTCTTGTAAAGTCTAAACATGCCTGAGTTCTCTTTTGACTTCAACCATCCACACCCTGGGGCCTGAGTCTGGCACAGGACACACGGGTCACAGTGTATTAGGCAAGACAGACATGGAGCACCATACACACCCGTGATGGGCCCAACCAGCTGAGGGGGTGGCCGCACAACCGTGCTGACAGACACATTGAGTACAGCAACAGTCATGCGCAGAGGTCAGGGATCCTGTCCAGTGTCCTGGGGAGCACCCAGGTATGTGTAGACAGGTGGCAGAACCATGTCCTGCAAGCTTGAGTCCGGTGGATGCAGAGAATGGGGGCCTGGCCAACGTTGGATGCATGGGGATGGCACATGTCACAATACCCACACAGTCATGGACATCATGCACAATACACAGTCTCATCCCACACACACAGCTTGCATCTTGCTACTCGACACATAGACACATAGCCACTATCAGGGAAAACCATGCCAGACATGCTGGATGCACCGTGGCAACACACCAGCATTGACTGAGAAGAGGCACCTTGGAGGCATAGGGACACCTTTATTAGTCATGTTTTCGGGATTGCAGAGGCAATTTGAAGTACACATGAACACTTCATGTAGAGTAACATGTGGGTCCAACACTGGCACCCCCCTTCTGCAGCACAAATGCGTGATAGCCATGGAACTGGCACACAATTGTCGGCTAACAGCTAAACACCCACAGCTGCTCACGGAGAGACTGCCATACACCATTGATCCGCTGATGTAGAAGTCCCACACCATGTCAAGCCAATGCAAACCGTATGTGTCCGAGGGCAGTGTTACACACATTGATGCCATCATCACAATCCACTATCCCATCACTGATGACTGTCAACAAGTCAGACCATCTATTCAGGTGTACACAGCTGCATGTCATGTGTACCATGGTGATGCAACATGGCTGCAGAGGAACCAAACATCGACAGGGGCAGTGTGCATACATCGTGAACAACTGCCACACCCAATACACCCCTGATGCATCCCTTACCCTAAGGAGACTTCCAAACTTGTCCGTGCGTGTAACGCTGAGTCAGCACACAATGACGTGTCCATGAGGAATAGCAGTGCCACGACAATGCAAGCAGCAGACGGCATGCGCAAGTACCTGGGGAAGAGAGACACACAAGAAGTCAGCCACAAAAAGCACAGCCACTTGCATGTGCATGTACTCGACACATGTATGGATGACAACATGCTAGGTCACAATTATGACTGGGGAAATACAACCATCACTGCCACCATCACTCCAGTGACACACCCACACACACCTCTGACTCACGTGCCATACATGCAGGTGGAGACACACATCACAACACATGCCACACGGGGAGCAATGTGTGCACACTCAGACACTGGTACTCACCACTAAGCAAAGAAGTCGCGTATGAGCCGAGTCCGGATGTCCTTTGCGGCTCCACATCCTCCACATCACTAGCCCCATTGCCAAGCCCTTCGTCCTCCACGGGTGGATGGTCCTCGTCATCTTGATCCAGGATGAGTGGCACAGCTTTCTCAACTGCCATGTTGTGCAGCATGCAGCAGACCATGAAGATTTTGCAGACCTTCGCAGGGGCATATGGGAGCGCGCCGCCGGTCTTGTGTAGGCACCTGAATCGGCTCTTCAGCAGGCCAAACGTCCTCTCTATCACTCGCCTTGTCCGGCCATGGGCGGTGTTGTAGCGGAGCTGGGCCGGCGTGATGGGGTTGCGGAGAGGTGTGATCAGCCATGGCATGTTGGGATAGCCAGCGTCCCCTACATGGGAAGCACATGGACATCGTTAGAACTGGAGAAGCGGTCGTGCCGGTAGTCTATGCAAAATACAGGACAGACAGACTGTACCCACCAACAACACATGCTCGTTCGTTGCGCAGCTGCGTCATCATTTCAGGCACCCTGCTACGCCTCATGATGTAGGCATCGTGTGCTGATCCTGGAAAACGAGCACAGACATGTGAAATCACCATGTTGGACAGACATACCACAAGGGCATTGATGGAGTGGTAGTGTTTGCGATTCCGGTACGCTACCTCCTGTGCCTGTGGTGGTACCAAAGCAACATGTGTCCCATCTATGGACCCAATGACATGGGGCATCCCTCCCAGGGCATAGAATCCACGCATGACCCCAGTCAACATTTCAGGGGTAGAAAAATGTATGAAGTCATCCAGGTGAATCAACATGGCCTTTAAGAAATCATGCAGCACACGGCAGAACATGCTCTGGGACATGCCACCAACATGAGCTATGGTATTTTGAAAGGTACCCGTGGCTAGAAAATGTAGGGCTGCCATTACCTTGAGCTTGGGTGTCAGTGCCGTAGGATACCTGTGCAGCGGTTGCAGGTGTGGTAATTTGGAAGTGACAAGGAAGAGTGAGTGCACCACAACAACAAATAATTTGTACTGAGCACATGTTAATCTGTCTATACACATATGCTACATACGGAGTCAGGTATGTGCCACATGCCCTGGACACGTATGGCTGCCAGGTGACACTCCTACCAAGAGCCAGCTACACATGGAGATTGAGAACCTCCACATGCCATGCCATGGGATTAGCTGTGTCCCAGTGCAAGTGAACAGCCAGACGCAAGACAGGAGTGACATACACCTACACATCAGCAGAAGTAGGATGCCGATTGCAGAGACTGGTAGCGGAACACTAGAGCCACAGGTCACATGACATTACACTAGGACAGCCCACACACCTTGCCATGAAGGTGCACATGTCATGACTCACCACACATTCATTGAGAGGATGCAGACATGTCCTTGTTACGCTACTCCGTGTCACATGCATACATACGCACCTCACATCCGATACCACATGTGGCATGGTGTGCGGAACAGTGTGCAATGTCAATCTACACACAGACACATGTTGGTTGCTGCAACAGCTGCAGCTTTTGAGGGTGCTCCAACATCAACCTAATGGGAACCCCCCACACATACATGACATAGTCACATCGTGCACCGTGGGTAGTGACAAGTCAGGTGTGGTAACCCCTGTACCGGGCATCAGGGGACACTTCCGTGTGTTGGTGTCCGTGCCATGCCAGTGTCGGTCATCCCAAGTGTGCAGTACGACATGCACACATGTCCAAGGAGTCAAGGGCATGCCTGGCACACATTGCACCGTCACACATTACATCTGTACACATCTCATCATACATCTGGTGCCTTCTCTACTCAGGAGTAATGTGCCACATCACAGCCTGTCACACCTGTGCCCCACACATGTAGTACTGCACAGACAATGCCTTGATGTCCATCCATGGACAAGTATGTCCGCCCTATTCCTTCCTGTGTGCTGCCTGTCACCACTGTGATGTGTGAAAACCGCCGTACTGCTGCTAAGAGGGCCTGTGTACGTTCCCATATCAGTATGGGAGTGCTGCCGTATGTGTACCCATAGTGATGGTGAGCGTACAGGCATGTGTACGGTCAGTAAGTACGCATACGCGAGAACACCCATAGTGGTACGGCCCGTACACACGCCTGTACGTTCACTATCACTATGGGTGTCCTCGCGTATGCGTACTCGTAGTGATAGTGAGCGTACAGGCGTGTGTACGGGCCGTACCAGTACGAGTACGCATACGCGAGGACACCCATAGTGGTACGGCCCGTACACACGCCTGTACGTTCACTATCACTATGGGTGTCCTCGCGTATGCGTACTCGTACTGGTACGGCCCGTACACACGCCTGTACGTTCACTATCACTATGGGTGTCCTCGCGTATGCGTACTCGTAGTGATAGTGAGCGTACAGGCGTGTGTACGGGCCGTACCAGTACGAGTACGCATATGCGAGGACACCCATAGTGGTACGGGCCGTACACACGCCTGTACGCTCACTATCACTATGGGTGTCCTCGCGTATGCGTACTTGTACTGGTACGGCCCGTACACACGCCTGTACGTTCACTATCACTATGGGTGTCCTCGCGTATGCGTACTCGTAGTGATAGTGAGCGTACAGGCGTGTGTACAGGCCATACCAGTACGAGTACGCATACGCGAGGACACCCATAGTGGTACGGGCCGTACACACGCCTGTACGCTCACTATCACTACGAGTACGCATACGCGAGGACACCCATGGTGATAGTGAACGTACAGGCGTGTGTACGGGCCGTACCAGTACGAGTACGCATACGCGAGGACACCCATAGTGGTACGGGCCGTACACACACCTGTACGCTCACTATCACTACGAGTACGCATACGCGAGGACACCCATAGTGATAGTGAACGTACAGGCGTGTGTACGGGTCGTACCAGTACGAGTACGTATACGCGAGGACACCCATAGTGATAGTGAACGTACAGGCATGTGTACGGGCAGTACCAGTACGAGTACGCATATGCGAGGACACCCATAGTGATAGTGAACGTACAGGCGTGTGTACGGGCCATACCAGTACGAGTACGCATACGCGAGGACACCCATAGTGATAGTGAACGTACGCACGCGTGTACGGGCCGTTGCTATGTATGAAGTCATCCAGGTGAATCAACATGGCCTCTAAGAAATCATGCAGCACACGGCAGAACATGCTCTAGGACATGCCACCAACATGAGCTATGGTATTTTGAAAGGTACCCGTGGCTAGAAAATGTAGGGCTGCCATTACCTTCAGCTTGGGTGTCAGTGCCGTAGGATACCTGTGCAGCGGTTGCAGGTGTGGTGCCAGTCTCGCCGTCAACTCGAGAATCAACCGTTGGGGGAAGCGGTAGCACCGGATACGATCATTCTCCCGCATGGCAGCCAAGTCCAGAATTGCTCGGGGAAGAGGCGGCGCTCTGCAGTAATTTGGAAGTGACAAGGAAGAGTGAGTGCACCACAACAACAAATAATTTGTACTGAGCACATGTTAATCCCTCTATACACATATGCTACATACGGAGTCAGGTATGTGCCACATGCCCTGGACACGTATGGCTGCCAGGTGACACTCCTACCAAGAGCCAGCTACACACGGAGATTGAGAACCTCCACATGCCATGCCATGGGATTAGCTGTGTCCCAGTGCAAGTGAACAGCCAGACGCAAGACAGGAGTGACATACACCCACACATCAGCAGAAGTAGGATGCCGATTGCAGAGACTGGTAGCGGAACACTAGAGCCACAGGTCACATGACATTACACTAGGACAGCCCACACACCTTGCCATGAAGGTGCACATGTCATGACTCACCACACATTCATTGAGAGGATGCAGACATGTCCTTGTTACGCTACTCCGTGTCACATGCATACATACGCACCTCACATCCGATACCACATGTGGCATGGTGTGCGGAACAGTGTGCAATGTCAAGCTACACACAGACACATGTTGGTTGCTGCAACAGCTGCAGCTTTTGAGGGTGCTCCAACATCAACCTAATGGGAACCCCCCACACATACATGACATAGTCACATCGTGCACCGTGGGTAGTGACAAGTCAGGTGTGGTAACCCCTGTACCGGGCATCAGGGGACACTTCCGTGTGTTGGTGTCCGTGCCATGCCAGTGTCGGTCATCCCAAGTGTGCAGTACGACATGCACACATGTCCAAGGAGTCAAGGGCATGCCTGGCACACATTGCACCGTCACACATTACATCTGTACACATCTCATCATACATCTGGTGCCTTCTCTACTCAGGAGTAATGTGCCACATCACAGCCTGTCACACCTGTGCCCCACACATGTAGTACTGCACAGACAATGCCTTGATGTCCATCCATGGACAAGTATGTCCGCCCTATTCCTTCCTGTGTGCTGCCTGTCACCACTGTGATGTGTGAAAACCGCCGTACTGCTGCTAAGAGGGCCTGTGTACGGTCCCATATCAGTATGGGAGTGCTGCCGTATGTGTACCCATAGTGATGGTGAGCGTACAGGCATGTGTACGGTCAGTAAGTACGCATACGCGAGAACACCCATAGTGGTACGGCCCGTACACACGCCTGTACGTTCACTATCACTATGGGTGTCCTCGCGTATGCGTACTCGTAGTGATAGTGAGCGGACAGGCGTGTGTACGGGCCGTACCAGTACGAGTACGCATACACGAGGACACCCATAGTGGTACGGCCCGTACACACGCCTGTACGTTCACTATCACTATGGGTGTCCTCGCGTATGCGTACTTGTACTGGTACGGCCCGTACACACGCCTGTACATTCACTATCACTATGGGTGTCCTCGCGTATGCGTACTCGTAGTGATAGTGAGCGTACAGGCGTGTGTACAGGCCGTACCAGTACGAGTACGCATACGCGAGGACACCCATAGTGGTACGGGCCGTACACACGCCTGTACGCTCACTATCACTATGAGTACGCATACGGGAGGACACCCATGGTGATAGTGAACGTACAGGCGTGTGTACGGGCCGTACCAGTACGAGTACGCATACGCGAGGACACCCATAGTGGTACGGGCCGTACACACGCCTGTACGCTCACTATCACTACGAGTACGCATACGCGAGGACACCCATAGTGATAGTGAATGTACAGGCGTGTGTACGGGCCGTACCAGTACGAGTACGTATACGCGAGGACACCCATAGTGATAGTGAACGTACAGGCATGTGTACGGGCAGTACCAGTACGAGTACGCATACGCAAGGACACCCATAGTGATAGTGAACGTACAGGCGTGTGTACGGGCCGTACCAGTACGAGTACGCATACGCGAGGACACCCATAGTGATAGTGAACGTACGCACGCGTGTACGGGCCGTTGCTATGCATTAGGGGTGCCCTAGGGGCCCGGAACGCACCGCGCCTGTGGGTGAAGCTCAATTTTACATAGGGGACACATGAGGGACAAGTATTGAGGCCTACATGTATGCTGGTTGTCATGGAGCCCAAGTTTCAAGTTTGACTTTGTTCTGGAAGGTGCACAGCAGAAGTCAGTTGGAATGAATCTACTTTGTTGCAATGTGTTTGTGGGGTTGACATCATGCTGAAGAAAAAAACACAATGAGAACCCACTGACTGTGCTAGGTTTGAAGGGGTTGGAGGAAACATAGGATGCAAATGTGAGTGACCAATCACTCTGTACTCCTGTGCATGAAACAGGCCAGCAATGCAGATATAAGGCAGCCAGGTCCCATGAGGGAGCACTTGCCTGCACATATTTCCTATCTAACACACTGCTGCTGCTCGTGATTCCCTGGAACCATGTCAAGGTCTGTGGAGAGGTCACAGCCGTTCACCCTGGAGGAGAACCTGGCATTGCTGGATGTGATCCTCCCACAGTACCCCCTGCTGTATGGGCGACCAGGGTATCAGGTGAGTGCAGAGCTACTAGCACAGACTGTGTCCCTTCTTTTGTGACAGTGACTTCTGCCATTGTGTCCAGGTGTGACACACATGCTATGTGATATAGTGGGGGTCCCAGGGGGGGGAATGCCTGATATCTCCCAGCAGTGCCCAGTGACAGGAGGGGTGGGTGCCTATCACTCCCAGCAGTGCCCAGTGACAGGAGGGGTGGGTGCCTATCACTCCCAGCAGTGCCCAGTGACAGGAAGGGTGGGTGCCTATCACTCCCAGCAGTGCCCAGAGTCAGGAGGGGTGTGTGTAGAGTCCTCCCAGCAGTGCCCAGAGACAAGAGGGGTGGGTGCAGAGTCCTCCCAGCAGTGCCCAGAGACAGGAGGGGTGGGTGCAGAGTCCTCCCAGCAGTGCCCAGAGACAGGAGGGGTGGGTGCCTATCACTCCCAGCAGTGCCCAGTGACAGGAGGGGTGGGTGCCTATCACTCCCAGCAGTGCCCAGTGACAGGAGGGGTGGGTGCCTATCACTCCCAGCAGTGCCCAGAGTCAGGAGGGGTGTGTGTAGAGTCCTCCCAGCAGTACCCAGAGACAGGAGGGGTGGGTGCAGAGTCCTCCCAGCAGTGCCCAGAGACAGGAGGGGTGGGTGCAGAGTCCTCCCAGCAGTGCCCAGAGACAGGAGGGGTGGGTGCAGAGTCCTCCCAGCAGTGCCCAGAGACAGGAGGGGTTGGTGCAGAGTCCTCCCAGCAGTGCCCAGAAACAGGAGGGGTGGGTGCAGAGTCCTCCCAGCAGTGCCCAGAAACAGGAGGGGTGGGTGTGATGCACAGTGTGAGCCTTGATAATTGATTGTGTATTTGCCCTCATTCCACCTGTGTACTTTCACTGGCACGTACTGCTTTTGCCCTTCCCCAGAGGAGTATGTCCCTATGGCAAAGGTGCAATGCGTTGGCTGCATGACATGCCTTGTTGTAACCAGCTAATTTGTTCCCATATGTGTCTCTGTGACATGTTGCAGGTGCATTGATGTAGTGTCACTTGTTCATCCTCACAGGTAGGCGCCTCTGCCAAGGAGCAGATCTGGCTGACCGCCGTCAGTGCTGTGAGGGGTGCGGATGGTCGGAGGCGGAGCCTGTCCCAGGTGAGGAAACGCTGGCAGGATATCCGGTGCTGGACGCGGAGGATCGCACGGGTCCTGCTGGGGGACTCACCTGAGAGCCATAAGAACCGCGGGCACCGCCGTCTCTCCCACATCCACAAGCGTGTGCTGGCGGTGGTATTTCCAGACTTGGACAGGCGCTTACAGGAGATGCAGCAGCAGGAAGGGGGTAGGTACATGTGTGTTTGTTGTGTTTCACCAGCATTTGTAAGTGCACTGTTCCATGGATGCACTGCCAGGGTTTAATGGTGCTGTGCAGATCCTGTTACCCACAGTATTGCAGTGCTATCCTGCCTCCCTTCCCCTCCTTGCAATGTGTTCCCTGGTCTGTGTGACGTCACTCCGTCACAAGGTTATGTAGCCTGGCACCTTCTCCACGTGTACAATGCCTGCAGCATCATGTGTGGGGGTGGTGTGTAACATGTTTTGGGACCTTGCCTGTGCCCTGTCCAGTTCTGGTCTTGTGGGTTCCATGTCAGTTGGCACTAATGCTGAGTCCAGACATGGGAGTTAGTCTCTCAAGTGTGAGGCCTTACAGCACGCATGTCCTATGTGGTGGCCTGTGACATGATGTGCATGAGTGTGCGGTACGCATAGTGCGGGGATGGTAGCGTGTGTTGCAGTCATTCCCATTCAGGAGCATGGAGTTGTGTGGCCACCACTGTCCCCAGGGGCATATTTTCCTAGGTATCATGTGTGTAATCTGAATATGTTGACAATCTCTGTGTCTACAGCATAGGTTGTGCTCTGTGCCATTGTCCCCTGGCCAAATGTATATTGACGTGAAATGTAGTACAAGTGTCCACTGTACAGACTGACCTGATTTTCCTTGTTCATACTCACGGTGGACATTGCCTGTGTGTCTTGTTACAATCATCTGATGATGCCCATTTGTACATGATTATTTGGACAGGCGCACCTTGGGTATTTTGTGTGCAACCTTGATTTGTTGCATCCCATGTGTATTTCACCCAGACTAAGGGATGTAAGTGCTTCCTGTGTCTCCAAATAATAGTCTCATGTAGGGGATGGGTGGTGCAGGCATGGCCTTCATGTCACAACCTGATATCTCCTTGCTAGGACTGGCCAGTGTGTGATGTTGGTCTGGACATGCACTCAAGGTGCAGTGGGCCAGTCATGGTGGGCATGTTTTCAGTTTAACCTATGCTGCATGTGCCTCTTGTTCCTGGATATGGTCCCTGCTCATCCCTATTTCCTGCCACGCTGTGTGGTGCAGATGCAGTGCTGGATTGTCCCCAGGGCCGTGCTCCTCAGTCAAAATTCCATTCCATCTCATTTGCTATTGTGTCATGCTCTCCATAGTTTTTCGGTGGCATGGTGGGTCAAAAAACTGTGTCTTGCATGCCCTACATATGTACCTTGTTTTGTAGATGTAACTCTTCTTTTGTTTCAGGCTATGCACTGTGACCTATGTAGATTGGACTCATGTGACATATGTATACAGGTGTATGATTAATTTCTGTCTCTTCACCCTGCCCACAGCATCGTCGGGGGACACGGAGGGAGACATGGGCACAGACGGAGCAGAGGGACCGAGCACCAGTGCCAGCGGTGACATCGGGGCTGGCACATCAAGTGGGACAGAGGCGGAGGAGAGTGAACCCGGGGACCTGTCGACTGGCAAAACAGAGTATGAAGCTGACGGGTCCGAGGATGATCTCTCTGAGTGGCCGGCGGCTGCACCAGCAGCTGACAGCGGCACTACATCTCGCCCCGCCCCCTCCATTGCCATCAGCCACCTCCCACTTGCTCGTGTCCCTTCCCAGCGTGCCCGGTCACCACATGTCTCCTTCCTGCCAGGCACCACACCCCCTGCCCCTGTCTCCACTGCTGCCGCCAATGCCGAGTCTGTGGACATCCAGTGGCAGTTGCAGGTTGGTCAGGCTGCGATCCTTAATGTCCTCCATGCCCACAGCCAGGTCCTCAACAACATGGAGGCATACTTGGAGGGCATTAATTCATCGCAGGCTGACCAACGCAACTTGCTGAGGTCCATAGACTCCACACTGACTGCAGCAGTGGGTCTCCTGCAGCGCTACGTCCCACCCCCTCCCCTGCTCCTTCCACACTTCCCACTCCCATGCCTGTCCCACATACACACAGACGTAAGCATGCACCCACCACAACAGACACAGGCACCACACCAGCAGGGAAGGTCCGCCGCACACCTCCTGACACACACACACAGGGTGAAGTAGGCACACCCACTGGGTCGGGGGGCAAACGTGTGACACGCAGCCAGAGTGGGAGTCCGCATTCCACCCAATCCACTCCCTCCAAATCCCCTCCCCTCAGCTCTCCTGGCCACATCTCCCCCAAAGACTCCTTCATGGCCGCTCTGTCCCTGAGCCCCACAGTGACACCACCACGCAAGCGGTCAAGGAAGTCCTCGGTCAGGGTGGTTGATTCCCCCCCCTGTCTACACCCTCCCCCAGTGGCGCTGCGACCCATCCCTCTGACCCCCCCTCCTTGGGGCCTGTGGTTCCTTCGGGTGCAGGGGATTCCCTGGAGGACCTTGCTAAGATGTGCAGCGAGATCCTGGCCTCCACCTTTGGCCCTGCCCCACCCCCTGTGGTGGAGTCCTCCATCCCTGCACCCACGACACCTACCCTTCACCCTCCTGTCCCTGCGGTGCCTGTTTCTTCCCCCCCACATGATGCCCTCACCCCTGTGGAAGACGACGGAATGTAACTGTGCAGGCAAGCTAGGGGACACGCATCCCACTGTGTCCCCCGTTCCAGCTGTGACTTCTGGACTGCCCAATGGGCTTTGTAAATATTGAACTTTCTACGAACATACAATTTTTGATATTGCTGATTAAAGCCATTTTTGTTTCCTTTGAACACTACTGCTTTTCTGATATTGCTGTTGTTGGGGCTGCTACATGATTTTGGGTGGTGATCATGTGTTGGTTGTGTGGAAAATGTAGTAGTTTGCTGGTCATAGGGGGGACCCTGGGATCTGTGTGCCATCACACGGTGTTAGCTAGGTTTCTCTGTTCATGTAAGCAGTTGCTGCATGGTGAAATTGTCCAAAGGTGTATTCCTTCCTCTGTGTACCCTGACATCTTCCCTGCAGGGTGTTCCCAATATTTAGCGCTGAGCTGTGTGTACATTAGCAGGGTGTGTGACGGACTCCTTCTACTTTGCACATGCATGCTGAGCGATGTCTCCACCTGCATCATTCGTGGCATTCTTGGTAGTCATTGTACTTGTCTATGTGGACTATTGACATGACTTCATGTGTACATGTTTTCTTTTCTGCGCTATGCATGCGTATACTCCCAGCCTCGCACACATGTGGTACATGTACTGCAGGGTCTTTGTGCACCTGACTGAAATTTGTGGGCATGGTATCTGTGGCTACTCCACCCTTTGCGTTCCATGGGCACTGCTGTGAGTGATAGGCACCCACCCCTCCTGTTTCTGGGCACTGCTGGGAGGACTCTACACACACCCCTCCTGACTCTGGGCACTGCTGCGAGTGATAGGCACCCACCCCTCCTGTGTGTGGGCACTGCTGGGAGGACTCTGCACAGACCCCTCCTGTGTCTGGGCAATGCTGGGAGGACTCTGCACCCACCCCTCCTGTCTCTGGGCACTGCTGGGAGGACTCTGCACACACCCCTCCTGCATCTGGGCACTGCTGGGAGGACTCTGCACACACCCCTCCTGTCTCTGGGCACTGCTGGGAGGACTCTGCACCCACCCCTCCTGTCTCTGGGCACTGCTGGGAAGACTCTGCACCCACCCCTCCTGTCTCTGGGCACTGCTGGGAGTGATAGGCACCCACCCCTCCTGTCTCTGGGCACTGCTGGGAGGACTCTGCACACACCCCTCCTGTCTCTGGGCACTGCTGGGAGGACTCTGCACCCACCCCTCCTGACTCTGGGCACTGCTGGGAGTGATAGACACCCACCCCTCCTGTCTCTGGGCACTGCTGGGAGTGATAGGCACCCACCCCTCCTGTCTCTGGGCACTGCTGGGAGTGATAGGCACCCACCCCTCCTGTCTCTGGGCACTGCTGGGAGTGATAGGCACCCACCCCTCCTATGTCTGGGCACTGCTGGGAGGACTCTGCACACACCCCTCCTATTTAACAATATGTACGCTTTGTCCATACACGTGTGTGGGTTCGCTCCATGGGGGTACGGGTCATACTTACACTGTTGGGGTGGGGGTATGCTCCATACGTACGCGGGTGAGGATACGGGTTGTACTTACACTGTTGGGGTGGGGGGTACGCTCCATGCATACGCGGGTGGGGGGACGTGTCGTACGTACAATGTTGGCATGGGGGTACGCTCCTTGCATACGCGGGTGGGGGTACGTGTCGTACTTACACTGTTGGGGTGGGGGTACGCTCCATACGTACACGTGTGAGGGTACGGGTCGTACATATACACTGTTGGGGTGGGGGTACGCTCCATACGTATGCGGGTGAGGGTACGGGTCATACTTACACTGTTGGGGTGGGGGTACGCTCCATACGTACGCGTGTGAGGGTACGGGTCATACATACACGGTTGGGGTGGGGGGTACGCTCCTTGCATACGTGGGTGGGGGTACGTGTCGTACTTACACTGTTGGCATGGGGGTACGATCCTTGCATACGCGGGTGGGGGTACGTGTCGTACTTACACTGTTGTCATGGGGGGTACGCTCCATGCATACGAGGTGGGGGTACGTGTCGTACATACACGGTTGGGGTGGGGGTACGCTCCATACGTACACGTGTGAGGGTACGGGTCGTACATACACTGTTGGGGTGGGGGTACGCTCCATACATACGCGGGTGAGGGTACGGGTCATACTTACACTGTTGGGGTGGGGGTACGCTCCATACGTACGCATGTGAGGGTACGGGTCGTACATACATGGTTGGGGTGGGGGGTACGCTCCTTGCATACGTGGGTGGGGGTACGTGTCGTACTTACACTGTTGGCATGGGGGGTACGCTCCTTGCATACGCGGGTGGGGGTACGTGTCGTACTTACACTGTTGTCATGGGGGGTACGCTCCATGCATACGAGGTTGGGGTACGTGTCGTACATACACGGTTGGGGTGGGGGGTACGCTCCTTGCATACGTGGGTGGGGGTACGTGTCGTACTTACACTGATGGCATGGGGGGTACGCTCCTTGCATACGCGGGTGGGGGTACGTGTCGTACTTACACTGTTGTCATGGGGGTACGCTCCATGCATACGAGGTGGGGGTACGTGACGTACATACACGGTTGGGGTGGGGGTACGCTCCATGCGTCCGCGGGTGAGGGTACAGGTCGTACTTACACTGTTGGGCTGGGGGTACGCTCCATACGTACGCGGGTGAGGGTACGGGTCGTACTTACACTGTTGGGGTGGGGGTACGCTCCATACGTCCGCGGGTGAGGGTACGGGTCGTACTTACACTGTTGGGGTGGGGGTACGCTCCTTGCATACACGGGTGGGGGTACGTGTCGTACTTACACTGTTGGCATGGGGGGTATGCTCCTTGCATACGCGGGTGGGGGTACGTGTCGTACTTACACTGTTGGCATGGGGGGTACGCTCCTTGCATATGTGGGTGGGGGTACGTGTCGTACTTACACTGTTGGGGTTGGGGGTACGCTCCATGCATACGGGGTTGGGGTACGGTCCGTACATATCCGTCCCCACTCTATGTGATGCTTGTGCGGCCCATACCCAGGCCTTTGCCACGTGGGTACGAGCCGTCCCGCCATTGTTGGGGTGACGTAGGTGTGGGCATGGTACGACTTGTACCCACGCTCTTAAGGTGTGGGTACGGGACGTACCTGTCTGGTTGTGTTGCCGGTTCGTGTCGTCAAGAACTTCCGTTGTGGCGGTCGCTGGCTTAGCTGGACACGCCCCCACCCCCTTGTAGTGACCAGGGCCTGAGGGTCAGGTATGTCCAGGGCATGTGTGCTGTGTGACTATGGTGGGGGTTTTGTGGCCTGCCCTGGACCTGCCATCCCCCCCTTTCCCCCCTCCCTTTGTTGTTCTGACCTTCTGCGGAGTCTGCGTCGTAACCTGTAGAGGAGGTCGACTGCTATGAGGGCCGGGATGACACGTAGGTTCGGGTCGATGTCTGTCCGTCGCGTACGGGTACTCCTTGTTCGCGTCGTCCTGTCTGTCCGTCGCGTACTGGTACTCCTTGTTCGCGTCGTCCTGATTTCCCGGAAGTTTTTGGCAGCCGGAAAATATTCACCGTGCGGGATGACGTCGGTGCGAATCGTAATTCCTGGTTCGTGAATGGCAGGCTGCGTGCGTCCCGACGTCAGGTCGGCGCTTTCCCGGATCGCATTTGTATGTTTATTTTCGTCGGTCGGGGTTTTGTATGATTCGTACGGAAATGGTGTTTCCGTGCGAATCGTAATTCCATGTTGGTATATTTTGACGACCGGGTACGCGTCGGATGGAGAATATGCTCCGTCCGACGGTTCGTACCCGGTTTTTACAGGATCGTGATTGGCACCATACTATCCAAAAAGGAGTCGACATCTGGAACAGCTATGTCTGTATGAAGTACTTCAACATTACATCTTCAAAAGAAATGTTAAACAGAATTTAAAAGAAGGAAAATATGCATTAGTTGGATGTCATGGTTGTTTAGTAAAACATGCAAAGGGTAATCTTATAAACCAGAAGAAACTCAGTTGTGAAACTCCAGATAAGTGAGAATTTTATTATTTAGCACTTCTCCATCTCTTTAAACCATGGCGTAGCGAAAGTGAATTACTTGGAGACTTTGACTGCTACGAAGATTCTTTTAATGCATGTAAAGATAGCATTGCATGTACAATTTTCCCTACATATTTAAAAATGTTGAAGGATGAAGTTTAACAGGAAAAGAATATTACAGCTGAAATAGCTAATGAAAGTTCTCAAGATAGTCAAAGTAGTGGTCAATGTAGTCAAGATCCTCTTGGACAACCAATACTGGAAAATGAAGCAGCGATTGCTATGCATGAAGTCGAAATTGCAATGCAACAAGCACACAAGGAGAATATTACATTGGAAAAGTTAGAAGAACAACTAAATGTTGAACAGAAAGAAATATATGTACAAGTGAGAGAACAGATAGAACATGGTTTGTTGCAAGGAAAAAAAATGTGTGTGTTCATCTTTTAACCTCTTCTGATGTACATCAGTGGTCAAGCTGGGACAGGTAAAAGTTTTTTAAATAAAGTTTTGACCAATTATCTTCAAAAAACTACTGGTTCACATTTATGTTCTGTGGTAACAGCTCCAACTGGATTAGCTGCACACAATGTTACAGGAGTTACTTTGCATAGATTACTGATGTTACCAGTTGAGCATGATAATAGATTACAATATCAGAAGTTGTCTGGAGAAGCTTCTCATGAAGTGTCAAGAGTGCTGAAGAAAATTAAACTATTAATTATTGATGAGGTGAGCATGGTCTCAAACTTAATGCTTGCTTTTGTACACTTAAGATTGCAACAGGTATTAAAAACAGATTACGACGTTCTCTTTGGAGGAAAACATTTCAAATTACACCACTGATGACATCACTGATGACATCATCCACGTGATAGTGTGACACACCTCTTCACACTCTAATATAACCTTTGATACGTGTATTTTAGAGTACACGGGCGTGCGAGTTATAGTTAGCTCAACTAACTATAACGGGCGAATTTCTCTGGTTTTATATGAGTCAAATGTACAACTAACTATAATGTCTCTGAAACCTATGATTTTTTCAGTGAATTTCTAAGGTTTTTTAAATGCTAATTCCTAAATATAATGTCCCTGAAACCTATGGTTTTTCTAGTGAATTTCTAAGGTTTTTTAAATACTAATTCCTAACTATAATGTCTGTAAAACCCATGATTTTTTCAGTGAATATCACAGGTTTTTATATATTGAACTACTATTATGCTATTTGTCACAGTACTGTTTTTCCTAACTTTTCAACTACATAAAATAAACTGCAAAACTGCTATGTAATGTAATATATTTCAAAAATTACAGTCACTGAACATGTCATGAGTGATGTAATATGTGACGTCATTACCAGTGCATTGCGGGCGCACGAGTTATAGTTAGCTCAACTAACTATAACGAGTGAATTTCTCTGGTTTTATATGAGTCAAATGTCCAACTAACTATAATGTCTCTGAAACCTACATTTTTTTCAGTGAATTTCGAAGGTTTTTTAAATGCTAATTCCTAACTATAACGTCCCTGAAGCCTATGGTTTTTTCAGTGAATTTCTAAGGTTTTTTAAATGCTAATTCCTAACTATAATGTCTGTAAAACCTATGGTTTTTTCAGTGAATTGCTAAGGTTTTTTCAAATGCTAATACCTAACTATAAAATCGTAAAACCTATGTTTTTTTCAGTGAATTTCTAAGGTTTTTTAAATGCTCATTCCTAACTATAACGTCTGTAAAACCTATGGTTTTTTTCAGTGAATATATATATATATATAGACCATCCTTACCGTCTATGATACCTTGTGAGGAATGAAGCACTTTGATTCAATTGCCGGTTGTGGTGCTGTGATCCTTCGCCGAGGCTTTCGGGAGACTGAGAAGGTGGTGGAAGGAATTTTAGCATATATATATATATATATATATATATATATATATATATCACAGAAGAAGAAGGTTGCCCTTGTAGGAACGCCACACAGTTGGTAAATATCTCCGTAGCTTTTATTTCAGGCTGCACAACTTGCTCTCTCCTCCCAAAATACGCCATATGCATTTCGGGCTCCTGCCCTTGTTCACTGGCTCATTCAAAACAGTCCTCACAGCCAGGTGGACTAAATACCATATACCCCGCCCATCGTTGCTTAGTGCATTCTGGGTATGGAAGTCCTTACATATTTCTCCATTAGTGGATGCTGGACGGAAAGCTTAAATTAAAACTGTGATCCCCATGTGGGTTACATGGAGGAGAAACAACAAAGTTCGTGCTCGTTTGTCGCCTGAAATATTGGATTTACCAACACCAAACAGCCCTCAGAATTGCAAGAGCCATCGGTCCGCTGTCATCGCGGCAGAGCGTCCCTGCGACGAGGCGCGCCGCAATTTAAGTCACAGAAGAAGAAGGTTGCCCTTGTAGGAACGCCACACAGTTGGTAAATATCTCCGTAGCTTTTATTTCAGGCTGCACAACTTGCTCTCTCCTCCCAAAATACGCCATATGCATTTCGGGCTCCTGCCCTTGTTCACTGGCTCATTCAAAACAGTCCTCACAGCCAGGTGGACTAAATACCATATACCCCGCCCATCGTTGCTTAGTGCATTCTGGGTATGGAAGTCCTTACATATTTCTCCATTAGTGGATGCTGGACGGAAAGCTTAAATTAAAACTGTGATCCCCATGTGGGTTACATGGAGGAGAAACAACAAAGTTCGTGCTCGTTTGTCGCCTGAAATATTGGATTTACCAACACCAAACAGCCCTCAGAATTGCAAGAGCCATCGGTCCGCTGTCATCGCGGCAGAGCGTCCCTGCGACGAGGCGCGCCGCAATTTAAGTCACAGAAGAAGAAGGTTGCCCTTGTAGGAACGCCACACAGTTGGTAAATATCTCCGTAGCTTTTATTTCAGGCTGCACAACTTGCTCTCTCCTCCCAAAATACGCCATATGCATTTCGGGCTCCTGCCCTTGTTCACTGGCTCATTCAAAACAGTCCTCACAGCCAGGTGGACTAAATACCATATACCCCGCCCATCGTTGCTTAGTGCATTCTGGGTATGGAAGTCCTTACATATTTCTCCATTAGTGGATGCTGGACGGAAAGCTTAAATTAAAACTGTGATCCCCATGTGGGTTACATGGAGGAGAAACAACAAAGTTCGTGCTCGTTTGTCGCCTGAAATATTGGATTTACCAACACCAAACAGCCCTCAGAATTGCAAGAGCCATCGGTCCGCTGTCATCGCGGCAGAGCGTCCCTGCGACGAGGCGCGCCGCAATTTAAGTCACAGAAGAAGAAGGTTGCCCTTGTAGGAACGCCACACAGTTGGTAAATATCTCCGTAGCTTTTATTTCAGGCTGCACAACTTGCTCTCTCCTCCCAAAATACGCCATATGCATTTCGGGCTCCTGCCCTTTTTCACTGGCTCATTCAAAACAGTCCTCACAGCCAGGTGGACTAAATACCATATACCCCGCCCATCGTTGCTTAGTGCATTCTGGGTATGGAAGTCCTTACATATTTCTCCATTAGTGGATGCTGGACGGAAAGCTTAAATTAAAACTGTGATCCCCATGTGGGTTACATGGAGGAGAAACAACAAAGTTCGTGCTCGTTTGTCGCCTGAAATATTGGATTTACCAACACCAAACAGCCCTCAGAATTGCAAGAGCCATCGGTCCGCTGTCGTCGCGGCAGAGCGTCCCTGCGACGAGGCGCGCCGCAATTTAAGTCACAGAAGAAGAAGGTTGCCCTTGTAGGAACGCCACACAGTTGGTAAATATCTCTGTAGCTTTTATTTCAGGCTGCACAACTTGCTCTCTCCTCCCAAAATACGCCATATGCATTTCGGGCTCCTGCCCTTGTTCACTGGCTCATTCAAAACAGTCCTCACAGCCAGGTGGACTAAATACCATATACCCCGCCCATCGTTGCTTAGTGCATTCTGGGTATGGAAGTCCTTACATAAGCAACGATGGGCGGGGTATATGGTATTTAGTCCACCTGGCTGTGAGGACTGTTTTGAATGAGCCAGTGAACAAGGGCAGGAGCCCGAAATGCATATGGCCTATTTTGGGAGGAGAGAGCAAGTTGTGCAGCCTGAAATAAAAGCTACGGAGATATTTACCAACTGTGTGGTGTTCCTACAAGGGCAACCTTCTTCTTCTGTGACTTAAATTGCGGCGCGCCTCGTCGCAGGGACGCTCTGCCGCGATGACAGCGGACCGATGGCTCTTGCAATTCTGAGGGCTGTTTGGTGTTGGTAAATCCAATATTTCAGGCGACAAACGAGCACGAACTTTGTTGTTTCTCCTCCATGTAACCCACATGGGGATCACAGTTTTAATTTAAGCTTTCCGTCCAGCATCCACTAATGGAGAAATATGTAAGGACTTCCATACCCAGAATGCACTAAGCAACGATGGGCGGGGTATATGGTATTTAGTCCACCTGGCTGTGAGGACTGTTTTGAATGAGCCAGTGAACAAGGGCAGGAGCCCGAAATGCATATGGCCTATTTTGGGAGGAGAGAGCAAGTTGTGCAGCCTGAAATAAAAGCTACGGAGATATTTACCAACTGTGTGGCGTTCCTACAAGGGCAACCTTCTTCTTCTGTGACTTAAATTGCGGCGCGCCTCATCGCAGGGACGCTCTGCCGCGATGACAGCGGACCGATGGCTCTTGCAATTCTGAGGGCTGTTTGGTGTTGGTAAATCCAATATTTCAGGCGACAAACGAGCACGAACTTTGTTGTTTCTCCTCCATGTAACCCACATGGGGATCACAGTTTTAATTTAAGCTTTCCGTCCAGCATCCACTAATGGAGAAATATGTAAGGACTTCCATACCCAGAATGCACTAAGCAACGATGGGCGGGGTATATGGTATTTAGTCCACCTGGCTGTGAGGACTGTTTTGAATGAGCCAGTGAACAAGGGCAGGAGCCCGAAATGCATATGGCCTATTTTGGGAGGAGAGAGCAAGTTGTGCAGCCTGAAATAAAAGCTACGGAGATATTTACCAACTGTGTGGCGTTCCTACAAGGGCAACCTTCTTCTTCTGTGACTTAAATTGCGGCGCGCCTCGTCGCAGGGACGCTCTGCCGCGATGACAGCGGACCGATGGCTCTTGCAATTCTGAGGGCTGTTTGGTGTTGGTAAATCCAATATTTCAGGCGACAAACGAGCACGAACTTTGTTGTTTCTCCTCCATGTAACCCACATGGGGATCACAGTTTTAATTTAAGCTTTCCGTCCAGCATCCACTAATGGAGAAATATGTAAGGACTTCCACACCCAGAATGCACTAAGCAACGATGGGCGGGGTATATGGTATTTAGTCCACCTGGCTGTGAGGACTGTTTTGAATGAGCCAGTGAACAAGGGCAGGAGCCCGAAATGCATATGGCCTATTTTGGGAGGAGAGAGCAAGTTGTGCAGCCTGAAATAAAAGCTACGGAGATATTTACCAACTGTGTGGCGTTCCTACAAGGGCAACCTTCTTCTTCTGTGACTTAAATTGCGGCGCGCCTCGTCGCAGGGACGCTCTGCCGCGATGACAGCGGACCGATGGCTCTTGCAATTCTGAGGGCTGTTTGGTGTTGGTAAATCCAATATTTCAGGCGACAAACGAGCACGAACTTTGTTGTTTCTCCTCCATGTAACCCACATGGGGATCACAGTTTTAATTTAAGCTTTCCGTCCAGCATCCACTAATGGAGAAATATGTAAGGACTTCCATACCCAGAATGCACTAAGCAACGATGGGCGGGGTATATGGTATTTAGTCCACCTGGCTGTGAGGACTGTTTTGAATGAGCCAGTGAACAAGGGCAGGAGCCCGAAATGCATATGGCCTATTTTGGGAGGAGAGAGCAAGTTGTGCAGCCTGAAATAAAAGCTACGGAGATATTTACCAACTGTGTGGCGTTCCTACAAGGGCAACCTTCTTCTTCTGTGACTTAAATTGCGGCGCGCCTCGTCGCAGGGACGCTCTGCCGCGATGACAGCGGACCGATGGCTCTTGCAATTCTGAGGGCTGTTTGGTGTTGGTAAATCCAATATTTCAGGCGACAAACGAGCACGAACTTTGTTGTTTCTCCTCCATGTAACCCACATGGGGATCACAGTTTTAATTTAAGCTTTCCGTCCAGCATCCACTAATGGAGAAATATGTAAGGACTTCCATACCCAGAATGCACTAAGCAACGATGGGCGGGGTATATGGTATTTAGTCCACCTGGCTGTGAGGACTGTTTTGAATGAGCCAGTGAACAAGGGCAGGAGCCCGAAATGCATATGGCCTATTTTGGGAGGAGAGAGCAAGTTGTGCAGCCTGAAATAAAAGCTACGGAGATATTTACCAACTGTGTGGCGTTCCTACAAGGGCAACCTTCTTCTTCTGTGACTTAAATTGCGGCGCGCCTCGTCGCAGGGACGCTCTGCCGCGATGACAGCGGACCGATGGCTCTTGCAATTCTGAGGGCTGTTTGGTGTTGGTAAATCCAATATTTCAGGCGACAAACGAGCACGAACTTTGTTGTTTCTCCTCCATGTAACCCACATGGGGATCACAGTTTTAATTTAAGCTTTCCGTCCAGCATCCACTAATGGAGAAATATGTAAGGACTTCCATACCCAGAATGCAATAAGCAACGATGGGCGGGGTATATGGTATTTAGTCCACCTGGCTGTGAGGACTGTTTTGAATGAGCCAGTGAACAAGGGCAGGAGCCCGAAATGCATATGGCGTATTTTGGGAGGAGAGAGCAAGTTGTGCAGCCTGAAATAAAAGCTACGGAGATATTTACCAACTGTGTGGCGTTCCTACAAGGGCAACCTTCTTCTTCTGTGACTTAAATTGCGGCGCGCCTCGTCGCAGGGACGCTCTGCCGCGATGACAGCGGACCGATGGCTCTTGCAATTCTGAGGGCTGTTTGGTGTTGGTAAATCCAATATTTCAGGCGACAAACGAGCACGAACTTTGTTGTTTCTCCTCCATGTAACCCACATGGGGATCACAGTTTTAATTTAAGCTTTCCGTCCAGCATCCACTAATGGAGAAATATGTAAGGACTTCCATACCCAGAATGCACTAAGCAACGATGGGCGGGGTATATGGTATTTAGTCCACCTGGCTGTGAGGACTGTTTTGAATGAGCCAGTGAACAAGGGCAGGAGCCCGAAATGCATATGGCCTATTTTGGGAGGAGAGAGCAAGTTGTGCAGCCTGAAATAAAAGCTACGGAGATATTTACCAACTGTGTGGCGTTCCTACAAGGGCAACCTTCTTCTTCTGTGACTTAAATTGCGGCGCGCCTCGTCGCAGGGACGCTCTGCCGCGATGACAGCGGACCGATGGCTCTTGCAATTCTGAGGGCTGTTTGGTGTTGGTAAATCCAATATTTCAGGCGACAAACGAGCACGAACTTTGTTGTTTCTCCTCCATGTAACCCACATGGGGATCACAGTTTTAATTTAAGCTTTCCGTCCAGCATCCACTAATGGAGAAATATGTAAGGACTTCCATACCCAGAATGCACTAAGCAACGATGGGCGGGGTATATGGTATTTAGTCCACCTGGCTGTGAGGACTGTTTTGAATGAGCCAGTGAACAAGGGCAGGAGCCCGAAATGCATATGGCCTATTTTGGGAGGAGAGAGCAAGTTGTGCAGCCTGAAATAAAAGCTACGGAGATATTTACCAACTGTGTGGCGTTCCTACAAGGGCAACCTTCTTCTTCTGTGACTTAAATTGCGGCGCGCCTCGTCGCAGGGACGCTCTGCCGCGATGACAGCGGACCGATGGCTCTTGCAATTCTGAGGGCTGTTTGGTGTTGGTAAATCCAATATTTCAGGCGACAAACGAGCACGAACTTTGTTGTTTCTCCTCCATGTAACCCACATGGGGATCACAGTTTTAATTTAAGCTTTCCGTCCAGCATCCACTAATGGAGAAATATGTAAGGACTTCCATACCCAGAATGCACTAAGCAACGATGGGCGGGGTATATGGTATTTAGTCCACCTGGCTGTGAGGACTGTTTTGAATGAGCCAGTGAACAAGGGCAGGAGCCCGAAATGCATATGGCCTATTTTGGGAGGAGAGAGCAAGTTGTGCAGCCTGAAATAAAAGCTACGGAGATATTTACCAACTGTGTGGCGTTCCTACAAGGGCAACCTTCTTCTTCTGTGATATATATATATATATATATATATATATATATATATATATATATATATATATATATATATATATATATATATATATATATATATATATATATATATTACCTACTGGCGGTCGCCAGTAGGTAGTTATAGTTAGGACCCCTTTTCCATAGGAAATCCGCAACATTCTATTTTGAATAACTTTGGTGCCGGTCGATGAATCCTCGCGAATTTCTCAAAATAGGTGGGGCGCTATGCTCCGCTCCTACCCTGAAAGTCTCGGGGGGATTCGTCAAGCGGGGGCTGAGATAAAAGGGGGGTCCCAAAATGCGTTTTTCCCATGCATTTTTCCATAGGACCTTTAGACAGAGCTACAGCCCGAACAGCTGAACAGAATTACTAGAAATTTGGCAGAGAGGTAGTCCCTAGGTCAAGGAAGTGCCTTTTGTAGGTTTGGTGTAAATCTGTTCAGTAGATTCTGAGAAAATAGCCTTTAAATCAATATATATATCTGAGCCCGCTTACGGTACGCTTACCGTACGCTTACCGTACGCGTACGGTGGCGTGCGCGAGCGCGATTCTGATTGGCTCTTAGATCTTAGTAAACATTCGAATCGGCCGAAACCAGGAAGCGGCGTCCGCCATTTTGTCTCTCGCACTGAGTGTTATTTATCAAACATGATGCCAAAAAACATGTTACGGGGCTGTTTTGACAACTCCCTCCCACATAGTCATGTTGAGGGAGTCCCCAAACATCCCCCAAGAGCAAAAACGGTTTTATTTTTTTTTCGGCAATTTCGCCGAGTACGCTTACCGTACGCTTACCGTACGCGTACGGTTAAAAAATAGAAATAAAAAAAACACTATCCACACTTACCCCACCCCCTGTGCTTTTGGTGGCCGCAGGCCACCAAATGTACAGGTCTTATCACATCAGAAAAAAAACTAAATTTTGGCAACATGAAATTATAAAATCGAAATAAAAAAAAGAAATATCCACATTGACCCCACCCCCTGTGCTTTTGGTGGCCAAAGGCCACCAAATGTACAGGGCTTATTAAAGTTGATAAAAACCGTGCACGGAACGAACTGCGTTAAGTGGGCGCGCACGCCTCGAATGGCGTAAAGTAACTTAGCATTTAAAAAACCGTACAAATTCACTGAAAAAACCATAGGTTTCACACACGTTATAGTTAGGAATTAGCATTTAAAAAACCTTGCAAATTCACTGAAAAAACCATAGGTTTCACACATGTTATAGTTAGCGGAAATTTTACTGATAAAAAACCAATAAAATTGCCCCGTTATAGTTAGTGCTGGCAACTATAACTCACGCGACCGCAATCTTCTGCTGATGACATATGTGTCTTTATAAAAAAAAATATTTGTAATATATGTATAGCTAAAAATGTATGGAAGAAGACATGGGCAAATAAGTGTCTAAATACAGTATTAGCATCAGCAGAGGATTGCGGTCGCGTGAGTTATAGTTGCCAGCACTAACTATAACGGGGCAATTTCATTGGTTTTTTATCAGTAAAATTTCCGCTAACTATAACATGTGTGAAACCTATGGTTTTTTCAGTGAATATATATATATATATATATATATATATATATATATATATATATATATATATATATATATATATATATATATATATATATTTATATATTTATATATATATATATAAATAAAATTAATTTAAAGTACAACACTTTAAGCCAGAGTTTATTTAATGCATCTTTAATCAACATATACTACCTTCCTTTATGCATCTATATCCCTTCAATGTACTTATGGACCTATATATTTATTACTTTTGGATCTATATATTTATTACTTTTACTTATATATTACTTTTTTTCTAATTCAGCATATCCAATGCACTACCCTATTTTTCACCCTATACCACTCTCAATATATCCTCTACCTCAACTCTCTAACTCATCTCAAACCTCTTTCTACTAATCATTCCATTGCTTTACCCCATTTCTCACCCTATACCTCTATCAATATAGCTCTACCTCCACTCTCTCATTCATTCTAAACCCCATACCACTACTATAATCTGCAAAATAACCCTTTCGAGACTCTTCCCTACTCCACCCCTCCTTGCATCATCTCATACCTCTTTTTACTTTTCCGATCCCCCAAATCAAGCCTTTCTGAACCCTCCCTCTCACTCTTCCCCCTCCACCTCCCATTCACTCACCCCCCTCCACCTCCCTTTTGCTCATCCCAAGCTTCCTCCTACTGCTAAGAGCTCCAAAACAAACAAAAATACATAAATCCTTCCCTCTTTCATCCCTCCACTATCCTTTTCATTCCTAATAACAGACTAACATGTCCACCACTCAAATTAATGTAATATTTTACTATACTAATTCACAACTAATCCTTTATGGGTTCAAGAGTAGCATGGTACTCGTCGAAAAAAGCACTTCAGCACCTCATCAAGGATAGCAAGCACTATATGTAGGCAAACCTCTTTACCTCTTCTACCCCATCGCTATCCTTCTCAATCCAAATAATTGACTAACATATCCACCACGCAAATTACTTTCATATTTTCACTATACTAATTCACCACTAATCCTTTATGGGTTCCAGAGTAGCGTGCTACTCATTGAAAAAGCACTATGATGCCTTGTCAGGTGTAGTAAGAGCTATATAAATGCAATTACAATGCAATACAATTCTCAACCTCCAACACAGAACTCAGAAAACACCAAACCTCAGGGAGATCCACTGGATCCTGATACACAAACTTGCTCATTTCAAACTCCAAACCTACACATTCAAGACATTACACAAAATGGACCCCATCTACCTGAACAGTTGCATCTCCTTCTATCAATCACCCATACACCACCTCACTGCAGGACTACTGCTCGCCAATATTCCACACATAGTAGGCCTGGGCGGTAAATTCCGTTCCGCTTGCGGAATTTGCGGAATTTCGGTAATTTCGCGTTCCGCGGAGAAGGCGAAATTGCCCAAAATTCTGCTTTCCGCGACTTCGCAAAAAATTTTCTTGTTCGCGTTCTCAAAATGCGTGTTTGCAAGATATTTCTCCCTGAGCACGCAAACAGCAGTGTTCGCGGAATTTCTGCATGTTCGCGGAGGTTTTTTACCGTTTCGCGGAGATTTGTGTAACGCGATTATGCAAATTCCGCCCACCCCTAACACATACACAGAACCAGATCAAGAGGACAGGCATTCTCTTACATTGCTTTGAAAGTGTGAAACCTTTTACAACTCCACATTAAAGCCTCTGCTTTTTTTCTTGAATTCCGTAAAAAGTTGGAAACCTGATTTTTCAATTAACCAACCTACCATAGGCAGGGCGATGCACACACACCTGATCAGCATCAGGATACCCCAGCGGGTGGTTGTACTCTTTACAAATACACAGAACCTAACATATTATCAGCCCAACCCAGGACCTAGCCAAAACATAAGTGTGATGACCAACAGCCACTCATGATGTGGAGCAACGGAATAATTTCAGGCATTTCGTGTGGCAAGTGTAGCATGTAGGAAGAAATTACCTTACGTTGAAAGTTTTGCATGTTTATACCCGTGTAACAAAAAAACTAAAATATTGTCTTAACTTAGTTTTGTATATATTTTAAGACAGTTTAAAAGTCTTGAATTTTCAATTTTTAGTTTTTTAATTTTAAATGTTGTTTGTAATTCTTGAACACTTCATGCACTAATTTCCTGTCACATAGCCTACGCATCTCCTTGAATAATGTACATTTCTTTGATCTCTTCCATTCCATATGACCTAATCATTCAGAGCAATATTCAATTTCCATTCTGCTGACTACCACAGGGGGCTTCAAATGAGGGTGAATGGCTGAAATATCAAAATCAAAATTCAGTCAGCACCACCATTACTCCTGACATGGTGCAGAATAAATCTGCCTAAAATGTCAGCAGTAAATTTCACTTATTGAGATCACCCACCCTATTGATTTATCTAATTCTGGAAAAATAAGCAGTAACAATTTGGGGGAAATGAAAAATATGGGCATTCGGTGTCTGTCCTGCTAATAATTCAATATATATCCATCAAGTTCAGTAGAGGCTGTATATACTGATTCATTGGGAGAACAAATTAATTATCTGCACTTATGGGAGGAAAATGTGTTTCTGGCTGCGATTGTAGCAAGAGAAGCTGCCAGCAGGTGATTGTCCATGAGAAAATCCACTAGTAAAGTCAGCAATTTTCTTATTACACCCACCAGTAGATTTATTGTAGGTCGGCAATAGTGGAGAAACATTCTAAACTGTGTGGAGTTTAGACTTCTGGTTTTGTGAAGATTATAAGTGGAATGTTGGCAGACTGAGGTCTTGTTAATGCTATTCAGCATTTTCATTGACTATGCCTGTTGTGTTACATTTTGTGTAAAATCAGTATTTAAGTGAACACTTTTGATCACTGGAACAGTACACGAGGAGCCTAAATGAGTATGTCTGTGAACAAAAAATTATTGATGAGATGAAGGGCTACATTGAAGATGACCAAAGTTCATCTAGGAAAAGTAGATACAAATTTTCACTTGGGAATCATTCTATCAGTAAGAACCCCTTCAAATAGTCTCTCTGATGCAGGTCATGCATAGGCATGATGAGCTGATTTTACTAACCCCAGTTTTGTTTTCCAGATATTTTGTCCTGGATCATCCATGCCAAAAAAGAGACTTGAAAGAGACATAAATCTAGTTTTATTCAGGGCTATGTGAGTACTCGCATGGGGCTACACAATTATGCTTGCAAGCCTTTTTAATTATAAAAGTATAATGTCATTTTAAACCTCTGTGTACTTTACCCCTGCTAACCAGGTGTAAAGTGCCCATGCTCCCTTTTAAAACATATTCAAATTGACTTACCCCTGATTGGCACATTTGCCTTTCCTATAATTTCATATTATGTGGTTCGGAAATAGTCTCCTAGCCTGATAAGTTAAACATCACTTGAGAACTGTAGCGCCTATTGTTCTATCAACTACAGTTTCAGTGAAAACATGACTTCAGCCCTACCCTGTGTAGCATTATGGCACCATCTTAAACCTTGCTGTACAGACAAAGTCACCTTTTTGTTAGTTAGGAAAACCTGATTTTGAATATTAAATAAATCATCCCTAAGTACACCTTGCTGCCCACAAGTAGGGTTCATGATATTTAATAGTGGAATATATGTGGCACTAAAAATAATATGTACCTCAAGTCATTTTGCCCAAAACAACATTGTCAATGGTCAGAATATAAGAGGCACATAGAAAAAGTCAAAATATAGAATACACACTTTGAGCTATACCTTTTGACCATTATCAGCGCTAGTCGCCATTCAAGGACTTATTCATAAATTGTACAAAAATACAATCAAATGGTAACATTTTAAATTAAATATATTGGAAATGTTACTTTTAGAAAATTACCCTTTACCTGCCTGGGCTTTCATAAGGCTAAATAGCATTAGTCTCTGACAACTCCCAGGTTATTCTTGACCTGAATTAGAATGAAAGAGATGTGAAATTTATTCCAGGATCTACAGAATAGGTCAGCTGATTGACAGGTTGACCTGAATGGTCAGGGATGACTCATTTGGGCTCAGCAAAATATTCAGGGTGGGGGCTGTGCATCCTGTTGGTACAACAGTGTAGAATTCTCTGTCCAAAGCACATGTAACATTTTGGTGCACTTGAAACAGCGCAAAGAGGATTCCAAGCTAATTCGTGTGTGTCCACTTTATGGGTACATCAGGAACGTTCTTTTTCCCTACAAGACTTTTGTCCCCTGGTTTGATGTAGGTACAGGCAGGGTCGGCTGTAGGGCGGTGCAACAGGTGCAACTGCATTTAGCGCTAAGTTCACTGGCACTGTTTAGAAATAACGTATGGGTTTAAAGGTACTTGTTGCATAGTCCCTTGTATACCCAGTAGTTTTAAGGCAAATATACATATGTCAAGATAACTCTGATCATCAATGTTGCTATTGATAGAGATCAGAATTTTGTCTAGTGGCAGTTTTGACTCACCCAAAAGGACTGCCGAGTATCAATAAACCTGTTGCAAAGAGTGTGTACCACACAGATCACGAGCTCTATTTTATGTGGCTAGCTCAGTGGGTTACTTCTTTAGTCACAAAGGTCCTATTGTTACCTGCAGTTCATAAGTTACAATCTTAATATTGCACAGTGACTTTTGAACTGTCATCAAAAGTCTTCATGCAGACTCTATGCTGTGGGTTAGAAAGTTATGTTTATTTTTCCAGGTTTTCATTATCCTAATGCTAAAAATGTCTAGAAATCCATTCTTATTAGTAAAGCCAATCCCACCCACTGAGGTACATTTTAAATCGTGATTTTGTGCTTCTCCTGACCAAACACTCTTTACCTGCCTACTAGTATAAATGACATGTGAGCCCTACACATTGTAATCCTCATTGTCTCACATAACATTTCCTATAGACTAATGTACACATGTATGGTTCATTGTCTCTCTATAATGTGTGTGTGTCTCTCTACACTGGTATGAGAAGCTCTATAAAAAATGCATATGAGTGATGGGCTATGGAGAGATAAAGGGCACTGTTGAAGTTTGGTAGCAAGGGAATCCTGGAGAATGCGGTGATTGGGGGGGCACCAGAAATGATCTCACAACAGGGGGCCACCACAACTTAAGGCAGCACTGGATATAGGGGCTGTTTCAAACTGGACTTTAGTATTAGTGTTAGATTAGGGAGGACACTTCCCTGTGACACTCCCACAAACACTCCCTGTCCTCAGACCCGAGGATTGGTGTGGCCAAAGATTTTGCCATTTTGAAAATGTCTGGTACATGGGATTTGGGGCAAGCTTGCAGTAATGTAAACGAGGGGTTAGTGTTGCCCACAAAACATTTATTCAATTGGTGAGGGAATGCCTAGGATCACCCCCATCCACTAACAGGTGCCAGCCGTAAAAGTGGCACACTGAGGTATCACTGTGAGAACAGTAACTGGATCTGTGAAAGTATAATAGAGGACTCAACCGCCTGTCTGTGACCTGAGAGGAGGCCTGAAGGACTGAACCTGCTCCTTCTTGTACCCAAGACAAAGAAGTAGACTCCAGTGGCCAGTTGACTGACCTCCTTTGTGGCTACAGGGACACAACAAGCTTCAAGAGGCCTCTTCCCTAAAGTGCCTAGGTGACCAATTCAACTAGACTTGGACTGTGCATTTCTCTTGGACTCTCTATGACACCATGAGTGTTTCTAGGTGCCTTCCACTGAGGTAATCAGGGCATAGAAGTGTACTGCTGTGGTTGTTGGAAAACCAGAAGAAAGTTTAGAAACTTTCTGACTTTCAGACTTTTCTCTGGGACCAGTCCACATGTTTATCAGACCAGGGCTCAATCGCAGTCCGGCTCAAGTGGAGCCTAGGTTGCGGTGTACTGCTCCTCTAGACTATAATTTGTGCTTTGTGGTTTTTGGCTTTATTTCTACTTACACTTTTAAAAATTAAAATCTTCATTTCCATGTATTTCCATGTATTTTATGTTGATGTTATTTTATTTATTAAATTGTAATCTATTTTTCTAATTGGATTGGGGATTTGTTATTGTTCGGTATTTTGACATTATTACTCGTTTGTTGCTGCATAAATACTATACACATTGCCTTAAATTAAGCCTGGCTGCTCTGTTCTGTAGCTACCGGAGGGTGAGCCCAGATTAATTTAGTGATTTTGAGGGTTCACCCTGACACAGTTATGATTGTTCCTTGAGGTTGGTAGTCACCCAAACCAAAAACGACCCAGTTTCTTTCAATTAATACATAATTGTCTGGAGCGGATGTGGAAAACCCAAAATAGACTTTTCCTGCCTTATTCTTGCTTTGGACTTGCATCTATGGTGACTGGAAATGCTTGAAATCCAAAGATTAAGGGGTCTATTAGGATGGTGGACAGATGGCCGCCGCAGGCGGGGGTGGCAACCGCCGGACCAGCGGGGGACATCCGCCCACGATCGCAACCCTGAAAACCACTGGTCCCATTAGCATGGTGCTGACAGCGGCGGTGGGAATCTCCACCCGCCACTTTTCCTCCAGTACTAGTCTGCACGCATGCCTAGCGGGCGGAACTGGACCGCTACAATGATGCTGGTGGAGGGCCAGGCTCCGCTGGCCTGATTATGATGCTGGCAGTAGCCAGCCTTTCCGCGGCAGTGGAACCGCCATGTAAAGGCATGCGGAGAATGTCTCCGGGGGCTCATTACAGGCCCCCAATGTGTTGGGTGCGTGTGTGGGTGCACTGGGGCGGTACCCATGGTACCCCCCTACATGTCCCTGTACCAGGTGGCAGGCATTGTGCAGTGCCTGCCACGCAGTGCAGTGACATGCATGACATTGCTTCTCTTCACACCGCGGCAGTGCTGCTGGCAGCAGCAACTGCCGCAATGTGTTTTGTTTTTTTTACCACGAAAGTGCAAGTGCAAGACATAAGTAATTGCAGTAATGTTACAATAAAGGGAATTCGTTAGCATAAAAACATCAATAAAAGAGACATGCTTTGAAACAATTCACCACTTCCAGTATTTAAAAAGTAATATCTATAAAGTGCTAATGCATTCTTAACAGAAAACAATCAAAAAGGAGGTTCACTTCCATACAAAAACCACATTAGGAGAAGACTTCTGGGTATATCACTTCCAATATTTCATTTTCTATTACGTCTTCTCCAGTATTTCAAAAAACTTCCAGTTTCGCTCAAACTTTTTTACAGCTCCTACCCTCCTAGCATAGGCCTCCTCGAATTTTTTTACTCTTTTCATTTTATTAATCCATTTCAAATAAGAGGGGGCTTCTGTAAATCTCCAATTTTGCAAGATTAATGAGCGTGCTACCGCACTAGCAATAAAAATAAAAACTCTTTCTGGTTTAGACAACTGTAACCCTCCCTTGTAGTAGCCAAATAGCACAACCTCGGCTTCGATCGGGATTCTATTTTCGATTGCACGCTCGATGTCTGAAAATACGACTTCCCAAAAAGACCTTAGGCCGGGACACACAAAAAAAATATGGTGCCAACCACCTTCCCCAGGTTTAGAGCACCGAAAGCACTTATCTTCCACGTCTGGAAACCTTTTATTTAGAGTAGAAGGTGTTAAATAGGCCAGCCACCTTGAAAAAAAGGCCATCCTCTTATAATTAGCAGCACGCAATGCTCTGCTTCCTGAGTAGCTGATCCACTCCCACTCCCTTTCGGATAATCTGCAGTCAGTTTCCCGATTTATTTTTTCCAAATGGTTCTGGATCACCAAAGAATATTTTGTTTTATGTAGCAACTTATACCAGTTGTCTATTCCTCGTAGTTTGGCCCCGTAAAGGGCATCTGTCGAATGATTGGGAGGTTCAGTTATATCACCGGTACTTCTCAACCAGGAGACTAACCGCAGATATTCAAAAAAGGCCGGTTTCCGATGAGTCCCTATCCTGGCCAATATTTCCTGCCAGGAGATCAGCCTATTCTGAACTATAAAATGTCTCAATTCAGTAAATCCAGAATTCTCCCAAACATTGATGTGACTAACTTGTATCTGGAAACCGAGGCTGGCACATTCTCTTATATTGAGATATTGAGATATTGAAAGCCCATCAGATTCATTTCCCTAGAAACGGCTTGAAGTCTGGTAAGAAAGTCTTTTAAAGTTTTATATATCGTGTTTTCTTAGGAAGCTTAGCAGTTTTTAAAAACACTGAAGTGGATGAACCACTTTCTAGCAGCATTCTATTGATAAAAAAAGTATCTCTACAAGAACTGGATCCTAACAGCCCAGATACTAAATCAAGAAGGGCAGCTTCATAATATGATCTTACATGTGGGAGCGCGAGCCCCCCCTGATCTATTGGTAGTTGTAAAGTATTCAATTGAACTCTGGGGGCTTTCTTTTCCCAAATGAATTGTCTGAAAAGCGTATCCATTTCCCTGAAAAATACCTTATTAATTTTGATAGGAACATTAGAAAATAGGAAAATCAATAGGGGTAATATAGACATTTTTATTAATGATACTCACCCTACTATTGATAATGGAAGCAATGACCATCGCTCCAATAATGTACTTATTTTTGTCTTCATCCTTAAATAATGTAAGTCAAATAATTGAGAAAACTGTGAGGAGACATAAATCCCAAGATATCTTATAGGGTCAGTTCTAAATGCCTGTGTTTTTAAAGAACAGGGAAATGCGTCGATA
Organism: Triturus cristatus; assembly: GCF_964204655.1. Classification (NCBI taxonomy): domain Eukaryota; kingdom Metazoa; phylum Chordata; class Amphibia; order Caudata; family Salamandridae; genus Triturus; species Triturus cristatus. The sequence goes on along the minus strand of NC_140582.1, from coordinate 574,095,408 downwards.
TAAGCATTCATGGCGAGAACTTCTGTTTTATTTGCATTAATTTTATAGCCACCTATTCTCTCAAACTGCAAAAATTCTCCCAAGACCTCCTCGAAATTAATCCTATTTGGGGCCAGGTATAGGATAATATTGTCAGCGGAAAACCAAATTGAGCCTGAGTAATAAATAAAGTCTTCCAATTTACAAGGTCGAATGCTTTTTCTGCATCGACCATTACAATGCTTGCTGGGATATGATTTACATTAATATAGTCTAAAGCCTGTATTAAAAATTGAGTATTGGCAGCCATTGATCTACCCGCAATAAAACCAGTTTGATCCTTGTGAATTACTTCCTGAGCAGCTGGTAACAAACGCTCGGCCCAGACCTTCATTAATAATTTATAGTCAGAATTTAAAAGACTTATGGGCCGATACGAATTCATATCATCGGAATTCTTATCTTTTTTTAATGAATGAAACAATAATCGCCTCTTTAAACTCGCTTGGGACCGGGCCCCCTTCTCTAATAAAATTAAACAAATTTCTCAGAGGAACAAGTAATTCCTCTGAAAAAAACAATTGGGAAGCCATCTTGCCGACAAGCTTTGGAACCCGCAGTTGGTTTGATAGCTGCTAAAATTTCACCTACCTCAACTTGTTTTTCTAAGTTATGGACCCACTCCAAGGATAGTTGAAGGAGATTCAAAGTTGAAAAATACTCTTTAATCGAGTTTTCCTGTATTTTGTATTCGGTGCAGTATAACCGATCATAATGATCCAGGAAGAGTTGGGAAATTCAATATTTTAATTATTGAGGCAGATTCCTGTTTCTTCCTTGTAGAGTTTGCCAGGAGTTTGCCAATTAATTGGCTCTCCTCGTAGACCCTCTGTTAAAATAGTTGAGAGTTACAGACCTCTTCCATGGTAAAGAAATCTTTCAATGCCATTTTTGCCTGGTCATATTTATTAGGTAGAAACTGAAGTTGAAGGGCATACTCCTGCTCCAGTTCTATCTGTAATTGAGCTATCTTATCCCTTCGAACCTTACGCTGAGCAGTTGTAAAAGCTGTTATTAGACCCCGAGCTGTCGTTTTGAACCCTCCCCATACAGAAAAGGGGATGGCGGTATTCTCGTTGATCCTAAAGTATTCCCCGATCCAGACCCTAAAATCCTTTACCCATTCCTCATTCTGCAATAGGAGACGGTCGAGCTGCCACCTAGGCCGTTCCTTATCCTCGCCCTTGATTTTAATCTCCAGATTAACATAGGCATGGTCTGAAAAGGGGTTACATCCTATACCTACTTCTAAAATCTGAAGGGACCTAGAGCTAAGGAAAAAATCAATTCTGGATGCCGTTTGAAAGCGATGTGAATAAAAAGTAAAAAATTCCTTCTCCGCATTCCTTTCCCTCCAGCCATCCACCAATTGAAATCCCTTAATAATAGCTTCCAAAGCTTTTTTAGTACTCGGTTTTAATTGTCTCCTTTAAAATCTCCTCCAAGTATCATCTGCCCCGCGGCACCAGATAATAAAGTATATATTTGGATCAATGGAGCCTCATCATCAATTATCGGGCCATAGTAATTAATTAGATTAAGCCTTTTCCCATAAAGCTTTACTGCTACCCATATCCATCTCCCCTGCAAATCCCTGTGAACTTCTACGATCTCCCAAGGAAGCTTATTTGAAAGATAAATTGCGACACCCCTCGTTGCTGAACCTGAGGATGCAAAAAATACTTTCAAAAAAGTTCTGGGTATAAATAGCTTAGGGGAGTTAGACTTAAGATGAGTTTCTTGAAGGAAAAGGATTTGAGGGTTTAATGAAGTTATCCATCTAATTAAAGCGCCATACTTCTTTTTATTCAGTATACCATTTACGTTGGCTGATAGAATCTTACATCTGTTCAATTCCCTAACCATCTATCCATCTATTCATAATCAATTTTCTGCCTTGCCTTTTAATATAAATTCTAATAGTAACCTTATTCCGAAAACCTCTTGCTCTGTTTTTCCCCCCTTGGCCATAAGTGAACCCCCGGCCCCCCCTACCCCTCCAACCCCTAGAAAAAAAAACCCTCCCTAGAATGTGGAATATCCCCTACCAGCCACGCTGACCCAATTACTACCCACCCTACTACACCCTGGGGTGTCTTGACCTTACACCCTTCGTGACCAGCGACCCCGCCCCACGCCAATTTTTGTGAATTGACTAAGAACCTTAAAAATTAAGAGTTATGTATGAAAATCAAACTAGGCCACAGCTTTTTTATCTTTCTCTCCTTCTTTCCATGAAAGACTCCTGTTAAGCTTAGTCCCCCTTTGAAATTTCTTTTAATAATGCCTGGGCTTCATCCGGATCTGAAAACAAGAAGAACTTGCCGTTGACAAGAACTTTTAGTTTGTATTGTTGCACAATTGATGCTTGTGCGCCATGAGTTTTAAAGAGTTGCAAGAGTTTGACAAATTCTTTCCTTTTACGCGCAGCAGAGGCACTCATGTCAGAATAGATACGACATTTGGTGGTAGGATTTACAGAAAACTGCCTCTGCTGAATTGCTCTTGTAATTATTCTTTCTTTAATTCGGAAGTCCATAAAGTTTACCAAAATTGTTCGTGGCATTGGAGAGTTCGGGAAAGGTTGTGCTGGTACACGATGTGCCCTTGTAATTGTGAGGTCTCCTTCGAACTCAGGAAGAACAGTCTGTTTAATAAAGGATTCCACCCATTGGAGTGGCTGGGACTTTTCAATTCCCTCAGGAACTCCGACTATCCGTAGATTGGACCTCCGTGAGTGATTCTCAAGATCCTCAATCTTGCTTTCAAGATGTCTTTCTTTAATTGTGGCCGCTTTCATGTCTTTAGTCACGGTAAACATCTGGTCTTCCAGGAGCGAGACTCTGGCTTCGGCCTCCTGGAGTCTAATAGGGAAGCCCTGCATCGCCTCTTCAATTTTCCCCAGACGTTGATACAATATAGCAGTTTCGATTTTCTGGGCCCTCTTCATCTCACGAATTTCATCCAGAATAAGATTGAGAAGGTCCTTAATGTCCAATTGCCTTGCATCGCTTGTCTCCCCTTTCTCCAAGCTTATGATGGATTTAAGCTGAGACCCAATAGGCTCGGGAGACATAATTGCAGTTGTAATCTCCTCTTGTCCTAATACTTCAAGTGGATTTACAGACCCTAAACAATCATGAGACGATGAGGCTAATGAGATTAATGGACCTGCATCCAATGTCTCAACAGCTACTGGGATTAATATCTCGTGGCCCCCACTCATATTCTGATTTAGATTTGGATCTTTGCCTTGTACTTGGGTGTACTCCAGATTTTTACCCCCTATTTCCTGTCCTGGGGGTATACTATCGTGTGGTCCAATTGTCTGGCTTCTACCCACTATATTGCCTTCAGCTGTTGTAGTCCTTGTAGGTGGGCTAAAGCTGGAGTCCGGAGGTGGCAGAGTTGCTTTTTTAAAGAATAGCGGGAACTGTTTGGAAGAGTTGATTTTCTCATTAGGACCATCCAGGTCCACTCTGACGGTCTCACAAGCCTGCCCCTAGTTCGTCTTCCACATGAGGCTCCTTGGCTTTTAGGGACGTAGACAAGGCCAGTTCCTCTTCAGAGCTCTCAAAGGTACTGTCTAAGACTGGAGTGGACACAAGCTCATCTCCCTTTCGGGCCAGGCTAGCAGCTTGTTTTGCTTCCTTAACCCGAGCTAGACGAGTTTTCGTTTTTTGACGGGCTACGTTGTCGATTTTAGCCATCCCGCTGATATTTTTAGGGGTTCACCCATTCTCCTCTTCTTGCCTTCTTGGCTTTACTGGCCTCTGCTTTAATTGATACAACAAGAGCAATAGCTCTTACTCTTCCACCAACGCCAGCAACCAGTAACCAGCAGTCAGAGGGCAGAGTCTTTTCCCCCAAAACTAAGCGTTGATATGGCAGAGAGGGGCTGATTTTGGTAAAGTAGCAATAATCCTTTTCTAGCAGAGAAAGCAGCGGGTCCTGAGCATTTCTTTCCCCTTTTTTTGTTGTTGCAAAAACGTCTCTATTTTGCTAGGGACTTTGGTTACTCTCTTGCTGACGAGGCTAGACTATTACCGGCAATGACCAGGGGATAGAGAGGCACAAGGGGGACGGAGAGGCAGTAAATAAAATAAATAAATAAATAAATTGTCCAGGATCAGTGTAGATCAATATAATATTGCTGTTGCTATTGCTGCAAAAATACGCTTGCAAGCATAAAAATGGACATCCACCACTGCCAGACGTATTACCTGCCTCTCCTTACCTCCAGCTGGCCCTCATCCACACCTGGCATCCTCCATTCGAGCAGAGTTCAGATGAAAAAGAGAGTCTGGAAAGCTCAGTTGTAGTCCGTTGCTGTCAGCAGCTACGATTTTAGCTCAAAGAAAGAGAAAGAACATAACATCTCTCTGTCCCCAGATTGCCTGCTTCAATCCACTTTTCAGCCCGTTTCTCTCCAGGCAAAAAAGGAGCGAGAGCGCTGGTGTCCTGCTCCCGACTTCGGTCCGATTCAATCCGCCATTGCCGAAGGGGGGGGCGGGGCTTCGATCACCTACGGCTGCACGGCGTGGCGCTCCGCGGCCGTCATCCCCCCCAACTGCCGCAATCTTAATCGGCAAAATCCGACCGCCACATCAGATTTCGACTGCGGAGCATCCTAATTGGACTGGCAGTTGTGCCGCGGTCCTTGCGGGCGGTCTTTTCCTGCTACCATGGCGGTCGGGGAGAATTTACGACCGCCATCCTAATAGGCCCCTAAGTGTTATTTTTGCTTTGTTTTTAGTGTTAGCAATTATGATTTTCCCTTTTTGTAATGTTACATTTTTGTTGATACTTGTATTTAAATGACCAGGATTTTTTTTAAATTAACTGGGCCTGCATAGGATTAATATATATGGAATCTCTTATAAGGCTTTTTTGTCCTCTGAACTTTGTCTCCCTGTTTTTGTATAAAGACCAGACTAGGGATTTGGAACTTCCTGGAGGAATTGGTGTCTGTTTGTAAAAGACACAAACAAAAAGTCCTGAAGTCTTGTATTTCTGTAATGCAAGTGAATGAAATGTTTCATTGTAGAGTTGGACCAGGAGAATTTACAATTTTCCTTGTAGAGGTATAAGATGTGATCAAGGAAGTGAATGGAACAACCTACATACACTAATAAAGTCTTCCCAGACTGGAGTCAATTATTAGAAAGTGCTGTGGTTAACCATGTTTCCATTCATATCCTTGCAGGAGACAAGAAAACTGTGCTGCCCTGGTCAAAATCCTTACCTAGACTCCATGGGAACAGCCAATCTCTTCAGCACTTAGCATCTCTTTATTGTAAGTAATATCTAGATTTATTCTAGATGTGCTATATTGTCCTAGTACCCTTCTAGAGACTGTGGGGCATATTTATCAAGGGTTTTTCTCCGGCCTTGCCTCAAACAAGGGAGTGCAGGGCAACACAAAATCTATAACCTATAACAAGGCTTACCAAGCCACAAAAGGCCAACTTGCATGGCCCTGCATGGCTGGGTAAATCCGGAGCAATACAAAGCAAGGCAGCGCAAGTCTCTGCCTTCTGTTTCTCTGCCCTTGGAGGGATTCCATGGGTGGAGTGTGGGTGCTTCCACTCACCTACCTATGCATTCTGAAGCATTCCTAGATTTACAAATACTGGTAGACCCAGTAATGTGTCAGAATGCTAGGGGAGGCATAACAAGGAGAAATACCTTTATTTCGCCAATTTCTTTCCTCTTTCTATGTGTGCTGCATTATCACATGTAGAAAGAGGAAAAAGGCTCAAAACCTTCCTGCACAAAAATAATCTTGCCCGTAACGCAAGCGCCCTTGCACCACGGTGCGCCAGCATAGGCAGAGAGCAGGAACATGCAAAATCTTGATAGATATAGCACTTTCCTGCCCTCTCCCTTTCACGCAATGCAGCAAGGTGTCTTACTACACTGAATAAACTAATGATAAATATGTCCCTGTGTTTTTAAATATACACAAAGGAACAATTGTTCCTATTTAACTACTACAACTGCAGCAATGTTTGGAAGTGAAGTCTGGGGATTTATATATTAAGCCAAAAATGTTTTCCACTCGCTGTCTAAGCACATTTAAAGTGTTGGTACACTTCTGCATGAAAACGATCCAATATTTGGCAAAAAAACCATAACAAAGGTTTCTGCAACAATAAGTCTCTCCAATACCTTTCTGTTCCCCACTAAAAGTACCCATATTCAATTCCATGTTTGCTGGTCTCTGTGCTTGCTGTCCTCTGTACTGGATAGCAGCTTACAACAAGCATTTGCAATGCAATAGGTCTCGCATTTACGCAAGTTTAAGCTATTGCGATTGTAAATGACAATGCCTTTTAGTTTATGTTTTAAAAACGAAAACAAAAATAAAAGGCATTGTTATTTGTAATGTCAATAGCTCAAACTCGCATAAATGCGAGACCTATTGCATTGCAAATACTTGTTAGATTGGTGAGTAGAAACGCTCCCTTTCAGCCCACGCGGCAAATTAATTAAACAAACAAGCGCGGCCTGCCAAAGTGAACGAAAACAGCGCTGCAAATAAAAAAAAAATAGTGCTTACCAACTTATGTAAGAGACTGTGTAACGCCACAAGTAAAAGATCTAGTCCTCATAGGTGGTAACAAATGCCGACAGGGAGGTAACAAGGAGGGACTAACAAGCCTTCTTTTCAATTGGAAGCCAGCATTTACCAAGGACAATGACACCAGCCAATAAAAAATATGGGAGGAGAGTAGGCAACAGCATTCTCGGCTACTGCATGCCTCGCAGAGCGAATAGCGAATGCGAGGTGCCGCTAGGCTCAACCTAAAACGCATATGCAGAGAGTGAATCAGTCTGCCCTACTCTTTCCCACTTGTTCCCTTTCCAGGAACCCGTTTGGAGAATCAACCACTTATTTCGTCTTTTTCTGAATTTATGGATTCTGCTTTTATCTTTTATTTGCTAAATTTGTTAGCGGGCACCAGTAATCGCTTCCTCTTCTTATCTAGCATTGCACAGTTACTTTTATCTGCCTCTTACAGAAAATCTCTTGTCCACTTTTTAAAGTATAGGCATATTTGTATTGCTTCAATGAGCACTGCTAAAAGGATACCTATTAACCATTTCGGAATTCCTTTGCATGTCTCACAATAAAGCTCCGATTAGACATTTAGCTTTATTGATCGTTTCAAGTAGGTGTTAATCAGCAGTTAAAAATCTTTATTATTAGGCCTTTAAAAAAAATCATATTATGGTTCCAGATTGTACCTCGGTCCACCATTTCTGCAAGGTTTTATGGAACTCCTGTAAGCATGTGGGCCCCTAATATGACAGTGACAATGCATGAATGATTATGGGGCCTTACCCCATGAAAAGTCCAAATGGTGCATTTTACAGCACACTTTCCTCAGAAATGTACAGAAAATAGTCCATATGACATCAGAGTCACGATGCATATTGGAAGAAATGCCCCTAAAACCAAAAGAACCCATATAAACTGGCACACACATGAAATGTGTTTCCTACTTGTAAGGTGCCAGTTTCTTTAATGGCACAGAACGTCAGTGCTGTGGAAGACTTTTCTTGTAGATATCAAAGAAGGAAATCCTGACAGAATTAGATGGCGGAAAATAGACCCTTTCAAAACATGGGGGCATATTTCCAAGCCCCTATCCCCACCGGAGCGTCACTTTTTTTGACGCTCCAGTGGCTTAGCGCCATTTCCCATATTTGCAAGGGAGCACTAAGCCACTTAATGTGGCTTAACGCTGGCTTGTAAATATGCCCCTTTCCACCCCAGTCCTCTGCAGCAAAAGGGTGTGCAATGGGAGTTGCTCTGGACGTTCCTACGAACAGCCATTGCTTTTTGACGCTGCCCCAGATTTGCAAGGCTGAGACTGCGCCAAGCATAGCTCCATTCTAATGCAATGGATTACCAGACATTAGAGTGGCAATAAGAGGAGAAAATATACATTTCTCCTAATTTCTTTCTCTTTCCATGTGTACTGCAGATTTTGCAGCACACATAGAAAGAGCAAATCACTATTATTGTTTGTTTATGTGCAGAAAGGTGTCCCTTCTTGCACATAAACAATCGCCTCTGCAGCGCAGGCCCTTTGCAACATGACAGCAGTGTGCCTGCACTGGCACTCGGCAGCTTTTCGTGCACCAGCGCTAGGGGAAATACAGGGATGCGCAGTATCTCTGTGTTTTAAAAATGTTGGAGCACGGTGCTGCTGAATTTGGTGCAGCTCTGCGCTCGGACTTTTTTTGTTTATATACCCCATGGTATTTAAACTTCACAGTGCTGTTAGCCAAATAGCCAACACAAACTTATTTCAATTAAGTATGGTTGGGTTTTCAAAAATAAGATTTTGTTAATCTTAAAAAGATACACAGAACCACACGCCCATACACACACACTCAACAACAGTCTACATACATAAAATACGAAAAAAACTTATGCAATAGTATTTGAACAACTTTAAGGAAAAATATGCAGATGTAAATATGACTGCAGTGGTTTACAAAGCATTGACTTAATTTCAAACAAAAATAACATGTGAGCCTACCTTTTTTGTTTTTTAAGTAGCATTAATGCATCATTGTAAATATAAAAGAATACGTATAGGAAAACTGAATAACACTGGGAACACAATGTTTTAACAAGAACAAATCTATTAAGGAAATCAAGAAAACAACAATCAAGGAAAAAAAAAGAAATGTATATCTATTTATATATTTTTTGTTTTATATAGCACTGGCAAGATACAGAGGTATCATAGCGCTTTACAACTTAAGTGAATAAGAGTACTTAAACTACATGCAAGGATTTGTGTCGGTCACAAACTGAGATCAAAGGAGTAAAAATGTCATACAGCAGTAAGGTAGTCAGATCAGATCAATTATTTTTATTTGATTCATCATAATAAATCATAACAACACATAGAGTAAATAGTCATTAAAAACAACACAGGTCAATAATTTCCAATCAACAGGAGGAATGGAAAACTCCCACTAAAAACATAGGGACAGATTTATAAGCCCCTTGCGCCAATTTTACGTCACTTTTAACATGGAAAAAGTGACGCAAAAGTTGCGCAAGGGGCTTGTAAATCTGCCCCATACTGTATGAGTCTCTAAAAATTGTAGATAAAGTTGGGTCGCCTTGCCTGTCTGAAAGCCAGTGCTCACTGTAAAGGATGAATATATTTAGAACTCAGATTTTTTTAAATGGGGCAAATAAAAACAATATGTAAAGTGTCAATTACAGAAACATTATCACAAACACAAGTAACTGGTTCTGAGGCTTTGTGCCTTCCAAATAACAGTCGGGGAAACAAATTTAGGTGAAAATACGATAAAAGGTACCTGTGGAATGTCAAGTGTTAGATACGTTTCATGCTCACTCGAGAGTTTAGCCATGGCATAATGCCGATAGGCTGTTTTATACAGAGACCTTGATACCCTTCTTTCAAGCTGATAATGCTGATATGACTCTTTAACCCAGCTCATATCAGATTTCAGAATTGTCTCTGGGCAAGAGAACATCTCTGGCCTGCCTAGGACCCTTAAAATACTTTTTTTTAAGCATTAAGGCCAAATACATCTATAACATTACAGCATTATGGCAAAAGTGTTAGTGATAGAATAGAGACAGAGGGAGTCAAGGCGACCACATTGAGGGATCCTGTCGATGGGGGTTGGATCTTTAGGAAACATAGCTTAGTTAGAAAGCATGTTGAAGTCGTTGTCAAGCAGTAGAGATTTGAGGTCTACTTTGAAGCAAGGAAAGAAAGGGTTGCAGCTGACATCCTTGTGAAATGAGTACCAAATCCTAGGAATCTTTCCCTAAGAAAAAGAGTGCCTGTGATGATTCTTCTTCAGCTTTGGAGGTATGAGAAGAAGTGAGTTGGAGCTTCCCGTGCCCAGCCTCTTCCTGCTCTTGATAGTTTGGCTTCTGGGTATTTGGGGTTCTATGTACTTTTACATGTCTTGGTAGTAAAAAACTCTTGCATTTGTCTTTCACTTTTGCATGGCCTACCTCTCCCATAGAATAACTTTGGGTTGCCTTATTACATTTAATGCGTGCAAACTTTTGATTGGTAACAGGTGAATATTTCACATCTGGTGTCTAAGATATTGTAATTTAAAATCCACTTTATTAGAAAAGACAGATTTTAAGTTACAATTTTGAAAATGGCCCTTTTAGAAAGTTAGCATGTTCCTACCCTATTTGGTGCCTGCAGCCTGTCCTGGGTCACATAAATGGATGTAGTTGGCAGTTGGATTTTGTCAATCTCTCCCAGACAGCCACACAATAGAGGGATTAAGTGTGCCTGGATGGGCCTTCAACTGGCAGGATGGGGGGCGTAGCTGTGCACAGCCCCACTTGTAACTGAATCGGCATGTGTCTTGCCCTCACAAAAAGGACTTGTCACCAATGCATTGTTCATGCAGCTAGCTTCAAACAAGGGCAGGGGAGGCAGGAAACTTCAGGGACTTTAAAGGGAATTCTCTGGAAACCTTTCCTACTTCAAAGTGGGAACCAGGTATAAATAATAAACCCTCAAACCAACTCTTCACTACACTCCTGGACCTTTGGATACTTCAGAAGGACTGCCATGGTGATTTGCTGCCAGAAGGACTGCCACTCTGCTACCCTGCTAATCTGCTACTGCCTTGCTTGCTGAGAAAGAAGTCTGGACCTGCACCCTTGATCCCAGGCTGAAGTGACTCCCAAGGTTAACTGACTCATGCTCTGAGCTACAGTGACATAACAGGCTCCAGAGGCTCCCTGTACAACCTCTGCTGGAGTAAGTTGCTGCCCCCCAAGAGGTACCCCTGAGATGCTGGACTTCAGGTGCCGCATCAGCGCCTCTCCAAAGAAAAGGAAAAATTCTGAAATTTTGGCCTCTTCATGACTGCAAACGGGCCTGTTTGAGCCAAGATCTTGCTGCCTGCACCAAAGCTAAGGTCTGGTGAACCCGACTCTTCACACCACAGCTACCACCAGCGACATCCAGCAACGCAAGATCTTGACTTTGTGCTACTGCATCGCCAGCTCCAGGTGACCACCAACACGAAGCTCCACCAATAAGCATCCTTAATGCCCAACAAGATCTTTGACTGTTTGCGATGCCCACCCTACTCTACATTGACGAGCATCTGCGAAGCTCTCCCTGCTCCTCGCGGTCCCTTCCACTGTGAACAGAACTCTTCACACTGGACTTTGAAGGTAACTTTCAGTGGGACTAACCTGGTTCCTATATCTTGCACGAGCTCCATCACGGTTGGCCTAAACTTGTGTCTTTCACCTCGTCTCACACCTCCTGCTAAACGTGAGTGGTGTTTTGTGCTTTTTGGCCCAATATTTATTATATAATATCCTGTAGCCATGGGTGTGCTAATGAGACTTCTCAATAGATTTTTAGTATCTCAACATGTTTGTTTGACGTGCTTTTAAGGAAGTAGACTAAATAAAGGAATGATACTTCTAGCTTTCTAAAATGTGAGCCATCCAAGTATGACCGACAGATCAGTGTCCAATTATAATTTGTTTGGTGAGGAGTATGCTTGTGTAACTTCGTTCATTGATTGACCTGGAAAAGATTACTCATACCTTTCACACTCGGCACTTTGCAATAAATCAGCACGCACCAATTTTTATGCCAGTTTGTTTGTTACTTCGGCCAATGCATGTATTTCAGCTGTGCAGCTTGCAATCTAGGGATTCCTTAGCAGCATATAAAGGTTTATCACATTAGTTTGTAGGTGGTTGTACAAAATGGTAATATTTCTTTAAGTTTCAGACTCTTTGTCTTACATTGTTCTTGACTCATCCATTGCCCTCAAATACAACAGTGACCTCAAAATCGCTTTCATTTGCAATGATCCTAAAGCATTCAATGATTTCATCTCTGTATTCATAAATTATATTTCAAGTATAGATGATAACGTTTGTGCTTCTTGGGATCCACTTTGGGAGTCCTTTTGCAACAATGTCCTGGAGTAATTCAGTTTATTCTGCAGAATATTTTTGTTACGGGATATTGGGAAAACAACAGTAATGTATTGAAGTAAAGCTGAAACAATATTCTAAGTAGAAGATTATTCTAATTCATTGAATCAGTTAAAAATGTCTACCACTCGGCCATTACCCCCACTATAGTGAGGGAGAAGAACTTGGTGGATCCTGTTGTAACATTGGTATATCATATGCATGGGCAGTCACACATTTAGCATTTTTTAATTGCTGTATAACGACATGTCTCAACTAGCAATTCTGTAGTTAATTTCGGATATTTTTTTCAAGTATCCTTAAATACTGTTGCAGCTTTAAAATATATTATTGCACTTGCTCCACTTGTGACATAATCCACAAGACCACCATATATTCCTGGGTTTTAAAACCAATGTGTATCCTCATGGCTACTAATGCCAAGCTCAAAGGTGCCATAAACAAGCATTGGCAAAGTCCCAGTACTAGGCGTGCAAATCTGTGTTTAGAGGCAAACATTTTACATAGTTTTCAGCATGATGTGTTAATTCTTAATGTCTGAAATTACCCACAGATCACACTCAGTATGATGTGGGGATTTGGGGCTGTAGAGATGCTGGGGTGATCCAGGTGGAGGTGAACAGTTTCTGCTGACGCTTGTTGGTGGTTTCCCTCTCTACGCCGCATTTCCCTCTGCAACAAGAATTGGGCATTGCGTATATGCAAGACACCATTAATGCAGCATCGTTAGTCCTCTGGTGCTCAATCTGGGCAAATAAGGAAGCTGAACTCAATCGGGCTGTCATAAAATATATCAGAGACACTTTTCAGCCATTGGCTGCACACATTTGTTTGAGAAATAAGAGACTATTAAAAAAAGGAAAACTCTGGACACAGGACAGTTTTATTTAGCACAGGCAGGATTCTATGGAGGCTGTGGAAGTGGCAAAACCAGCTGTGAGAGACTATTGATTAATCCAGATGTCACCGGAGATTGCTCCCTATTTACTTTATGTGAAGAATGTGCACCAGCGAACATTACTGACTCGATTTAGACTGGGCTCCATTCCCTGGTTCGTATGCTTTCCACAAGGGCAATATTCTCCTGCATTTGTCCATGCGACAAGCAATCAACCCAGTCTGTATTGCACTTTGTTTTCTTCTGTAAATATTACCTACCTTTTACAAGGAGATTTTTTATTTGAATGGCTACACAGGTGCAAGTTTTCTAAATGTAAAGTTGCCTTACTCTTTCTCCAGAAACGTAAAAATTATGACTCTTGCCATTCTGTCTGTTGCTTGCTTCTTGAAGTGCAGTGGAGCCCAAAGGAGGAGAATGTTGTTCTAATTGATGTCACATCAAGCACAATTGCACTTTACGCTTCTGGTTTTCTAAGATATTGTCTCAAATTGATCAATGCACCATTGACTCGTTTAAGATGCAGCTTTCTAAGTGTACTACATCATGAATGGTTTGTGTGTGTTTTTAACATATTTTTAAATGTTTCTTAATGTTGTATATTTTATTACGTTTTTATTGTGTGGCCTTGGTATATGCTTATCTTTTATGATCTACTTGTTTAAGATTGAACAAAGATTATTGACTATTTCTTAATGTCTGGAATTACCCACAGATCACACTCAGATATACCAATAGTAAATATGATTTTGCATAAATATGGGACACAGTGAGTGACAATGACCCGTGTTGCCTGAGGCACCAAGAAATTACAAACAGATGTGATGGTAATAACTAAGATGCCTCATTAAGGCTCACAATGAATCACTGGTATGAGTCAGGTAAGCCTAGCTAATTTCATCACTTAGGGATGAACCAACCTAGAAGTACCAGTTAGGTTGAACGAGGAAGCCTCACCCACTTCTTGCGGTATGCTTCATACTTGGCACCCTCATACCATCCTGGTAAGATGATACCACCAGGGTGGACACACCCTTTGCAAGAGGGAGTTCTTAAAATAGCTTGGATAAGGGAGGGATCCATATCAGCTGAAAATACTAAAAGGTAAGCCCAGGAATATGCGTTATTAATGGGTACCTCAGGTATATTTAAATATTTAAAAACAAAGCAGGGATGGTAATTAGGGGCAATGACCCTTCCATCCTTACTAGCCAAACATTTTTCTGCCCTCTCTAGTGCCGATATCAGTCACATGAATTCATCAGGGCAAGTGGGACCTCTGTTTCTTAAGTTAGTCCTTCATAAGTAGAGTGGGAGCTGCTCAGTTGTCGTGAACAAAGTTCCAACCTTGACTATCAATCTTTCATGTAGATGTTGGTGAGGCATTAGTTACTGGCACAAAAGGTGACAAAAGTCATGCAACTTGAGAATAAAAGTTCACTCAAAGGTGAACTGGTGCTTGCGTAACTCTGCACTACACACACAGGCTGAACACTTGTGCCAAGGGGAAGCATGCTTCCTAACTACTGCTTACCCTAAATTCTGAGAATTTATGTTTCACGATCTGGGCGAAAGTGGTACCCTCTGTAGTCACACGCTGTGGTGATAATTAAGATGGAGAGGAGAGAAGGGTAAATTAACATCCCCTGCCTATTAGGAATCACTAATAATTACACCTATAATAAAAGTTTTGTCCAGAAGATTGCAATACGAGAGGAAAGAAAAAGTATGGCTCTAAATCAACAGATTAGAGGGGGCGGGGACAGAGAACTCCCTTCACCATTCACAATACCTTATGCACAACAGCCAACAACAATTGGCACATTTGTGCCAAGATGTCCATTGGATAGGATTTCAGGTGTCAATTGATATGATGTAAAGAGTGCCCATGAGACTACTTGGCCCGTAAACAAGGAGCAGTAGCACATCCGCAAAGTACAGGTCAAAGAGGAGCTAATGAAAATGGATCAGATTGTCCGTGCAACACTTTCTTACCTATTAAACTGGGGTCCAATAGATATTAAAAGAACTGATAAACTTTCCTCAGAAGATAAGGGGATTATTCTAGTTTGACTCCCCAAAAAAGTGGAAGGTAGAATACTTGGTGGAAACAACAGGAACTCAGCAACATGGGAATAATTAAAGAAAGTTGGTCACAAGAACTATTTCTTACATGCTATTAGTGCTATAGAGATCAGTCAGTCTCAAGATAATAATTCTCTATTTTTAAGCATACACAATCATCTCTATGATTTAACAGTTTCTCATACTATATAAAAATCTAAAAATTTAGAAATGAGTTGAGCTTTAAAGCTTTGAAGCGATCACCTGTTAAGTGGCCTACGTTTAGTCTCCATTTTAGCTTATTATTTTTAACTTAGCATATTTTCTAGTGTTGGTTTGTGCATGCTTTTCTTTATTGCGAAAATATCTTTTGCTCACATAAAATTTGAGATAGCCATTGCCGCCTTGTAATCTGCACATTTAGGGGTTCATTACGATGACGGACGGAAGCCCATCCGTGCTGGCTGCGGAAAACTGTAATGTTTTACGCCCCGGGTGCGGTGATTGCGACCAACAAATCACAATGGACCCAGGGAGGCCATTTTCCATCCGCCGCAGTCTGTCAGGCTCCGCATGTTTTTTGTGTATGTAAGGGTGGTGGACGGAGCAAACAGAGCCGGACAGGCATGCGGAATCACGTTCCGTCCGCCAACCAGATCATGATGTTGCAGACAGCCCTTCCCACCGCAGCGTAAAAACCACCACATTGCGGATGGCGGAAATACAACAACGGAGAGGAAGAGTCGAAACAGAAGCCATCTAAACCACCGGAGCCAACATGGATCCTGCGCAACAGGCCTTCCCTCTGCACTACCTGCTCTGTTTTGTGCCCTCCCATAGGTGGTCCGTTCTTTTTGCTGAAATGCATTAACAGCAGGCACATCGATGTGTGCATGGTCACACTCCTCACTTCTCACTGGTGTAGTAGTTACGGCATGACGTCATGCCAGGTGAGCGTTGTGGGGAAGTGAAATCCTTTAAGGATTCTTTTTTTCTCAGGAATTCCCTCCTTTGGAGACTCATGTGCAGCAACATCATTGTGGTGTCATCAGGGCTTTGAGTGGAAGATTTTCCACTGTTAGATGCAAGCCATAGTTGTTGCTTCTTTATCTTATGCAACTGACAAGGCCAGTAGTCCAGAGTGAGTTGTAGTAGGTATTATGTTACTTGTTGTATCATATATCTGGCTGCAATGACAGTGACAGAAAAATGCTAGTGGGGTAGCCCAATATGCTAAGCCCAGATTTATGTCAGAGGTGTGTAGGCCACGCCCTTAATTACAAAGGCCAGGCCCCTTTGAGAGACCCCCCAGTTTTTTCATAAAGCCCTGGGTATCTACATTGCTTGCTAGCGATGTGACATGGCTAAATGGCCAATTTCATATGTACCAATGTTGTATTTCCGAGGACATGTCCTCTGGTACTAACTTGTTACTCATTCAATTCAGTTAATGCTTGGACATTTGTGTCTTTTCTATGTGTATCTGACTACTCTGCTGCCACTAAATGCTTTGTGTTGTGCTTTTTGTGCTTACCTCCTGTGGTTTGTGAGGTTTGACAGAGTTTCCATGCATGTGTTGTGTTGACCCGAGTCTTTCTGCTTTGAGGCAAGGTAACTTGCACATTGGCTTTTTGTGGTCACGTTCTTGTATTCTGTTTTGCAGTTGCATGTGACTTCATCAGTGACACTGTGAATCATGTGGCCTCTCAATGGTATTAGCTGTATAGGCATGGCCTAAAATGTTATGGGGGTTTCCAGAGTTGGCTACCAAGTTCAGGATGTGGGGTCATTTGGCTCCATGCTGTTTGTGGGGGAGACTGAGGGCCTTGTGAGAGTTGTGGTCTTGCTGTCAGGGCTCAACGTCCCCCTCCCTAGTGAGATGGCTACCTACCTGTTAGGCGGCACTGTGGACGGAGTTAGCTACCACGTGGCTGTGTGGTGGGGAGGGTGAATCGTGCTGGTTGGGACGGAGGCCAGGGTGCATAAGCTGACCACCTACCTGTGAGGTTGAGCTGATTAAGGAAATGCTGTCCTTGTGATACATTCATATTGAAAGCGTGCATTCCACATAAGTTTTATGTGGGCTGGCGATTAGAGCTCACTTGTTGTGCACAACGGTGCATTGCAGTGTGATGTGATAATTTTGTTGGCACTTACCAGCTTCCAGTCACCCCTCGAGTCCTGTGAGATTCTCTGAATGCCTTATGGCAAGCACCGTGTCCTCCCATTCAGTGAAGGTTAGTGGTGGAATGGGAGGGCTGCCACCATTTCTGTGGGCCTCCGCGTGGTTCCTCTGGGCCCAATGCTTGACCCGGCCCATGAGGTCACCCACCGCTTCCTGATGTCATGCACAGTGCATAGGGAGGTCCCTACGGCATTGACTTTGCTGTGGATCCTTGCCCACATCTGATTGTTGCACGCAAGTGGGGTGTGTTGGACCAGGTGCCCAGACAAATGTGGATCTTCCCTGATTGTCTCGTCTACCATCACTTTCAACTCTGAGTCTGTGAATTTGGGCACTTTCTTGGGGGGCATGGTGCACATGAATGAGGGGTGCAGGGTGCAAGGTAGTGGTGGAGAAATGTATAGTGTGTGGGTGAGAGTGGTGTTGTGTGGAGATAGACGGGTGTGATGTTGTACAGTGTGAGTCAATGGTGTCCTGTCTCTCTGTCTCAGATTGTGGTGTGCAAAGGATGCTGGTCCAGGAAGGGGTTGGTTTTATACTGTGGTATGTGGGTGTGTCCACATGAGTGATGACCTCCAGATGTCTCTTCCATGCTGTGCATGGCTTTCATTACCAGGAGCAAGTTGGTGTGTATCATTGTGGTGTGTGTGTTGTGATTGAGGGTGGCAGGGAGTATAGGCATGCTTCGGGTGTTGTTGTGAAGTTGGTTCCGTCCACCATTCATTTAGCCTATGAGAGTGCGTGGCGGTCAGATGCAGTGCTCTGTCCGCCAGCTCCGCATTCTGATCGTAGTTGGCCATGCGGTAATGCCGCCGAAGTAGCGGCCTTTTTGAGCCATTGAACAGATTTCCCCGTCCGCCGCGGTCAGATTTGCCGCTTTTCCGACCCTGGTGGATGGCCTTTTGTGACATCCGTCCACCGCGGTCTGATTTTGTGTACATTGCATCGTTATTTGAACAAAGCAATTGCCGCGGGTCCTGCGGGGGAATCTTTCCTGATACAATGGTGGTAGGAGGGCTTTTCCATATGCCATTGTAATTGGGCCCTTAGTTTCAGGGTTGTACAGTTCAGAACACCAGCTTCTCTTCAGCAGTCTAATTAAAACGTTGTTCTGCACCTCTGGCACAGTGTTATAAGCTTCCCGTTTTATTATAAAAACAGCATCCATGCTCAAGTGGGTGAGAGATTCACTTCATGCTAGACTCGCCATGGAATGCTGCTGTGACCTGTGACTGAGATGCAGTTAATCTGTACCTGACCTTCTTCCTGAGAAGGTAGATAGCCGTACAGAAGAAGTGCGCACTCAAGACAGGGTGCATTCCTTGATGCACCAAGGTCGGCTTCCTGACATACAGTGCCATAGTATGGGGTTGGGTTATTCCAATAGGCTGATTGGCGGCGGGTACTCCCAATATGCTATCTTTAGCATGGAGATATTAGGAATAGTTAGGAATAATGTTAGTAATATTATCAACAATTGGTACCCTGTGGGAGGCCTGCAAGGCGACCATTAGAGGGGCGGCTAAGGCGCATGTGGTGCGGCACCGCCAGTCGCGGCTGCAGCAGCTCACTGCCTGCGAGGCCCAGGCGCTCAGACTGGAACAGTCTCTCCCTGCACAAGATGACCCGGCGGCGGCCCGGCAGCTGCGGCTCCTTCGCCAGGAAATTAGCCAGCGGTCCCTTGATGTGGCCAAACTCCTTTGGCAGTCCTCGGTGGCAAGGGTGTATGGATGGGGTGACAAGAACGGCGCGCTGTTACATCGCCTGGCAGTCTACCTCAGGGCGTCGTGTATCATCCCGGCGGTCACGGATTCCGCGGGTGTGCTCCGGTCCTCCTCTGTGTAGATGGCGGCTGCTTTTGCCCAATTCTATTCTCAGCTCTACCGGGCCCGTGCACCGACTCTTTCCTTGGCCGCTCTACTCATGTCTGGGGGCGCACACCTCGCTCGGCTTCGGCCGGCCGAGTGGGAGAGCCTGGAGGTCCCCATCTCCCTTGAGGAGATTGGAGATGCCATTGGGCGTACGTCCGCGGGGAAGACGCCGGGACCTGACGGGTTCCCCCAGGAATTCTACGCCACATACAGAGACACCCTTGTCCCGCGGTTGCGCGCTCACTATGCGGAGGCGATTGAGAGGGGTTCCTTTCCCCCGGAGGCGGATATGGCCACGATCGTGGTTTTGCCTACATCCACGCCACCGTCTACCGACAGGGCGGCCTACCGTCCCATTTCGCTTATTAACACGGACGTGAAGCTCTATGCGGGGATCCTGGCCCAAAGGCTTAGGCCCTTGCTGACGACCTTGGTCCACCCGGACCAATGTGGCTTCATGCCCGCTCGGGGCACCCGCCACTGTCTTCGCCGTCTCCATGTGGCCCTGGCCCACCACCATCGGCTGTCCCCGTACCTCGCTCTCCTCCTCGCTGATTTCGAAAAGGCATTTGACTCAGTGGGGTGGGCCTACCTATTTGAGGTCCTGACTTGCATGGGTTTTGGCCCCCGGTTCGTGGGGATTGTGCGAGTCCTCTATGCCCATCCCCGAGCCAGGGTCTTGGTCAATGGAGTGCTATCGAGGCCATTTCGGATCGGCCGGGGGACGCGGCAGGGTTGCCCACTGTCGCCCCTTCTCTTTGCCCTTGTGATGGAACCCCTGGCCGCCCTGATTAGATCTGATCCCGTCCTTCGGGGCTGGGAGTGGCCTGGCCTGGAGGCCGACAAAATCGCACTCTACGCGGACGACGTCCTGCTGTACCTGAGTGACCCGGCGCACTCCGGACCCCGTGCCCTCTCCATCCTGAGCCGTTTCGGCCGGGCGTCTGGTCTATCCCTCAACTCGCGGAAATCGGTGCTGGTCCCGCTGCACCCCTCCAGGGAGTGTTTTGACTGGCAGGAGACCATCCCTCTCCGCCGGCTATCGTTCCAGTACCTGGGTATCTGGGTCTCCCTCCTCCCGGAGCTGAGCTGGGCACTCAATGTCACCCCCCTAGTGAAGAAAGCCAAGGCGGACTTGGTGCGTTGGCACCAGTTGCCCCTCAATCCGCTAGGGAGGGTGGCCCTCTATAAAATGATGATTCTTCCCCGGTTTCTCTATGTGCTGCAAAACACCCCCTCTCCTTTCCGCGCCCTTGGTTCTGCGAGTTGGACGCGATGGTGACGAGATTCCTCTGGGGCAGTGGGAGGCACCGGCTGGCTTTACCGACGTGCCGCATACCCACCTTTGATGGGGGCCTGGGCATGTCTGACCTCTACCTTTATTATCTTGCCACTCGCCTGCTGGTCGTACATGACTGGTTTGGGGGGGTTGGTCTGACCCAGCCTATAGGGTGGAACTCGGTGATTTGGGCTTCTCCGGTATCCAGGATCGCCTGTATGGCGTGTCCGTCCCCGCCTCTTGCCCGGATATCACCAGGGCCGTATTCTTGTCCTGGCGAGCGGCGCTCCGTCATACCCACTGGACGGGGAGGCTGACCCGGGTCACGCCCCTGTGGCACGGGACATGGCTGCGTGAGGTCGCGGCGCTGGAAAGGTTTCGATCGTGGGACTCAATTGGCATTTCCCAGCTGGGGGACGTCTGTCGGGGTGGGCGAATGTGTTCCTTTTCAGAGCTGCAGGCGCGCTTCTCCCTCCACTCCTCCCAATTCTTTAGATACCTCCAGCTGCGCCATGCTATATGCACCCACACCCCGCTGGACATCCGGCTGCCGGACCACAGCCCCCCGGAGGCTCACGTTATGCTGGGCAACTTGGGGAGGGGGGGCGTTTCTAGGATTTACCGCTCCCTCGTCAACTGCACCCCTACGTCCCTTGAGGGCCTTAAGGAGCGCTGGGAGGGCTGGGTGGGTCCCCTGGACGAGGCCGACTGGCGGGACGCCCTTATGGCCCCCCGCTTGGTGACGGCCTCAACTCGGCTACGGCTTGTCCAAATTTATTACTTGCACACTGCTTATCTCACGCCGGCCCGCCTTCACGGCACGGGCCTCTCCGGGGATGCGGCTTGCCCCCGCTGTGGCTCCGAGCCGGCTGATTTTCTTCATATGGTGTGGTCCTGCCCGGAGCTGGAGGGGTTCTGGAGGGGCATTGAGTCCGAGCTTACGGAGGTCCTGGGGTGGGAGGTGCCGCATGAACCTAGACATTCCCTATTGGGCATCACGGATGGGTTGGATGGCACGCGCCCAGAACAACTGTTCCTCATGACGGCCTTGATGGTGGCTAAACGGGACATTGCAGCGGCATGGAAGCAGCCACAGCCACCAACCATAGCTAAATGGGGCGCCGGGGTGGACTGGTGTGCGGCGCAGGAGCGGACTCTCTATCAGGCACGTGGCTGTTCCAAGAAATACCGGAAGGTGTGGGGGAAATGGCTGGGCAATATACCTTAGCGTGGTGGGTTGGGGGGGGGGAAGGTTTTGGGAGAGGGTGGAAATGTGATGTGTGGTGGGGACTTGGAGGGCCAGACGTTTCTTTTTGTTGTACTGCTAAAAACAATAAAAACTTGTTTATCAAAAAATATTACAACAATTAAGTTGGAGGAATTATTTGTGTTTTTTACCATTCTAATACTGCTTACTGCAATGATGTGTCTCATCTTTTTCAAAACCGCAGTTCATGGTATATTTACAAAAATTAGAGCTTTTCAATAAATGTTTGAAAAATACAATACTGTATGTTTTTCTTTGTGACACTTTGGACATGCATAAGTGACAAATTAAAGAGATAGATCTGTTTCCACAATTTTCTTGGTTACCGTGAGAAATTGGGTTTCTGGTTGGCAGAGGCATGCACTCTGTCGAAGCAGGAACCACAATCCTAGTCAAGGTAAGTCGCAAAACACCCTAAATTATATTGTGCTCACTCGCTGGTAGCTTGGCAGAGAGCGGTCAGGCTTAACTTAAGAGGCAATGAGTAAAGGATTTGTGCAACACTTCAACCAGTAACACAGTGGCACCACAAAAAGACTTTACACCAGGTTAGAAAATAAAGCATAATTTTATCAATAAAACAAAATGTCAAAAATCCAACGAGTAGAAGTCAAGATATGAATTTTGAAGGAATAAATGTAAAATAGTGCTTCAAAGCAATAAACACTTAAATGGGTTATATGGTCACGCTTGACCGTGGCAAAGTCAAACGTTCAGATCGACAGTGATAGAGTTGGGGGGCTGGATACAGGGACACAATTTGGCCTGCTGAACCAAAGTACCTTCATTGGGATGCGTTATAGTTGAGGAGGATGCAAGGGACAGCTGAGGAGATGCGTTGGTGTTGAGCCTCGCAGTGGATGAGATGCATAGATTTTCTCCATGCAACTGCATCGATGCGTCAGTTTCAAGTGTGATGTGCTGGTTCCGAATGGAATGCACGTCTAGTGCTCCCGCAGTAGGCGATGCATTAATTCCGAATGCGACGCTCTGGTTCCATATACCAATTGAGGTTATGCCAATGTAAACATGTTTAGGAGAGCGAGCAGGAGCACTTTAGCACTCGTAGGCAGTGCTAAAGAGCACAGAGCCCTAAAGTCAGCAAAAACAAGGTCAAAAAAATGGAGGGGGGCAGACAAATATTTGGGGGAAGACCACCTTAAGGCTGTCAGGTCTAACACCCTCTATGTACGTATGTATTATTTTTATGAATCTTTTTATATGGAGAGTGTGGAAGACAGCTAATGCTCTCACACCAAACTCAAAATGCTCGCAATCAACTAGTTTGTATACAGTGTACTATTTGTTATAAACTTCATTATGCACTGTCATTCCCACAATTTCAATCATCTAACTGTGGCATGAAGAGGGCACTACACATTATCAGTCTTAACAATACTATTAAATAGTCACTTAACGAAGCAGACAACTGTGTGTGAACTGCAATGTTACACCCTCAAATGTGAACCAAACATCTTTCGTTGGTGAATGGAATATCAGACTGAAATAAGATGCTGTCTATCCAGTTGGTTTCACAAATTACCACCTAATAAAGCTTCTACCATTTTCTGCATGATAATTAGAAAACAAAGTAAACATTGTAAACATCTAACTTTATGAAAAATTCAGACCAGCATCTTCCTAAATTACTACTAAACAAGCTTCCTACCATGCTGCACAACAGAAACAGTAATGTTTCAGGTCATATCGTTTTAGAAATTCAGTCACTAGTTGGCAAAGGTTTGCATCCTGTCCAAGTCAGGGTGCAAACCTCTGACTTGGATACGGACCAGTCCTAGTCCTAGTTAGGGTAAGTCAGATACAGAAGCTAAATTTACCTGTGCTCACCCTCTAGTAGCTTGGCACAGTGCAGTCAGGCTTACCTTAGTGGCAATGCATAAAGTATTTATGTAACCCTTAAATTACAGTAACACAGTAAAAATACCACAAAAATACTCCACGCTAGTTTAGAAAGATAAAGAATATTCATCTGAGTAAAACGATACCAAAACAACAAAAATTTAATAAGTAGAACCGGAGATATGAATTTTTAAAGAATAAACCATAAATAGTGCTTAGAAGTCAATGGCGCTAGGGGGTAACTTGAGGTCATGCTAGACCGGGTTAAATCTAAAGATCAAGCCAACCGCGATGGAGGGCAGGCTTGCTATAGTGCTTTGACAGGCACTGCTGACAAAGTACCTTTGATGGAGCAAGCATCGACGCCGAAGACAATATGCAAGGTGTCAAGGAGACTGGCCAGTCATCAATCCTGTGGATGGAGGTGAAGTGTCGGCGCTGATCAGGGCAATAGATAAAGGCTTCAGCATTGAACCCCTCTAAAATTCAGGCACTCTTTGAACCATGCAGTCCTTCAAGGAGGTGTCGCAGATTTACGTCGGCGTCGAATGGCAATATGTGGTTCTGTCTGACGCAAAGTCGTCACATTGTCGATTTTGAAGCAGAAACAGCTGCAGAACCCACTTCTGAGGCCCAGGACTGGACTTGCACATCAGGCAAGAGAGGCCTCACGGATGGCAGAGTCCAGCAGTTGCAGCAGAGTTGAAGGAAGCTGTTGATGGCCCTGAGACTTCAAGAACAGAGGGCAAGCCAACACGCCCTTGGAATCAAGCTGGGTTCAAGTGATGCAGGTCCAGTCCTTCTCACACAGGCAGGGGAACAGCAGGCAGAAGGTTAGCACAGCAAGGCAAGAGCACAGAATGGCAGAGTCCAGCAAAGAAGTAATCCAGCAGAGTGGCAGTCCTTTCAGCAGCACAGTAGTTCTTCTTCCTGGCGGAGTAGTCACAGGTCTAGAAGTGTACTGTTGGATACCCAGTTGTTATACCCAATTGGGCCTTTGAGGTGGGAAGACTTCAAAGAGTGGCTTTGAAGTGCACACGTATCTCCTTCAGCCCAGTCCTGTCTTCCAGGCTATCTGTGGAGAGTAATCATTCCTTTTTTTGGGGTCAGGACACAACCTATTGAAGTGTAAGTGTTTGCCCCTTCATCCCTTCCTGCCCAGGAAGGGCAATCAGAATGCAGATGGACGTAGATGGGTACACAGCCACACCTAGCCTTCCTATGTGTGTGGCTCTCGGTCGGAAAAGCACAAAATGTAACTGTCACCCAGACCAGACGTGTATTGGAGACAGCCTGTAAGGGACACAGAGTAGTAAGTGCAGGAAAATGTTCACTTTATAAAAGTGGCATTTCTAAAACAGTTGTGTTAAATCCAGCCTTACCATTAGAGATGATTTATCATTACCATTCTAGAGACATGAAACATAATGCAGCTAAAACTTTCTAATCAAAAATTACAGCTTAAAGGTAATTTAAGGAATTCCCAATGTAAGCCTATGAGAGGATTAGGCCTCAGAGTAGTAAGAAACAAATTTGGGGGTTTATCACTACCAGGACATGTAAAGATTAAACACACATATCCTACCGTTTACATACATGGCACCCTGCCCTTAGGGTTACTCTCGTCTTACCTTGAGGGTGACTTACATGTAATTAAAGGAGAGTTTGAGGCTTGGCAAGTAGTTTTAAATGCCAAGTCAAAATGGCAGTAAACTGCACACACATGCACTTCAGGGGCAGGCCTAAGACATCGTTAGAGGGCTACTTAAATGGGTGGCACAAGCAGTGCTGCAGGCCCACTGGTAGCATTTAATTTACAGCCCGTGGGCACATGTAGTATACTGTACTAGGGACTTATAAGTAAATTAAATATGCCTATTGGGTCTTAGCCAAGGTTACGATGTTTTAGGGAGGGAGCACATACACTTTAGCACCGGTTAGCTGTGGGGAAGTGTGCAGAGTCCTAAAGCCAGCACAACATGTACAGGAAAATGGAGGGAGGCAGGAAAAAAGTTAGGGGAAGACCACTCTAAGGCTGTCAGATCTAACATGTGTCCCTCCAACTGAAAGTGGGGAGAGCTACCAAACCCTTGGGAGCTCTCTTCACTGATGCAGAAGAATCTGGAGAGACCATCAGCATCGGCATGGTCAGTCCCCTAGCAATGCTTCACTATAAACTCCTTTTCATGTAGGGATATGAACAGACGTTTCTCTTTCAATGGCACTCTACCTCTCTTCCTGTGGAAGTAACCTCCTACTAATGAAGGCTACTGGTTGGTCTAGGCCCTCCTCATTCATCTGTGCTAAGACCGCCCCTATGCCAAGCTCTGAAGCATATATCTGTACAATGAATTCCTTGGAGAAGTCAAGGGCCCTGAGCACCGGTGCTGTGAACATGGCTTCCTTTAGAGAGTCAAAGGCCTTCTGGCAAGCCTCTGTCCAGATCACCAATCTGGGCTGCTTCCTGGAATTCAGCTCTGTTAAGGAGGCAACAATGGTGCCATAGCCCTTAGCAAATCATCACAGTAGTGAAAAACTAATTTAGGGGGTTGCACTACCAAGACATGTAAAGATTAAACATACATTTCCTAACTTTTACTCACATGGCACCCTGCCCTTAGGGATCCTTAGGGCCTACCTTAGGGATTCCTTATATGTATTAAAAGGGGAGTTTGAGGCTTGGCAAGCAGTTTTAAATGCCAAGTCAAAGAAGCAGTAAACTGCACACAAAGGCACTGCAGTGACAGGCCTGAGACACGGTTAGAGGGCTATTTAGGCAGGTGGCACAAGCAGTGCTGCATGCCCACTATTACCATTTAATTTACAGGCACTGGGTACATGTAGTACACTTTACTAGGGATGTATAAGTACCTTAAATACACCAATTGGGCATGAGACAATGTTACCATGGTTTAGGAAT
The DNA here is from genome assembly GCF_964204655.1 of Triturus cristatus. NCBI lineage: Eukaryota > Metazoa > Chordata > Amphibia > Caudata > Salamandridae > Triturus > Triturus cristatus. The sequence continues at coordinate 574,069,021 of NC_140582.1, read as the reverse complement.
GGAGCACTTTAGCACTGGTTAGCAGTCGTAATGTGCATAGACTTCTGAAGCCAGCAAAAACTATTACAGAAAAATTGAGGGAGGCAGGCAAGAAGGTGAGGGAAAACCATCCTAAGACTGTCGGGCTTAACAAATAGGATCCTCCTGTCTGTCTCGAAAGGCTTGACCCTATCCTCTTAGTCCTCCTAATCAGGTGCCCTTGCCACAGTCGACCATCAGTTGCATATGAAAACCATGTACACACTTATGAAGTAACATCAACCATCTCAGTAACTGTTTTGTCATCATCCGAGCCTGACAGCAGTCAACAACCCCTTAAGGACTGGATTGTCAAATTGTGACTGTGCAAGTCATCACCATAAATCAATACCAATTGCAAATTAGCAATTCATTAGTCACATCTAGTTCACTGACAAAACATCGACACCCAAAACATCGCCATACCACAATATCGAGTCATAAATATAGATGTTAAAAATATCGACATCCTATATTTATAAAGGTAAGTACAAAAATATTGGAAAAAAATATTGATGACACAAATATAGATGTAAAAAATATTATATATATATATATGTATATAAGTAACCTATCGGAGCCAGGTCAGACACAGTGAACAAGGCGGATTCGTTCGCCGAAACGCGTCTGGGCCATAGCTTTGAAATAAAGCATTATCTTTAAAATATATCCCACGGAGTCAGTGCCTGTTTCGAATGTGAGAAATCAGGATTGGAACGAATATATATATATATATATATATATATATATATATATATATATATATATATATATATATATATATATATATCCGAGATACAAATCAAAAATTAAAAATTAAAAATAAATGCGCTCTCAGAACACAGGAATCAAGTCATCATAGTTCGGTTTCAATAATAAATATTCAATATATTAAATAATAACCTTAATTCAAAAACATAGATTTAATATACATTTTAAAAAAATGACAAGTTAAACACGCATATATATTAATTATGATAAATATTTACTGTAAAACAATTAATAAACTATTAACTTAAATATATTTTATGATTTTAAAAATATATAAAAATGTAACAAACAAATAAAAAATATATACATACATATACCAATAGCATAACATTAATGTTAAAAAACATTCTATTCTCAATTCAAACATTAAACTATTTAAAAATATTTAAACTTAAATTTCCCACTACAGTTAATGCAACAGTGTTGGATACCCGAGGAGTAAAATTTACTATTCCCACTCAGTCAGTGCAACAGTAGGGAAAGTATTGAGTTACTTTGTCCTCGAACAAGTCCATCTTGGTCCCAGAGGTGGAAACAGAACATTATTACTCCGTAAACGAGAATCCAAGTGGATAATTGTACTTGAAACTATGTTCCCTAAGGGCCACAATTTAGATGAGGAATTAAGTGTACACCTACACGGTGAATGATTCTCGTTCCCATTATTCTGTGTATTTCTGCCAAACTATACTATGGGAATCAATACTAGTGGGATTGTAAGTGTTCATACGCTGGTCGCTCAATTATGTTTAAAGAATTTTTAGCCAATGGTATATACTATGATGTAATAGTATAACTATGTTCAATTTTAAGATGTAATTTTATGATATCTTCTATATCAACATTTTTCCCCTTTTCCCTCTTTCTTGCACAGGAGGAAAGGAAGGGTCGCCACTTCAGCGGATGATCCATCCGTTCCAGTTACCCTACCCTTTTCTTCCCGGTTCTGTGGGTACAGATAAGAAAATATATCCTTTCAATTGATCTTCATTCCTTTGTCCTTTTATTAAAATGTAATATACTTTGGCCACTTTTGGTATGTAATAAGGAGGTTACATTGTGCTTGGTGTGATCAACTATTTTTACTTTTGGTGATTTCTGGACTTAAAAATGTCGAGCTTTCAGATACTTACATAATTGGGCTCCAATGAATCCATCCATTTGACTCTATTTTAAAGTTTGTCTCATGAAATAGCAGGCGCTTTGCCAACTATATTTAAACTATCATGTGTAGTAAATAATGTAAAACGTTGACAAAAAAACTATATGTCCAGTGGGAATTTAGTTTTTCATTCATATCATTCTGGTGTACACACTTATCATTATGATTGGTTTTTTGGACGTTCGGGCACTATGCCGATTTTTATCTCTTTTGCTCAAAGAACAACTTCGTGCATTTGTTGTCTTTCAGTATGTGGCATAATTATCATTGCATAATATAACAGTAATTTCTGTTTATAAGAGCTAACATTTTGTTTGTTTTAGACATTACATGTTTAATTATCAGCTCTTTTTCAGCCACAAGTATAGCGTCGACACACAATGTATGTGTATTAAAATATGTGAAACGTTCGTCCATGGAATAATAACATGTCCAGTGGGAATTTCAGTTTTTATTTATACCATTTTGGTGCAGAAACTTATCCCTATGAATGCATTTTGGACCTTCAGAAATGGCCGCTAAAGTCACAAATACTATTTGACAAACATTTAGTCTGTTCTTTGTTTCACCAGCTATGTAATACCTCCTATGTTCGTAACACTTCGTGTGATCAAGTCAGTGTGACTGACGAAACGCGTAACGAATAACGAATAAATCTTTGGTTTACCTTCCGAGTGCGAGTCCTTCTGTGAAGAAGACGCTGTGTGGTATATACATATACCAATAGCATAACATTAATGTTAAAAAACATTCTATTCTTAATTCAAACATTAAACTATTTAAAAATATTTAAACTTAAATTTCCCACTCCAGTTAATACAACCGTACGGAAAGTGTTGGATACCCGTGGAGTAAAATGTACTATTCCCACTCCAGTCTGTGCAACAGTAGTGAAAGTGTTGGATAGCGGATAGGTAAAAATTACTATTCCCACTCCAGTGAGTGTAACAGTACGGAAAGTGTTGGATAGTGGAGGGACAAAAATTACTATTCCCACTCCAATGAGTGCAACAGTAGGAAAAGTGTTGGATAGCGGAGGGGTAAAACTGATTATTCCCACTCCAATGAGTGCAACAGTAGGGACAGTGTTGGATAGCGGATGGGTAAAAATTACTATTCCAACTCCAGTGAGTGCAACAGTGAAGAAAGTGTTGGATTGCAGAGGGATACAAATTACTATCCCCACTACTGTCAATTCACAATTAAAAACAAACAAAATATCAAAAACGCAAAAAAATTAAAAACAAAATAAATTAAAAATATATATAAACATGTTAAAAATTAAAATACAAATATATTTAATATTACAAATTTTGAAAAAATAAAACCATATTATAATGTTAAATACAGATCACAAATACCAACAGATATTATATTAAATAAATATACAAATATTTTTCAAACAAATATTTTTAGTTAGAAAATATTTATAAACAAAAACATTATTACATACATTTATTTTATTTACATCCTACCCTATAACACCACACAATTCACAACCCACATCTAAATTAAACATCAAATTTAATTCCATAGTTAACATAATTAATTATTAATTAAATAAATAATATTAATTAAAACACACAAGCATTAATTAACTTCCCACCCTTTACCCCTAGAAACCCAACAACATGCACCTAAAATTAATTACACAATTTCAATATTTAATTTTCAATTAATTATTAATAATTAACAACTAATTATTAACTAATTATGAATAAATTACTTCCCAACCTTTACCCCTATAAACCCCACAACCTGCACTTAAAAACTTAATTACACAATTTCCATATTTAATGTACAACTAATTAATATTAATTAACAACAAATTAATAATTCATAAAAAATAAGTTATTTCCCACATTTAACACTATAAAATCTCAATTAAATAAATATTAATAAATAAATAAATAACATTAATTTATTATAATAAACTACTTTCCATCCTATTCCCATATAAACCCACAATTCGCTATGGAACTAAAAAACGCTACATTTTATTAAAAAAAAATGTAAAAATGTAACACATATATTAATAAAGATAAACAAAACTTATTTAAAAAAATGCATCATTTGCATTTAAAATATATACTAAAATACATAACACTAATTTAAAAAAATCGATATTTTATACGACTATATTTTTGCAAACAATATTATTAACATCTATATTTTTCACAAATATATTTCTTACCTTCTAATCGATATTCTTGATCACGATATTCTTGCTGTCGATATTTCTCACTGACAATATTTAGGATTCAATATTTCTGTAGGTGGAAATTTCCAACTCAATATTTTGTCTGCACACCGTCACATCTCACATAGAAAAGACAACACAAACAACATTGTGCCTCTATTTCTCTATTCTGCAAATTCAAACTGTCAAACTTCTTGTCACTTTCCTTCCCTGTTTGAAGTTTCTTACTCAGTCTAGGTCCTCTTCACTGTGGGAATAATGCTGAGATTTGGGCACTATGGGGCCGATTACGATCTCTCTACGAAAACATTCCAACCAAATTGGTTCCGGAATGCTTTCCTAAAGACTCAGATCGGGGGAGTTTGACCAAGTGATTTAGATGCATCAGGATGCACCGGGATACGATTCGGTCAGACTCCCATTGAATTCAATGAGAGGCTGTGTACCCAACGTGAACAGAGGCTCCCATTGAAAAAGGGGGTGGATAGGGAAAAGCGTCCACCCTGTGGCAGTGCATGCATGGAAATGGGGAACCCATGTGTGACCCCCGCGACCGATTCAGTGGGCCCTGGGTGAAGGGGGACCTACTAAGGGGCCCCAAAGTCCGATTCCCAAAGCCATTTCATCTTGTCAAACAGAGTTGGTATGGCTGTCCGAATAGGTCATCGTACTCACTCATTCTCAAACCGTCCCCATTGCGCTGCACAAATTGGCTCGGAACGAGTCAGACTGCCTGGATCATGTTCGGAATCCATTCGGTCTGCCCAGGCGGCTTCCACGCATCGTACTTGGTCGTCCAGAAAGGTGGACGATTCGGTCGGAAACATAGGCTCCGAAATTGATTTGCTTAATCCGAAACCCATTTGGAGCCTTTCCTAACGAGATCGTAACCGACCCCTAAATTTGCCCTGAGAGTGGCATGAGCCTGACACCTCCATGCTGTGCCAAATACACAGATGGACTCCACCTATGGAGTTGCCATTAGCATAGGAGAGAGCCATACTTGAGTAGACAGAAGAGAGCTGAAGCTGATAACAAGACTCCTATATCTCATAACCATGGATTGTAGTCACCTACATAGCTGCTTGCTGCCTGAAGTTACTCTGGCCCTGTCATACTGATAGAGTCTGTGGTCTTAATCCAGTGCTGCCTGGTGCTGCATGTCTTATTTATCTGAAGCAGTATTTACCCTGAGACATGTTCTAATTGGGTGCAGCAGAATACACCATAAACTGATTGGACAGCCATCAAGACATGAGTGTCTTGTCCACCAATTGCCTAACTGCAGCATGGGTTGCATCATGCAGCCTGGAGTGACATTATTGACGTTATTTGGGGTCATGGCTCACCCTCCTCCACCAGTCTTGTACATGTAAACTAAAGCTTAAACTAAAGGCAGCTGCCACAAGCTCATATTTTCCTAAATCTCCAGGCCCAAAAAACAGATATGGACACGTAGCGCCACACTGCCACAGGACTAGTCTTGGTAACGGATGCGGTCATGAAAGAGCATTGTGTCCATTGTGCAATCTTTGCTGTGAAAGTTATAGTTTCTTAAGCTGCTCAGAGTGACATCATCTCATACTGTGAACCAGGATGAGGTTCAAACCATCTAGTCACTGGACCATTGCAACCAGTCGGGTGATCTCCTCTAACACATTCTGAAGTGTCTCGAGTTTTGGAAGTGGACCAACAAAATAACCCCAAGGAGATGCTTCATCGTCAGGCTTCAATAGCCCACATCACTGTATCACGTGCCTGAGAACATCTGCATGTGGATGCTGGTATTAGGATATCTGTGACCTCAGTTAGAGAAGGAAATAGGACCCCGACCCTTGGTATTGTGGTATGCTCTGAATGCATCAAACGAATTGTCTGTTGCAGAAGCAGACTTTTTTGAAACTGCAAATCCACCCTCTTGTCACCACAAATCACCAGCTCGCAGTGCAGCAAAACGAAATCCATACAGTTTAATCGCAGGTGCCTGTCTAGAGATTTAGCAATCTATTTTCACCATTATTAGTATGATACATGCGCGAGTGACCCCATCCATCATCTTTTATTGCGTCTCCTGCTAATGACGCATTGGGTAATTTTTCTGAAGGTCGTTTGGTATTGATCAAGGGTAGTGTGAGGACTCCTTGCAGTGATCCTGGAGAGAATATTGCTTTCTGCTAAGTGCTGTGCAATAAAACACTGAAAGACGCTATTGGCAGACGGAGGGGAGGCTTGACTGTGTTTGCTGAGAACACGGGATTGCAATTCATGGCCACAGATTTCGGCAATTCCGCCTGTAAATCAAGGTGCAACAGATACATGCAATTTCTTTATTGCCTTGTGTGTTACGTGCTCACTCTGCACAGCTATAATACCTTGATTGCAATTTTACAAGAGCTGCAAACCCGTCATCCTAAACCTCACGCGAGACCCTTTCCGCATCACTTCTTCGGTATTTCTCCTGCCAAATTCTCTAACTTCCGGCTGCCTGGCATTGACACTGGAGCTGCACACCTCGTCAGTTCCGTTCAGGCTCACTCTGAATTTTAATTTCGTTCCTTATTAAGTTTTTGACTAGAATTAGCTCTGAATAATTTTGCTATTATAATATCAACAAACACAAACATCGTTTACATTACCAAAGGTACTCCGCGACCAGCGGCGAACACAGCAATTTAAACAAAATTAATCAACCACAATATGAGGTGCGTTGATGCTCTTCTTAAGAGTTTAAATAACTGGGAACTCCTCCTCACTTAACATGAATTTACGGGACCTGTACATTTTGTTCTGTAAAACATATCAATGCTAAAATTTGAATTGATCCCTTATGTTTCAAGTTTAACTTTTATTATCCTAATAAGGTGGTGATTTACCGCCAAATATGTGCCTGGGGCATTAACAGCAGACTAGGGCCCTCACCAAGGTGCATATCATCAAGCCAACGCAATAAAATTATCGCAGCTTTAGCGTCCATTTTCCGGCGAAAAGCGGCAATAATTTTATCGCAGTATCAGCAAGGTCATGCTATCGTGTGAATCCTTGCCTTAGCGCCCTTTTTCCTAATGCCCAGTTATGCATCTCTAATGAGATGCATAGTGGGTGTTCCTTCCCAAAATAACTGGAGAAATGTCGCTAACCGACATTTCTCCAATTAACAAGGGAATCACTAACCTGCTTAGCGATTGGAAAAGAAGCGCTAACCGCGCTTAACGCAGGTTCCTGTACGCCTGCTTTCAATCTGATTTAGCCATGTAATCCCATGTAATCCAATGGGAGGTGGATTACATGGCTAAATCCACCCTGCCCTATCAGCAAGGTAGTGGCTGTCACAGTGCGATTATCGCTGGATTTCCAGCGATAATCGCACTGTTTTGTAGCTAACTCATAGGTTTCTAACACTTTGGAGATAAGCGTTGCTGATAGCACACTATCTCCGCAATAGAATCCAGCGATAGCCGGCGATAATTATCCTAGCGCTAAGTGCGCTTAGCCATCATTATCACCGGTTGTTGCGTAAATGCCCCCAAGAGCGGCCCGATTAATCGCGATATGTGCAGTAACTGCTGTGGATTGTGGATTTTGTTGCGATAAGCACCAAAATGTGCACGTTCTTCTCCTAAAAATCGAAATTGAGTGGTATTTATCACACACAATACATTCAAACGCAGTGGAGTCAGATTGTATCAGGGGCGATGAATATACCAATTACCGGGCACACTTAATGAGGACCTAAGGGACACATTTTGTTTTTTCGCTGTGAGATATGGATTTAAAAAAGTACTGTTTTCTGGAAAACATTTTAGAAGCACCTTCAAACTATTTTCTAATTGGGAACTCCGCACCCTTTGTAACAATGATCAAGGTGTGTTTGAATATTTTCAAGCCTTTGAAGTGAATTATCACGCAGAGATGACACTGAATACAATTAAATTCTAAAATCCGGGGCAGCTGGTGCGGCTTAGAAAGACTCGTCGTGTTACTTTTTCAGTCACAAGCTTGTGGGAATGTCAGCCCGAGTCTGTAATGACCTGGTGCCGTCAACCTACAATCAGTAGGATTGGAGGCTCATTATGCCAACATCGTCACCGCGGAGGGCCGCTCTCTTTGTTCAAGCCGCTTCATTAACTGCCGCTACTCTGTGTGTGCAGAAGCGGTTCCAAGATCACGCTCATGGCTCAGGCTTAATAAAGAACGAAAAGTCACTGAAGGGGCAAGTCAGAGAGCCTCGTGGCAGCATGACGTGGATGACTTGATTTAGCCGGACCTGGTTCGTGATAAGTCAGGGAGCTCAGAGGTTGCTACTTTGGTGGGGCGAGAACTACACTTCACGGCCTAAATGCGCAACATCTGAGATTGCAGAGATCAAGGGAAAATTTGATGAGAGTAACCAACTGTAAAATGATATTACTTAAAAAAAGAGTTACCTTTACAGCATTCCTAGAGGAAGACCCTAAATAGGGCAGTGTCTAACTAGGGGGCACCCCCATACTCCATCGAAAAGTTCGAGTAGGATCTCATCAAAGTGCTGAGGGCAAACAACAGAACACCTATATACAATAGTAATGCTTGTCACTTAAGTAGACACTGATACACACAAAGTCCCCCTTGTTGCACACGTTTGTGAAACATCCATTGGATTTTTAGACACTCTTGTTAATAACCTCTGCTGGATTTTCTCAGCCCAGCTAATCTCCCTTCTGAAAGGCCTTCCTTTCACGTCCAATGCAACGCCTCTTAACATGGGGTGGGCCTGACACTTTGACAGGCACCAGGGCAGTCACTGAAATGTGTAGACTATGGATAACCAATTCAATGTGAGTTGATTGTAGCTGTACACCTAACCCTATTCTTGGGAGTTCGTGCCTTCACTACCCAACATCATCTCACGCGGGGCTGTGCCCATCATGACTAGCATTTGCAAGCAAAACAGCCATATTTCCTTAGGAGGCCACAGGAAACGCTGTAGTAAAAAACATCATATTTTTGTGTGATGACAGCAATTGATAAATTTAATAAAATAATATTGATTTGAGAGTAAATAACCCGCAGCTGAAGGAATCATCATATTATTTACTTTAGGTTATAAGAGAACAAGGTTTCATTCTATCTGTCAGTGAGTAATTTAAGGTTAACACATACATAACTGTGGCTGTTCTGCTCGAGACTGCTACAATCGAATTCCTTGAGGGAGCCCAGAGGCAGGAGGGTTCTGGGCTTTGAAGTGACATGGCAGCAAGATGTGAAAGGGAAACTGATATCGCTCCCTTAGCTTAGTGGAAAGGTCGCTGGACACATTCGATCCATGAGCCACAGGACATTTCTGGAAGTTTTTCTCTGGAAAGTTGGGAATTTTGTTGGAGTTTGCGTGATGGGAAAACTGTCTAGGCTCCAACTACTCTCTAAGCCTCACATATGCCATCTTTTTCATGACATTGCTCCTCTGTTTTGTTCAGAAAAAAGAAGCAATGGAACACAATAAGGACAGTGAGGAACTGTCCATCAGTACTTTTCGATGGCATCCTAGCTTCCATCATTTTTAAGAGAGTCCTATATCAATAACATTTGGGAACAAGCCAGTTGTTTCATGAAATATCTTCCATGATTTGTTCTTAAAAAATAAGCAATAGCACACATTAAGGACAGTTAAGAACTGGTTCATTAGTACTCTTCAGTGGCATCTAGCTTCTTGTTAGACCTGGCATCCTTGGCGTGGTTTTTCCTGACTTTTTGGCCTCTACCTCCTGTGTTTTCATTGCTGTGCTGGATTTGGTTTTTGCTGGCTTAGATGCTTTGGGCACTTTGCCACTGCTGATCAGTGTCAAAGTACAAGTGCTCTCTGTGGAAATTGATATTGTGATTGGTTCTCCCTGACTGGCATATTCATTTTACCAGTAGGTCCCTAGTAAAGTGCAGATTGCCTTGACCGAGGGGGCCAAAGAGAGGTCAGCGTTTTCAATACCAAAGGGGCACTACCAGTTCCGAGTTATGCCCTTTGGGTTGAAAAAGGCCACTGCCACCTTCCAGAGACTGGTCAACCAGTTACTGTCTGGGCTGGAGAAATTCAGCGCTGCTTATCTGGATGACATTGCTGTGTTCAGCTCCAGTTGGGAGGAACATTTGCAACACCTCTGTGAAGTGTTGAAGACTCTGCAAAGGGAAGGCCTCACTATCAAGGCGAGTAATTGCCAGATAGGGCAGGGATCTGTGGTGTACTTGGGACACCAGGTAGGGAGCAGCCAGGTGGCACCCTTACAGGTAAAGATTGATACCACCCTGGCTTGGGAGCCCACCAAGACCCAGACAGAGGTGAGGGCCTTTTTAGGTCTCACCGGGTACTAAAGATGGTTTGTCAAGGGATATGGCACCATTTTTGCCCCCTTGACAGAGCTGACTTAAAGGAAGCAGCCGAGGAAGGGGATCTGAACTGAAGCCTGCCAGAACGCTTTTGATGCCCTGAAATCTGCAATGTGCACGGCGCCTGTGCTTAAGGCACCTGACTTCTCCAAAGAATTTGGTGTGCAGACAGATGCTTCAGAGCATGGTGTGGGAGCAGTACTCTCACAATTGAACAACGAGGGTTTAGACCAACCTGTAGCTTTCATAAGTAGGAGGCTACTTCGCAGGGAACAGAGGTGGAGTGCAATTGAAAGGGAAGCTTTTGCTGGGGTCTGGGCACGGAAGAAGCTTAGGTCCTACTTGTTTGGGACTCACTTCTGGGTTCAGACCGACCACAGGCCCCTCATATGGTTGATGCAGATGAGGGGTGAGAATCCAAAACTGTTGAGGTGGTCCATCTCCCTACAGGGAATGGACTTTACGGTGAAACACTGCCCTGGTACAGAACGCACCAAAGCTGATGGTCTGTCCAGATTCTTCGACCTTAGTGATGAGAACCCCCAAGAGGGTGGGTAGTTCTCCCCACTTTTCAGCTAGAGAAGACAGGTGTTAGACCTGGCATCCTTGGGGTGGTTTTCCCTGACTTTTTGGCCTCTACCTGTGTTTTTGATGCTGTGCTGGATTTTGTTTTTGTTGGCTTAGATGCTTTGGGCACTTTGCCACTGCTGATCAGTCTCTAAGTGCAAGTGCTCCCTGTGCAAATTGATATTGTGATTGGTTCTCCCTGATTGGCATATTTGTTTTACCAGTAGGTCCCTAGTAGAGTGCACTAAGTGTGCCAGGGCGGGTAACTCAAATGCTACTAGTGGGCCTGCAGCACTGGTTGTGCCACCCACATGAGTAGCCCTGAAAAGATGTTTCAGGCCTGCCACTGTAGTGCCTGGGCGCAGTTTGTTAACTGCCATGTCGACCTGGCCAGTGCACTCACTTGCCAGGCCTTCCCCTTCCCTTTTCTTACACATAGGACACCCCTAGAGTAGGCCCAAGGTACCCCCCTGGACAGGGTGCAGTATATGTGAAAGGTAGGACATGTACTGGTGTGTGTAACGCCCTGATAGTGAAATACTGCCGATTTTGTTTTTCACTATTGAAAGGCTATCTTGACCATAGGACAGAATAGGGAATGCTTTGTGACATTTTACAAGCATATCTTCCCATAGGGATAAGATAGAAACATGGAGTTTGGCACCCCTGAATTCAGAATTAAATAACACATCTTTTAGTAAAGATGGTTTTTAAATTGTGTATTTGAAAATACCACTTTTAGAAAGAGGCTATTTTCTTGTTCAACCGTCCTGTGTGCCTCTGCCTGTTTGTGGATTGACTGTCTGGCTTTAGAGTGACAGGGGCTGGAGTGGCTCCAGGAGTCTGGGTGAGTCAGCACTAGGCTGAATTGGCCTGATATGCATTTGGAGTGGTGGGAGGAGTAGCACCTGTACCTGAATAGGGCTGAGCCTGCCTTCCACAATGCTGGCTCCCCCCCCCTGTGGTGTGTCTGGAGCCAAGGCTCACACTAACAAAGGAAGTTGTAGTGTACTGGCAGAGATCCCCAGAACTGGTTTGAACTGGGCTCAAAGCCCCTTGCACAAAGAGAACAAGGACATTTTGGGGTATAAGTATCAGACACAAACTCCCTGAACTTTAGATCATTCCTGGAATTCAAGATGAACCTTTGCCAAGGAGAAGAGCTGGAGAGTATGAGGAGAAGTACTGCCTTTGCTGTGTGTCTGGGCTTGGCCTGCAGTTGCTGTTTCTGCCAAGGAAAGGAGAAGGACTTTGCTGTGTGCTGTGCCTCCTGCTTGAAGGAGCTCTCCAAGGGCCTGATCTGAGCTGGCCTCCTGTTCAGAAGTCTGAGGGACACAAAGGCTTCACCCCCAGCTCCCCTGAACTCTGTTGTTGTGAGTTCTGACCTGCCTTGAGGTTCCTGTGCCAGTTTTGGGCCTCTGGAGGTTGGTGCTGCTTTTGGGAGCTGGAAGAGAGAAGAACTACAGAAATCGACGCATCGCTCTTCTTGCAGCTGTTTTCCTGACGCATCTTCACGGCGCGAGAAGAATTTTCATGCATTGCCATGCCGCTGGTAAAGCCGTCGCAGTGCCTGTTGTCGTGGCAAGAATCGACGCATCGAGGAATCACGACTGAAGAGGACCGACGCAGCACCGTGCAACACCACCACATCGATCCCCAAAGCATCCCGAAGATCCACGCATCGTACCTGTGCACCATGCTTCCCCGACGCATCACCTGTGGACCGGAACCGGCACGAAGAATCGACGCATCACTCTCCCTACAAACTGGAATCGACGCAACCCTTCCTCTGCGTGTAGCAGGGCTGTTGCATTGCCTCCTCAGGGTCTCAAGCGTGTCACATCTTTTTGTTTTCCAATGCTGCAGCTGTTTGGCTTGGTGAACTTTGACGCAACTACAGGTACTTTGGTGAAAAGTCGCGCATCCTTAGTTTTCTATGGTACAAGTTCTTGAAACCTTTTGAAAGTCATATTGTTAACTGTGTATGTTGGATTTTTGTTGTTTTGGTCTTGTTTAGTTTAGATAAATATTCTTTATTTTTCAAAACTGATGTGGTGTCCTTTTTACAGTGTTTTCCCTGTGTTACTGTGATTGTACCCATTGTTTTTGGGATCAGGCTGTCTGCTCGCGCCAAGCTAAGAAGGGGTGAGCAGGTGTGTATCCCCCTTATCCTGACTAGAAACAAGGGTCCCTATTTGGGCAAAGGCATCTACATCTGCCAACCAGAGACCCCCATTTCTAACACTTCTCATTTTTAAGAGACTCCTAGAACCACCAGGAGCATTGCCCCACTGCTTTGAAGCAGTAATAGAAAGGAAAAATAAAATGATAATAACGTACTGTTATTATCATTTTAGTTTGTCCTCCTGCTGTGACAGCTTTGCATGATGGAGTGGGACTGCAGAGCAGGGGTTGAGTGGTAGCACCCTCCTTCGTGTGCAATGACTGTTTGGCCAGCCCTCTTGGGCTGGCCAAACTGTCATGCAAACTGTCCCTGTTCTCCATGCAGGCTGCATTACAGCCTGCATGGAGAATATGCCTAGGCCCTCAGTCCCTGGCTGAGTGCCAAACCAGGGTACTCAGACCAATCACAACGCTGCATTGCAGCGTTGTTATTGGTCAGGGAAGCCTGGGTGTTTACCAATCAGGCCCTAAGCACAACTGTAACACTGTGGCCTGGAGCACGGTGGAAAATAGATCCATGCAATGAAGCAACCACAGTGGCTATGTAATCCTGCTCTATCTCCCTCAGAGCTCTTGGTGCCCAATCTGAAGGTGACTTGCTGCGCTACGTGATTTCTCAATAAATATGCTCCTAGCTTTCCAGGTAGAGGAAATAATCTAATTTAAACTATGATAAAAGGGAGTTTCCAGTATTGATCACATGACAGAATTCTCATAAATCTTATCTCAGGTCATGAGAACTTTCAAAATGGCCTTCAAGCGTTTCAAGTGAATGCCACCAACCATGGTCATTTCTGACAATACGGCATCTAGAGAGGTCATTAAAATGGGAGTTCAGAATAGTGAGCTGTGTGAGGCATACCTCCGGGTTTGACAGTATTAGCAGGATGTCATTTGCATAGAGCAGTGCTTTCAGTTAATCTTCTGGAGCATAGATACCTCGGATATAAGGGTGGTTCCTGATAACTATTGCCAGGGGCTCAAGGGGAAGAATAAAGAATAGGCGGAAAGTGGATGTAAGAAATTGGGTTGAGGAAGGTCGAAGCCCCTCTCAGGAAACAACCTCAATCATCAGTGTGAACCACAAAAGTCACTAAATATACCTGTGCTTAACCCTCTGGTAGCTTGGCACATTGCTGGCAGGCTTAAGTTGAAGGCAATGTGTCAAGTATTTATGCAGCACACAAACAATAATAATGTGAAAACACAACACAAGAAAAACTCATTTTAGAAACATAAAATTCATTTTAATAAATACAATGATGCCAGAACAACAAAAATCCAATCAGTAGAACTGGAGATATTACATTTTTAAGTTTCTTTTTATTTATTTACTTTTTTTTAATTGAGAAAAATAGAGAGGTATAAATGACAATTCGGCCAACCCACCCTCTCCCCCACCCCCAGGAGCACCTAGAAACAGAGAGGAAAGGAATGACACGGCTGAGCAGAAGGTTAGCACATAGTACAGCAGTTAAAAATTCAGTAGAGCCAGAAATACGCCCAAGATAGAATATGGAAGAAGAGTTAAGAGTACAAAAAAAAAAAATCATCAGGGTTGGTCCAACCAGGATGTTAACATTTCCCAAACCTCTAGACCCTTCTTCCGCCCTTACGACCTTTCTTGGCATAAACAGCTTTCTCTAACTGATGGGTTGCTACTAGTCTAGCCAACCAAGCCGAGGCGACGCAAATCCTCCATATTACCATTGCAATAAAGATTAGTCCCTCGCTTTTAATCCTGGGGGTATTAGATTGAGTTCCCAGCATAATAACTGTGGGATTTAACATGATAGCCTGGGGGGTGACTTCCCCTAAAAACTCCTGTATTTTCAGAAGGTTTGGAACCAGTCTGGGGCAGGTTGCGAATATGTGGATGGAATCAGCGGCGAATTCCGAACACCGGGGTCAAAGGGTCCCCTTGCCTACACCCCATTTGGCAATTTTATTAGGAGTAATGTACAGGAAAAAAATGGTTTTGAAATGTTGAGCCTGCAGTTTTGCTGAAAGTAATATACTCTGAGAGAGTGTTAAGGAATTAAAAAATATGTTGTGTGAGCAATCAAGTTTAGAGTGCCATTAAGCGGCTATTGTCTGAAGATCATCAGGGGTTTGCCTATTTAAGGTGTTGTAAAGGGAACCTACTCTAGGTGTTATAGTGTTGCGCAGTGAGTTAACAAATTCCACTTCCGCGAACCCCACAACGCCCCCGACTTTTCTGTTTAAGAAATCACATATAGAGAAATATTTAAATGCATCTTGGCTTTTCAGGTTGAATTTAGATTGCAAACTTGTAAATGAGTTAACTCCCTCTGTGGTAATGAGATCCCCAAGCTTCATTATACCGGCTCTAAACCAGTCTAAGAAATAGGACTTTTCAAATATAGCAGGAAGATTAGGGTTGTCAACAGTGGGGGAGTAAAAGTTGAATCTTCCCAATCCAAAGAGTCTTCGGATGTTACGGAATACTTTGTATGAGTTCATTAAGGTCTTACGTGTTTGTAGTATCCGTAGGAAGTCTCCCGGAAGAGGCAGCCCCAATGCTGTTCACCTATTAGGAGGTAAAAGGTGAAGGGGGAGAGATTCCCTTACCAGCCCAGAACTGTACTGCATGACAAAGGCCCAATAGTACAGTGTGATGTTAGGGAGGAGGGAGGGACCACCCGCATCTCTCTCTTGCGAGCGAGAGTTGCCTTGAGGCCCGTTTTGGCAGGGAATATGCCCAGATGAATTGTGTAAATATTTGCTGGAATTTTCAGAGGTTAGATTTGCTAAATTCCAAGGGTATAGAGCGGAAGAAGTAGAGGAGCTTAGGAAAATGTGTCATTTTTATTAGATTACATCTTCCAACCAGAGTCAGATGCAAGTTATCTAGTCGTTTAAGAGACTTTTTAGTGTCTGCGGCGAGGGGAGTGAGATTGTCAGTTACTATTTTATCAATATTTGCAGATAAAAAAATACCCTAGATATTTAGCTTTAGGAACTACCCTATCATCAGTCCAGATAATTTCTTTGTTTGTAATTATTTGTTTTTTGTTTTTGTTCAGGGCGTAACCGGAGATTTGCCCAAATCTTAGGGCTCCTGTCTCCAATGCGAGTATGGTATTCTTTGGGTCTGGAGAAGTAATGGCCAGATTATCCGCATAGGCCAAGACTTTGGTGTTGATCCCCTGAAATTTAACTACAGTAATATTTGTTTTTTTTTCAATTTGTTTAATGAATAGATCTTGGGCCAAAACTAGGCCTGGGCAAAAATTTCGTTCCGTTCGCGGAAATTGCGATAATTTGACATTTTTGCGTTCCGCGGAGAGCGCGAAAATGTCAAAAATTCCGGTTTCCGCAGCTTGGCGATAATTTGTTTCTTGCTCGCGCTGTAAAATGATACATTCTCGCGCGCGCGCGATCGCCTTACCTGAATCCCTGCGTTCGCTGACAAGTTTTCTTGATCCGGTCGCGTTCTCCATGAGATGTTGTATTGTTTTTAGCCATTTGCGCTGTCTCGCGACAGTTCGCGCCCGCAGTGACGTCATGCGTCGCGCGATCACGTCTTTCTTCTCGCGATCATGCACCGCGAGAACAACTCAAAACAAGATGGCCGCGCCCGCAAGCAACCACATGGGTAAGTTGGCGACCCGCAACCATGCAGAAAATCTCGCGAACGTGCCGGAAAAAAACTTCCGCATCTTCGCGATATTTCTGCTTGTTTGCGATAATTTTAAACATTCTCGCGATAATTTGCGAAGGTTAATTCCGCAAATTCCGCCCACCCCTAGCCAAAACCCAGCTTGTCCATTACCGCCCAGAGGAACCGCCAGGAGACTCGATCAAATGCTTTTTCAGCATCTAGCAGTGTAAGCGACATCGTGTCTCCAGCTGCTTGTGCTGCGTCGAACAGGGTAATAACCCGCCTGACATGCTCCTTGGTGCCTTTTTTGGGAATAAAACCATGCTGCCATTCTGAGACTAAAGACTCAATTACCGAAGATATTCTATTTGCCAGTATTTTGGAAAAAAAATTTGAGTCACAGTTGATGAGGGTAATGGGTCTATATAAACCCATCTCCAACGGGGACTTATCCTTCTTAGGAAATATAGATATCCTGGCAGTAGACCAGGAGGCAGGAGGGGAGTCCCCGTTGAAGATGGAGGTTACTACATTTGTGAGAAGTGACTTAATTTGCGGGGCGAAAATCTTATAGAATTCAACAGGGATAATGTCCATTCCAGCGGCTTTACTGTCAGGCAGACTTAGAAGGGATCTCAGGATTTCATCCCAGGTTGGTGTAAGATCCAGTAGTTCTCTGTTTTCAGAACTAAACTGTCTAAGATCACTCTCGTCACGGTAGCTAGTAATTTTTTGTTCAAGAGTGTCTATCCGATTATAGTTCTCTTCAGTGTACAGCCTGGCATAGAAATCGTGGAATCCCCTCTGTATTGCACTAGGGTCATTGGTCTCTATCCCGTTAATTAATTTAATTGCATGGATTTCACTGCTAGTGACCTGCTGTCTAGTCTTAATTGCTAGGTGATGCCCGATACTATCACTGCACTCATAATTTTTTTCCCGTGTGCTTGCCCACTAGGCAGCAGTTTTCTCTGCAAAGACTGCCCCAATCTCTGCTCTGGCAATAATTATCTCTTTTTGAGCCATTTCAGTGTCTTGTCCTGTTTGGATCAGTTGGGTCAATTTGGTTTCTGCTCTCCTTAGTTTTTCCTGGAGATTGCATATTAATAGCTTATCCTTTTTGTTTTTTCTTATTGAAAACCTTAGGGTTTCACCCCTGATCCCTGCTTTTAATGTATCCCAGACCGTTATTAAGGAGGCAGAGCCTATGTTAGTTTCCAAAAACTCTGGAATCCAGCCTTGCATATGTGTCTGAAAACCTACATCCTGTAAGAGCGCCTTCTCAAAGCTCAATCTGGGTGTTTCCTTCCATCTCCCTAATCCCTTGATGTTAAGAATAAGCGGATTATGGTCTGACATAAATCGTGGAGCCATGTCAATAGTACAATTGGAAAGAAATGATGAGGAAACAAAAAAGTAGTCTAGTCTCACTAATGTATGATGTGGGGCAGAAAATAAAGTGTAGCCAGATTGTATAGGCCTTTGGGTAGCCCAGATATCTCTTAGCCCATGGTCCTGGGTTAGATTTATTAGGACCTGATATACTAAAGGTTTCCTACCTTTATATTTCCAGTTACTGTTCATTTCCCGATTGCTGGGCAAGTGGATGTTGAAATCTCCACATAGGATAATAGGGGTGGGCCAATGAGCAAGTTCTCCTGAAACCTGATTGATAGTCCCTGGGTCATCAATATTGCTACTATATATCAAGCATAGAGTAAATGGAGGGTTAGAGGGAAGATGACATTCAGTTATTATCCACCTGCCAAGTGGATCTGATCTCACCCGTGAATTGCTGATGATAGATCTTCTATCTGCGATGATTCCCACCCCTTTAGTTTTAGCGCCCTGTGTGTTAGCACCCACAATTTTATACCCAAGCATGCCTAATAAATGTTTTTGTGAGCCCTCTAAGTGGGTTTCCTGAAGACAAATAACATTTCTCCCTAGTGACCGCAAACCTTGAGCCACACTTTGTCTTTTAGCAGGGTCGTTCAGCCCACAGATATTCACAGAAACGACTCCAAGTACATCAGCCTTAGCCATCTAAAAAGTAAGGGATGCCCTTGAGCCTTGACCATAAGTATAAGAATAAAGATCTGTACATGTGTATAGATATCCATTTAGCTTCCGTTCCATTTTTTTTTCCAACTTGGTGCCCACCCCTCTCCCTCCCCCCCACCCCCCTCCCTCCCTACCCCCCCTTGTGTGAGCAATCAGGTGAACCCTGAGTGATGGTGATCATACATAAGCCCCGGCTGTCAGCCACGCCAGTAAGAAAAAAAATGAAAAACATGTATTCTTTGTTCGGTCGGCCAGTAGCCTTTGGGCCGTTTCTAAGCCATAGAGGATGGCGGAAGATAAGAAAAGTGAAAGAAGAGCTGAATCCGGATGGCTTGCAAACATTGTATACGTTATAGGCAAAGAATATAATCACAAAAGAAAAGAACAAGTGAAGAAGTGAGGAGATATGTATTAGAGCTATAAATAGTTAATAACTATATATCTCTTTTTTCTATGTCATTTGGAATTCTTCTTGGCCTTCAAATCATCCAGGTATTCGCCAGCCTTTACCTCGGACAGAAAAGTCTTGGTGTCCCTATTAAAAATTACTTTAAGCCTGGCTGGATTCATTAAGTACACCTCAGCTCCGAGTTGTTGAAACAGGGAGGTTCATTGTCTCAACCGCCATCTTCGTTCTACAGTCTGATGACAGAAGTCAGGTTTGGCGAAAAAAATTATTCCATTAGCCCCTTTCTTGGAATTAGGGCAAGCCTGGTCGTAGATGAGCTGCCTGAGAAGGAAGTTTCCGAAATACACCAAAAAAAACCTTGGTAATCCTCCGGGATTGTCACCATTGTTGCTCTGCCGTTTTTGGTAGAGGGGGAATCGGTGAGCTCTCTGGACCTCTCGGTCCCAGTCCCATCCCTGTGCATCAGGGAATGAGGTCTGTAAAAGTTTGACAATGAAGCCTCTGGGATCATCACCTTCCCTCCCCTCCTGGATACCAAGCAGGCAGAGGTTGTTCCTACGCTGGCAATTTTCTTGGTCCTCCACCTTTGATATTAGATCTACCAGGCAGGCAGCGTTGGACTCACTCTGTTGTTTAACAGTTGCAGACTCGTTTTCTAGGTGCTCAGTTCGGGCTTCTACCATGACAACCCGGTCACTTATATCCGTACAGGTTTTATTCAGTCTTCTCAGCCCTCCCTGGAGCTTCGTTGCAGCACATTTGGCTGAGCGGTTGTCTGATCGCACCTCCTTGTGAAACACTTTGATAGAAGTTAGAATGGAGGCTAAGGAGGGCTCAGTGGAGACTGCTTGAGGATTTTTTGTACTTCCCCATTGCGCTGTGCTGAGATCCTCTTCTTCCAGAGGGTATGACATCTGGGAATCTGAGTATTTCCATCTCAGCTGACTGCGCCGTTTGCTTTTGCTTCTAGGCTTCTTTGAGCGTAGAACAGTTCCGGTATCTACTTTAGAGACCTCACTATCGTCTTCACTTGCATCAGACTCTTCTTCATATGAGGAAGTAGGGGTGCTGTCTGAAACTGAATAAAAGTGCTCTTGGCCGATATCAGGAGACCAGGGAGCTTGCACCCCAGAGGGGGCCACTAGGCTCTGGATAACATTTGTTAGGCCAGTCGGCTGCACTTCAATTGCCATGGATGGGATACCATTCCCCTGTTCAACGGAGGGTAATAAAGAAGGCACATGTTGCATAGCAATCCCATTTGGATGATTAACATAGGGCAAGCATGGAGAGATGGATAAGTTCGGAGCGGAATTAGAGGGTTCAATGAAGATGCCGTTCGCGGTATTGGCAATACTGCAGGTCGTCTCCTGAGGCCCATCTTTTTCTAAGTCGGGCTCTGTATTTACTAATGTGCAGGCTTCTGATTGTAAGCCTAGTGGAAGTGCAGATGTAGAGAGCACAACAGAAGCAGCAGTTAACGAGGTAGACAAAGTTTCTTTGGGGGTTGTAAGGGCTTTAGTAGTTAAGGTAGTTGATTGAGTTTTAGTCCCCAGAAACATTTTTGCTAGGGGGGGGGGGGCGTGAAGGTCCGAGATCTTTAGGGTCCTTAAGCAATTCATCCCCCCAGATCTGCCATGCAATTTCTTTGCACTAACCTCTTGTCTGGATTTGCTCATCACCTCCGTTGCTGAAGCGTCGCGGGGTTCTCTGGGCTCTCTAGACTCAGGATTAATGGAGTTAGTAGGTGTCATCTTCACCTTGCCTCCCTTTTGAGCCCCCCGGGCGTTCATCACCAGGGTAATTCTTATGCAGTGTAAGTGAAGAAAATGGTGCAGCCACCGAAACCTCTTCCCGCTAATTGGGTAGATGTTTGTAAAGGAGCGGGGGTTTGTGCGCGGCCAGATCAAAGCAATAGCCGCGAGAGCACATAGAACAGGCCAGGCAAGGGGGTCCAAGTTAAAGCACAATAAAATTCAGCAAAAGGACTTGATTACCGGTCCTGAGTCGCGTTGTTGACTTTCGCGGTCTCCAAACAGCGGCCGCGGCAGCCGCGACGTTCCCTGAGCTCTCGGCACTCTGTGAAGCGTCATCGCGTCATGATGCGCAGGGCAGCCAGCCGATCGGTCAGACGTCCAGCGTGGACAGCCGAGCAGGACGGAGCTCACGTTGACACCATCTTGCCCCCCAATTTTAAGTTTCTAATGAAAATGGCACCTAAAAGCACAACGATCCACTTGAGGTCATCTGGCCATGCTAGAGTGGGGGAAAGTGACATGGTCAGACCGACCACTGTGGAGTGAGGATCAAATACATGGACCAAGTTAGTCTCACTGAAGAGTTATTTGCTGAGTCTGCCGCAAAAAGTTCAATTTTACGTTTCGTTGCAGTAGCATGAAGAGCAGGCCAGCCATTGCGGGCAGGCACAGCCGTAGCACGAAGAGGCAGTCAGGCATTGCGGTTGGATGTTGCTGGAGTTTCACGTGCAGATGTTGATTTGGTGGTTGTAGGAAATTGGGGTACTGGTAGAGCGGGGTGAAACCCTATTCAAGCAGCAGCCACTATTCTTCTCGGGGTGAACCACAAGAAGCACCAAATTAACCTGTGCTGAACCCTCTGGTAGCTTGGCACAAAATGTGTAAGGCTTAAAATAGAGGCAATGTGTAAAGCATTTATGCAGCACTTCAAACACTTATAAAGTGAAAACAAATTACAAGAAAAATCCTACATCCAACCTAGGGAAATAGTGTAAAATTTAGTAAATTATTTGACAACAAAAAAATAATAAATCCAGTCAGTTGAACCAGAATTATGCAATTTAAAAAATGTAGGTAAAAGCAGAGTATAAAACCACAAAGGGGCCGATTCTGATTCCGGCCGCAAAACTAATCGACCAACACGGACCCGGACCGCATACTGATCGACACGGACCAGCGTCGTACGACCCTTGCAGTACGATGCAACGCCTGTGAATTACAACTGACACGTACGGAATAAAGGCCGTACGACCGAGCTGTAGGGAAAATAGTGAATCGGCCGGAAAACCGACGCGATTTTCACCGACCGACACAAACCCAGAATGAACCCGACCGACCCGTACCCGTGATGTCCGATCCGTGCAGTACGATGCAATGCGTGGAAACCCAGACCGACACGCACAGAGACCAAGCCACACGACCGATACGCACAGAAACCCGGGCCCACAAGCAATAGAGACCTTCGCGACTGACGCATATGAAACACAGAAGATAGGCAGCATGAACGAGGCGGAGAAGCCCGCACGAGACACCATCAGCGTCCGTATCCGTCAGATGAATGTCTCCTTCATGCCAACAAAACCCAAAGGAAAAAAGACAAAAAAAGGACCAAACAAGCAATGACAAAGCCAATAAATACCCAAAAAAAAAACCTGGGACAAAGACACACCCACAACTCCAAATATATAAAGGGCTACAATCATTCATTCATTCATTCAAAATTACTTTATTCGGCATAAAACAATACCATAAAAGTACAGTATTAAAAAGGTATTTCACCTTTTTTTTTTTTTTTTAAACCATGCTAAAAATCTTTTTACCAATAATACATAAAGTATAATTGATTCCACACAAGGTTCATCTCATGGAGGAACCATAAAATGTCCTAAAATAAAAATAATTCCTCCACAATATAATACAATGAGCAATTACAGAATCAAGACACCGATAAACCATTTTCAATACCTGAGGGATACCCTTCCTTTCTGAAAATGGCATATAGTAAATACACAGACCTTTATTCCTCCCCTCTGCTGGTTCTAAATTTCATTGCCAATCTTAGAAAATTGATTGTACAGAAAAGCGTTAGAGGCTCTGCAGACAATTTCAAGAACAATAGGGCCACCTTAGCTTGTTTGAACTTAGCATTTCTTAAAATATCTTTTAAAAATAATCGCCTAGGGTGAGCATAAAAAGGACAAAATAAGACAAAATGAAGCGTGTCCTGCGGAGACCGTTGGTCGCAGCCGCAGGGACCCTTCGACTCCAGGAACGTTATATACCCTGCTGTAACTGCCAACTTATAATGTAACAAGTTTAGCCTGAAGCGGGTCATAAGAAATCTGTCCTGGGGATTATAAATAAGGTACAGATAAGGTTCCAAGCCCAAACATGACTTCGTTAGCTGGTGTGTTCTCACTGATAACTTAATCAACTCCCTATCTTCCCTATTAGATTTTACTCTATTTAAAAATTCTAACTTAATGGGGCCCTTGTCCTTAGATAACAATTTTGTTGGGTGCATAAAATGTTCAACATGACCCATGGCCACAAGGTTTTCCTTAACATATTTGAACCACGGAATGTTATGGCCCTGGGCCCGGGACACGCAGTCCAATATTATCTGCTGGCTTAACATCGCCTCTGGGTTTGTCCATATTTTGATCCAGCATGCAAGGGGTTTCCACTGCAACCTGTCGCACAGATGGGCTATGCCCAGTTCCTCATGAACAACATAAGAAGACGTACTCTGGGGGACCTTCATTACCCGCCTCAGGTATTTATTTTCCTCTATTTGTAACTTATGTAGGTCTATAAAGCCCCAAACCTAACTACCATAGGACTTTGGCACAACTTACAGAACTGTAAAGGTTCAGGATTTGCTCAAGGGACCATCGACCTAACCTCTTTGCGAAATTCATAGTTGCCCCTGTGGAGTTAATTAGTGTATGACATTTCTCCTCCACAAGGGCTTTAAAGCTAAGTCGACTATCAAATAGGATCCCCAAATATGAAAATGACTTGACCTTCTCCAGTCCATGTGTGCCTATTGTGTACTTAGTTTTCCTAGTTGGTCCTTTCCCTATCTCCTTAACATATGATTTAGTAAGGTTCGGTGCCAAATCTAGATTATCCATAAACTGGACAAAGTCGTCTATAAGACGCTGAAATCCACGTGCAGTGCGAGTTAAAAGCACAGCGTCGTCCGCATACAATAACACAGGAATCCCTCTCCTTCCTATCTGTGGGCAGTCCACCCCTAAGGCTACCAGCACCTGTGCTAAGCCAATTATATATAGAGTAAATAGGAAGGGGGCTAGAATACACCCCTGCCTCACTCCTTTTGAACACGGGAATCGGTCAGTAACATTTCCCTCCTCATCATATCTGACCTGTGCAGAGGTATTCTGGTGCAGTGCTCTTAGTATATTTACCAGTCCTGGGTCGACTCCCAAAGCCCCCAATAATTCCCACAATTTCTTCCGATTTACTAGATCAAATGACGCCGTGAGATCCATGAAAGCCAAGTACACTGTCCCCTCACTGGCCCCAGTGTACTTGGCAGCCAGGAGATATAAATTGAGACATTGATCTGTAGTGGAGCAGCCATGCCTAAACCCATACTGGGTATCCGTGATAATCTCATGTTCCTCCGCCCAGTCCAGCAATCGGTTAAGAATGGCCCTACCTAAAACTTTCATGGTAACATAGATAAGTGAAATGGGCCGATAACAATGTGGGCTGTTTCTATTCCCTTTCTTAAATATGGGGACTATTGTGGCCGTAGACCAGGACGCTGGAATCGTTGTCTCCACTGCGGTGTTTATTACCTTGGCTAATATGGGCGCCCAAAGTTCTTTCTGGCTCAGGAAGAGGTCTGGGGGAATCCCGTCAGGGCCCGGCGCCCTATTATGTGTCAGCCCATCGATCCCAGCCTTTATTTCTCCTAGGGAAAAGATAATCTGCGATGGACTCACACTTTCCGATTCTGCTGTGATCAAATCAGCAGTAGTACCATAGTTATAAAGGCCCCGATAGTGCTCAAGCCGGCTTCTGGAAGAATATGACAGGCCAACTTGGGTTTATTTAAATCCTAAAAACATGGTTCATTGATGACTTTCCAAAAGGCAGTCGAGTCCTTTGTCTCGGCTGCTTCTCTCAGGTTTTCCCATGCCTGATTCTGTAGTGCGGTCTTACGGCATTTCAGTGTCTTATTGTACCGTGCCCTGCACCTCGACACCATCATCCCATCTTTGGGCACACATTTCAGCGCTAACTTCAATTCCCTCAGGGCGAGGGTGCAGTCATGGTCAAACCACCCGGGGTTACTATGGTCCCTTTTAATCTTCTTACCCCTAAGTAAACCATCAATTTGTGGGGCAACGCCCTCAAATGCCCTGATCAGGTCTTCCCCCTCGACTTCTAGGTCCAGACACTTCCAGACATCGGATTCATCCTGTGTTAGTAAGGTTCTGTAAAATACTTCGCTGTCAATGTTGACCCACCTTAATCTCCTACCCTGGTCAATGGCTTTCATTATGCCTCCGGCCTCCCTTCGGCATAATTGGTTTACCGAGTTTGGGTCTCTAATACATAAGAGCAGCGGGATGTGGTCACTAAAAATACTGACCTCTATTTTGAACCTTATGACTTGACACTTTAACGTGATTGTGACAAAAATAAAATCAATTATAGAACCCTTTCCACTACCTTTAAAGGTTGGGGTAACCAAGTTTGGGGTAACCATACTGTTTCCCTTCCCACCAATCAAATCCATGGTGTGTGTGAGTGCATGCCTGCCTAAGACCTTGTTCAGCACTCCTCCATCCCTTGTATGATTCAAGTGCCACCCCTCTACCATCGAGCAGGCCGACCAGTTCCCCCCCTTCATTCTGAAAAAGGGGCACTGGTGACAATTAAAGTCCCCCGCTAATACTAGCTGGGGACTTGATGCCCCTTGCTCCTCCATTCCTGCCAGCCGGGCCCCCAATTCAGTTAAACATAAGAGGGGTTGTCCAGGGATAATAGCATTATAGAAGTTAATGAGGGTTAGATTAAGACCCTTATTGCGGTACATAACCCCCAGTATACAATCCGAAGCCCAGCTTAATTCATCCCATCTTCCTGGCAATCTTAGGTCGATATAAATAGTCAGCCCACCTTTTGCCCGCCCCGAAGTTGACTTACGTGCTGGGACAAAGAACATTTTATATCCTTCTATTGACTGGGCATTACTTTGTACCTCCCACGTTTCTTGTAGGAGGATTATCTGGTGTTTCCTTATATAAGTTAGCCAATTATGGTTTTTGATTTTTGACAATAGACCTGCAATGTTCCAGGATATTCTCTCAATCTCTCCCACTGTTTGGCTACCTGCAATATCAATTGTAGGCCTAGTATGCATTGCAGGAAGTTCACCCAGTATGCCCTCATTTTCCCCCGGGCCCCTTCCGCCGGGCTCTCTACCTCTCACATCAGAGTTGGAATCATCCAGCTGTATGTCACCCTCCTCATCATTTCCACCTAGATGAAACAGCCCCTCCCGAATGACTTCTTTCCCATATAACAGCCTCCCTGTCAGTCATTCTATTTCGTTCAGGGCTGAGGCACAATGAAGAGGAGCATATCGGTTAGTTAGTGGGGCTATCCAACGCTCCCCTTGTGGTGCAACCCAGTTCCGCCTATGGTCACCTTGCGTATTCCTATGCACCGTATTCCTATAAAAAAAGGCCAGGGGGAGGATTCTGATACTAGACCCTCCCTCCCCTCGGTATTGACCCCTCGATTGGTTATAGAGGAGGTCTCTAACTAGCTCTGGGTGTCTGAGATATAAAATTACACAGTCACCCACAAAGCTCTTCCTACTGGTTCCAATCCAGGCCCCCCTCCTTGCCATCAGGATATGCCTGTGTTGTGCGATATTAAAACCTATACTTGTAGCTAACCAATGGGCTGTCTTATTAATTAGGGTACGTGTGGTTTCTTCCCTATCATCCCCGCAAATCGGGACCCCTACTCAGACCACCGTATAGGGGCATGAGGCTGGCGGGAGATCCAGTGTTGGTAGGCCCCAGGTACTCTGCACAGGGTCGGCCAATATCACTTTCTGTTGCCCTTCTTCCCTCAGTGGCCCTCTGGGCTGTGTCAAGGTGACACATATAGGTTGGCCCAGTTCTACTTATGCCGTGATTAATCCCACTCGATGTTCCCGGCAAAGGGCCTTTGTTGTTGACCTCACTAACTTTAACAGACTGCCCACATTCACATATCCCCCCTCCCTGGCTGTCATTACTTATGACTAGTTTTGGATGTGGTGTGGCCTCTACTACTTCTAGCCCCATGATTCTACTAGGCACATTTCTGTCCTGATCAAAAAACAAGGAAAGTTTTTCCTCAATCGCCTTAATTTTCTCCAACACCGGCCCCAAGTGAGTGACAAAGAGCAACTCTAGCTTAGGCCATGATTGGTGATCCGCTCCCTGATCAACCTCACTCTTCCCACAGTTTGAACAATGTGCACTATCTGTGGGTCCCACTGAGGTTTTGGTCCCACTCTTCTTTACCACACCCCTCTGTTATGGCTTAGGTCTTGGTGGGTGCTGCCCCTTCCCCCCGATCGTGTACCCCCGATTCCATATGTCAGCTGACGGTGATACCAACTGTGGGTTGCCTACAGCTTTTATAGCTCCCTTTGATCTTGTGACCACCTCTCCACCCTCCCTGGCCGTGGCCCCTGTACCTAATTTGGCCCTGCGTACTGCCAACTCTGCTCCCCCCAGTTCTCTCCCATCAGTCAATTGTGCGGTTGGGTTAGAATACCCCTCCGCCTCTTCGACGATAATCTGGGACTGATCTAAATCAGAGATGGGCATATCAACAGGAAAAGTAGGTGAGCCAACCTCCTGTGCCATGAAGGGCACGTGAACTATGGCACTAGCACAGTTACTACAGTCTTCTTTCGCTTGGCATTGATGAATACCTTTATTTGGGGATTTAGACCTGCTACAGCACCCATAGATGATTGCTTATGATCTAGAAGTGTGTCTAGCGACAATCTTTTTTCTGTGAGTTGGATTTCATGAACTAGCAGTGATTCCGCTCTCAGCAGAAATGCATCAAGAGTCCCCTTTACCCCCCTCCCTACCCCTGCAGGTGTCGCCTTCCGCTTACTCATACTGGTAATTGTTTAAATTAAACAACAACCTAAATATACTTTAGAACCTAGCCTAGCCCAATCAGACACTGCACAGAGCACTAACGACTAGGCTAAAATCTACAAAGGCACTGACTCCGGGTTGGTTAATCGACTGGTGTGTTCTAATTCCAAGCCCCGGACAGTCCTCCTATCAAGACGGGGCTCGACCACAATATACACAAATCAGTCCGCTTTTACCTCTCGGAGTCTTCCATTTGTCCCTTTCAAATTGTCCCAAATATGAATACACGGTGGGGAGCCCAGCCCGGCCTCCTCCGGCCTTTGACGGGCGTGGACGGGCACGCCCGCGCGCGGCCCGCGCTGCGATAGCCCTGGGCGACCTTTAAGCTCCTCCTGTCGTGAAACACGGTGTCAGCGGCCCCAAAGGATGCTGGGTATTGTGGTCTCCTGGCTCCCCCGGCGTAGGTACAGGAATGGCAACCCTCGGCGCGCAGTCCTCCGTCCTCTGTGGGCAAAAACAGCAGACAGCACACCAGGTAATTGGCAGAAATGGACTCCCGTGCTGCGGGAGCCCTGGGCAACCTTTAAGCTAGGCCTGGGCTAAAATTCCATTCCGCTCGCGGAAATTGCGATAATTCGACATTTTTGCGTTCCGCGGAGAGCGCGAAAATGACAAAATTTCCGCAATCCGCATTTTACCGGAAATGTTTTGCTTGCTCGTGCTGTAAAATAATACATTCTCGCGTGCGCACGATCGCCTTACCTTAATCCCCGCGTTCGCCGACAAGTTTTCCCGATCCGGTCACGTTCTCCATGAGATGTTGGATTGTTGGTGGCCATTTGCGCTGTCTCGCGACAGTTCGCGCCCGCAGTAACGTCATTCGTTGCACGATCACATCTTTCTTCTCGTGATCATGCACTGCGAGACAAGTGAAAACAAGATGGCTGCGCCCGCGAGCAACCGCATGGGTAAGTTGGCGAGCCGCGACCACGCAGAAAATACCACGAACGGGTGGGAAAAAAACTTCCGCATCTTCACGATATTTCCGCGTGTTTGTGGAGATTTTTAACATTTTCGCGATAATTTGCGAAAGTGAATTTCGCAAATTCCGCCCACCCCTACTTTAAGCGCCTCCTGGCGTGAAACGCAGCATCAGCGGCCGCAAAGGATGCTGGGTTTTGTGGTCTCCTGGCTCTCCCGGCGTTAATACAGGAATGGCAGCCCTCGGTGCTTGGCACGCAGTTCTCCATCCTCTGAGGTTGCTCTGGCGCTCTCTTTCTGTCTGCATCCAGGTTGAGGTCCACAGACTTGAGTGCCACACATTGCAGCCTAACTGAGTCAACAGACGCGCTGTGCAAGCAGGACTACAATCACTACCATCATCCCTTGCAAACAGGAGACACAGCCAGCAGCAAACACCATTACACAGCAACCACAGACACACTCACAACTCACCCATCACACAACTCACACACCATCAGCACCTCATCCAACATCACACACACATACAGCCAGCAAAACCAACACCAACCCACCCTTACTTGCACCCTCACACACACATCCCTCACCACCACCACTCATCACCTTGCCCTCATAGAAGGATCCAAAGTTCACAGATAGTGAGTTAGAAGTGCTGGTAGACGAGATCATCAGAGTAGAGCCACATTTGTTTGGTACATTGGTCCAAAGAACCCCCATGTCACAGAAAACAAAGATGTGGGTGAGGATTGTGGACAAGGTGAATGCCCAAGCACCAGCAAGGCGCACAAAGGACGGTATCCAGAACAGGTGGTATGACGTGCGCAGGAGGGTAAAGAAACTAATCGAAAAAGATCACGCGCTGAGTCAGCGCACCGACGGTGGCCCTCCTGCCAAACCAGTCTACTTCAGGACCTGGGAGGAAAGGTGCGGGACATCCTACCACCAGAGAGCGTCCATGGGCTAACAGACATACCAGAGCCTGGTGAGTACACAAACAACATACCCAAAATTGTGTGGCAAGGGGACAGTGAAACCATGCACCACAAGCAAAGCTACAGTAACCAATAGATAATCATCCCAAGATGTGTATGCCAGTCAGACAAACACAATACCTGCCATCTCATAGTGACTTGGAACTGTGTCATGACATGCACCAACCTACAAACAAATAGAGCAAGGCAGTGGCACAAAGCTAAATAGACACTGCCAGACAGTTTGCCACCACAAACACACTACCTCACAGTGCAGCTGACTGACAGGAAGGAATTGTGGGGATGCAGGTGAAGTGAGTGTCTCCAAAAGCATGACGGTGTTTGTAGTCACAGATAATGCTCCCCCTCAAAATCTTCCCATCAAGGCCTCTCTGAAACATGCCCACATAACAAGGAGTGGAAAATGACTGACAAGATGGCTGACACTGGGTCCTGCTGTGGGGAGCACAATGCCCTGCTAGGGCATGTGCGCAAATCAGAAGCAGGACACCACTGACTGACATCCTGAAAGACAACTTGCACGCCCTACAATGGAAGCACGTTTCATGGTGGGATGTCTCGCCGGGTGGGAAGGAGGACTGACAGCTCTGACCATATTTACCAGCATGTGGAGATACACACCCCCCTCCACACAAACTCCACACAACTCACCGGGTAGAATGCATTGACCCACACCTCTGTGAAACATCATCAAAATACACTCCATACTGGGTGCAGCTGTGCGAAGCACAGGGGCTCTCTTTGGACTTGTAGCCAAACAAACACCAGGATTTCACAGTCATCCATCTTGCCATTGCTGTCACACCCCCTCACAGGGAAGCAGAGTCAAGATGGAGGAAATATGGGTATGCTGGGAAGGGGGGTGTAGCCAAGAGTTTGATGGGAGTCGCAGTCACAGACAATCAACACCCACTCACATGGCCCAGCAAGCATACACTGAACCATGCTCGCCTCACAGGGAGTGGGAAGGGACTGACAAGATGGCTTACACTGGGCTCTGTTGTGGGGAGCACAAGGCCATGCTGGGAACTGGGCTACAACAAACACCAGGACTTCACAGTCAGCCATCTTGCCATTGCTGTCACACCCCCTCACAGGGAAGCAGAGTCAATAGGGAGGAAGTATGGGCATGCTGGGAAGGGGGGTGTAGCCAAGAGTATGATGGGAGTCACAGTCACAGACAATCTACACCCACCCACATGCCCCAGCATGTTCCAACTGAACCATACTCGCCCCACAGGGAGTGGGAAGAGACTGACAAAATGTCTGACACTGGGCTCTGTTGTGGGGAGCACAAGGCCCTGCTGGGAACTGGGATACAACAAACACGAGGACTTCACAGTCAGCCATCTTGCCATTGCTGTCACACCCCCTCACAGGGAAGCAGAGTCAAGAGGGAGGAAGTATGGGCATGCTGTGAAGGGGGGTGTAGCCAAGAGTATGATGGGAGTCGCAGTCACAGACAATCTACCCCCACCCACATGGCCCAGAAAGTTCCAACTGAACCATACTCACCCCACAGGGAGTGGGAAGGGACTGACAGGATGTCTGACACTGGGCTCTGTTGTGGGGAGCACAAGGAAATGCTGGGACATGGGCAACAACAATATCAAACTCTGTCTGTGACAAGCTGGGAAAAAGCAGTGTACAGGCAGGCATCTGTTCATACAGTAGAAAATGTCATGTTTGTGAAACATCGGTGCATGTAGAAACATAACTCACATCGTGTGTCTCTTCCAAACACAGGTGGTGCTGGGGACCCAGCACCAAATGAAGAGGATTCCCAGGCCCAGACTCTGGTGGACACTGAGCTCTCTGGTTTGACTCTGTCTCTGTCCTCTTCGGATGACGATGACCAACCTGGCCCCTCCGGCGTGAGTCATCATGCAGCACCAGCAGCATCAACATCTGCACCCCCTGTACCCACGCCTCCAGCATCTGGAAACTGACAGGGCACCCCCGCCAACACGGACAGACCAAGGCCACTGAACACCCACAGAACAGGGTCACAGGCCCCGCCGGAAGCTACAGCAAACACAACCAGCAACACCATCCAAGGGGTCCCAGTGTCAACTGTGCATCCCGCCGCTGGTCCTGCCCATGTGGATAGGGGTGCTGAGAAGGGTGGGAGGCAGAGGGCGTGCCTTGCAGAGGGGTCTGGACTGCATGATGACCCCCAACTGGCACACATCATAGATGCGTACCAGGATAGCACCAGAGGATTTGGCGAGGTAGTGGGGCTCCTCAAGGACATGCAACAGGAGCAGGTTGTCCACCATGCCCGCATGGAGGCCAAGTGGGATGCCCTTACTGTGGTGCATCGGGACATAGTCCACTGCCTCCGCCAGATCAACATAAACCTGTCCACACCTCCCTGTGTGGCCACTACATCTGTTGCAACACCATCTGCCAGCGCCACAGGGAGGGAGGAGGACTCTAGCGGAGAGTCCCCTGCACCGCAGAGGCCTACACCTGAGGATCCCCCCCCCCCAGGAAGAAGAGGGGTCGTCCGAAGAAGTACATGTGAGAGGCAGATGTCCCAGCACATCCCCCAGGGCCTCTAAACCTGTTCTGGACAATGTTCTTTGTGCGCAACCCGTTCACCTTGTTCAATCGCACACAACTCGCCCACATGAAATGCAGGGTTCATGTTGGGCCAATGTAGCAGATGACTATGGACTTTGCTATGGACATTTCATCTACCAGCACTTCCAACTCTAATGTAAACTTTGGATTCCAAAACCAATGTACAGCTCCCACCATCCTGTGCACTTTCCTCACACATGTTCGAAAATAAACTCACCAGTACACCATACTTGTCTCTGTTGTGATTCCAAATTGTCATGTGTCATGGAGATGTCGATCTGCTACACAACACAGTGCATGCCAAATACTGCAACAATGTGACCAACGTTAGGTGAGTCATGGTGATGTGACACATGTGAGGGAAACACACCACCATGGCACCACAACACATACTCACTATAGCCATGTTACTCATCCCACACAATGATGTTGACTCGAAACACATAGGTATGCACAACAACAACACCTATCCACAGTCAGTGGTAACAAGTCCACAGGAGAGGTAAACAAATGTCAGTTAGATGTGGGAAGACAGACAACACACCTAACAAAGCAAAGCACAGGTTCATTACACATCAGCAACATGTTTATTCAAAAATAGTTGCAAGGCAATGGTACGTTACGGTGGACACACAGTCACAGAGTGTCTGAAAATTGTAGTCCAGGGGTGTGTGGCACATCACTTGATGTCAATTGACTACTCCCAAACTGGTGTCGGATTCTGGGTGTTGGGGGTCATTGTTGAACATACAACAGGCAAATTACCCTGTGAAGGACAGACACAAGACACAGTCAAAAGTACAGCAGAACAGGAGAGAAATGCAATACACATGCACAAAACATGTCACAAGAAACTTACACAAAAACAAGTTAGCAGTACTACCCTATTGTGGAGTACACACCACCTCAATTGACACATCACTGCATGCATCCAGTCAAGTGGCACACAGACACACTTAGACAGCAACAGAGCAGCCACAACACATTTCAGGCTAACTCCACACATTGACATAACAACCCTGGAAACTCACATTCAGGTGAAGAATTTGTTTATGAGCTGTGAGCGGACGTCACCCTCATCCTCATCATCACTGGCATCTTGACCCAGGCCGGGATCCTCCACAGGTGCCGGAGGTTGGTCATCGTCATCGCCATCCTGGATGAGAGGCACCTTTTTCCGCACTGCCATGTTGTGTAGCATGCAGCATACAAGGATTATTTTGCACACCTTTGCAGGCTCATATGGGAGGGCCCCTCCGGTCTTGTCCAGGCAGCGAAAGCAGCTTTTCAGGAGGCCGAATGTCCGCTCAATCACCCTCCTGCTCCGACCATGTGCCTCATTGTAGCGCATCTCGGCTGGTGTCACAGGGTTCCTGAAGGGTGTCAGCAACCATGGCATGTTGGGGTATCCGGAGTCACCTACACACACAAAAATGAACAAGTAGCTGAGTTTTGGAGGAGTGCAGAATACAACATTGACAAACACACACAATGATAAATAGTCAGTACACGCAAACAAGCCAGGCATGCTGAGCTGGCATCTGTAACATCAGCGTTGCAATGCGGCTACTCCTCATTATGTGATACACATGTCTGCAAGACACACCACCAGAGCATTGATCGAGTGAAAATGTTTCCTGTTCCGGTATGCCTGCTCATGTGCCTGTGGTGGTATCAGGGCCACATGTGTCCCAGCAATATATCCGATGACGTTCGGCATCCTACCCAGTGTATAAAAGGCATCCTTTATTTCAGGGAGTTCAGCTGGGCTCGGGAACTTGATGTACAGGTCTAGGAAATGCAACATTCTGACTGCCAGAAGTAGACAATTCAAAAACTCCAGAATCTCACGGTCACCCAAGGACTGGAACTGCTCTCCAAGGTCAAATAGTTGGCTTTCTGTTTCATGCTGGATGATGCACACAATCAAAACACTCCTGATGCAGCTTACCCCTGCCCTGAAGAAGCTCTTGTTAGAGAGAGACCTGGTGCCTTGAAGTATCCAGAAGGACTTCTCTGTATGCTGAAGAAAAGTGTAAGTTTGTCATTTTTTCCAGCACAAAGTGTTCAGGGTTCCCCAGGGAGCGAGCACCCTTAGTGGGAAAGAAAAACAAGTGGTCTACTTATTACATTCTCATGCAGCACAGTGAAGAAGTGGCCTGATTCGGGTCACTTGGGCCACCAATGACCACCTCTCAGCCTTCCACTAAAATGAAGAGTCGGTCAGACAGTAGAGAATACAAACCAATAATAGTTTATTCAGAATACACTCAGAGCGGAACCCAATCTGCCTAGATGCTACGGAGTGCTGCAGAGGGACTGACATCAGCAAGCATAATGATATATTAAGTACATTTCGAGATCAATGAAAATACGCCCACCATGGCATTTTCCAGAGGGACGCAGCTGGACAGTAAATTACAAAGGAGTAAGTTTTGGTTCTGAAGCCGGGCACACAATATCTTACCAGTCAAGGGCACTCTGCCTATGCCCGCCACTATACAAGTTGGAGAAGTCTTACAGTTAGGGAAAGGTGTGCAATAATAAGAACAGTGCATTCATCAGTGTGGCAGAACTCAACTCTGAAGAAACATAACCTAGAGAAGGCCGTTTCTCGGAAACACAAAAGAGTTAGTTTCGATCATGGTACGAAATGGCATCTGTACACAAAATGGCGCTGTGAAAGCTAACTTACGTAAAACAATGCAAGAGCATAGTTTGTATTCCTACAACAGCAGCAAAAAAATGCTGCACTGTGTAGGAAGGAAGCAACAGGAAAGTTAAATTTTTACAGAGAAATGACACTCTTCTCCTGTCTCTATAGCGCCGGCGCACAATCAAGCACCTGTGGGCCACACACACACCTTTGCACCATAGTGCAAGGGTGTATGGTGAGCCTACAATGGTTTTGTACTAGAAGGCAACCCTTCCAGAACACAATACTATGCTTAGACTAACTTTCAATCTTTTCTCACTTAGCATGTGTGCTGTACAGTGCAGCATAATGCAAAGTCAGGAAAGAAAAGAGAAGAGAAATAAAAACATTTCTTCTTAAAACGTCAATTTGAAATGGACATTATTTTTTGGACTCAAAACCCTGTCTGCTTTTTTTAGTAGATAGCGTTTTACATCAAAACCCTGGGTGGTTGCATGGGAATGCCCATGCAACACCCATGACATGCTCCCTTGGCACTAAGTAATGCAAAGCAGCTCTGTTTTGTGCCACTTTCAAGTTAATTTTTTAGCGCAATACTAGTTTTTCGTTGAAATTTAAACTGAGAAAAAAAAGATTTTGGCCCAGATTCTCAAAGGTGTTATAGAACGGAGTGTAGCAGCCAAAAAGGTTGCGTTGTATGACAGGGAGAGAGCATAAGAGTGCCATCTTCACAGAGATATGGCTCTCTCCTCCCCTCTCCTTAGCACCAGCACTGATTTCAGCTGCCATGCGCTAGGCACACATCTTAGTGCCATAGCCCTATAGGTTCCTGAACCTACCATAGGTTTTGTACAGGAAGGATGCCCGTCCTGTACACAATACTTTGGCTAGATGAGTGAAAAAACGTTTCCTACTTTGCATGTGTGCTGAACTGTACAGCACAAGTACAAAGTCGGAACAGAAAGCCTGCATTTCAGAGGCTTTAATTTTTGGCCCTAAACCCTGTCTATTAATGTTAATAGATAGGGTTTAGTGTCAAAAAGCATGGGTGGATGCATGGGAACAACCATATACCACCCATGTAACACCCCCTTGACGAAAAGTAATGCAAAGCAGCGTTTTGTGCTGCTTTGCATTACTTTTGCGTACTTTCCAGTGCAAAACAAGATTTGCACAGGAAAGTGAATCTGGAAAAAAACATTTTGTGCTGGTTACCGTCACTTTTGTGATGCTAACCCAGTGCAAAATATTTGAAGACCTCCTCCAGGGTTTAGCGTCAAAAAGCATGGGTGGTTACATGGGAACGACCACATACCACTCACGTAACGCCCCCTTAATGCAAAGTAATGCAAAGCAGCAGTTTGTTTGGTACTTTCCAGCCCAAAACAAGTTGTGCACTGGAAAGTGAATCAGGAGAAAAAACATTTTCTGTGGGTTAGTATCATTTTTGTGATGCTAAATCAGTGCAACATTTTTGAGAATCATCCCCTTTGTGCCAAATACCAGGGCACAAAATCTTAGTAAATATACCCCCAACTTTGCACTGCTCAGTGCTTTTTGCTGTGCTGATACAATTTCAGCAGGACCTCATGACAAATCTAGCTGGTCCTGACAAACTGGTGAATTTTGAGAATAAAAGAGACTAATTCCAAAAGTAAAACCTTGGACAGTGCAAACGGCAAATCTACCTCAGCAATGAAGCAATCTTAATGGCTTCAGATCTCAGTTTTATTTCACTCAGAGCTTATGGTACAAAATTCAAGAGTTTTAGTTGGAGCTTGACAATGGTGTATCCAACTTTGAGGGCTCCTCTCCAGTTTCTGCTTTTTTCCTTGCCAAGTTTAAGTACTTGTAACCCCAGAAATTGTACTAAGAGCTTTATCTAGAGTTAGCAGGCAAGGTCCCAAATTTGACCATCAAATTTACAGTTCACCTGCTCTGTTGAAAGTCACTCTCACTGTTAATATTCTGATGGAAAAGCCTCCATTTTCTCCACCTGAGGAAACCTTTGAGGAACAACCCAAGGACGTTGCATCATCTGCCAAAGTTCCTCAGAGCATCCTCCCTATATATGGGCCTGTCTACCAATATAGTGCATATGTTACAATGTACGTTCTTCCCTGTTTGGGGTCACCAGGGAAAGCCTGGTCATTCTTAACAGGAAGAGAAATAAACAACTTTAGGAAAAAACTCTAAGAGTATATGGGACTTTTTTTGTTTTTAAATCTGATTCTATCACTTTAGAGCTTGTTTTAAAACAATAATATTTACTGTGTTGGGGCACAAAACAAGGCACCTAAGCAGCAAAGTTTCAATGCCTTCAAATGAGCCACTGCGGCAATCGCTCCCCTTAAGGCACATAAATCTTCACAAACCAGACAGGGATCTCTAAATATGGCAGTCTGTAGTCCGCCAAAGCAGCAGAGTACATCCCTTCACTGCTTTGGTGGAATGGAGTTCAGCCCGCTAAACGTTAATTAAGGTCCTATGTCCTAGGGTATAAATTCAGACTGTATGACCCACTGGGCATAGCCTACATTACTCCATCCCGGTTGGCCTAAAATTGAAATCCAGTCCTAATTAACCACAAACTGAATTTTGGATTTTATTTCTTGGTGCTTTTTTACCTCAAAATTAAAAAAAATCCCATCTCTAGTTTTCCATTTCTGATTTTTTTTGCTTTTGTGTCTTTTGTTAATTACATTGTTGATTTGTTCTATCTTCTACGTAAACTGGGGATTTTATTGTGTTGTTTTCTTGACCATAAAATTGTTTTTAGTACTTGAGCTTAACATACATTTTGCTGATGAATTATCTGTAACTTATAACACCACTGTCAGGGGTTAAACAGAGATTCTCTATAAACTCTGCTGAGACCTAACCAGGGTGTCTTTCTCAAAATTTTAAGGCCACTGCAGTACAAAATTATTGAACATCTTTCCAACTCTGCCCTTACCTGAGGGTATGGTGTAGATACTCAGTGGTACCAACTTTTATGCATATGCAACATCTCAAGAGCACAAATCGGCTCAGTATGAACCACAAAGTTGCCTGGATCAGTCTTCCTGGTTTATCAACTGGGTGCTGGCCATCAAGCTCAGTAAGTCAATGGTAGCAGCTATGAAAAAGATAAAGTCATAAAAGGAGGTTGATGAGGGGTGTGCTCATCTGACTTATATATAACAGCTCCAATACCCTTGTAGGGTCAATCTCTCAGGCAGCTCATCTACATCATTGGTATAGAGTTTGAGGGATTCAGCAGATCTTGTCCAATGTGTTCCTAGGGTCTCATGATGAGGGGTTCAGTGGACTCAGGCTATCTTCAAGCTTTCTTCAGGTGCATTACTCTATGAGTTGACCTGGGTTTGCTATTCTGAACTACAGCACCAGCAAAGTAATCAATTGGAGTTTTGGCAGGTCCTTTGCCGCAGTTAGAAGAATGTGAACAGAATACTGGGTATACTGTTTCTCTCTTCTGCAGCAAAAGGTATGCAATGGTCCATGCCCAGGTACCATTTTTGGAGGGTTGTTGTAACTGTAGCTGATATTCACTAATTCAGACACCTGGTAAAGGACCTCAAACTCACAGATCACAGTAAATGCTTTCTTACAATTTGAAAATGGCAGAAAATGAGGCTGCGATCAAGTTTTTCTCCTCAGTGAGGAGTCTGGAATTCTGTGCAATAACACTAGGATTTCCTTATATTTTAGTTCTATGATCCGGTTCCTGCATCTCATGGCTGACTTATGGTAAAAGCAATCTCACAATTCCTTTTTCTACGGGTCTGCTACATGGTACATTTAAGATTAGCATTCTATAGCTGTAACAAAAGAGGCAAGATGAGGGGGGCTCCCAAGATATTACAGGCCTCTTAAACTGTCAGCAGAAATGGAAAAAAATAACACTAGAGAACTTCACGTTCCGATGATGCTGGAGGTTCTGCTCACAGGACCACTGCTGAGATGACAGAGCAACTTCAGGCACACGTTCAAGGTTCCATAACTGGGCTGGCATCATTTGGGGGGAGGAGGAATCACAGAAGACAGAGACTGTGTAGTTGACTCAATGTGGTTGCAGCCTTTTCTGTCCATGAGGTTCTGAGCAGGAGTCCAGCCAACTAGCCCTTAGAGTCACTCTGGTGTTCTTGGGTTCAAGATGCAGATCCAATCTATTTCACTCAGGCAGCAGGGTAGCGGGGCAGCAGGGCACCAGAATAACAGTCCTTCTTGCTGAGCAGCACAGCAGTCCTTCTGAATCTTCCACAGGCCCAGGGTGTACTGAAGCGTTGGCTCTGAGGGTCCTTTATTGATACCTAGTGCCTGCTTTGAAGTTGGAAAAACTTCTAGAGGCTTCCACTCCAGAAATGCTTGCAATTTCCTGCCTCTTTACTCTGGCCCCAGCTTGTCTGGGGTCACAAAAGACTAGTGTCAATCACTTTGTGAGTGTGCAGGTGTGGTAGGTGACAGCCCTTCCCCCTCATGAAGTCCAAGATGGCCCATCCTGCCAACACCAATGCCCCTTTGTCACACTGTCTGGGAGCAATACACAAAGACCAACTGCCAGCTACCCCTCATCATATGAATCAGGATACAGGCTGCAGGCACAGAATGATAAGGGCAAGAAAATGCCAACTTAAAATCTGACTTTGGCATTATAGAGGGTTTTAAATTACAATTCTTTAGACACCTAACTTGACAGTCTCACATGATCCGAATGAAAAATATTCACTTATTAAAAATGTAAAAAGGTAACCCAATGTTAACCTATGGGAGAGGTAGGCCTTACAGTAGTGAAAATCGAATTGAAACGTTTATCACTACCAGGAAATTTAAAACTTAAACGTACATGTTCAACTTTTTAAACACACAACACCCAGCCCGCTAGGCTGTTTTTTGCCTACCCCAGGGCTGGCTTAAATGTATTAAAATGGAAAATTTAGACCTGGCAAAGGCTTTATTTTGACAGGTCAAAATAGCAGTTTAAAACTGCACACACATGCTGCAATTGCACACCTGATATGTTTAAATGGCTAGTTAAGTGAGTGGCACAAGCAGGACTGCTGGCCCACTAGTAGCATTTAGTTTAGAGGCCTAACGCACACGTTGCACTACTTTACTAAGGACTTACAAGTAAATTAAATGTGCCAATTGGGTGTAAGTCAATTTTAACATGTTTGAAGGAGAGAGCAGAAGCACTTTAGCATGAGTTATCAGTGGTGAAAGTATGCAGAGTCCCAAAGACAGCAAAAGCAAAGCCAGCAAAAAGAAGATTGAAGGCAAAATAGTTGGGGAAAAACCGTGCCAAGGACGTCAGGCCAACATGTACAATGGCAGTATTTTCATTATATAGTCTCAAACTGAGGTACAAACCAAATGGTGTGGGCTCCACGGCAGTGACACTTGTAAGCTGTAAAGAAAAACAAGTGAACAACATGGCTGACTAAGTGAAAGGCTGGAAGAAACCCTGCTGGGTGTCAGTGGTGCATTGCAATGTGTTGCGTGACGCCTTGAAATCAAAGGATTCTGCACATCATCAAAGAACCGAGAGGGATATTAGAGTCCAGCCCTATGAGCCAACACACAATTACACTGTTTCATCGATTAAAAGGTGGCGAAGATCTTTGCAAGCAGTCTCCTTGTCTGTCAGTTTGATGCTGTTAACCGTTCAATTAAATGAAACACAGAGCTGAAACTAGGACAGCCCGGTGTAGCGAGCTGCTGTCCTATTGATGTTTTGGGAACACTCTAAAGATAAAGAAATAAAATCTATTGTTCTTCTCCGAGAGAGGCTGGCAGCAGTGATGAAAGAGATCAGGAAATGATTGATGGAGTCTTGCATGCTTTGCTTATTGCTTCCATACAGGGGCTTGCTTATATTGTCATGTTTGTGCAAGTATAAAGCTGCTAAATTAGTGGAGGTGGGAGGCGAGGACGGGTGCCGTGAGGACAAGCAGATGAAAGAAGTCAGTGCCGCTCTTTCTTTGTTCGGGACAACCAAGGGAAAGATAGGATTCACATGCAGAACTACATCTCATCCGAAAAGTTTTATTGTTTGATGCACTATTGAAAAATGATGGTGAATATTTGGATATCAGAGGCATTTCACAATGTGCTCCGCTGGCTCAGGACACAGCCCGGCACCTATTTTATGCGGCTGCAGTATGAAAAAGTTCATTCATTTAACCCGATAGTTATAACGTTATACGAGACAGCACAGCTCAGGAATAGGAAGAGACAAATCCAGTTCATTGCCTCTGAGCTGTACTTTCTGAAAAACAAACACTAACTCAGAGAAAATATAGGGTTACATGAATTTGCTTTAGTGATTGCAGGTGCACAAAAACAGGCGCTTTGCTCTGTGCTGATCCCGATCATAACAGGTGCGCTGGCTCAGGGCAAAACTGAGCACTTATTTTATGTGCCTGCAGTTCCTAAAGAGCATCAATTGAGCTCTATATTTGCAGTGCATGAATTTCAGACAGCTTGGGAACAGAAAGAAGCAATCCAAGCATATTGTTTGTGGGCTGTTATGTCTTGGGTTAAATGAACGCACAGACAGGGCAAGTGCATAAAAACAGTCGCAAGGCTCTGTGCTGAGATAGCACAAAGATTTGTGAAGTGGCGTCTGGCAAGTTGGCTCTTTTAACAGGCTGTTATCAACATATATATATTCACTGAAAAAAACACAGGTTTCAGGGACGTTATAGTTAGTTGGACATTTCACTCGTACAAAACCAGAGAAATTTGTAAGTTATAGTTAGTTGAGATAATTATACCTCGTGCCCTCACAATGCACTGTTGATGACATCGCATATTACATCTCTCATGACATGGTCAGTAACATCACTGATGACTTCACTGATGACATTTCAAATGACATCACTGATGACATCACTGATGACATCATCCAGTGACTGTG
This sequence comes from Triturus cristatus, assembly GCF_964204655.1. NCBI lineage: Eukaryota > Metazoa > Chordata > Amphibia > Caudata > Salamandridae > Triturus > Triturus cristatus. The sequence goes on along the minus strand of NC_140582.1, from coordinate 574,026,619 downwards.
TGTTTCTAAAAAATATAGGTATGTTTTATATATATATATCTATATATATATATATATATATGTATTACCTACTGGCGGTCGCCAGTAGGTAGATATAGTTAGGACCTATTTTCCTTAGGAAATCCGCAATATTCTATTTCGAATAACGTTGGCGCCGATTGACGAATCTTCGCAAAATGTTTCAAACTGTTGGCCAGCTCTGGTCCGCTCCTATCCTGAGAATTTCACTGTGATTCGTAAAGCGGGGGCCGAGAAAAAAGGGGGGTCCTAAAACGCATTTTCCCCATGCATTTTCCCATAGGACCTGTTGACGCAGCTACAGCCCGAACTGCTGGACGGAATTACACCAAATTTGGCAAAGAGGTAGTCCTCAGATCAGACTCATGCCTTTTGCTTAAATGTTGTAAATCCATTCAGTAGTTCCTGAGAAAATCAAAAGTAAAATCATAGATATATCTATGGCCTCGGAGGATCCGCGCACCCTCCCCGCACACAGTGCGCACCCTGCCATGCACGAGCTGTATTCTAATTGGCTGTCAACACTCCAGATCAGGAAGTGTTGGCAGCCATCTTGTGCCTCGGTAGAACCGAGGCACAAGAAACCTAAAAAACAAACACGAAAAATGCAAAAAGGGGGCAGGGTAGAAACACCCTGACCGCCTAGGCCTGCTCAGGGGGTCCCACAAGGACCCCCAGGGCCAAACAAGATTTTTTTTTTAAAACATCGGCGAGATTTGCGCACCCAGTGCGAATTTCGGCCAAAAATACAAAAAAAATTCCCGCGCTGAATATTCGCCCCGGGTGCTCCAAGATTGTATTTGTGGGGGGATCACGGCCCCCCGCAGCCCCGGGGACTGCCAACCCCGGAGCTTTGTTAACATAGGTGGGGGGCTCGCAGCCCCCCCAGCCCTGGGGACTGCCACTCCCGGGGCTTAAAACAATTTGATGTGGGGGCTCTCAGGCCCCCCCAGCCCTGGGGACTTCCACGCCCTGGGGCAACTTGTACGTGTGGGAGGGGGGCCATGCGGCCCCCCTCCTGGAGCCTTGTATTGGCCCTGGGGACTGTCACCCCCCAGGGCCAGCTCCTGCAGTGTCCCAGGGTGCCCACCGCGGGACACTGCTGTTTGCAATGGCAGGGCGGGAGCCTCGTGGCACCCACCGTGCCATTGCAAACTGCTTTGCTTCATTGAAGCGTGAGCAGGGAAACCTGCTCTCGCTTCAATGAAGCAAAGCAGATTGCTTTTCCACATGGGGAGCAGCATGTTAGCTGCTCCCCATGTGGAAAAGCAATGCCGGCTCCCACAGGAGGCGGGGAGCCGGATGGGACCGTGGGGGGATTGGGGACCCCCCCACGGTCTCCAACGAGAGGCCAGGCCCCGGGGGATGGGTTCCCCCGGGCCAGAAGTGGCCCGGGAGGGGGGCCACAATGCCCCCCTCCCCATTAAATAAAAAATAAATTTTAAAAAAACAATGGCCGGCCCCGGGGATGGGGTCCCCGGGGCCTTAAGGTGGCCAGAAAAGGGGGGCTACGCAGCCCCCTCCATAAACATTTTTTAAAAAAGGCCCATGCCTTTTATATAGAAAAATTGGGGTCAGGCCCCGGGGGATGGGGTCCCCAGGGCCAAAAAAATAGAAAAAGAGGGGGGGGCTACACAGCCCCCCTTCTAAAAAAAAGAAGGAAAAAAAAAACGGGATCGGGCCGGAAGCCACGCCCCCTCCTTATACCACTCTGCAAACGCGCCCCCTGGCACGTTTGCAGAGGGGGAACTAATTCCCCTTGAATACTGGTGGTCCCTGGGGACCAACTAGCCCACCAGGAACCTCCAGTATGCACCAGGGGGCTGAGTTGCATAGAGGTGTAATGAGGCCACGCCCCTTTTTACACCTCTCTGCAACACAGCTCTGTGGTGCTTACTGGAGGTACCTGGTGGCCTAGTTGGCCGCTAGGGGACATCAGGATTCAAGGGGACTTAATCCCCCAAATTAAAATGTGCCACGGGGCGCATTTGCACAGTGGTGAAGGTAGGGGGCGGGGCCTGAGGTGATACTGTGCAAACACGCCCTGTGGCGCGTTTTAAGTTGGGGAATTCGTCCCTCTTCAATCGAGAGGTCCCCTAGGGGCCAACTAGCCCACCAGGTACCTCCAGTAAGCGCCACGAAGCTGCATTGCAGAGTGTTGTAAAAAGGGGCTTGGCCTCTGAACACCTCTCTGCAACGCAGTTCCCTGGCGCATACTGGAGGTACCTGGTGGGCAAGGTGGTCGCCAGGGGACCTCAGGATTCAAGGGGACTTAATCCCCCAAATTAAAATGTGCCACGGGGCGCATTTGCACAGTGGTGAAGGTAGGGGGCGGGGCCTGAGGTGATACTGTGCAAACACGCCCTGTGGCGCGTTTTAAGTTGGGAATTCATTCCTCTTCAATCGAGAGGTCCTCTAGGGGGCCAACTAGCCCACCAGGTACCTCCAGAAAGTGCCATGGAGCTGCATTGCAGAGTGTTGTAAAAAGGGGCGTGGCCTCTGAACACCTCTCTGCAACGCAGCTCCCTGACGCATACTGGAAGTACCTGGTGGGCTAGTTGGCTCCCAGGGGACCACAGAATTGAAGAGGAATTAATTCCCCAACTTAAAACGCGCCACAGGGCGTGTTTGCACACGTCACCTCAGGCCCCGCCCCTTCCTTTACCATTGTACAAGTATTCCTCTAAAATCAGCCGAACTACGAATTCCGATTTACTCACCTGTTATCAGGAGAGAACCCAGGGCTGCATCTTTTAGACCAGAACTGACCCTAAGCGTACTTACCAGTAACTTGTATTTCCTTCCATAGGAATCCATTGTGTGGTTTTCTGCAGAAAAGTTTCTGTGTACATTTTTGAAACGTACAAATATTCCTCTAAAATCAGCCGAACTGCGAATTCCAATTTACTCACCTGTTATCAGGAGAGAACCCAGGGCTGCATCTTTTAGCCCAGCACTGACCTTGAAAAATAATTCTAAGCGTACTTACCAGTAACTTGTATTTCCTTCGATAGAAATCCATTGTGTGGTTTTCAGCAGAAAAGTTTCTAAGTGTCTATTTTTGAAACTTACAAATATTCCTCTAAAATCAGCCGAACTACGAATTCCGATTTACTCACCTGTTATCAGAAGAGAACCCAGTGCTGCATCTTTTAGACCAGCACTGACCCTGAAAAGTAATTTTAAGTGTACTTAACAGTAACTTGTATTTCCTTCCATAGGAATCCATTGTGTGCTTTTAAGTAGAAAAGTTTCTAAGTGTCTATTTTCACAAATTAAAAATATTCCTAAAAAATCGTCTGTATGAATTAAACACATTCTTTCAATTGTTTACAGGAGATTCACCTGTGCTGGATCCAGGATCCACCTCTGAGTAAGAAAAAGTAACAATAACACTACTTTTTCTGCCGTAGGATAACATTGGTGATTCTATGTGAAAAAGTTTCTAAGTGTCAACTTTTAAAATACAATAATAATCCTTAAAAATCACTACTGTAACCAAAACACTTTTACTCAACTGTTTATAGGAGATGTCCAAGGACTGAATCTAGCATCCAGTCTTGTGGTTAGAAAAGTAATCCATAAAGTAACTAATTGCATTTGACTAGAAATTCACATTGAGCTCAATGTTGCTTTGTGTTTGAAAATTGTGTTGCCCATTGCAAAAACTGTAACTACTGTACTTAAAAGTCTATTGCCTATTTGCAAAGTATTTAAACTAAAGTAATTCATTCTGAAAAAGTATATTTTGTATTGTAATGTATAATGTAATTAAAAAAATAAAATATCTAAAAAGAAACAGTTTAAACAATGTAGTAAATCAGTATAAAAAAAATCAATATAACAATTAATACATTAAAAATTGTCATTTACAAAACCTTTGAAATTCACTGAAAAAACCATAGGTTTCAGGCCTGATATAGTTAGGAATTAGCATTTAAAAAACCTTTGACATTCACTGAAAAAACAATAGGTTTTAGGGGTGTTATAGTTAGCTGGACATTTCACTCGAACAAAACCATTGAAATTCCTCCGATAGAGTTAGTTGTTCTAACTACATCTCGCTCGCCCGCAATCCACTGCTGATGATGTCACATATTACATCATTCATGACATGGTCAGTGACATCACTGATGACATCTCAAATGACATCACTGATGACATTACTGATGACATCATCCAGAGAATGTGGTTTGGTTAAATATGTATTATATATATATAGCAATTTGCATTGAAGAATGAATGGATATATAAATATAAATATCTGTATGGGCCTGGCCTTGTTTAAAAAAAATATAAATATTTATACAGGAGTGGGGTCGCATGGCCCCTCTTCCCTTGGCCACTTTTGGCCCAGGGGACCTCATCCTCTGGGGCCTGGCCTTATGTTGGGGACCACGGGTGGAGCCCCAATGCCCCCACTGTCCCCTTCTTCTGAGGGAGCCGGCATTGCTTTTGGACAAGGGGAACTGTTGACATGCAGCTCCCCTTGTCCAAAAGAAATTCTACTTCGCTTCATGAAGCGAAGCAGTGTTTGCAATGTTTGCAGTGTTTGCAATGACAGGGTGGAAGCCATGCTCCCGCCCTGTCATTGCAAACTGCAATGTCCCTGGGGTAAGTACCCCGGGACATTGCTGGAGCCGGCTCGGGGCGTGCCAGTCCCCAGGACCATCTAGGGCTCCCCCCCACATGTATGTAGTCCCAGGGAGGTTGTGGTCCCCGGGGTCGGTATTTCAATAATAAGTGCCCCGGGGAGGTGGAGGTCCCTGGGGCAGTTTAGGGGTGCTCGAGGCCCCCACACTTAATATTTGTAATATTTGTAATAGCCCCGGGGAGATGGCGGTCCCCGGGGCTTGGGGGGCCCACATATATTTGCATATTGCCCCTGGATATCGTGCTTCATTTTTTTTCTGGCGGGATTCACGATTCCCGCAAAACTCTTTTTAACAAAAATGCTTTTTTGGGCCCTGGGGGTCCCTGTGGGACTCTCTTACCAGGACTAGGGGGTCACGGTGTTTCTACCCTACTCCCTTATTTTGTTTGTCACCTTTTTTCTTGTGACTCAGTTCTTCTGAGTCACAAGATGGGTGCCAACACTTCCTGGTTAGAAGTGTTCGCAGCCAATCAGAAACAAGCTCGTGATCAGGAGGGTTCAGTCAATCAGACCTCACAATTCTCAAAAAGCGATAGCTTTAAATCTTTAAATATCTCAAAAGCTACTTTACGGAGTTACACCATTTAAAGAAAAGTGTGCTTTCTGGACCAAGAGCTATCTCTCTGCCAAATCTGGTATAATTCCGTTGAGCAGTTCAGTCTGTAGCCGTGTCTAAAGTTTCTCATGGAAATTAACATGGAGAAACCACGTTTTGGGAACCCCCTTTTTCCTCGACCCCCGCTTGCCGAATCACCCTGAAACTTTAAGCAGCTGACCTGACCAGGCCATTAGATTTGAAAATGTCGTTAAGATTCATCAAACGGCGCCAAAGATATTGGCAAAAGAAAAAACGCTTTTCCTATGGAACCTAGGTCCTAACTATAACTACCAACTGGCTATTGCCAGTAGGTAATATATATAGATGGATAGATAGATAGATAGATAGATAGACAGATAGATAGATAGATAGATAGATAGATAGATAGATAGATAGATAGATAGATAGATAGATAGATAGATAGATAGATAGATAGATAGATAGATAGATAGATAGATAGATAGATAGATAGATAGATAGATAGATAGATAGATAGATAGATAGATAGATAGATAGATAGATAGATAGATAGATAGATAGATAGATAGATAGATAGATAGATAGATAGATAGATAGATAGATAGATAGATAGATAACATTTTACTCGCTATATTCTGTGAATGCGCCCATTTTTGGCTGATCCAGAGTATGTTGCCATTGTGGATACGTGTGTAGCGGTTCACCACCGCTGGGGCAGCACCTGGGATGCGTGGAGCGGCAGCGAAGACTTTTGTTTTTCGGAAATATATATATATATATATATATATATATATATATATTCACTGAAAAAACCATAGGTTTCACACCCGTTATAGTTAGGAATTAGCATTTAAAAAACCTTGCAAATTCAATGAAAAAACCATAGGTTTCACACATGTTATAGTTAGCTGTACATTTCACTCGTAAAAAACCAATGAAATTCCACGTTATAGTTAGTGCAGGCAACTAAAACTCACGCGACCGCAATCCTCTGCTGATGATGTCAGATATTACACCACTGATGACATATGTGTCTTTATGAAAAACAAATATTTGTAATATATGTATAGCTAAAGATACAGTATTAGCATCAACAGAGGATTGCGGTCGCGTGAGTTATAGTTGCCTGCACTAACTATAACGTGGAATTTCATTGGTTTTTTACGAGTGAAATGTACAGCTAACTATAACATGTGTGAAACCTATGGTTTTTTCATTGAATTTGCAAGGTTTTTTAAATGCTAATTCCTAACTATAACGTGTGTGAAACCTATGGTTTTTTCAGTGAATTTGTACGGTTTTTTAAATGCTAAGTTATGTATTTATTTTTAATTTTTGCACGCACGGTGCGCTTCGCGCACCGTGCGCGCCCTGTGGGCGCTCGGTGCACTTCGCGCACCGAGCGCCCACGTTGCGCATTTCGTACCGTGCACGCCTCGCCATTTTTTTCAAAATATCAATTGTTTTTTTCTCCCTTGGGGGTCCTTAGATTTATATATTAAATGTGATTGTTAATTTTTTTTATTTTTTTTTACCGTACGCATACGGTAAGCTTACCGTACGCGCACCCCGCGATTTTTTTTAAAAATTATTAAATTTATTTTTCTTACTTTTGGGTCCTTCGTGAACCCCCTGACGAACGCTAGGGGGTCTGCAACTCTCTTCGTTGCCCCCTTTTCATGTTAGCAACCTTTTTTTCTTCAGTGCGACACACAGAAAATGGCGTCCGATACTTCCTGGTTTCGACCGATTTGAATGTTTACTTTGATCTAACAACCAATCAGAATCGCGCTCGCGCACAGCACCGTACGCGTACGGTAAGCTTACCGTAAGCGCACGGTAAGCGCACGGAGCGCGCTTACAGATATATATATTGATTTAAATGCTATTTTCTCAGGAACTACTGAACAGATTTACACCAGACCTACAAAAGGCACTTCCTTGACCTGCGGACTACCTCTCTGCCAAATTACAAGTAATTCTGTTCAGCCGTTCGGGCTGTAGCTGTGTCTAAAGGTCCTATGGAAAAATGCATGGGGAATACGTGTTTTGGGACCCCCCTTTTTTCTCAGCCCCCGCTTGACGAATCACCCCGAGACTTTCAGGGTAGGAGCGGAGCGTAGCGCCCCATTAGTTTTGAAAATTTCGCGAGGATTCGTCAACCGGCGCCAAAGTTATTCAAAATAGAATTTTGAGATTTCCTATGAAAACATGGTACTAACTATAACTATCTACTGGCGACCGCCAGTAGATAATATATATATATATATATATACACACAAACTCCCTGAAGAAGATGGCTAATCCTCTGTGGGAAGAAATATAGAGGCAAATTAACCAATAGTTCACGTAGTGCAGTGCAGTAAAGGAAACTGCTACAAAGTGTTGCGTGGACGAGAGAGAGCTGAACTGTACCATATGTACCAAGATATAGTGCTGTTTAGCTTCCTCTATGCAGCGGCGCACTTGTGTCTGTCTAGTGCTTATTCCGGCACCTTTACACCATAGTGTAAGGGTGCCTGCATTACGGGTAGGGTTGCTTTGGTGCAGGAAGGGGTAACTTCCTGCAAATAAACAATCGTTAGAGGCATATTCCTCATTCTATGAGCCCTGTAGAATCCAGCAAACTTGGAAATAGGAAGTAATGCGAATAAAAGAAGATAGTTCTCCTTGTTACACCTCTGTTGGGTAGGCGCACCATTTGGGTGCAAACCCAGATTTAAAAGTGTTTCTAAATTTGGGTTTGCATCAAAATACATAGGTGAGTGCACAGGAATGCCCATGCTCCACCCATGTAACTCCTACCTGATGTAGAGCAGTGCAAGGTAGCGCTTTGCACCCTGTTGCTCTACTTAGTATTTACTAAACCTTACAAAGCCACGCAAATCAACTTTGCGTGGCTTAGTAAAGGCTAAAATGGATTTTGCATTGAGGGTGCGCCACAAATGTGATGCAACCCTGATGTAAAATCATAGGGGCCGATTCACAGAACTAATCTGAGACAAAATCCTAAACGTACTACTTTTGGCATTCACAGAAGGCATTTAGTAGTTGTAAAGTTAGGACTACTAACTTTACTACTACTAACTTGAGACAACTAAATACCTTCTGTGAATACCAAAAGTAGTAAGCGTAGGATTTTGTCTCAGATTAGTTTTGTGAATCAGCCCCATAGTAAATATGGGCCATGTTGTGCTTCAATTAGCCCCAATAGGTGGAGGCAGGTTATACAAATATTGTTTCACATTGTTCTTGCATTATTATAGTGCTCTATACGTTTGATGAACTGCCAAAATGCATTGGCAGGCTTGTAGCAACCTACTCAGTGAGTTGTGCTCCTTTAGAAGAGTGTGGTTTTGCAGTGTTGTCTATATGAAAAACTATCTGAGGTGTGCATAATGAGCAAAGAGTTGCTCTTGACTTGTCATATATCACTTGAGAATGTTTTACAGGCACATGGATCAAGAAAAGTTTTTGTGAGTCCTTAATTGCGAATATTAAGAAATCACAATTAAGGACTCTCAAAAGCCTATGCATGTAGGAATCGCTATTAAAATAGCGATTCCTAAACATTCCTTAATTGTGACTCGCAAATTGTGAGTCTCAATTAAAGAATGCCTTCCCATTCATTCCTATGGGCCTACAGGCCCATAGGAATGAATGTGAGATTGCATGCGCAATTTGCGAGTATCAATAGGTACTCGCAAATTGCTCATGCAATTTCAAGGACACCCTGTTGCACCCATGAAATTGCTCTGTGCACACATGTTGCGCACACATATGCCCCAAGGGCATGTGTGTGTGTAACCTACAACTTTGAATAATGCACTTTAGTGCATTTTTCAAAGTTTTTGCAAATTACCATCAAGTTCAACTTCATGGTAATTTGCGCCCACTAGTACCAAAATCGCTATTTTAAAGTGGTTCTTGCATTGCATTTAAGGAATCGCAAAATGCGATTCCTTAAATGCAATCACAATTTGAGAACTCGCAATTAATTGAGAATTCTCAAATTGCGAGTGCCTTGAACCTTGATGCATCGCAAATGCCCTTTTTGCTGGCGCAAACGGGCGATGTTTGCGATTCGCACCGTTTGCGCTCGCAAACATGGTTGATGCATGTACCTGGTGGAGAGCAGTGGAATGAGAGATAAGATATTACGCTTTATAAAATTGTTGTGTGTGGTTGGAAGGCTGCTGCTTGTGAGAATGTGGAAAGTTGCTACTCTGATGTGGCAGAAGTTGTGTAGCTGCATGTAGGCTTGGAGTGAACTGAAGGTGTGTGATAGAGATGCATATATGATTTTGCCTGTCATGTTTGTGAGTGTGATTTGGTTTTTGTGTTGGTAAAGTCATGTCATCTGTTGTGCTGTCCATCCATGAGTGGGAGAATGGATCTTGCTCTTGGGGCATATCAATCATCAACTACTGGATAAGAGCCAGGTCTTTACTGCCATACTGATTTCCAGAGGATCTTGGATGTTTGTCTTTTCTGGTCAGAAGTTCCATAGATTTTCTTCCCGTACCGAGAAGGAGGGGCTACGGATGCTCATTTTCTTATAGGATGAGTTGAACAGCAGAAAATATTTTTTTCTGTGTTTATCTTTGAGGTTTTATTTAACATAAAAAGATGTTCTGGTTATTTAAGAGTTTTCCACTTGAAACACAAATACATCATAAACGTTACCTCACCACATCGTCTTATATATAGTATATCAATCCCTTCTGCCATATCCCATGCCGTGCCGACCCCTCAATATATACATATCGGAATGCCTCAATACATCACTTGCCTACTGGACTGTTAATTCATAGCTCCAGCTGTTGTAGGGTACATTGTGAATGGTGCCCATATATCTTGGAGGCTAACTCCTCTGCATATATATCTACTTGGTCTCTGCAGTATACCTCATCCACCAGCCAATGGTTAAATTTAGGTGCAGCTTTTCCCCCACAATTTAACGCTAGTCTTCTTTTCTCCAATAACAAGGTTATTGCCACTAGTTTATGGTTGGGAGGATGTAGAGCATTTACAAGGCCCAGCAGGCAACAATGCGATGTGCATTGCACCGACTCCATTACTATAGTGGAGAGGGCCTGCGTTACTGGTTTTCAAAACTGCTGAACTCTATCACTTTCCCAGGCCATGTGCATAAAGTCAGCGTCAGGCGCTCTGCATTGTATACAATGTGTGGACTCACGTAGTCCGTATTTGTACAGCTGCAACTGTGTGTAATATAGTTGCTGTAGATATTTGAAATGTATAATCCTTAAAGAAGTTACATAGTCTGTGAGTGCACAGCAGAATGTTCAGTCCTCTAGTGATAGTGGCAGGATTAACACTGTGTTCCACCTATCTATCGATTCTTGCCAAGTGGGGGGGGCTTCTCTTTATGATGCATTGTATAACCTAGTTATCAATCGTTTGTGTGAGCTAATTGTGAGTAGACATTGGAGTGTCTCTAGCGTGGGTGGTCCATCCAGAAATTGGAGATCTAGCATCTTCAGTGCTTCTCTTAATCGGCAGTATGTGAGCACCAATATTGGTGTACTGTGCTGCACCGATAAAATTATATCCAACGACATGGACCTACCCTCTGGAAAGGCATCTGCCATTGTCCCCAAGCATGCTTCTGTCAGAATGGCAAGTGATTTGGGTTCCTGTATCTTCAAGGCTTTATAAAATGAAGGTTGGACCAATGCTATAGGTGGACTCGTGTACAATGAGGGATACCTTGACAGATTAGCACCCAATCATGGAAAGACAGTGCTGAACTTGAAGTGCTAATATGTTGTGGACATAAAAAAAAGTTCAGAAATAAGTAATGTTTTGCTGCTGCTTTTTGGATTCTTTGAAGTCTTCAGAGTAGGCAGAGAGGGACCTGTAGGTAGAACTTATTAGTGTCGTTTAGAAAAGATTGTAAAAGATTGGTGTGGAAAGATGTGTTAAAGAGATCACAATTTGTGAAAAGTGTTTCTTATGACTTGATTCACATGAAGGCTTATCAATAGTCCAGGATCCATGATCGATGACAGGTTTCTCCCTTCTGTAGATCTCCGATGGTGGGCCAATATCCTGGTGCCTGATGGTTCTAGGCTGGTAGTTCAACTATGTGTCACAGATTCGGGTCATGGTTTTGAACAATTTCAGTTTCAGTTGGCCACTCAGCATTTATTGGTCTTTGGTTCCAAAGCAATATCCTAATCTTGATTTGTCTATTAATTGTGGCTTCAACTACAGAACGAAATGTGTGTCAGTGAAGTTGTAGCATGTTAGGCTGAAGGACTTGATGAGTTTGTTTGCTGGCTGAGGTAGATGTTAGAAGAGAGTCGGGAGATAATTGCCCCTTAAAGAAATCCAAAGTCAGTGTTGACAGGAGCTGATTTAAAAAGGATCAGTGAAATGATGCATCATCTGTCAGAGAGGTTGAGGTTTGCATTATGAGGTATTATAAGTTATGGTAGGCAAATGGATTAGATTTATAAGTCCTATAGGTGAGCATATTTCTCATGCTATTGTTCCCACCACAACAGTGTCACCTCACATACTTTTTTCAGCACATGAGCATCAGTACAAATAGATACCTTGCCTTGCTCTCACATACTTTCTTTTCAGCACACGAGAATCAGTACAAATGGATACCTTGCCTTGCTCAATGGTCACTGTTGACTTTTTCATCCAGAGAGAAACATCTCGATGGACAGTTGGTGTTTTTCTCAGACAAAGGCTGTGTTTATGCATGGCATGATGTATTCAGTCGTGGTTGAGGTATGCAGCTTCTACATCTCATCTTTCCTAATGGCAGATTTCTGGCTTCTAGCATTTAAGCATGGCCACTTACTGAATGTTGATGTGTGTGAATTAATGGAAAACAAAAACCGTGAATGGAGGAAATCAAATCATGGAAAACCAGTTTTGAGGAAAGACAAAAAAATAAAAAATTAAAGTAAACATTTTAAAGGAAAGATATTTTTAAGGCCAAATCCAATAATACATTCAATTTGGGTTGAGTTTAGGACTGCTGTTGGGCTTTTGGGTTCAGGGATGGGTAATGTTTATGGTGTTGAGGGGGTTAGGGGTCAGGAACAATTGGAGTTTGGGCATAGAGCAGGTTTTTAGGGTTCAGAGATGGGTGGAGTGTATGGCTTGTGAGAGGTTTCTAGTGTTCACGGATGAGTGGTGTTTAGGTGTGTGAGGTGCTTTTAGGTTTCAGGGATGGGTGGAGTATAAGGGTGTGCGGGGTTTGAGCGTTCGTGGATGGGTGGAGTTTATGGCTGGTGAGAGTTTTTAAGGTTCAATTATGGCCAGCGGCTGGGGTGGTGAAGAGTTTTTAGGATTCATGGTGGGGTGGAGTTTAGCGTGGTGTTTTATTTTGAGGATTCAGAGATGGGTGGAATTTAGATGTAGAAAGGGGCTTTTAGGGTTCAGAGATGAGTAGTTTAGGATGATGAGGAGTTCTTCCGGGTAATAGATGGCTGCAGTGACGGCCCGTGTAGGGCGTTTTACCGGGGCGGTGACGTGGCGCAGAGGAGGGGCAGGGTGGGGTGTTGCAAAATGCGACAAACGGCCGATTTCAGGTAAGTTACGAAAAAAAATCATAAATCAAATTTTGTTGCGCGCGCTGCATCGCATTTGGCGACGCAGCGCGCGCAACGAAATTTGTTTTATTAAGTTATGCATATATCTGATTCCACTGATAGGATTTTTGTCCTTTTGGTGTCAAATAATTTATTACGGTTTTCTCTATTTTTCTAAATTGATGTGACATTTTTCTTGTGTTGTATTTTTGCTATATTACTGTGGGTGTGCTGCATAAATACTTTTCACATTCCTTATACTTTAAGCCAGACTGCTTTTGTGCCAAGCTCAGTGCTTAATTTGAGCCGGTGCTTTCCGGTGCACAGCACCGGCACTTAATTGGTTTCCAGTGCTCAACACTGGCACCTAATTGTCAACATATCACTATCAAAGGAGAGAGAGAGGACTAGGTAGCTTGTCCGTATCCCCAGGGTTTATATGTGAGATCAAAAAGGACTAGCCTATTTGTGAATTTACATAGACTCAAGACTGTAAGGCAGGGTACAAACCATTTTGTTTGTTCATGAAGCCCTCAGCCACCAACCTAGTTGGTAGCATGCTTCATCATCGGGCCCACCCAGTGACACCGAGTGTGTCCCGGGTGTGCTTCGACGCCTGGATACAGCGGAGCAGGTATGTATCTGAGTATGCAGTGTAGTGACGTGAAGGTGACGATTTAAAAGCTATGCAGGGATCCCAATAGCCGAGGGTAAATTTTATTTTAATAACTGGGTCACTGCTAGCATTAAAAAAGGCTGTTGGATGTTATAGGAATGTTAATTAGGGTTTGCTACATCCAGGGTGAGTCTATGTAAATTCACAAATAGGCTAGTCCTTTTTGATCTCACACCTAATTGTCAACACCATACTTGGAACAGTCTACCACATGGAGGCGCTGCTTGTGTAATTTAGATAGGAGAAGAACAACAGTTGTTTAGGAATGCAATATACATTAAAATTGTTAACACCTGGCTCCCCAGCCATTCCTTTAGCTTTGGGGACCTGGAATAATCTGAACTGTCACATTTACATGCGAGAGAGATGGTTAGTAGTTGTTTTGGCAGCGATGACAAGGGCGAGGAGTGGTGCAAGCTGCAGTGGCCTCCTGGTCAGAGCCCTGGCACTTAATATTTTACAAATTAAGCACTGGCCAAGCTACCAGAGGGTTAAGCACATTTTAATTTAATGACTCTTGTGGTTCACCCTGACAAGGGTTGTGGCTGTTGCTTGAGGAGGACACCCCCTTCAACCAACAAACCAATTTCTCACAAAAGATATAGTGGATACCTCAATAGTGAATCTTTTGATGGATGTCATGGTCTTTTTACTTGTATTCACCCAAAGGATGGGTGCAGTGGACATAGGCCGTACTCGAAGTGCTGGTCACTGAACATCATTGAACAATAGCCCTTCAGTGAATCTTTGCTGTGCAGGACTGAAGGATGAGGACAATATCAGTTTGACCCGACTGTTTAAATGTGTCGAGAATAAGAAATGTCACTCCTACAAACTGTCCTCCAAAGTGTGCTGCAACCTACATTTGAAGCCCCAGTAAAGACCAGCTACTTTGATCCTGGATACTCGTTTTATAAGAATGGCCTAAATTATGAAAGGGTGGGGAAAACTGGCCGCGTTCCACCTGTGGGATAGCAAATAGCGATCTTCCGTAGATCTCCGAAGCTGTTGCATTAAGCAAATAATACATATATAAAAATAGATACCGGCAGTTACATAAGAATTATTTATTTATTCGTGCAATGGCACCAAACTGGAAGATATTTACTCGAAAACAGACTAATATACGTTATTTAAGCCACTGAATCCTTATATCCATTTTACCTGAAATAGAAATTGGGATTTGTGGTTTAGCAACACCGGAGAGTGGTTTCCATGGCAACCATATCAAATTAATTGGAGCACACAGAAGGCTGTGCCCTGAACAGCATGCTTAGATCTTCACAGCGAATTTACTGCAAGACACAAAGGTTCTCTGAAACGCACCCAGTTTTACAGCAAATCCATAGCAACAATCATTTCAACAATTTAAAAGTAAAATCATATAAAAAGACATTGGCACCCTTGGAGCGCCCACACATTCCATAACACTGAGGTACTACAGAGCTACAGGCACTTTCATTGCCAACAAGGAAGATATGCACGTTTTATCTATGAAAGCTTGTTTTCTCTGCTCAAAAAGAATAGAACGTTGTTTTCCTGCTTCTGCTGTCGGTTTTGTTATTACTGTAGCATGGTAAGATAAATGACATGCAAACATAAGTAATGAATTTTAACATAGGACGTGAGGGCTGTAATAATGGTTTTATTTTTCTATAATCGTGTGATAAATATATTTTATTAGCTGTTTGGTCATTTTCATATGTTAATTTTATTTTTACACCTGTTACCAATTATAATGAACCGATTGTTGATACCATTTTATGGCTTCTTGAGAGTTCGGATAGATTCTCTCCTCACCTTGAGGTGTAGGTGCAAATGGTGCAGCAAGTGCAATGGCCCAGAGGCCTGGAATCTGAGGGGCCAATTTCACTCAAATGGTGACTGTGTTTTACTACCAACTAGGACAATTGAACTGAGATTGGGTAATTCTTTAAACCACTCTTTGGTGAGTTGAAATATGGCTACAGTATTCCAGGTTTATGTAAATGTAAGCTCGAAGTTCCAATCTTCAAGAGGGGTTATCTCGCTGTGGTGTCTTTCATCCTCGAGGTCCCCTCAAGAATGGTTTAGTCTCTTGTACTATTCTCTTGTATTTTGTTAAAAATGTTGTTTTGGCTGACCTGGGTTCTACTTAGTTGGAGCTAGATGTTGACTTTGTCTGGGGTTTGCTTAATAAAGCTCGTATCATATGTGTTATTGCACTGGTGAAGCAACTGATAGCATGTTGCAGAGCCCAACAGATCAGGAATTTGTATGGATACTGTGGGACGGTTCCGTGAAGCAAAGTGAACCGTTGCACATCAACCATAAAACTGTCAATCCCTACTGTGGTAATTGGTGACTTCTGTGTGGCTGTCAGAGAGAAAATAGATACTTATTTAGTGTCTGTGGAACTTGCTGGTTGGTGTTTCTTCCAAGATGTATACAGCTGGTTTACAACCTGCAGGAAGAGAAAGTGGCATTTCTGGGCCAGACTCGTGGGTGTGAAGGACTGGGCTATTCTAAGGCCCAACGGTGCCAGGGGACAACACCTGAAACCTTCGTGGGTTACCTGTTCCGGCGTACAAAACACAGAGACACGGGACACTTCCTGCGGCGTCAAAGATCGGCGTTTATTTACTGCAGGGATACAGAAATCGCAAGAATTACACAACGTGTAGGTTCTGAGAGACTGCTTCAAATTGCTAAAGTGGATCGCTCCTTTTATACAAATTTTCGTCATTGAACAACATGGCAAACAAAAGGTTACAACTCAGTTCCCACAGTAAACTTCAAAAGGGTCGCACTCATGTTCTCAGAAGCCCGGAACATAATTACAGCAGCATTGCCGATTCCCAACTGTAAAAGCACATTATCCCCACATTAAGCACATTCCATTCCGACTGTAAACGAATTAGGAGAAGGGACAGAAACAGGTGCAAAGGAAAAACAAGGATGCACAACAGATTGGAAAAGAGTGTAGAGAGCAATATCGGAAACTTGATTGCAGGATCAAAGGACTCGTGCCTAATGCATGCACGACTGAAACAATAGATTAGCACGGCAAGATGAGCCTCGAGCGGAGCCATCTGCCTTTGCAGTGTCATCCCCCTCATCATAAAGACATCTTCAAAGGAACATGTGTCCTCCGCGAAAGCCTGGGAATCCCAGGGTCACAAAGCGGACAGTGTCCGTTCGCTGGCTACTTGAGGGCAAGAGACAAAATGGAATCCGTATCTAAGATGGAACCCGAGGGTCCAGATGGACATACCCAGGAATGAGACGAACCGTACATAGTAGCGTAGCGAATACGCGTACACCCACTAGACTCGTCATTTGCGGTTCGTAGATACCAAACTCGTCCATATTCGAACAAACCCAAAAAATGTCATTACGATTCTCACGGAACCTCAGACGCTCCTTTTGCCCTCATGTAGGCAAGCACTAGTCGAGATCAGAATCGATTTCGATATTCATCAAATCGTTCAGTTGTTGCTGGAACATCATCCTATCCATCAATGTCTCCTTGGTAACTGATGGCTGTCTTATACACGTTGTAGCACAGAGACCACATAAGGCAGGACCACACTGCACACAAAGACAACACGTGAACAGAAACGTTACAACAACCCCTACGATCATCAGAATCTTCCAACCCCAAGTTGATATCAGGCCCCAAAACCATCCTAGAAGTGTCCAACCACCTTCGTCCACGTGTATGGACTCGGAGATCTTATGTAACTTCGAGATGGCTTGGTAAACAGTTGGAGCGTTGTCAGGGATGAAAATGCAACAGCTCGAATGGATCACTTTGCACACACCACCTCTATCTGCAAGAACAACGTCTAGAACCATACGGTTCTGCAACGTCATAAGTCTATCCACCTGAAGTTCTGCTGTTAAATTACCAAGAGCACTCGCAGTTATGTTAGCAGTCAATTCTACCACACGGGTCAACTGTCTCAGGTTCCTACTATTAACCATAGGCCCCCAAAACGGCAAGAAACCATTGAAGAAATCTCCTGCTTCTTGACCGGCAGTGTCCTCTTCACTAATAACGCCTCTCACAATTCTAGTTTTGTGATAGTCTGAGGCGACCGTAAAAGTCGGTGGCAAAAGATTCGCAATATAACAGGTACCCGAGAAGTCACGGGGCAACCATGTATATGCACATTCATAAAATACGAAATAGGTACCCTTGGTAGTCAGGAAAACAGGGGAGGAGAGCATCGGTAGAACATACGTATCAGTACAAGCACTCTTCCCAAGTTGAGCTCTCGGATTTCGACCAAGACCTTTCAAGCAGAAATTACCGAGGTGAGGTACGATCCATATTGGAGACGAGCTTTTAAGCTGTCTATCACCCACTGACATACTATACTGAGCCTCACTCAGATCTTTATATGCTTGCACCTCTTCATCTGGAATAAGCGATGCATCAAAAATATCCCTATCTAAATCAGCAATCGCTATCGCCAAAGGCTTATGGTACAGACCAGGACCGAAGTTTGCGGAACGTGGCTCTCGACTGGGGTAGGAATCTAGTGCACTACGGAACATAGTTTGAAATGCTCGAGCTGACCCTTGGGAGCTATAAGGAAGAACCAAATACGGAATACCCCTTTCCATGGTATGTGGCATTAACCCACACACCCAACAGTTGGTAGTATTCATCACCAACTGATGCTGATGTAGGAGTTGAACGAAGGAGTTATTCATGAATTCCGCACGTCTAACCTGTTCATGTTGGGGCAGAGGATGAAAGGAATGTGGGGAAACAGTGGTAACAGAACTTAGTTTAGGAGAAAAAGTAGGTGAAATGGAAGGCAATAACGACTGTATTCCGAAATACACTCCACCCACCAATAGCATAGAAACAGTCAGAAACAGCAGAAATACCTGAAACAAAAAACATTTTGTTCGTACAATCTTATGCAATTTTGATCTTTGCGCCGACATCCTTTCTACTTCCAACAGCTCAGAGAATGCCATCCTCTAAAAACCGTCCGTGACGTCCTTGACGCACTTCGTTCTGAGTAGCGATTATCAACTCCCAGGAGTTCCCAGGAATCGACAAAAAGTAACCGACCTAGTGTCAGGAACCTGCTAAACAGAAGGAAGTACCCGCACGGCCCTATGGTTAACCCGGATGATAGGTTTTCTTAAACAAACACCCAACTTAATAAAAATCTCTTAGCTGTGAAAAGCACACGTAGAAAGGAACTCGAAAATTGGAAAAGGATGTAATTGTTCTTAATGTTCGTGGCAACAGTAAAGAAAAATATAAGAAAAATTTTATTAGTCTTTGTCATGTGAACGAAGAAAATATCGACTTCTTCCAGGTCGAGTCTGCTCTTCAAATAATTGTTCAGCTGGTGAAACAGTGTTCAGTCGATTAGATAACAATTCAGACCATGAGTTCTCCAGAACTGACGACTCAACAGATGTGTCTGGCTGCAATGAATTGTCTCCTACAGGTTGAGCATCACTAAACGGCACAAAGCATAGAGGGGTCTCGGTTTCCGTTGCCGCAATACCAGTTCTCACCCAATTATCTGCTGGTGAAGGGATCGGAACCTTTTTGGTATGGGTGGCGTGCACCCAGTTCTTTCTGCCTTCCAACCGAACTGCAGTCCTTGTAGCCAACAATACTTGGAAGGGACCCACAAATCTCAGCTCCAAGTTGCGTTTTCTGCCAAAATTGCGGGTGACAACCCAGTCACCCGGTTGGAGCCGATGTCCAGGACCCTCTGTCTATGCCGGTAAAGCTTCAAAGACCTGTTGATGAATTAACCTCAATTTAGCAGTCAGATCATAAAGATAATCAATTAACATTGGATACTCAAGACTATCGAAGGCCTTAGGCCTCGGGACTCCCCAAACGTTTGCAGGGCGGCCGAACACAATCTCATATGGGCTGAGCCCTACTCGAGAGTGCACAGTCGCCCTGGTCGATAAGAGAGCCAGAGGCAAGGCATCAGGCCATGACAAACCAGTCGTAGCTTGTATCTTCGCAAGTTTCAGCTTCAGAGTACCATTGTACCCTTCAACCAAACCCGCTGCCTGGGGATGATTGGCGCTATGGAATTTCTGTCGAATTCCAAGGCCCTTACACACACTCTGCATCACGCTTCCCACAAACTCGCTTCCGTTATCTGACCACACAATCCGTGGCATTCCATACCGAGGAAAGTATTCCTTCAGTAGGACTTTCGCTGTGGACAGGGCAGTATTATCCTTAAGAGGATAGGCCTCGATCCATCTGGAGAACGCACAAACCACAACTAAAACGTACTTCAGATTATTACATCTCTCCATATGGATGAAGTCCAGTTGGATAACCTCAAAGGGACAGGCAGGAGGAGCAAAATGGCCGGGTGGAGTGGGGGTGCCCTTGCCAGGATTATGCATCAAACACACCATACAATTCTTAACCACCCTCTCAGCACATTTAGCAATACCATCATTCTTCCATACAGGGGACAATAACTTACATATACCTTTCGCGCTAATATGTGACAAACCGTGAGCCATAGTCACAACGGCTAGCACATATGCATCCGGTAACATCCACCTCTGACATTCTGACAAGTCAACCCAACATCCATGCGTGTCCAACTTTCCCGTGCTTTCTTTCCACTTGGTCTTTTCAGTTTCAGTGGCCTCATTCTGAATTGCTTTCACGCTCTCAACAGTGTCTTCACACATACCAGTCTCCATCGGCCACCTCACTGAACTCGTAACATACATTCGGGTTGCAAGATTCTTAGCCGTTTCCTTCGCAATCTCGTCCGCAAATGCATTACCACAACCAACATCATCTGTAACCTTTCGATGCGCACTACATTTAATGATCGCCACCTGTTTAGGCAATGTAAGTGCATCCAAAAGATCGTTCAGGAGCTGTCCGTGTTGGATCTTCGTACCATGCGATGTCATAAATCCCCTTTCTCTCCACAATCGACCAAAACTATGTGCAACACCAAACGCATATTGACTATCAGTAAACACATTCACTCGCTTTCCCTTAGATAAAACACACGCTCTTGTCAACACAATCAACTCTGCCGCTTGCGCTGAATTCTGACTCAATCTCGCAGTTTCCACAACCGTGCTCAACGTCACTACAGCATATGCAGTCGTCACATCACCATTCGGCAACTTAAAACATGAACCATCAACATACAAAGTGCCATCGGGGTCTGTCAATGGAGTGTTTTTCAGGTCCACACGACCCTTCGTTTCTTCCTCAGTTCGTAAATAACAATCATGTGGTGGTACACCATTTGATTCCATATTAGTCGGCAACAATGTCGCCGGATTCAGCACATTACAACGCTTGATCTGTATATGACTTGCCAAAAGTGTCAACTCATAACCGGACAACCTTGCACTCGTCAGATGTTGAGTTTTTGTCCGATTCAGGAGAGTGTCAACTGCATGCGGAACCATCACTATGAGCATATTATCCATGACCAGACTTGCGGATTGTCGAATAGACACCGCAGCTGCCGCTGTCGCTCTCAAGCAACTTGGCAACGCTCTAGCTACCGGGTCTAAGGTCGAGGAAAAATATGCACACGGATGCTGCTTACCACCAAATTGTTGCGTCAAAACACTCAACGCACAACCTTCTCTCTCGTGAACATATAGTGTAAATGGTTTACTGTAATCAGGAGTACCTAACACAGGAGCTGAACACAGCGCATCACGCAGTTCAGAAAAACTTTTCTGACATTCTTCCGTCCATGGCAAGGGAGTCGAAACATCCTTGCACGTGAGAGCTATCAATGGTTTCGCTAACAGTGAAAAGTTCGGAATCCACTGCCTGCAGTATGACGTGATACCTAGAAAGGCACGCACATCTCTCTGAGTTGTTGGCACAGTCATTCGAGCGATCGCTGCAATTCTTTCTGGGGTCAACCTTCTTCCCGCCTTTGACAATAAGTGACCTAGATAGGTTACTTCTTGACAACAATATTGTAGTTTAGAAGTTGACACTTGGTGATGTAAATCACATAGATGCTGTAACAGTGATACTGTAGCAGTTCTGCAAATCTGTTCAGTGTCAGCAGCTACCAACAGATCATCAACGTACTGAATCAAGGCCGCACCAGCCGGTAACACAAACGCATCAAGTTGACTCTTAAGAGCTTGACTGTAGATCGATGGACTCTCACAGTAGCCCTGAGGTGCGCGTTTGAACCTGAAGCTGCGACCACCTAATGAGAAACCGAATAGATCTCTGCTTTCCTCAGCAATCGGAATGCTAAAGAAAGCATTCTTCAGATCAATTACCGAGAACCATGATGCAGAAGCTGGAATCAGAGTCAGCAAAGCTGTAATGTCAGGCACCACGGGAAACTGTGGAATAACAATTTTATTTACCTCCCTTAAATCAATAACAAAACGATACACAGGAGGCTTGGATGGATCAGTTCGTTTCAAAATAGGTAACACAGGACTATTACACACGTTACCCCGAGTTTCTTCGATGACATCTTTATCGATCAAATCGTAAATGATTGCTAATAGTGCTCGTTCTCCATCAAGAGAGATACGATACTGGGGAATGCGTGGCAATCGCACGTTTGATTTCAATTGAACAACATAAGGTGGTATATCCAGCAGGCCCACGTCGTTGGGACCTGTCGCCCACAAGGACTCAGGAAGAGAACTCAATTCCGGTGGGAGATTATCAGTCGACAAATACATAGGAGAGATCACTCTCTGACCCAACGTAAGCTCCACTCCCGCGGGAGAACAGTACAAAGTCGCATATAACCGCTTCAACAAATCCAGGCCCAAAAGATTCTCACCGCAACCAGTAGTCAAAATCAAAGGAGCTTCTAACTCACGAGACCCAATTGTAAGGGGCAAAGGGCTAGAAACTGGATTGCTAACAGGGGCGCCAGAGAATCCAACGGAAACATTCGTTAAGCCAGACAAAGGCGCGCCAGGGAGTTTCGAATGCATGATGGAACTTTTCGCTGCACCAGTGTCCAACAGAAAAGGCTCAACTACGCCCAATGTGGCGACTGCAACATAAGGCCCTCTCTGATCAACCGGAACCGATACTACTCCCTCTCTTTGTTTATGGCTGTCCTAGTAATTACCGTCAGCATCAACATCATGCTCGACATAATAGTTGTCCACATGATACTGCGCAGATCTACCAGACGATGAATCGCGCCGATCAAAGCAATTTTGCGAGTCTGATGAAGTGACAAAACGCTCATTCTGATTCTGAGTAACACCGCGACCTCTACCACGTGACGCCTGTTGAGGACCACTACGACCTCCTCGAGCCGAAACACCATTGTTTCGGTCACGCAAAACTGGACAATTAAACTTCAGATGGCCCTCACCCCTACAATATGCGCATTGATTATACCCCAGCGTAGATCGAGGTGTAGAGGAGTCAGTACGCGACTGTGATCTAGAAAACTGTGATTGTAATCGATTTGGCTGTTGCAAGTCATTTTGATTCAAGCGCGGAGGATACGCTTGCTGCAATAAGACCTTAGTTTTAAGATCCTTCGTTTTCTTATCTGCGCGTTCGCTTTCTTCTTTCTCTCTATTTTCGTAGTATTGGGCCGTGGCTAATATCTGAGCAGTGGTAGAAACGGCCCACGAACTTTCAGAATTCTTCAATTTGTTGCTTAGTTCAGGCAACAAATTAGATACAAATTTATCAACAAACAATCGCTGACCTCCCTCAGAGCTCATATCCTGACCACTATGATCGATAAATGCCTCCTCAAATCTCGTAAAGAAATCAGAGACACTCTCGCCCTTCTTTTGTTTGCACGCAGAAAATTTGTCCCAGTTAACTCTTATTGCTGGCATAAGTGTCTTCATAAGTGTAATTATCCTCTGGGGCAGATTCTCAATGATGTGTTCAGGTTTAGCCCCACCAACTTGCCGTCCGTCAGCCGCCGCAAGAGCAGCCCAATCACCGCCTAACTCAGCTGCGTGATTCTCTTGACGGATTTTCGTCCAAATCGGTTGAGGTACTACGTTACCAAACAACATGTCGATATCAGCAAGGTTCATAACAGTAGCATCCACTAATTGGGATAACTCCTTATAATAACCTGCAGGATTTTTGCGGGGGTCAGGCAAAGTTTGCTTTACCTGCAAAACTTCCGATCGCTTCCACGGGAGGTGTATCCAAACTCTCTGAAAGTGTGGTAGAACAATAGGATTAGCAGCAGGATCACCTGCCATCCATACTGGGGGAACTTCCCGCATAGGATACTGACCAGGTTGTGCCGTCCGCTCCTCAGTTTCGTCCTTAAACAATGCTCGAGGTTGTACTGTAGAGCGAAAAGATAACAGACGCTCTAAAGCACGTCGGACATTAGCACCCACAATCATACCAGTCGAAAATTGATTCTGAAGCTCAGTGATCTCGGGCGGTACATTATCTACCGCATCATTATCCCACTCTTCTCTCAAAGATTTACACATTTCCTCATACACAAATCTTTGTGTGGGCTCATTAAACTGAGAAAACGTCTCAAAAACTACGCAAAGTGTACTTCGCAGGATGCCTAATCCATTTACGCGCCATTTTCACTAACGACTCACGTTCTCTACCATCGGGAATTTGACTGCGCCTCTGAGAGACATCAGAAAGATCGGACCCGAGTATCGGTCCAAAAAGTGGAGAATAGAGATTAGCGACAGCATTAAATATACGACTACGAACAGAAGGGGAAGAAGAAGGAAGCACAGGAGCAACGACATTAGGAGTAAACGTAGAAACAGTAGCAGTAGTCGGGATAACAGGAGTAGTAATAAGATTGGGCTGATGAGATACTGGCAAAGGAGCAGTAGGAAAAAGAGCGGGTAAAGGAGGATGAACAATTTGCGGCACAAGGGAATTCGGAAGAACAGGAGGAACGACAGGCTGACCAGCAGCCGCCAGGACAACAGGTTGAGGAACAGGAGGAATCACAGGACCCACAGTATCTGGTGCATAGGGAGGTGGTGATTTCAATAGATAAGACAATAATGGATCCTCTACCGCTTCTTCTCCCGTCTCATCAGGGCTAGACGGTAAAACCGGATAACATTTATCCACCGCCATATGATGAAGTCTAGCACAAAACTTCCTGCTCCTTCTCGTCTTTGTCTCGCTGATACTGTTCTGCATTTCGCATTACCGTAATAACACCTTCTCTCTTATTTTTCTTAATCTGTTTGATTTCTTTCTGCTTGGCCTCTTTACGCCATAACCGAAAGGAATCAAACATGGCCGGCCTAGCCTTCTTTTTAAACAATTAACTTCAAGATTATCTAATATTGCAGTTTCAAAACTACCATGTGATGGCCAACTAAGAACACCATCATTTCTAGTGTAACGAATCCAATATTCATTATATATATTAGGACCTACTCCGTGGCGACTATAGAGCTCATAAATTGGAGTTCCAACTGGAGGTATCGGACAGGAATCCTCCAGTCGGGAATCCGTGCTGCAACATTTAAGGAAACCAAACAAAGTACTACGGCCCGGCATCGTGCACACTAACCGAGTTTACAAACTTCAAGGGCTATCGAATTACGATGTCCTCGCAAAAAAATGCAAGACCCTCGGTTTTTGGCAATTGCAATTGTCAAATAAAACCCAACAACTAAGAACCAACAACTAAGAACCACAAATGCAATGGAACCATGCAAACAACCAGGGTTAGCAACCCACAAATACGTAACTGAAAGAGCAATGGCGTCACCAGGAAGGCCCGTCTATCGTCTCGCCGTACAAAGGACTACGTCAGGCGCCAAAACAGGTCGACAGTCAGGGCATCAGTCCGTCGCAGCCGTCAGGAGGCGGGAATCTTCGCGGGAAAAGTCTTCGGACCACTTATTTCGACAACTGGATCGATGAAGCGGGTTGCACCTTCCCTCGGAGATTTCACACGAAGTTCCTCACGATCGTCGGGCTGTGGACCGGTACCGCTGATGTCGCCCCACGTTGGGCGCCAACTGAAGGACTGGGCTATTCTAAGGCCCAGCGGTGCCAGGGGACAACACCTGAAACCTTCGTGGGTTACCTGTTCCGGCGTACAAAACACAGAGACACGGACACTTCCTGCGGCGTCAAAGATCAGCGTTTATTTACTGCAGGGATACAGAAATCGCAAGAAGTACACAACGTGTAGGTTCTGAGAGACTGCTTCAAATTGCTAAAGTGGATCGCTCCTTTTATACACATTTTCGTCATTGAACAACATGGCAAACAAAAGGTTACAACTCAGTTCCCACAGTAAACTTCAAAAGGGTCGCACTCATGTTCTCAGAAGCCCGGAACATAATTACAGCAGCATTGCCGATTCCCAACTGTAAAAGCACATTATCCCCACATTAAGTACATTCCATTCCGACTGTAAACGAATTAGGAGAAGGGACAGAAACAGGTGCAAAGGAAAAACAAGGATGCACAACAGATTGGAAAAGAGTGTAGAGAGCAATATCGGAAACTTGATTGCAGGATCAAAGGACTCGTGCCTAATGCATGCACGACTGAAACAATAGATTAGCACGGCAAGATGAGCCTCGAGCGGAGCCATCTGCCTTTGCAGTGTCATCCCCCTCATCATAAAGACATCTTCAAAGGAACATGTGTCCTCCGCGAAAGCCTGGGAATCCCAGGGTCACAAAGCGGACAGTGTCCGTTCGCTGGCTACTTGAGGGCAAGAGACAAAATGGATGCCGTATCTAAGATGGAACCCGAGGGTCCAGAAGGACATACCCAGGAATGAGACGAACCGTACATAGTAGCGTAGCGAAAACGCGTACACCCACTAAACTCGTCATTTGCGGTTCGTAGATACCAAACTCGTCCATATTCGAACAAACCCAAAAAATGTCATTACGATTCTCACGGAACCTCAGGTGGATCCAATACATAGGTGCCCTCTCTGACAGTCTGTCAGAGCAGAACAAAGTTTTGGAAATGCCCGGTTGTGAGTAAGTCGTTGCTGGGGTAATTCATCTCTTCCAGAATTTCAGAGCAGTAACATCTCGGCCTGGATCACTCAAAATTGCCTAAAGTTGAATTATGAGAAAACTGAGGTGCTTTTTTTTAACCAACCGGTTCCACCTCCCTCAAAGCATTGGTGGACACCAGAACTGAATCCCCCACAGACTCCAGTGGATTCGGTGAGAAATCTTGGGTTTAAATTCGACAATGCTCTTTCTTGTAAGACCCAGATTCGTCCAGTCTCCTCCTCATGCTTTTGGAAATTGCGAGCCTTGAGGTAATTCCTCCACTTTCTCCTGCTGGAAAGCAGGAGGACTGTAGTTCATGCCTTGGTCACATCTCGCCTGGACTACTCTAATAGTCTCTACTTCAGACTTCCAGCATATTTGATACACAGATTACAAATAATTCAAAACACTGTGGCCAGACTGATCTGCAAGAGGCCTTTCCGTCATTCCATCTCTCCCCTTCTGCGGAGTCTTCAATGGCTGCCCGTCAGTAGGAGAATTGAATTTAAGGCACACACTCTGGCATACAGAGCCATCAGGGGTCGGGCCCGGCATACCCGAGACTCTGATTGCAAAGTTACCAACACGACCGGTTCCTGACATCTAACCACATGAAATTGCTCACTATTCCTTGCTTTCATAAGGCCAGTGTAGGCGGCAAAGCATTTGCAGTGAGAACGGCGAAGCTCTGGAATGCTATGCCTCTTTATCTCCGAATGACGGAACCGGATTCAGCCTTCAGGAAAGTTTTAAAAACCTGGCTCTTCAACCGTCCTTAGTTCTTCTCATGTGCCTCTGTGTGTATCCTCTGCCTTCGCGCCAGGACACCTCTGTTGGTGGTAGCCGCGCGCTCAAAAATAAAATAGACAACACTTTAAATTGTCACCTTAAGGTCTGTGTGTTGCTTGTACTGGGCCCTCGGGCGCCTGATAGTTTTCCTTGCTTAGAACTTAATGTGTGTTTACATCAATAGAAATATTGTGGTGACAGGCCCACGAACAGCAGTTTTGGGTTGGAATTGTGCAAAGCTTAATTGGGTCATACTGATCAAGCATTACAGTTTCTTACAATAATTCACAATTTAGTTTTCTTGTTGTCTTGTATGTTGTGTCTTGGTTCATTTTCTGTGTTGGTATGCTGTGTGGGTTAGGCAATTTGGCCTTTTACTCATTCAGAGCTCGTAACTCTTAGGTAGAAGCATAAATAAACTTTAGGGTAGCATGCTTAATTGACACCACCAGTTTGAACTTTCCTGGGGAATACGTTTGGAGGTGAAGTAAATGGAAGAAGATCTTTTTCACCTACGCCAGGTTATTTTGTACTAATCATGGAACAGAAAATAAGCCTTGCTCTTCTGCAGCATTGCCTTGGTGCTGAGCGGCAGGAGGTGTTAGAGGCTCTTCTCCCACTCGATCAAGAGGAGTCCTGCGTACTAAATGATTTTGACATTTCATTAAGGAAACTGGACATTCACTATTCGCCAAAGGTTAGCTTGATTCTCGAGGAATATTGTTTTTGCAAGAGAGTCCAAAGAGACAGTGAAACTGTAGAAGAATATGTGACTGCCGTGGGGAAATTGGCTGCCTCTTGTAAATTTGGAGTGCTGGCCAAAGAGAGCATAACAGACCAGTTTATCTTCTATTTCAACTTTGAGAAAGTAAGAGAGGATCTTTAGCTGAGGGATAAACCTCCTCTCTACAAAGTCCTGATAGTGACGAAGGGGATGAAAAATGGTGGAATTTTATTTCCTTTTTGTTAAGACATTTGGTTCTCAAAATGTTATTATGTATGCATTGTGATAGGTCTCTGGCCTTGTCCTTGATGAAGCAATATATTCGTATGTAAAAGACGAAAACGATTCATGGCTTTTTTTTCTTTGTAATCCCCCTGTG
This sequence comes from Triturus cristatus, assembly GCF_964204655.1. Classification (NCBI taxonomy): domain Eukaryota; kingdom Metazoa; phylum Chordata; class Amphibia; order Caudata; family Salamandridae; genus Triturus; species Triturus cristatus. The sequence continues at coordinate 573,998,244 of NC_140582.1, read as the reverse complement.
GCACTTTTGACTTTGTAATTGCCAAATAGGAGGCATTTTCTTCTTTACAATTGAAAAATACGATTGTACTTCTCTTCAATCAAAGAATAAAAAACATCATGGACCTTAAGAAACTCAGCTAGTCTTGTGTTGATTCATATTGTCCACAGAAGGGTGAACATGAATTCATAGGAAAGAGCTACAGATGTGGGGCAATGGTGAATATATACAATAGTAAATCATGTGCCGCCCTGTAGGTCCAGTGCAATGTGTGAGGGATAAAGGGCCATTTTCTGGGTGGGTAACTACGCTCCGCCAGCGTAGTTTATGTAGTTTTGTCAACTCCACATTCCGTTGCAAACACGGAGTTTAGGCCAAACTACGACTCTGTGGTGGAATGTTGTTAGCCCGCCCCTCCACCCTCCTGAAGTAATTTTAAAGTAATAAAAAAGGCACTTACCTGCCGTGGCTGCCTCCTCCTCGCCATGCTCGCTGTCCTTCCTCCTCCTCGACGTCCTTCTTCTCTGATAACCCCTACGTTGTACATCTTGCGAGTGTGCATGCACACACGCAAGACGTACAACATAGCGGCCATCTAAGAAGAAGGACTGCGAGGACGAGGAAGGAGAGCGGCCATGGAGAGGAAGAGGCAGCCATGGCAAGTAAGTACCTTTTTTATAACTTTATATTTAAATTGGGAGGAGGGAGGGCACGGAGCGGAGCGAAGTTCCACAGAGTTGTTTTCCAACTCCGTGGAACTTCACGTAGTGGCACTACGCCTGCTCTGCCCACTTTAAGTTTTGTCAAATGTTTGTGTGCAGGGAAACAGTTTATTTGTGAGCGAATCAGGTGTCACATGTTGTTTTGAAAGGGAACAACCTAAAGACGATGGCTGACTAGTTTTCCCATTTGTTCAACATCTCAGATGATGTGAAAGAGTGTCAATTTGTGGGGAGGTGCAGTTTGAACAAGATGGACGTTATGCCAGGAGATTGAAGGTGGCATGAGATCAAGATTAAGAGATATTTCATATTCAGGGGCCGATTCCGATTCCGGCCGCAAAATGAACCGACCGACACGGACCCGTACCGAATACCGACCGACACGGACCAGCGCCGTACGACCCGTGCAGTACGATGCAACGCGAGTGAATGACAACCGACACGTACGGAATACAACCCGTATGACCGAGCCGTAGGGAAAATAGTGATCCGGCCGGAAAACCGACCCGATTTTCACCGACCGACACGAACCCGAAATCAACCCGACCGACCCATACCCACGATGTACGATTAGCGCAGTACGATGCAGTGCGTGTAAATTTAGACCGACTCGCACGGAGACCAAGCCGCATGACCGACACGCACAGACAACCGGGCACACAAGCAATAGAGACCGCCGCGAATGACGCGTACCAAACGCAGAAGACAGGCAGCGTGAACGAGGTGGAGAAGCCTGCACGAGACAACAGCAGCATCCGTTTCCGTCACATGAACGTCTCCTTCATGCCTACAAAACACAAAGGAGAAAACACAAAAAAAGGACCAAAGAAGCAATGACTAAGCCAATAAATACCCCCAAAAAATTAATTGGACAAAGACACACCCACAACTCCAACTATATAAAGGACTACAATCACTACCATCATCCCTTGAAAACCAGCCAGCAGCAAACACCAGTACACAGCAACCACAGACACACTCACAACTCACTCATCACACAACTCACACACCATCAGCACCTCATACAAAAGCACACACACATACACACAGCAAAACCAACACCAACTCAACATCACTTGCACCCTCACACACACATCCCCCACCACCACCACTCATCACCATGCCTCCAAAGAAGAATCCAAAGTTCACAGATAGTGAGTTAGAAGTGCTGGTAATTTGTTTGGTACATTGGTTCAAAGGACCCCCATCTCACAGAAAACCAAGATGTGGGTGAGGATTGTGGACAAGGTGAACGCACAAGCACCAACGTTGCTCACAAAGGACGATATCCAGAACCGGTGGTATGACGGGCGCAGGAGGGTCAATAAACTCATCGAGAAAGATCACGCCTTGAGTCAGCACACCGGCGGTGGCCCCCCTGCCAAACCAGTCTACTTCAGGACCTGGGAGGAGAAGGTGCGGGACATCCTACCACCAGACAGCGTCCATGGCCTAACAGACATCCCAGAGACTGGTGAGTACACAAACAACATACCCAAGTTTCTGTGGCAAGGGGACAGTGAAACGATGCACCCCAAGCAAAGCTACACTAACCAATAGACAATCAACCCAAGATGTGTATGCCAGTCACACAAAGACAATACCTGCCATCTCATAGTGACTGGGGACTGTGTCATAACATGCACCAACCTACAAACAAATAGAGCAAGCCAGTGGCACTAAGCCAAATACACCCAGCCAGACAGTTTGCCACCTCAAGCACACCACCTCACAGTGCAGCTGACTGTCAGGAAGGAATAGTGGGGTTGCAGGTGAAGTGAGTGTAGACAAAAGCATGATGGGGCCTGTAGTCACAGATAATGCTCCCCCTCCTGATTGGCCCATCAAGACCCCTCTGAAACATGCCCACATCACAGGGAGTGGGAAATGACTGACAAGATGGCTGACACTGGCTCCTGCTGTGGGGAGCACAAGGCCCTGCCTTGTGCTTGTGTGCAGATCAGAAGCAGGACACCACTGACTGACATCCTGAAAGACAACTTGCACGCCATACGATGGAAGCACGTTTCATGATGGGAAGGAGGACTGACAGCCCTGACCATACTAATCAGCATGGGGAGACACCCGCCCAACACAAACTCTACACAACTCACCGGGTACAATGCATTGACACACACCTCATTGAAATATCAGCAAAAGATACCCCATACTGGGTGCTGCTGTGTGAAGCACAGGAGCTCACTTGGGACTTGTAGCCAAACAAACACCAGGATTTCACAGTCAGCCATCTTGCCATTGATGTCACCCCCCCTCACAGGGAAGCAGAGTCAAGAGGACGGAAGCATGGGCATGCTGGGAAGGGGGGTGTAGCCAAGAGTATGATGGGACTCACAGTCACAGACAACCTACACCCACCCACATGGCCCTGCAAGATCAACCTGAACCATACTCGCCTCACAGGGAGTGGGAAGGGACTGACAAGATGTCTGACACTGGGCTCTGTTGTGGGGAGCACAAGGCCATGCCGGGACTGGTAGCCAAACAAACACCAGGATTTCACAGTCATCCATCTTGCCATTGATGTCACCCTCCCTCACAGGGAAGCAGAGTCAAGAGGGAGGAAGCATGGGCATGCTGGGAAGGGGGTGTAGCCAAGAGTATGATGGGACTCGCAGTCACAGACAACCTACACACACCCACATTGCCCTGTAAGATCAAGCTGAACCATACTCGCCTCACAGGGAGTGGGAAGGGACTGACAAGATGTCTGACACTGGGCTCTGTTGTGGGGAGCACAAGGCCATGCTGGGACTGGTAGCCAAACAAACACCAGGATTTCACAGTCAGCCATCTTGCCATTGATGTCACCCCACCTCACAGGGAAGCAGAGTCAAGAGGGAGGAAGCATGGGTATTCTGGGAAGGGGGGTGTAGCCAAGAGTATGATGGGACTCGCAGTCACAGACAACCTACACCCACCCACATGGCCCTGCAAGATCAACCTGAACGATACTCGCCTCACAGGGAGTGGGAAGGGACTGACAAGATGTCTGACACTGGGCTCTGCTGTGGGGAGCACAAGGCCATGCTGGCAAATTACCAACAACAAGATCAAACTCTGTCTGTGACAAGCTGGGAAAAAGCAGTGTACAGGTAGGCATCTGTATGAAAAGTAGAAAATGTCATGTTTGTGAACCAATGATGCATGTAGAAACAGAAATTACATTGTATGTCTCTTCCAAACACATGTCGTGCTGGGCACCCAGCGCCAAATGACGAGGATACCCAGTCCCAGACTCTGGTGGACACTGAGCTCTCTGGTCTGACTCTCTCACTGTCCTCTTCGGATGACGACGACCAACCTGGACCCTCCGGTGTGAGCCATCATGCAGCACCAGCAGCAGCAACATCTGTCCCCCCTGTACCCACGCCTCCAGCATCTGGACACCGACAGGGCACCCCCGCCAACACGGACAGACCAAGGCCAATCAACACCCACAGCACAGGGACACAGGACCCCCCGGAAGCTACAGCCAACACCACCAGCAACACCACCCAAGGGGTCCCGGTGTCACCTGTGCGTACTGCCGCTGGTCCTGCCCATGTGGAGAGGGGTGCTGGGAGGGGTGGGAGGCACAGGGCACGCCTTGCAGAGGGGTCTGGACAGCATGATGACCCCCAACTGGCACGCATCTTAGATGCATACCAGGATAGCACCGGAGGATTTGGCCAGGTAGTGGGGATCCTCAAGAACATGCAACACGAGCAGGTCGCCCACCATGCCCGCATGGAGGCAAAGTGGGATGCCCTAACTGCGGTGCATCGGGACATACTACAATGCCTCCGCCAGATCAACACCAACCTGTCCCCACCCCCCTGTGTGCCCACAACATCTGTTGCAACACCATCTGCTAGCGCCACAGGGAGGGAGGAGGACTCTGGCAGAGAGTATTCTGCACCGCAGAGGCACCCCCCCTCCGGAAGAAGAGGGGTCGTCCGAAGAAGGACATGTGAGAGGCAGATGTCCCAGCACATCCCCCAGGGCCCCCAAACCTGTTCTGGACAATGTTCTTTGTGCGCAACCCGTTCACCTTGTCCAATCGCACTCAACTCGCCCACATTACATGGAGGGTTCATGTTGGGCCAATGTAGCAGACGACTGTGGACTTTACTCAGGACATTTCATCTACCAGCACTTCCAACTCCAATGTGAACTCTGGATTCCCAAACCACTGTACAGCACCCACCATCCTGTGCACTTCACTCACACATGTTTGTAAAGAAACTCACCAGTACACCATACTTGCCTCTGTTGTGATTCCAACTTGTCATGTTCAGGGCGAAGTGGATCTGCTACACAACACAGTGCATGCCAAATACTGAAACAATGTGACCAACGTAAGGTGAGTCATGGGGATGTGACACATGTGAGGGAGACACACCACTATGGAAACAAAAAACATACTCACCATGGCCATGTTACTCATCACACACAATGATGTTGACCTGAAACACATTGGCATGCACAGACACAACACCAAGCACCGTCAGTTGTAACAAGTCCACAGGTGATGTAAGCAGATGTCACTCAGATATGGGAAGACAGACAACGCACATAACAAAGCGTAGCACAGGTTCATTATACATCAGCAACACCTTTATTCCACACTAGTTGCACGGTAATTCTATGTAACAGTGGACACACGCTCACAATGTGTTGGAGAATGGAAGTCCAGGGATGTGTGGTACATCAGTTGATGGGAATTGTCACCTTCCACACTGGTGTTGGCTTCTGGGTGTTGGAGGTCAGTGTTGAACACACAACAGGCAAAGGACCCTGGGAAGGACAGACAAGATACAGTCAAAAGCACAGAAGAACAGGCGAGAAATGCAATACACATGCACAAAACATGTTGCAAAACACCTACACAAACACTAGTTAGCAGTACTACCCTACTGTGGAGTACACACCACCTGAATGGACACATCACAGCACGCAACCAGTCAAGTGGCACACAGACATACTCAGACAGCAACAGAGCTGGCTCAACACATTCCAGGCTACCTCCATACATTCACATAACAACACTGGAAACTCACATTCAGGTGAAGAAGTTGTTGATGAGCTGGGAGCGGACGTCACCATCATCTTCATCATCACTGGCATCTTGTCCCAGGCCGGGATCCTCCACAGGTGCCAGACGTTGGTCGTCGTCGTCGTCATTGTCATCTTGGATGAGAGGCACCTCCTTCCGCACCGCCATGTTGTGTAGAATGCAGCAGACCAGTATTATTTTGCACACCTTTGCAGGCTCATATGGGAGGGCCCCTCCGGTCTTGTCCAGGCAGCGAAAGCGGCTTTTCAGGAGGCCGAATGTCCGCTCAATCACCCTCCAGCTCCGACCATGTGCCTCATTGTAGCGCAGCTCGGATGGTGTCACAGGGTTCCTGAGGGGTGTCAGCAACTGCGGCATGTTGGGGTATCCAGAGTCACCTACACACACAAAAATTAACAAGTAGCTAGTTTTGTAGGAGTGCGGAATACAACACTGACAAACACACACAATGAGAAACAGTCAGTACACACCGACAAGCCAGGCACGCTTAGCTGGCATCTGTGACATCAGCATTGCAATGTGAGTACTCCTCATAATGTAGGCATCGTGCGCCGAACCAGGGAACCGTGCACACACATGTGTGATCAACATGTCAGCAAGACATACCACCAGAGCATTGATCGAATGGTGGTGCTTCCTGTTCCGGTATGCCTGCTCAGGTGCCTGTGGTGGTATCAGGGCAACATGTGTCCCGTCAATGGATCCAGTGACGTTTGGCATCCTCCCCAGTGTATAAACGCATCCTTAATTTCAGGGAGTTCATCTGGGCTCGGGAACTTGATATACAGGTCAAGGAATTGCAACATCCCCTCCAAGACATCGTGTAGCACCTGACTAAACATCGTTTGCGACATACCACCAGCAGTAGCGACAGTGTACTGGAAGGTACCGGTAGCAAAGAAGTGCAGGGCTGCCATCACCTTCACCTCTGGGGTCAGTGCTGTAGGGTATGTTCGGCCAGGTAGCAGATGTGGCGCCAACTGCTCCGCCAACTCCTCAATCAGTGGCCTGGTGAAGCGGTACAGTCTGATGCTGTCGTGTTCCTGCATGGTTGCAAGGTCTGGGAATGGACGATGGACAGCTGGTGCCCTGCAGTACAGAGATGCACAAAGGAAGATTGTCAGTACATCCACCCATGGGGCCATGACCACGATCACTATCACATGCTAGTTCATGACATTACACAATGTACTGAGGTGTGTGCTGTTGGGCATGGACACATATGTCACCTACAAGACCACCACCTCACATCTCAATTCCACATGTCCACATGAGTGCCATGTAGTGCAATGGGCTAATCAACTGGCTGTGTCACCCAACCTATGTGCTGCTGCAATGTTCAAAAAACCCACCCCAGTGACAAATGAGGACTCATGTCCCCCAGGCATCACAGATCATTGCCATGCAGAAACCCAGGGTCCCTGTATTGCCACATCAACACAGCAATGGACATGGCGTATCACGTACACACCACAAGGCAAGCGTAAGTCCCACAAGTAGGGGCCACTGTTGTTCCTACCGGCCCTACATGTACGTCTCTTAGACACACACCCCATCAAGGTTGAAGCATATACCACATGGATGTGGAGACTGTCACCCATTGGTAACATGTGATCAGACACATCTAAGACACAACATGCACACAGACTGTGGGTGCACATCAGTATTGGGGCTACAGGTCTCACTGTGACATACATGCTATCACCCCCAGAACTCAGGGTGTATGTGACATGTCTTAAACATATCCAACCTGACACTGTGGCCTTCACTCATGCCCATTACTGTCCAATTGCACATCACAGTGCTAATGTGCACAACACACAAAGGACTCTGCCCCCATGTACAAGATAACAGCCTGGGACTGGCTGCACACATTGCCAGACAAAAAAACAGCTGTGGCCCCCTTAAACACCCAGGGAATGCAGCCTCACATGCCATGGGACACTGTGTGACCAATGCTATAGTGTGGCAGGTGTGTGCAGGTGTCCATGGCCAGTATATGTGTGTTGCATCCGTATAATAGTCACACTAATGAGGTCCGACGCGGGTGACAATGCTTACGCATTGCATGGGTCATGACCGAGCAGTGCGTATGCCTTGTCATTGAATGCTATGGGGTCCCACGCGGGTGACAATGCGTATGCATTTCACGGGTCATGACCGAGCCGTGCGAACGCCTTGTCATTGAATGCAATGAGGTCCGACGCGGGTGACAATGCGTACGCATTGCACAGGTCATGACCGAGCCGTGCGTATGCCTTGTCATTGAATGCAATGGGGTCCAACGCGGGTGACAATGCGTATGCATTGCACGGGTCATGACCGAGCCGTGCGTACGCCTTGTCATTGAATGCAATGGGGTCTGACGTGGGTGACAATGCGTACGCATTGCACGAGTCATGACCGAGCCGTGCGTACGCCTTGTCATTGAATGCAATGGGGTCCGACGCGGGTGACAATACGTACGCTTTGCACGGGTCATGACCGAGCCGTGCGTACGCCTTGTCATTGAATGCAATGGGGTCCAACGCGGGTGACTATCATGCATACGCGTCGGACAGGCATGGTCGTATGGAGACGGGAGCCAGTGTACATTCAAAATACGCGCTGTACAGTCAGTTGAACGAGCCGGGCGCACCCATTGGCTCAGGACTGTCATGGAGACGGATGCGGATTCAAAAATTGTACAAGTTGTGCACTGGAAATTCAGATGGAGGCCTACAACAATGTTGCAATTTCATGTGTTCCATGAAGGTGAAGATTTGAACGATGCGGAAGGCGTGTACGAGTCGTACTTTTAAATCGATTGGCCAGATTCATAGGATGCAACCGTGTTGGACCTATCACTTGGGACACATGGCACAGAACCTGCCTCTGCAGCACAGATATAAGGCTGGCTGGCCCCGAGGGAGCTCACTTGCCTGCACTACATGCTACTGGACCACATCCCTGCTACCACTGCTGCTGTCTATGCATCCTCTGGCTCCTGCTATGGCACGTACACTGGAGAGGGCCCCAGCCTTCACTGAGGAGGAGAACCAGGCCCTGCTGGACGGGCTCCTTCCAGAGTACAGAAAGCTCTATGGGACACCAGGGGAGCAGGTGAGTGTGCTGTCCACTGCATTCCTAAATATGCATGTTATCTGACTAGCAGTACTAGCAGTGTGTACACCAGCGGCAAGCATTCTCACTGACTACTTTCATCCACCAAAGTGTGTAGGTAAATGTAATGAATAGTTTTCCTGCTGCTAAAGTGAATTGTTGCAAGCTTAAACTATCCAGGCATTGTTAACATGTCAGACATGCATGTGAGTTTTCATTCCCCATGGTTGCACTACCTGTGTAATTTATTTCCCTTTGTGATCATGACATGCATATCCAATTGTGTGCTGCACAAATCTGGGGCATGTGTGTTAATGTACTTTTCACTTTGTCATCCTCATAGGTTGATGCCCACCAGAAGCAGGAGATCTGGCTGACCATTCTCCGGGCTGTTCGGTCTGTGAGGGTCTACAAGCGCCGCATCCGCAACTGCCAGAAGAGGTGGCAGGACCTTCGGGGCAGAACCCGGAGGATAGCTAGGGCCCGATTCACAGAACAAACTTAAGACTAACTCCTAAACTTAGTACCATTCCGGTATTCACAGAATGCACCTAGTACTTCTGGTATTCACAGAATGAACTTACTACTTTTGCTATTCACAGAATGAACTTAGTACTTTTGCTATTCACAGAATGGATTTACGACTCCTAAACTTACGTCCGCACTCGGGCCGGAAATTCCGGCCCGGAGGCGGAGCTTCCGGCCCGGAGGCGGAGCTTCCGGCCCGGAGGCGGAGCTTCCGGCCCGGAGGTGGAGATTTCAGCCATAGCTAAATCGGCCGGAATCCCCACCTCCAGGCCGGAAGCTCCGCCTCCGGGCCGGAAGCCCCGCCTCCGGGCCGGAAACTCCGCCTCCGGGCCGGAAGCTCCGCCTCCGGGCCGGAATTTCCGGCCCGAGTGCGGACGTAAGTTTAGGAGTCGTAAATCCATTCTGTGAATAGCAAAAGTACTAAGTTCATTCTGTGAATAGCAAAAGTAGTAAGTTCATTCTGTGAATACCAGAAGTACTAAGTGCATTCTGTGAATACCAGAATGGTACTAAGTTTAGGATTTAGTCTTAAGTTTGTTCTGTGAATCGGGCCCCTAGAGTCCAGCTGAAGCTGTCACCTCCACGCAGGAGGGGCGGACACCGGACCCTGACTCCCCACATGCTCCGGATACTGGCGGTGGTCTTCCCGGACCTGGATAGGCAGCTGAAGGCCAGACAGCAGCAGGAAGGGGGTAAGTCCATGCCTGATCTGTGTACTATGTCTGACATGCAAATAGCAGTCTTTTGTCCGGGTCACACTTCCACATTACGTAGGTCTTGTAGTCCCAAACTCAGGTCCCTCATCTGTGTGATGCACCCTCCTCATCTGTTCCACAGGTGTGGCCCCTTCAGTCTGTTGCTTGTGTCACTAGGGCACTGTGTCCCTGCAGGCAGCTATGTGTCAGGTACCAGTCAGCATCAGTTCCTGTGACTCTGTTGTGTGTTTCATGGGTGGGTCAATTGTTTACACAATGCCTGAGATCTGACATCTGAACTGTGTGTGCCCTTGAGATGTGTACCAATTGCTGGTCTGACTCGCAACATCTTTCTGGGGTATTCAAAACAAAACCATGCAGCAGGGGACTCCAATTTTTGGGCCTCAGGAGTATGTATATCAACTATGTCACAATTGCTTAGCCACCTGACTACTGTCCGGGGCAAAACACTGTTTCACGTAGTGCTGCCCAGTCATGTCCCCTCAAGGGCATTCAGAAACACTCTGTAATCCCACTCCTGTGTATGAAATTGCAGGTTGTGCTTAGTGACATGTGCCCTCAGGTGTCTGCCTCTGTGTCATTAGGGTGTGGCTTGTTGCTACGTACAACTGGGGTGTCCATGATTCAGAGGGTCAGCATGCCATCTGCAATGTGACTGTGGGACATAGAGGTGTGTGATCATCTGACAGCGCACAATGGTGTATGCAACTGTGTCCCTCATGCAGCTGGGTTACATGCATGGCAGACTGTGATGTGTTAATGTACATGGATTTGTGTTTGCTGAGACTCATATGAATGATTTGCATGATGTGAGGTCTTCTGGGTCCTGGATATGTTGTTTGCATGGGATGGGCAAGTGTGCCGGTCATCTGCAGAGTCAGCTTTGCCCCTGAGCTAGGATTGTGAGTCAGTGCATATTGTTGTTGTCTGGATGCCCTGCCCCTGTGACAGGAGACAGTGTTGACTGACTTTCAGGGCATCCCAGTGTCATGGCATTGAACTTGCTATGAGGGAGCCTGCGTTGTGTTCAAGTGTGCACCATGCACCCCATTGTGGCCTTGCCCATCAGGACATGAGTACATCATAGTGTGTGTTGCTGGCATGCATCCCAAGTATGTGAAATGAGTCTCTGTCCATCCCTTCATCCGGACACCTGTACTGAGTCAGTGGCAAGAGATGTGCTGTGTGTATTGTGACATACTCCTACATGTTCACTCGCATGTACAACTAATGTGTGGGTGGTGCATGTTGGCACATTGGTGTGTTAGCATCCAACATGCAATGGACATATGTGTGAAAGTCAAGGAGGGATATGTGTGCCATGGTTGATGTTGAGAATGACATTTGTCTCGTCCTAAACAGTGTTGGCACTTTGAGCTGTGTTCAGCTGATGATGCCAGGGCTTGCCCTATGATGTGATGTACTCACTGTGGTGTGTGCAGTCGGTGCAGGTGACTGATGTTGTTCTCTTACTTCCTATTCCTATCCAGATACATCCACAGTCACAGGAGGGGACAGCTCCACGGACCAGGAGGAGCCACAGAGCCTTACAGGGACAGAAGGAGAGGAGTCAGGTGGACCCAGTGGCATGGAGGGTGAGTTGAGCCACACAGAGGAGTCACCAGCACCATCCCCCCAGCTGAAGGCCACAGCAGCTCTGAGGATGACTCCCCTGTGGAGGCGGGTGTCAGCAGCCACCAAACCCCAGCTACAGAGGCTGTCTCCGCCACCACCACACCCCTCCCATTGGCTCCCATCCCAGAGGTCCCTGTGGGCTCCCGTGTTCGTGAGCATGTCTCCTTTGTGCCAGGCACTGTACCCCCTGCCCCTGTGTCCCCTGCTGCCCTGAGTGAGGAGTCTGTGGACTTACTTAGACAGATCCATGTAGGGCAGACGTTGATGCTGAAGGTCCTCCATGCACACACAGGCCTGTTGACACAACTGGTGTCATTCATGGAGGGCATTTCCTCGGGCATGTCTGCCATACAGAGGACCAACCAGTTCGTGGCCTCCTCCCTGATGGCAGCAGTGTCCCTCCTCCAACAGTCCCACACCCCACCTACCCCTGCACCACCCACGATTCCTAGCACCCTACCTGTCCCAAGCAAGGGGAAGAGGAAGTCCCCACACACAGAAGGGAGTGCCCCTCACACCCGGGCACCCTCCCCCAGGCGCAGTCAGACCGAGACGCCCACTCACAAGTCCCCCCGGCACAAGAAGAGCAAGACCCCCCCGCCAGCACGCAGCTGCAAGGCAAAGTCTCCATCCTCCATCCCCCAGGCCACCACTCCAGAGTTTCCCCCGCCACTCCCTGCCCCGGGTTCTCCCAAACACAGATACACCATCCCCAAAATGCTAAGGCCATCCCCCCCCCTAGAACTCGCTCCTCCACACCTGGTCAGACAGTTGTTGCCACTGATGTGGGGACCGTGTCCCCCCTGCCCTGCCGACCTCACCTGTCCCCCATTCCGCTCCCATGGATGTAGACACTGCTTTGGAGTCCACGACCACCCGGTCTGACTTGGGCACTGCAGTGGTGAGCCAAACCACTCCATCTGACCTGCCCACTGGAGTTGTGCTGGCACCCACCCCATCTGACTTGTGCCCCACAGTTGTGACAGCACCCACCACTTCAGTTATCTCCACTGCAGTTGCAAGTGTCTCGCCTGCATCCCCCACCTCTTCACTGCCTCCTTCTGCTGTGCCCTGATCCTGTCCCTGCGGTGCCTGGCCTGCCCCCATGTATGCCCCTCCGAGGGGATGACCCCGGTCCTTAGCAGTGCAGGCAAGCAAGGTGTGACAGTTGTCACTCTAGTTCACTCCTTGGCATTTTGACATGGACTGGCCATTGGCCTTTTGGTTGCACAGAGATTTCACTTTTCATATGCTGAATAAAGCTTTTTACTTTGTCCCTGTAAACTTGATTTAGCTGTACATCATGTTGATGCTGTTTTACATGCCCTTGCACGCGTAATGCTTGTTTTACACTGTTGCATACTGATGTGTTGATGTGAGGTACTCCCTGTGGTCCATGAGATATGTATCCTATTCTGGTGGGTATCCATGTCATCCTACCTGGGTGTGTCTGGATCAACTATTTGTGGACTTCTCTCTGTGAGCATTTTATTGGCATGGTCACATCTGTGGCTTGCACCCCTTCACATATGATGTGCTTCCCATTGTCCAAATTGTCACTTCCACATACTTCGTGCTCATCACTACAGGCCCTACAGGTGTGTGCATCATTGTAATGGGAGCAACTGGGTCCTCTGTGCAACTTGCTAGACATATGTTTTGGGTATGTGCTGATGACTTAGGGGAGACTCCCATACCCAGGCTGTTGTGACCAGAGCCTTCATTGTGTGGTAACTGATGGCTGCCTGACCAAGTGTTCTGCAGACATGAGTGGGACTTGCGGTGAATATGTTTGGCACAGCTGGGCTCCCACAGGAGTTGTGTCCCCTCAAGTTAGTGTGTTGTCCAGTGACATGGCCTGGGCCCATGGTGTGTGTTGTATGTGCATGTGTGTGTGTCCACATCCTGTTCATACACAGACAGGGTTCCCTTGATATGTTCCTGTTGTTGATGCTTGCTGAGTGGTACTGGGTTCATCCCACTACTTTTCCAATGGGCTACCAGATGTGTGGGTGCATGACACACTACTGTTAATTGTTGTAACATCATTGTGATTTGTCAGTTCTGAGTGTTGCTGATGTTGTCAGACACAGATGGGACACAGTCATGGTTACTCAAGGCACTTGTTAGTTCGCAATATCATGTAGTTGTCCCTAGGTGGTAGTTTTCAGTGATTGAGACATTTGTATGTGCGTGTGACTGCTCTCACTTGTCAGGTTCACCGCAGCGATGCTGACAGGTGTCAGCATGTGTGCCTTGTGTTCCTCCTTGGCATCTGCATAGTCCTGGGACAGTGGCAGGGATTCTGAAGGTTACATGAGCTTTGAGGTCATGGCCATGTACCACATACTGTACAGTGTGTCTGTCATTCCCAGGCTTGTAAACTGTCCTTGTGTGATGTGTGTGTGCGCCTTAGTTCCTGGCAACATTCCTGTGTTTGTCATGGGTGCATGTGCAATGTCACCTGTCCATGTGGACTTCACAGATACACATTGTTGCAGTTAAGGTGTGTGGGGTTGATGGTGGACTGATGTAAATGTTTGCATGGATGGTCCCCCAGCTCCTGTTTGTCCATGGATGAGGGGCCATGCTGAGTGATTTGTGTTTGTGTATGTGTGATGTACGTTTGTGGCACAGGAAACATGTCTGGGTTTCCCAGTTTGTACAACATCTGCTTTTGTCATCACAGTGGAGGTGTCATGCATGCTTGTGTCAACCCACTGTCTGTTCCCTGGGGGTAGTGGTGTTGTGTGTCAGTCTCTTGCTGTGTTAGTTGTTGTTCATTCCAACTTGAGTCACATGTGTCTGTTGAGCTCCCTCTCATCTCCCAACACCTGATTGCCCACTGAGGGTGTCCCAATGATGGTTTACTTTTGTATGGCACTGTGTTCACATCTGTGTCACTGTGGTTCAACCCCCCTCATGTGTTGTGTAGTTGCCTGGGGATACTGAGACACACACACACACACATGTTGTGTCAGATGTGCAGTGTGAGGTTGCCTGTTTGTGATTGTGCATCTGCATCAGTGCATTGGTATTGCTGTCGTGGGCCATTGTCTGGATGCCACTTCTGTGTTTTTGCCTGCTGTCCCTGTGAGTCATATTACATCATTGTGCACATTCACCCTGGTTGTTAGGTGCCATTGCTGGCATGGAATGGGAGTTTGTGAGCTGACACCTACAGTCTACACAAGTTGTTTTGGTTAGTGTGTCTATTTTCGAGATGTGTGTATGCTTTGTGATGGTCACTTCTGCTCTTGTGTCATTGTACACTGTATGCATTGTCAGCCCCCATGTGTGGTGCCTGTCTGCACATGGCCGAGTCTGTGTTATGTTTTCACAGCACTGTTAGCCTTACCACATCTCTGTGGGAATGGAACACAAACCCTACTTCACCCCAGAAGTGTTTAATGTGTTGGGAGCAGGGTTCATACATGCTGTTTGTTATTTGCAGCTTTGACCATGATGACACTTACCTTTTGGTCAATGTGATGAGGGGGGGCAGTGCGTAATTTGTAAAAAAATAAGTGCCGGTGCTCTCACCAAGAGGCCAGTGCAGCTAATGCCACACATTTCTCAAGCCAGCGCTATCCCTGACAGTACCAAAACAACTATTAACCATCATACTCCTAAAAGTTTGACTATTCAGACTATTCAAGGCCCTCAACGCTATAAGCATAGCTTGAGCTCTTGTTAAAGTCATTTTTAATATATCTTGAATTAATAAACATCTGTTGTGCTCATCCCTGAATTAGAAAGTCAGTGCCACTGTGGTGCAGACTTTCATAAGTACCGGTGTTGACAATTAAGTAAGTGCCGGTGCTGAACATCAGAAACCACTGGCTCAAATTAAGCACTGGGCATATAGTTTAGTCTGGCTTTGTATTCTATAAGCAATTACGAAAGACTGGGGAAAACAGCAAGGTTCAACTCTTAATGCCGTGCAGTTAGCATGCAGCTCCTTGATGTTGGTTCATAACTCGCTGAGCTACATTAGAAGTTTTGTAACTGGTGAGAAGCAGGCAACAGAAGGAACTCTGCAGCAATAGCAGTAACCCCCTGAACTGTTTAAATGAAACACAAACCTGTGACCTGCATGCTGGAGCATGTGCTTTGCAACAGACAGATGGATCTTCTATGGTATTTTATGATGAGCCAACCTGCCTAGTCTGCAAACAATCTCTCCAGTAAGCACTTTAACCGCCAGAGATATCATTCTACTATTATACGAGCAGTATGGAAGATGGGTTCACAAAGAGATCTGCAGCTGGTGCCTTAACCCCACGTTTTAAAAGGCAACCTGCCTATGACCATTTAAGTAAGTTTTTACCCCCAATTTATGTGATCACGGAGTACATTTTTTCTATGTTCACCACTGCCTACTAATCAAATAATATCTACAAAATCTAAAAACAATGCCTCGAATTTTTTTCTGTATAGGTTTAATACATCCAGGTTTTTTATCTGTTGAAATGCAACTTTACACTTGTTTCCTCCTGTGAAGCACTTAAACCCCCCACCTGTGTCTTGTACACTTTATATAGAACTGCAAATCAATCAATCAATGGTGCACCTACCATCTAACACCGAAAGGTTGCTCTATACATGTCTGATAAAAGATAATTACACTAAGGATGGTAAGATGGAAGGACAGGGAAAGACCTCTGCTTGAGATGTGGAGGGGAATAAATGATGCACTCCACCAGCACTAATTCAACCCCAGACAGAGTACACCCTGTCTTATTTCGCTGCACAAGTTAAATCAGCAGCAGTGGAGGAAGTGATGCAGCCGTGACCCCCACACCGTATAAAATGTTATTTAGCACAATCAGCAATCTGAATGCTTTATTGACAAATATAACACTGAACACTGGCACACAGCTGATTTCAGAAAAACAAGATTACCTGAACATGCCACTCGAGGCAAGTTTTCATCGAGTGGCATGTCCAAATAGTCATGTTTTTCTGCCATCAGCTGTGTACTAGTGTTCAATGTTAAATTTGTCTACAATTCATATTGATTATTATGCTAAATAATGTTTTATCGTGTGGGGCCCATGGCCGCAGTTCTTCCGCCACTGCTGCTAGCTTTTAACTTTAGAAAAAAGATTTCGCTCCAAAAGTTAAAAGCCATCAGCAGTAAAAAAAGAGCTGCAGCCATGGGCCCCACACTATAAAACGTTTACCATAATCATACATTTCTATGTTAAAATTGTAGACAAATCTAAGTCTGGTGAAAAGCATTAGTTACTGGCACTGCGGGACAGTCTTTTTACTTTTAATTAATCGGCGAGGGAGGAAGCCTGCTGCACCACACGCTGATTGCTTGTGGCGTCGGATAATGATCAATGCCGCAGCTGCGCAGTATGCTGGGCGGGCCGCAGGTAAAAACACTACTCATTGGTCCGATTCGGGGCACAAACGTCATGATTCGCCAAGGCGGGACGGGACCAGGATAACATATTTTGCAATCGTTTATTGGTAGTGCATAACGCAAGCGCGCTACCAATAAATGACTGCAAAATGGAAATGGGGTGTGACGGTGTTGGTGGCCTACGCTGAGGCAGGGACCCAGCCCAGGCAGTTTCAGAGGGTAATTGAATGTGTGTTGCTCACGTTTAGGCAGGCGGCAGAGCCACTGCATTAAATTTGAAATATTATACGCACGCATGCAATCATGTACAATATCAGCTCTTCACAGGAATGGCAAGAAACTGGAACGGTGGCACCTACTCTCAAAATGTGCATCCAGTTATTACTTATACTGCATGTGGACTTGACAACAGTGTAGACCCGGCTCTGAGAAATAAGTGCCGGTGCTAAGCACCAGAAAGCACCGGCACAAATTAAGCACTGAGGGGGGGTTTAGACCCCATCACCACAATGCTCAACATCTGCTGCAGTTTGGAAGCCCACATCTAACTTTTGTTCTACACAGTGAGGGGATGTTCTTTTTTCATTGGCACAGTGCTATGGTGATGCTTGCCTTGTGTATGCCACATTCATGTGTTGGTCACACATGTGCTGTTACTTACATTGTATGCTCGAGACCATAATCACTGTTGTGGGCATTTGTCACAGACTACACACTTTTGTCATGATGTCATGGGGGATGTATTTTGCAGACATACCTGATGTTTGCGTATGCTGGATGTGTTACGCATCACCCATACTATGGCTGTGGGTGGCAGGGCTGATGGGCAACAGGTCCCCTGTGAGTGGGGGTGGCAGGGGTGATGGGTAACATAGTCCTTATGGGCAGGGGTGGCAGGGGTGATGGGCAACATAAGCCCTGTGAGTGGGGGTGGCAGGGGTGATGGGCAACATAAGCCCTGTGAGTGGGGGTGGCAGGGGTGATGGGCAACAGGTGCCCTGTGTGTGGGGGTGGCAGGGGTGATGGGCAACAGGTGCCCTATGGGTGGGGGTGGCAGGGGTGATGGGCAACAGGTCCCCTCTGAGTGGGGGTGGCAGGGGTGATGGGCAACATAGTCTCTATGGGTGGGGGTGGCAGGGGTGATGGGCAACATAGTCCCTATGGGTGGGGTGGCAGGGGTGATGGGCAGCATAAGCCCTGTGAGTGGGGGAGGCAGGGGTGATGGGCAACATGAGCCCTGTGAGTGGGGGTGGCAGGGGTGATGGGCAACATAGTCCCTATGGGTGGGGTGGCAGGGGTGATGGGCAACAGGTCCCCTGTGAGTGGGGGTGGTAGGGGTGATGGGCAACATAAGCCCTGTGAGTGGGGGTGGCAGGGGTGATGGGCAACATAGTCCCTATGGGTGGGGTTTGCAGGGGTGATGGGCAACATACGCCCTGTGAGTAGGGGTGGCAGGGGTGATGGGCAACTGGTGTCCTGTGAGTGGGGGTGGCAGGGGTGATGGGCAACAGGTCCCCTGTGAGTGGGGGTGGCAGGGGTGATGGGCAACATAATCCCTGTGAGTGGGGGTGGCAGGGGTGATGGGCAACAGGTGCCCTGTGATTGGAGGTGGCAGGGGTGATGGGCAACAGGTGCCCTGTGAGTGGGGGTGGCAGGGGTGATGGGCAACAGGTGCCCTATGGGTGGGGGTGGCAGGGGTGATGGGCAACAGGTCCGCCGTGAGTGGGGGTGGCAGGGGTGATGGGCAACATAGTCCTTGTGAGTGCGGGTTGCAGGCGTGATGTGCGATAGGTGCCCTGTGAGTGGGGGTGGCAGGGGTGATGGGAAACAGGTCCCCTGTGAGTGGGGTTGGCAGGGGTGATGGGCAAAATAGTCCCTATGGGTGGGGGTGGCAGGGGTGATGGGCAACCTAGTCCCTATGGGTGGGGGTGGCAGGGGTGATGGGCAACATAAGCCCTGTGAGTGGGGGTGGCAGGGGTGATGGGTGACAGGTGCCCTGTGAGTGGGGGTGGCAGGGGTGATGAGAAACATAGTCCCTATGGGTGGGGGTGGCAGGGGTGATGGGCAACAGGTCCCATGTGAGTGGGGTGGCAGGGGTGATGGGCAACATAAGCCCTGTGAGTGGGGGTGGCAGGGCTGATGGGCAACATGGTCCCTATGGGTGGGGTGGCAGGGGTGATGGGCAGCATAAGCCCTGTGAGTGGGGGAGGCAGGGGTGATGGGCAACATGAGCCCTGTGAGTGGGGGTGGCAGGGGTGATGGGCAACATAGTCCCTATGGGTGGGGTGGCAGGGGTGATGGGCAACAGGTCCCCTGTGAGTGGGGGTGGTAGGGGTGATGGGCAACATAAGCCCTGTGAGTGGGGGTGGCAGGGGTGATGGGCAACATAGTCCCTATGGGTGGGGTTTGCAGGGGTGATGGGCAACATACGCCCTGTGAGTAGGGGTGGCAGGGGTGATGGGCAACTGGTGTCCTGTGAGTGGGGGTGGCAGGGGTGATGGGCAACAGGTCCCCTGTGAGTGGGGGTGGCAGGGGTGATGGGCAACATAATCCCTGTGAGTGGGGGTGGCAGGGGTGATGGGCAACAGGTGCCCTGTGATTGGAGGTGGCAGGGGTGATGGGCAACAGGTGCCCTGTGAGTGGGGGTGGCAGGGGTGATGGGCAACAGGTGCCCTATGGGTGGGGGTGGCAGGGGTGATGGGCAACAGGTCCGCCGTGAGTGGGGGTGGCAGGGGTGATGGGCAACATAGTCCTTGTGAGTGCGGGTTGCAGGCGTGATGTGCGATAGGTGCCCTGTGAGTGGGGGTGGCAGGGGTGATGGGAAACAGGTCCCCTGTGAGTGGGGTTGGCAGGGGTGATGGGCAAAATAGTCCCTATGGGTGGGGGTGGCAGGGGTGATGGGCAACCTAGTCCCTATGGGTGGGGGTGGCAGGGGTGATGGGCAACATAAGCCCTGTGAGTGGGGGTGGCAGGGGTGATGGGTGACAGGTGCCCTGTGAGTGGGGGTGGCAGGGGTGATGAGAAACATAGTCCCTATGGGTGGGGGTGGCAGGGGTGATGGGCAACAGGTCCCATGTGAGTGGGGTGGCAGGGGTGATGGGCAACATAAGCCCTGTGAGTGGGGGTGGCAGGGCTGATGGGCAACATGGTCCCTATGGGTGTGGGTGGCAGGGGTAATGGGCAACATAAGCCCTGTGAGTGGGGGTGGCAGGGGTGATGGGCAACATAAGCCCTGTGAGTGGGGGTGGCAGGGGTGATGGGTAACAGGTCCCCTGTGAGTGGGGGTGGCAGGGGTGATGGGCAACATAATCCCTATGGGTGGGGGTGGCAGGGGTGATGGGCAACATAAGCCCTGTGAGTGGGAGTGGCAGGGATGCTGGGCAACAGGTCCCCCGTGAGTGGGGGTGGCAGGGGTGATGGGCAACATAGTCCCTATGGGTGGGGGTGGCAGGGGTGATGGGCAACATAAGCCCTGTGAGTGGGGGTGGCAGGGGTGATGGGCAACATAGTTCCTATGGGTGGGGGTGGCAGGGGTGATGGGCAACAGGTCCCCTGTGAGTGGGGGTGGCAGCGGTGATGGGCAGCATAAGCCCTGTGAGTGGGGGTGGCAGGGGTGATGGGCAACATAAGCCCTGTGAGTGGGGGTGGCAGGGGTGATGGGCAACATAGTTCCTATGGGTGGGGGTGGCAGGGGTGATGGGCAACAGGTCCCCTGTGAGTGGGGGTGGCAGCGGTGATGGGCAACATAAGCCCTGTGAGTGCGGGTGGCAGGGGTGATGGGCAACATAGTCCCTATGGGTGGGGGTGGCAGGGGTGATGGGCAACAGGTCCCCTGTGAGTGGGGGTGGCAGGGGTGATGGGCAACATAAGCCCTGTGAGTGGGGTGGCAGGGGTGATGGGCAACATAAACCCTGTGAGTGGGGATGGCAGGGGTGATGGGCAACATAGACCCTATGGGTGGGGGTGGCAGGGGTGATGGACAATATGTCCCCTGTGAGTGGGGGCGGCAGGGGTGATGGTCAACATAAGCCCTGTGAGTGGGGGTGGCAGGGGTGATGGGCAACATAGTCCCTATGCGTGGGGGTGGCAGGGGTGATGGGCAACAGGTCCCCTGTGAGTGGGAGTGGCAGGGGTGATGGGCAACAGGTTCCCTGTGAGTGGGGGTGGCAGGGGTGATGGGCAACATAAGTCCTGTGGGTGGGGGTGGCAGGGGTGATGGGCAACATAAGCCCTGTGAATGGGGGTGGCAGGGGTGATGGGCAACATAGTCCCTATGGGTGGGGGTGGCAGGGGTGATGGGCAACATAAGCCCTGTGAGTGGGGGTGGCAGGGGTGATGGACAACAGGTGCCCTGTGAGTGGGGGTGGCAGGGGTGATGGGCAACATAGTCCCTATGGGTGGGGGTGGCAGGGGTGATGGGCAACAGGTCCCCTGTGAGTGGGGGTGGCAGGGGTGATGGGCAACATAAGCCCTGTGAGTGGTAGGGGTGATGGGCAACATAGTCCCTATGGGTGGGGGTGGCAGGGGTGAAGGGCAACAGGTCCCCTTTGAGTGGGGGTGACAGGGGTGATGGGCAACAGGCCCCCTATGGGTGGGGGTGTTAGTGGTGCTGGCCATGCAACCCCTATGGTGGGCTGTTGTTAGTGGCCAGGATGTGGATCCCCTGTGTGTGTGTGCCATTTTGGGGGTACGTGTCGTTTGTTTATGTGGTAGGTGTCTGACTTACCGCCTGTACCGACGGCGTCGGTTCCTGATCCGGTTATAGAGTACTGGTATGACCTGCGCGATGGGATTCATGATGTGTTCGTGTCGTACACGCTGCTTGTTGCTCCGTCTCGTACCCGCTGCAAGCTGGTCCGTCTCGTAGCCGTGTATTGATTTGTGGCGCGAATCGTAGCTGATATGCTTGTTTTCCGGATGCTGTGACGTGACGTATGTGACGACCCGTCCAGCGCGTAGGAAGTACGCATCGTACTTGTCATGATGGAAACTACTATGGATACTGCTTCCGGGTGACACGGTTCCTCTACGGGATTTACGGCTCGGACGGAAAATGGGGCTTGATTCACAGCTTACGTGTCGGTCGTGTTTTTGGCAGTTATGCGCATCGTACTTACTCTACAGGATGGACCGGCTCTAGGTACGTGTCGGTCGCACAGTAAGGCTACGGACAGCTGTCTGACCGCCTATCGGAATCGGCCCCTCAGTGTTGAACTTGCAGGGAGGATTATCCCAGTCAATATTTATGTTTAATGGGAGCAGGTCTGCTTCGTAGGGTGGCCAAACCAGAAAGAACTCACTGTTTTTTCTTGATCCCAATACTGAATCCTAAATAAAAGTTTGGTAATTATTGTAGGATGGCATACATTTTGAGAAAGAATTTCCTAATGCGTTGAGCAAGATCATGCATTACTCCAAGGCTAAGGGCACAGGATATGGCTTAAAGAAAGTTCAATGCCTTTGTCTGCCAAAGTTAAGCAATTACCCTCGAAAGTGCATGTTGATGTCAAAAGGGAGATTGAGAAATTGTGTCTGGAAGTTGTGATTGAACCTCTGTAGGCCACTGAATAGTTGGCTGCCACTGTGGTGGCCAAGAAGGATAGTGGTGACATTTGCTTACACATCAGTGTCAGGGAGCAGAATAAAGAGGAGTTTCGACTCCATAGCATCACCAAGATGATGTCCATGATGTTTGGGGCAAAGTACTTTTCCACACTAGACCTTGCCTCAGCTTGGTATCTGAGTTGTTTGAATAAGGCAAGTCAAGAGCTTACTGTATTAATTTTGTCCATGGGTGCATATACGTTTTTGAAAATGTCCTTTGTACAAATCTCAGCAGCCTCTATCTTCCAGAGGTCAATGCATAACATCTTGCGGGATCTGAGTTGAGTACAGTTTTCTGGGCTGATGTGTTGGGTTTTGGGCAGGCAAGGAAAGCACATCCTGAGCGAGTTTGGGTGCTACTATGAAGGTTTAAAGAGAAGCGGTTGACATTCAAGGCAGAGAAGTGTTGCCTTGGTAGGATGGAGATTGACGATTTGGGTCAATGTGTCACCTAGAATATTGAAAGCCAAAATCTGACATGGTTGGGACAATTTAGAAGCTCCCTGGTCTAAACAACAAAAGTTATTTATACTTTTGGGGATGTTGGAGTTCAATAGTCTGTTTGTTGAGTATTTGTTGCAAGATAGTATAGTTGCATTGTTTGTTGTAATAAAATCCAGTTGTCAGTAAACAGAGGATTGTGAGAAAAAGTTTAAGCCTATTAAGGCTGAACTTAAGGCTGCACCCTCTTTATAGGCATTCCTGCCAGGCAGAGGTGAAAATTGTCATGGATTCCAGCTCCAAAGATTTAAGAGGTGTACTGCTTCAGAAGCATAGCGGCAATGGAGTGACTACAGCCTTTCCCTCAAGAGCATTGAGAGGCCCTGAGCACAATAACTCGATTATCGATAAAGAGTTTTTAGTAGTCAGTGTGTGGTCAGCAAATTTAGGTTTTTTAATGGAGGGAAATTGTGGCTAGGGTCAACCATAAGCACCTTAGAGATATTGTGACAAAAGAGGGCCTGTATTTAGATTAAGGGAGAATCTGTAACTACGTGGCTTCCCTGCAGCAGGACACTTCTAGTGTAGAGTATATTCCTTGCCACAACTATTGCATTACAGACTGTCTTTTGAGGCTGGTGGAGGTTGTTGCATGAGAAAGCAGAGGAGTGGATCCATAACAGCGTTTGTGTGATGACAACAGAGGTCTGCTTTTGAAGGATAGGTGGGGAGGGGAATTGAGTCATGATATGTAGTTGGGAGAAGTCTGTTGGTACTTGAGGATGGCTTATTAGGAATGGTGACCAAGCAGAAGTGAAACTATTTTTGACTGTGAAGGACAAATTGAATATGGTGGATGGATTGTTGTTTAGAGGAATATATTTGACACCAACTAAATCTTTGACCGAAGAGGCAAGAGTTAAGATAAGTCATGAGTGGCATCTCAGCATTGTGAAGTCTAAGGAGAGGGTACATTAACACTGTTGGTGGTTTGGAGTTGATTTGGAAATTGAGAGAACATAGCGAGATTGTTACTTGTGTATCAACAGTAACAGGGTTTTGAGGCAGAGGGAACCACCTATGATCAATCCTATCAAATCCAGTAAACCTCGGAAGGGAAATGCTACAGATATTACAGCACCACAGTGGGTAGAAAATGTCATGCAATATTTGCTTGCTCTTTATTTTCAATCTGGTTGGAAGTTGTATGGGTTATTGAAGTTACTTCCCATGATGTCTTAACATTTTTAGATAATATTTCCAAAAGTGAAATCCCCCCAAAGCACATTATTAATAACGCTAAGTAGCATAAGAGGTACCTTAAAAATGGTGGTATAAGACACAACAAATTTGCACTTTCACCTACAATCCGTTTGAGTGGTAGAAAATGTAATAGAACTTTCAAAGGAATGTATCCAGAAGGCCAAGTCAAACAGTCTGTGTCAAAAAGAAGTGGTGGAGGAATTGTTGGTGAATCACAGGTTGACTCCATACCCAACCACCGGTAGGTCACTTTTTGAATTGTTGTGGGGAAGGGGACCCAAACACCAGATTGATTCTGGGGTATATGCACTGGATTGTGGTAGGCATTATCAAAGGCATAATATTGATGGGCCACAATACTATGACCAGATTATCGAGTTCAGGCTGGACTGTTCTCATGGGGAGGAGGGTCAAGACTGATTTGCATATCACTGGGTCCAAACTGGAAAAGGGTGGTGAGCCCAACAATGATAGATTTAACCCATATCTGTGACTGGGGGTGAATGTATTATTTGTTCAGCATTCCGTCCATTATCTGTTTTGTTTTTTTACATTTGTCGCCCTAATTGGCAATTGTATACTCGGACTTGGGGCCTGTGCTCACTATGCCACCAGATTTAAGCTATCATGGCTGATATGGGGTGATACCATAAAACTGCTCGCAGGATGCTCGCATCTAGTCCAGGGAGGACCTGGCCTGGCAGTTTGGGTTGAACTGTTACTATGGGGAGCAAGGTCAAGACTGATTTACACATGGCTGGGTCCAAACTGGGATGGCAAGGCGAGCAAACAATTGATGAATTTAACCCAAATCTGTGACTGAGGGTGAATGTTTGATTTGTTCAGCATTCTGCCCACTATCTGATTTTTTTTAGGCCTGGGCAAAATTTCCGTTCCGTTCGCGGAATTTGCGATAATTTGGCATTTCCGCGTTCCGCGGAGAGCGCGGAAATGTCAAAATTTCCGCATTCCGCAGCTTTGCGATAATTTGGTTCTTGCTTGCGCTGTAAAATATTACATTCTCTCGCGCGCGCGATCGCCTTACCTGAATCCCCACGTTCGCCGACAAGTTTTCCCGATCCGGTCGCGTTCTCCATGAGATGTTGTATTGTTTTAGCCATTTGCGCTGTCTCGCGACAGTTCGCGTCCGTAGTGACATCATGCGTCGCGCGATCACGTCTTTCTTCTCGCGATCATGCACCGCGAGACAACTGAAAACAAGATGGCCGCGCCCGCGAGCAACCGCAGGGGTAAGTTAGCGACCCGCAACCATGCAGAGAATATCGCGAACGGGCGGGAAAAAAACTTCCGCATCTTCGCGATATTTCCGCTTGTTTGCGGAGATTTTTAACATTTTCGCGATAATTTGCGAAAGTGACTTCCGCAATTTCTGCCCACCCCTAATTTTTTTGCATTTGTTGCCCTAAGTGGGAAGTGTATGCCCAGATATGGGTCCCATGCTTGCTATGCCATCCAATTCAAGCTAGCCTGGTTGATGAGGGGCGATACTTTGAAATTGGTCTCAGGATGCTTGTTTCTGGTCTAGGAAGGACCTGGCCTGGAAGTTTGGGCTGTACTGTTCCTATGGGGAGAAGGGCCTATGGCTGGGTCCAAACTGGAAAGGCATGGCGAGAATTGTTTTGGGGGATTTAACCCAGATCTGTGACTGGGGGGGGAATTTTGGGTTTCTTCGGCATTCAGTCCATCATCTGTCCTTTTGTGAAGATTATCAAGGGAAAAAATATAATTATATACATATATATATATATATATATATACATATATATATATATATATATACATTCGCTGAAAAAAACATAGTTTTCAGGCACGTTATAGTTAGAAATTAGCATTTTAAAAACCATAGAAATTAACTGAAAAAAACATGGGTTTCAGGAACGTTATAGTTAGTTGGACATTTCACTCGTACAAAACCAAAGAAATTCTGGCGTTATAGTTAGTTCAGCTAAATATAAATTGCGCCCCCGCAATGCACTGCTGATGACGTCACATATTACATCACTTATGACATGGTCAGTGACATCACTGAAGACATCACTGATGACCTCTCAAATGACATCACTGATGACATCACTGACGACATCATCCATGTGATAATTTCATGCATCTTCTCACACCCTAATATAACTTTAGATACACCCACTCTAAATTACAGACTGCCATTCTCAAAACCATAGACACTCCAACAGCAATAACTACATACCCACTCACTGATTCTTAGGTCTACACACTAATATACCGCAACAACAAGCGGTCGAAGCAGTCAAAACTCTCCTAGAAAGACTGCCAGGAGAGAGACCCAACGTGTTTATAGTTGAATGCTTAGAAATAGTGCTTAAAAACAACTACTTTGATTTTAGGGGGGACCTGTACCATCAAACTAAAGGTACCAGTATGGGGGCATCTTGTGCCCCCAGTGTGGCCAATATATACATGGGGGAATATGAACTAAAACACATTTTCAATGAAATAGCTCCCTTCTATGAGAATGTCCATAAATGGTACAGATTTATCGATGATATTTTTTTCATCTGGCGTGGAGATAAAGAAACTCTAGACACTTTTATCGTCTGGCTGAATGCCAGCGATAAGAATTTGAAATTCACCAGCAACACAAGTACTACATCAGTGGAGTTTCTAGATATCATCATACAGGCAGAGGATGGTAGGATTTCTGTTAGTTTTTTCAGGAAACCAACCGCTAAGAACACCATATTGTCCCATACCAGTTACCATCCCAATTGCCAAAAGGACTCAATTCCGTTTGGTGAGTTTTTATGAATCAGGCGTAATTGTTCAAATATTCAAGATTTTGACAAACATGGAGAAGACCTCAAACAGAGATTACTCATACGAGGTTATCCCAAACGTCTAATCAGGACTGCATACAAAAGGGCACGTTATTACAATCGAGATGCCCTATTAGCAGGTAACCCTCGTCCAAAGAACGACAAATTGGTGTGTGTTGTGAACCATTCGACCTTAAATTTTAAAATAAAAAAGGTCTTGAATAAAAACTGGCACATCTTAAATACTGGGGAAGGACAAGAGACCATCCAGAAACCCATTTTGGCGTTCCGTAGGAATCGAAATTTGAGAGATAGCCTTGTACACACTAGGCCTAGACGGCAACAGTCAAATTCACAGACAACTCTGATAGGACCTCCGATTCTAGGTAACCACAAATGCGGCACATGTGTTGCATGTGATAGCGCCATTGTCACTGAATTTTGGCAGTATCAAGGCAAGGCAGGCAAATTACGTGATTTTACCAACTGTAAAAGCCAAAACCTTGTTTACCTTATACTATGCCCCTGTGAACTCGGCTATGTAGGCAAGACAGGCCGAGAATTTAGGACTCGCTACAGTGAACATAGATCCGCCATCAGAACAAAAAAACTAGCAAGCCCTATGGTACAACACTGCATTGATCTTCAACACAAGGAGAAAGAATTAAGATGGCTAGTCCTAGAAAAAGTAAAACACATTCCAGGGAAAGATGTACAAGAAGTAAGAAAAACGCGTGAGACCTATTGGATTTACACTCTGGACACAGTTAAAACGGGTCTAAATGAAGAAATAGTATGGCACACATGATAAGGGCAGTTCATGTAATCTTTCCCTTTTAACTGTCAATAGATCCAATATAACTATCATGTTCATGGCATCCTATCATTATCTTGTATTTCAACACACTAGATCATCTTTTAAACCAAGTTACCCCCCTATGTTTAATTATACACATAGCGAATCAAAGAGACTGCGACAACAAGGTTCTAACTAATAAGAGACTCTATACAACTATAACACCGTATTACTTTCCTAACACCTTGGATTATAAATAAACTCTCTTCAGTATACATGTTACTTTCCCAAGCAAACATATATATGTGTATATCTGGCGGGACCAAGAAGTTGTGAATATATGCGTACAATAAACATAAATGTGTGACGCAGCATATCTAGGATATTAATGAAAGTTAGTAGTGACCCCGGATGATTGGCCACCGAGACTGGCTGCGCAATACTGTATTTTCCCATCCCTGCTTTAGCAGCACACATATATGCTTATATGGTGGGACAGAGTAATTGTGAACACACATATGCATGAGCGTGATGTAGTACAATTAGAACATCTAAGCATGGGGGCAGCAATCCCCTACCACTGGCAATTGAGACTTGCTGGGTTAAATCAACACAACTGTTGAACTTCGCAGTGACTGCTGTAGACAAGCAATTGTGATTTGTGGCGCATCCGTATTTTCAAATTCCGGCATCAGTGTTCCTTATATATCAAAACACATCTGTAGTTCTGTGCCATACTTATTTTTATTCTCCAACATAGTCTATATATAAGTACGCAGAGTATTCCCAAGCCCGTTCATTCCAGTGGTCTTGGGTTAGTCTCTGCCAAAGTAAAAACCTTTTGTTTTGAATTGAAACTATTCAGTACGAACGTTATAAATTAAGCAAGTATCATGCTAGGTAGCCAAACTTGAACTGTTCTAAAATGGCGGCTGAACTCTACATACTAAAATATAGTAATCACTACATTTAGACAGCGCTAAAAATTTGAGATATACACAGAACAGTAAACTTTATAATGGCACTCCTGAGAAACGGTGATAATATGAGTATAAATATCCAATAAAATCTCCCCAAAAAAGCTATGAGTCGCACAGAAGCCTCTGTACTATCACCATTCCAAGATGGAACCAGAAGAAACAAAGGCACCCATAGTTAGATCATGTGAACCATTACGCTGGCGAGTACGTCAGTCAGCTTCACAGGTTTTCGTAATTAGGTAATTTGAATCGCTGGCCTAACGCATAAATAGGCAACAGCAATAAGGGCATTTCTGCCGGAGTAGGATCACATTAGGAACGCCGACGAGAGAATACACGCTACCACCAATAGGTAAGAAGCCGCGCCGAGAAAACGTATTTACAATAGCACGTATAGGCCATTCAAGCCAACTCAACTTTATTTGATTTTACTTGATTCACCGCCTTACTAAGTCTAAAACGAATGAGACACGGATGTAGTGATACCAGTAACTTATTTAATTAATTTAAAAAAAAGAAGGGGAGATAACGAATGCAAATTAGTCAGAAGTACTAAACATAATGAGCAGAACGGTAACCATATGTGGCCAGTAACTAGTATGAACACGATAACCAGAGACAGTAGTGACAAATGAATGATAGTGGGATTACCTTGCTAAATCATTTAAATAAAAGTCTCCACATAACGTGAGTCTCCTCCTCTTTATTGCTGACTAGAGCATCGAACAAGAAGGGAACGGGACAAATCCCACATGTAACAGCGTTAACATATGGAGAAAAAAGAAACAAGAAATAAGAATATAACAAGAAGAAAAGTTAACGACTAGATTCTATAGGTAATTACACACGAACTGGTCACTTTATATGTGTTCACAAATAGGACTGGATACACTAACCACTCTTAATTTCGATCTGATTAGGAAGCCATACAAAGATTATTTGAGGGCTGACTACCCGCTATGCTTCGTGAGAAAAATCAGGAATAATATTCCCGCGACGACCCTTGAATGTGATCCTCATGACTGTAACCCGGATTGACTAAGGTACACAAAATGTGGTTTTGTAGCATAACAATTGCATTTTCATAGGAGATATGATTTGTGACAACAAGCTAAAATCTTCTTACAGCAATGGCCATATTATGAATTAAAAAGAGAAGTAAACGAAACACTATCTCAGAAGAAGCTGCGTGCTACGCTAACACAAAAAAATAGAACAGGTAGATTATTCTACTTCCTTGTACTTCCAAGATATAGATAAAATAGAAACCAAATGGAATTATTTGAAGTGGCACCTTGAAAGATCATAGATCAGTATAACAGGACAAAGGTCCTCAGAAAAATACGAGAACTGTGATAACAGTAAGATTGCCAGGATTGAATGTCATTTCTCTCTGTCTCACATTTTCACTCTGTTCACTTTTCGCTCTCCTACTCTCCCCACTCCCTTAATAATTATCCTGCTATTCTGGTATGTTGGAGAGCATTAGATTCAGTGGCAGGTGCATGACCCTGACAGTATAGAAAACTCTCTTTTTTAATCTTTTATTGGAGATAAATGATGTATTCTCCTGTGGGACGCATAAATAATGTATAGGGCTAAACAATGGTTATAATGTTATTCAATTGGATTACAGAAAAACAGTTTCCCCATCCTCGCCCGTGATAACAAACTCGTAACAAGAGGTCCTGAGGAAGGTGGCGATAAAAGAAGATTGAGCCACCGAAACGTGCGTCGACCAGATTGAGTGATACACCCCAGTGTCCTGCATCATCTTAGAAGGCTAAGCATTTCGCTCATGCCCAGCTATTATTGTACAAACGTTGGTGCCTTTCTGGGGTGTTGTATGAATGAGTTGTATGAAAGTGACATGTATGCAGTATGATGAGAGGAGTGATCGATGCGGGGACAATTTTTGAATTATAGTGACAATCTCATAGATTTATTAACTGTTTATATTTGTATACCCTGTGACTATACAGCTAAACATATACAAAGGAATAATGATCAATTCTGTATAGCTTAGCCTTTTTAGTAAAAAAGAAAATAATTCAATGTATATCAGAGAAGAATGTATATAAACAAAAAAATGAAAAATAATTTATAAAAATAAATTTAATAGATAAACAGTATACACTTTTGGTGATTTTTTTCTTTATGTGAACCCACAAAAAGTAAACAGCAAAGTTAAAGCAATATAGGTCGAGAGGGATACTTACTAGTATAGTTTGTTGTGCCTTGTTCCCCCTGTTCCCTGACCTCGAATTAAGTTTTCTATGGGGTTACCTTTTTCAAATTGACTAATAGTGGTTTTTTAATCACAGGTTTCCTTACGAGAGAGCCTTACTCATCTGTCAAGGTAAGCCACCGTGCCCAGTAATTGTATGCTCTCCATCTCCGCTCTGCATATTCTTGCATTCACACCTAGGTGTTGGGTAATAGTTACCACTAAGCCATCCTTTAGGAGTACTGCACCCTCCTCTTTAGGCACATATTTATTGTCTTAAAAACTCACCAGAACTTTTTTTCATTATTTTTTCCCTTTTTTTCCTTCTTTCTCACTTATATATAGTATTTTCATTCGTTACCCAAATAGACACAGCATATTATCCCATTTGATACAAATTAATGTATCACTGATTTTATATCAGTGGAGGAAGGCTTACGCATGTAAAATTTTCAATAAACAATTTACGTGCATATAATGGAATCCCTACAGACCTTTGGCTTCACTGACGCAGACTTTATAGCACTAGTTGGAAGCACTAGTAACTCCAATAGCAATGCTATACTAACAAACACTGCTAACAGTGAGTGGCAAACATTACTCAACCTAAGGAAAAAATGCAAGAGAATGGAATCTCATGCA
Source organism: Triturus cristatus (assembly GCF_964204655.1). NCBI lineage: Eukaryota > Metazoa > Chordata > Amphibia > Caudata > Salamandridae > Triturus > Triturus cristatus. The sequence goes on along the minus strand of NC_140582.1, from coordinate 573,966,348 downwards.
ACATTTATGCTAGAGTATCTTAGGGCGGGAGTTATTCCATCTGGCTTACGAGTCCGCAACATTCCAACACTATTTGTGGAGCTACGCAAATTTCTAGAGAGATGGTCCCATATAAGCAATAGATGCTCAAGAGATTGGATGATCTTGATAATCGAGACAGCTAAAGAGCTAGTTGCAGCATTAAATACACAAATTCAAGAGTTAGAAGACAAACTTAGAACCAACTCAGCTGTAGATGAGGCAAAACTAAAATTAGATAGTATAAATGCCGAACTACACGATTTTGAGGAATACATCTTAAAGAAGAAAACAGAAAAACTTAAAAAAGACATCAAATGGTTCACGCAAGAAAAGGCCTATCCGTACCTTAGAACAAACTACTATCAAGAGTGGCAAAATGAAAATGATTCCCATGCATACGCACAGAATAACAAGCGAAAAGTGGTCACTTTTTCGGACACCAACTCATCGGAATCTGAAGGTGATGCCCCTAATAACTATGAGGACACCCCCCAAGGCCAACGACCCTATAGAGGAAGAGGAGGTGAGTACCAATCATATTATCAAGCACCACCTCCTTTTTTAGGGAGAGGCCGGGGTCGGAACAGATTCCGTTACACGAAATCAGACAGGAGAGGATACCAGACAATGGACCCTCAACCTCCTCAGATGTACATGAGGACCAGAAACCAGCAATACTGGAAAAACTGACAGTCAGATCTAGAACAGACACTATACCTATTTTCAACATCTCTACGCATCTGCTCAAGTCGGATGAAGTAGCCATCCTGAGCAGAGGTTTATCCTTTGTACCCAACACTTACTGCAATAAGTTCAAACTTATGCAAGATATCTTTGCCTTTTTCAGGAAGATCCGTCTTAAGAAGTTCTTCTTAGGCAGAGAAGAAGGAGAGCCAGATGGCAACCTATCAGGGTGTAAATTGAAATCAACCTTCACACCCACCCTGGAAATGGTGGGTGCAGAAGTATCTATCTTTGAAAAATCTGTTCTTAATGACATGAACAAACTGTTGAAACACAACTATTACAGAAAACCTAATCTGACAGCTGGAGAAAATACTGCCCTCCATGAACTGCAGAACACACCGGAGCTTACTATAAAACCCTGTGATAAGGGAGGGGGCATAGTCCTTATGGACACTAAGAAATACGAGGAAAAGGTCCATCAAATGCTGAACGTAGTTGAACACTATAGGCCCATTAAATCAGGAGCCATCACAAAACTGAAGGAAACTATCAACCACACAACTAGCAAGGCCTATGAGGAAGAAGTTATCTGTGAGAAAGAATATCTATTTTTGAACAAGACGAATGCAGTAATTCCAGCACTGTATGGTGTGCCTAAAACACACAAGAATATTCAAGACCCACCACTACGCCCCATAGTGTCCTCCATCAATTCCTTAAGTGAACCACTATCAAAGTATGTGGATAAGTTCTTATGTCCATACACCACCCAATACAAATCTTACATCAAGGACACGGGAGATATCATTAACAAATTGGAAAATGTACCCTATGATCCTAACAACGAGATCTTGATCACCCTAGACATCGAAGCACTATATACTAATATACCGCAACAACAAGCGGTCGAAGCAGTCAAAACTCTCCTAGAAAGACTGCCAGGAGAGAGACCCAACGACTTTATAGTTGAATGCTTAGAAATAGTGCTTAAAAACAACTACTTTGATTTTAGGGGGGACCTGTACCATCAAACTAAAGGTACCAGTATGGGGGCATCTTGTGCCCCCAGTGTGGCCAATATATACATGGGGAATATGAACTAAAACACATTTTCAATGAAATAGCTCCCTTCTATGAGAATGTCCATAAATGGTACAGATTTATCGATGATATTTTTTTCATCTGGCGTGGAGATAAAGAAACTCTAGACACTTTTATCGACTGGCTGAATGCCAGCGATAAGAATTTGAAATTCACCAGCAACACAAGTACTACATCAGTGGAGTTTCTAGATATCATCATACAGGCAGAGGATGGTAGGATTTCTGTTAGTTTTTTCAGGAAACCAACCGCTAAGAACACCATATTGTCCCATACCAGTTACCATCCCAATTGCCAAAAGGACTCAATTCCGTTTGGTGAGTTTTTACGAATCAGGCGTAATTGTTCAAATATTCAAGATTTTGACAAACATGGAGAAGACCTCAAACAGAGATTACTCATACGAGGTTATCCCAAACGTCTAATCAGGACTGCATACAAAAGGGCACGTTATTACAATCGAGATGCCCTATTAGCAGGTAACCCTCGTCCAAAGAACGACAAATTGGTGTGTGTTGTGAACCATTCGACCTTAAATTTTAAAATAAAAAAGGTCTTGAATAAAAACTGGCACATCTTAAATACTGGGGAAGGACAAGAGACAATCCAGAAACCCATTTTGGCGTTCCGTAGGAATCGAAATTTGAGAGATAGCCTTGTACACACTAGGCCTAGACGGCAACAGTCAAATTCACAGACAACTCTGATAGGACCTCCGATTCTAGGTAACCACAAATGCGGCACATGTGTTGCATGTGATAGCGCCATTGTCACTGAATTTTGGCAGTATCAAGGCAAGGCAGGCAAATTACGTGATTTTACCAACTGTAAAAGCCAAAATCTTGTTTACCTTATACTATGCCCCTGTGAACTCGGCTATGTAGGCGAGACAGGCCGAGAATTTAGGACTCGCTACAGTGAACATAGATCCGCCATCAGAACAAAAAAACTAGCAAGGCCTATGGTACAACACTGCATTGATCTTCAACACAATGAGAAAGAATTAAGATGGCTAGTCCTAGAAAAAGTAAAACACATTCCAGGGAAAGATGTACAAGAAGTAAGAAAAACGCGTGAGACCTATTGGATTTACACTCTGGACACAGTTAAAACGGGTCTAAATGAAGAAATAGTATGGCACACATGATAAGGGCAGTTCATGTAATCTTTCCCTTTTAACTGTCAATAGATCCAATATAACTATCATGTTCATGGCATCCTATCATTATCTTGTATTTCAACACACTAGATCATCTTTTAAACCAAGTTACCCCCCTATGTTTAATTATACACATAGCGAATCAAAGAGACTGCGACAACAAGGTTCTAACTAATAAGAGACTCTATACAACTATAACACCGTATTACTTTCCTAACACCTTGGATTATAAATAAACTCTCTTCAGTATACATGTTACTTTCCCAAGCAAACATATATATGTGTATATCTGGCGGGACCAAGAAGTTGTGAATATATGCGTACAATAAACATAAATGTGTGACGCAGCATATCTAGGATATTAATGAAAGTTAGTAGTGACCCCGGATGATTGGCCACCGAGACTGGCTGCGCAATACTGTATTTTCCCATCCCTGCTTTAGCAGCGCACATATATGCTTATATGGTGGGACAGAGTAATTGTGAACACACATATGCATGAGCGTGATGTAGTACAATTAGAACATCTAAGCATGGGGGCAGCAATCCCCTACCACTGGCAATTGAGACTTGCTGGGTTAAATCAACACAACTGTTGAACTTCGCAGTGACTGCTGTAGACAAGCAATTGTGATTTGTGGCGCATCCGTATTTTCAAATTCCGGCATCAGTGTTCCTTATATATCAAAACACATCTGTAGTTCTGTGCCATACTTACTTTTATTCTCCAATATAGTCTATATATAAGTACGCAGAGTATTCCCAAGCCCTTTCATTCCAGTGGTCTTGGGTTAGTCTCTGCCAAAGTAAAAACCTTTTGTTTTGAATTGAAACTATTCAGTACGAACGTTATAAATTAAGCAAGTATCATGCTAGGTAGCCAAACTTGAACTGTTCTAAAATGGCGGCTGAACTCTACGTACTAAAATATAGTAATCACTACATTTAGACAGCGCTAAAAATTTGAGATATACACAGAACAGTAAACTTTATAATAGCACTCCTGAGAAACGGTGATAATATGAGTATAAATATCCAATAAAATCTCCCCAAAAAAGCTATGAGTCGCACAGAAGCCTCTGTACTATCACCATTCCAAGATGGAACCAGCAGAAACAAAGGCACCCATAGTTAGATCATGTGAAACCATTACGCTGGCGAGTACGTCAGTCAGCTTCACAGGTTTTCGTAATTAGGTAATTTGAATCGCTGGCCTAACTCATAAATAGGCAACAGCAATAAGGGCATTTCTGCCGGAGTAGGATCACATTAGGAACGCCGACGAGAGGATACACGCTACCACCAATAGGTAAGAAGCCGCGCCGAGAAAACATATTTACAATAGCACGTATAGGCCATTCAAGCCAACTCAACTTTATTTGATTTTACTTGATTCACCGCCTTACTAAGTCTAAAACGAATGAGACACGGATGTAGTGATACCAGTAACTTATTTAATTAATTTAAAAAAAAGAAGGGGAGATAACGAATGCAAATTAGTCAGAAGTACTAAACATAATGAGCAGAACGGTAACCATATGTGGCCAGTAACTAGTATGAACACGATAACCAGAGACAGTAGTGACAAATGAATGATAGTGGGATTACCTTGCTAAATCATTTAAATAAAAGTCTCCACATAACGTGAGTCTCTTCCTCTTTATTGCTGACTAGAGCATCGAACAAGAAGGGAACGGGACAAATCCCACATGTAACAGCGTTAACATATGGAGAAAAAAGAAACAAGAAATAAGAATATAACAAGAAGAAAAGTTAACGACTAGATTCTATAGGTAATTACACACGAACTGGTCACTTTATATGTGTTCACAAATAGGACTGGATACACTAACCACTCTTAATTTCGATCTGATTAGGAAGCCATACAAAGATTATTTGAGGGCTGACTACCCGCTATGCTTCGTGAGAAAAATCAGGAATAATATTCCCGCGACGACCCTTGAATGTGATCCTCATGACTATAACCCGGATTGACTAAGGTACACAAAATGTGGTTTTGTAGCATAACAAGTGCATTTTCATAGGAGATATGATTTGTGACAACAAGCTAAAATCTTCTTACAGCAATGGCCATATTATGAATTAAAAAGAGAAGTAAACGAAACACTATCTCAGAAGAAGCTGCGTGCTACGCTAACACAAAAAAACAGAACAGGTAGATTATTCTACTTCCTTGTACTTCCAAGATATAGATAAAATAGAAACCAAATGGAATTATTTGAAGTGGCACCTTGAAAGATCATAGATCAGTATAACAGGACAAAGGTCCTCAGAAAAATACGAGAACTGTGATAACAGTAAGATTGCCAGGATTGAATGTCATTTCTCTCTGTCTCACATTTTCACTCTGTTCACTTTTCGCTCTCCTACTCTCCCACTCCCTTAATAATTATCCTGCTATTCTGGTATGTTGGAGAGCATTAGATTCAGTGGCAGGTGCATGACCCTGACAGTATAGAAAACTCTCTTTTTTAATCTTTTATTGGAGATAAATGATGTATTCTCCTGTGGGACGCATAAATAATGTATAGGGCTAAACAATGGTTATAATGTTATTCAATTGGATTACAGAAAAACAGTTTCCCCATCCTCGCCCGTGATAACAAACTCGTAACAAGAGGTCCTGAGGAAGGTGGCGATAAAAGAAGATTGAGCCACCGAAACGTGCGTCGACCAGATTGAGTGATACACCCCAGTGTCCTGCATCATCTTAGAAGGCTAAGCATTTCGCTCATGCCCAGCTATTATTGTACAAACGTTGGTGCCTTTCTGGGGTGTTGTATGAATGAGTTGTATGAAAGTGACATGTATGCAGTATGATGAGAGGAGTGATCGATGCGGGGACAATTTTTGAATTATTGTGACAATCTCATAGATTTATTAACTGTTTATATTTGTATACCCTGTGACTATACAGCTAAACATATACAAAGGAATAATGATCAATTCTGTATAGCTTAGCCTTTTTAGTAAAAAAGAAAATAATTCAATGTATATCAGAGAAGAATGTATATAAACAAAAAAATGAAAAATAATTTATAAAAATAAATTTAATAGATAAACAGTATACACTTTTGGTGATTTTTTTCTTTATGTGAACCCACAAAAAGTAAACAGCAAAGTTAAAGCAATATAGGTCGAGAGGGATACTTACTAGTATAGTTTGATGACGTCACATATTACATCATTCACGGGGGAATTTCATATGGTTTTTTAAGTGAATTTGCAAGGTATTTTAAATGCTAATTCCTAACTATAACGTGTGTGAAACCTATGGTTTTTTAAGTGAATTTGTACGATTTTTTTAAATGCTAAGTTATGTATTTATTATTATATTTTTTATTTATTTATTTTTCAATAAACTACGTCTTAACAATTTATTTTTATTTTTTTATGGTTTTTCACCGTGCGCGCACCGTGCGTGCACCGTGCGCGCACTCCGCGCGATTTTTAAAAAAAAACTTAAAATGTTTTTTTCTACCTCCGCGGTCCTTCAGGGACCCCCTGACAAAGGCTAGGGGGTCAGGAACTCTCTACCCTGCCCCCTTTTTGCATTCGCCACCTTCCTTTTTCACTCTCGCACTGAAAACAAACAAAATGGCGGCGGACACTTCCCGATTTTGACCGATTCGAACGTTGACTGACATGTAACCACCAATCAGAATTACGCTCGTGCACGTAAGGGTGAGCGCACGGTGCACGTACGGTGCGCGGACAGTGCGCGCATATAGATATGTATGTGCTTTTAACTGCAATTTTCTCAGGAACTACTGAACAGATTGACTCCATATATGCAAAAGGCACTTCCCTGACCTACCTCTCTGCCAAATTTCAAGTAATTCTGTTCAGCCGTTCGGGCTGTACCTTCGACTAAAGGTCCTATGGGAAAATGCATGGGGAAAACGTGTTTTGGGACCCCCTTTTTTCTCGGCCCCCGCTTGAGGAATCCCCCTGAGACTTTCAGGGTTGGAGCTGAGCGGAGCGCCCCATTAGTTTTGAAAATTTCGCGAAGATTCGTCAACCGGCGCCAAAGTTATTCAAAATAGAATTTTCGGATTTCCTATGGAAACACGGTCCTAACTATAACTATCTACTGGCGACCGCCAGTATATAATATGTATATATATATATATATATATGTATATTTTTATAATGATATTTTTTCATTAGCTGTGTTTTATGATGACGAGTCCAACAGCAGAACTCCTTTAGATCCAAACAGACTCTTCCACTCTCTCACCGGAAGTGAAACCAGGCCACGTGGACACTTTCACAATACAACAGCTGGGAATGCACTTTTCGGTTAAAAAAGCACATTCCTTCCTCCTAATTTATCAAATAAACGACTCACTGAAGAACAGGGGCCAGCTTCGATCGGTAAACAGCCGTTACAATGACTTTTTTATTTCGCGATACCATTACAATGCATGCATTATCACGCATGCGTTGTACATCGCGAAGTCATTACTAGGCATTTGTTTAGAACACATGGTCATTTACCACGCAAGCCTATACAACAAATTTTATTGTAAAGGTATGTATGGTAAATGACCATGAGTTCTAAAAAAATGTAGACGATCCACATCGTTGTAAGGAAACTGAGGCTGTTCCGTTTCCTCACAACGACGTGCACCGCACCTCAGACACGACATGAAGCAGGAACCACGAGGAGAGAGGAACCACAAGAAGTGGGAGGTAAGGGGGATTGGGCATGGAGTGGTGGTTACTTTTCTAAGGTTTAGGGTAGTGCTGTGGTGTTTGGGTAGTGTAGGGGGTTGTGCTGGGGGTAGTGTTTTAGGGTTAGGTTAGTACAGTGGTGTTTGTGTAGTGTAGGGGGTCGTGCTGGGGGTAGTGTTTTAGGGTTTAGGATAGTGCAGTGGTGTTTGTGTAGTGTAGGGGGTCGTGTTGGTGGTAGTGTATTAGGGTTTAGGGTAGTGCAGTGGTGTTTGTGTAGTGTAGGGGGTCAAGCTTGGGATAGATTTAGGGTTTAGGGTAGTGCAGTGGTGTTTGTGTAGTGTAGGGGGTCGTGCTGGGGTTAGTGTTTTAGGGTTTAGGGCAGAGCAGTTGTGTTTGTGTAGTGTAGGGGGTCGTGCTGGGGGTAGTGTTTTAGGGTTTAGGGTAGTGCAGTGGTGTTTGGGTAGTGTAGGGGGTTGTGCTGGGGTAGTGTTTTAGGGTTTAGGGTAGTACAGTGGTGTTTGGGTAGTGTAGGAGGTCATGCTGGGGTAGTGTTTTAGGGTTTAGGGTAGAGCAGTGGTGTTTGGGTAGGGTAGGAGGTCGTGCTAGGAGTAGTGTTTTAGGGTAGCGCTGTGGTGTTTATGTAGTGTAGGGGGTTGTGCTGAGGGTAGATTTAGGGTTTAGGGTAGTAGAGTGGTGTTTCTGTAGTGTAGGGGGTGGTGTTGGGGTAGATTTAGGGTTTAAGGTAGTGCAGTGGTGTTTGGGTAGTGTAGGGAGTCGTGCTGAGGGGAGTGTTTAGGGTTTAGGGTAGTGCAGTGGTGTTTGGGTAGTGTAGGGGGTCATGCTGGGGGTAGTGTTTTAGGGTTTAGGGAAGTGCAGTGGTGTTTCGGTAGTGTAGGGGGTCATGCAGGGGTAGTGGTTAAGGGTTTAGTGTAGTGCAGTGGTGTTCGGGTAGTGTAGGGGGTACTGCTGGGGGTAATGTTTTAGGGTTTAGGGTAGTGCAGTGGTGTTTGGGTAGTGTAGGGGGTACTGCTAGGGGTAGAGGTTTAGGGTTTAAGGTAGTGCAGTGGTGTTTGGGTAGTGTGAGGGGTACTGCTGGGGGTAGTGTTTTAGAGTTTAGGGTAGTGCAATGGTGTTTGGGTAGTGTAGGGGGTCGTGCTGGGGTAGTGTTTTAGGGTTTAGGGTAGTGCAGTGTTGTTTTTGTAGTGTAGGGGATAGTGTTTTAGGGTTTAGGATAGTGTAGTGGTGTTTGTGTAGTGTAGGGGGTCGTGCTGGGGGTGGTGTTTTAGGGTTTAGGGTAGTGCGGTGGTGTTTGTGTAGTGTAGGGGTTGTGTTTTAGGGTTCAGGGGTGTGCTGTGGTCTTAGGGTAGTGCAGGGGGTCGTGTGGGGATAGTTTTTTAGGGTTTAGGGTAGTGCAGCGGTCTTTGGGTAGTGTAGGGGATCATGCTGAGGGTAGTGTTTTAGGGTTTATGGTGGAGCAGTGGTGTTTGGGAAGTGTACGGGGTTGTCCTGGGTGTAGTGTTTTAGGGTTTAGGGTAGTGCAGTGGTGTTTGGGTAGTGTAGGGGTCGTGCTGCAGGCAGTGGTTTAGGGTGTAGGGTAGTGCAGTGGTGTTTGGGTAGTGTAGGGGGTCATGCTGGGGTAGTGTTTTAGGGTTTAGGGTAGTGCAGTGGTGTTTGGGTAGTGTAGGGTACTGCTGGGGGTAGTGTTTTAGAGTTTATGGTAGTGCAGTGGTGTTTGGGTAGTGTAGGGGGTCGTCCTGGGGGTAGATTTAGGGCTTAGGGTAGTGCAGTGGTGTTTGTATAGTTTAGTGAGCGGTGCTGGTGGAGTGGTTTAGGGTTTAGGGTAGTGCAGTGGTGTTTGGGTAGTGTAGGGGGTACTGCTGGGGGTAGAGTTTTAGGGTTTAAGGTAGTGCAATGGTTTTTGGTTAGTGTGAGGGGTACTGCTGGGGGTAGTGTTTTAGAGTTTAGGGTAGTGCAATGGTGTTTGGGTAGTGTAGGGGGTCATGCTGGGGGTAGCGTTTTAGGGTTTAGGGTAGTGCCGTGGTGTTTTTGTAGTGTAGGGGGTAGTGTTTTAGGGTTTAGGGTAGTGCAGTGGTGTTTGGGTAGTGTAGGGGGTACTGCTGGGGGTAGAGTTTTAGGGTTTAAGGTAGTGCAGTGGTGTTTGGGTAGTGTGAGGGGTACTGCTGGGGGTAGTGTTTTAGAGTTTAGGATAGTGCAATGGTGTTTTTGTAGTGTAGGATGTAGTGTTTTAGGGTTTAGGATAGTGTAGTGTGTTTGTGTAGTGTATGGGGTCGTACTGGGGGTGGTGTTTTAGGGTTCAGGGTAGTGCAGTGGAGTTTTTGTAGTGTCGGGGTTGTGTTTTAGGGTTTAGGGGCGTGCTGTGGTCTCAGGTTAGTTCAGGGGGTTGTGTGAGGGATAGTGTTTTAGGGTTTAGGGTAGTGCAGTGGTTTTTGGATAGTGTAGGGGATCATGCTGAGGGTAGTGTTTTAGGGTTTACGGTAGAGCAGTGGTGTTTGGGTAGTGTACGGGGCCGTGCTGGGTTTAGTGTTTTAGGTTTTAGGGTAGTGCAGTGGTGTTTGGGTAGTGTAGGGGGTCGTGCTGGGGTACTGTTTTAGGGTTTAGGGTAGTGCAGTGGTGTTTGGGTAGTGTAGGGGTACTGCTGGGGGTAGTGTTTTAGAGTTTAGGGTAGTGCAGTGGTGTTTGGGTAGTGTAGGGGTCGTGCTGCGGGTAGTGGCTTAGGGTTTAGGGTAGTGCAGTGGTGTTTGGGTAGTATAGGGGGTCATGCGGAGGGTAGTGTTTTAGGGTTTATGGTAGTGCAGTGGTGTTTGGGTAGTGTAGGGGGACGTGTGGGGGTAGTGTTTTAGGGTTTAGGGTACTGCAGTGGTCTTTGGATAGTGTAGTGGGTCGTGCTGGGGTAGTATTTTAGGGTTTAGGGTAGTGCAGTGGTGTTTGGGTAGTGTAGGGGTCGTGCCTGGGGGTAGTGTTTTAGGGTTTAGGGTAGTGTAGGTGGTTATGCTGGGGGTAGTGCTTTTGTAGGTTTAGGGTAGTGCAGTGGTGTTTGGGTAATGTAGGGGGTCGTGCTGTGGGTATTGTTTTAGGGTTTAGGGTAGTGCAGTGGTGTTTGGGTAGTGTAAGGGGTCGTACTGGGGGTAGATTTAGGGTTTAGGGTAGTGCAGTGGTGTTTGGGTAGTGTAGGGGATCGTGCTGGGGGTAGTGTTTTAGGGTTTAGGGTAGCACAGTGGTGTTTGGATAGTGTAGGGAGTGGAGCTAGGGGGAGTGTTTTAGGGTTTAGGGTAGTGCAGTGGTGTTTGGGTAGTGTAGGGGGTAGTGTAGGGGGTAGTGTATATGGGGTTTAGTGTAGTGCAGTGGTGTTTGGGTAGTGAAGGGGGTCGTGCTGGGGGTAGTGTTTTAGAGTTTAGGGTAGTGCAGTGGTGTTTGTGTAGTGTAGGGGGAAGTGTTTTAGGGGTTAGGGTACTGCAGTGGTGTTTGTGTAGTGTAGGGGTAAGTGTTTTAGGGTTTAGGGTAGTGTAGTGGTGTTTGTGTAGTGTAGGGTGTCATGTTTTAGGGTTTAGGGTAGTGCAGTGGTCTTTGGGAAGTGTAGGGACCATGCTGGGGGTTGTGTTTTAGGGTTTAGGCCGTGCAGTGGTGTTCGGGTAGTGTAGGGGGTCATGCTGGGAGTAATGTTTTAGTGTTTACTGTTTAGGGCAGTGCATTGGTGTTCAGGTAGTGTAGGGGGTCGAGCTGGGGGTGGTTTTTTTAGGGTTTAAGGCAGTGCAGTTGTGTTTGGGCAGTGTAGAGGGTCGTGATGGGGGTGGTATTTTAGAGTTTAGGGCAGAGCAGTGATGTTCGGGCAGTTTAGGGATCGTGCTGGGGGTGGTGTTTTATGATTTAGGGCAGAGCAGTGGTGTTCAGGCAGTGTTGGTGGTCGTGCAGGGGGTGGTGCTTTAGGGTTTAGGGCAGTGCAGTCGTGTTTGGGCAGTGTAGGGGGTCGTGCAGGGTGGTGGTGTTTTAGGGATTAGGGCAGTGCAGTGGTGTTCGGGCAGTGTAAGGGGTCATGCAGGAGGTGGTGTTTTAGGGTTTAGGGCAGTGCAGTGCAGTGGTGTTCGGGCAGTGTAGGGGGTCATGCTGGGGGTGGTGTTTTAGGGTTTAAGGCAGCGCAGTGGTGTTTGGGCAGTGTAGGGTGTCATGCAGAGGGTAGTGTTTTGGGGTTCAGGGCCTTGCAGTGGTGTTTGAGCAGTGTAGGGGGTTGTGCGGGGAGTGATGTTTTAGGGTTCAGGGCAGTGCAGTGGTGTTTGGGCAGTGTAGGTGGTCGTGCAGTGGGTGGTGTTTTAGGGTTTAGGGCAGTACAGTGGTGTTTTGGCAGTGTAGGTTGTCATGCAGAGGGTAGTGTTTTAGGGTTCAGGGCCTTGCAGTGGTGTTTGGGCAGTGTAGGGGGTCGTGCGTGGGGTGATGTTTTAGGGTTCAGGGCAGTGCAGTGGTGTTTGGGCAGTGTAGGTGGTCGTGCAGTGGGTGGTGTTTTAGGGTTTAGGGCAGTGCAGTGGTGTTCGGTCAGTGTAGGGGGTCGTGCAGGGGGGTGGTGTTTTAGGGTTTAGGGAAGTGCAGTGGTGTTCGGGCAGTGTAGAGGGTCATGCAGGGGGTGGTGTTTTAGGGTTCAGGGCAGTGCAGTGGTGTTCGGGCAGTGTAGGGTTCATGCTGGGGATGGTGTTTTAGGGGTCAGGGCAGTGCAGTGGGGTACGGGTAGCGTAGGGGGTTGTGCAGGGGTGGTGTTTTAGGGTTTAGGGCTGTGTTCGAGCAGTGTAGGGGGTCGTGCAGGGGGTGGTGTTTTAGGGTTTAGGGCAGGGCAGTGCAGTGGTGTCCAGGCAGTGTAGGGGGTCATGCAAGGGGTGGTGTTTTAGGGTTTAGGGCAGTGCAGTGGTGTTCGGTCAGTGTAGGGTGTCGTGCAGGGGGGTGGTGTTTTAGGGTTCAGGGCAGTGCAGTGGTGTTCGGGCAGTGTAGAGGGTCATGCAGGGGGTGGTGTTTTAGGGTTTAGGGCAGTACTGTGGTGTTCGGGCAGTGTAGGGTGTCATGCAGAGGGTGGTGTTTTAGGGTTCAGGGCCTTGCAGTGGTGTTTGGGCAGTGTAGGGGGTCGTGTGGGGGGTGATGTTTTAGGGTTCAGGGCAGTGCAGTGGTGTTTGGGCAGTGTAGGTGGTCGTGCAGTGGGTGGTGTTTTAGGGTTTAGGGCAGTGCAGTGGTGTCCGGTCAGTGTAGGGGGTTGTGCAGGGGGGTGGTGTTTTATGGTTTAGGGCAGTGCAGTGGTGTTCGGGCAGTGTAGGGGGTCATGCAGGGGGTGGTGTTTTAGGGTTCAGGGCAGTGCAGTGGTGTTCGGGCAGTGTAGGGGTCGTGCTGGGGGCCGTGTTTTAGGGTTTAGGGCAGTGCAGTGCTGTTCGGGCAGTGTAGGGGGTCATGCAGGGGGTGGTGTTTTAGAGTTTAGGGCAGTGCAGTGATGTTCGGGCAGTGTAGGGGGTCATGCTGGGGGTGGTGTTTTAGGGTTTAAGGCAGCGCAGTGGTGTTCGGGCACTGTAGGAGGTCGTGCTGGGGGTGGTGTTTTAGGGTTTAAGGCAGCGCAGTGGTGTTCGGGCAGTGTAGGGGGTTGTGCAGGTGGTGGTGTTTTAGGGTTTAGGGCTGTGTTCGGGCAGTGTAGGAGGTCATGCAGGGGGTGGTATTTTAGGGTTTAGGGCAGTACAGTGGTGTTCGGGCAGTGTAGGGTGTCATGCAGAGGGTGGTGTTTTAGGGTTCAGGGCCTTGCAGTGGTGTTTGGGCAGTGTAGGGGGTCGTGCGGGGGTGATGTTTTAGGGTTCAGGGCAGTGCAGTGGTGTTCGGGCAGTGTAGATGGTCATGCAGGGGGTGGTGTTTTAGGGTTCAGGGCAGTGCAGTGGTGTTCGGGCAGTGTAGGGTTCATGCTGGGGATGGTGTTTTAGGGGCCAGGGCAGTGCAGTGGGGTATTGGTAGTGTAGGGGGTTGTGCAGGGGTGGTGTTTTAGGGTTTAGGGCTGTGTTCGAGCAGTGTAGGGGGTTGTGCAGGGGGTGGTGTTTTAGCGTTTAGGGCAGGGCAGTGCAGTGGTGTCCAGGCAGTGTAGGGGGTCATGCAAGGGGTGGTGTTTTAGGGTTTAGGGTAGTGCAGTGGTGTTCGGTCAGTGTAGGGTGTCGTGCAGGGGGGTGGTGTTTTAGGGTTCAGGGCAGTGCAGTGGTGTTCGGGCAGTGTAGGGGGTCATGCAGGGGGTGGTGTTTTAGGGTTCAGGGCAGTGCAGTGGTGATCGGGCAGTGTAGGGTTCATGCTGGGGATGGTGTTTTAGGGGTCAGGGCAGTGCAGTGGGGTACGGGTAGCGTAGGGGGTTGTGCAGGGGTTGGTGTTTTAGGGTTTAGGGCTGTGTTTGAGCGAGTAGGGGGTCGTGCAGGGGGTGGTGTTTTAGCGTTTAGGGCAGGGCAGTGCAGTGGTGTCCAGGCAGTGTAGGGGGGTCGTGCAAGGGGTGGTGTTTTAGGGTTTAGGGCAGTGGTTTTCGGGCAGTGTAGGGGTCGGGCAGGGGGTGCTGTTTTTTGGGGTTTAGGGCTGTGTTCGGGCAGTGTAGGGGTCATGCAGGGGGTGGTGTTTTAGGGTTTAGGGAAGTGCAGTGGTGTTCGGGCAGTGTAGGGGGTCGTGCAGGGGGTGGTGTTTTAGGGTTCAGGGTCTTGCAGTGGTGTTTGGGCAGTGTAGGGGGTTGTGCAGGGGGGAGGTATTTTAGGGTTCAGGGCAGTGCAGTGGTGTTCGGGCAGTGTAGGGGGTTGTGCAGGAGTGTGGTGTTTTAGGGTTCAGGGCAGTGCAGTGGTGTTCGGGCAGTGTAAGGCATCGTGCAGCGGGTGGTGTTTAAGGGTTTAGGGCAGTGCAGTGGTGTTCAGGCAGTGTAGGGGGTCATGCTGGGGATGGTGTTTTATAGTTTAGGGTAGTGCAGTGGTGTTTGTGTAGTGTAGGGTTAATGCTGGGGGTATATGTTTGGGTTTAGGGTAGTGTAGTGATGTTTCTGTAGTGTAGGGGGTCGTGTTTTAGTGTTTAGGGAAGTGCAGTGGTCTTTGGTTAGTATAGGGGTCATGCTGGGGGTCGTTTTTTAGGGTTTAGGGTAGTGTAGTGGTCTTTGGGTAGTGTAGGGGGTCGTGCAGGGGAGTGGTGATTTAGGGTTTAGGGCAGTGAAGTGCTGTTCGGGCAGTGTAGGGGGTCATGCAGGGGGTGGTGTTTTAGAGTTTAGGGCAGTGCAGTGGTGTTCGGGCAGTGTAGGGGGTCATGCTGGGGGTGGTGTTTTAGGGTTTAAGGCAGTGCAGTGGTGTTCGGGCACTGTAGGAGGTCGTGATGGGGGTGGTGTTTTAGGGTTTAGGGCAGTTCAGAGGTGTTCGAGCAGTGTAGTTGTCGTGCAGGGGGGTTGTGGTTTAGGGCAGTGCAGTGGTGTTCAGGCATTGTAGGGGGTCGTGCAAGGGGTGGTGTTTTGGGGTTTAGGGCAGTGTAGTGATGTTCGGGCAGTGTAAGGGATCGTGCAGGGGTGGTGTTTTAGGGTTCAGGGCAGTGCTGTTGTGTTCGGGCAGTGTAGGGGGTCATGTGGGGGTGGTGTTTTAGGGTTCAGGGCAGTGCAGTGGTGTTCAGACAGAGTAGGGTTTTGTGCAGAGGGTGGTGTTTTATGGTTCAGGGCAGTGCAGTGTTGTTCTGGCAGTGTAGGGGGACATGCAGGGGGTGGTGTTTTAGAGTTCAGGGCAGTGCAGTGATGTTCGGGCAGTGTAGGGGATCGTGCTGGGGGTGGTGTTTTAGAGTTCAGTGCAGTGGGGTACGGGCAGAGTAGGGGGTCGTGCAGGAGGTGGTGTTTTAGGGTTTAGGGCTGTGTTCGGGCAATATAGGGGGTGGTGCAGGGGTGGTGCAGGGGTGGTGTTTTAGGGTTTAGGGCAGGGCAGTGCAGTGGTGTTCAGGCAGTGTAGGGGGTCAGGCAAGGGGTGCTGTTTTAGGGTTTAGGGCAGTGCAGTGGTTTTCAGGCAGTGTAGGCGGTTGTCCAGGTGGTGGTGTTTTAGGGTTTAGGGCTGTGTTAGGGCTGTGTATGAGGTCATGCAGGGGGTGGTGTTTTAAGGTTCAGTGCCTTGCAGTGGTGTTTGGGCAGTGTAGGTGGTTGTGCAGGGGGTTGTGCAGGGGGTGATATTTTAGGGTTTTGGGCAGTGCAGTGGTGTTCGGTCAGTGTAGGGGGTCGTGCAGAGAGTGGTGTTTTAGTGTTCAGGGCAGTGCAGTGGTGTTCGGGCAGTATAGGGTTCATGCTGGGGATGGTGTTTTAGGGGTCAGGGCAGTGCAGTGGGGTACGGGTAGCGTAGGGGGTTGTGCAGGGGTGGTGTTTTAGGGTTTAGGGCTGTGTTCGAGCAGTGTAGGGGGTCGTGCAGGGGGTGGAGTGTTAGGGTTTAGGGCAGGGCAGTGCAGTGGTGTCCAGGCAGCATAGGGGTCATGCAAGGGGTGGTGTTTTAGGGTTTTAGGGCAGTGCAGTGGTTTTCGGGCAGTGTAGGGGTTGTGCAGGGGGTGGTTTTTTAGGATTTAGGGCTGTGTTCGGGCAGTGTAGGGGTCGTGCAGGGGGTGGTGTTTTAAGGTTTAGGGCAGTGCAGTGGTGTTCGGGCAGTGTAGGGGGTCATGCAGGGGGTGGTGTTTTAGGGTTCAGGGTCTTGCAGTGGTGTTTGGGCAGTGTAGTAGGTTGTGCAGGGGGGAGGTGTTTTAGGGTTCAGGGCAATGCAGTGGTGTTTGGGCAGTGTAGGGGGTCGTGCAGGGGGTGGTGTTTTAGGGTTCAGGGCAGTGCAGTGGTTTTCGGGCAGTGTAAGGGTCGTGCAGGGGATTGTGTTTTAGGTTTCAGGTCAGTGCAGTGGTGTATGGGCAGTGTAGGGGGTCGTGTTGGGGGTGGTGTTTTAGGGTTCAGGGCAGTGCAGTGGGGTACGGGCAGTGTAGGGGGTCGTGCAAGGGGTGGTGTTTTTGGGTTTAGGGCAGTGTAGTGATGTTCGGGCAGTGTAAGGGATCGTGCAGTGGTGGTGTTTTAGGGTTCAGGGCAGTGCTGTTGTGTTCGGGCAGTGTAGGGGGTCATGTGAGGGTGGTGTTTTAGGGTTCAGGGCAGTGCAGTGGTGTTCAGACAGAGTAGGGTTTTGTGCAGAGGGTGGTGTTTTATGGTTCAGGGCAGTGCAGTATTGTTCTGGCAGTGTAGGGGGACATGCAGGGGTGGTGTTTTAGAGTTCAGGGCAGTGCAGTGATGTTCGGGCAGTGTAGGGGATCATGCTGGGGGTAGTGTTTTAGAGTTCAGTGCAGTGGGGTACGGGCAGAGTAGGGGGTCGTGCAGGAGGTGGTGTTTTAGGGTTTAGGGCTGTGTTCGGGCAATATAGGGGGTGGTGCAGGGGTGGTGTTTTAGGGTTTAGGGCAGGGCAGGGCAGTGCAGTGGTGTTTAGGCAGTGTAGGGGGGCAGGCAAGGGGTGCTGTTTTAGGGTTTAGGGCAGTGCAGTGGTTTTCAGGCAGTGTAGGCGGTTGTCCAGGTGGTGGTGTTTTAGGGTTTAGGGCTGTGTTAGGGCTGTGTATGAGGTCATGCAGGGGGTGGTGTTTTAAGGTTCAGTGCCTTGCAGTGGTGTTTGGGCAGTGTAGGTGGTTGTGCAGGGGGTTGTGCAGGGGGTGATGTTTTAGGGTTTTGGGCAGTGCAGTGGTGTTCGGTCAGTGTAGGGGGTCGTGCAGAGAGTGGTGTTTTAGTGTTCAGGGCAGTGCAGTGGTGTTCGGGCAGTATAGGGTTCATGCTGGGGATGGTGTTTTAGGGGTCAGGGCAGTGCAGTGGGGTACGGGTAGCGTAGGGGGTTGTGCAGGGGTGGTGTTTTAGGGTTTAGGGCTGTGTTCGAGCAGTGTAGGGGGTCGTGCAGGGGGTGGTGTGTTAGGGTTTAGGGCAGGGCAGTGCAGTGGTGTCCAGGCAGCGTAGGGGTCATGCAAAGGGTGGTGTTTTAGGGTTTTAGGGCAGTGCAGTGGTTTTCGGGCAGTGTAGGGGTTGTGCAGGGGGTGGTTTTTTAGGGTTTAGGGCTGTGTTCGGGCAGTGTAGGGGTCGTGCAGGGGGTGGTGTTTTAAGGTTTAGGGCAGTGCAGTGGTGTTCGGGCAGTGTAGGGGGTTGTGCAGGGGGTGGTGTTTTAGGGTTCAGGGTCTTGCAGTGGTGTTTGAGCAGTGTAGTAGGTTGTGCAGGGGGGAGGTGTTTTAGGGTTCAGGGCAGTGCAGTGGTGTTTGGGCAGTGTAGGGGGTCGTGCAGGGGGTGGTGTTTTAGGGTTCAGGGCAGTGCAGTGGTTTTCGGGCAGTGTAAGGGTCGTGCAGGGGATTGTGTTTTAGGTTTCAGGTCAGTGCAGTGGTGTATGGGCAGTGTAGGGGGTCGTGTTGGGGGTGGTGTTTTAGGGTTCAGGGCAGTGCAGTGGGGTACGGGCAGTGTAGGGGGTTGTGCAGGGGTTGGTGTTTTAGGGTTTAGGGCTGTTTTCAGGCAGTGTAGGGGTTGGGCAGGGGGTGGTGTTTTAGGGGTTAGGGCAGGGCAGTGCAGTGGTGTTCAGGAAGTGTAGGGTGTCATGCAGGGGCTGGTGTTTTAGGTTTTAGGGCAGAGCAGTGATGTTCGGGCAGTGTAGGGGTCGTGCTCAGGTAGTGGTTTAAGATTTAGGGCAGAGCAGTTGTGTTCGGGCAGTGTAGGGGGTCGTGCAGGGGGTGGTGTTTTTGGGTTAAGGGCAGTGCAGTGGTATTTGGGCAGTGTAGGGGGTCGTGCTGGGGGTCGTGTTTTAGGGTATTGCAGTGATCTTTGGGTAGTGTAGGGGGTCGTGCTGGGGTAGTGTTTTAGAGTTTTGGGCAGTGCAGTGTTGTTCGGGTTGTTTAGGGGGTCCTGCTGGGGGTGGTGTTTTAGGGTTTAGGGCAGTGCAGTGGTGTTCATGTAGTGTAGGGGGTCATGCTGGGGGTGGTGTTTTAGGGTTTAGGGCACTGCAGTGGTTTTTGGGCAGTGTAGGGGGTCGTGCAGGGGGTGGTGTTTTAGGGTTTAGGGTAGTGCAGCGGTGTTTGTGTAGTGTAGGAGGTCGTGTTTTAGGGTTTGGGGTAGTGCAGTGGTCTTTGGTTAGTGTAGGGGTCGTGTGGGCGGTAGTGTTTTAGGGTTTAGGGTAGTGCAGGGGTCTGTAGGTAGTGTAGGGGGTCATGCTGGGGGTAGTGTTTTAGGGCTTAGGGCAGTGCAGTGGTGTTTGGGTAGTATAGGGGGTCATGTGGGGGTAGTGTTTTAGGGGTTATGGTAGTGCAGTGGTGTTTGGGTAGTGTAGGGGGTCATGCTGGGGGTAGTGTTTTAGGGTTTAGGGTAGTGCAGTGGTTTTTGGGTAGTGTAGGGAGTCATGTGGGGGTAGTGTTTTAGGGTATAGGGCAGTGCAGTGGTGTTTGGGTAGTATACAGGGTTGTGCTGGAGGCCGTGTTTTAGGGTTTAGGGTATTGCAGTGGTGTTTGGGTAGTGTAGGGGGTCGTGTGGGGGATAGTGTTTTAGGGTTTATGGTAGTGCAGTGGTGTTTGGGTAGTGTAGGATGTCATGCTGGGGTAGTGTTTTAGGGTTTAGAGTAGTGCAGTGGTGTTTGGGTAGTCTAGGAGTCGTGCTGCGGATAGTGTTTAAGGGTTTAGGGTAGTGCAGTGGTGTTTGCATATTGTAGAGGGTCATGCTGAGGTAGTGTTTTAGGGTTTAGGGTAGTATTGTGGTGTTTGGGTAGTGTAGGGGGTCGTGCTAGGGGTGATGTTTTAGTGTTTAGGGTAGTGCATTGGTGTTTGTATAGTGTAGCGGGTCATGCCGGGGGTAGTGTTTTAGGGTTTAGGGCAGTGCAGTGGTGTTTATCTAGTGTAGGGGGTCGTACTGGGGGTAGTGTTTTAGGGTTTAGCGCAGTGCAGTGGTGTTTGTGTAATGTAGGGGGTCGTGCTGCAGGTAGTGTTTTAGTGTTTAGGGTAGAGCAGTGGTGTTTGGGTAGTGTAGGGGGTCATGCTGGGGGTAGTGTTTTAAGGTTTAGGGTAGTGCAGTGGTGTTTTGGTAGTGTATGGGTCGCGCTGTGGGTAGTGTTTTAGGGTTTAGGGTAGTGCAGTGGTGTTAGGGTAGTGTAGGGGGTCGTGCTGGGGGTAGTGTTTTAGGGTTTAGGGTAGTGCAGTGGTGTTCGGGTAGTGTAGGGGGTCGTGCTGGGGGTAGTGTTTTAGGGTTTAGGGAAGTGCAGTGGTGTTTCAGTAGTGTAGGGGCTCGTGATGGGGTAGATTTAGGGTTTAGGGTAGTGCAGTGCTATTTAGGTAGTGTAGGGGGTCATGCTGTGAGTAGTGTTTTAGGGTTTAGGGTAGTGCAGTGGTGTTCGGGTAATGTAGGGGGTCGTGCTGGGGGTAGTGTTTTAGGGTTTAGGGTAGTGCAGTGGTCTGTAGGTAGTGTAGGGGGTCATGCTGTGAGTAGTGTTTTAGGGTTTAGGGTAGTGCAGTGGTGTTCGGGTAATGTAGGGGGTCGTGCTGGGGGTAGTGTTTTAGGGCCTAGGGTAGTGCAGTGGTGTTTGGGTAGTGTAGGGGGTCATGTGGGAGGTAGTGTTTTAGGATTTATGGTAGTTCAGTGGTGTTTGGGTAGTGTAGGGGTTCATGCTGGGTGTAGTGTCTTAGGGTATAGGGTAGTGCAGTGGTGTTTGGGTAGTGTACGGGATTGTGTTGGGGGTAGTGTTTTAGGGTTTAGGGTAGTGCAGTGGTGTTTGGGTAGTGTAGGTGGTCGTGTGGGGGACAGTGTTTTAGGATTTATGGTAGTGCAGTGGTGTTTGGGTAGTGTAGGATGTCGTGCTGGGGTAGTGTTTTAGGGTTTAGGGTAGTGCAGTGGTGTTTTGGTAGTGTAGGGGTCATGCTGCGGATAGTGTTCGAGGGTTTAGGGTAGTGCAGTGGTGTTTGCATATTGTAGAGGGTCATGCTGAGGTAGTGTTTTAGGGTTTAGGGCAGTGCAGTGGTGTTTGTGTAATGTAGGGGGTCGTGCTGCGGGTAGTGTTTAAGTGTTTAGGGTAGAGCAGTGGTGTTTGGCTAGTGTAGGGGGTCATGCCGGGGGTAGTGTTTTAGGGTTTAGGGTAGTGCAGTGGTGTTTGTATATTGTAGGGGTTCGTGCTGCGGGTAGTGTTTTAGTGTTTAGGGTAAAGCAGTGGTGTTTGGGTAGTGTAGGGGGTCATGCTGGGGGTAGTGTTTTAGGGCTTAGGGTAGTGCAGTGGTGTAGGGGGTCGTGTTTTAGGGTTTAGGGTAGTGCAGTGTTGTTAGGGTAATGTAGGGGAACATGCTGGGGTAGTGTTTTAGGGTTTAGGGTAGTGCAGTGGTGTTTGGGTCAAGTAGGGGGTCATGCTGGGGTAGTGTTTTAGAGTTTAGGGTAGTGCAGTGGTGTTCGGGTAGTGAAGGAGGTCGTGCTGGGGTAGTGTTTTAGGTTTTAGGGTAGAGCAGTGGTGTTCGGGTAGTGTAGGGAGTGGTGCTGGGGGAGTGTTTTAGGGTTTAGGGTAGTGCAGTGGTGTTTATGTAGTGTAGGGTGTTGTGCTGGGGTGGTGTATATGGGGTTATTGTAGAGCAGTGGTGTTTGGGTAGTGTATGGGGTTGTGCTGTGGGTAGTGTTTTAGGGTTTAGGGTAGTGCAGTGGTGTTTGTGTAGTGGTGGGGGTAATGCTGGGGATAGTGTTTAAGGGATTAGGGTTGTGCATTGGTGTTTGGGTAGTGTAGGGGGTGCTGCTGGTTGTAGTGTTTTAGGGTTTAGGGTAGTGCAGTGGTGTTTGGGTAGTGTACGGGGTCATACTGGGGGTAGTGTTTTAGGGTTTATGGTAGTGCAGTGGTGTTTGTGTAATGTAGGGTGAAGTGTTTTAGGGTTTAGGGTAGTGCAGTGGTGTTTGTGTAAGATAGGGGTCATGCTGGGGGTAGTTTTTTGGGTTTAGGGTAGTGCTGTGGTGTTTCTGTAGTGTAGGGGGTCGTGTTTTCGTGTTGAGAGAAGTGCAGTGGTCTTTGGATAGTATAGGGGTCGTGTTGGGGGCCGTGTTTTAGTGTTTAGGGTAGTGCAGTGGTCTTTGGGTAGTGTAGGGGTCATGCTGGGGGTCGTGTTTTAGTGTTTAGGGTAGTGTAGTGGTCTTTGGGTAGTGTAGGGGGTCGTGCTGGGGATGGTGTTTTAGGGTTTAGTGCAGTGCAGTGGTGTTCGGGTAGTATAGGGGGTCATACTGGGGGTGGTGTTTTAGCGTTTAGGGCAGTGCAGTGGTGTTCGGGTAGTGTAGGGGGTCGTGCTAGGGGTGGTGTTTTAGGGTTTAGGGCAGAGCAGTGGTGTTCAGGCAGTGTAGGGGGTCATGCATGCGGGTGGAGTTTTAGGGTTTAGGGCAGTGCAGTGGTGTTCGGGCAGTGTAGGGGGTCGTGCAGGGTTGGTGTTTTAGGGTTTAGGGCACGGCAGTGGTGTTCGGGCAGTGTAGTGGGTTATGCTGGGGGTGGTGTTTTAGGGTTTAGGGTAGTGCATTGGTTGTGTAATGTAGGGGGAAGTGTTTTAGGGTTTAGGGTAGTGCAGTGGTGTTTGTGTAGTGTAGGGGTCATGCTGGGGGTAGATTTTTTGGGTTTAGGGTAGTGCAGTGGTGTTTCTGTAGTGTAGAGGGTCGTGTTTTAGTGTTCAGGGAAGTGCAGTGGTCTTTGGATAGTATAGGGGTCGTGCTGGGGGCTGTGTTTTACTGTTTAGGGTAGTGTTGTGGTCTTCGGGTAGTGTAGGGGGTCGTGCAGGGGGTTGGTGTTTTAGGGTTTAAGGCAGTGCAGTGGTGTTCGGGCAGTGTAGGAGGTCGTGCTGGGGGTGGTGTTTTAGGGTGTAGGGCAGTGCAGTGGTGTTCGTGCAGTGTAGGGATCGTGCAGGGGGGTGGTGTTTTAGGGTTTAGGGCAGTGCAGTGGTGTTCGGTTAGTGTAAGGGGTAGTGCAGGGGTGGAGTTTTAGGGTTCAGGGCAGTGCTGTTGTGTTCGGGCAGTGTAGGGGGTCATGCAGGGGGTGGTGTTTTAGGGTTCAGGGCAGTGCAGTGGTATTCGGGCAGAGTAGGGGTTCGTGCAGAGGGTTGTGTTTTAGGGTTCAGGGCAGTGCAGTGTTGTTCTGTCAGTGTAGGGGGTCGTGCAGGGGGTGGTGTTTTAGGGTTCAGAGCAGTGCAGTGATGTTCGGGCAGTGTAGGGGATCATGCTGGGGTGGTGTTTTAGGATTCAGTGCAGTGGGGTATGGGCAGAGTAGGGGGTCATGCAGGGGGGTGGTGTTTTAGGGTTCAGGGCAGTGCAGTGGTGTTCAGGCAGTGTAGGGGTTCATGCAGAGAGTGGTGTTTTAGGGTTCAGGACAATGCAGTGGTGTTCGGGCAGTGTAGGGGTCGTGCTGGGGATGGTGTTTTAGGGGTCAGGGCAGTGGGGTACGGGCAGAGTAGGGGGTTGTGCAGGGGATGGTGTTTTAGGGTTTAGGGCTGTGTTTGAGCAGTGTAGGGGGTCGTGCAGGGGGTGGTGTTTTAGGGTTTAGGGCAGGGCAGTGCAACGGTGTCCAGGCAGTGTAGGGGGTCGTGCAAGAGGTGGTGTTTTAGGGTTTAGGGCAGTGCAGTGGTTTTCAGGCAGTGTAGGGGGTCGTGCAGGGGGTGGTGTTTTAGGGTTTAGGGCTGTGTTTGGGCAGTGTAAGGGTCATGCAGGGGTTGGTGTTTTAGGGTTTAGGGCATTGCAGTGGTGTTCGGGCAGTGTAGGGGGTCGTGCAGGGGGTGGTGTTTTAGGGTTCAGGGTCTTGCAGTGGTGTTTGGGCAGTGTAGGGGGTTGTGCAGGGGGAGGTGTTTTAGGGTTCAGGGCAGTGCAGTGGTGTTCGGGCAGTGTAGGGGGTCGTGCAGGAGGGTGGTGTTTTAGGGTTCAGGGCAGTGCAGTGGTGTTCGGGCAGTATAGGGGTCATGCAGGGGATGGTGTTTTAGGTTTCAGGTCAGTGCAGTGGTGTACGGGCAGTGTAGGGGGTCGTGTTGGGGGAGGTGTTTTAGGGTTCAGGGCAGTGCAGTGGTGTTCGGTCAGTGTAGGGGGTCATGCTGGGGGTGATGTTTTATGGTTCAGGGCAGTGCAGTGGGGTACGGGCAGTGTAGGGGGTTGTGCATGGGTTGGTATTTTAGGGTTTAGGGCTGTGTTCAGGCAGTGTAGGGGGTCGGGCAGGGGGTGGTGTTTTAGGGTTAGGGCAGGGCAGTGCAGTGGTGTTCAGGCAGTATAGGATGTCATGCATGGGCTGGTGCTTTCGGTTTTAGGGCAGAGCAGTGATGTTCGGGCAGTATAGGGGTCGTGCTGAGGTGGTGGATTAAGTTTTAGGGCAGAGCAGTGGTGTTCGGGCAGTGTAGGGCAAGGGGTGGTGTTTTAGGGTTTAGGGCAGTGCAGTGGTATTTGGGCAGTGTAGGGGGTCGTGCAGGGGGGTGGTGTTTTAGGGATTAGGGCAGTGCAGTGGTGTTCGGGCAGTGTAGGGGGTCGTGCTGGGGTAGTGTTTTAGAGTTTTGGGCAGTGCATTGTTGTTCGGGTTGTTTAGGGGGTCCTGCTGGGGTTGGTGTTTTAGGGTTTAGGGCAGTGCAGTGGTGTTCAGGTAGTGTAGGGGGTCGTGCTGGGGGTGGTGTTTTAGGGTTTAGGGTTGTGCAGCGGTGTTTGTGTAGTGTGGGCGGTAGTGTTTTAGGGTTTAGGGTAGTGCAGAGGTCTGTAGGTAGTGTAGGGGGTTGTGCTGGGGGTAGTGTTTTAGGGCTTAGGGTAGTGCAGTGGTGTTTGGGTAGTGTAGGGGGTCGTGTGGGGGTAGTGTTTTAGGGTTTATGGTAGTGCAGTGGTGTTTGGGTAGTGTAGGAGGTCATGCTGCGGGTAGTGTTTTAGGGTTTAGGGTAGTGCAATGGTGTTTGGTTAGTTTCGGGAGTCGTGTGGGGGTAGTGTTTTAGGGTAGAGGGTAGTGCAGTGGTGTTTGGGTAGTGTACGGGGCTGTGCTGGGGGTAGTGTTTTAGGGTTTAGGGTAGTGCAGTGGTGTTTGGGTAGTGTAGGGGGGCGTGTGGGGGATAGTGTTTTAGGGTTCATGGTAGTGCAGTGGTGTTTGGGTCGTGTAGGATGTCGTGCTGGGGTAGTGTTTTAGGATTTAGAGTAGTGCAGTGGTGTTTGGGTAGTCTAGGGGTCGTGCTGCGGATAGTGCTAAGGGTTTAGGGTAGTGCAGTGGTGTTTGCATATTGTAGAGGGTCATGCTAAGGTAGTGTTTTAGGGTTTAGGGTAGTGCAGTGGTGTTTGTATAGAGTAGCCGGTCGTGCTGGGGGTAGAGTTTTAGGGTTTTAGGGCAGTTGTGTTTATCTAGTGAAGGGGGTCATACTGGGGGTATGTTTTAGGGTTTAGCGCAGTGCAGTGATGTTTGTGTAATGTAGGGGGTCGTGCTGCGTGTAGTGTTTTAGTGTTTAGGGTAGAGCTGTGGTATTTGGGTAGTGTAGGGGGTCATGCTGTGGGTAGTGTTTTACGGTTTAGGGTAGTGCAGTGGTGTTTTGGTAGTGTAGGGGGTCGTGCTGTGGGTAGTGTTTTAGGGTTTAGGGTAGTGCAGTGGTGTTAGGGTAGTGTAGGGGGTCGTGTTTTAGGGTTTATGGTAGTGCAGTCGTGTTCGGGTAGTGTAGGGGGTCGTGCTGGGGGTAGTGTTTTATGGTTTAGGGTAGTGCAGTGGTGTTTCAGTAGTGTAGGGGCTTGTGATGGGGTAGATTTAGGGTTTAGGGTAGTGCAGTGCTATTTGGGTAGTGTAGGGGGTCATGCTGTGGGTAGTGTTTTAGGGTTTAGGGTGGTGCAGTGGTGTTCGGGTAATGTAGGGGGTCGTGCTGGGGGTAGTGTTTTAGGGTTTAGGGTAGTGCAGTGGTCTGTAGGTAATGTAGGGGGTAGTGCTGGGGGTAGTGTTTTAGGGCTTAGGGTAGTGCAGTGGTGTTTGGGTTCCTGACAACAATATTCTAGGCCACAATATTTTTGCATCACAGTTTTTTATGTTCCATATGAATGAACTCACATGACTGGGTGTTAAGTCTGCTTCTTGTTGCTCCACACTTGCTGACATTTGAAATATACCTGATAAATTATACATGATAAATTTTTAATAAAATGTATATTACATAAACATTTGCAAATTCTGATTTGATATTCGGAGAAATGTACTTAAGGATGGACAGCTGAGGACTACGAATAGTTATACAGTAAGCTCTTGGAACGTTCCCGACTTGTAACAAATTGATTACAGAAAATCTAAGAAGTGCTGCCCTATATATATTTTCTCTTCAACCCCACACCCTCACAAAAACAAATCACACGCGATGTAGAGTGAGATAAAGACTTGGTGAGGGGGGCGATTGGAGGGGAAGAAACAAGGAAAGGGAGCAAGGAAGTAAAGAAAAGGAGTGTAAGAAGGAATACATAGTGCGGGAGATGCACATCTAGATAATCGAAAAATAAATAAACTAAACTGAGGAGAGCTGTTCAGACATTCATCTTCAGAATGAAGGCTATGGCGGAGGGAGGGGATGACTTTCACAGTGTACACCTTTTATATGCTAGCAGTAGCTGATTGGTTGCCTAGTTACCATGGAGCACAGAATTCAGGAACTCGTTTTTGAGTTGTGTTTTTTTGTGCAAAGATGTGTACAAATAATGAGCAAAAGTACAGATGCGCTGATGGTAGTGCCATTATTCACAGGGAGGACATGGGAAAACAATGTATTGTGTAGATTTATTGTATTTTTTTGACACATGGTCAAATGCAAAATAGCATTTTAAAAATGTGAGAGTTTGAGGGGTAAATCTTTGCCTTGATTAGTGTTGGCACTCATCTGAATATTGAATACAATGGCAAGCAAGTATAATGACTTAGCTGTTAATTGCTCATATTGTGTGTTATTCTTCATCATGAAGGTGTTTGTGTAGAAATATAATAATTTATGTTTCACAGAAAATAACCTGAATTCTGTGTAGCATTTATTAACAGGTGCTAATGAGTACCCAACTGTGAATGTCATTTTATCAATGTGTGTGCAGTGGTTTAGGGTGTATTACACATGTATGGAATGGAACAACCTACAATAATGGCACATGGGGCACCAGGTCATCCTGTGATTCAGGGGTTCTGGACCGCCAGACTGGCCGGAGCGCAATGGTGGCGGTCTCCTGACTATTCCATTATGACTAGGGCGATCGGGCCACCCTGGGACAACCGCAACCACCAGAGAACAGATATCCTTGCTGCTGCCGCGGCGGTATTGAGGCCACAATATGCTTGGCAGGGCCGCTGCGGCCCCACCAAGCATATTATGAGTTTCCTCACAGCCACACTTTTCATGGCGGTGCGATCATCATGAAAAGTGTGGCGGTGAGAAAACAAAGGGGCCCTCCTATGTGCATGCACGCCAGTACCTGAATGGCATGGACTGCAGCAGTTTCATAGGAACCGCCCTGGGAATGCCAAAGAGCTGCCAGCCAGAAAGGAGAAAACTCCTAATCTGGTGGGCAGTTTGTACATGGTTTCGGTGGTGCCGGCGGTTTCGCTCCCACACCATTTTTAAACTTTAGATATCCTGAAGAAGTATTGAGCAGGTTCACTTGTGTAGTAGATTGACGAGGATTATCAATATCAGCTTTAAAAACAATTGTCAAGTGTCTTGAAACATATTGAGACAGAGAAACAGTACTAATAGTGGCCATGGCAGACATCAGAAAAAAGTGGAATCCAAAAAATATCGATTTGAGGCCTGATCAAAGTAGGCAGTAGAAAAAAGTTAAGGACCTGGCTGACTAAACTAATGAGAAAATGCAAGTATAAGAGAGGAAAAAAAGTTATGTCTGTCTAAAAATGAACCTTGTCACTTCTCCCTTGCAACGAAGTATAGACCAAATGAGTTGAGACGGTAGCAGCTACAATACAATATACAAACTGGGCCACTAATGTAGCGTAGTCTAGGCCAATCAGCATTCCGGTTCGCCTATCTTCCGTCTTAGAGTGGAAAGGGACTATTATTATTTTGTTGTGCATGAATCACAGGGGGGAGACAAAGTGAAGAGCCACTTCACTCTCTACCCCTAAGGGTGTTTGAGATTAAGCAGTACACAGTGATAATGAGACAAACAGGGATGCGTTTTTCTTCCTTTCTGTTTCCAAGCCAACCTAATGTGAATACAATTCACTGCAGCCACCAGGTTATTCTTCCGTGTTAATACATGCATTTTGAAAGAGAAAAGAACATTATCAGTGCATTAGTATTTGACAGTACAGACCAAAATATGTTACCTCTGTTATTTGTCATGTTTAATACTCCTTAAAAGACAGCATCCCAGCCACCTAACTGAAGCATAAAAACACACAATTGATGGGCTGTTTCAGAATTCACCCTTATAATTTGCTGTAAAGCATAACACCTTAGAATATTGTAAGACAATAGAATTGTCACATGACTGCATGAAATGAAAGTCCTTCCCTGGTTCGAAAGCGTATGGCGCTGACGCATTCATCTTTCTTTTAGGCTGTGTGCATTGTGTTAAGTGACAAGAATTCTGGGGGATAAAAGCAACAGCAGTTCTGCAAATACATGAATTGAACAGTGAACACTTAACGTATTGCTCCGGTTTTTTGCCTTGAATATTTGTATGCGCTTAACCTAAAACATACATAGTATTATTTAAATTATTTTACAGTAATAGCATTGCGTTTTAGAACGGCATAAGCAACAGCGTGTGGGAAAAGGAAAACGCTTGGATTTGATCGAAAGAGCACTGACGCACAATACAGATGTTACTCGCCTGAAGTTCAAACACGAAGGCCTTGACAGACGGATAATCCCCGGGATATTGCGCTGTCAGTCAGAAGTACATGTGGAAGAAAGGGCATGAAGAGACTAAGATAGCTCCGTCGTGCTCTTGACATTTTGTGAATAAAGGTAGAATATTTGCCTGGAGGAAAGCTAAGAATTTTCATCTAGATATATCATAGTTGGAATTTCAATGCAATATGTTAGCAAAGTAATTTCAGGGAAATGTTTTAGAAGTGACTTCATGTATGTTTTTTGTTCTGATTTTTCAGTTGTAATTGATTAAACTGCATCAAGGGGTTGGATGGCATTAATATTAATGGTATGAAGTATAACAAATCGTCGGTCGTACAGATCCTTTTCGTTTAGTTATCTATACCGTCCACATTAAAGCATGTTACTTTACAAAAAATCAGGACTCGCAGTTTACAATATTGAACTTTTCATGTACGTGTCTGCTCCATGTTCCTTACCTGCACTAGTCTCTAACAGGTTGAGGAAGGACACATTCGGGCGATAATAATGACCGTAAGCCAAATAAGTGGGGTAAAAGGCCGCTTTATTGAACAGGTGGCAAATATATACATCATTAGCACAAAATACATATATTTTTCCTATCACCCCCCACCCCTTCAAGATTTCCCCAACAACCAACTTCCCCAACGTTGTTCGGTCTAATCCTCCTCCCCAAACCCCTATCTACCCCTCCTGCCTACCCCTTGCCTCCAAGCTCGCTCCCTTGCTTCCCTCTGCCCGAAACTATTCCTGATGCCCCCGACCCTTTCTGCCTGTCTTGCTCTCCCCCAACTCTGCCACTTGACCAAGCGACAACCACCCAAACAGTAAAATACACTTTAAAAAAAAAAAATATATATATATATATATATATATATATATATATATATCCAAGAAGAAAGATGCCTGTTGTGAAGGAGCCCACACGGGTAAGTTTCAATCAGCCACAGATTTATTGAAAGAACAGCAATGTCCATGCAGTTAAAAGGCCTCGCATTCATGAAAGTTCAGCCGACGCGTTTCGTGCGTGAAAGCACTTCTTCATGGGCTGGTTACCGCATTTAGCAGGGAGTCATGGATTTTTTCTCTCGGCACTAAATATATACAATCGTCCCGCCTCAGTGGGCGTGGCCACCCAGTGGCCTGCTGGTAACTGTAGTGCTTCGTTTCTTCCTCAAGTGAGTTGCCTGACTCTTGCCAATAATAAAGCTAGAATCAGTTCCAAGTGGTTCGCGGGGCACATTAGGACTGCTTGCCATGCTTGTTACCATCTTCCAAAGGCAATCACCCGTCCTTCGTGCTGTAGCGTCGGTTGGCGCTGCTGCAGGGCTGCACACGTGCAGCGGGGCCCCCTCGCGACTCAGGCAGGGCCGCTGAAACATCCAAGAAGAAAGATGCCTGTTGTGAAGGAGCCCACACGGGTAAGTTTCAATCAGCCACAGATTTATTGAAAGAACAGCAATGTCCATGCAGTTAAAAGGCCTCGCATTCATGAAAGTTCAGCCGACGCGTTTCGTGCGTGAAAGCACTTCTTCATGGGCTGGTTACCGCATTTAGCAGGGAGTCATGGCTTTTTTCTCTCGGCACTAAATATATACAATCGTCCCGCCTCAGTGGGCGTGGCCACCCAGTGGCCTGCTGGTTACTGTAGTGCTTCGTTTCTTCCTCAAGTGAGTTGCCTGACTCTTGCCAATAATAAAGCTAGAATTAGTTCCAAGTGGTTCGCAGGGCACATTAGGACTGCTTGCCATGTTTGTTACCATCTTCCAAAGGCAATCACCCGTCCTTCGTGCTGTACCGTCGGTTGGCGCTGCTTCAGGGCTGCACACGTGCAGCGGGGCCCCCTCGCGACTCAGGCAGGGCCGCTGAAACATCCAAGAAGAAAGATGCCTGTTGTGAAGGAGCCCACACGGGTAAGTTTCAATCAGCCACAGATTTATTAAAAGAACAGCAATGTCCATGCAGTTAAAAGGCCTCGCATTCATGAAAGTTCAGCCGACGCGTTTCGTGCGTGAAAGCACTTCTTCATGGGCTAGTTACCGCATTTAGCAGGGAGTCATGGCTTTTTTCTCTCGGCACTAAATATATACAATCGTCCCGCCTCAGTGGGCGTGGCCACCCAGTGGCCTGCTGGTAACTGTAGTGCTTCGTTTCTTCCTCAAGTGAGTTGCCTGACTCTTGCCAATAATAAAGCTAGAATTAGTTCCTTGCTTCCCTCTGCCCGAAACTACTCCTGATGCCCCCGACCCTTCCTGCCTGTCTTGCTCTCCCCCAACTCTGCCACCAGGAAAAACCCTCACACAGGAGTTTTTCCTGTCCCCCCTCCCTTACCACCCGTAAAACCAACGTTTTCATTGACTGGACGCACGTCCGCAGCTGATATAACACATGCCACCAATGTCGCCAAACAGGTGAAAACTTTATTCAGACATATAATCTTTGCCATATATCTCCAAATTTTCTCCACAATACTTGAAATTTACCAAAACATTGAAATATGAAAAATCCCCCAAATGCAAAACATTCAAAAACCCACGCTTTGCACTCGTAAAATTTTTTGAAAGGAGCAGGGAAAATTCCGTATGTGAAGCAGAACGGACAAAAAAGAAGTGGGTGAGGGGGAAAAGGGGAGGGCGGAGGTTCGGAGGGGTGGCACTGGCTTGTGGGATATGAAGGAAAACCATGTCCTTGTTGAGACAAGAAAATTCCAAAACATCAGAACCTTTGTTATTTGACAGGAAAACAAGCTGTCGCTAAAACAGCGTATAAACTAACACCACGTGCTAATCCGAAATTTTTTTGAAACATTCTCCCTTATATTTGGCAAATACATTTCATTACATATAAAAGATAAATGAACACCATCGTGTCTGAAAAATTGATAGTCCTCTTTCGTAATTGACTCATGAGATGGTGCAGTGAGCTAAAAAACGGTGATGGATTAAAACCATGATCTCTTGACTTGGTAAGAGTATTCTGCATCATTCAGAAACTCTGTCCATCACCACCCCCTTTTTCCCAAATCGATTTTATCCACACTCAGTGTGGGAGGGTATGCTCAGACGTGAGTCCCTTGCTCATTGCATCAACAGGATTCAGGCAAGCCGGGCGGACGAAGGCTGTGATGCCAGAAACCGGTCCCCGGAAGCTTGTTTCCTTCCCAGTATAAGAATTGGCTTGGTAGTTTGGTTTGCCCTGTTCCCATCATGCACTGGGACAGGTACAGACTAATTTGCATGTAGCCAGGTTCTGAGCTGGGATGGTGCAGTGAGCTAAAAAACGGTGATGGATTAAAACCATGATCTCTTGACTTGGTAAGAGTATTCTGCATCATTCAGAAACTCTGTCCATCACCACCCCCTTTTTCCCAAATCAACCAACCTATTCCAGCACTGTGACAAAAACGATGAAGGTCTCTATTTACTTTCCTTCGTGCTCTTTCTATTGCCGTAAACCTTTCAGCTCCTCTCCAAACTCTTCGGGGCATTAATGCTGTTAACACCAGATGTGTTTCAGGCCATGTTTTTAAAAGGATTTCCAGATCTGTTTTCATATCGATAAGTAAACCAAGACCTGACAATTGCACCAGATCATTTTCGCCGAGGTGAATCAGCAACATTGCCAGTTTATTTTTACAAGACAGTTCGCTGAGCAGAGGCAAAATCTGACCCCACTTCATGCCGCTCTTACCAAACCATGACAGCAGGATCTCTTCGGAACGAAAACCCAAATTTCTCCCAAACTGCCTTTTCGCAGCTTGCTTAGCGGCCCACTTAATAAAAGAGTGTCCAATGATCCACACTCGGCGTAGAGACAATGTGTCACTGGCACCAAAACCTGAAAAGAAAAGGCAATTAGTATCCTGACTTATGAACCTCGCCTTCCAAATCTCGAATATACCGCAAGCAACAATCAGAAGACCATTGTCCCAATTTTTTGATATCACTGAGGGAAAAACCCCACCTGGTGGCTTCTGAAGCCGCTCCTATACGGAAGGAGTGTGTCCCAAAATTAGCGGGGTCCTCCCCCACCCGTACTAGCGCCCTACGCATAATCGCTAATGCTTGGGAGACTGTGAGCCGTGAACCATCCTGATGTCTAAAAACAAATGTTGATGTGGCCCCCCCCCCCGCTAATATAAAGTCTGACCATGCTTGCTTGGGGCACAAAGGGCCCTTTAAAGCTTGCAAAACCACCTTCGACCCTTTCCCCATCTGGTCCGTTTTTGACTGTTCTAAGAAGATAAAAATAGAAGAGTGAGACATGGAAACATTATGAACTTTGAGGCCCTCATTGTGGATTGTACCCAACAATTCTGAAACCCTAAAGGCTCCAAAAAGGAGCCAAATCATACATAATTTCAGCAATTGATATTCAAAATCAGAAAAACAAATCCCGCTGAGGACACATACAATCTTGTATAGTAGTTTTAACGATATAGGTTCCCTTTTATACAGACCCCTCTTTTTCGTCTTAGCCCAACCTTGCAATATTCTCCGGCCCATCTCACCTGCTGAAGGCTCATAACCCCAGAAAAATTTACCATAGAATGACACCCCGGCCAATTTGCCGGCTATAGTGGTGGAAGATATATTCTTTTGGACATTGCTCATTATGAATCTAATTATGTCGTCATTTCGCTGCTGTAGGCCTGACTCAGTAGGAGATCTATAATTGGCACCTGATTCTAAAAATTCCAGCCAAGCACGTCTGTACGCCAACTTGGTGCTGGTGGCTAAGGAGCTCTCGATCAGATGATGAGTGGTCAACTCGCCAAATCCCACACCTCTCGGGGAACCGGTGTCTTCTGACAATCTGCTCCGGGTGCCAAACCACGGAATCTCGCCCACTGGAAACGAGAGAGGGCATCTGCTATGTTATTCGCCACTCCCGCCACATGTTTAGTCTTGAAGATCATATTAAACTGTAAGCATTTCAACATAAAGAGTTGCAACAGCTTTAGTAACTTTGTATCTCTGACTCTTTGCCCATTTACTAGATCAACTACAGTTTGGTTGTCCACGTTGAAAACTACTGCTCTGTTTGCTAACCGTGGCCCCCAGATAGTCAATGCCACTATAAGAGGGAAAAATTCTAGATAAGCTATGCTTCTCTTTTCAGCAATCCACGTTTGTGGCCACTGCTCCGCACACCACTTCCCCTCCCAAAATATACCAAAACCATGGGCACCAGATGCGTCAAAATAGAACTGTATGTCCCAAACAAAATCCTCGTCCAACGACCAGATTGTAACGCCGTTGAATTCTTTCAAAAAGTGTAACCACACTTCCAAATCAGCCCGTATGTTGGCAGTAACTCTGATCCTATGGTGTGGAAGCTGAATGCCTGACATGGCAAACCCCAAGCGTCTGCAAAAAGCTCTTCCCGCTCGAACCACCCTACAGGCAAAGTTCAAGTGACCAAGTAAACATTGCACTTCAAGTAATTTCAATTTTTCCGCTCTTATGGCTTGTTCTAAAAGCCTGGACATCTCAAGGACCTTTTCCACTGGCAGTCTAGCCTCCATCTTCCGAGTATCGACTTCAACACCCAGATAAGTTAAACAGCAGCTGGGCCCTTCTGTTTTGTCTGGCGCTAAGGGGACCCCCAACTCCTTAGCAAATGATTGAAAATCTTTCAACGCTGTGCCACATTGATGGGAACCTGCAGCTCCCATGAAAAGAAAATCGTCCAAATAGTGTGTTACACCCTCGTGGCCCGTTACCAATGAAAAACACCACTGCAAAAAGGAGCTAAAAGATTCGAAATGCCTGCAAGATGTCGCACACCCCATTGGCAGGGCCTTGTCCACGAAAATTTTTCCCTCAAAATGAATGCCCAGCAAAGAAAAATCGGAAGGGTGAACCGGCAATAACCGAAAAGCCGACTTAATGTCACATTTTGCCAGCTCGGAATCTTGCCCTGAAAGCCTTATCCTGCCTAGAGCTGTGTCCACAGAGGCAAATTTTACCATAGAGTCCTCCCTGGCAATGAATCATTGATGGATGCACCCTGAGGCCAGGAGAGATGCTGAATCATCCTAAACTCCCCTTCTGTCTTTTTCGGGACTACGCCCAGGGGTGATACAATAAGGTCCTCCAACGGCCATGTGACAAAGGGGCCTGCCATCCTACCTTCTGCTACCTCAGTCAGCAATTTCTTCCTAACCACATGCGGAAACTCGTCTGCAGACTTCAAATTTTTTGCAAAGCGGCGACACCTGGGTCCTTGATATCCCAGCTTGAACCCTTCCTTAAAACCCCATTCAAGCAGTGATGCTTCATTGCTATCAGGATAGAATTTCAAATATTCACACAATTTCTCTATCTTAATTGGTGTAGAAGCCCTTGACGCCAGATTGAAAGCCTCCACCCCGACCTCTCCCTGGCAAACTGACCCCCGACTGCCATTGCTCCCCGAAACATTGAGTGACGGCATGTCTCCCTCCGCAACGGGAACACTCATGCTTGTATTTACATGGATTTCTTGTGCAAAATCCCTTATTAAAATTCCAGCATGCGCCGGAATTGGGGGTCTGCTGTCTGTTCCAACTGCCCACCCCCCCCAGGGTGGGCCTAGTCTGAAAGGGCCGGCTGTGTACTGCTAGACCACTCGCAGTATGCATGGCTGGGGGTGGCCTTTGTGGATACATCCATTGCACCCAAAGTTTATTGTCCACTTTACCCCATGGTTTCTCAGGCAAAAGAACTAATCGTGCCCTAAATTCTTCATCGTAATGCAGCCATGCATACCCATCAAATTCAATGGCCGCTTTCCGGATGGTGTCTATATATTTAAAAATCGCCACTGACCTATCAGGGAACTTCTCACAGTATATACTCGCAAAGATGAGAAACGCTGAGGTCCAGCTGTCTATATTAGTTGGTACCCTAGGTCTCCTAGCCAGCTCCCATGTCTCTTTTTTGGAACCCTCCTTTGCCTGTACTTTTCTATGCAAGAGTTTAAAAACATCAACAAAATCCCCCTTCCAGATCTTCTCCTTCGTGGCTTTGGACAAGTGGGCCCCCAATGGCATTGAGAAACCCATAAACGTTTTAGACCTGACTGCAGTGTGCTACCCTCCTCCTTTGTCCCCTTCTCTGTATTTACGGGCTCCTGATGTTTTTTGTCTGAGCGCACCGTGTCTGTGACTGCCTGACTTGCTGCCTCCTCCAGTGTTGCCTTGACGTCACCACCCTCCGTGCCCACACCTTTATCCACACCTGAACTTTTGCGACGAGCTTTAAAGAATGCCTCACCTGTCCTCATGGCCAGCCTTTCTTCCGACACTATTCTCCTCTTCTTCCCCTTAGCATCCTGACCGCTCTTGATCCCCTTCCGTGCATCATCCTTTGGTTTATCCTGCGAAAAATAATGTCTGGAAATATCTTTAGTAGACCACCCCTGTTCCCCAAAAGGAAGAGAAAAATCCTGCACCAGGGCGTCATCGTCCTCAATCTCCCCATCCTCTAAAGAAGCAGTATCAATTTGAACGGTCGTGTTTTTATTCATCCCCTCCTCGCCTACTCTGCCACCCCTTCTACTACAACCAGGCAACTCCCCGTCCCCAATACCCCCATCATAAATGTTCCATTGAATTCCTTGCGCAAAACGAGACGCTTTCTTGGCATCCAGCGGCGCGGGAAATTTCGCTAAAAAATTTCCCTCCTTTGAACTTCGTACGTTGCAGGACGCAAAAAGCCTGGCCGATGTGTCCCCACTGCCCTTTTTTGTGCATGGCAGCGTCTCGCCCACGGGGGGCTGCAAGGCACTTGAACTTGCAGCAACATGTGTTCTGCCCTCTTCCAACTGTGAAAGACGAGCTGAATCCATAATCTCTTTGGGCATCCAAACCCACTGCCCTTCAAACCTTTCTTTCAATATATCCTGTGCCTGACCTCCCTGTGCCCTGTCTGAATAAACTCAAGAAGGATCCCTCCCCCAGCCCCCCCGCCTGATCCACATGCCAGCAAATCCCCATCATTACTCTTCTGTGACAAAAAACTGCGTTTTTCTTGCATACTAGTTACATGTACAGTTTGCGAGATTAAAACGTCCCCTGCGCTGGAAAACATTGGTGACAAACACCTTTCTGTTGATGGTTGTGTAGTACAGCTTGAACCACTAAGCTGTCTTTTATTAAAAATACAAAGATCGTGATTTGGCTTTAACAATGCTTGTTGTTTACGTGTTACCTCATGTAATTCTCGTGACAAGCCACTAGGGGGTGTATTTTCCTTCCCCAACACTCCTTGAGCAGTCTGAGGAGAAAGCGAGTCTTTCACGTACTTCTCTTGCTGCTGTGTAAACAATTCTTTAGCAGCCCGTGTGTGTGGCCTGCCCCTCCCTCTCTTTGTCAGAGCCGGTCCTGACACCCACCCAGGCGCCTGAGGCAGAAGCGCGCTACTCGCCGGTAATGTGTCACTCTTTAAATTGCTGGCGCCGAGTGAAGGCACTGGAGAGCCTTCACTCGATATACATGCTGCTACAACAGCTGCCACCCCTCCTGCTGCCTTGCGTGGTTTCTTTTCAAGGCCCACCCACGCCTGTGACAGGACCCCAGGCATCACCAAATCCTCCCGCCCTGCCTCGCATAAAACCCGCAGCGCTTCGCAAACCGAAGCGGCTGCATCCATGACTGAAATTAAACCTTCCCAATAAGCGAGCCCCCAAAAACACCGCCACCTACCTCACGCCCCTCAGCCACAATGCGTGACGTTTTTCTCGTAGCTTTCGCGCTCGCGCCACTTCCAATCAACAGGCAGAGCGCGCGCCACCTGTCCGGCCGTACCACCGCCCGAAGCAACCCGGGGGTGGACAATCTGCGATTGCCACCCCCAGGAGCCCCCATTCTGTCAAATGTGAGGTCAAAAGTCAAACATATCATTAACATTTGGTTGCCCACAGATGACTAATATTAAGCAATGGATTGCTACGTTTCTTTTCGATGGGAGTGCACATTTTTTGCTGGTAACGTTTTAGTGAAATTTATTACGTTTTTTGCGTTATTTTTGCCTTCACCAGAACAATTGTTTGCTCTAAATAGCAAGATGTTTCACCACATAACGGAAAAAAGCACTGTACTTAAACCCAGCAAAGCTGAAAATGTAGACAGACATTTTAGCAGCAAGTTTACCTTTTGTGGAGTTTTTATATCCAAATAGGTTGTGCAGGAGAAGAACAAAAAGAGCTCCACTAGGAGAAATGAAACAACCATAAAAAATCGACAGATGTCCCATCAACCCTTCCCTCTGTTTCCCTCAATTTGGAGTATGGGCGAACTCCGTGTATCCCATGCCGAATCCACCGCCGGCCAAAGTCAAAGCCAATATCAATGAAAAAGGTGTCCAAGAACAGCCATGTTCAAGGCTCTCCCACTAAAACCATTTCCACCAGCATTCCTGCCCGCATCAGAAAACACCATGTAAAGCATACCAACCTGAACATTAAAACTCCTGAAATGCCAGCCACACATTGGGGAAACAATCGCACTTAGTGGGGGCTTTAGATATCTCTAAAAATGAACTCCTGCATTGGAGGTCTCTCCTCAGACATATCACACAAGTGAAGACAAGTCAACCATGCAACACAAGTATTACCACAGGAAGCAACGCTCAACTTGTATGCAAGAGCCAATGTTGGAAAAAAAAGTTTGCTGACAAGGTTGACATTTCTAAGGGGCATATCAACAACAACCGGCGATAATTATCTCTAAGCGCACTTAGCGCTAGGATAATTATCGCCGGCTAGCGTGAATTTTTATCGCTGAGATAGCGTGCTATTAGCAACGCTTATCTCATTAGCGATAAAAATCCTCACGCTAACAGGCTAACGTGCGATTATCGCTGGAAAGCCAGCGATAATCTCACGTTACCTTGTTGATAGGGACAGGCAAACTTAGCCATGATATCCTCCTTCCATAGGATATCATGGCTAAGTCAGAAAAATACCAGACGTAAAAAAGCAGCGTTAACCGCGGTTAGCGCTGCTTTTTTACGTCTCTAACAGGGTTAGCAACATTCTTGATAATAGGAGAAATGTCGCTTAGCGACATTTCCCCTATTATTTTACTCTGGAACGCCCCCTTTGCATCTCATTAGAGATGCAAGGGGAAGCGTAGAGTAAAAGGGTGCTAACATGCAAATTTGGCTTTTAAAGCCAAAAAAGCAGAGATATGCCCCTAAATGAGGCTATCTAGTTGAGGCTGGAAAGACAGAAGTGCTGACTCCATCATACCAGCTTTACCTCATTATGAGGCCCATCTCTTTTCTGCAAATATTGTCTTATTTAAAACAATGTCATTAGTACTAAATAAGGATATAAAGAATACAAGTTGTTTTAAAAGTCGTTTTTACAAGCAGAAGTGACAAGGTTAAACGCCTTGCAACCTGAAAGATGTGGAATATTTTACACAGATTTTTGCACAAAACTATGTGGATATCCATACCCTAATTAAAAACACACAAGTACAAGCCAAATAAAGAATAATTGATGAAAACCTGGACTGATATAGAAGTCCCTCCACAAAGCATGCAGACAGCTCATCACATCAGCTAAAAGAAAGTACCAGACCAACAGCATCAATGAAGCCATCAACCAAAGCAGAATACTTATCAAGATAATCAAGCACTGCATCAAACCCCTCACTCAAGAGAAAAATGCAATGCCATCAACCTAAAGAAAATACAGAAGATTCAATAGCACATCAACATCACTAAGCACTCATGCTCTTGTGGTAATGCCTGTTCTATGGCATGCACGGCTCCACAATGGCACACATTAAAGGCCATCCTACATGCTGCAGCATGTCTCATCCAGAGACTGTAGTAATATTATCACATTACCACCATCATGATTGAACCTCATGGGCTCCCCTGACAGTAACATCCTGGTTTAAATACCTTAACCTTTTATCCATTCCACTATATATTCCTTCTTTCCAATTAAAAAATATCTTTTTTAAAAGGTTAAGTCCATTCCAATAAATAATATATTCCTTTCCTACCTTTAAAAAAAATAACAACAAGAAACAGTGTAATCCTTTAATTCTGTTTTACAACAATTTTAAAGCTCTTTGTTTGAACAATGTCAGACATCGATTCAGATGATGCTATTCCCCCTTGCCCTAGTATGGACAATGGAGCATTTAAAAAAATCAACCACTATGAAATGAGGTCCTGCATGCTTGAGACCCTGACCCAAATTATGACCTCTAAGAGGTCTCTTCCTGCTGAGGAGTACGAGATTTCAGGGACCCAAGACACCCACTCCTCTGATGACCTCACTCAAATAAGGGGGAAAAGACAAAAGAAAAGTAAGAATATTGATTATCCTACCCCCAGGAGCACATTTGGAGGTCCTAGCACCTGGTCTAAATTAGGAGGTCTTAGCACCTCAACAATTAATGGAGGCCCTCGTGCCTCAAACTCACTGGGTGTCCTTAGCGGCACAACCTATCATGGTGTCCTTAACGGCACAAAAAATCTGGGTGTCCCCAGCGGCACAAAACATCTTGGTGCTCAAATTGAAATGGGAGATAATGTTTTTGAGGATGATGAGGCTTCAGATATTCTTGATGAATATGTCCTTGACTTGGATGATAACAACGACCAAGAATTTAACACCCAAGCATCAGAGGAGGAACTCCCATCCACCTCTAAAGACAGCATTCTTAACCCTCTGGGAGAGGATATGTTCTCTCCACTTAACCTCAAACACCCGAGAAGCTCGGAGTGGTTGCCACAGGAACATGTGGGTACATTTATAAAGAAATGGTTAAGGAATCTTTTGGAAAGCGATACACATAGTATCCTCAAAGCTGAATGCCCTAGACCCTCAATAGAGGACAAACCATGCCAGACCCCTAACCTTGACCCGCAATTAATTAAATTCCTCTTTAAGCTCAGCAGAGATCCAAGAAAGGGAATTTAAAGATCCCTCAAAGGATGCCAAGACCGTCTCCTCGATGTCTTGGGCCCACTTGCCAGAATCATTGACACTGCTGAGGAAAGCCACATTTGCGGCACAGCACTAGACAGGGACTTACTCAGGGGTTGAAGCCAGAGAGCGTTGACACTCATGGGCAATGCCAATTCCAGCCTCAATGATGAAAGAAGGAGAGTTGGGTTAACCAAAATTAATCCTAAGCTGAGTGATATGGCTGACAGGGAACCCTCTAAGAACCCCAGAGGTTTACTCTTCGGCAAAGATCTGATTAACTCATTGGGAAAGTATGTTTCCACATTTACAGCCCTAGATAAGGCGCAACAAAACATGAAGAGAGTCTTCAATCCTAACATTTTCGGATGGGCTGGAAGTAGGGGCCTTTTTTCCGGCCGCTTCAACCAAAGGCCCTTCTCAAGACTCCGTGGCTACGAAAGAGGATACCAGCCCTCCAACCCTCAATTCTTCCCCCAGAGAGGGAGAAGCCCCCGCAACAGAGGCTTTAGATCTCGTGGACAAACCAACAGTATCAACTCCCAGAGCGAGTACTTTACCTCTTCTTTCTACTCCTTCTTCCCTCCAATAGGTGGGAGGCAGGCTCAGATTCTTCTATCAGAATTGGAAGTTAATCACTCAAGACCCCTGGGTTCTGAACACTGTCAAGGGCTTCGAGATAGACTTTGTAGAGACACCTTTACAGTCTTTTTTCCCCAAAGACATATCACTCCCTCTAGATCAACAAAAAATAATAGAGGAAGAAATATCCTCTATGCTCCAGAAAGGAGCATAAATAGAAGTCCCACTAGAAACCTTCACCTTCTTAAGTACACTCTTTCTCGTAGAAAAGAAAGACAAGGGTTGGAGACCTGTTATAAATTTGAGGGAATTGAACAGGTTTCTGGCCTACAGGCATTTCAAGATGGAAGGTATCCATCTCCTGAGGGATCTGCTTTTAAAGGGAGACTGGCTAGTCAAACTAGACCTAACAGATGCATAATTTACCATCCCGATGGCCAAAATCCATCAACATTTCCTTCAGTTCATGTGGAAAAACCACCTGTACCAGTTTCAGGCCCTACCATTCGGCCTTTCCTCCGCCCCTTGGTGCTTCGCCAATGTCATGAGAGTTATCGCCTCATCCTTGAGAGGGAGAGGTATTCGCCTGATCGTATACCTAGACGGCATCCTCATAATGTCTCAAGACCACTTTCAGTTACTCCAAGATCTGAAGACTATAATGGACCTTCTAGAAAGCTTAGGCTTCATTATAGACAAAGAGAAATCAATTTTGTCTCCTTCCAGAACCCTGGAATTCCTGGGTTTCACCGTGGACACAACGAAGTGTCTGCTCTTACTTCCTTCAAAGAAGATAACCAAGATCAGAAAAGAAATAAGACATGTCTTGAAACAAAAAGACGTTACCCTAAGGGAACTAGCTAGACTGCTGGGTCTCCTCTCCTCTTCCATCCTTCCATACAAGCCTTCTTCCCGGGACCCCTAAATTATCGGGCTCTTCAAAGTGTAAAAGTGAGAGCCCTCAGGTCTGGTCTTTGGTACGGAGATCGCATTATCCTAGATCAAGAAGCAAAATCAGAACTAACCTGGTGGCTAGAGAACCTAGACACCTAGAATGGCAAAGCAATCTTCGGTTCTGTTCCAGACTTTATTTTAGAATCAGATGCGAGCCTTCACGGCTGGGGAGCTTGCCTTCTCAATCAGAATACGGGCGGTATCTGGTCGCAAGAGGAGTCTTTTCACCACATAAATCATTTAGAACTGACAGCGGGTCTTTACACATTAATGAGCTTCAAACATTCTCTCCAGGGCAGATCAGTCATCTTAAAGATGGACAACATGCCTGCGGTAGCATATATAAATCGGCTGGGAGGCACAAAATCAGTGGACCTCTCGAATTTAGCAAAAAAAACTTTGGATGCTCTGCCTGAAACACAAGATTGCTCTCAGGTCGGAATTCCTCCCAGGCAAATCGAACATTTCTGCAGATTGGAACTCGAGGTTCCTCTTAGACCACAGCGACTGGAAACTCAATGTTTCCATTTTCCAGTGTCTCAACAAAGTTTGAGGTCCCTTAGAAATAGCCCTCTTTGCAAGCAGACTAACTTTCCAATTACAGAACTACTCCAGTTGGATGCCCGACGCGGATGCTCTGGCAGTGAAAGCCTTTCTCCAACCCTGGAAAGATGTCAAGGTTTATGCTTTCCCACCCTTTGCCATGATCTATAGAGTTCTACAGAAAGTCAGTCTGCCTTGTCCTAATAACCCCTTTCTGGCCTTTACAGGCATGGTTCCCAACCACTCTAGAACTAGCTTTCAACCCCCCCATTCTTAATTCCTCTTGTAGCGAATCTCCTTACAAATGTAAATGGAGAAGATAACCCCCTAACTCAGAGCGGGAGTTTCAACCTACTTGCCTGGAGAGTGTCAGGAGATCCAATGAAATCTCAGGCCTTTCGTCAACAGCTGCTACACTCCTCAGAGAGTCTTGGGCCCCAGGTACTCACTACAGATAAAACAATATATGGAGACGCTGGGTACGTTGGTGCGTGGAGAGGAACTTGGATTCCTTGGAAGGACCTATTGTTGACGTAGTAAATTTCCTTGTTGAACAATTCGGGAGGGGTCTCAGCTATAGAACTATCAACTGCTATAGATCAGCTATCTCTGCTGGCCATATTCTTGTCAATGGTAAAACCGTAGGTAAAAGTGATATTGTTTGTAGAGTAATGAAGAGTATTCGCTTAAGGAGCCCCCTAAACCTAAATACGATTCTCTTTGGGATTTTAAATTAATTCTCGATCTCCTTTCTAGTTGGCCGGATAATTCCAAGTTGAACAGGAAATTTCTGTCTATGAAACTCGCAACTCTGCTTTGTTTAATCTCTTTTCGAAGAGCTTCTGACGTCAAGGCTCTCGATATCACCAACAGATCCTATAATATGTTTGGTGTCAAATTTGAACTAATTAGAAGAACGAAAGACTATGACTGATTCTATTTTTTATCCACGGTTTGATTTATTTCCAAAACTATGTGTGGTGGACTGCATGAGAGAATATGATCGCAGAATGATTGTTCTTGGTGCCCAGGGCGTAACCAATTACTTATGTCCTTTGTTAAACCTCATAGAGCTATAACCTCTACTTCCATTGCCAGATGGGTTAAAAATGTCATGAGTTTAGCAGGTATTGATTTAAGTAAGTTCTAGGCTCACTCACTCAGAGGTGCTATGGCCAGTAAATCTTTCTGGTCTGGTGGTAAGTTGGACGATATTCTCAAAGCTGCCGACTGGTCTAACAGTAGTACCTTCGCACGCCATTACTGTAAACCTATCAAACACATGTCTGATGTAGTCTTGCAATGCTACCAACATGCATAATGTAGCCTCCGTTCTTGTAATGAAATTGCGATTCTCTTATTACCATGACTAAAGAATCTGGATTTCATTAAAGACACAGAGGCTAACATCATCCCACTCATCCCTTCCCTTGGAAGGCTAAGGTTTACTTTATAGTATTTTCAACCTTATTGAAAATGTTTTGTTTTATCTCAAAGCCTACTATTGTAAATTAGTTATCTACTTTAATATTAATTTTTTAGTATATAATTGTATTTGCTTTTGCTTTGCTTGCTATTCTATACTTTCTGGAATTGTATACATTTCTTTCTTTTCAGGTAATGTTTGATAATTTCAAGAAGCTTGGACTTCCGTTTCCTTCTTCATTCTCCTTCGTCCTTCATCCTGTG
The DNA here is from genome assembly GCF_964204655.1 of Triturus cristatus. NCBI lineage: Eukaryota > Metazoa > Chordata > Amphibia > Caudata > Salamandridae > Triturus > Triturus cristatus. The sequence goes on along the minus strand of NC_140582.1, from coordinate 573,922,169 downwards.
ATTCGGTTTGAAAAAAGTGTTTAGAAGACTAAAGTTTGGGACTTAATTTCTCGTCTCCACATTTAAAAGAGGCAGATTGTTGGTGGCTCATGCTTATTGTATTCTTGTAGTGTTCTATTCTGGAACCCTATACTTTGTGATGTATGCGGCTGCTTGGAGACTGCAAAAAAAGATTATGCATAATGTCACCCTCCGTGTCTTTAATGAAATCCAGATTCTCTAGTCATGGTAATAGGAGAATCGCAATTGTCAATGGCGTTGGCAGATGTAAAGTGCTAGTGCATGTTATAGTACTTAACAATGTAAACATCATATTTATTACCTTATGACTTTTTGAAAAAAAATGTGCTAGTGCAAATTGTATCATTCAAAGTGCTATGTGCAAATTTCACCTCAAGTGTATACATACTATAATCTATCTAAAACCGTGTATAATTCTTTTTTTAAAACAGAATTTTGGGTGATTTCTATTTCAACTCTGTGATTGCATAATAGATGTTAAATTATGTATTGCTCACTATTGATTTTACACTTTCTGGGTATAAATCCTGAGTCATAGACATGTGTAAAGTTCCTCCGTGGCATTAAGGCCCCCTGGTTACTGGGAATCGAGATCTAAAATATAACGCGTCTCCAAACGTCTAAGTGCTTTTTCCCTGTCCCCATCTCTTTTGTTGAGTGGAATGGTGACTATCAGGAAGTACTTTATTATTATTATTATTATTATTATTATTTGGAGTTTTATACCGCGCACGGTTACCCTTGGGCATCCCAGCGCTATCAATAGATCGGAGCAGCACCCAGCGCATGTCATCTCAAACCGGGAACAGGTGAGTTTTTAATAGTTTGCGGAAATGCAGAGTGTTGGTTTCTGCCCGCAATCTGAGTGGCAGGGAGTTCCAAGCGGAGGCCGTATTCACTGAGAACCTTCTCCCTCCGGTACGGGCTCGTCTTACTCTATAAGACTGGAGAAGAAATTTATGATCAGAGCGAAGAGCCCTTGCTGCTTTATAAGGTCGGATCATGTTCCTCAGGATCGCTGGGCCCTTCCCCTGCAGACTCTTCTGTGCCATGCAGAGTGCCTTAAAGGTTACTCTTTCCCGCATCGGGAGCCAATGCAGTGCCATCAATGCTGGTTTAGCAGACTGCCTTCTGGGGACATTAATTAGCAGTCTGGCTGCTGCATTTTGCACCTGCTGCAACTTCTTGAATGTGGATTCCGGAGCACCCAAGAAGAGTGCATTGCTGTAATCCAGCCTAGAGATGATGAGCCCCTGTATAAGCAACTTACGAGAGGTCTCAGGGAGGAGTGACAGAATCTTGCGGGCTGACCGGAGCATACCGAAACAGACACCAGCGGTCTTTTTGGCATGTGTTCTAAACGTCAGGTCTTGCTCCAGCCACACCCCCAGGATCTTAATCTCCTTCTTTGGGCTGGGGAGAGCTCCCATGCAGTCGGGCCAACTACTGGGAGACAGGGAGACGGAAGACTGACCTAAGATCATAAGCTCGGTCTTAGAGCCGTTCAATTTCAGGGATGAGTTACACATCCACCCAAATACTGCCTCCAGGCAGGAATGAAGCACCGCTGGTTGCTTCTCTAACTGAGAAAGCCCCACCACCAACTGCGTGTCATCCGCATAGCTGATGATATTAAAGCCGAACGGAGACACCACATCCTCCAGGGGGGCCATATATACATTAAATAATGTAGGGCTCAGCGACGAGCCCTGGGGAACCCCACACTGAAGGGCGAAAGGGGGAGACTTCTCATTTCCTTCCCAAACTTCAAATGACCGTCCTCCTAAAAAGGAGGCAAGCCATCCCAGGGCCTTCCCTGTGACACCCAGCCCTTCCAGTTTAAATCTTTCGGATCTGCATTGTGTACTTCTGCAAAATGCCGGGCTACCGGGTAGGACTGGTCCTGGTTCTTAATTGCCCTGATGTGCTGAAGTATTCTCTTGTGCCCTTGTAGTATTGTAGTGCCTACATAACGTAGGCTACAAGGGCATTCCAGTACATAGACCACAAAATCAGATTTACATGTTAGGGCCTTGCTGATGGACCTTTCCTGGTTGCCAAAAGGTGTTTTGTATGATGTTTTACTGACTCCATATTGGCATGCCTTACATACTTTACATCTGTGGAATCCCTTTCTCTGGGAAAGCCACCTGCCCTTAGTTGGGACGCCTGGATCATTTTGGACTAGAGTATCCTTCATGGAGGGTGCCCTGCTGTAAGTTATGGCTGCTCTATTAGGTAGTAGATGCCCTATAACTGCGTCACCTCAGATTAGAGGTCAGTTCTTCCTGATGATATTTTTGATTGCTTTTTCCTGCCTATTGTATCCTAAGATGAACCTGAAGGTGTCAGAATTGTTACACTGAGTTTTCTCAGCCTCTGGAGGTTTATTCGAAAGAGTCTCTCTCCTGACTGCATTACTTTTCTTAATAGCAGTATTGATAACAATTAGCAGAGTATCCCCTTGCTAAGAACCTGCTTTTACTGACTGTTTGGGCTATTTTCAAGTCAACCTCACAGCTGCATATACGTTTAAGCCGGAGCATCTCCCCAAAGGGGATACTTTGGATTAAATGATGGGGATGGGAGCTCCTAGCATGCAACACTGAATTACTGGAAGTATGTTTTCTGTGCAGTTTCATCTCCAATTGGCCATCCCTGATGTACACCTGGAAATCAAGGAAGTTAACAGTTTCAGAGGTGACTGAGGCCATGAAATGAAGGTTGAGGCAGTTAGTGTTAAGACCATCTCCAAATTTCTCAGCTTCTGCCCTTGAGACTCTCCAGATTAAAAAAAGGTAATCTATTAATCTCAACCAAATTTTGATGTTAATGGCAACAAATGTTGTGTGGTCTTTGTGAAGGAACACCTGCTCCCACCAGCCCATGTGCAGACAGGCATAGCTGGGGGAGAAGCTGGCCCCCATAGCTACGCCTCGTTGTTGTTGATAAAGGGCATTGTTAAATATGAAAATGTTGTTGCATAAACAAAACTCCACCATATTGATAATCATTTAATATGTTGCACATATTCAGGTGATCTTCTTGCTAGATAGTATTGAAGCGCTCCTAGTCCATCTTGGTGGTTGATAAACGTATATAGTGATGAGTAGATAGTCATCTTGCCACTCAACGTTCTGAATTTTAGACAAAAAGTCCCCAGTGTCTCTGATATAGGTGGGAGGCTGTCGCATGTGTTCTTGCAAATAAAAGTCTACGTACTGGGATGCTCCTTCCAATAGACTATTGCGTGCCGAGATAATTGCCTCCCTGGTACCTCTTCAGTCAGTGAGATTTTAGCCGGGATTTGTTTGCATGCCTGTTTGCGGGCATCCACCACCATATCACCTTCCATGGCTGAGCTGAGATCTGAGTTGGATGAAATCTCCTGTCTTGCCTTTCCACCCATAGAACTAGCCTTTGCAACTTGTGTTTCACTGTATTTCGAGACTTAAAATGAATCGTATTTTTTTGCGAACGTGAAAATGAACCCGCTTTCTTAATCTACATGATCTCGATGAAACTTAAAAACCTTTCTTTTGTGAATCTTGTCCTCCTCTTGTTTGAGTCTTTTCATCATTTCTACTTTTAATTTGCCCAATTCGTCATTTTGTCCCATTGTGCTCAATTCAATATTTAGTGCCTCTATTTGTTCATACAATTTTGATCGATCCTTTTCAGCATATCTGACAAATATCATAATTATTCTTCGGGACGATTCAATATTTGACTCTGTCCATTCCCTCATCATTTCATGATCTGGATATTCATAACTAGGGGCTATTAAAATCCGTAGCCCTCGTGGTACTATGCCAACATCCAGGTAGCGTTGGAGGGATTTAGCCTCCCACCATTTGCTTTGTTCTGACTTCATTAGTTTTTCCAATTGTTTTATTTTATCCCTTAAGTTGGTATTTTGCGGCCCCACTGGTGCATTCTGGGAAACTGAGTCCTGTTTCTGAGCTTTGTCATCATCAAGCTTATCGGCCGCCGCCGCTTCTCTTTCTTTCAGCGCGTCAGCTGACATTGTTCTCGCTAGAGCAATTTCAATTATTTATAGTTTTGAGATACTATGGGAAGGGGCTTGCCGAACGTGCGCTGCCCGCTTCTCATGTCTCTCCGCACACCTCTAAACCCAGCTTGCTTTTCAGTATGGCAATCCCCTCTCTACCACTCCCGGTTAAGTGCCCTCCGTGTCCTCCGTCCCATGTTCGCCTACCTTGTAGAGACTGTGGGGAATCTCTGCCGTAGTCCTTAGAGGGGGGGGGGGGGCCTTGCCGCCGTTAATACTCCCAGATTCAAATACTTCGCTTGTTGCCAAGCTGTGGCTCCTTTGGTGGCCGCTGGGCCCAGGATTAACAGGGGCCCGTGTTTAGCCGGAGTAGTCGAAACCGGCTATATTCATCAGCAAGCACTCCACCCACACCTTGGCTGTCACATCAGGGACTGGAGCACGGACCACGTTTTTAGGTGCAAAGAATTTTTTATTTGGCTCGTTCAGAAAACAGCATCGATGACATGTTTCGACCCCGGAGGGCCTTGATCACATGACGTGCATCACGGTAAGTGGTTTACTTTATACCATTTTTTAGTGTTTTCTTAGAGTGACATGTGCATACAATTCATAAGCTCATCATAGACATAGACAACAGAATGCATTACTGGTCTAAATAGGATTTGGTTTTGTATATAAATTCAGGTATAAATACTGGAACAATATATTAAAGAATACACCTAAAACCCTACATCCTTAAAAGTACTGTCAAATATAAATGCAATACAAAACCTATTATAGAGACATATTTTCTAAAACGATTTTATTGCTGATGCTGCCTGACAGTAACATCATGTATGCCCTCAATAGAGATGAAGAGATGTATGCATGTTTATACTAGAAGCCTGTAGTTCGTTAGCGCCCTTCTCTAGTGCGGCACATATATAGATCTGAATGTAAGATTTATTATAATTAGGAGTTTAGTTTAGATACATTGTGAGTTTTCGCCCTTTTTGTATTATTTTGACCACAGTATTGTTTCCATTTAGTTGCGTCGAAAAAAGTAGTTACTGCATAGGGGCATTAGAGATTGAGATCATCCCATTCAGGAGCCCACTGGGGCAGCATCACAATGTCTTTTGATGTGATAGATGGGTTACAGTGTAACTGACAAATACACCCTTACTTGAGGTTTTTAAGTGGACAATTATCCAAGTACTAGAGCCAAATGGGTTTCATGCAATATTAATTGACAAACCAGTATGCCATCCAGGTTGCTTGTTCCTTTAAGTGCCTTATTAATGAAAAGGCAGAGCATGATTACTTTATGCCAATATGAATTTCTGCATACCATAATAAGGTTTGCAATGTAACTGAATTCTAGGATGGCGGTTGATATGTATTGGATATTATTGCATTAAAATGTACTGGAGGTAACACTACCTTACAAAGCAGGAAATGTGATACAGACTGTTGATGACCCAGCACACCAATAAACAGCACTGGGTTTTCCTTAAATATCTCATTTTGTTTTAATTATACTGTGATGAATTTTGTGCCCTGTACTATGAGTGAACTTTATGATGGCGCAAGTAGTATGAAAAATCACTGTATATATGTGCACAATGAAATACATCAGGCACTGATTTGCACATTAAAGATGGCGATTGTACAGAGATACAGATTAATTCTTTCCTTTTTCAGTTTTTACGACTAATGATCCTGTCATGCTATATATTGGAATGCAAAGATGGCGCACTATGTCGTGACCAAGATTGTATGCAAACAACCGAAATGCATCAACTTTGACTCGTGTTTCCCCAATAAATCTATTTGGGGATCCCAATGCCTGGAGTGGTGCTTTCTTTCTTTTATTCAAGAACTAATCTAACTACATTGGTAAGGCGTTTGTGGATGCACCGGATCAGCGGCACCACCAGCGATACAACAGCACATCAGCACCTGATATATATATATATTACCTACTGGTGGTCGCCAGTAGGTAGTTATAGTTAGGACCTACTTACCATAGGAAAATCATAACATTCTTTTCCCAATAACTTTGGTGTCGGATTACAAATCTTCGTGAAATTTTCAAAACTGGTGGGGCGCTCCGGTCAGCTCCTATACTGGAAGTTTCGGGGTGATTCGTCAAGCAGGGGCCGAGAAAAAAGGGGGGTCCCAAAACGTATTTTCTCCATATAATTTCCAATAGGAAATTTTGGAACAGGCTGCAACCCGAACTGCTGAACGGAATTACACCAGATTTTGCAAAAAGGTAGCCCTTGGCTCAGAAAGAGACTTTTTTTTAAATGGTGTAAATCTGTTCAGAAGTTCCTGAGAAAATCAAAAAGTAGAGTTAAAAAAATCAATTTCCCATGAGAAAGTTTAGACACAGTTATCGCAAAAACTGCTGAACGGAATTACACCAAATTTGGCAAAAAGGTACTGCCTGGCTCAGAAAGCGGACTTTTGAAAAATGGTGTAAATCCGTTCAGTAAAGTTTGAGAAATTAAGAAATAAAGATAGTGATATCTATGGCCGCGGAGGATCCACGCACCCTCCCGATCACGAGCTTCATGCTAATTGGCTGTCAACACTCCAAACCGGTAAGTGTTGGCAGCCATCTTGTGCCTCGGTAGAACCGAGGCACAAGAAAACAGAAAAACAAAATGCGCAAAACAGGAAAAGAAGAGGAATTAATTCCCCAACTTAAAACGCACCACAGGGTGTGTTTGCACATGTCACCTCAGGCCCCGGCCCCTCCCTTCACCACTGTGTAAACGCGTCCTGTGGCACGTTTTAAGCCGAAAGAACAAGACTGGGTAAAATATGGAGAGTCCGAGATGAACTAAGCACTGCAGAGTGTGGTATCCTTCTAAGAGGGTCATGCATCGTCATCCCTCAGAGCCTGCAAGACCGAGTCACTGTCCTGGCACATGAAGGTCATCAGGGCACGGGAAGAATGAAGTCCCGACTGCGGGAGAAACTATGGTTCCCAGGACTGGAGGAAGCCGCAGAGAGGGTAGTCAAAAACTGCTGAGCATGCCAAATAACAGGGAATGCAGAGTCACCGGCCCCGGTGATAACGGAAGACCCTGCCCCAAACCCCTGGTCATGGGTAAGCCTGGACTTCGGGAGCTTCCCCGACGGGAGGGTCACTGCGGTGCTCGTAGACACTTACACAAAATATCCCTGTGTCGAGATCTTACCATCCACAGCGTTCAATCATCTAGCCCCGGCACTCCTGAAGATATTTGCACTGTTTGGCCTACCACACGCCATCAAGACGGACAATGGACCCCCATTCCAGGGAGGTGAATTTAAAGAGTTCCTGTCCAGGCTAGGGATAAAACACCACCGCATAACTCCACAATGGCCGCAAGCCAATGGCGAAGTAGAACGGTTTATGCGGACCATCAACAAGATTTTGCGTATGGCCGTAGCGAAACAAACAGATCCGGAAATAGAGCTACAGAATTCCTGCGTGAGTACCGCAGCACACCACACTGCACAACTCAGAGAACCCCCTGGTCGCTGATGTTAGTAGGGCCTCGGCATGACAGTTTTCCGGTGTCTGATAACTGGGAGCCGGAGCCGTACAATGCGTCAGCAACACAGCGCCGAAGAGCCACGATCAATGCAAAGGCAAGCCACGGGCCAGAGTCCGTACCCTTAGGCCTGGGTGTAAAGTACTAATAAGAAACCAGAGAAATGGAGGTAAATTCTGGACACGCTATGAATATGGTCCATGGTCGGTGCGGAAGGTCCGAGGAACGGCAGTAACGGTGGAGCGGAACGGAGAAGTAGTAACCAGGAACATCTCGTGGTTCAAAGAAATTCCGGAGACAGAAAATGAACGTCAGGTGTCAAGGCATGCACCAAGTCTAGATTTGGCCCTGAGTGAATCAAGACTAGCTCACACTGAAGAACCACAACAAAATATGACACCAGCACGAGAGGAAGAGGAGACTGACCTGCCAGGGGTGAACATCGAAACTGGAACTGTCAGTCCCACCAGAGGAATGGACACAATGCGCCACAGGTACAACCTGCGGCCTAACCCGCGACCGAATAGCCGACTAACTGAGTTCGCATGGGGTGCGCAAGTTGGACGAAAAGAAAAGAACTGATTTGAAATGGGATGTAACGGTCTAGTTGTTCTATTTGACAGCAACCCCCGGAAGCATACACACACTATGTATCACTCTCTGGCCAGGCGTGGCCAGAGAGAGTATAAATAAAAGGGCGGAGGTCACTAGGGACGTTCCGGCCCACACCAGCTAAACACGCCTCATGTGTGGTCATTTTCCCCCACTACATTTCCCACATGGCCCCATAATTATAGGCCCTCACTGGCAGCGGTGCCCCGCGCTGCAGGACATTACAGAGGCCTCAGACGGAAAGCTTTTGGACCTACGAATTTTAATGTAATTTCTGACAAATCAACAGTTTAATGTTACCATATTTTATTGAGGGGAATTGTCCTTGCATTTTTTTCAACGCAGTCTCCTGAGGATATGTGTCTGAGGAAAGTGCAGATTTTATAAGACAACACCTTGGAAGGTAGACGAAACAGAAATCAGCACATGAAAATGAAGAAAATGACAATACTAACTATAGTAAATATGCAGCCAGAGATGTAGGGGGCGAGGCAAAGCACATATTTGGCACTTGAGATTCAGGGAGTTCTATTCGTTTATAAATGTCAGCCGAATTTAGTTGGATTTCGAACGAGTTAACAGGGGAAGCTTAAAGTGCTGCACCATTTCCTTTTAATCAGAGAGTCTAATAGAAGGTGCATCCATGCATACTAAATACACGGTATGAGTCTGTACACAACTTGGAGCAGAAGATGATGAGTTTCATTTCCACTTGATAAGATATTAAATTCTGAAAAATACAAGCACCACCTGCAATTTCAATTTAGATGGGCAAAGGCATCATGGGTTTCATTAATCAAACTTAACAATTGCAATCTTAGCCTTTGCCTGCAGAGAGTCGTCTGTGCTGTGTGGGCGATGGACGTTTATCTCCAGAGGGAATCTCTCTTACATCATTCTATATTTTTGTTCAGGGAACTGAAATTGGACAAGTGATATAAAATAAAAATACAATTGATGTTTTTACTTTGGAGAATCCCACGTCGACCATGGAAAATGTTTATGGCTAATGCCCGATAGAGGGATTTCTTTCGATTTACCAGGCTAACAAGGCAGGAGAAAACCTGTTTGTGATTTGCTTAAATTGCATCCAATAGCTTTTAAACTGTACTAAAGAAATAGCACACTAATCAAACAACTTCCCAAAAAGATTAGAAGGAGTAAAATGTGTTATTTGTGTTTTAATTATTTGGGGAAGATTACAATGATGAATGCAGCGTGCCCAACCACGCAAATACGCATAAATTAATCTCCCCTTCCCCAAGCGGCGGGATTGGTCTCGAAACGCATGAGGGGACTGTGAAATGTAAATAGACTGAATTAGTCACATGGCATATGTTGAGAAACTAACATCTGTAATATGCAATTGAAATGAATATATAAACATATGAATACGTGTTTAATGACTGCTTGATTTACGGACTCGAAGTTTCACTACCCTTTGGTGTACATTAACTGCACTTAACGCCTTTATATGAAGGGGTATTTAAGGCCTTCCATGGACACTTGACACATAAAAAACCGAGAGACAGGGTAGAGATTGAAGTAGCAGCCATCATGCTTCCCAAGAGGAATGCAGCAGTTCCCCGATACCAAAAACCCAGTTCCATGTTTGTACAGGGTATCGTTTCAGTGAGATGTTGGTTTCGATCATCAGTGGAAACAAAAGATGGAAAACAGGCACTGGGGTAGACACCTGGGGGTATATTTACAAGGACTTATCTACGATTTATCTCCACCTTAACGCATCATGAGTGGAGATAGATTTAACACCTCATTCACAAGCTGGTCCAAACTGCAGACATCACCAGTAGTCCCGCGATAACTGCCCCAAAATTTATCTCCATGGTGGACACCACCAACTAACCCTAATAAGATGCAGAGTAGGCATTCCCGTGCAAAAACACATGAAAAAACCACAACACCACTTTCACAACGAACTGCCAGATCTGCGATGTGAACCAAAACCGGTGATAAGCTGCGATAGCAGCAGGAAATTAACACCTGCCTTTTGCTGGTGCTAAGCAGGAAGACTACCTGCAGCATAAAAGGGAGCCTAGCCAAGAGCCGCACCGGAAGACCCCCAGATGCCATGGAGACAATGATCATGCAACGCGGATACCCATGAGGGCAACATCACCCACTGCAACCGCCCCCAGTCCCTCCCCCCAACCCCCCGAACATACACATACCGTGCACGACACAAGAGCCACAAAAAGCGCATGATGACGCACATTGCCAAAAATAAACACACATGTGTGGCCAGAAGAATGAGAAACAGTCACACAGCACTGAAGTAACAACCAAAAACTTCATTGAAATACAACACAAAATACCAATGCTGAAGACTCCTGTCGGGTCCGTCAGGGACAACTCGACGTCACAGCCTGGAAAATAAAGCACAAAATCAGGACGTGTGTCATGCGCACATCAAAGGAGCGACACACAGAGAAACAGAGAAGGAAAGAAAGCCAGAGAGAGAATGAGAGGGAAGGAAAGGATGGGAGATAGAGAGAAGGAATAGAGAGAGAGAGACACCACCGCCCTTGCGCACCCAGGCCCCACTGCTCACCTGCTGCCATCGGTGTGTCTATCAGTGGGCACACCACATGCCCGTGCAAGGTCCGGTCTCCGGGCCCCGGTCCCGCCACCATGGTATTGTCCTCATCATGCAGACCCGCCCCGTGGCCCAGCCGGTCCCACATATGATGCTGAATCCTGAGTCATCAATGGCGGAGACCACATCAGTGCACACGTCATCATCGCAGGCTGCACACCCGCTCAGATATTTCGGTGCCACTAACCCTGTGCAATGCCAGTCTGCGCCACGTGGTGATAGGCCCGTGACAGCCGAAGGGCTTCAGGTGCCACTAACCCTGTGCAACCCCAGTCAGCTCCATGTGGTGGTAGGCCCGTGATGGCCGTAAGGCTTCGGGTGCCACTAACCCTGGGCAACCCCAGTCAGCGCCACGTGGTGGTAGGCCCGTGACGGCCGCAATGCTTCGGGTGCCACTGACCCTGTGCGCAACAACTCATGGGCCCTTTATGACTGAGAACTGTGGAGCGTCCGTCATCCAGTCACCACCGGCAGAGGGGAATGTGACGATGTTGGCCCCTTAAATTTGCAGGGTCACATGGCCTGTGACGCCTGTGCTGGATTGGTGTGGTGTGTGTGCAAACCTGCCCTTAGGGAGTGGCCGTGGCATGCTGACAACTAGGCTAGTGACCTGCAGACCACCAGCGAGTACGCCTGCAACAGGTAGCTATGTGGGCTCCCCCCTCAGAGTGTAAGCGGAGTGGGCTGGCCTGGCGTACGTCGGACCAGCGCAGGGCTTGCAACAATGACTCGGGGGCCCCGGGCGTGGTTCAGTCCATGTCCGGACAAGGAAGTGACTAATGCGTGTGTCCCTGTTGTAGTGTCCACGGCACCCGGCACACAATAGGCAATGTAGCACACTGTGACTGGAATCCCACTAGATGAGCATCATTGACGTAAGGGAAATCACTGTCCCTACATCCATCCACGCACTCGTACATGAATGATGTAAGACATGACACACCAGTGAGTTACTGGATGTTTATTGCACATCCAGTGGAGTTTTGCAGCTGGAGCAGTACAGGGCCATGCCAAGCACACCACACAATATGGGCCTGTGGAGGGCCAGCCAGAGTCCATCCGGGGATGACAAGTACTGCAGAAGAGGAAGGGTACAGTCCGCAGCCTGGTCGCCGTGTCATTGGTCATCGAACAGGAAATGGCAGTCCATGTCGCGGTCCGAGGTGAGTGAAGCGGAGTGTATCGGGGTCATGGGGCCATGTGCGGCACCAAGCAGAAACAGGCCAGGTGGCAGAAATAAATGCTAGTGCCTCCTTCTGAACTCAAACACATCCACGTCCTCGTCCTCGTCCTCGGGTGTGTGCTCTGCCCCACCTGTGGGTGTTGCAGTACCGGCTGCGGCACTGTGTGCCACTGACACATCAGGGGCCGGAGGAGGATGGTTGGCCGCACTGTGTGGCAGTGACACAGCGGGTACTGGAGTGGATACGCCTGCCACACTGTGAGGCACTGACACACCAGGGGGCAGAGATGTGGATGGTGTGGGGGCAGCAGCATACATCAGCGCCACGCCTTGTGGCAGCAATGCCATGATGAGGATCTGCATGGCATGGTAGATCCAAGCTACATTTCAATGATGTGCAGCGGTGGCTGCCATCCTTTCTGCCTCCATCCGCACCATGTCCTCCATGAGCCTCAGTAGGTCTGCCAGCTCACGGCTGGCATTGCTGAAGCCACTATGAGTGGACAGATGTTGTTCTCTCCATGCTATGACTCCAGCAATGTCAGTCAGGGCTCGTTTGAGACCATGGAGCGGGCCTATACACCCATGGATGGCGTCCAGTTTGGTAGCCATGATGTTGAACCCCACTCGCACCTGCTCAGCCGTCTCCCTCTGGCCCTCCAGCACACGGCGTTGGATAGCCATGTGTTGTTCCTGGGGGTCTTGGGAGACTGCCGGGGCTTTGGGTGCCTCATGCTGGGTGGTTTGGGTAGTGGGTGGGGTCTCCTCAATGCAGCTGGGCTGCCCTGATCCTGGAGGTGAGTTGCGGATGATGCCAATGATGTCTTGGAGGGCTTGGGTGTCGATGCTGGGGATGTCCTCCTCATCATCAGTGTAGAGTGGCTGGAACTGCAATGCAGGAGGTGTTGACGGTGCCCCTGGAATGTGAAGGGGAGATGGTGTATTACAATGTGTCCACATGTATGTAGCCGCATCGTACATGTTGACATTCAGACAGTATGGCATTGTACATTGTGCCAGTCTGTAGATCAGTAACAAAAACAATGTCTCAACAGGGAAAGTAAATAAGGGGACCAATCAATACACAATTCAATCAAAAGAACAAGGAGGGACAAGAGAGACCAAGAGATTGAAAAAGGAAACAAATTTTATGATTAAATACACAATTGGTATGTACAATTTAGAATAACCATAACAAACATATGTGCACTGACAGTGAAGTGAACAAGTGAACGACGCAGTGACATAAGTGTTAAAATGACAACAAGGTGCGGCAAAATAATTCAAATAAATTCAGGGTCGTCGGTTTGACTGCTTGGCCCTTCCTGGACTGATCCCGTTTTTCGGCTATTTGACAAGCCCATCCCAAGCCCTGATTCACTCAAAGCCGCGGATTTTCACCGCTGGATGCTTCGTAGTTTTTCCATACTTGATTTCCAGATTCACAATTAGAACCCCGATTGCCGATTACAATAGAGCAATCCATACGCTTCAAGGTGATTTTTTGTGGGCCTTCGTTTCTCCTGTGTCATTTATAGACACCTAAAGATACCCTCCTATTTTGACGGACCATATTCATTTGTCCTACACCTTCCTGTATTCAGCTATGAGGTGGTGAATTAATTAACCCCGTACACGGGTATTTTTAAATATTTCGATAACCATAGTCCTGATGATGACCTCAACGCAAGGAGGTTGAAACGTCGTCGACTGGACAGCATTATTTGCGGCTAGCTAAAGGGTCCTTTGTGACCTTAAAGATTATGTGCGAATTGTTCATTGTATATATTCCTCCTCGACCCTGAATTTATTTGAATTATTTTGCCGCACCTTGTTGTCATTTTAACACTTATGTCACTGCGTCGTTCACTTGTTCACTTCACTGTCAGTGCACATATGTTTGTTATGGTTATTCTAAATTGTACATACCAATTGTGTATTTAATCATAAAATTTGTTTCCTTTTTCAATCTCTTGGTCTCTCTTGTCCCTCCTTGTTCTTTTGATTAAATTGTGTATTGATTGGTCCCTTTATTTACTTTCCCTGTTGAGACATTGTTTTTGTTACTACATTTACCCGGTCTCAGCTGGGTTAACGGGCTGGCTCCTGTTTTTCTTGTTTTAGTCTGTAGATCAGGGCAATGATCCAGAGTCATTGTGGGTGTGCACTGTGATCTGTTTGATTGTGCATGTGTGCCATTGTGTCCATCTCCACCGTCTCCCCAGTACCTTGTGGTCACTCACCCTGTTGCGGTTATGTTGTGTCCTGCCGAGCAGTGTCCAGTCCCCCGACTCCGCACTAATGACTGTCGACACCAGCTCGTCCATGTCATCCAGCACAAGCTGTGGCACTTTGCTCCCACCTTTAGTCTGCATTGCTGCCTTCTGGTTGGCTGCGAGTTTCTCCTTGGTCTTGCACTTGATGTTAGTCCATCGCCTCTTGACCTTGTCCATTGACCTCTTGTGCTCTCCGACGGCATTCACCTTGTCCACAATGTCCCGCCATATTCCAATTTTGGTGCCCAATGACACGTTGGAGGTGACAAACAGTTGTTGATGGTGTTCCATCACTTCCGTGACTGGGATCATGTTTTCCTGAGGACTGAACTTCGTCTTCCTCTTCTTCTTGTCCTTGCCCTTCCCCGTCCCCGAGGTCCCAGGCTGGTCGTCCGGGGTGCTTGTGGGATTGCACTCGTCCTCTGCGCATGCTCCGGCTGCCTCCATGGTGCTTGGGTGTTGGTCAGTTTGTGTTTTTTCTACTTTTATAGTTATTTTTCCCGCCTGCCATGTGTGTATTGCAGGCCTGGCGCTGCTTATCGCTGATTTCCTCATTGCGCTTTGGCCCATCGCATGTTTTTAGCATTGAGGTTTGTGTTTTTATCTCCTTTGAGGTGATTGTATCGTGGACATTGGCCGCGTTTTTGGCGGACTATCGCATGGTACCACCGTGTTGTGAATTCCACGTTGACACGGGGTTATTTTCCCACGATAGGCCGCGATGTGTAAAGTTGCCTTAGCATTTTTTGGTGATGTTTAGCACACGTTCTTGTGAATATACCAGTTGGAGCATGCATGAACTCTGAAAATATGGTACATAATTGATGTTTCTCTTGACCAATGACCAATGCGTACGTCCTGTGTGATCTCGCGGCTGAAACCGTGAGGAACATTCTGTCCCATTTATAACGGCATCAATTGAAGTGCTTAATATAGGGCTGATATGCCCTCCATATAACAACGACCTGGAATACATGTACCTATACTTACCCAACGCACAATGGGGCGTAATGTTAAGCATCTTTTTGACTTCCAGTTGCTTTTTGTTTCGACGGATTACTTTGGAAACTATTTGTTTCCCAGTATACAGTTGCTACACAATTACTCTTGACAACGGAACCAGATGATGCACACTCACTTTACTGTATTGTTGCCCTGAAGAATTCCATTTTCTGTTGAATGAAGCGTGTTGGCTGGCTTTAACAGTATTTACAAGAAGCATCAATAAAAGAGGAATATTTTTGGTTTCTATGAAATTTGTTGTGGCTAATTGCTAAACTTTCGAGATCATCACAAACACTTTGTATGTGGTGCACCTTTGGTTGAAATGTTTGAAGTGCTTTCTACTTTCCATCTCTTGCTCTCGGGAAATGTTTGAAGAGGGGAAATAAGTGCTGGGTCCCCAAAAATGACTGTCAGTGGTCCTTGCAGGGAACCACTGGCTCAAATGAAACACTGACCACCGAACACTCTCAGTACCTTTTTCATCCCTGCTTTCTTCCTTAGTCAATGTTTATTCCATCTTTCTCGTCCTCCTCCTTTCCGCCTTCTCTGTTTTTCTCTCTTGTGCTCTGAATCAAAGTCTGATGAAGAAAAATAAATTCCTGCCCCCAAATATCATTTGCGGCGGACTCCACCGGCAACCTCAATCAAATTAAGCAGTGGAGCTAACTACCTCTGTAGATAAGACCACCAAATGATCCCAAGCATTGGGCAGTAGAGGCTCATTTGCTGCAGCATCACTTGAGCGGGGGACCTAAGGGCCAGGCTGAGTCAGCTTTTGAAGTTGTGCTGATGTTCTAAAAGGTATAGCCGACTAAGCAAATAACAGAATATGAAAAATGTTAGTGCTGCTTTTTATGTGTGAAATATTGCTCTGTCCCAATCCCTATCTAGAGTGGTACAGAAAGCTCTCCTAGAGACCTTTTCCATGGTTTGATTTATGAGTGAGAGATGGGAGCAAACTGGTATGACCTACCACTTCTCCTACTACCTACTAAACCTATGGTTTGATGGAGCGGTTTAACAAAATACTTGATGCGAGCATGATGGGAGAAGTGTGGCTCAATGATTAGAGCGGCAGACCCTGATGCAGAGGTCTAGCCCGGGACCAGGGTTCAATTCCCCGCCTCGGCGGGTCTTGGGCTGAAAAATTCCACGGACCTCATAATTCTCGCCTCTGTGCCATTCCAATCATGGAGTCCCACTCTGCAACTCTGGGCAATAGCTTGCTTAATCTCCACAACGGCCCCCACAACGCTAAGGATGCCTGGCCTCCACCTTGGGGGTGCCCAGGAGTGGACGCCTCACAGGGAAAGCCAGGATGGGTTCCACAGCGGTATTTGTACAAGCGCCTTGAGACCCTTGCGGGTGAGTAGTGCGCTATACAAGTATCAATTTACATTTACATGGGAAGTCTGCCAGAGAACCTCATGAGGAAGTGGGATTTGCTCCTGACATGTTGTTTGCCTACTGAGTGATTCCACAGGAATGAGTGCTGTTCAGTCCCTTTTAACTTCTGTATTGACACCCTTCACAGAGTCCACTAACTTTAGTCAGAGAAGGGTGGGAAGGAGCCTAAGAGTCTTCACAGAAGGATGTGGTGGGCTATGTGAAAAGCCTCAGGGAGTTAATAATGCAATAAATGAAATAGGCAAAGGAAAACCTTCTGATTAGCCAAGCACTGATGAAGGAATTGTACAACCAGAAAGCTGTGGAAATCAGGATGGTCAGGAGGTTTTGGTGCTGATGCATATTTATTTGAGCCCTTTGGAGGACAGATGATGTGGGCCATACAAGGTAGTTCAGAAGATTTATAAGATAAACTATTTGGTGAACACAAGTGACACAAGCGAACCCAAAAGTGTGTTCCATGTAAACATCTGAAGCATTACCTCTGGAGTGATTACACTGTGTATATCAGGGCTTTCTTTAGCCCCAGAGATAATGCCTGAGAAATGGAGGACATATAGAGAGGTGTTGGGACGGTTTTCCACCCCATTCTCGCTGGCTCCAGGTTTGACACCTGTCTGTGTGCATGACATAGACAAAGGAAGCGGTCTGCCAGTGAAAAGCAGAATGTATGACATGGTTCAGAGAAGCACTACGGCAGAAGTTGCCAAGAGGTTGTACCCAGGAGTCATTGTAAAATCTTGTAGTCTGCGGTCTAGTCCTTTGGTTCTAGTACTAAAGTAAAGGTTGGCTGACTTGCAGATCTGTGTGTTCTACAGACCCCTCAATGAGACTAAGACAAATGCCCATGCAATCCGGTGAGCAAAAGAATTTATGGCCACCTGGCACCAGGACACTTAGTCTGCCACTTGCCTGTGGTCTACAGTTCTTGCTTGCTCCAGACTGATCCAGTGACACCGCCGTGACCCAGGTTTATTCGCCTGGGATTTCAAATCTCACTATTCTTTCTGGCAACAGAAGCCCCACTCACCACAGGACCTACTTAATGCAGGCTGCAGTGCAACCACATCAGTAGGCATGAGGACACCTAGCTTACCACTTGCCTGTGGCCTCCAGTCCATGCTTGTTTCCAGACTGATCCAGCAACACCGCTGCTACCTGGATTTTCCCGTCCAGGTTTTCCCACTCACCATTCTTTTCCCCAACTGAAGCCCCACCTACCCCAAAATCTACTTAATGCAGTCCGGTCTGCACCCGTTTGTGACTGGACTGCACCAGCACCATGACCCCTGGCCCTCCCCACGAACATATACCGTTGCCAAGCTCTACACCCTCAATCCCTCAATAAACACTGCCACAGTAGGACCTTTCACCTGCACTCACTGCCACTTCACCTGCCACATCACACACACCAGCCCACCGAACATCCCCACCCCGAACACATCACAGGCACCACATGAACAAAAGAACCAGCTTACATATGCCCTTCTCAACACACGCTCACAATTCAAGCATCCCACCGAATGATGTGACCTCATTGCTACAATTACACCCGACATCGTCTTCCTCACTGAGACCTGGCTCAACCCCACATCCGCCCCCGACATTGCAGCAGTGATCCCCAACAGATATAAAATTAATCAAGGAGACCGCACCAACAAACTGGGAGAAGGAACAGCCATCATCTACATAGAGACCATAGAGTACACCACCACAACCGACAAAACTACCATCCCCATGGAACATCTCAACTTCAAGCTCCACATGGAGAAAACGATAAACACCAGAGGCACCCTCACATACCTGCCTCCAGGCCTGTGCTCCAACTTCCGCAACACCATTGAAGACTTCATTGCACCCCTAGCCTTAAAAGCCAAGAACTACATCTTCCTTGGTGACCTATATTTCCGTATTGATGATCCCTCAACAGTTTGAGCAGCCTCAGATTGACCCAGATTGTCCTTGACCCTACACACACCTCAGGACACATGCTTGACCTCAATTTCACCTCCAGCAACCACATCAAATTCAGCCACATCACAGAACTCACATGGATCAATCACTGCATTTCCCACTTCACCCCCAAGATGACCAGCCCCCCCCTCACTGGAGATGGAAAAAATCTTAGAGACCAGCTGAAATGACTCCCACAACACCTCCAACCTCGCTCCTGAAAACAACCTCAAACAGGTAGTGAAGAACTTCAATGCCTCAATCACCAATTGCACCAACAACATTGTCTCCATCAGGAGCAGCATCCAGAGAAAATCCTCTAAATAGGCCAGCTGGTACATCCGAGAACTCAGAACAGTGAAACCAGACAGCAAACAGCTGGAGATGAGATAGCATGCCAGCAAGGACACGTCTGACAGGGCAGCCTTCAAGATCTCCCTCAACCACTACCACCACCTGTTGAGGGAAGCAAAGAAGACAGCCCTAGCCACACACATCAAAACCAATGACAACAACTTTTCAACTTTGTTAAGGAATTCTCCAGCCCAACTGTCAGTGAAAACAACATCAAACCCTCACAGAAGCTGTGCGATAAACTTGCTGACTGCTTCCACAACAAAGTCACAACCATATACAGAAACTTTGGACCCCAAACCACACCTAAGGATTTCCTTGACAGATACGCCACCACCCCAACCGACACGAACCTAAGACTGACCACCTGGAACATTCTTTCTGCCCAGGACACCACCTCCACCATGAAATTCATCCACTCAGGAGCTCTCACAGTCCAATGCTCCTACCACATTTTCAACTTTGGAAATCAGAAGATTTGAGAGGAAGTCACCACCCTGCTTAACACCTCTATCACCACCACAACATTTCCCAAAGCCTGGAAACGCACTAAAATAAGTCTACAACTCAAAAAAATCTCTGCCGACCCCAGCGAACTCAAAACTACCAGCCAATCTCCCTGCTACCATTCTCAGCGAAGGTACTGGAAAAGATTATCAATGAGCAACTCATGACACACCTGGAGTAGAACCATCTACTCTAGACTACCCAATCCAGCTTTCGCAGCAATCACAACACAGAAACTGCCCTGATCGTAGCCTCTGATGATATTCGAACACTCCTCATCTGAGGAGAAACAGCACCTCTGATCCTCCTCAACCTCTCTGCAGCCTTTGACACCGTATGCTACCACACGCTGATCAAAAGACTCCACTACATCATCATTCACGTTGACATGCTCAGATGGATCTCTGCCTTCCTTCTTGGAAGAACCCAGAAGATCAACCTTTCATCTCTAAACCCGAGGAGATCAGCTGAGGTGTCCCCCAAGGCTCTCAGCCCCATGCTCTTCAATGCATATATGACCCTCATGGACAACATAATCAGATCCTACAGTCTTGACATAATTTCCTATGCAGACGACGCCCAACCCATACTCTCACTCACCGATAACCCCACCACCATCAGAACCAACTTCCACAGATGCATGGCAAGCAACACCGACTGGATGAAGAATGACTGCCTGCAGCTGACCACAGACAATAAGGAAGTACTGATCTTCAGCAACAACTGCAGCAAGTGGAATGACTTCTGGTGGCCATCAGACCTAAGACCCGGACCCACTCCCTCCGACCAAGCCAGAAACCACGCAATCATAATTCACAACAAGCTCACTGTGAAATCACAGATCAACGCCATCTCCTCCGCTTGCTTTCTCGCTCTGCACATGCTATGTAGGATCTTCAAGTGGCTTCCCCTAAACATGACACACACCGTTACACTTGTCCTCATCATCAACCCACTGGACTACAGCAACACTCTCTAAGTAGGAATCACTGACTTCCTCCTACAGAGACTTTAGACCATACTGAATGCCGCATCCAGATTCGTCCTCGGCCTTCCTCGATGAACCCACATCACACAGGCAACTCCACTGTCTCCCCATACAGAGGAGAATCCAATTCAAGCTGCTGACCCATGCACACAAGGCTCTAAACAACCAAGGACCTGCCAACATTAACCACCGCCTCAACATCCACAAATTGTCAAGAAGACTACACTCTGCCTCCCTCTCCCTTACCCATACTCCCCTCATCTAACACAGCAGAAGTGGAGTACAATCCGTATCCCACATCGCAGCAAAGACCTGGAAAAGCCTCCCCACACAAGTACAGATCATCACTTCACTTCCAAAATTTGAATGGCCATCAAGAGCTGGCTGTTTGAATAAGCCTTCAGAACCTGCAAGTGATCCAGCGCAGAGTGCAAACTCCCTCCCTACTGCCACGGACCAAAAGATCTCACACACGCACACTATTCATACATTCGCTGGTGGGGCCCATAACCCCAACATACACTTACCATTAGTCCGTGCAAGAGGCGATTATCCTCCTAAGCGCTGAATTATGAGGGAGGAAGATACCAATTTACCCTAATGAGCAACACACCTATAAACCCTTCTAATACTCATTAGGCCCTAGACTTCCACATTTGGTATTATCCTCCCAAAGACCGCGATGGATCTGTTAGTTGCTGTATTAGTGAAATCCTAATTCCCTAATCAATCTTTACATTTACACATTTCAATGAATAAACAACCCGACTCATTTCTGAAGTTATTCAAATCCAAATTTATATTAATATTGCAGATTAAATCATTCATTTGATCAAGTTGCCATTCATGTTTACCTATTCTGGCTAAAGTCGTCCTCTATGTCAAATCTGGCAGTCTCGCAAGTCTATGCCCATCAATTTAGCAGGTAAAGTTCATCAGGAATTTGGGCATTAATTTAGTCCATCAGAGAATTGGGCTAACAGCTGTCCTGCAGTGTCACCGTCCTCTCCGTCAGCATGTCATCAGGAAATCAAAGGAGCGACCATCGGATCTAATTACCTCTCTATTCTACCATAATTTATAGTAAGTAAAATTGATGATAAAAAGTAACAAATTTTGAACATCCGAGTTCGCTGATTGGACAATCGGGGATCATCCTCTCTTTTCCCATAAGGTTTAGTCCATGATGTCAGCATACTTGCTGGTTCTGGTTCTTTTGTAAAGTCTTTTGTTTGTAACGTTGGCACCGCTCCCAGTGGCCTTGATAAGTACATCTTGCCTGGGGAAAGGACGGGGCCATTGTTGCTCATCTTTAGCACAGGCGCACTTCACCCAAGCCTTGTTCAGCGTTGGCAGTCAGGTTAGGCACCACAAGCAGCCATCTTTTGGCAGACCAAAATGGACAACTTAAGCAAAGAAAACACAAACGTAATTAATACATAGAAATGACTAATTAAATGTTATTCCCTCGCTAATACCCATATGTGTGTGTATTTATCTAGCAAAAGCAACACTCATTGCGGGTCATACTTACAAAATAAAGCACGAATCACAATTACATCTCTAAAGCAACATATATCATGCAATGTTCTATTTATCTATCATTAATATGCGTACGGATTTTAATTCACGTAATTAATTAGGCCATGCAGATGCAAATCCCACGTGTATTTCGGTCATTAATAAGGTTGGTTAGTTATTTTCACATCACTTCAAACCATTAGTACAATTATAATTAATTAATTAATCTAATTAATAGAATGACATGCAAAATGGGGTGGGTATACAAAATTTTGCATTACCCGCTCCAGCACAAGCACCTGGATACACTATTGGGTGATTAGCCGCTCTATATAAATTCTATTTAATTGATTGATTGATCGGATATGTGCTGCAAGATACACCTTTGATTTGAAGAGAGAGTACTGGGACATAACCTTGGCTCCAGGTACCAAGGAGAAGACTGACTTTTTAAGGCCAGGGGGGTTGTACCAGTTTAAGGTGATGCCTCTCTCTGCCTAAAGCCTCCAGAGGTCTATTTGCATGAGCTTCAACAGTCGCCTG
This sequence comes from Triturus cristatus, assembly GCF_964204655.1. Classification (NCBI taxonomy): domain Eukaryota; kingdom Metazoa; phylum Chordata; class Amphibia; order Caudata; family Salamandridae; genus Triturus; species Triturus cristatus. The sequence continues at coordinate 573,899,637 of NC_140582.1, read as the reverse complement.
GCAGCTGAATAGTCCCTTTAAAGAGGTTGGAAGTGGCTCCCAGGACAGGGTCAAAAGGCCCTGCAATTCAAAGAACAAGGAGAGGATACCAAAACAATTCTTTTGCATCCACTCTTTGGATTCTGGAACACTCAGCAATGTTCGACCAGACATCTGTCTCTGAGGTTGTTGTGGGTACAATCCCAGTCTCAAAAGGGATGTAATTGTTATATGGGAGAACACTCAGATTGCCATAATATTATCCTCACACACACCCCTAGCCCTCAGAGCCCAAGTTTAGTGTGACCAAAGATTTTTGCCATCTTGCAAATGCCCAAGGTGGGTAGTAATAGCCCTGGCAACCTTTACCCTTTTGGTTAGGGCATGCCCAAGGATCATTCCCACCCACTAGCATGTGCCAGGCATAAACATGGCATCTCCAGGAACCCACCTCAAAACACTCCTTTATTTGTGCAAGATCAGAAGAAGACTGAACCTGCTGTCTGAAACACGAGCCCTAAAGAACTGGACATGTTCTTCTTCTTGTACCCAGGATAAAGAAGTGGTCTTCATGGGTCATAAGGCTGACATTCTGTCAAGCTACAGGGATACAAGGCAGTTTCCTACTACTTCACAGCTATCAGTCTCATGGGACATGGCTATCACCCTCCTGTTGACCTCTGTCTGCCACCCTGTGAGTCACTAAATGCCTCTATTGAGGTCCTGGTTGGCTTTAGAAGTGTACCCCTGAGGTGGACTGGGGCTTGAAGAACTAAAGTCAGAAGGTGAGATCTTTGACCAGGATGAATCAGGTTAGGGTATCAAACCGCACTCAATTTCAGTCATCAGTAATTTGTGCCTAAGTCCTGTTCTAGCACAACTGTTGACTTTAATTGGCTTTTTGTGCTTCTTGGCGCTATTTCTATTTGAAACTTTAAAAATTCACATCTCCAGTTTTCCAGTTTGAATTTTTGTCATTTTGTTTATTCAATTTTACACTATTTTTTAATTCATTTTAAGATTGCCTTTAATTCAAGGCTGTCTGCCATGTACCATAGCTAACAGGGAGTTTAGCTCAGGTTAATATAGTGGCTTTAGTGATTCACCCTAACTAGCATTGTGGTTATAACCTGAGGTGCGTACCTACCCCCTTAAGTAATACCCCAATTTCTTACAAGGCCTTTTTAACTATGCCACAAGAGTAGAGCTTATCGGCCCACTCATGAAACTTCCATTGCTTTGTGCTTAACTCACCCTTGGCCTACATGTTGTTAACATGTAGCACTGTAACCACATGTGTTTGCATGTGTTTGCTGTGACATATGTGTGCCTGCGAGTGGACAATACATGGAGGAACCCCCAGAGCCTTGAAAGGACATATGGAGGAGTCTTACAGACAGATTTGTGGATTGCTACATTCTTGAGAGCTGGGTGGCACACACACTGAAGAAGGGAGAGCCAGGTTTTTCTGTGCACTTAAAAAGTTATCTTTGAGTTTGGAAAGGTCGCTGGTTAGTGGAGCCCGGGCACATCTCAGGAAGGAGATGAGGTTGATAAGATTTTCCTTAAGAGTAGGTCTGGGGGCTTTTGCTAATTTTTGTTCGGCATATATCAGTGAGGCTGACATTGAAGTGTGATCCATGAGTAACTCTCATGGCCCTTGTTATGGGACTATCTGGATTAGAGTCGCACCTGCTGTGAGAGACTGGGCAAAGGACAGAACAGAGGAGTGGACACTTCAGAGGAAATACAGCCACAGTATAAATGTCAGCGCATGAGACACTAGGGCCCCATTCAAATTTTGGCGCTCGGCCCATCTTCTGCCAGTGCGACACAGTAAACTACTCTGTCACCCCGGTGGAAATGCCTACAGACGAATTTTGAAATGTATATTGGCCCAGAGGACTTTTCCAGCATTGGTAGGAACCGCCTTCAAGGCACTTCCCACCAATGCATTCTAACTTTGCAGGATTATCAAATATGATGGAGCTGTACAGCCAAGTTACATTTTTTTTATTTCCAAAAGAAAGTACCACAGGGGGATGTTTTTTTTAATTACAAAAAAAACAATGCCCCCCTCCCTCTAAAGGAGTTTCCTCCCATGTGCAAGGAGACATTGTACACTTTTCGATGCCTTTTACTGCCAGTTTTTTTTGGGCGATGAAGGGCAATGGAAAAGAACTGTATGTCCCTCTACCTAAATTTGATGGGCGGACAACAAAATCTCCGATGGCCCATACTCCATCAGGCCATCAGACAAGTTTGACCACTGTATAGATGTAGTAGTCTTTGCTGTCATCAAACTATGGTACACCCGATTCGGGGCGGGTAGACCATAATGTTGGTGGGAGGGAACTCCATCACCGTTGCAAAACAGTTCCCCCTCCGTCAACATTGAAATGGCACTAAATCACATCTGTGTCTGGAAATGGATTATACAAAGATTATGAAAAGGGGAGCTTGAATCCCCCAAATTTTGAACTGTTAAGGAATGGTTGTAACTCGACATGGAGAAGGTCAGTAAGGTTTCTGCCTTCTTTGACCATGACTGGGGATGAAGGTCAGCTAGCCTGCTAGGTAGGTGAGTTGACATAACCTAGGATAATCAAGATCACCTGCCCTGAGTCTGAAGCACCTGCCTGCTGATAACAGAGAACAGTGTTAGGAAGATGAGAGTGCCTAGAAGGATAGAGATCCAGTGGGGGATCCTGCTGAGTGGTTCCCTGATGCAAGGAGTAAGAGAATTAAGCAGAACACATGGGGCTGTCCTTTTGTCTGCCATCCAAAGTAGGCCACCCCGTATGCCAGAGGGGGCCACAGTGACAGTAATTGCCACCGCACCAATTGTGCTGTTCAGCTGTGTGCCACCCAATGTCCGCAACCCCATATGCAAAAGGGGACTGCCGTAAAGATAGTTGCCAACCCATCGATAATGCTGTCTGCTCAAGTCTGTGGCCCCATATGCCAGAGGAGGCCACAGTGAAGATAATTGCTGCTGAATTGATCAGGCTGTCCACCCATGTGCTACCAACATGTCAGTGACCCTGCATGCCAAAGGGGGCTGTAGTGAAAAGCAAGGCCCATGGTGCTGATGCACCGTTTTCAAGAGGAAGGACCGTTGCACCAAGAGCACTGACTAAAGCATTGAAAGCCAAGTGACTGCCCATGACATAACTGCAGGATGAGTGAAACTTACTGCACCACTGGAGGAGCACTGAAGACTTTCAGTCATCTTGCCGGCAGCGGCAAAACTACTGTTCAGTGCCGGCATCTGCTTCAGTCTACCACAATGCTGGCTATGACCAATACTGGGGTCTTCCCTATCACTACATGAGTGGGAGTAATCAAGACGGATTGCCTGGCTGCAAAGCCCTGGGGGGAACTAGTTCTGTCTCAATGCACTACAGCTCTGGAACACTTTGACTTCTAGAAAGCCATTGTGAAATGTCTAAGATTCAGATTTGTTAGAGGGGACTAACCTGAATGTTGCCTATCACAAATGGGAAACAATCACTGCAAGTAGACAGGGATATGGGGCTCAGGACAGTGCCCATGCAGTGCTAGATTGCTAACCTTATGAGAGAGGTGTATATTGTTTGTGTGCATCATATTTCATTTTGGCTCGTATATAAATACTATTTCTATCATAAAAGTGAATATCTGGCTGGGCATTCATTAGTTGAGGTTGCTGAATGTATTTATAGCAGGAGTGAGTGGAATTCATGGTGTTTCACTCTGGTATTCCGCGAGCTGGCTGAATTTGGCATGCTGTGCTGCTTGTGATGATTGTTAGTGCTGGGAGCTTGATCCACACTGCAACATCAGCACAAATGGCACCACGTGGATCGCCAGAGAGTGCTGCTTCTTTCTGTGATTCAAGTAGAGTTTGTTTCAAGCGGCAGCTTTCTCAACCTGAATGGTAACTACCTACTGCAACTGCACCCATTTACAAATCTTGCAGAGAGGCATTCGAGGGCCTAAAAATTGAGCTTGGGTATGCAGGTTCTCACTCGCACTTGCCAACTTAACATTGGCAAGCCACACGAGAGAAAAACTCCGCCACATGGTGGTTGGAGGAGTTTTGCTAGAGCTAAGCATTTCAAGCAGAATGCTGAGTGGGCAAAACAACATGAACTCTACTAACGGAGTGGAATTTTGTGTCCACCCCTAATTTTCTGTCTTGAGCCTCTGTTCACCCTGCCCCTAATTCCACCCGAGAAGCCTTGGACTGTTCAGATCACGCTACTGTTGAGAGTTGGGTGCTGAAGGGGTACTTGGCCCAGTTGCTCAGAACCCATACTAGGTAGGGCTGAGGAACACCAGGAGAAAAAGACCTCAACCAAAATGGTTGAGCTCAATAACTTCTGATTGCCCCGAAGTCCTATAAAAAGGGTTTTAACACAAGGGCATTAGAGGATAGTGTACCTTTATGGGGAGACTGGTAATCCCTGAAAGCTGGATTTAAGTGGGGTGCATTAATCAAGAGAATGACGTAAAGCTTCTTCCTGTGTACAGAGCATGCAATAAGTTGAGCAGTTAACTTGAACTGAATGGGTCATGATAACCACTGTGACATTGATAATAGGGATATGAGGATGTAGCTTGAACTCAAGGCTCTGAGTTGTCACATGTGCCCTTTCTTTATAGAGTTTAGGGGTCGGAGCGCACAGTTCACAATCATGTGCCCTGGGTCATAGACAGTGGTTTGTACACCCTACCTCACAGTCAATAATGCAGTTTTGTCAACTTTGCAGGCTCCATGCTCACACTTTGCTTGTGACTAAGAGCATATGCACTGCAGTTTGCGAATAATCACCAGGCATTAAATCAGAAACTGAATGATGATTACACGATGATTACTGGAAGAAATTGGGTTATCAGTGGTTCAGGATGTGGGATGCCAGGTCATTTCTTTTGGTGATACTCTGAAATTATATTTGACCCCTGGAGGGTGATGACCCCATAACATCACAGTATCACCCCACCTTCACCAGATAGAATATTACAATATACTATGTATAACTGTAAATAAATAGGCCTAATGGCTTTGTCAGGGGTCATCACACCAACCTATAAGATAAGCATATTGACTTTGACAAGGAGTGACCTCATTAAAAGACCAACCACTGCACATCAAATATCATCATTATATCACCATGTTTAAATGCAATCATTATCGTCTAAAACATTTCAATGTTTGTCATAAACCACTGTTAGACCTGGCGTCCTTGCCATGGTTGCCCCTATCATTTACCTTCAGACCTCCTGTTTTTGCTGACTTAATTTTTGCTGGGCTTTAGACTCTGCACACTTTACAATTGCTAACCAGTGCTACAGTGCTTGTGCTTCTGTTCAAAACATGGCAATATTGGCTTATGCCCAATTGCCAAGCTTAATTTACTTATAAGTCCCTAGCAAAGTTTACTATTTTTGCCCAGAGCCTGTACATTAAATGCTTCTAGAGGGCCTGTAGCACTGACTGTGCCACCCAATTAAGTAGCCCTTTATGTCTCAGGCCTGTCATTAAAGAGCCTGGGTGTGCAGTTTAAATTGCTATTTTGACCTGGCAAAGTAAATTGTTAGAAATGGGGTTTCGGATTGTCACAGGATGCACCCTGTACAAGCAGGAAACCAAGACTCTAGTCAGGGTAAACTAGATACACACTAAAAATAACCTGTGCTTACCTCCTGGTAGCTTGGCACATAACAGTCAGGCTTATCTAAAGAGGCAATGTGCAATGTATTTGTGCAACACAAACACAGTAACACAATGAAATCACCACAAAAATACTATGCACAGGTTTAGAGTAAAACATACCAAAATGACAAAAATACAATAAGTAGACACACACAGTAACACAATGAAACACCACAATAATACTATGCACAGGTTTAGAGTAAAACATACCAAAATGACAAAAATACAATAAGTAGAACCAGAGTTATAAAGTTTTCAATAGTGCTAAGGGGTCACTTGAGGTCGCGCTGGACTGGGGTAAATCCAAAGTTCAAGCTGACTGCGATAGAGGGTGGGCCACTTACAGGACACACTCACGTTTCACTGAAGAAAGTACCTTTAATGGAGCAAGCCCCGACGTTGAAGACTCGAAGCGTTGATTCTGAGCCATGTAGGCGATGAAGGCTTTCGTGATGAACCCTTTTATGATGCAGGCACTGCGTCATCAAGAAGCAGCGCTGTTTATCATTGCCGAGTCTTGAAGTCCAATGAGGCGATTTCCTCGATCGGCTCTTGCGTGGGCATCGAAGGGCAATGCATCAGTTCCAATCGGCGCAATGTCATCACTGCGTCGAATTTGATGATTCCGGACAGCAGAAATCACCTTTAAAGGGACAACTGACTGGATTGGCACTGCTTGGCAGGGCAGTACTCACAGATGGCAGAGTCCAGGTGCTGTTGCAGAGCTGAAGGAGGTCTTTGACGGCCATGACACTTCAGAACAGGGGGCAAGCCAACAAGGCAGAAGTGGAGTGAATCTGGGTTTAAGTGAGATGGGTCCAGTGCTCAGCAGGGCAGAGATTAGCAGGCAGCAGAGCAAAGCAGAAAGAAGTTCTTCCAGATCAGCAGTCAAGCAGAGTGGTAGTCCTTGTAGCACAGTAGTCTTTATTCCTAGCAGAGTTCTTCATAGGTCCGGTAGTGTAGTGTACTGCTGACTAGGCAATGTGGCGAGCGCAAGGTAAGCGCTTTTCTTTTTTTTAATATTATTTTCCCTCGTTGTTGGCTGTCGACTCACCCCCCACCCTGCCCCACCGCACTTACCTGCACCAGCCAATCCTGGGAGAAGTACATGCACTTTAGCACTGGTCGGCAGAGGTAAAGTGCTCAGAGTCATAAGGCCAACTAAAAGAATCATCAAAAAGAGGAGGAGAAAGGCAAAATGTTTTGCGTGACCCTTCAAACAGGGCCATTTACCAACATTAACTTTTTGCCAGGCCGAAGACTTCCATTTTAATTCATATAAGTCACCCCTAAGGTAGGACCTGGACAGTCCCAAGGGCAGGGTGCAGTGCATTTAAAAGGTTGGACATATACTTCCAAGTTTTACATATCCTGGTACTGAAAAACTCTAAAATTAAATTTACACTTTTGCAAGCCTATCTTTCCCTCTTTCCAATAAGATAACAGTGCTGTCTCCACACAAAGGGCTTAACGATCCTTCATTGTCACTTTAGCCAACTTGGAGCCAGGGCAGGGGAGGTTGGAATTCCATTGACTTCAAAGACACTCTCCAATCTTCCATAACTATGGCACCGGTGTATAAAAAATAGTCCTCAGACACCACCACTTCAGTACATTCCCAAACCTGTCGATACTCTGCTTGGAAGAAGCACTGCTGTGTTGCTGAAAGTACTGCTACTCTGCTAAATTGCTACTCTGAAGGAGCTGCTGCCTGGCTGTGCTAACTTGCTTCCTCTAGTTTTCTTGTCTGAGGAGGAAGAACTGGACCTGGAACCCATCTTGAACCCAGGACCCCAGAGTGTCACAAAGGGCTAGTCTGCTGGCCTCCTGATCTGACATAAAAGGCTCCCAAACAGCCCCTGGACCTGTCTTCAGCATGCTTCTGACCTCCTCCAGGTGCATCTCAGGTCCTGGGCCCTAGGTGTTGCTCTCGAACTCTTACATTCAAGCTTTTGAGCTCTTCGTGATTGCGAATAGGTCCATTAGCACCGGAACCACTCTGCTCACACTGAAAATCATCACAAGCCTCTGAGAGTCCATCTCTTCATACAGCAACATAATCAGCCCTCTGGGACCCACCAAAGCGAAGCTCCAGCCCGCTTGTACATGTTGCCCGGCCTGCTCTTCGAGCCACACCGACTGCCACCTGCGATGCTCTCCTTATTTCCAGCGACCCTCTCCAAAGCGAACAGGACTCTTGGCACAAACCTTGAGAAGGTAAAACTTCAGCAGGACTAATCTGGGACGGTATTTGACCCACTCTCCATCGTGGTCGGCTTGAACTTTTAACTTTGACCCGGTCCTCTGAGACCAGATAGCCCTGGCACTTTATGCTTTTAGGTGCTGTTTCACCGCTTATTCATTAATCAGTTATAACTCTGGTTCTACTGATTGGAATTTTGTCATTTTGGTCTTGTTTCATTTATCAAATTTAGGTTCATTTTTCTAACCTGGTATGGAATATTTTTGTGTGGTGTTATCACTGTTTTACTGTTTGAAGTGTTGCACAAATACTGTACACATTGCCCCCGAGGTAAGCCTGACTACTCCGTGCCAAGCGACTAGGGAATTGAGCACAGGTTAATTTGGGGTTTGCATGTGCCTTACCCTGACTAGGATTTTGGTTGCTGGTTGACAAGTGCTCACACAGTTCACTCCACTTCAGCACTGAAGGAAACAGCACACATGTTGACAGTTCATTAATGAGTTAGTGCCTCATTTAGAGTATCGCAGGTGTCCTGGTTGCCCATTCACCTGCCAGGTCAGTGAAGGCAATGGCCTCCACTCCCCTTTTGTAGGACCACAGTGGAAAGTCAGAGTATGTCACCAAGCATGTGGGGACTTGCAGTCAGAGCAGCTGAAGCGTCTCCACTGAAGGCACAAAGGTTTAGCGAGTGTGTGCCCTGTTTTATTCATACGTTATTCAAATAAATTTAGTCAAAGATATATAACAACACACACGGGGTATTTTTTGAAGTGAAAAAATCACTGACTTTTTATATAGAAACAATTGATAAAAAGGAGTACAGAAAACAAATGAATGTGTAATGTGGCATGAAGGGAGAAAAACAACCAAATATTATCCACAATTCATGACACAACAAATATCCAATCCAATGAAATAAACAGAGATCTATCTCATATTTAGAGAACAGTCAACTGTGCATGTATGCTGTGGAAATGGATAATACAGTCGACGTTTCGGTCTGTTAGGGCGTCAATCAGTCAGACCATCTTCAGGACAGTTGAAAATTCAAAAGAAGACTCTTATGAATTGTTGCATTCGTATAGAGGAGTTATCGTTTCCTCATTGATGATTGTTTATACTTCATCCGGACTTAGTTGGGTAAGTATATACCATGTGAATGCCTGTAGCGAGATAGGGCAACAATGGAAGTCAGTATTCTGATTATTCTGGTCTTGTGTAACAAGGAAGGCCAGTTGGTCCTTCGTTGGTAGGGTTTCTTGATTCAGAGAGATGATTTTAACAGAGTCAAAGCAGATTCAAGTACCGTCCGTCGATAGGAGCTCGAGTTCCTATCGACGGACGGTACTTGAATCTGCTTTGACTCTGTTAAAATCATCTCTCTGAATCAAGAAACCCTACCAACGAAGGACCAACTGGCCTTCCTTGTTACACAAGACCAGAATAATCAGAATACTGACTTCCATTGTTGCCCTATCTCGCTACAGGCATTCACATGGTATATACTTACCCAACTAAGTCCGGATGAAGTATAAACAATCATCAATGAGGAAACGATAACTCCTCTATACGAATGCAACAATTCATAAGAGTCTTCTTTTGAATTTTCAACTGTCCTGAAGATGGTCTGACTGATTGACGCCCTAACAGACCGAAACGTCGACTGTATTATCCATTTCCACAGCATACATGCACAGTTGACTGTTCTCTAAATATGAGATAGATCTCTGTTTATTTCATTGGATTGGATATTTGTCGTGTCATGAATTGTGGATAATATTTGGTTGTTTTTCTCCCTTCATGCCACATTACACATTCATTTGTTTTCTGTACTCCTTTTTATCAATTGTTTCTATATAAAAAGTCAGTGATTTTTTCACTTCAAAAAATACCCCGTGTGTGTTGTTATATATCTTTGACTAAATTTATTTGAATAACGTATGGTTGAGTATCAGTCTTGAGCTCATATAAAAAGTATTTTGCTTTGCACAAAGAAATTGAACCTTCCTAAAAACAAAATCCCTTGTTGGCATTCTACTATTGCAATTACATTTGCCCAAGCCCTCAAGGGTATATTGGGTGTTACCCCTGGATTTAAGTACTGTTTTATTCATGGAAGTTCATACATGGCAGCCATCTTGTAATGGTTTTTCCTTTTCGTTAAGATATGTATTTCAAAGATGGTGCCTCACATGCCGAAAAGGCATCTTTAAATGATTTCTTTAAAGAATGAGAAAAACCATTCAAAGATGCCCATCATGAATATGTGCATGTAGCCGTCTTGTAATGACTTTTCTTTTGCTTTAAGAAAATTAATTTCAAAATGGCCACTGAGCCTGCATGCACATGTAATGTGGCTATTGGAGAGGGTGGGTATGGGGGACAAGCATTGGCAAAGTCAAAATGTCTCATGCCAAGACCTATTTTTTTTTTCCGAATAGTTGATTCAAAGTAATCCAGACTTATATTGTAGTAGAGAAATGGTGTGGTCCAAAAAAAGAAATGATGTTGGGGTATGACTTTGTGCAGTAGTTCCATTAAAAAATTACATTTTTTGTTGCCCAGAAAACATTATGTTGTGATAACTCTGTATGGAAAGCACGATCAAGTCCGTAAAAGTGGCAGATAACATACAGTGTTCACATTATGGTAGTGAGTGGTTATCGAGTGTATCTCTACAGTGAGCAATGCCAAGTGGTGCAATCCTGCATGGAGTACATTTTTATGGGAGCAGTAAAAGATCAGACAGAGGTCTGCTGTCCAAGACTGCATATCAGTGTAGACACACACTACATGTGTACTTGGTTCCAATTCCTTTTGTTGGGCCTCAATGAACTGGCATAAGCAAGTAAGGCAGAGTAGGAAAGGCAAACAGAGAATGAGTGAGAGTGAGAGGGAGAGAAAGGAACAGAGAAAATGGAACAAAAACTGGGAAAAAGAGAGGTGTGTGAAGAGATAGAAAAAGACTGAAAGAGACGGACAAAAAGAGAGAGAGGGAGAGAGTGAAAGAGTGAGAAACTGGGACTGCATGCTGTCTACTGAGCAGAGAGTGACAATCTTAGCTATTATGAAATGGGGAAGGGCGTTATTGCGTGAAAGGAAATCTGCAATGGAAGTTAAGGTTCATGCCCCACACCCTGGTCCACAACTGTTGGGTCCTCATCTTGGCCCTTCACTGGGCAGGACATGCCTCATGAGTGCTAAAGAGTCCATCTTGTTGTTACAGTAGAGTACAAAGCAACTCATACATGGATTTTTTTGTTTTATAAAATGCTCCTAAGCATTATGGTGATATCCAAGGAAATTACATAACATGTCCCTTCACATAACAATGATATCACAGGATATGACCACGTAGCCCTCTGGTACTGAGGGCAACACCAAAGGGGCTGGTGATGAGCTGGCACATTAAGCAGAAACCGTTTTTTGTTCATCAAAGACAGGTGGCAGCTCTTTCCTAGCAGAACCTAACTTCTCTTATGCTTTAGCCATCCCTTTTCTTGACCTATTTCTCCTTTGTATCTCAAGGCCATCCAGTGGACCAGGTTTCAGTCTGCTCTGATTCTCAGACCATACGACAGTCTTCAACATCACCCTTGCTAACTCAAATACATTGTACGTAGGCTGTGGGACTCACAAAATTTTGCACAAGCCTTAAAAATACAGAGAAAGGGAAAAACTGAAAGAGATTAAAGGAGACCGGGGAATAGTAAGGAGAAGTCAAAGGAAAGGCAAAAAGGGATTAAGGACAGATGAGATGAGAATGGGTGGAAGAAAAGAACAATGGTGGCTCCTCCACTAAGGCAAAGGAGCATCGCCCCACTGCTCTGCAGCAGTGAAATGAATGAGAAAGCAAATGATAATAACTTGAGATTAGTATCATTTTATTTTGTCCTGCTGCAGCAACTTTGCAGGGTGGGGCGGGATGGTGCTGCTCTGGTGACAGGAACAAGGGAAGTGGTGAGCACACTCGGCGGGCTCGGGCTGGCCAAACATTAATGCGCTCTTTGCATGTTCTCCACCCAGGCTGCATTACAGCCTGGGTGGAGAACATGCCCGGGCTTCCATTCCCTGGCTGAGCGCCGAACCATGGCGCTCAGACCAATCACAACGCTGCATTGCAGCGTTGAAATTAGCTCAGGGATCAGGATGTGCTTCCTGATCCCGTTGCTCAAAAGGACGAGGAGGAGAGATGGAGGAGAGATGCGGCGGTAAGGTAAGTTTTTTTCTTCTTCTAATTTTCGATCCCCTTTCCCCCCTGCCCCCACCCGCCATCCCCGATCAGTGCTGGCCACCACTAGAAAAGAGAATAGAATCTAGAAGGAAAGGGTAGGAAGGAAGACGGTGGAAAGCAAGGGCAGAAAAGTAAGAATGGAAAGAGGCTTACAGAGCTACAAATAAGTGGAAGTGAGCATAGCAAATAAAGGAGACCGAAGAGAGAAGAGTGAAGAAGAAAGGAAGGACATACAAGGGGAAGAAGTGATGAATGATAGAGCGAGGTAGCGAAAGAAAGGAAGGTCGAGCGAAAGCATGTCATCGTAGAGATGATCTGAGAAAGGAAGAAAGATTAGGAGAAATTAGAGTAGAATAAAAAAATGAAATGAGTGAGGGGAAGGACAGAGGAAAGAAAGTATGTAGGTCTGGTGAGTTTGGCAGAGTGAAAAAGGTTATCGACAATGGATGGAGAGTGAAAGCAATTATATGATATTTAAACAGACTGAAATGGGGAGAGAGAAGCAGTCATTTATTTGGACAGGAAAGTCCATAAAAATGCAGAAAGAGCCATATCTATTGTTTGCCTTAAACTATCTCTTCCTGGCCCCGCTGACTCTTCGTTCCTTGAGCGACGCTTTATAAAAACTGTCTTTATAATGATAAGGAGAGGTTCACAGAAAACCACGTATTTACCGAGATGTTGAATGGCTCTCTAGGTATGTACTTAAAAGCATGTGAGTCACATTTTAAAAGCAAGTATTCTGTTGGCATTTAAGTGGAGGCAGCCACAGGACTGGGCACACACAATTGAATTCAAATTCCGATAAAGTCTATTCAATGTAACCTTGGCCAAGTGCCCTTGCTTAAGCGTCGACTAGTTAGTCACTGAAGAAGAAATGTTACTTTCTGTAGTTGCTTTGTACTCTGAATGCGTCGGCGGATGTAACCTTCGATCTGAGGCAGCTCCGTAATGCAGTCAAGTTCAAATTCAGACATCACTAATCGTACAAAGAGTCTCTCTCTTCACCTTCCAACCACCATTCAATCGATGAGCAAAAGCAAGTACATGTGTGGGAAGCAACCTTAGAAACACATTTTGTCCTTCACATAATCTTTTGAAATGTCTCTTTAATTTATAAGCGTCCGGCTTGGAAGTCGTAGGTAACCATACCCCACAAGATGAAGGTTGAAAGCGCTATATAAACACAGATACCACACAACATAACCATTCTGTTAACGACTAAGGCGAGCTTGGGGGGTTAGCCGACCGCAGGGAGGTCTCCCCCCGGGCAGTTTGGGAGGGTCGGGGAGGGGAGAGGTGCAGGGCGGCAATGTCATCCATTTTGCGTTTGGGCTACTTATTTTGTAGCCCAAACGGAGCCCAAGTATAAATGTTTGGGCACCTGCTCCCAGCCACCATTTCAGATTTAGTGATCTGGTGGTTGGGAGCATTAGGGTTTTTGTGTTTTTTCCCTCCCTCCCTCCCATGTTTTTTGCTTTTAGGGTATAATTTTTGACTTTTTAAATTTTTATTTTTGGCTTGCTTGTGTTGGGACAGGTGAGCAGGGTAGGACTATGTATTGTCGCTTGGAGCAGGTGCTGTGCTGGGGTTACTCAAAGTTGGCCAGGGTTGGCAGTAGTTTTTGGTCATTGTTGACATTGAGTTTATCGACAGAGAAAGGGTAGGCAGGTTATTTGAAGTTCAGTTACGCATGTTGCAGGATTTACTGTTGTAAAGAGGCAGGCAGGGGAGTTTGGTTAAGCCAAGGGTAGATTTAAAGGGGGTTATATTTTATTGTAATGCTGTCTTTTATCATGTAATATTGTAATGTTGGGGTGGGGCGGGTTCAAGGAAATCTTAGGGGCGGGGCGGGGTCAGGGGTCAGGTATGTGGATGTATTAGTGAGGTTTGCAGTTTTGTAAGGCGTTTTGGCCAGGGATGGTTTATGTTATGTGCACCTGTTTCAATAAAGCGGCCTTTTACACACACTTGTTTTGGTTTGGGGTCTGCTCCCCCCGACCCCCTCCCTCCCAAAATATTTATTGAAGGTCTAAGTTCTCTCCCTCTGAATTGTCTGTATATGGATTCATTTAAGAAGGTGCAGTATGTGAATATATAAACACGGGATTCTGCAATCCCTGTATTAGAAGCCTATCTCTCATTTCTTTATAATCGGGGACCAGTGCCCACCCAGTCACCTAATATAAAGAAATGATGTCAGAGCAAGACTGTAACTTCACAATGCCTGCTGCCGGAGTCAGAATGGCTTTTCTTTCATCTACTCTGCTTTTACAGTTTTACCATGACAAGCAGAAAGTGGAAATATATGACAATTTTTTTATTTGTTTACTACTAAGCTAGATATAGAAAAGTATTAAATAAATTCTAATATTTTTCCCCAAAAAATAATTAGATTATTTTTATGTTTTGATTCACCGCTAGGAAATCTATTTTTTATTTGTCATGTTTGCTAACATGCTCTTTCTTTTTTTTTTAAAGAGCTATAAGGTTTTAAGTGGTTTTTGGGAAAGTATCTGTGTGACCATGTATTATAGGGAATACAGTACTCCCTGTTGTGCATGATAATGATATTGCAAGTCAGCTGGGTGTACCCTAATCTTTGAAAATAACTTCTTTTTATGGTTATGGAATTCCTCAGTGACTTGCAATAGCATTGTAATGTATGGCAGAGATGTGCTAATACGTATGGGGGTACTTACTTGCCAGGAAGAGACTGAAAGCTGCAGCCTGAATGAAGAATTCCAAAAAAACAAATGCAGGGTGCTCCATTACATACCTGGCAGCCTGGGATGGACTGGGTGCTGGCAACCAACCCAAGAAATATTAATCACGTACAAATCAATAAGGACACTCTATAAGAAGCAACACACACATGTATCTGATACAGTATGAGTTTAATAAACAAAATAGCACAATCAAGTATGTTGGGAACGTTGGCTAAACAGTAGCAGAGATGGTTAGATGTATAGTGTAATGATAGCACAATGATAGCAAAACAGTCTTGAATCAATAGCAAATCAGTAAATCCAATGCATAATAATAATTTTGTAAATCGAGATAAAGCAGGAAAAGCTGGCCCTTTATACCTGGACAACTTAACTTTAGCACCTAGCACTCCCTCTCTCTGGGAACAGTGTAGCAGGAGCAGAGGCTGTGGGCGACGGCAAATCTGCACAACTCCTCCTATGAGCTTACAGATTCCTCTGAACCCCTCTTTTTATACACTGAAAGCTGAGTTACACAACACCATTTTCCTTTCCAGCACCAGTGGTTCTTGTGATGTTAGCAGTGTTTTCGATAACCCAGGATTCTCCCAACTACTACCAGCTGCATCTCAACCCTTGCTCCAACTGGTACCAATCAGTCATCCTCCTAGGACCTTCGAACTACAACCAGGCTCGTTCTGGATCAGTATAACCTCATTAGTATATCTCCCCCGATCCACATGCTTCGGGCTGGTACTGTAAATATAGCACCTTGGAAGCACATATAGTTGTGTCTATTAGGAACGACAAAAATAAGCATCTCGAGATCATCCGCTATCAAACGGTGGTACATGGGTGTTAGAAATTGGGTCGTTGGTTGGCAGAGGTATGCACACTGGCAAAGCAGGAACAACAATCCTAGTCAGGGTAAGTCAGATACACACCATAAATTAGCCTGTGCTCACTCTCTGGTAGCTTGGCACAGAGCAGGCAGGCTTAACTTAAGAGGCAATGTAAAAGGTATTTGTGCAACACTTCAAACAGAAACACAGTGACAACACAATAAAAGACTCCACACAAGTTCAGAAAAATAGATTATGATTTTATAAATAAAACAATACCAAAACAACAAAAATCCAACAAGTAGAAGTCGAGATGTGATTTGATTAAAGATGAAATGTAAAACCAGCACTTAGGAGCATTAAGCGCCTATGGGCGTTCTCTGGTTGCACTGGACCGGGGCAAAGCCAAGAGTTCAGGCTGACTACGATGGAACGCGGGCCGTATACAGGAGTCACGCAAGGTCCACTGAACAAAGTACCTTGGTTCTGGTCACCCTAGTGATATGTGGGGTTCAGCCGAGCAATGTGTTGGTGCCGATCCTGCAGTCGAGGTCATGCATCGATTTTATCCACTCAACAATGAATATGCGTCAAACATGAAGCGCTGAAGCCAAGATGTGCTAGTTCCGAAGCTGATGCACCAAGTTTCTCCAAGCACTCGACGGGGTGCGTCGATCGTCTCTCACTGCATTGATGCGGTGGTTCTGAGATGTTGGTTCTGGAGGTGATGCGCTGGTTCCGAGTCTGATGCTCCGGTTCTGTTCCTGCAACAGCGGCGATGTGTCGATTATGCTACATGCAGCAGACAATGCATTGGTTCCACTGGAGCAAGCACCTTGATCCACTTCCAATGGACCAGGCACAGGAGCAGGAGGCTCAGGAGAAGTTGTGTGCCTTTGGTTTTACGACGATTTTTGCATTTCAGCCATTATCAAGGCTTGTCTCCTCCTTATTGTGGAGCTGCTGGACCAAAACCTCTAAATATCCCAAGTAATGAGATATCCCTATCATGGGCAACTTTCACCATAAACTCTAAATGTGGGCGATAGGGTTGCTTTCCTCTAGTTACAAAATGGCTTTTCCAAAACCTAGGACATTGTCATGCTCCCGTCAGTTACCAGATATACTGTTTGTCATTTCCCTTTGATTTTGCTTTTGATTTCTATTTGCAGATACTCATCCCTTGGGTTGTGAACAGTAAATGTTACTGATTTGTAACACCTAACTCCGCCTAGGAGACATTATGTTTACGTCTCCTGATCTTTACTCATGGATGTAATCAGCAATTATTGTTAAGCGACGGAAATTGTTTTATACTACTTTTATCTACTGCTGCAGATTTACTGCATGGAGGGGCCATGTTTGCCTTTGGAGTCAGACTATACTTAGGACAGCAGGCATGTGAATCGTGAAATGGAACGTGACCAAAGTGAACCCTTTAGAGGGTTTTACAAATCATAATATTAGCGACGATTATACCAAAATTATATGTCAGTTGGATTGCTCATGACAGAGCGAAATTATTAGAGATTGACTACTTAGACCAGAATGCATTATGGATAATTCCAATTGGCTGGCCTATCAAAAGCATCATTGGAATAAAACAATTTCAGTTGCTTAAGAATAATTGCTGATTAAACCCATGAGTAAGGTCAGGAGACCGAAATGCGTTCGGAAGGCACTCTTTGTCTCATGTTACGGCTGAAATAAAAGAAATTGGAGTCTATAGTTGAGTGAGTCTCTTTTCTCTTTGGGCATTGGAGAACCGCTGTCAATAAACTAAGGGGCATATTATCAAGCCAGGCGATAAAATTATCGCTGCTTTAGCGGCAGATAACTGCCGCTGAAACGGCGATAATGGGCTTGATAATATGCTCTATTGAATTCCAATTGAAGCCCATGTTAAATGGGAAGGACATCTAACATGGGCTTCAATTGAAATTACATAGAGCATATTATCAAGCCCATTATCGCCGTTTTAGCGGCAGTTTTCTGACGCTAAAGAGGCGATAATTTTATCGCCTGGCTTGATAATATGCCCCAAGATAAGCTGTCAGATAAGATCCCTAACTATACACTTTTGGAATATGCATCTTTAGCACAGAGCACTTTATTTAGTTTACACTAATGGTTTAAACGTATAACCAACAGCACTGAGACTCTTTTCGTGTAGATTTATTATATTTTATTGGTATAACTGGGCGAAGAATTTTTGAAGGTTGGGCTACGTCCCGGGTTAAAAACACACTTTACAGTACTTTTTGCACAGATGGAGCAGGAAAATGCATGCAACCTATCCTCTTTAATCAAAGTTTTAATCAATCTGACATTGACCCAAGAACAACAACAAAGGTCACTATGGGCTCAATTATGTAACTTCAATATACCAATTGTGGGATAGTTTTTAGAGTATTTTTATACAGTGAAACATAATGAATTTTGACTGTCTTAATCCTAACAATGGCTTTATTTAAATTTTTGAATATATTTCAGGTCAATACCGAAGCTAACAATAGCCGTTTTGTACCTTGACATGCATTTTGCTTTGTACTATTTACCAATATGGTCTTTAAACAATATATGTGTCTATCAAATGCAAAGTAAAACACAGTGAGGTAGTATTTAAACTAAGTAGGAAATGTAAATGTATATATCTTTTAACCATATACCCACTATTATTCTTCTATGAATTGTTCTTACCCATTTTCCTTTACACAAAAAGAAGTGTTTTCTGAAAAAGCAGTAGTCTGTTGTTAGTTACCGTTGTCAACGTATCTTAATCACGTTGTGATTTGTAAAAGGATTTGTTTGACTACGCTGCGCGTATGTGAGCAAGGCCATTGTTTGTGACTGAAACGCGTCATGGACATATGTGAATAAACCTAACAAATTTTGCACTGAAGAATTTTTGAGTCTCTGAGTCTGTGACCGGTTCTTGACTGGTGTCTTAGCTATGGGATTAGGCTATGATATATATTACCTACTGGCAGTCGCCAGTAGGTAGTTATAGTTATAACCTAGTTTCCATAGGAAAAGCATTTTTTGATTTGCTAATAACCTTTGCGTCGTTTGACAAATCTTTGCGAAATTCTCCCAAAAATAATTCTATCCAGGTCAGCTCCTATCCTGAAAGTCTGGGGGTTATTTGTCAAACAAATGATGGACGGAATGCTGGCAATGCAGACATTCTCCCCCAGTCAAGAGATCTGGGTTAAATCCATCGTTCTTTTGCCCACTACGCCACCCCAGTTCAGACATGGCCATATGCAAATCAGTCTTGACCCTGTGCCTCATGGGAACAGTCCAGCCCGAACTGCCAATTGTAAATGGGGTAAATCCGTTCAGGAGTTTTTGAGACATTCAAAAAATAAGAGTCAAAAAATACATTTCCCATAGGAAACTTTGGGCAAGTCTACAGCCGAAACTGCTAGAACGGAATTACCACAAATGTGGCAAAAAGATAGTGCTTGGTTCAGAAAGCGACCTTATTTTTAAATGGTGTAAATCTGTTCAGTAGTTGCTGAGAAATTAAAAAAATAATACTTTCGATATCTAGGGCAGCGGTGGAGTCGCGAACCCTCCCGACAACAAACTTCATTCTAATTGGCTGCCATGACCACGGGCTTCATTCTAATTGGCTGTCAACACTCCAAACCAGGAAGCGTTGGCAACCATCTTGTGACTCTGTAGAAGCGAGTCACAAGAAAACAGAGAAACAAAGATATAAAACAAGAGAAGGGGGCAGGGTAGAAATACACTGACCCCCGAGGACTGCTCAGGGTGCCCCAGAAGGACCCCCAGGGCCAAAAAAAGCATTAAAAAAAATAGAATTGGCACAATACGCGCTGGGGTCGTAAATTCTGCCCAAATTGTTTACAAAACAATGAAGCGTGGGTTCCCACGTTTTATTTTAATGAGGCCCCTGGGTGGGCTAAGTCCCGGGGGCATTTCTTAAAAAATAATAGCGGGGCCGCTGGGGACCACCACCTCCCCGGGGCTTCACTCATGTTGGGAGGGGGGGCGCGTGGACCTCCTCCTGGAGCCCGTGATGGCCCTGGGGGCCGGCTCCTGCAGTGTCCTGGGGTGCCTAGCCCCGGGACCCTGCTGTTTGCTATGACAGGGCGGGAGCCGCGCGGCTCCCGCCCTGTCATAGCAAACTTACTTTGGATTTTGGAAGGTAGAGCAGGGAAACCTGCTCTTGCTTACAAAATCCAAAGCTGATTGCTTTTCCACATGGCGAGCTGCATGTCAGCAGCTCCCCGTGTGGAAAAGCAATACCGGCTCTCGCAGGACGCAGGGAGCCGGGGGATGGGGTCCTCGGGCTGGAATTGGCCACAGGAGGGGGGCCGAAGCGGCCCTCTTCTCGTTTGTTTTTTGAGTGGCTCCCAGCGTGGCGCTCGAGTACTTCTTAAGTCTTTGAAACACCGAAGGGTATATTCTGAAGGACACATCGCCGAGTTAACGGCACTTTATCGCAACCAAAATGGTGATAAATTTAATGCAGCATTCACAAGCTGGAGCAAACAGCCCATATCACCAGTTTACCAGTGATAGCAGCCTCAAAAAGTATGGTCACAGATGACCCCGGCAAATATTGTGAATGAGATGTAGAGTAGACGTACCCGTGCAAAAAGCAGCGAACACATCACTTTGCAATTTTCTCAACCACCAGCAAGATCGTCAAAGAGAGTACAAAACAGGCGATAAGGTTTGTTAGTAGTAGGAAGTTTACACCTGCTCTGAGCTGGTGTAAAGGCGGACTACAACCTGCAACATGAAAGGGAGCCCAGCCCAGAATGACAACAGATGCAATGGAGCCAACGATCATGCAGCTCGGGCACCCAACACTCCTCTGACAGCCCCCGCCACCAGCCCCTTGTCCGCCATCCCCCCTCACCGCCACCCCCACAAACAAATGTGAGAGCAACCGTAGGAAATCTGGAACGTAACAAATTGGCTGATGTCACACAATTAGAATGAAGAACATACATGTGAGGTTGGACAAATAAGAATCTCAGTCATCTATGGATTTTTATATAAAACATTTTATTTAAACAAAACAACAAAATAAAAGTAGGTACAGGCATGGCATGTCATCCCTCGACAATTTGTGAATCACAGCCTGCAAGACAAAAAGAAAGATAAGATTGTGCATCATGCGTCCAACAAAGGAGAGAGAGTGAAAGAGAGAAAGAGTGAGAGAGAGGAAGAGAGAAAGAAAGAAAGAAAGAGTGAGAGAGAGAGAGAGAGGAAGACAGAGAAAGAGAGAAAGAGTGAGAGAGAGAGGAAGAGAGAGAGAAAGAGAGAAAGAGTAAATACAAGCAAGAGAGAGAGAAAGAGAGAAACAGGGTGAGAGAGAGGAAGAGAGAGAGAGAAAGAGTGAGACAGAGAGGAAGAGAGAGAGAAAGAAAGAATGAGAGAGAGAGAGGAAGAGACAGAGAAAGAGAGAAAGAGTGTGAGAGAGAGAAAGGAAGAGATAGAGAGGTCACCTTTCTGCCACCATTGTGTCTCCAACCACATGCCGGGACATAATGCAGCCCTCAAGTTTAGTCATCTGAAACATAGTATAGAATCAGTAATGGCAGAGTACATACAACTGCACACGTGTAATTCTCTGTTTCGTCCCTGTGCACCCAGGTTGCTGCACCCCATCGACTCCCGTCACCCAGAGGTGTCTGTCCGCCCTGCGCACTCAGGCTGCTGCATCCCATCGACTCCTGCCGCCCAGAGGTGTCTGTCCGCCTCTGCGCACCCAGACTGCTGTACCCCATCCACTCCCACTGCCCAGAGGTGTCTGCCCACTGCTGTGCACCCAGGCTGCTGCACCCCATCCACTCCCAGTGCCCGAATGAGACTACCTATTCCTGTGCACCCAGACTGCTGCACCCCATCCACTCACACTGCCTAGAGGTGTCTGCCCGCTCCTGTGCACACAGGCTGCTGCACCCCATCCACTCCCAATGCTCAGAGGTGTCTGCCCGCTCTTGTGCACCCAGGCAGCTATACACTATCCACTCTCACCACCCAGAGGTGACTGCCTGCTGCTGTGGAAACAAGCCTCTGATCACCTTCTGCCACCGGCGTTTGTGTAGGAGGGTCCACCACATGCCAAAGCAACCTCCTCAGCCATTGCGTACACGCGGTCAAGCCAAGCTCACAATTCAGGGTGGGTGTTGATTACCAGGATAGCCACGCATCATCGCAGGCCTGCTAGACAAAAAGCAAGATACGATTGTGCATCATGCGTCCATCAAAGGAGAGAGATAGAAAGAGTGAGAGAGAGGAAGAGAGAGAGAGAAAGAAAGAAAGAGTGAGAGGAAGACAGAGAGAAAGAGTGAGAGAGAGAGGAACAGTGAGAGAAACAGTGAGAGAGAGGAAGAGAGAGAGAAAGAGAGAAACAGTGTGAGAAAGAGGAAGAGAGAAACAGAGGAAGACTGAGAGAGAGAGAAAGATAGAAAGAAAGAGTGAGAGAGAGGAAGAGAGAGAGAAAGAGAGAAACAGTGTGAGACAGAGGAAGAGAGAGAGAAAGAGTGTGAGGGAGAGGAATGAAGAGATGTAAAGGGACAGTGAGTGCCCACACTGTGGACAAAACCCTCACAGCCCACCTTTCCGCCACCAGTGTGTCTCCAACCATGTGCCGGGACATAGTGGAGCCCTCAAGCTCACTCATCTGAAACATAGTACAGAATCAGTAATGGCAGAGAACATACGACTGTGCATGCCTAAATCGCTGTCCCGCCTTTGTGCATCCAGGCTGCTGCACCCCCTCCACTTCCACTGCCCAGAGGTGTCTGCCTGCGGCTGCTGCATCCCATCCACTCCCTCCGCACAGAGGTGTCTGCCCACCCCTGTGCACCCAGGCCTCACTGCTCACCTTTCTGTGGAGAGGGCACCCTCCACATCATGCAGCCCCGCTCCGGAGGCCACCAGGTCTCACATTTGGTGCTGTGTCTTGATTTTACTATGGCAGAGGACATACCAGTGCACCCGCCATCATCGCAGGTTTCACACCCGCTCAGCACTTGCGGTGCCACTAACTCTGTGACCAGTGAGGCCACACCACGTGGCGGTATGCCCCCGCTGGTCGACGGCTCAAGCCTACACTGCGGTCCAGCAGGGCACACAAAACCTGACCTGTCCGGGATGGGACATCATCGCAGGCTGCACACCCGCTCAGCACTTACAGTGCCCCTACCTCAGTGCACCAAAAGTCACCGTCCCGTGGCGGTGTGCCTGTGCCGGCCACAGTGCATCTGGTGGACCAAGTCTGAAATGGAAATGGCTTGGAGCACGTGTGTCCGGTCATTTTTATTGGCAGGGTCACATGTCCTTTGACGCCTGTGCTTGATGGGTGTGGTGTGGGTGTAAACCAGCCGTCAGGGAGTGGCTGTGGTGTACTGACAACTAGACCTGAGAGCAGCAGATCACTAAAATGAAAATCTGGGCCATGTAGCGTTGTTGTCCCTCCCTGTATGCGAAAGTGTATTGGGCTGGCCTGGCGTATGCCAGTCCTGCGTGAGGCTGTGAACAATGACTCTGGAGCTCTGGGTGTGGTTCCGTCCTGGGCTGTATGAGGAATCAACTGATGCGGGGTTCCCTGTTGTAGTGCTGCCGCCACCCGGGCCGTAAGTGCCAATGTGTCACCCTGTGACCAAAGTCCTAAAACATGGTCAACATGGAAGGTAGGGGGAATCACTGACCCTACATCCATCCATATTTCCACACATGAAAGATCGTGCACATGACATCTGTGTGGATATTAATGTTTATTGCACATTCAGTGGAGTGTTGCAGCTGTAGCAATACAGGGCCATGCAAAGCCCAAATTTCCATTTTTGGCACATGGAGTGCAGCCAATTAGAGCCAAGCTTGTGCTCGGGGGCTAGGCTCCGCCAGCATATATACGTATCCAATCATTCCTCCAATTCCAAGCACGTATAAATTCACTATACACTCTCCTTGCCATACTCTAATGATCCAGTCTCCACCTATGTACTTATACAATGACCGAGTCAAAGTTACATAATCAAAGTTTTCCCCACTGCCAGAGGTAACATGGTTGCGAGCATTGTCCACAGCAAAATGTAATGTGGTAGGGCCCAAGGGCAGCATCATGCATACATAACGAACACACAGACACAGATAGATAGTGGAACTGGGTACGGGCACGTGCGCTCAGCCCCTTTTTATTACCAGGGTCACATGTCCAGTGACGTCTGTGCTGGATGCGTGTGGGGTGAGTGTAAGCCAGCCCTTAGGGAATGGTTGGTGCTGGCAACAAGTACAACAGTAATCATCGAATCACACACAGAGATTCAATCAAAAAGGGTCCATGACTTGTGCTGCACTAAGTTAGGGGCACCAGATGTGAAATAATACACAAAAGATTCTATTGTAAAGGGTTCATGACTTGTGGTACACTGAGGTATTTGCAGCAGATCTGAAATCATACACAAAATATTCTATCATCAAGGGTCCATGAGTTGTGGTGCACTGAGGTAGGGGCATCAGAAGCATTCTGCGTGTGTACAGCTAGCGATGATGCGTGGTCTGGGAGGGCTGCAATGGTAGCAATGTCCGTTGCCTACTGGATTGCATCATCTGCAATCGCAACTCGATCTGAATTGTGAGCCCTGCAGTCCGCAATGTAGATGGAAGGCAGTAGATAGCAGACATCGAGGAATGCTTTTTGTCACTTCCTCTTGACAAAATCCGAGGACAGAGTACAATTCTGTCTGCAATTAATAAATCATGTCTCAATATAAATTGTAAGCTCTGCTGCCCGCAGTGTAGGTAACAAAAGATTAAATATGTATGGAGTACATTGTCGAAATGTGTAGGTTTCGGGGACGTTATAGTTAGTTGCCACTGCCATTCAATGTTCCTTTGGACTTGCAAGATGAATTTGGTCATTGTACTAAAGCTATAATTGATATCAAAAAAGTTCTTGAAGCAAGAATACTAAAAGGATATTGTGTAGGTTTCAGGGACGTTGTAGTTAGTTGCCTACTGGACTCTGTAATTAATGAATCAAGACTCAATTTTAATTGTGAGCCATGCTGACCGTATTGTAGGCCAGAGGCAGCGGTCAGCAAGGGCCCACAGCCACGTGGCATTGAGTTGAGCTGCACAGTTAGTGGTGTCAGAAGTATTCAGTGTGTGCAGAGCCTGCGATGATGCGTGGTCCGGGCGGGCCACAGTGGTAGCAATGTCTTTTGTCTAATGAATTCTGCCTTAATAATGCTATGTGGTGATGACTTGTGGTGCAGTGAGTTAGTGGCACCCGAAGCAACCAGCGTGTGCGCCCCCTGCGATGATGCGTGGTCCAGGCGGGCCGCACTGGTAGCAATGTCTTTGTCTAATGAATTCTGCCTCAGTAAGGCCACATGGTGGTGACTTGTGGTGCACTGAGTTAGTGGCACCTGAAGCACTCAGCATGTGCGCACCCTGCGATGATGTGTGGTCTCGGTGGGCCGCACTGGTATCAATGTCGTTTGTCTAATGAATTCTGCCTTAATAAGGCCATGTGGCATTGACTTGTGGTGCACTGAGTTAGTGGTACCTCTGGCGCTCAGCGTGTATGCAGCCTGTGATGATGCGTGGTCCTGGCAGGCCACACTGGAAGCAATGTGTCTTGCCTACTGGATTGCGTCATCTGCAATCGCGACTCCATCTGAATTGTGAGCCCTGCTGTCCACAGTGTAGATCGAAAGAAATAGTGTGTACAGACATAAGTCTGCAGTGCTGTGCCGCTGTGTTCGCAGGGGGCCTGTGTCGAGGAGGCCCACGGTCATGGTGGCAGCCACTTGGCAGGGTGAGGACTGCCGCTCTGGCAGACACGTTGGCCTTCACACAAGTGAACCACGCCCAGAGCCCCGGCCTATTTATTCACACTTCTATGCTGGAGTGGCGTACGTTGGACCAACTCACTGCGCTTCCGCATACAGGGGAGGACGACACAGGTACATGACCGAGATCTTCCCCACTGCCTGAGGTAACATGGTTGCGTCCACTGTCCACAACACTACAAGCACCAGCAGCATATGTACACATGGAGAGGTTTGTGCTCTGCATAGTGAGGTCTGTCCAGCACATCACCGATACACTTGGTATTGTCTGCATTATTATTGGTGGGTGACTTGCGTCCTTCACACATGTTTGGTTGCCACATCTTGCAACATTCAGCTATTATGTGGCGGAGGGGCCATGCCGTTTTTTGAATGTTCGCTGTCCTGTTGTGCGCTGCCTCGGTGGTAGTAGGGGGGGTGGTCCGGGGGGGAGGTCTATGAGGGTGGTGGCAGTGGGTTTTGTGGCCTTCTTGGGTGTGGGAGGTGCATGATCAGTAGCTCTATGACATGTGTTGGTCTTCAGATGTGATTTTGGGCTGGGCTCCCTTTCACACTGTCGGTAGTCATCCTACTTTACACCAGTAAAAGGCAGATGCTACATTCCTACTGCTAACGCAGTTTATCGCTTGTTTTTGGATCGCACCGCAGATTTGGCTGCTCATTGAAAATATCGGGAAGTGGAGTTTTCGTGTTATTTTTGCATAGGAACGCCTACTCTGCATATTATGAGCGTTAGTTGTTGCTCTCATTTGCAGCAATTTTTTTTTTGCAGAAGCTATTGCTGGAAAACTGCTGATATCGGCTGTTTTCACCAGGTTAAGAATGGAATGATAATTTAAAATCACTGAAAAAACTATAGGTTTAATGAACATTATAATTAGAAATCAGCATTTAAAAAACCTTTGAAATTCACTGAGAAAACCATAGGTTTCAGGGCCGTTATAATTAGTTGGACATTTCACTCATACAAAACCAGAGAAATTCGAACGTTATAGTTAGTAGAGCTAACTATAACTCGCGCCCCCGCAATGCACTGCTGATGACGTTACATATTACATCACTCATGACATGGTCAGTGACATCAATGATAACATCACTGATGACATCTCAAATGACATCACTGATGACATCATCCACGTGATAATATGATACACCTCCTCACACCCTAATATAACCTTTGATACACCCACTCTAAAATACAGACAACCATTTTTTAAACCATAGACAAATCAATAGCAGTTACTATATACCCACTGACTAATTCCTAGCTATACACACATTCATTCATTCACCCATACAGTTACTCATACATGCAGTCACTCATCAATACAGCACTATTATATGTACTCATACACCTATAGAAACACTCATACACCGTCACTCATCCATAGTTATTGACACACCTAGCTAATCATGTAAAGAATCAATAACACTGCCATTTACTCACCTATACAGTTATACATTCACCATGTTACCTATTCATACAGATACTAACATATACTTACTCTCTTTTTTTATTTTTTATTATTAACTGTTTTTTCCATAATTTTCTTACAGACAACAAAAAGAGATAAAAAAGGAAGTTATTGCAGATCATGATTAAACATAAGCAACATGTTTTGACAGAGCATTTCACCACAAGAAAAAACATAAGCAAACAAATTCAACTTATCCAATCCCTAATAGGGGCCCACATTTTCTGACCCATCTCACGTCTTCTTCGACTTTTTAATCTATATATTGCTGATTCCATATTATATATGGCTAGTAATCGAGCCCTCCAGTTTGTAAATGTGGGTGGATCAGAACTGATCCATTGAGATGTGATAACCACTCTGAAAACGGACATGGCGATAAACAAAAAACATTCTTCAGTTTTACTCCGTCCGACCAAGCTTTGTATCTGATCAACCCCCAAAATCACTAATGTGGATGTTATAGTCAGAGGTTTACCGGTAATCTGGACATGAAAAAATTCAACATCTAGAATATATTGGTCCAGTTTCGAGCAGGAGTAAAACATGTGGATCGTGTCTGCAGCAAAAGAGCCACATCTGCTACACGTATTCCCACGATTACCAGACCATTTAGAGATTTTCCCAGGGGTATAATATAAATCAAATATTGACATATAGTGTTGGGCTCTAAGACTGCCAGTTATTAAGATCCGGCTAGCCAACTCCAAAGAAACTGCCAAATCCGTGCCTACTTGTCCAAATTTCCGGTCCCACTTGTCATTTTGGGTACTCAGATCATCGTGCAGGTCAGAGATGAGTGTTTGATAGATTAGACCAATCCTTGATCTTCTTTCTATAAGCCCTACAAGAGGAATTTTCTTGAACTTTGCACCTCCTGAGGTTGCTATCTTCAGCAGATAGCTCCTGATTTGTAAGAACTGAAAGAAATGCCTAGTTGAGAGCGCATATTTGTCTTGAAGGTCAGAGAAGGAAACAAATTGACCCTCAGGGAAGAAATCACCCAATACTTTAATCCCTAAATTAGCCCAATTTAAAGTGACTGAATCCAAGAAGATTGAGGGCAATAGACCATAAGAGAGAAGAGGGGTATGTGCATTAATATTAGGAATGTCAGAGCATCGTCAGACCTTTTTCCAAATGGAATACATTGATTTTATAACTTTGAATTTAGTTTTCTTATAATAACTTGGTTCGATTTTCCTAACTAAGCAATTACATGCATCCTCCCCAAGTAACATTTCGAAAATTGAAGGTCTAGCAAATTCAGGCACCATTGCCTTACCCCCAGATATTAATGGTCCCATTAGCTGTAAAAGTGCGGACCAGTGGTATAGCATTAAAGAAGGTAAGCCCCACCCACCCCTTGATTTGGGGGCGAGTATTAGCCATTTAGAGGCACTTCTGGCTATGTGATAACCCCCAAAAAATCTTAGACAAGCCTTTTCTGCATTGAAGATGAGTTGCCGTGGGAACTCGATTGGGATGGTCGTGAATAGGCATAAGAATTTTGGGAGTATAGACATTTTTAATACATTGGAGCAACCCTGGAGTGAAAGGTGCAAGTGGTCTAATCTTTCCAGAGTTTGATTCACTTCCTTAATGATAGGTAATATATTAATTTCTGGTATCTTCTCTACTATGGGGGTAATCTTAACCCCCAAATAAGTTGTGACTAAAGCAGTTGGGAGACGTACAGATTTAACAACCTCTGAGTGCATCATTTGGGTTTTGTCAACATTAAGGTGAAAGCCCGATACTGCCCCAAATTGTTTAGCTACATCATAGACAGCTGGAAGAGCAAGACAGATATCCTTTGTAAAGATGGCGACGTCGTCGGCATAAGCTAAAGTTTTATAAGCCACGCCATTAACGACGGCCAGCTGTATCAATATGCTGTTATCCAATTTGCTCAAAAAGGGGTCGATGTTGATTGAGAACAAAAGCGAAGAGCAGGGACATCCCTGACGGGTTCCTCTGCTAATCGGAAAGGAGCGCGACTCTTGCCCTGAGATACCAACAGAGGCCTCTGGGGAGATGTATAGAGCTTGTATGGCTGTAATAAACTCCTGCGGGAATCCCTTGATTTTTAACAGTTGCCACAAAAAAGTCCAGGAGACCCTGTCGAACGCCTTTTCGGCATCCAACAGGATCATAGCCAAAGGCTGATTACGCACCTGAGCCGAATCAAATAATGCAATTGCCCGTCTTATATGATCAGATGTATCAGGGCCAGGCATGAAACCGTGCTGGCGAGGAGAGACTGGAGGAGCAATGACCTTTCCTAATCTGAGTGCGATAATTTTAGCAAAGATTTTACTATCAGCTCAGTCATATTAGGGAGATTGGTCGATAAGAAGAAGGACTGACCTCTGGCTTGTCTTTCTTTCTAAAGACTACAATGATTGTCTTATGCCATGAGTCAGGGGTCCTGCCAGTCTTGGCAAGTGCAAACAGGGATTCCAGCTCCCCTGATAGAATATGCCTAAATGTTCAGTAGAATTCTAAGGGTAATAAATCGGGGCCGGTGGCCTTCCCCGCTGCCAGTGAAGAAATCGCTAGTTCCAGCTCTACCCTGGTTATCGGGGAGGAGAGTGCATACGCCTGCTCCGGTGTAACCTTAGATGTTGTATAGTCACACAGAAATTCCTGATCCGGTAGAATTGCATCCTCCTCTTCCGTATCTGGAGCATAGAGCATCCTAAAAAACTCTTGGAACACCTCCAGCACCCTGGCCGGTTGATCCTGATTCTGATCTTCTTTATCTTTAATGCGACTTATATGATTCATGACTCCCTTATGCTGTAGTCTTTTAGCCAATAGTCTGCCTGTATTTTCGCCAAACTAATAGATATCCGATTTACACTGAATAAACTTAGCCGCGAGCTCCTCTGCAAAATATTGATATATTCTGTTTCTGCCTATAGCTATCTGGTGCTGACATTCTTCTTTTTGGGCCAAGTCCCTGATAACGCGAATAAGTTCTTGCTCAGCTTCCCGAAGTTGGATGACCCACCTATTGATCCTTTCCTTAATCACCTTCTGGTAATATAAAGAAAAGCTGAGAGTCTCCCCCCTCACAGCTGCCTTGAAAGTGACATATATCTACAATACTCTTGGTCAAGTAATAATTTTCGCTCGAATGTCCAAGTTGCCATACATGGTTTTGGACCACTGAGCGGTAATTGAAGAATTAGCGGATTATGATCTGAGATTACTCAGGGATGTAACTCGCAGCTAATCCCTTCAAGGATTGGGTCAGTGACAATAAAATTATCTAAGCGTATACATTTATTATGGGGAGCAGAAAAGAAAGTAAAGCCCGGCTCCATCGTGCGCAATCTTTGCCAGACATCTATCAAGGCATGTTCATGGCATAGCCCACGAATAGCTTTAAATGTCCTGCCCTTCCTCCCAGAATATGGGGTATTCTTGTATAGATCAAAGTTAGAATTTAAGTGAATATTGAAATCCCCACATAAGACTTTGGGAGAGGGTCACAAAGCAAGTTCAATGCTCAAGAAATCCAGAATGGCAGGGTCATCAAGATTGGAGCCATATAAAGAGCATATAGTTAATGGTGATCCCTTAATCAGAATATTAGCTATTGCCCAGCGTCCTACATTATCCACCTTTACTTGCTTGGTAATACAGATGCCTTGTTTGGCCATTATGGCCACTCCCCTAATAGTTGTGGTTTGCCGAGAACAGGCAATCAGATCCAGACCAAGTTCCTTCAACCAAGCAAGGTTGTTCCAGGAAACATGAGTCTCTTGAAAACAGAGTAAGTCAATGTCTAAGTGACTGATAAGTTTAGCTAAGATACCCCTCTTCCTTCTATCATTTAGACCACAGTTTAGAGAGCAAATTCGGGTAAAGTTGTGCCTACCCATCATCTAGAAAAAAGAGTAAGGGTGTTGGCCCTAAAAAAATTAAATAAAAAAAAAGGGACCGGACAGTGCCAGGCCTGACAAAATCCATCAAATCTCACATATGTGTACTATGCTTGTCTGGTAATTAAGTCATGATTTGTGTCCCGTATTCATGGACGATAAGTACTCTTTGGCCTGAGCTTCTGATTGAAAAAAATGAGGGGGGCAAGATGGCGGCTGTCGTTACGGCCGAGTGAGCTGTTCTCATACTCTCTGCTGCTGCTGCCGATCTGTCTATGGAAATGGAGCTTTTTTGTTTGCCGTTTGAACTTTTTCTGAACTGAATCGATCTGCAGCTGGACTGGCTTTTTTTTTTAGAATTGTGCATACTTGCTAAATTGTTTACCTGGAGTACTCTAATGATTTGGTGCTTTCAGTCTTGGGTTTTGAGCATTCTGCTCCCCTGCTACCTTGCTTCCCTGGCATCCTCGGGTCGGGCGAGCACTCTATCCACTGGGTCTGCTTGTAACAGCATTGCAGTCCAGCCTACGGACTTCGATACCTTCCACAATGCCACCAAAAGGTTCCAGTAAGGGCGTCAGGGGTAGGGGTCCCTCGGTGCTTTAGTGAAGGCTCACGCTGCTTTGGACGCTCCTGCTGATGGCCGCAAGGCTGGTAATCATCAAGCAGCTCCTCCCGCTGCACAGGAGACGCTGAAAGGCAACGCCGCTGGCCGGGGGAGGCAGACGGTGACAGCGCTGTTTAAAGCGCAGATACTGAAAACCAAGCAGCCGACTGCTTCTGGCTCATCGAAATCGCTTGTCCCCACTTTGGGCGCTGGTGCGGGGGGTCAAGATAGTAGGGAGCCCTCCATCGTGTCTATGTCCCCGTCCGCACATGAACAATTAACCCAGGACACAGAAACAGCCTGTGCGGGACTAATCAGCGCAGGAGCCGTCTCGAGCCCCAGTCAGCAAACAAGCTGCATTCTGGTCAATGAAGTCCTTTCAGCCGGTTCAGCCGGTATACTGGTGGCAGAATGCTCAGATACATTAGAATCAGGGGTTCTGAAGGTGCAAGGGGAAGATTTTGATTTTAATAGAGAAGATGGTCCGGTAGATAAATTTTTTTTCCCTGTCTGATGTCTCTAATTCCTCTGAGGATGAAAATCAGGATAAAGACTGGGCTGGAGAAGGCAGTGACACAAGTAGCTTTCACTGGACTGAACACGCTGAGCGCCTTGAACATTTGTTTGCTCTGTTCAGAAAGAAAGACTGAATTTCATGTTCAAAAGGGGCCCAGGTTGTGTTTTCTTCAAGGGTTGTGTGAGAACATAACTCCAACGTGAGAAGTTTGTTGGGTTTGTGGTCTTTTACCGTCTTTTACCATCTGTTACGCACAAGCACGACTTATTTATATCCCTACCTTTGTCTCATCTGGGAAGTTGCAAGGCTTGGTTCAAATTGCTTTCTATGATGTATATGCATTACACAGTGGACGCTTGAAGGTTTTCAGAGAGATATTATGAAATGATTTTAGCATATATTGAGGTTCATCAAGGATTCAACCACGATGGGAATAATGGAGAGGAAACCTTAGATCCGAATGCCTGTATGAATATGTATATAACGCATGCAAATACCACTTGGTTGAAAAATGAAATTTTGGACTTTGTTGAATTCAATTTCACTCAATATTATCGACACTTTCAGGACCGTAATGTTACTGAAGATAGGGCTATTCCAGTGCCTGTATTAAATAGTACCTCTACGTTTTGTGTTCAAGGAGTAGGGTACATATCAGTAGGAGAAAGCCGATGTAATTACACTTATCAGTTACGTACCTTTAGCAGCCCTCCGTTGTTAACCCCTCCTAATGTATATTTTGTCTGTGGAGAAAGTGCTATACTTGGCTTCCACGGGGTTGGACTGGACGTTGCTACCTGTCCTTCCTGTACCCTCCAGTCTATATTGCCCCTTCTAATTATCACAAGGATCACCGACTAGATAAATGTAGCGTGCTTATTAGGAGAAATAAAAGGGTGATAGATACCACCGATATAGACCGATACTCCATTGCAGCATTTCACCTACATTATGAAGGGAGTGTTACCCTTTTGGGGGCCTATGATTACTAACCAAGAAGAACAACGTTTGTCTAGAGTAGTCGAAGGGGTAATTAACACTACTGCAGGAATACTGACCAATATAACAGTAGAGCTACAGGCGATCAGACTTGTTTCGCTTCAAAACCGTATGGTTTTGGAAGTTATCTTGGTAGATCGAGGAGGAGCATGCCGTGTGATCGGCAGCTCTTGCTGTGTTTTTATTCCTGACTCTTGCCCCTCTGTTCATTTGGCTATACAGAAGCTACATCGTTTAGCTTCCGAGATACATGTAGAAACTGGTACGTGGTCTCTCTCTGGTTGGTTATGGGGTTTGCTGTCTACTTGGGGATGGAAAATTTTGATGGTGCTGGCATGTATAGCCGGTATCATATTCACGTGTTGTGTTTGTGTACAATGTGGACCTGCATGTTGCTCTTATTGCGCGACAAAACTCACTTCGTCTGTGTCTGGTCCATCCCCAACAGCGATAAAAGCTCAGCTAGTTCAGCAGGAGCTCAAAGACCTAATGCAGATTGATGAGGGAATATTTGAAGATTGAACTGTTTTAGTTAGCTACATCATGCTAAAAGGGCCGTTCTGAGGGATAAAAAAGTAGATTTCCCGTATACAAGGAGTATCGGACCTATATTATGTTATCATGATGCATCTATACGTACACTCCCTGTTTGATATATATGCTTTTGCTTGGAGGAAACTCGTTTATTTCCTCCCTGTATATCTATTGTTAAAAGAGTATGCCGAGAACCATACAGACGCCATCTTCTGAACATATGCTCGAGCACGGACCGTGATCACGCATTGATCACGTGCAGTTGTCAGACCCCAGTTCATCTAAGTTACTGCCAGCAGCTGAAGGTAGGCTGTTTACTTGACTGTTCTAAGACTCAAGGTCGCATCTGGCTTTGGGGGCGATAAGCGCATTCCTGGAGACGCCGTGTCTACACTCCCAGGCACCAAGACGAAAGGGAGTCTCCCCTCCTGACCTCATCAGTAATAGATAGTCAAGCTTTGGTACTGGTCTGATGTGTGCCATATATGGTCCTTTCCTGGAGCTCGAGGGCCAACTGGTGTTTTTCCTTTTACAATGATTGTATGTGTTGAACTGAAAAGTATATAACCTCATGTTTGAATACGAGCCAACAGTCTTCTTGGCGCACCTGACGGGTGAGGTTCGGAGAGGCTCCTCTATAGAGTATTTTGTTTAATAAACGATTGAACATTTTTCACTGCCAACTGACTGATTATTTGGCAATGGTATTGGGACTATTGCTAAGTATAGTCCTTTAGTTTATTTTTATGGTACATCGGTATGCGTCCCCTGGGGAGGCGTAACGAGGATAAATATAATTATTTCTCCTTATTTTCTCCTCTTTCTATGTGCGCTGCATTCTGTAGCACACATAGAAAGAGGAAAATGCCTGTCAGTGTTGTTTTTGTGCAGGCGGTTTTCCGTTCCTGCATAAACCCCCCCCTGCTTACAACGCAGGCACCCTGGTTCAAGGGTACCTGTAGTGGCATGAGGCAGCCAGCAGTGCGCCAGCACAAGGAAAGTACAGTCGTGGGCCATATAATGTTAAATATGGCTCATACCTGACTTTTCCCTTACAGGCAGTGCAGCAATGTGTTTTGCTAGAAAGTATGATAAATATGCCCCTCAATGTTTTTGTGCACCATGCTTTTGACTCGATCTTCTGGTAATTTGATATTGTTATTGCCAATATATCTCTGAGAAATTAGGTTGCTTGTTGACTGACATTGGTCAAGCAACAGCCACAATCTCTATCAGTTGGACACGTACTGTTAACTTTTACATGTCAAGGTAAGGCCTACCTCTCCCGTAGGATGACAGTGGGTTACCATGTGAAAATGGGTTGTTAGTTGAGAGGGGTGTTAACTCTGCTCAAGCAACAGCCACCATCCCTATTAGGGTGAACCACAAAAGCCACTAAATTAACCTGTGGTTAACACTCTTGTAGTTAGGCACAAAAGTAGTCAGGCTTAACTTAGAGGCAGCGTGTAAAGTATTTATGCAGCACTCAAACACTAATAAGTTGAAAACACAATACAAGAAATATCCCAAACCCATTTAGAAAAACAGAGCAAATGTACTAAATTATTTCACATCAAAAAACAAAAATCCAATCAGTAGAACCGGAGTTATGATTTTTTCAAAATTTGAAGTAAAAACTAGCACCTAAAAGATAGAAGCGCCAACTGTCGACGTCTAGTTTCCTGAGTCTGGGTCAAAATTTGAAAAGATAGCCGACTGCAATGGAGAGTGAGTTGGATGCAAGAAGTGTATCGGGCCTGGACGGAGCTTACCTTCTGAGAAGGTAATGTTCAGCGAGCCAGGCTGCAGGCACTTTTGGAGGAGGGTTTGTGATTGGCGAGGTGCTGATGGATGAAGTTATTGTGAAGATTTCTACGTTCAGACTTAGGGTCTTTTTTTGGAATTTGAAAATCTCCAGCAGGATGAGATAGGAGGCTGTAGCCGACCATAGTTTCACGAGGCTTGCTACCCCTTTGGTGAAGGACCCCAGAACAGTATTTGCAGCTGCTGTTACGAAGATAGAGGGAGCTGCCGCAGAGTGAGGCCAACTGCTGATGCACCTTGGGGGGATAGAAGAGCAGGTTGGTCACTGTCTTCTCTCAGTTCTCAGTGCAGTTTTTTGACAAAAACAATTATATACCTCAAGTTTGGGATTTTGACTATCTGGGCACCTTTAAAACCACAACCAAGGGTTCAGGACTGGGAGAGAGGGGGCACCACTTGGAGGCTTAGGACTCACTCAGGCTGAGCCCAGATGTGGATTCAAGATGGTTGGAGCCTTTTCTGTCCTTGAGGCTGTGATGAGGCCAGCCAACTAACCCTTGGAGTCATTCTGGTAGTCCTGGGTTCAAGTGATAAAACAGGGCTCAAGCAGCAGAGCACCCCTATGAGGTTTCAAAGCAATCTCCAGACAGCAAAGTAGACCTTCCAGGTGCAGAAAGGCAGTGTCGTGGAGTACACAGCAGGCCACAGCAGCAGGCAGTAACCTGAGAGTCCTTTCACTGGTCCAGAAAGTGAAATGTAGGGAGGGTCTGAGGGTTTCCTTTTTATACATGGTGCCTTCTTTGAACTAGGAGATGTTTCTAGTGAATTCCCTTTGAAGTACCTGAAGTTTTCTGCTTCCCCTGTCTTGGCTCCAAGCTAGCTGCATGAACAATGCAGGAGTTGACAAATCCTTTCTGTGAAGGCAGAGCACAGCCTATTCAGTTGCAAGTGGTGCTTTGGTTGCCCCTCATCCTGCCAATTGATGGCCTATCCGGGCACACATAATCCCGCTATAGTGTGGCAGTCTAGGAAGAATAAACAAAGTCCAACTGCCAACTACACCAAGTCATGTAACCTAGGAACAGGCTTCAGGCACCAAATAGTTTAGGGAGAAAAATGCCAATGCTCTAAAGTGGCATTTTCAAAATTTTAACTTGAAATCTGACATTACCATTAAAGAGGATTTTTAATTATAATTTCTCAGACACCGAACATGAAATGTTATCTGTTCGCAATCAAATGTTAATGCTTATTAAATGTAACAATGCAACCCAATGCTATTCTATTGGAGTTGTAGGCTTCCCAGCATTGAAAACCCAATTTAGAGGTTTTTCACTACCAGGACATGTAAAGCTTAAAAGTACATGTCCAACCTTTTAATTACAAAGTAACCTGCCACATGGGCTACCGAGGGCCTAAGTTAGGGGTGACTTATATGAAATAAAAGGCAGTGACCACTTGTGACATTTGAAAGTGGTGGGATTTTAAAATTGGGAATGACTTTTATGTAACAAGCGATGTGACCAATCTTAGTGGACAAACGTGGGGTCCAGGGTGAGTCCTCCTCTCGAGATAAAATTGAAACAAGATTGGTAAAAGGTGCATTTTAAAGCAAAGTCATTTAGTGCTAAGGCAAGGCTCATTAACCAGTTGGAACGTTTAGTGTTGAAATATTAAACACATTAAAAACTGCCACATATCTTACTGTATTAATATGTTCAACAGTTATTGTAATGTGAAAATTGTACAGCACTGCAACTTCAGCCCTTTAAAATGATGGGTGCTTGCTCAGTGTCTTGCACTGTATGTGGCATCACCTTTGGAAGAAAATTCTCAAACCAGGCTTTGGGAAGCGCCCACAGCTGCACATACCACAGGCCCAGGGTGGAAGGGGGGCCCTCTAGGTGCCCCCTATGTCACTTTCTGCCAGTCTTCTCATGGCGGGTTAACAGCCATGAAAGAGCCGACAGAAACTGACATTGTAATGCCTATGGCAGTGCCTGAGCAGGCACCGCCACCATTGTAGGCATTACAGACCATCTGACGGTCCGACGGGCTCCTTTAGCCCGTCGGATTGGTGTCATACGGTCTTTCTGCCCCGACCATCTGCCTGTCTGTCAGACAATGCCACCACAGTATTAATAAGTACCTGCATGGTTTTCCTATAATCCACAGGAGCGGAGAAGGCCCTCCTGTTCCCCACAAAAGGAATGCCCGTGTAAGTACTTTAAGCATTCACTACCACAAACAATTCTCCCAGGGGAGCCAGAAGGAAGCAGAAATCTGGTAGACCACCAAACTTGTGGGAGAAGTAATGTATCTGACATATATTCCTAACCAGGAAGACTCTAACCGTAGTGTTGACCCAGCCTGGTGGGATGTGGTGCTAAGAGGTTTCTAATGCATTGAGAAAGACAAAAATAAAAAAAGGCAAGAAATGAATTAGAGACAATTATGAACTCTACAATAGTATTGTGTGTTTTTAAAAACCGGAGAAAGAAAATGTTCTTTGTGCCTGACAGAACGCCACAAAACACCCACCCAAATACTCTGCTGTAACATCAAATCAAAATGACAAGATTGCCAGGATTCAAAAAATAATGTTGAGTCCAGTCAGGACACTTAGGTATATACCTCAAACAAAGTCTTGCAATAATAATTCTCCAGAAATAGAAATGAAAAATACTCTCCACTTCCCTGTAGAAGAGCGGTGATGTCACAACAAAACAATGTGGACATTAACACACAAATGAACCAAATGCAGCCTAACTGGCTTTATCCCACCGCTTGGAGTGCGTAGTCCTGAGCGATACTGAAGAGGCTTCCCACCTATACCTTCAGGCAGGAAAGGAAAAGCCAAATCGAACTCCAGACGCGTGACAGCGCTTGTATGCTCAGCAGCAGAATCCACTGAGAGGCAATAGCCTCTTCCTTTTTGAAAAGTGAGGAAAATTCTAATGGGCGACCAAGCTCGTTTTCCAAACAAGTGGAGAATGCTGAGAGGCAACAGCCCCTATCTGCCACTGAAGGAAAGAAGGGAGCGGCAACCAGGAAACGAGTCGCACACTAGACTCCGTAGAAACAACGACTCGTCCGCCTCCCAACAAGAAAACGAGCGGAACCTGGACAGTAACGGAAAATGTCAGGAACTGGTTCCAGCAAAGTGGGCGTGGTCCTCCAAGCCCTCAGGGAGATTGAAACCAAGCAGCTCCAATAACACTGATTGCCAGGAGGTGAATTTAGGCGTTAAAAAGGAGGAAAAGAAAATGAGCCATTGGAAGGTTCAGCTCGGCACACAGAACAGTAGGAGCTCTAGCCCTTTCAGACATATAAGCGTGTACCTGCATCAATGGTTCACTCAAGGTGTGTGCTTGTGGAGATAGTGACAGTACAAGATGCCTGGGGTGTGACACCGCCCTCCTAATGTGGCAGGTGGTCTTGCATGGTCCGATGGTCCTGGGACCGCCACAGATGGGCTGATGGTGGCGGTCCCACCGCATTGTAATCAGCCCCTAAATCACTAACATCGCCTTAATGTTTTTAACATTTACTGCTTGTAAATGAATCCATGTTTCTGACATTAATTTTAAGGGCATGAAATAGGGCCAGTTTTATCACCATACAGCAGATAATTGTCTTTACTATAAGCACATATTTCTCCCATTGCGCTTGACTCGGATGTTTGAATCAACTTCCCAAGGGAACAATAACCCTGCTTGTCTTTTGGATCAGATTCGTGGGGGAACGACTATGGTAGCTCCACTTCTAACGCGGCCAGCGTCATGCAGCCAGGTACTGGAGTTTCAAAGTGAGAGAGGTTAGCGTGACAAGAGATCTTAACACAATATATATATAAAACAAGATTAGCAATATAATGCTTACCATTATCAAGGACAAGTCATCAAATCACACGTGCTTGCACCCACTCCTACGTTTGACGATTGGGAAAGGGTGGGATCTTTGCATGTGAATGACAGACAGCTGCCATCACACAGAGAAGGAGACTCCAGCACCCAAATCACTGAAGCTCAGGGACGCTGAAAGCTTCATGATCCTATAGTGGATACTACCATAGACTACAATGGCAACGAAGGACTTTAGAATGGTAAGCCCAGCGTCATGCGTCAGAGTTCTGAAAGATGATTTACTGCCTGGCTTCGGTCTCCTTCAGAGTGTGGTGGGTCAGGCAGCCTGGGACAGATACCCAACATTTAAATACATTGATTTGTTTAGAGATGCAATTGTATTTCTAAATAAATCAATCTATTTAATGTTTGTGCAGGAATGTGTAGGAATTTCAGCGGGGTGCAGCCCCAGAGCCCTAATGGAGAAACTGTCTCTGATAAAAGGGGAGTTTAAGGCTTAGCAAGGGGCTTATATTGTCAAGTCGAATTGGCAGTTTAAAACTGCCTTTAGGCTGCAATGGCAGGCCTGAGACATGCTTTGTGGGGCTACTTGAGTTGGTGGCACAATAAGTGCTGCAAGTCCATTAGTAGCATGTAATTTACAACCCCAGGGTATATAGTATACCACTCTACCGGGGGAAATGGTCGGAACACTGCATCCTCAGCCACGCATGCCCGATCAGTGCAATCGGAACCACATTTGCCTTAACCATGCATATGCCTTAACCAGGCATATGCGTGGTTAAGGCAGTGTGCTGTGTAGCTGCTAGAATGGGCGGGCCCAGGATCAGGATGGATAGGGAGAGGACGCCATGAGATAAGCGGGGCTGGGACCCTGTTTTTGGGGGATGCGGTTAGTTTTTAGGGCTCGGGTAGGATTGGGTAATTTTTAGGGTTCGGGCGGCAGGGATAATTTTTATGGCTTTGGGGGGATGGGGTACTTTTTAGGCCTGGGCGATCGGGGACGTTTTTGGGGCTGAGGGGGAGGCGTTTGGTTTTAGGTCTAAGGGCGGGGAGGAAGGGGTAGTTTTCTTTCCTGGGGACCTATTTAGGTCTAAGGGCAGGGGCCAGGGAATGGGTTCGTTTTTTGGTCTGCGTGGGACGTTTTAGAGCCCAGGGCGGGGGGGCTGGGGTCGTGGTAGATTTTTGCCCTGGGATATTTTAAGGTTAAGGGTGGGCGGCATGTGGGTGGGGGGCTGGGGTCAGAGTAGAGTTTTGCCCTGGGGGCGTTTTAGGGCTCAGGGCCGGGGGCAGGGGTTCAGGCAATATAGGTAAGTTTTAACCATGCATATCTCTTTACCATAAATGTCTTAACAATGCATATTTCGTTGTAAAAGCATGCGTGATAAAGGCATTTGTGTGGTTAAGACTTGCGAGGTTACGACCACATTGAACCGCCATGCACAGTGATGGCATGCGTGATTCCATCACACAAAGTTCTTCCCCGGACTTTTAAGTTAATTAAATATTCCAATCAGGTGCTAGCCAATTTTACAATGTTTAAAAGAGATAGTACAAGCACTT
Organism: Triturus cristatus; assembly: GCF_964204655.1. Taxonomy (NCBI): domain Eukaryota; kingdom Metazoa; phylum Chordata; class Amphibia; order Caudata; family Salamandridae; genus Triturus; species Triturus cristatus. The sequence continues at coordinate 573,858,904 of NC_140582.1, read as the reverse complement.
TAGCATTGGTTAGCAGTGGTAAAACTTTGGGGGAAGACCACCTTAAGGATGACAGGTCTAAAACTATCACAGAACTGGTTGAAGTGAGATCTGTGCTGTGAGCTGTGCCTCATCCTTGTCTTCTCACTGTAGTAGGTATAAGTGGTGCAACCATGACAGGAGCATATTGCTCTTCTGTAGCAGATCTGTTAGGGTACCTCTGACTGTGGTATATGATCCTGCAGGAGAAGATCTAACATGGACATCTCTGACTGCTAAAGATGGTCCCTCTGTAAAAGGTTTGACATTTGTTGTTGTTGTTCACCTTTAATCTGTGGCCAGAGACATGGTAGCCACTGGGACTAAAGGTCTCATGGTCGATGTTCCTGGCATTGATGACATAGTAGTTACACTACTGGGGTGGCAGCTTTAGGGCAACGTCCAAAATCAATGTATGAATGACAGGTGTTCATCACTGTGTGTCATGTGTACCTATATAACTCATATCCAGACACACATTTACTATTGAGAACCTATTTCACTGAGGCAACAGCCCTTCATGCCCCATCATATTGCCTAATTGTATCTCTGTACGTGACACCCACAAGTTCAGAGAAATACGCTTATCGAAGTTCATGTAAGTGTTATTATGTGGTTTTTGGGTAGCATGACATTTAAGTGTGGGAATGTTCTTTACGGAGTTTAATATAGCGCAAACTTGACCCGAAGGTATCTGGTATCAGAGCGCTTTACATAGCTCCAGTTGCGTTACATGACAACACATTCATTGTTGTTAGGCACAGGGAGATTAAGTGATTTGCCCAGAATCACAGGATGTTCAGCGTCATTGTCGAGACTCGAACCCAGTTCCCAGAATCGAGGTCTACCTCCCGAGCCGTTAGGCCAACTCCTCTCCCCCAAGAAGATCTGCTTGCATTTAGCTGTGTAGCATTGCTAACTGGTTTTGTGTAAGCTCAAACCCTGAGCAGTGAGAATGATTTCAGATATATCCGTGTTTGAACCAATTCATTGTCAGTTCCTTTCAGTTTACTCCTCTAATTGTAGTCTTTTTACATGAATGCTAAAACTTAAACTATCATGCACTTGGTTAAGCATACTTTGTTCTCTTAACCACAATTTTTCTCCGCTCCATATCTTGTCCTTCTGGCATTTTAGGCACACATTCCTCAGCATTCCAGCTACTCTAGAGCACCCTGCCCATAACTTGAAATGGGCATCAAATCCTTGTGCATGTTTTATTTTTCTGCATGGCTCTTGCTGATATGGTTTTAGGTTTGTCTCTTATTTGAGTCACATGCATACAGTCCACCGATCTGGCTGTGAGGATCCTCCGAAATCCACACCTCTGCTAACATCCTTACTGCCGATCACATCAGTCGACTCTAGGACCTTCTGTCTGTGGCTTTCAACTTCATGGCTCAACATCTTAGTGGCTTTAGTCCCTGGATTATGCAGTGGCCTGCAGAAGAGCTATGGATTTAAAGGTAAGATTCTGGAAGCCGTGTACAACCAAAAAGGAATCCTCCTACTTTTGCTTTTGGGGTCAAAATTTAGCTCAGAAGTGTGTCCAGGAGACGTTTTGAGTCGTCCAAAGGCTTCCAAATGTATTTTTACCATACTCACTGGCTAATAACTCTCATGCAGCAATAGTTCTTGCTCTAATAGCTCATGAACTAATATTGATATAGAGGGACACATACATTGAGTGGCATCATATTGAGTTCATGCACAAACACTCTGCAGCATAAATTCTATCTGGTGCAAAATTTGCACCCGGAATTGCACACCAATCACAGTAAGGACCTAACTCATTACAATATATAATATGGGTCTACTCTCTCTGATTGAGAGGTATTCCACCAGCGACGCCTGGCAAAATATTTTATTTTGGCAGTTATTTATAGAAAGAACCTGAGCACCTTATATGAGCAAAAGTTACTTGACACAAGGCCACAATCATTTATTTTATTTGCCATGGGGAGATTAAGTGATTTGCCTAGAGTTAGAAAATGTTGAGCTGTTGCGGAGACACGAACTGGGTTCCCCTCCCAGATTAAATAAATATCAAAGATGCACAGGATGACATATTTACTAGGACTGGGTGAAAAAACTAAATATGTTGGAGTAATCAGAACAATTTCAGTAATTATGCATTACTCTTTTGATGCAAAATCACGCATATAACGCAATTTCAGTAGCTTGAATGATTTGAGGCAGAAATCCCACCACAGAAGCACAGGAAACATGATCTAAGGGAGAGGGAGCGACTGCTGGCTACTCCTCGAGCCCCAATTGGACGCGATGGTGCATTTTGCCCTAAGAAAATAGTGCTAAATACTGGATTACACTTCTCACATAATTACAGTATTTATTCAGAGTAATTTTGCTGTAATTAAGCGTAATAACACTGGAGAGAATTACACCAGTTATTCCCACCCCTAATATTTACCTTGGGTATTGTTTCTTTGTTTACATGGATTTTTTTCTGCTAGTAGCCCAATGCCGAAAGGCATAAAAAAAATGGAATGTTTACGTAGGATACGTACTGTGTATCCGTGGTCTCAATTCGAGCCAAGAATCATGGTCAAGATTCGAGTGTCTCTGAAGATTATCAGCATTTTGTGAAACGTAGATACAGTTTGATGAAAGAACAGTGGAATTGTCTCCCAGCACTGATCCTATCCCCTGCTGGCATTAAGATCCCAGAAGCTTATTGATTTGTTTGTTGTTTGTAAGCTACATACACTGGACGGATCTGTGTTTATCTTTACAATACAGAATCTGATTTCATTCCATTTTCCCAAAGCTAGACAGCACTTGAGAAAAATCACTAACCCGGCGCCCTGCCAAGTTTCTTTTTTTTCTTGGCAGCTTTGGCTTTTCATTTATAAATAAGGCAGAGATGCATTTAATCAAAGCTCAGTAGTTAGTGTTTCCATTCAGAAGTGGGCTTTGAAAAAGATTTCCCTCAGCTTTACTAAAAATAGTTCAGAGCAGCATCTGAATTTTGAGCGTGATGTATCAGTCTAGATTTTGGGGGAGATTTATTAACTTTTCACATAGCGCACTGTAGCAGCTGCAAATGCTGCGCTGTGCTATGGGAAAAGGAGAGAGGTTGAGACCCCCCTATTTACTCAAATAAGGCACTCTCCTCCCCTCTCACTAGCTCCGGCGTTGAAATCAGCTGTTAAGCTTCACGGAGACAACTTTGTCCCAGTAGCGGCCGGCATGACTCGCGGGTGGGCGAGTGGGGGGGTGCATGCGGGGTCACGCAGGATGTGGGAGGGTCACGTGTGGAGGGGGGTCCATAATAAAAAAAAACATAATTTAAACCTGCCTTTTCGCTGGCCCGGGTCCCGCGTCTTCACTGCTCCTGCTCTCCTGCCTCCAACAGGAACAGGAAGCAGGCAGCCACCCTCCCCTCCCCATAGCCAATCACAACGCTCCAGTAGAGCGTTGTGATTGGTCGGGACACCGCCTAGCCTGCATGGAGAAGGGCAGAGTGCGCATGACTGGATTGGGCGACCCGAGAGGGCCGGCCAAACAGTGTTTGTGCACTTAGGAGTGGGCAAACCACTCTGCCCTGCCTTGCTCCGAGAGCATAGCAGCTGCGCCCACCACATGCTATGCGCATATCTACATAAAATAGTAATAACCAAAAGCGAGAAAGCAGTGGGGTGACACTCCTCCCCTCTAGTGGAGGAGCCACCCTTGCTTTGCGCCATGGTGCAAGGGTATCTCCGTGAGTCTAGCATAGGTTTTGTACTGGAAGGGTACTCTTCCAGGAAAAAGTACTATGCTGATGCTCACTCAACGCTTTTCCCTCTTTGTGTGCGTGCTGTACAGTGCAGCACACATACAAAGTCAGAAAAGGAAAGAGAAATTAAATCATTTCTCCTTCCTTGCGCCTACTTAAAAAGGGTGTAGTTTTCTCATGGGTTAATACATTTCATTTAGCATGAGAAACGTTGGGTGGTTGCATGGGAACGCCCATGCTCCACCCTTGGTACGCCCCCATGGCGCAAAGTGATGTTCGCGTTACTTTTCCGTTATTTCCAGTGCTAAAAAGTTTAGCACTAGAAAGTCAATTGGGAAAAAAAGACTTTGAGCCGATTTGCGTCAATTTTGTGAAGCAAACAAGGCGCAAAATATTAGTAAATCTCCTTAGAGAATGGGCAATTCATGAAGTTACCGTAATTTGATTGTTGATTGATGTAACACTTAATTCCACCCTGTCACTGTTGTGCACAGACAGCAGTCATGTTAATGGAATTTTGCACAGAGAGTGGTGAGTCAGGTTTACAAAGAATGATCGTGAAAAATCTGGTCTCAGTTTGTGAATACTGAAGCACATTAGGCCAGACTCTGACTAGTTTTCAAACAGATAACATCGAGCTGGTGTCTTTCTTTCGTGAGGATTGCTTATTCAAAGTTGGCTGTTATCCAAAATTAAATAAAGAATTCCTTACTCCAGTTGTCCCTTTATATTTGGTTGAATTCCACGTTTCCAGTTAGATGCTCTTCTTAATGACCCTCTCCTCGAGGGATACTCATATCAATATGAAAGCGAGTGGCTAAGGGACCCTTGCCTGGTCAGACTGCGATAATAAAAGTGGTGAATTAATCCTTTTAATAATGCGCTTTGATAAATAAACAAATGAAATACATTCTAAGAATAGGTGTCAAAATAGAGACCCCAAAGACATAACTAGTTCATTCTGTCCTTACCATTCAAAGAATTCATAAAATGTTCATTCGTTTCTGAGTACTGTATCAGTGCATGCCTTCAATCTAAGACACTAAAATATACACTTCGAAGCACATTCTTAAAAAGAATAATTTCCCTCGTTTAGGATTTAGGAGTACATTCTTACTAGGGTAGACGCTCTGGTTCTTTTGTTTTCAAATTTATAATTCTAAGTTTTGACCGTGTATTGGTGACCTTGACACTACTATTACTTTTCCCGAACTGGTGCTGCTATATCAAGTGCCACAGAGAGATATTTGAAGAGAAAGTTTAGGGGCTGGTCTTAGAAGGTGCATACATATGTAGATGAGTGCCTTCGGAGGTATGAATTGTTACAAGGGGACTACATGACCATCTTCAAATCTTTTCAGAGGATCAATAGATGGTTGTTTTCATTTAGGGTGCTTTGCTTAGGTTGGTATGAGAATGGATATCAGGTAGTTGTTCGAACAAGGAAGAGTTGTGGTTTCCGATTAGCATATGGGCAGGTGGTAGGAGAAAACTAAACCCAGCAAATGGACTGCCATGTAAAAATTGTCAATTGGACACGAGGCCTACTTTTTCTTTTTGTGAACTTTACCCAATCTGAAGTCTCCCATGATGTGGAGTCTATTGACATTGTTTTGGGTGAGGTGGCAAAATTGAAGAATTCATCAGTTAAGGAAATATTGTTGCTGGCCTACGATTTATGATCATGGATCATGGATATCAAATCATTAGAGCAAATGGTGCAACTTGATGTAACACAATTTAAGGCAGTGCCTGGCATTTCAGCAGTCATTATATTTGTCTAAATAATACTGGATACTACTACTCTCACTCTTCTTTTCCCATTCCTGCTTTGCAGGCTAATTCGGTTGTGTGAAGTGAGTAATTCCTTTGGTTTGAAAAATTACCCCTTTTTGGGCGATTAGCCCCTCAAACTCTGGGACACTGCTATCCAGTGCGCTATGTATGTACTCTGACACTTAAATAATTTCAAAATTGGTTTAAAACCTGTTTGGCACATTTAACTTTCCTATAAGGCATAGAATATAATGCAGACATCCAACTAATTAATGGAACGTATAATGCCACTTTTGGACTCCAGCAGCTATTGTGCCATTCACAGCAGTCATTTATCTCAGAGGCAATATGTAAAGTATTTGTATATAACACACACAGTAACACAGAGTAAACACTAAAATTCGACACCACACCAGTTAAGAAAAATAACCAATCATTATCCAAACAAAGCAAAACCAAACTGACAAAGATCCAACATACAGAACTTAAAATATAATTCTGTCGATAGAACTCGATGGATGCGATGATTTAACACAAAGTACTTTAGATGTGTCAAAATCCACAAGGAAAAAAATCAGCAGTTGAGGGAAGCATTAGAAAACACAGCAATAGGCGATTCCTGAGTCACTGGGGAGGTGATACTTCAGTTCTGCTGTAAGCAAGAGAAGTGTTGTGTTGAATCTGGACTGTAAGGGGAAGGGATGCATCAAAATCCAAGACGGTTCTGGTCTGTGGGTAATACGGTGGAAAAACTTGGTGCACAGCTGCGTTGCATTGAAATCTGGACATGCTGGAGGTTGATGCAGCAAAGAGGCGCTGTGTTGATTTCTTTAGATGTGGCCACTCGATGTGTTGATTCTCTGAGATTGGTTTACTGATTCCTTCAGACGGTGTGTGTAAGGCCTGATGTACTTGGCTGATTGCTAGGCCTGATACGAGGGTGAGCACATTCTTGTATATGGCTCTCACACAGAGCTGTGATGGACTTATGGACTCCCTTTCATTTCACAAACGCAAATAGCAATGCATATGAAGGGTCACGACCTGGAAGAAAGTGCAATTGTTAAAACGTCATGAAATTTGGCAGTAAATAGCAGATTATACTTTGGGTATGATAATAATAATTGTGAGAAATAGCAACACCTTCATTTAGCACATTGAAACATTGACAAAAACACAATACTATAGACAAAATAGAGTTGCACGAATTTACCAGCTCCACAGCATCAAATAACCATAACATCACAAATACCTTGCATCAATTTGAATGCTACAATAAGAAAAAACTAGACAGAGAAAAAGTTATGACTTTTTCCAAAATACCTTGGCCCTCTCTTGGTGCATGCTATCCTTTGACCAGGGGAAGCCCTGCGTGGTACAAGCTACTAAACGGGCCCGAAAGTCTGTCAATATCATCTGTGGGACAAAGCAAATGAAAATGTTTCGTGGACAAAAGGAATAGCTAAAAGAAACACAGGGCCATCATGGCCAAACACAAGCTACACCTGATCTCCCAGGCCCAAATCTTTCCCTAATGTCCGAATTGCAGCCAGTATCACACCCAGGGGTCAAGCATACCAGCTGTATCACTCACAGAGGTCCAAGCAAACAACACCTCCCACTTCGTTCAGATACCAACATTGTTTTTTTTTTTTATTTTTTTTATTTTTTTTAAAGAAACCTTTATTACACAATAAAATACATACAAGGGCCTACAACCACCGAGGCCGGCCGCTACAGAGCCCGAGGGCCCGCAATGAAACGCCACACATTCAAATAAACCAGAAGCGAAGCTCCCGGCAGTTCGTGAGCACATGCAACAGGCCGTGGCCATAGGCCAAGAGCAATCGGGAAAAACAGTTTCATTTTCTGTTAAATGCAAAACACACTCAAGGCAATGAGAGTCCGAAATAGCAACGTGCGCTTCCCAGGACGGGGGACAACGTAAAGTATCAGAAGCAGTTCTTGACAGGAAGTGGCAGCGGGGGGCAACGGGAAGACAAAACCTGGAACACACTTCACACAATCCCGCAGAATGCGTGGCTAGGGGGACAAAGCAATATCGACCTCTAACGGCAGAGGCGGGGTGCAGATATGTCCATGATATGAATTCCATGGACCCCATACCTTCGTCCACTTCCCAGGCTTGCCTCTCGCCACATACACCGTCTTTTCCCTAAACATACACCAGTCCATATTCTCCTTCCATACCGCGATCGTGGGCGGCCTCGGGGAGCCCCACAGCTGTGCTATGTTACGCTTAGCCACCATGTACCCCAGAGTCACCCACTGCGTCTGTGCCACATTATAGTCATTCGGTTCCCAGACATTCAACAAACACCTCCTAGCCTCCGGCGACAGAGCAACGTGCGTGACCTCCTCCATTACGGTGTGGATACCGTTCCAAAATCGCACAACCTCCGAACATTCCCATAGGATATGAAGAAAGGTAACCGACAGGCCACATCCATGCTTGCACATTCCATCCCTCGAGTAACCCATACGTAGCAAACCGGGCCCCGTAACATACACTCTATGGAGGATCTTCAGCTGTACGAATCGTAAGCAGGCCAGGATCGCCACCTCTTTCGGGGAGGCCACCGCCGATACCCAGTCCTCATCGTCCAGTTCCAAGCCGTCGCCCGTCCATGCCTCCCGCAGACGGATCAGCAAGTCCGCGCGATCATTAATACGTTTTTTGTAGATCAGAGAAATAGTGCTGTCGGGCACAAAGCCATCCAACACTCTATCCTCCAGCGGGGAATATTCGGGGATAGCAGCAACGTCCGGAAAGACCGAACACAGCGCATGGTAGACTTGTGCATACCGGAAGTACTCTCTATCATTTAATTTGTATTCAGTTTTAAGCATTTCAAACGTTTTGAAAGACCCCTTCGCCCAAAGATCACCCACCTTACATATACCAATCATATCCCATTTCTCAAAGCCTTTCGTTTTCCACAAACAACCCAGCCGCCCGGAGGCGTACAACGGCGTCGCCCGAATCAAGCGATCCCTCCACCCCATCGCAGCATTTGCCGCATGCCACACACGTACCGCGACCTGCGTGGGTCCTGTCAACCGCGCATCCGGGGTCACCGAATACAGCGCCCTATTATAATCCCCACCCGGGAGCAGTAATTTATCCATCTCGAAGGCCGGATTTAAGGCAGGACCGTATATCCCGTGGTTCACCGCCGCCAATTGAGACGCCCAATAGTATCTTTTATTATCGGGGAGGGCGACCCCCCATCGTACCAAGGGAGCGTCAACTTGGCAAAGCGATCCGCGGCCGCCCGTCCCAAAACAGTTGGCGCTGAAGACCCTCCACCTCACAAAAATAACGGGCTGGCACAACATCTAGAGTGTTTTGCAAAGCGTACAAGAAGCGAGGTAGCGACATCATTTTAAACAATGCCGCCCGTCCGAGCGGCGAGAGTGGCAGACGTCGCCACCTCGCGACGTCGGCCTTCAATCGCTGGAGGGGAGGGAGAAGGTTTCGCTCATAGCGGACCACGGGATCCAGAGTGATAAAGATTCCCAAATATTTGAACCCCAGTGTAGCAATCAATACCAACATTGTTAAGAAACCAGTAGCATTCAGAAAACCCTTTAAAGTAAAAAATAATATTGAGGTGCAGCCCTATGCATACCATCAGTAACACGCCCAGTGGCCCAAGCAGTGAGGCCTTAACCCTGTATCACACCCAGGGGACAAGTGTATGAATGTACCTTGAAAAACAAAAGACAAGAGGCATTTGGCAAAACAGGAACAGTTGGTTTAATTAAACACTTCAATGGGGAGTGCAGTTACAGAAGCCGGACTGAGGACTGTCTCAAAGTACAATCAATCTGAGCTTGTTTTTATACAGTTTTTGGGTATCATAAAAATACTTCAGACAATCCTTGTTTGGTAAAAGAATGCAGCCCTTGTCTATGGAGTCATAAAGAAGGTCCCTCATAACAAAATAATGTGGGCCTCGAGCTTGCGTGGACACAGTGTGAGCCAGTGGATAATGTGCCAAGAGGCCCGGCTTGAGTGGAACATGATAACTGTGTACACTGTGTGTGCTGTGTCCTGATAGGCTATGTCTTTCAAACTTCATGTGGCATCTGACTTTATGATATTTTGGGAATGCGTGCACTTCTCCGGCCATGTGCCCTTCATTGGGACCAATCTCCCTGGACCATTTTGGTGTCACTGCGCTTATCTGGAGATGGACCTAAGTTTCCTGTTCATGCATTTGTCTGTCGGCTATGTGCCACCCCACCTGTGATGTGTCAATTACAAGTCTATTTATTAATTCCGCTTGTAAAATGGAATTACTATAATTCTGCTGCTTCGCTTGTAATCCGGTGGTGGTTCCCCCCATCCTCCATAAGGAAGATGGTTCTGGATCAGCCAAGGATTACGGAGATGGTCTAGTGTTTTCTGATGACGTTATATTGCTGGCCTGGGAACAGATTGAATCAGCCAACGAGGTGTCCTTGAAAAAGAAAATGCCGGCACCTGCGGGCGGCGCGGGGAAGGAGGACCCTGAAGGAAGCGTGTTATCATCTTGTATGAAGAAGCACCAACAAGGAGAAGTCGGCGGAGGCAGTGGAGGCACAAGGTTATTAGGAGGAGGAGAACTTATGCAGACGACAGACAGGCGTTGAAACCCAGTCGACCGGCTAAGCAGGCAGATCCTGCAGCTCCCCCTGCTGCGGCCCAGGAGGGTCGCAGCCACAGGCAAGTCTCATGGGTCGGGCATCTGTTCCTTGGGGTTGGTGGGAGGGAATTTACAGACACTGAAGAAAAAAAGACTGAGGTAAAATGGGACCAGAACAACATGGGATACAGGGCTGCACACTTAAGCACACATTAATCAGCAGCACTAGAGGGGCACTCGGTGTCTGTGTCATCAGCCATTACCCTGCACCGGTGCTGGGGGCCATGCACACTTAGAGAAAGAGTGTGCCAAATACAACTTCCTGTTTGCTAAGGTGACAGGGAAGAGCAGTGCAGAGCTATACTTCCTCGTACAAGTCATACTGATGTCACGTGCAGGGCACAGGCCACTCCTTGTGATAGGCTGTGCAGTAGCACTTGAGGAGGCAGGACGTGCTTGGATCTCCTCTGCACCCATCATGCCACTCACAGGGACCTGGGGAACTTCTGTACTGGTACTAAGTGGGGAGCAGCCCAACCTCTTCTCTGGGAGTCCCTGGCACCTCGCGGTAACGAGAGTGCCCATCTTGCTGGCCAACTCCATGAGTTCTGCCCACCCTTTGTTTCAATCAATAAACTCAAGCCTATGTCGCAGAGACTACCGTACCACATATTTCTGAGTCGGGGTTGACAGATAGCTCATGACGGGCGAGTTTGTTAATAGTGATGTGATTTCAGTCGTATATGCAAGTGTATCATTATAAACATTGGCATCGATGTTACCAAGATTAACAGCTTCATCCCCCACAGGGACTTCATCAGGGCTCAAATGTAGATTGTATAATTTGTAATTTTATATTTGTATGTATTCTTGCATCCCTGATGAAGTCACTTTGAGTGACTACATTTTTTGTAGTTGTCCTTAAAAAAGCAAAAGAAAATTAATTAATCTCAGGGCATGAGGCTGTTGGACATTATCCATCACAGTAAACAATAAAGTCCCCACCCCCTCAAAAATAAGATTGTTCAAACTTCCTAAAAGAGAGTAAATATATTTCATTGAATTCACTCGAACTTCCTACATTTTGTATGGCCACAGGGCTTAACTCTCTTATTGACTTTAGGTGGAGAGCAGGGCCGGACTGACTACCGGGCGTTTTGAAATGCTGCTGGGCTGGGGGCTGATTTCTTTGATGGGGACCTGCGTGTAATGTACGAAATTCGTTTTGCTTTAATGTTTTCGAAGAACACGCAGGTCTCCATGAACAAAATCAGCCCCCACCGCAGTGAAATCAGCCCCCTGCTCGGCAGAATTCCAAAACGCCAGGTAGTCAGTCTGGCCCTGGTGGAGAGAGAGAAGGTCATGACAGACTGAGGTGTACGGTGAAGCAGGAACTATGAATAGCCATTCCACAGCTATTTTAAGCAACAGGCTTAAATCACATATTGGTAATCAGGGTGTATCTTCTATACAGCTCCACCCACCAACTAAAAATGACTACTCACATCACAACACTAAGACACAGATTTACTAAACTTATCACAGGCATACGAGCAACACAAACTGGTGCTTCATAACACAAACCAATGCAAATGGTAGTGGCAACTGGGTTTTACAGGCAGGCAAAAGGTTTCTTGTGTGAATTTTGGATCAAGTGTCACCCTAAAACCAATTGTATTATATACTGCCAAGCAAATGAAAAGTTGTGAAATGTGAGGTGCAACCAGACAAGAACACCACCAACACCCTAGTAGTACATACATAGCCACATCAACTAAAGACATGCAAAGTATTGTGGCGCGGCTTTGCATGCAATCCTAACATCAAATGAAAACAAATGCAAACAATGGCATGCATTGTGGTGGGCAACATCACATCCTTAGCCCTACGGTGGTGATCTGGCAACAGCAGATGCTGTGAATGTAAGCCTACCAGTTGGATGACTGCAGCAGTTGGGTCACAGGTCTGTTTTTTCCTTAGCTGGTTAGAGCAAGTGTTGCCGTGCAGGAGGACCCATGTGTGTTTGGGTATTATGTGTCTAGCCCTGTGAGCAGTGAGATGCTGGCGCAATTGTAGTGTACAGCACCTCTGATCCTAAGCACTGTTGGAGGGGTCCCTGGAGCAAGCGCCTGGTGCTGTGCAAATAACTGGCGAACTGTGAGTAACGAGAAGTGGACTCTCTACTGCCGGAGTGACACTGATACAGTACTGCCCAAAGGCATGAAGAAATTGCCAGTTGGTGGGTCCACTATTCTTGAACAAGATCCAGGGATCCAGGGGGTAAGGTGCACTAGAAAAGTGCCCGATGAGTTGTCTCTTGTCTGACGCAGTTACGCCCTGAGTGACTGTGCACTGCAGGTTACTGGTCTCACTGGGAGCGTCTGGGTTCAGAACGCTACTGGGACACTCTGTCAAAAACATGTTTCGAGATGGTCACGACTCCTGTTGATGTGACTGGAGGGTTCTGAGAAGTAATTGCCCTGCTGCCAGACGATTCTACCAGACTGCAGTAAGTAGCCTGGAGGAAGGGGTTTACTCCCCTGATCACCGCCGCTTCACTGTGCCAACACTGTCAGTGACCGAACTGGAGACACTTGGTCTGAGCGTCCTCCCGCTAATACTTGGTCCTATTGTTGAGATTGTTGTAATTGGACTATTGCAGCTGCAAAGGTGTATTGCCCAGTTTCATCACCCTGTCGCGGGGCAAGATTGCCAATGTGTACTCTGAGGGCAGTTATTTAGCGCCCCAGTGATCACAATCAATCAATCAATCAATCAATCAATCAATCATAACATTTATAAAGCGCACTACATACCCGTGAAGGTCTCAAGGCACTGGGAGGGGGGGGGGGGGAAGCTGCTACTGTTCGAAGAGCCAGGTCTTGAGAAGTCTCCTGAAGGTTAGACGGTCTTCGGTTTGCCGCAGGTGGATGGGGAGGGTGTTCCATGTCTTGGCGGCGAGGTGGGGGATGATCTGCTGCCAATGGTCACTCTTCGGATGCGGGGGACAGTGGCGAGGGTGCAGTCTGCGGAGTGGAGCTGGCGGGTGGGGGTGTAGAGGCTGAGTCAGCTGTTGAGGTACGCTGGTCCGGTGTTGTGGAGTGCCTTGTGTGCATGGGTGAGGAGTTTGAAGGTTATCCTCTAGTTGATAGGGAGCCAGTGCAGGTCTCTCAGGTGAGGTGTGATGTGACTGCTTTGAGGGATGTCGAGGATCAGGCATGCGGAGGCAGTCTGGATGCGTTGGAGCCGTTTCAGGAGTTTGGACGGGGCTCCTGCATAGAGTGCGTTTCCGTAGTCCAGTCTACTGCTTACGAGGGCCTGGGTGACCGTCCTTCCTGTTTCGGTGGGGATCCACATGAAGATCCTGCGAAGCATGCAGAGGGTTTTGAAGCAGGAGGAGGAGACGGCGTTGACCTGCTTCGTCATGGAAAGGGTGGAGTCGAGGATGACCCCTAGGTTGCGTGCGTGGTCAGTGGGTGTAGGGGGTGCTCCTGGTGCAGTCGGCCAGCAGGGGTCGTACCAGGCCGAGGGGGTGGATCCGAGGATGAGGACCTCTGTCTTGTCCGAGTTCAGCTTCAGTCCGCGGTTTCTCATCCAGTCGGCGACGGCCGTTATTCCTTCGTGGACATTGGTTTTGGTGGTGTGGGGGTCTTTGGTGAGGGAGAGGATCAGCTGGGTGTCGTCAGCATAGGAGATGATGTTGAGGTCATGCCGTCGTATGACGTGGGCGAGCGGTGCCGTGTAGACGTTGAACAATGTTGGGCTGAGGTATGAGCCTTGAGGTAAGCCGCAGATGATCCCGGTGGCTTCGGAGAGAAAGGGGGAAGGCGGACGCTCTGTGTTCTGCCGGAGAGGAAGGAGGTGGTCCAGTCCAGGGCCTTCTCTTGGATTCCGGCGTCGTAGAGGCGTGTTCGTAGTGTGTGGTGGCAGACCGTGTCGAAGGCGGCTGACAGGTCCAGGAGGATGAGGGCCGTGGTTTCTCCATTGTCTAGCAAGGTCCTGATATCATCGGTGGCGGCGATGAGGGCAGTTTCGGTGCTGTGGTTGCTGCTGAACCCAGACTGGGACGGGTCCAGGATGCTGTTCTTCTCGAGGAAGCTGGTCAGTTGTTTGTTGATGGCCTTTTCGATGACCTTCGCTGGGAACGGGAGCAGGGAGATGGGTCGGAAGGTTTTGAGGTCCTTGGGGTCCGCCTTGGGTTTCTTGAGTAAGGCGTTGATCTCTGCGTGCTTCCAGCTCTCCGGGAAGGTCGCTGTCTCGAAGGAGATGTTGATGGTTTTCCGGAGATGGGGTGCGATGGTGCTGCTGGCTTTGTTGAAGACGTGGTGTGGGCAGGGGTCTTCCGGGGATCCGGAGTGGATGGTGTTTATGATCTTGATGGTCTCATAGTCGTTGATGTAGGTCCAGGAGAGCAGGCGATTGGTGTGGGTGGTGGTTGTGGGAGCGGGGGTCTCAGCGGTTGCCGGGGTGGTGACAGCGTCAAAGCTGTCATGGATGGCTGCGATCTTGCGATGGAAGAAGGTTGCCAGTGAGTCGCACAGGTCTTATGAAGGTGGAATGTTGTTGATGTTGGAGCTGGGGTTGGAGAGTTCCTTCATGATGTTGAAGAGCTCTTTGCTGTTGTGTGCTTTGTTGTCTAGGCGGTCTTTGATGGGGGTCCTTTTTGCAGATCTGATGAGGTGGTGGTGTCTGCAGGTGGCGTTCTTGTGGGCTGTGTAACTTTCCGGTGTTCGTTCACAGATCCATTTTTTTTCGAGTTTTCGGCAGGTTTGCTTGGAGGCCTGGAGGTCTTCGGTGAACCAGCTGGCTTTCTTGCTGGTGTGGGTGTTGGAGGGCTTCTTGAGCGGGGCGAGGGTGATGGCGTAGTTGTTGACCCACTGTCTGAGGTTGCAGGCTGCGGCGTCGGGGTCGGTCGGGTCTGCGGGTGGGCTCTGGGCAAGGGTGGCGGTTAGCTGGTCTTCGGTGACTTTGCTCCAGCGGTGGCGAGGCATCTGCTGGGTGCGGTGGTGCGTGGTGGGTTTCCGGAACATGAAGTGGATGCAGCGGTGGGCAGTCCAGTGGAGTTCGCTGGTGCGGTTGAAGAAGACGTGGGAAATTGCTGAGAAGATGGGGTCAAGCGTGTGGCCGGCGGAGTGGGTGGGAGTTGTGACAAGTTGCCAGAGTCCGAGGTTGGCGAGGTTGCCGATCAGGGTGGAAGAGTTGGAGTCGTTGTTGTTCTTGAGTTGGAAGTTCAGGTCCCCGAGGAGGATGTAGTCCATGGAGGCGAGGGCGTGTGTGCTGATGAAGTCAGCGATGGAGTCGCTGAACTGCGGTCGGGGTCCGGGGGTCTGTAGACGAGGGTACCTCTGAGGGTGGTGTTGGGGTCACAGTGTGACTAGTGCCAGCACAAATGCTTTCAACATTTGATAGGACACACTTGAACTGATAACTTTGCTTCCAGGGCGCTGTCCTTTTGCACTGCTCGCACAATGGCTCAAGAAATAGGGTCAAAGGCTGTGCAAACTAATAAAATTGACCAGTACACTGTCCCTGGGCAAAGACCGCAGGAATTGGAACCAGTGTAATGCTCCACCCAGGAATCCAGGGAACAAACTCAGACCACGGCTGACATTCTGGCTGCAATACAGGGGTCTAGAGCTGCACTAGAAAAAAATGGACTTGATGGCCATTGAGGTGAATCGCCTCTGCCTCGAGCTCCGTAAAGTAGCTGAGTGAGTTACAAGCACCTAGGACGATGTGTCTACCCTGAAGAAGGAGATCTGGTCACTCAAAGCCTCAGTGGCGGGCCTTAAGTGTAGTGCAACGCATGTCAAAGAATGTGTAGAGAATGCTGAGGGTTGCTCACAAAGTAGCAAAATAACACCTATTAGGTTTCCAAGAGAGGGCAGAATGCCTTTCTGTGGAACTCTTTCCGGAAGACTGGGCTGTTAACACGATACAACTCAAATGGCTTTCCAAATTCTTCTCAATTGAACATGTGTATAGACCACCGGCAGCGATGCCACACCCGGGTGCACCAACTAAAAAGCAGACAACCCAGCTGTTCAATCACAGGGGCTGCGATCTAATACTCCAGCATGTGCGCACTCGTAGCCCCCGAGATATGAAGATAAACAGATACTTATTTCCACCGACTATACACGGAGGGTCCAAGACCTCAGAAAGAATATTCTGCCGGTCAAAAAACTTTTGTGGGAATGTAATATTAAGTAAAGTCTGATGATCTCTGCTATACTCTGGATCCAGTTCGACAGGAGGGCCCATTTCTATGAGTCTCCTCAAAAAGTCCTGGAATGGCTGGAATCCTTGGGTCTGAGCCGAGAGCAATGGGATCTCAAATGGAAAGGACCGAGACGTCGAGGAGGGCGCTATTCGAACAGGAATAAGCCTTCAATGGTGCAATTGTCAATGATACCTGCTATGCAGGACGGAGGCCACATCGTTGTCTGTCCTGATGGGACCTTGCAAACTGCACCACTGGACTTAGCGGACCAGAACTCCTTCTCACTAATTCATATGGTCCAGGACACCCTAGGTGACAGCACCGATGCTGAGTAGTAAGTCATGCATCAAATCCCACTGAGGGGTTTGTAATAAGTAACAGGGAAACCCCCGTTATGGTTAGGATTGTTGAGAGGGACAGTTTCTATGCCTCTTTAATGTTGGAACCCACAGTTATTGCAATGTGTGATGCTAATGCAACCTTCTTCCTTCGTGCCTGGGGGAGGCTGTGTTCCATTTCTGTTCTTGCGATTCATGGAGGTCTAGGTGACTAGAAAAGTGTTTACACCTAGTGTTTACTGACGCTACGGTTGGGTGAGTGCGACAAGTAGATTAGGGTGAGGTCCGGTGCACCTTTGGCTGATGGTTGAGTCAGATGGATCCTATACTTTCTGCCTGAGGGAAGGATTGGGGTGGGTATGGTTGGAACTATGTTGCGTTTTGTTCTTTTGTTCTGTTAGGAAGCTTCCACTCCCAGCTGGCACTGTAGAGTGGTGGGCAAATAAATTTTGCTCAATGGACCGGCCTGGTCCCCCTCATAAGACTCTTTTGGCGACCCAGGGGACTAAATACAAGTTCCTCATCTGAAATGTACAATGGTTAAACAGACTTTAGAAATGCAGTAGTGTACATGCATATTTATGACTCTATGGATTTTCTATGCTATTTCATCAGGAGACAGACCTGTGGGGAGACTGCATTAAATCTCTCTGGATGGCGGGTCAGGTTTATGCCACCTCTAACTTTATTATTCCCTGGGGGCTCTGATTTAGGCTGCTCCTGGGATCCCTTTCAAGATGTCACAAGTTCAGGTTGATCCCAATTGGAGGTATGTTGTCCTGGTGGGTACTTTCGACACACATGAGTTATGCCTTGTGAATGTATACACGCCTAATGTAGACAATGGCACGTTTATTGGCTCAGTGCTAGCGGCTGCATAGAATTACCCAGAGGTGGAGGTTATCATGGCTAGCGACTTTAACTGTGTTCTAGATGGTATGATGGATAAATCCCTGCCTCGTCGAGGAACTAAACCCAGAATGACGGCGGCACTACTACAGGCAGGGGTGAGTTTGGGATTGATGGATGTTTGGCAACAGCACCAACCAGAGACCCTAGCGAACTCATGCTATACTCCAGCAGCTTGCACACACAGCAGGTTAGATTATTTTTTCATACAGTCGGATCTGACACACAAAGTTTTAGATTCAAATTATTTGGCCCGGAATACATCGTATCACTCGCCTTTGCTGATTGCGTATTCCTTCTGGCGACTTCAGGTGGAGGCATTGGAGGACCAGGTCTTCAGGGAGACATTGTCGGATGCCATAGACCACTATTTTGATCACAATTTGGAGAGGGCGGTTAGCTGTCTAGTGAAATGGGGATCAATTAAACTGATGCTTTGGGTTGAATGCACGGTGACATTAGTAGTCATATGACAGATGCTGGAGGGGGAGTTGACGTGAAAAGAAGCAGCCTTGGAAGCCCTGGTGAGAACACTGTCTGTTACTCCAGAGGTCCTAGGAGACTGGGACAGAGCGAGACACCATGTGTGTGAGTTATAGGTCCATCTAGAAAAACATGTCAGGCTTACCATCCATAGGCAGCGGTGTAGCTGGGCACTTGGCCGCTCGTGGCGGTCCCTGCCATTGCCGTCCCCGTGGCCGTGCTGAAGAGCGGGGGAGGAGGTCTGGGGGGATCCTGGCAAGATTTCCTTCATTTGCCACCCTTGCAGCAAACTCATGTAGGAGGGGGGTTCCGCCTCCAAAGCTCGTGCCCCTCATCCGCTTTCACTCCGCCCCCTTGCTAAGCCAATGGCCATAGGAGACTGTATATGAAGGGTGACAGGGCAGGGTGACAAGCTTCATTAAGCCTGAGACCACCGTGCAGCCACTTACAGCTGTGAGCAATCGGTGGGCCACAATGTTTCTACCCAGCAGGTGATTAGTGAGGTTTTCGCCGAGCATCTGTGGGAGTTATGTATAGCACCCCGCCAAGGAAATTCACACTGGTTCCCTGAATACCTGGTGGAGCGTCTCTTGCCACGGCTCACTTCTGAGGACAACGAGGTACTGGGGTCCCTGCTGAGTAAGCAAGAATTACTTAGGGTGGTGGATTCGCTCAAACTGCCAAGACACCTGAAGGGGATGGCCTTTCCTACAGAATTTTATAAAACTTCCTGGGACAAATTGTTACCCGTTTACACTGAAGCACTAGAAAGGGGTATACTCTTGAGCTACATGAGAGTAGCCCTAAACCAGGGAAGGACACACTGGAAGAGTGCTCCACCCATCCACTATCCATGATGAATGTTGACCAGAAACAACGTATCCATACTCTGGCAGTTCCTCTGCTACCCCATCTGGTGCACTTGATCAATGCAGATCAATCTGAATGTATTTCTCGCAGGAATACTTTGTGTAAGCTCTGCTGCTTGACCTATGTTCTACATTTCCCTGACTTGGCAGATGATCAATACACCCTTGACTTCCTGGAAATAGAACAGGCCTTCGACTCTGTCTGCTAAGACCGTCTGGCAGGTCTTGGACAAAATTGGGCTGGGTCAAAATTTTATTAAGTGGATTAAACTTCTTGATGAGTGACCGATAGCGAGAGTACACACTTGCAGATATGTGTCAGTTGAGATATTATTGCAGTGAGGGACATGTCAGGGATGCTCGCTGTCACCCCTAATATTTGCTCTCGCGACGAAGCCCATGACATGTCATCTTCGACAGATATTGCATAAGTGGGGTATGCCTCTGGGTAGCACAGTACATGTGGTTTCACTTTACGTGGATGACATGATGATTTATCTGCAGCAGACATGTGAGCCCCAATCCCACTTAACGTCACATGGGAATTTGGTGAGCTATCTAGTCTCTGTGTTAATAATGCCAAGTTGCCCCTGTTTCCACTGGGGCAGTTGAAGGGCATACCCTTCAATCTCCTCCTGAGGTCAGGGTTCCCGTGGGAGAGATGAACAGTGTCAAGAATCTGGGTCTTCACATAACGGATGGTGTTCATCAGATATAAAATTGCAATTTGGGCCCGGTGATATGTAATTTATGTCCCTCTATTACATTTTAGAACATCTTGAAATTGCCCCTCATGGGTATAATAGCAATAGTTGAAATGGCGGTGCTGCCCAGGTGTCTTATCGTTCTCCAGGGAGCCATGTATGACATCTCCAGACACGTGCTTCGAGATGTTAATAGCCTACTGATGGAACTTCTGTGGGCCGGGAAGCATTGCAGGGTATTCCTCAGTATTCTCAAGCAAGAATTAAATAGCGACAGGATGGAAATCATGAACCTGGAACTCTATTACCAGGTGGCACACCTACAGAATGCAGGATGGGGAAGACAATTGGGAAATATTGCGCCTAGCAGGCACACATGATGGTCATCAGCTGGGGGCTTTGCTGATAGGGTGGAAGGGGGCCCCTGACTAGCTCCCTTATGTGATCTGTTTGGAATGCCGACTGTGGGAGAGAGCAGTGCAGCGAGTGATACGATGGGTGCCGTATACCCCAGATTTGGATCTGTGCATACTGCGACCGTTCAAGTAAATAGCACACACTATGGTGGTAGATAAGTGACAGGGTGGTGGGACCATTTTGCTATCAAATTTTTACCTGGCGGGCCACTTTGTCACTAGGCAGGGTGCATTTGAGTCCTTTGACCTGGCTCTGGGGCAGTTTCTCCAGTATGCAGAAATTGCGGCTATGGCCTGGCAGGTGTAGCTGTCATTTCCTGAGGTCCCAGTGTCCACCCAGATATTGGTTACCATGCTTTCTCTGGCAGGGGGCCATGAACTGATTACTTATTTATACCATGCTTTGCGAGGAGATAGAGGCTGGTCCCGCTGCAAGTGGAAGAGGCCTGGTGGAGTGTTAGCGATGATCCCATTAGCTCCAATGATTGGCTCAAAATGCATGAGGGGGTGTGCAGGGTATTGGTCAATGCCAGGTTTCAATTGGTGCAATATAACTTTTTACACATGGCGTACCTTTCACCCAGGAGACTGCATGTGATCTATCCAACCAAGAATCAGAGTAGCGCCAGATTCGGAGGTGCAGTGGCTGACTTCTTTTATGCGATGTGATACTACCCAGTTATTATGACCTACTGGGTGCTGATACTGGCCCAAATAAAAATAATAATGGGGTGAGATGTCCCTTACACAATTAAGCAGTGTCTGCTTGCCTTGCTGCCAGATAATGCTAAGAGAAAGCTTAGTAGACGATTTACGGTCCTGTACTGGGTATTAGTTGGCTAAGTGCTAGACACCCCTCACAGTGGGACTGGAGGTGACATTTATGGGAATGGGCACGGGCTGAGGAAGGACACATGTGAAGGACACGTAGAGATGAGAGGATAGCAGAAGTCCTGCTTTCTTATGGAGTCAGGATGCAGACTCTGTCAGAAACGGGTGCTGGAGCATGATGGATACACCTGTTTCCATAAAGTGCTGGTCAATGTTTGTGCTGTAGTGGATAGGATGAGCCAGATGTCAAGGTTGGATTCATGGACACCAGAATTGGGTTGCCCTAAGGTGGCCCATCATTGGATATGACAGTTCTCCTTACTGTATGGACAGGTGGCGATTGGAGGCCTTGGGGCCTGGGGCACATATGTCGGAGGGGAGAGGTATTTTGTTCCCTAATATGGCAAAATGTGCGCTGATTAATATTATGTCTGGATACGTACAGCGCTCTGGTATACTGCACATCTTGTGGGTGGGCTGGGAGCCTAATGTTTTATGCCTAACTTGTGTTCGTATATAGGGCCCAATTCACAGAACTAACTTAAGACAAAATCCTAAACTTACTACTTATGGTATTCACAGAAGGCATTTAGTAGTAGTAAAGTTAGGATTTTGTCTTAAGTTTGACTTAAGACGGACTTAAGACAGACTTAAGACAGACTTAAGATAGTCTTAAGACAGACTGAAGACAAACTTAGGACAGACTTAAGACAGACTTAAGACAGACTTAAGACAAATTTAAGACAGAATAAGACAAAATCCTAACTTTACTACTACTAAAAGCCTTCTGTGAATACCAAAAGTAGTAAGTTTAAGATTTTGTCTTCAGTTAGTTCTGTGAATCAGGCCCATAGTGCATAACTTATCATGATTGTTGAAACAGCAGTAAGAATATTTAAAAAACAACTCTGTCCATACTCCAGTGTATAATAAATGGTAGAGCGGTTTCTTGTTTCACTCTATGCCTTTTCTCTGGCTACTTGGACTGTTTAGGGCAGTGTTATATCTATCTTGGGCTGGTCTTACCCTAAACTTTATGCCTTACTCATCCATTTTTGCTGATCTTGGCTTTATTGGCCTCAAGACTCTATGTACTTTAACACTGCTGGGCAAGGTTAAAGTGCATGTGCGAACTCCCTAAAACATGGTAAGATTGGCCTACACTAAATTGTCACATTACATTTTTTTCTAAGTCACTAGTAAAGTGGTGCTACCTGTACACAAGGCCTGTAAATAAAATGCTACTAGTGGTGCAGTTATAAACTGCCATTTCCAGCTGGCAAAAGAAACCTTTCGCCTGACCCAACCTTCCTTTTTAATTCACAGAAGTCACCCATAGCATAGGCTCTAAACAGCCCATAGACCAGAGTGCAGTGTGTTTAAACAGTTAGGCATGTACTTTTAAGTTATATATTACCTGTAATGAACAACTCTTACTTTTGTTTTTTCACTACTGCAAGCCCTGCCTCTCCTGTAGGGTAACATTGGGTTGCCTTATTACATTTAATAAGTGATGACCTTTCATTGAGAGTAGGCAGGAATGTTGAGTTTGATGTCTAAGGAATTGTAATTTATAACCATCTTTAGTGGTAAAGTCGGATTTTAAGTTACAATTCTAAAAATTCATAAAACAGATCTGATAAAGACAAGTAACTCCCTACATATGGCATTTCATACATTGCAGATGTCCTTGGGAGGGCCTAGTTATCTCTCACTGCTAAAGGTAATAAATGCACAATTCCTGCCATGCCTCAGCTACGGTAGTGAAGCACTTTGTGGCAAGGAATCTGTACTCCTAAATAATACTATTAACCCCTTCGGTGCTCATGACGGAACGGTTCCGTCATGAGCCACGGTTGAGCTGTGCTCATGACGGAACCGTTCCGTCATGACCCCGCCCGCGCAAGATTCCGTCAGCACAGCGGCGGAATCTGCGCAGCATGGAAGGGGTTAACAAAGTTTTTACGTTTTTGTTTTGGATTCCCTCCAATGCATCACCTGCACAAATTAGATTGGAATTTGTTATATCCAATCAGCATATTGCAAGGATGGGTTAATATATAAAGGTATGGAAATGAAGAAAAAACAAATACTTCCAATTCAATGTGTTGCTTTCTCTGGCAAGAAAACAGCAGAATCAAAGTTCAGAAGTTTGGAAATATTTACAAATAGCACTGGAAGAGTTATCAGCACATGAGGTTTGGGATATGGCTATAACATCAAAATCCTTCAAAAAGGCAATTCACAGAATAACAAAATGAATGTTACTGCTGAAAGATAAAGAGCTGTTCTCAAAAAGAGCACATGCGTGGATGGTTGTGAAAGAGTAAAAGATCTCCAAATTCCAGCTTTAGCTAGAAATACCTTGGTCTTCAAAAATAAAAAATATATTTATTAAAGTGAGATTTGGCCATCTTCCAGGATCAACGCATGCAATGCCATGGTTCCCACTATCTACCTCGATCCCCTGCAGACTATGCAACCAATAGGATGAAAACATCATCCATTTAGTTTGCATTTGCCCAGCAATGAAGGAAGAAAGAAGGAGATATATAAAAAACTATTTTAATAATCGAGGCGTACGAACTTCATTGCTTTTATTATGGTTGTGCAATTGATGATTTTACATTGTATGATTTTAATTAATCAAACAATAAGAGATTTGATTTGATTTGAATATTCTGAAACTACCACTTTTAGAAAGTTGGCATTTTCTTATCCCATCCGTTTGGTGCCTGTATTCTGGGTCACAATACTAGGTGAAGCTGGCAGTTGATCTTTGTGTATTACTCCCAGACAGTGAGGCAAAGGGGTAATAGGTGCTGGCAGGATAGGCCATCTCTGTCAGGATGAGGGGGAGGAGCTGTCACCTACTGCACTTGCATATCAAAATGACTCTGCCTCAGCACACTCACGAAGGGTTTCACACTAGCCTTTTGTGCCCCCAAGCAATCTAGGGCTGGAGCAGAGAGGGAGGAGGCTCCTGACATCTGAGGGGCGGAAGCCTCTAAATACTCCTTCTTCAAAGCTGGCATCAAGGATAAATAGTGGACCTCATACACAACTCTTCAGATCACTTCTGGCCCTGTGGACTCTGCCTGGAAGAAGAACTGCCAATCTGTGAAGTCTGCCCTGTTCACCTGCTAGCTGAACAAGGGCTTCTGCACTGCCCAAGGCCCGCTGTTGCTGCAGCAGTACACTTCTGCTGTTGCACTGAGTATGCTCAGGAACAGAGCTATGCTTGGTGCCATAAAACATCGGCCTATAGGTACTGAGTTGCCATACTACCTCAGTATTTATGATCTTGTGTCCGACTAGCTATAGTGCCTCACTTGCCCTCCTAGCCTTTATATAGAAAAAAGTGAGTTGCCACCCCAGAACACAACACTCTCAGAGATCATGGTAACAGGACACACCCTTTTGCTCTCCCAGTCATACTTGACCACAATAAGATAAACAAGAGACACAAAGGAAGTTCAGAAAGTTGATT
This sequence comes from Triturus cristatus, assembly GCF_964204655.1. Taxonomy (NCBI): domain Eukaryota; kingdom Metazoa; phylum Chordata; class Amphibia; order Caudata; family Salamandridae; genus Triturus; species Triturus cristatus. Next base: position 573,834,456 of record NC_140582.1, on the reverse strand, counting down.
TAAATAGTTGTGTCCTTAGATGTAGTATTTGTGCTACAATTAGAAACCAAATGATTAGCAAAAATATTGCCAGCAAAGTTAACTAACAATATATCATAAAAAGCCCTGCCATGTTATAAGACAAATTAGCCTAAAGCACCACCCCTTTTCCTACTGAACCAAAACAATTATATATCAAAGACCTCTGGGATTACTGGTGGACCCAGTTCTTTAGCATACATAGATGGACATTCTACATCTCAAGCTTAGTGTGTGAGTTGTCAGAACGCCTGTCCTAAGTTATATGACAAGACATGTTTGCTCGCAAACAGCAGCTGCATTCTTATGTTATGTCGAGGTGCTGCTGTCTGACTAGAGAGAATAATAAGGGACATTGCTGTTTGACCTTGTCTATGGTATTCAGACTAAATTCCAGGAAAAGAACAGTACATGAAAACATATGCAGGTTTTGTGTAAAAATACAATGTGGGACAAAAAGCGAGTGTGCTTGTGTAGTAATGTGTGCAAAAGAAATTCGGCCTACAACAAATACAACTAGGCTAACAGAGTGATAACGACAATGGGCAAGCAGGAAACACACAACACACAACCTGCTGATTGTGGCAGATTTTCACTTGGCCTTGCCTGGCTTCACTGGTGCCGACAAGACGACGTTGCCGCACAAGCCGGGTGGCTCACCGCAGCTCACAGCAGTTCCCGGAGGCTTCGGTGAACGCCATCGTCTTTATCCTTGGTCCCCAATCCGCAGCCCACAGAGGCCCATGGTTTTGAAGCCCCACAGTCCCGTTTCTGCAGCCTGGCCAGGTGCCGGGAGCCAGGAGGAAGAAGTGGGAGGCGCAAGGAGGCGCAAGAAGTATTAAGGGCATTGAGGATTGGAAGAATCTGCAGCCACAAGTCCAGGGAAAATCTAGCCCAATTTGCGCTCCGTTTCTGATTAGGACTACAGGAGGCAGGTAAGTCAGAGAGTCTGTTGGATGGTGAATGCGGGCAAGAGAGGAGTGGAGAGTGACACGTGACAGCTGTTGACTGAGGGCTACCCCCAGTGTGCAGCCCTTGGAGGACTCCATCATCTCATTGCCACCTGGTACTTGCCACGCAGTGGGGTGGATTGGAGCAGAGCATACATGGGAACACAAAAAAGGGGTATTTAACATTAACATCTTAACCCACAATCCACAGAGACAAGAATAAAGGGTGAGATACAAGGAGACATAAGGGGAGCTAAAAACGGCAGACATAAATAGACATAACAGACACAACAAGACACAACAAGTTATAAACAGGGCAGTTAAGCTATTTGTTTAGCACAAAGTAATTTCATAAAGTTACCAAACGCAAAAAATAGAAAAGCCACAATGCGTTCAGGATGAAACAGAGGGAATACATCTCAAGGCAAAAAGAGACAAACCAAGAGAGCTCACCAAGAGTCTTATTAGATCTGTATCCACGTTAGAATCAGAGAAGTCCAAAAGACATGGAAAACTGAAACAAACTCAGTTGCAATCAATAGCAACAATAGAAACAAAAGGGAGATTGACAACTGAAATAGAAACAGAAACAGTAAAAAAAAAGGAGGAGGGGTACAAGATAACAGACTTTTTAATATCAAAACATCCAGCACCATCAACATCTATTCTAAATTCCCAGAGAATTGAGTATATATCAGAGTCGGAAGTAGACAGACAGTCATACACAGGAAGTGAAAGTACCCCCGCCCAAAAGAACAATGGCAAGAGCAAGAGGAAGCACCTGAGGGGCACAACATACAAGGAGCCGCAGCAACAAATAGAGTAATAGTACAAGCGGAGATTCATAGCGCAGCCATATTAGAGACAATACTGTTTTTACATTCTAAAAGCTGGGATAGTTCAAGTCCAAAGGACCTATCAGAAGATCTTTTTTTTTTTAACCAAACAAAAGAAAGTGGGGCGGGGAGCTAGTTGGAAAAAGGTCCTGTACCAATGCTCCCAAGTTTTATGCAACAGCAATGTGGGTGTTATCAGTTCCTGGGGAGGAGGGGAGGAATATCAACAACCAGGTAGGCTGTAAGAAAGTGTAAGGTGTCTCCAAATAAATTAGAGTGTACCAAGAAAGAGTAAGAGTACTCCTGTGTGGCTCTAGAAGTGCCCTCACACACCCTTGCGGGTGTTTAGCATCATCATCGGGCAGGTGCTCCTCATGGGGGTGGTGCTGCAGTCCCTCACGGGCCCGTTTTACGGGGCTCTCTGATGGAGATCTTTTAGGAGTTTGCCGCACTTGTGTATGGGGGTGTGTGGGTCAAAAAAGTGGTGGTGAGTGAGATATAAAAAGAGCCAAAGGACACTAGCAGTTTATTGAGGTCGTCCTTTGAGTCTGAATAAAATAGATCACGGGGATGGAGATGCAAAATTAGTTGCCTGAATGAGAGGGGAAACTAAACAAATAAGATCCCACTTCTCTCAACCCATGTAGTGAATATTGGAACAGGTGTGTAGATATATCATGGGGTCGACATGTTTCGCACTATTATGTGGTCCCTAGTGGATCCTAGAGCGCTTCATCAGGACCAAAGAAAAAGGTATGTGAAATGGGAATGGGGAAAAGACGCCCTATATTCCCATGAATCCTTCTTATAGGGATAGGTCTAGAAGTATTAGATGTAGGACACGTCGTTATGCGTGTCCCTAGATGTGGCCTGTAGGAGACAAAAAACAGAAGAGAAGGGGGGGGGAAAAGGGGAGGGAAAAAAAAGAGAGCGCGTCATGCCATACTTCTAGAGTAGTATAGACTCTTATCTGTGCATGGCGTGAAAATGCCAGTGCCCCAGGAGGGGGATCTTTAACTGGGAGCATGCACGGACGTGTTGAGGACGGTGCAGCTAAGATTCAGTATGTGGAGATAACATGCATAGCACGTACTAGTGGAAGGCACTAGAAGGGATAAAAGGTGGTCCAAAATTCACCAGAGTAATACTACAAGTGAAATAGGAGAAACAAGCTCCTCAGTGGATGGCGCGAGCTAAAATGAAGATGAAAGGCTCGTAACATTATACGTGTGAATCACGGGGTGAATTAAGGTGCAGGAAGTCGCACATCCCCGGAAGGCGGCAGGTACAAGATGTGCACACGGGAGCCCATGAGATATACGATCTTACAACTCTGTGTGGGCGGGGGTGTGTGACAACCAGCCGGGACAGGGGGAAACTATCGCATAGCGTGTTGCAAGATAGATCGTGACTCTTCATCAATATCAAAACAAACAAAATTCCATGCACACGTCGCTACAATGCATATCAAACAAAGAGAGATCTCGAGTCCTACCCTCCCTCGCTGAAGGATGGACCTCCTCAGCATGGCCGTGGGAAGGTAGAGGCAGCTAAGAAAAAATGACAAATAGGGAATGGCAAAGCCGGTCAGCTGAGACAGTGTTCAATACCAGAGTTTACCTTAAGGAGGAATCAAAGAGGTATCGGGCGATGAAGGAGAAATGTTACTTGGCGCTCTTCCTGTAAGTTCGGTATAACCTACCCGGTTACCACGGCTGCTGGACGATGTGCTGTGTAGCTGTATCTGTTAAATACAAACCTGTTGATACGTGCAGCGGGGCGTGTTCGGCGTCACATGAGTCTAGTGCGTGGTGACGGGGTCTCCGTTGGAGGTTGGCTGGCGGCCATATTGGATCGGGGTGGAAAGGGGGAGACCTAGAGATAGGCCTAACGTTGCTGCTGTAACGTAGGTAAAGGTGTAAATGCAAGTCAACCTTGGACTGGTAAATAAGGTAGGGTGACGAAAAGAGGCTGATGTACTACAATACATGGTGTAAGGCTCATAGGGGAAGAGACACAGGGGGAGGAAAGAAGGGAGGGGGAGGGGACCCTTGTATCCATGCACACTAGCTATTTGGAAAAAGGACATGAGAACCCGTATTTACGGGCCCCTGCTGATAATGATAACCTAATGTCAACTTAGCCACAGTATTGTTGATCTGTGGCCTGAAGGTAACGGTCTGGAAATAATATAAGTGAAGGAAGGGGGGGTTGAATAGTGTGCCAGCTAAGTCACTGAAACTGTGATTGGAGTAGGAGGAGAAGTGAGGGCTGGCTGAAGATATAATGCTGGTTTTTGTTCATTCCAAACAGGAACTAAAAATTGTTTATGCCATGTACTATGTGTCGTAGCCCTGAGAAAGGATATAGGGGCAGAAAATACAGATAAGTGTCATACCGTGTATGCAGCGAGTGGGAAGGGTCTCATATGAGGCTTAAAGTAAATTGTTAAGTACTCAGATCGACCCAAGGTATCTCATCGTTGAGACCACCACTTTCACTTTTAAGTCTGAAGACCCATCGTTGTTGACGTTTGAACAGAGTGGACGCGGACCACTGAGGGTTTGATTATATAATGGTCCATCGCAGACTTTCTGGGGGATGGTTCTTCTCCAGAAAATGACTTTGTAATCTGGTTGCTGAGCGTTTGCATCGGATAGTACTCTTATGTTCTCCGATGCATATCTTAACTGGTCGGGCTGTCATCCCTATATAATAGGAGCCACAGGGACACCTGATCAGATATACACAGTTCTTGGTGTTACAATTCGTGTGGCGTCTCAGCTGCCAAGGTTTAGTAAGTCCCAGATCTAGTTCTTTTGTCATACTTGTCTGGGGAGAGACTGCACATGAGCCACACGGATATCTCTAGGTCCCCCCCTTTCCACCCCGATTCAATATGGCCGCCATCCAACCTCCAACGGAGACCCCGTCACCACGCACTAGACGCATGTGACGCCGAACACGCCCCGCTGCATGTATCAACAGGTCTGTATTTAACAGATACAGCTACACATCACATCGTCCAGCAGCCGTGGTAACCGGGTAGGTTATACCGAACTTACAGGAAGAGTGCCAAGTAAGATTTCTCCTTCATCGCCCGATACCTCTTTGATTCCTCCTTAAGGTAAACTCTGGTATTGAACACTGTCTCAGCTGACCGGCTGTGCCATTCCCTATTTGTCGTTTTTTCTTAGCTGCCTCTACCTTTCCACGGCCACGCTGAGGAGGTCCATCCTTCTGCGAGGGAGGGTAGGACTCGAGATGTCTCTTTGTTTGAAATGCATTGTATCGACGTGTGCATGGAATTTCGTTTGTTTTGATATTGATCGAGAGTCACGATCTATCTTGCAACACGCTATGCGATACTTTCCCCCTGTCCCGGCTGGTTGTCTGTCACACACCACCGCCCACACAGAGTTGTACTTTCGTATATCTCATGGGCTCCCATGTGCACATCTTGTACCTGCCGCCTTCCGGGGATGTGCGACTTCCTGCACCTTAATTCACCCTGTGATTCACACGTATAATGTACTGAGCCTTTCATCTTCATTTTAGCTCACGCCATCCACTGAGGAGCTTGTTTCTCCTATTTCACTTGTAGTATTACTCTGGTGAATTTTGGACCACCTTTTATCCCTTCTAGTGCTTTCCACTAGTACGTGCTATGCATGTTATCTCCACATACTGAATCTTAGCTGCACCGTCCCCAACATGTCCGTGCATGCTCCCAGTTAAAGATCCCCCTTCTGAGGCACTGGCATTTTCACGCCATGCACAGATAAGAGTCTAGACTACTCTAGAAGTATGGCATGACGCGCTCTCTTTTTTTTTCTCTCCCCTTCCCCCCCCCTTCTCTTCTGTTTTCTGTCTCCTACAGGCCACATCTAGGGACACGCATAACGACGTGTCCTACATCTAGTACTTCTAGACCTATCCCTATAAGAAGGATTCATGGGAATATAGGGCGTCTTTTCCCCATTCCCATTTCACATACCTTTTTCTTTGGTCCTGATGAAGTGCTCTAGGATCCACTAGGGAGCACTTAATAGTGCGAAACATGTCGACCCCATGATATATCTACACACCTGTTCCAATATTCACTACACGGGTTGAGAGAAGTGGGATCTTATTTGTTTAGTTTCCCCTCTCATACAGGCAACTAATTTTGCATCTCCATCCCCGTGATCTATTTTATTCAGACTCAAAGGACCTCCTCAATAAACTGCTAGTGTCCTTTGGCTCTTTTTATATCTCACTCACCACCACGTTTTTGACCCACATACCCCCATACACAAGTGCGGCAAACTCCTAAAAGATCTCCATCAGAGAGCCCCATAAAACGGGCCCGTGAGGGACTGCATCGCCACCCCCGCGAGGAGCACCTGCCCGATGATGATGCTAAACTCCCGCAAGGGTGTGTGAGGGCACTTCTAGACCCACACAGGAGCACTCTTACTCTTTCTTGGTACACTCTAATTTATTTGGAGACACCTTACACTTTCTTACAGCCTACCTGGTTGTTGATATTCCTCCCCTCCTCCCCAGGAACTGATACCACCCACATTGCTGTCCTATCAGAAGATCACCGGACCTGAATAGGAATTTTGGAGATACAGGAACAACCTCATGTAGATCTCCTCAAAACATCATCCCATATGCAAAAGGTCAGTCAATTAAAGGCTAACATTCAGAAGGCTTGATATTGAAATCTCTTGGGAAGGTGAGGAGACCGATGGACAAATCCTCAATCAAGAAAAGCCCATTTGTGACAGGTAGAGGAAGCCTGCAGGCAAATAAGCGATTCACTCCCGAAAACACTCTTGAAAACAAATTACCATCATTTCAAACACCATTGCTCAAGAACAGCCTCCCTATAGGGTATAAAAAGGACCAGGATTGGACTCAGAAGGACTGAGACAAAACCTGGGGGGCTCTCCTGACAACCATGGAGGCAATGTCAACAGCCAGATTCCATCAAGCAGATAAACAGGATCTTCAGGCAGACTAATTAAACATTTTGGCAGTACACATAGTGGGCATCGGCAACAAACTACAAGCATTAAATGATCTGATTGAGACAGCCCAAAAACATAATTACATTCAGAAGGGAACATGCCGTTGTGAAACCCTAGGAGACATGCCCAAAAGCATGATATCACTTCTTACTGATATATTAATCGAAGTAAGGGTACAAGCAGCGAGAGTGCAAACAAGACAAAGTTCAAGAACACGAACCAGAAGATTCAGAAGTCCTAGTAAGGACTAACGAAAGTTACACGCCTCAAAGAAGTCAGCATACAACAAGAGAGTTTATCCCCCAGACAAAAAACTGGGAAAGACTTAGTGAAAGAATCAAAAGAAAAATTGTTTGATCCCCAAAGAACATCTGATAATGGTCAGCAAAGTAAGAGGGGTGAAGAGACAGGAGCAGAGAAACTTGTACAAAATATTACAGAAAGGGATAAAAAAAGACAAAGAATAGCAAGAAAGAAGGGAAAATTGATTCAACAAAAAAAAGTATGGCAATTTTTCAATCAATACACAAATAAACACAAAACGGGGGTTGAGACAATAAACAAAATGCGGAAAAAGACATCCTTAAAACAACGGAGGTACCCAGGCGTGAGGTACAACCTTCTACAAAGAATAAGCAACAAAGAAACTGCATAGAAGGGACAGAAAAGGAAGATATGGATCTCGATCTGGGTGCAGCATTACAAATAAAGGTTCATCAGTCTGGAGGAAAAGCACAGGAGAAAACGAAGGAAAAAAGACTAAGAGATAGTAACATCTTACAAGGATAAACAAAATTGCACAGCTCATAACGAAAAGCAAAGCGCAGAGCTGAATCAGAGACTTGTACAAATAAAAAATGAACACAGCAGAGAGATAAACCACCAATGTATAAAAGCAGGTTAGGGGGAAGACAGTAGAGTACTACAAGACGGCGATTCAATATTGAACACAACAAAGACCTTAATAGTCAATAGCTATTCGAAGAGACAAAAAACAAAAAGGGAACCAACCGAAAATAAGTTGCTACTAATCTCCCACTACGTGAGGCTCAATCAATAACTTGAAGAGAGGCGCAATTTTAAAAAACCAAAGGAAATAAGCAAACTTACTCACATTAAATCTTCGGGTTGGATATCGGTGGAATTTGTGCCTCACCCTCACAGAAACAACAGAGAGGTGACAATGACGAATCGGGCTTCAAAGGAAATAATGGAGCAAATTAAGAATAATCAAGGTATCTTTATGGCATGCAGGATAGAGTTACAACTAATCAAAACCCTTGTTATCCAGGACCACTATTGCCCGAATTTGAAAGAGGATGTCAATCCTATGGGGAGCAGCAGGAGCCGTTGAACTCCAGCAACGAAAAAGTGAAGGAGGCAGATCAGGAGAATAATTACACATCAAGGGCAGCAAACCTGGAAGGATCCTGGGCACATATTAGTAGAGCACTAACTCAGTCCTGACAACAGGAAAATCAGATTAACACGGTAACAAGATAGGCTGAATATCTGCTCTTGGAACATTCACAGGCTTGATAATCTCCTACAGCATCAAGAAGCTATAGAATTTATACAACAATATGACATTATCCTGATGCAGGAAACGTGGTGTCGTGAGGCAATACAAATAACTGGTTATGTAGGCTATCATATCTGGGCAGAGAAAACGTCTACATTTGCACATTAAAAAAGTGGATTAGCACTCTTCTGCTAAACAAAAATCAGATGGCTAATAGTTCAGTTAGAAATCGGGACAAATTGTTCATATTAACAAATGTGTACATCCATCCTAGAAAAGACCAAAAAGAGAAATATATGAAAAAATCCTGTACGAGATAATCAAAACTATTCAGAGACAATACAAACAGTCAATGGTTATAATTTTGGGCGATTTAACATAAGCTTGAGTAAAATCACGAAGATGAAGAATCGAAGCCCAAAAAGGAATACACATATAACCAAGTTTAAAAAGCTTGGATTAAGACTCCTGAACGGGAACTCAAAAGACGACACACCAGCCGCATTTAGGAGTGGGAACAAGTGTTCCACAATAGATTATACCTTAGTAAACAAATCTGCGATGCATCAGGTATGTCACTTTCAAATCAGCGTCAGGATGGAGAACGATCATTTTCCACAGATCATTGGAATAAAATACAGGGTAGAGCAGAATCAACAGTCCAACAACCTATTGCCAGCCCCCGTAACATATAATCTAGAAAGTCTGAAATGGAGGGAACTGGGATTGAAAACCTGTTCAGTGAAGTATATTTGCAAGCTGGTTCATTGGACACAAAAACAAACAGACAAAATAAGGGGGGAAAAGAACAGATAAAAGATGAGGATCTACAAACAGCATGGGAACAATTAAAGAATAAATTACTGGGAACATTTTTGACAAACAGTTTTGCTGGACCAATTCTAAGAGAATCCTAAATGGAAGAATCAGAAATCAAACTTGGTACAGTAGGAAGCTGCATAATGAAAAAATGCAAATTCTGCGGGAAAGTCGACTGCTAGTGAAGGGGATAAAGCAAGGCACACGAAGTGATAAAAACAGACTACGTGTATTGAAAACCCAGTACAAGAAAAACTGTTCGGAGACCAAAAAATTATATCAAGTGGAACAGTGCAATAGGTTGCTCTTGGCAAACCGACAACAAAACAGCAAATAATTCTGGCAATTGATAAACGGCCTGGCTATAGGGCACACATGACATTAAAACACAAATATAAATGCAACCATGTGGGAAAAACTTGTGCATGAAATTTATGCAGAAACAGTGTCAAAAGAACCGCCAATCTGCATGGAGGGAGATAGTAAAATGAATATCTGCCATATATCATCAAGTTAGGCAGCACTTATTAATGACAAAAGAGACAAACAGAATGCAACAGACAGCCATAAGAATCTTTCATCAGTCGAGGATACGGAACAACTTGAAAAAAACATAAAGAATTCGAAAATAGATGGATAAGCTGGGCCTAACGGTCTACTTAAAGCTCTCTTTAAAGAAAATCCTCCCTATTGGGCAGAGTATTTTACACCTTTATTTAACGAGCTATATCTCACGACCTCAGTACCGGATTCCTGGAAAGGCAGCATTTTCCAAACTATATTTAAAAGTGGAAACCCGTCCGTACCAACAAGCTATAGACTTATAGCACTAATTGACATTGAGGCGGAACTTTATGCAACCAGTTTACTTCAGCATCTAAAATTAACCTTTTACCCCGGTTACAAACAGGGTTCAGGGCAGGCATGGGGACTCTAACAAACCTAACAGCCCTGACATAATTAGCAGAAAAGTCCAAAACGAGGAAAACACAGCTCTTTGCCTGTTTTGTAGACCTCAATTCTGCCTTTTATCGAGTTCCACGGGAGGGCTTGTGGAAAACAAGGGCCACATGGGGTGTACCAAACAGCCTACTGAAGGCGATAAAGGACTTACACACAGGAACCTGGCCCCAGGTCAAAATAGGAGATGGCAAGAATGTAATAAATAAAGTATTTACAAACAAAGGATTAAAACAGGGTTGTGTACTTGTTCCATGCCTATTCAACATATATCTAGCAGACCTGACACTAGTCATACAGAAAATCAACTCTCATCTACCTATACTGGCTCAAGAAGAGATAGCATATTTACAGTACGCAGACAACATTGTCTTATTAAGCCAAACCCCAATTGGACTTCAGCGAAGCATGGACGCCTTAAAAATCTACATGGATATCCATTGGTTAGAATTAAACTTGAAGAAAACCAAGGTGGTCCGCCTGGTAGACCCCACAAAAAAAGAAAAAAATTGTGGTACTTGGAAGGGAAAAAAGACGAGGAAGTCAAGTCTTACAAATATTTAGGATTTAACGTGGAGTATCAAATTAAAGGTAAACAACACATAGAGGCGATGCAGATAAAAGCGCAATCCTTGAACTACGGCTTTAAAATTTTAAGAACAAAACTATGCTGTCCCTCATCCAGACATCTGTTAACTGTGATGAGTGCTCAGTTAATGTTAATGTTTTTAATATAAAATCAGGGTCTTCGGTGGTCATATCACTGAAAATAAAGATTTTAAAAAAATATTGTACATGGGTGCTCATGGAAGACAAGTTCTATGGACTGGAATCTAGAGAATGCTAAAGTGACTCTGGTATTTTACTGACCACTGCTGGTCGTTTTCGATTAAGAAAGTTAAATAGAGGCAGTTGCCAGAAAAATAAAAAAAGAAAGTCCCTCAGCAGAAAGCAATTCTGGTATTTTACTGACCTCTGCTGGTCGTTTTCCATCAAGACAGTTAAATAGAGGCAGTAGAACAGAAAAAATGTCCCTAAGAGGAAGCAGACAAGTCATAGGGCTCATCTCTAGAGCCACAAAGTACATACATATATAAGTTTATAATAAGGATATACTAAAGTATATAAAAGAGGTCTCCAATGCTCGACCTAATGAATAGAACAAAAAAGTTCCTCAGCGGAAGCAGACAAGTCCTAGGGCTGATCTCCAGAGCCCACAAAGTACATACACATATAAGTATATACTAAAGAATATACAAGAGCTCTTGAATGCTCGACCCGAAAAGTGGGAGAGGCCGGCCATACTAGAGGCATTACAAATGTGATGCACTAATTCTCCGAAATGCATGGGAAGGTTTGTATTTAAGAATGACTGTATTTCATTAGAAGTTCTAGCCATCTGCAATTTGAAGCTTTTGCGACCAGATGTGAGTGCTTCTTCTTGTATGAACAATAATGCTTTGAGTCTGCTTAGCTTATTGAAGTCTGCCTTCAAAGTTGTAATGGAATGCCACAATGAGCTATCTATGATCCCATGAGGAGGGGGACATTGTTGCAACACGAGACTAACTGGGCAACAGATGAAATTGTCAGGATTGGTGCTGAAAGGTCAAGTTCTCCCCAGTTGAGGCAACAATCTCATGGTCAGACTAGGCTGGTCCGAGGAAGGCGTAGATGCGTTTCTGTGAGATCGCTCTCCGCCTTCCTACGGTCATTTGTAGTGTAGTCACATTTCTACCCCTTCCTTCCAAGATGGCCGCTGGTCGGTCCGATTCTTCCCTCCCACTGTTTCTCCGCTGCAGTGCAGTGTTTAAATTTTGAAGTTGTGCGCGCGCTTCCAATACGCGGCGCACTTCAACTGTCAAAATTTGTGGAGTGGCGGTGTTCTCTCGAGCTCCGTCCTCTCTCAGTTATTTCCAGTCAGAGTTTTGACCTTCTAATATTCATTAGTTGCCAATTTAAAGAACTTTCACACAGTCCCTCAGTGGGACACTATTTCGAGAAATTCCGCAGTATCTTCGAAGGAGTTTGTGAGGAGAATCTACAGAGAAGAGGTCTTCTCGTTCACGACGGAGGACAAGTTCTTCATGAGTAAGGAGGGTGAGAGGCTAGGCGCGAGAGCAGGGCATTTCGAGAAGTAAGTGCACCTTTTTTCTCTCACATTCTTGGAGCGTCAACCTTCCAGAGAGCTTCATTTCAGAGACTAGAGACTCAGTGGGTCAGTAAGCAATTAAGTGTCCGCTTATGATTCACATACTTTCAGCAACTGTAATTCTTCAGTAAAGATTCGCCAGTCAGAATCAATTTTGAGTTCCAGTGGATAGTAAAGAAAAGAAAAGAGACTGAATTAAGAGACAGAAGGATGAGTAGTTGTGAGACAAAGAAAAACTTCCGCAGCTTGAACTTAACAAAGCAATAGTAAATATATATATATATATATATTTAATTAAGAGCATTCACCTACCAGCATCTCTTCATTGTGCAAAGTTCAACAAGAAGATGAGCTAACCTTACTCAACCTCAAATCCCAGCTCTTCTTACCATATAGAATACCACTTGTTGGGAGACAGGTAAAGTTGGTGAGAGAGAGTCAGGGAGCAGGGGGCTTAGGAAGATATAGGGTTTTACATGTGAGTTTTCTTTACAGGGTTCGCTGCATGTCATCTGTACAGCCCCCTCATTCCCAACGAGATACCCAGCCGAATGAGTATAGAGAGTAGCTACCCACTGTGTCAGGACAGGTATTGTGTGGAATAATTACATTTGGAATTCTTAGGGGTAGAGTTTGTGGAGCTGTTGTTTACTAACTCTCGTTACAGGAATCTAGAAGACGGAGGTTCGTGTCCAGTCAAGAAAGAAGACACAGTGCAGTCTCTCTTGTCTGTCCAATTCCCCTTTCCCCCTCCTCGCTGTTCGTGAGCCTTTGAGTTCGCGGCAGCGGAGTAGGGGAGTGGAGAACCAGCATCTGCTCCTGTGGAAACCGAAGTTCAGCTTGAGGTACTTGACAGATTGAAGTGCCCAAAAAACTGAATTCCACCCGAGCACGATGGCTGAGGGGATTGATGTTAAGGCTCTAGCTACAGTACTAGATAGTATCCAGAAGCAGTTAAGTGATACTATGGAAGAGAACAAGTCCTTGAAAGAAGAGGTTAGAAAGTCAGTTTTAGATGCAAGTTATTTGCGCCAAAGGTTTGAAGAGTTTTCTGGGGGAACCCGTCCAGCCGTCCAAGAAGATAAGCCTCCCTCTTTTGCCCCAGCCCGTTCTGCTGCCGAACTCACTACTCAGGTGATCCACGCTATCTCGCCAACTATTCCATTGGCTGCTCCTGAAAGATATAGTGGGGATCCGAACAAGGCCCAAATTTTTCTTACTCAATGTTCCCTACACTATCTCTGTCGGCCAATTATTTTCAAAGAAGATCAGTCTAAGGTGGCGTTCATGCTGTCGTACCTGAGTGGAGATGCCGCCGCCTGGTCTATGCCATTGGTGAACAACAATGATCCCATTTTATATGAATTTGAAGGCTTCAAGAAAGAATTTCTGCGAATTTTTGACAGACGGTCCATCTCGCAATCCACTGATAATGAGTTGTTAGATCTGAAGCAAGGAAATCGAGAATTAGTTGCTTATTTGGCGCAATTTAATAAATTAATTGTAGAAACCAACTGGCCTGAGGCGAAACGTGCAGCAATTTTTTATCGTGGTCTTAAGGATGAGATTAAAGATGGTCTATCGCAGATTCCAAAACGTCCCACGGAGGTTTCAGAATTAATTGACTTAGTTCTTCAGATTGATCAGCGTCAAAATGAAAGGAGGAATGAGAGGCGGAAAGAAACCAGGTATATCCCTCCTCGTTTTGACAGAAGGAAAACAGAAGGATCTAAGCAGAAAGAATCGTCGTCAGAAGAGGAACCAATGCAGATTGGTTCCGTTCGAGGTCCATTGTCTAAAGAAGAAAGAGAGAAGAGACGTTTGGGAAAGCTGTGTATGTATTGTGGGAACCCTGGCCATTTTGTGAAGGAATGCCCAAAGAGGCCAAAGAACAATTCTTGGGTAAAAGATCGGCTCCACCAGTAGAAGGGGTTGCCCTGGTGGAAGCTAAAGAACAGTCAACTCCAGAGGCGAAATTAGCGGCTAATACTTTGCAATCTTCGGCCCCACATTTAATTTTGTCAGTTCGGATTAAGTTTGGAGAACAGATCAAGGAAGGAATGTCGGTCATGATCGATTCAGGGGCCACCGGAAATTTTTGTGACATTGGATTTGCGAGAGCTCTTGGAATCGCCTTCTTGAGGAAGGAACGGCCGGAGCCTGTACGTGCTGTAGATGGAACAAGTTTGTCTTCCGGGCCTATAGTCTACGATTCTGAGGAGATTTTGTTGTATGGACCCGGCCAACACGTGAGCTCTTTACAATTCAACTTAATCGATGCTCCGCAGTTTCAATTTATTTTGGGCCTGCCCTGGCTCACTGAGCATAACCCTCAAATTGACTGGGCTCAGCGATCCATTCGCATGAATTCACATTTTTGCTTGCAACATTGTTTCCAATCCCATCCAGAACCATCTATAGCTTCACAAGCTTCACAGTCCCAAATCTTAGCTAGCATTCCGAAGACCATTTGTGCTTTAGATACTCAAGAAATTCCACAAGAATATGAAGATCTTGCTCCAGTTTTTGATGAAAGAGAAGCGGATCGTTTGCCTCCCCATCGTGAATACGACAGTCGCATTGAGCTGGAGCCGGGAGCCTCTCTGCCCTGTAGCCGAATTTACGCATTAACCGAAGCGGAGAATGTCCATTTAAAAGAATATCTGAATAATTATCTGGCTAATGGCTTCATTCGCCCCTCACAGTCTCCAGTTTCGTCTCCACTTTTCTTCATTCCGAAGAAGGATGGCCAGCTGAGAACTTGCATAGACTATCGCGCCCTCAATTTGGTGACCAAGAAAAATCGTTATCCATTACCCTTGATTTCTGAGCTCTTGGATCAGGTAAAGGGAGCGAAGGTGTATACTAAATTGGATCTGAGAGGCGCCTATCATCTGGTCCGCATGGCTGAAGGAGAGGAGTGGAAGACGGCCTTTCGCACTCGTTTTGGTTTGTTCGAATACCAAGTTATGCCCTTCGGCTTATGCAACGCTCCAGCCGCTTTTCAGCACTTCGTTAATGATGTGTTGCGAGAATTTTTGGATCGATGTGCAGCGGTTTACATTGACGACATCCTCATTTTTTCTGCCAGTTTAGAAGAACATATTCAGCATGTCAGGTCCATTCTGAAGAAGCTGCTTGAGAACCAACTTTTTGTCAAACTGGAGAAGTGTGTGTTTCACTCCATACAAGTGGAATTTTTGGGATTTGTCCTGTCACCCAATGGTGTTTCCATGGATGAATCAAAGGTTAGGGCCATCAAGGAGTGGCCCTCCCCGAGTTCAGTGAAGGAGGTACAGAGTTTCCTCGGCTTCGCCAATTTTTACAGGCGTTTTATAATTAACTTTTCGGAGAGAGTTTGTCCCCTCACGAAGTTGCTCAAGAAAAAGGCGAAGTTCGAGTGGAATGCGGAAACAGAAGCAGCCTTTAATGAACTCAAGAGCATTTTTGTATCATCTCCGGTGTTGCTTCATCCAGATCCTGAAGAACCGTTCTTTGTGGAAGCAGATGCCTCTAATTTGGCCATTGGAGGAATTTTGTCGCAGCGCCCCAAGCAGACAGGCCAATTACATCCTGTAGCCTTTCGTTCCAGGAAGTTAACAGCGGCAGAGATAAATTATCCCATCGCGGATAAAGAACTGTTGGCAGTCAAGGATGCATTTTTGGAGTGGCGTCATTATTTATTGGGTGCCCGGCACGTGGTGACCGTCTTCACGGACCATCGAAATCTTCAGTTTTTAAAATCCGCCCGCACCCTCACCCCCCGTCAATTGAGATGGTCACTATTTTTTGCCGATTATGATTTTGTTCTCACTTACAAGCCAGGATCAGCTAATGGAAAGGCGGACGCCTTATCTCGTCTGAATGTGAACGAAGAGGGGAAGACTGGAGAAGAGGGAGTTATAATTCCTGTAGATCGAATAATCGGAACTCTCACTTACTCAGACATAGAAAAGAAACTACAAGACACACAGTCTCCAGAAGAAGTGAGGAATTGGACAGCCAGGGGAAAAGAATTCCAAGTGAAAGAAGGAAGGCCCTATTTTCAAGACAAGTTGTTTGTATCAAGTGTGGAATTGCGAAGGCAGATCATCGAACACTTCCATGATGAGCCTCTGGCTGGACATAAAGGGGTGAAGAAAACATTGGAGTTGATTCGAAGAGAGTTTTGGTGGCCGGCAATGGAAGCTCAGGTGCGGCAGTATGTAGCCACTTGTGAGTTGTGTATCAAGGGAAAGACTCCCAGAAGGGCTCCCCAGGGTCTTTTACAGCCTTTGCCTCCCGCCCCATATCCTTGGCATACCATTTCTATGGATTTCATTGTGGATCTTCCGTCTAGTGGAGGCCTCTCAGTCATTTGGGTGGTGGTGGACCATTTTTCTAAAATGAGTCATTTTGTCCCTTTGAAGGCTCTTCCCAACGCAACTCAGTTGTCCAAACTGTTCACACAACACATAGTAAGGGCACTTGGGATTCCAAAGATAGTCATTTCCGATCGGGGTCCTCAGTTTGTCTCTCGTTTTTGGAGATCTTTTTTAAGGAGGTTGGGTGTTGACTCTCGTCTGTCCACCAGTTTCCATCCAGAGACGGATGGACAGACGGAAAGAGTAAATCAAGAATTGGAGCAATACTTGCGCATGTACTTGTTGGATCAGGAAGGAGAGTGGCCTGACCTAATATGGACAGCCGAGTTTGCTTACAATAATGCCGTTCATGCATCTACTGGTTACTCCCCATTTTATTTGAATTCAGGAAGGCATCCTAACACACTAGTAGATAAAGAAATCAGCAATGTTCCAGCAGTGGAGACAGTAGTGCAGGAATTACATTTGGCTTACCAGTTAGCTTCCAGAAATTTGTCTAAGGCTAAGACTTCCTATAAGAAGCAGGCAGACAAGAAGAGGCGCCCAAATCCAGTCTATGAGAAGGGAGATCTGGTCTGGGTCTCCACCCGAAACTTACGTCTGAAGGGGAACCGGAAGTTTCAGCCTAGATTTGTGGGTCCTTTTCGAGTAGACCGGATGGTGAATCCAGTCAGTGTTAAGGTTCATCTTCCCCCAAGGTTAAAGATTCATCCAGTTTTCCATGTTTCCTTGCTCCAGCGTTGTCCTGAGGGTTTTAGAGTCAAGAGGTCCCCTTCTTCAGTTTTGGTGCAGGGAAGTGAAGAATTTGAGGTGAAGAGAATTCTAGATTCTAGGTTACAAAGAGGGAAGATTTTCTACTTAGTCGATTGGAAGGGTTATGGTCCTGAAGAGAGATCTTGGGAGCCATCTTCCAACATCCATGCTCCACGTTTGCTCAGGGAGTTTCATCGCACCCATCCCACTAAACCCAAGGAGGAGAGGAGAGGGGTTTTGGTGGGAGGTACTGTCAGGATTGGTGCTGAAAGGTCAAGTTCTCCCCAGTTGAGGCAACAATCTCATGGTCAGACTAGGCTGGTCCGAGGAAGGCGTAGATGCGTTTCTGTGAGATCGCTCTCCGCCTTCCTACGGTCATTTGTAGTGTAGTCACATTTCTACCCCTTCCTTCCAAGATGGCCGCTGGTCGGTCCGATTCTTCCCTCCCACTGTTTCTCCGCTGCAGTGCAGTGTTTAAATTTTGAAGTTGTGCGCGCGCTTCCAATACGCGGCGCACTTCAACTGTCAAAATTTGTGGAGTGGCGGTGTTCTCTCGAGCTCCGTCCTCTCTCAGTTATTTCCAGTCAGAGTTTTGACCTTCTAATATTCATTAGTTGCCAATTTAAAGAACTTTCACACAGTCCCTCAGTGGGACACTATTTCGAGAAATTCCGCAGTATCTTCGAAGGAGTTTGTGAGGAGAATCTACAGAGAAGAGGTCTTCTCGTTCACGACGGAGGACAAGTTCTTCATGAGTAAGGAGGGTGAGAGGCTAGGCGCGAGAGCAGGGCATTTCGAGAAGTAAGTGCGCCTTTTTTCTCTCACATTCTTGGAGCGTCAACCTTCCAGAGAGCTTCATTTCAGAGACTAGAGACTCAGTGGGTCAGTAAGCAATTAAGTGTCCGCTTATGATTCACATACTTTCAGCAACTGTAATTCTTCAGTAAAGATTCGCCAGTCAGAATCAATTTTGAGTTCCAGTGGATAGTAAAGAAAAGAAAAGAGACTGAATTAAGAGACAGAAGGATGAGTAGTTGTGAGACAAAGAAAAACTTCCGCAGCTTGAACTTAACAAAGCAATAGTAAATATATATATATATATATTTAATTAAGAGCATTCACCTACCAGCATCTCTTCATTGTGCAAAGTTCAACAAGAAGATGAGCTAACCTTACTCAACCTCAAATCCCAGCTCTTCTTACCATATAGAATACCACTTGTTGGGAGACAGGTAAAGTTGGTGAGAGAGAGTCAGGGAGCAGGGGGCTTAGGAAGATATAGGGTTTTACATGTGAGTTTTCTTTACAGGGTTCGCTGCATGTCATCAGTACAGCCCCCTCATTCCCAACGAGATACCCAGCCGAATGAGTATAGAGAGTAGCTACCCACTGTGTCAGGACAGGTATTGTGTGGAATAATTACATTTGGAATTCTTAGGGGTAGAGTTTGTGGAGCTGTTGTTTACTAACTCTCGTTACAGGAATCTAGAAGACGGAGGTTCGTGTCCAGTCAAGAAAGAAGACACAGTGCAATCTCTCTTGTCTGTCCAATTCCCCTTTCCCCCTCCTCGCTGTTCGTGAGCCTTTGAGTTCGCGGCAGCGGAGTAGGGGAGTGGAGAACCAGCATCTGCTCCTGTGGAAACCGAAGTTCAGCTTGAGGTACTTGACAGAAATATACGAAACTCCAGCTCACATACTGCAACAATCTTGATCACCTAGCATTAAATACCTTCTGTTAGAGAGTCACTGGCGTAATGAAACTTGAGGAGGTCCCCCCTACAAGGTTAGTAGAGGGGCCCCCTCCAGAATCAATCCAGAGCTCTCTGGCCAGAGTATTGTGCTGGGGGGGGGGCCTGGAGCTTGGAGGCTGTGTGGGCCTGTGTTACCCCCTGTAGAGAGTGTCATAATGAGGAGGAGAATCACAGAAACCAGGATTTCTTTCAAATGACAAGCCAAATTGGGCACTGAAATATTACATGCGCCGTGAATTTTAACATGTTTACAAACAAGTGAATGTCCGACAGTAGAGTTGCACTCTTCTCCAGTAATAATCCCCCTCTCCCTGTTGGCACATTCACAATGATAGGTAAAAGGAAGTGACCGCAACTCACGAATGAAGCGCTTTCCAAGGGGTTCATATCTACCTACAGGGAACTTTTTCATGAAAGCTGTGAACTGACTGTCAAGATAAGTAGAGAAATAACTCTGTGTGTTAACCACACAACCGAAGAAGTTTCAGCTACAGTGAAGGGAAATTTTCTAAATGTAGGACTGTGTAGGTTGCATCGCCAATGACTTTCAATTGTTGTTTGTATGTCAAATCAAAAGGCAGAAGTAAATCGCTGCAATTCAAGTAATGCCATGGAACACGTCCATTGCCGAGTGTTTGAAGGATCCAGCTAAACTGCATAATAAATCCAAGCCAACCTTGCCCATGACACAGCACGGAGATATCACTCTGCACAATATCAGTAGCAGACAACACAATGTTGTTTAAATTGTAAATATGAGATAACAACGCACCAATACCATTATCAACAATAAAAGGCACCCCATCCAAATTATCTCAGTCAATATGTCTCAAACATGCAACAGCTTCCATCTGCGATAGCTTCCCAATTTCACTTTATGTAGCATATATATATCTTTTAGAACTTGGGGATTTGGGTCCTAAAAGAAAATCTGATAAATTCATGTCTTCGGACAAGAGAGAAAGATGTTGCTACAGAAAGTGTGGATGTTCCAATCATTGTTGACATACTTTTCCACGGAATAGGTGGTATTTAAACCAGAATGTGTTGACTGAGCATATAGGGGATCAGGTCAATTTGATTTGAATCCAGGTGGGGAATAAAGAAAATGAGTGTGGCATCCATTAGTGTCCACTGGCCACAACAACCATCGGTCAGGACTCTAACATGAGGAAGTAAATGTACAATTCTACACCATGCTATTTAATTGTTCTTGTATGTAATTTGTGACACTCAGGCAGTTATCAAAGCGGGCAATAGTGGTATTTTTTTATCACAGTGTTCATTTCTTTAATTTTGCCAAACCCAGACAGATAGTCTGCTGGATTGTTTCATTCAAGAAATTCATTTGTGTCTGAATTAAACAGGCTCAAAGTAATGTTTCCATTCCCTGAACCTGCCAAGATTTGGTTCCCCAAATCAACTTCAAATCAATGGTGTCCTTCACAGCCTTGAAGAGCTAATTGGTTGACAATTGAAGCTGCATAAATTAGTTTAGTCTGGGTGAGAATATAGTTTCTTGGTAGGGTAGGAACAAATTTAAAATACTATGACGCAGGATCCGAAGTGTCATATCCTGTAAAATATGTAAATTATTTTTTTTTGCTTTTTGGACCTCCCTTGTGAGGGAGTTGGACAATGTTCCCATTATGTTTAATTAAATTGTGGACACTGACCATTGGCTCTGTGCAGAAAATGATGTCCAGAACTATGATAACAAAACATGTAGCTAGCAGAATTAAGATAAAGGTCCTCTGATTCAAAATCAGTTAACTACTACAGTTCTGAAAGCATAGAATGTACAGTGTCAACACACCAATCACCTGAAAGTACTCAGGTACTATTACATCCCCCATAGCAACTTTGAACACATATGGTATCTGCAGGATCTCCATACATCTGAATATGTTGAAAGGAACTTTATCCCAAACAATTCCATCAATCACTGGAACAGCTGAAATGTTGACGAGGGACAAGTCTCTTTTTTCAGTTTATGCGATGAACAATAGGGGTCAACACCCCATCAAACAGTTCCATAGCAGAACGTACCGGGAGGTAATGGTCATTAATTAACAGGAAAAACACTGTCACAAATCCAATCTACATGAACAGAAAAACCAAGGAGAGTATGATCCAGACATATATCCAAGGCAGTACTAGATAAGCACATTTTAACCATGGATTATAAACACAAATCCATGCTAGAGGCAAATGCAGAACAGTAGAACTGTCTGAAGAAGAATCATCTTGATCCATATAGTACCAGGAGGTACTTAGCTGAAAAATTGGAGGCAGGACCTAAAAATCCAATTCAGAAGGACACGCCAACAGTGGATCCATATAAATTACATCCGTTGTAGAAGACGCAATAGAAACAGGTATGTATCTGTTAGGTTACCGGTGGAGGACTCAGCACCCTCCCAGCCAGGGCGAATCAGCATGAAGGGTTCCTATGGGCTGTAAAGTGAAGTCTTGTGGAAGAGTATGTTCACTTCATGGCATACTATTGGGAATCGGCACATGGTGTAGTTTGACATGTTCAATGGAGACATAGTGTTTCTCTTTTGCACCTGGAAGTAGCGGCAAGATCACAGTTTGTGTACCTTATTTGCCAAGGTCTGGAACAGCAGCACGGTAATGTGGGCCGAATTCCGTTTTGATCACCAGCTTCTCCTGAACCAGATCTCCAACTTTTGGAAGCCAGCTGGAAACCAGAGTTTGGTCCTCAGTACTCGACGAGAGAGATGCAGGCAAATGTTTGTGAGACTGAGCAGTACTGAACTTTTGTAGGTCCTGTAAGACAACATACTGGCTATCTACATCAAGGGTTGCGGCAGCAGCCACAATGTCTGGCCTGTCAAGGACTGGAGCATTCATCTTGATGCCAAAAAACATTTTGTATGGGGTCTTCCCAACTAGAGATCTTTTGGGGAGGTTATTAGGTGCTCGTTCAACCCCATATAGATGGTTCCACCAACCATGCCCTGTAACTAATACTCCAGTCATTAAGGACTGCTTTTAGTCACGGTTCATCCTTTCTACAACATAATTGCCTTATGGCTTATATGGAGAAGAATAAAGCACCTGTACACCCATGGACATCATCAAATCAGGGATCGCTTTAGAAACAAAAGCCGGACCCTGGTCTGAGAGGGATGCACAGCAAGCATAAGTCCTGATGAAGACTTGCAAGTCTTTAATAATTGTGCAGGCATCAGCGGAACGCTGTGGCCAAACTCAGAGGAATCTAGAGCAAGAATCAACTGCAACCATGATATATTTGAATGCAGTAACCAAAATCGGGGGACCACAGTGATTAAGTTAAATACAGCCAAAAGGCTTGTGAGAAATCAACAGCTGTGTCTGTGGTGGAGATTTTAATCTGCTGACAGATGTCGCAACACATGGCATATTTTTGGGTCTGTTGGTATAAACCATGTCCCCAATAACATTGTTGTAAAAGAGAAATAGCGCAGCCACTCCAACATGGGCGGAAACTACACCTTCATGTGCGGTAACAATTAAAGCCTTTCAGTGGTCCTTGTTGAGATTCAAACATTTGCCAACTCCAGGAATAGTTACAAAAGGAACATTCTGGTCATTTAAGTGATAAGAGTAGAGAAGGTAAAGGGGTGCCGTTTTTAAAAGCATTCATGGCAGCCAAGATATCATTATTGATGCAAGTTGCAGAGCAAGTAACTGCTGCTATTTTAGCTGTTGCTGCTGCAGATTTGGCTGCTTCATCAGCAAGAGAATTCCATACAGAGTGTGTACCCACAAGTTGATGAGTTAATGTATATATTACATGAGTTTGTGGCAACCTAACCTTAAAATCTGCCAATTTAACCCAAAGCAGTTTGTGCTCGATTGTTTTACCCTTTAAATCTCAGAGCCCATTTTGTCACCAAAAATGTAAATTGTCATTAAAAGACTGTACACAATAATACGAATCACACACAATAAGCTTGGGGAATTTAGGATCTGTATTTTCAAGTGCAAAAATAAATGCCTTTACTTCAGCTAACTGCACAGTGCAGTCTCCAAAAGACTGTGGGAGGGTTTTTTTGGGGTGAAAAACACCATCTAACAGAATATCAATAACTATGGACCATGCAGCAGAGTACTGCTGTTAGAAGAACCTATAACAGGTTGAGCTGAACCGTCAGTCTAAATAACATGTTTATACTGATCAAGAGGCAGAACAGTAGAGGGGAAAAGATAGATATGCTCATACTGTAGAAATACTTGTGTTCACAAAGAAGAGTCAAGGACAAAGTCTAAATCTATGGCTGTTAAGGATGTAGCCCATTGAATCCATCTAGGATGATGGGCTATAGCGTTAGGAACTAGGCCTGGCAAAATTTCCGTTCCGTTTGCGGAATTTGCGATAATTTAGCATTTCCGCGTTCCGCGGAGAGCGCGGAAATGTCAAAATTTCCACATTCCGCAGCTTTGCGATAATTTGGTTCTTGCTCGCGCTGTAAAATCATACATTCTCGCGCGCGCGCGCGATCGCCTTACCTGAATCCCCGCGTTCGCCGACAAGTTTTCCTGATCCGGTCGCGTTCTCCATGAGATGTTGTATTGTTTTAGCCATTTGCGCTGTCTCGCGACAGTTCGCGTCCGCAGTGACGTCATGCGTCGCGCGATCACGTCTTTCTTCTCGCCATCATGCACCGCGAGACAACTGAAAACAAGATGGCCGCGCCCGCGAGCAACCGCAGGGGTAAGTTAGCGACCCGCAACCATGCGGAAAATATCGCGAACGGGCGGGAAAAAAACTTCCGCATCTTCGCGATATTTCCGCTTGTTTGCGGAGATTTTTAACATTTTCGCGATAAATTGCAAAAGTCGCTTTCGCAAATTCCACCCACCCCTATTAGGAACACTAGCTTTTGTGACAACCTCTAATGCGGGCACAGGATTAAAGACAATAATACGTTTTCCTTGTGCAAGGGGCTGTTCTTTAAGGATGGCCATTTGCACAACAGTCAGTAATATTTCAGTTAAAGCAAAATGCATTCCTGCAGTGGAATATAAATGCGACCTATATGCTATAGAAACTGTCTCACCCTCATTAAAGGTGACATGTGAATCCAATTGCACCCAGTAAATCTCGGATGACGAGGTTTTGGGTACTGACATGTAACATATGTAAGTGGTGTGTTTCAAGCAAGTCAGATTGTAAAGTTCTGAGTGTTTCTGCGTATTCTGATGTCCAAGATGAAATGGAAAAATAAGGATGTATTAAAACATAAAGGGCTTTTTTTGCATTGTGCAAAATCAGGTATGTACGTTCTGCCAAAATTCAAAAATCCCAGCAGAGACTGCAATTTATTTCAGATTAGTTGTAGGGTGCAATTACACACATTTCTCCAGAAAATGATGGACAAAATGTTTTCCTCATTGGTAAGCTCATATCCTAAGAAAAGGACACTGAGAAAATCTATGTTTGATTTTTTAAAGTTTAACTTGTAGCCAAGTTCAGCAAATCCTAATATGATGCGATCTACTCTCGCCAATTGGGGGTTTAATTCATCGTCCGTTAGGTAGATGTCATTCACATAGGACAGAGCATCAGGGTCTATTTCATGAAGAATTGACACAATTTGTGCTGCAAAAACTCCAGGGCTGTTCTTATAGCCCATAGGGAGTCCTGCATAGCGCATTTGAAATCCTAACCAGTCTCGGGTCTCAGGAGCCTAATTTTGACCGAAAAAAACATTGGAAATATCCAAAGTGGTTTTGCATTTTTTTACAGACTACATTATTAGTGACATACTATGTGCGTTTTTCAACACAAATGTGCATGTATGACTGTTCAAATGCCGAAAGTCTAAGACAATGACCAGGTTTCGGAACAGGAAAAAGAGGATTATTGATTTGAGATACACAGGTTCAATTGCCCCCTGGTACTCCAGTTGGGCAAGAATTTCCTTTAAGAATTCTTTAGCATTTCGTTTCATAGGATACTGTGGTTGGTTGTGCGGTGTCTGTACGGTGACTGTATAGGAATGACATGGAAACGGGAATCCTTATTTCCACTTGTATAGTTACTATAAGGTGCAGGGACCAGTGCAAGGTCCCATTCAGATCCGTATGCTTGTTTGACTTTGTGGGGAACAAGGTGTGAAAAAGAAGGGAAAATCACACCCTTACTCTAGGTGGATGCAAGAACAAAAGGTGGGGCCAATCGACCTCCACCAGAAGTATGTCATAAGACGTTGTTCAGTAGTCCCAAAATATTGCTTTAATGGTGCGTTTAACATTACATTCAAGTGATATAGCATGTCCGGAAGGGCTACGTGGGTGTCCGTGGTTTCAACCGTGATAATTGTTTCAATTGCTTTCGCTACCAGAAAGTGGTGGAGAGTTTAGTGTACGATGGTGACTTCTGCTGTGCTGTTGAGGAGAGTCACCGGCACCGCCCAACTTCTGTTCAGGAGGAGGGTTCTTTCCGTCTGTGACATATTTAGCAGCTAAATCTGCAAGTTTCTTTTTCTGAAAAGTGGGTTTATATGGAGGAAGCCTGTCCTCCTTTTTTATCTTCACGTCAGAAAAGCATTGTGTCTCCCTTTTTGGCTTCACGTACTCCTCTTGTCTGCTGTCAGATCGCCCTTCTCTGTCATACAGCTGATCAGACGATTTCTGAAAATAACGAGGAGAACGTGTATCAGGAGACTGATACCTGACTGGAGTCTTGATTTTAGTGCAATCACGAAAATCGAATCATTTTTTAGAGGACTCCAAGGGTGGAGAACATCCACTCTGTCTACATTTGTGTTGTCTAGATTCATCCCATGATTTTTTTAGCAAACTCACGGGCTGGTCTGGCAGCCTTATCAGAGCTAGGCTTGGCAAGTGGCGGTACTGAAAAAGGTCTGCTTCCCAAACTAATGAATCCTAAAGACGTATATACATTAGCAATGATAACTGCCAATTCATGAGGGCATTTGGCTAATGTCACTGTGGAAAGTCTCTGGTGTATAGCCAAAGACACTGCTTCACCATTAAGACTAGAAAGAATAATTTCGGAGACAATGGGAAAATTACCAAAGAGTTTCATCCACAAATCGAGGGCAGGACATGCCCCATGCTCATTCAATATTTGTTTGCCAACATTCGGTAGACCGGCCATCGAGGGAGTGCCATGATAAAGGTGTACACTGCAGCAAACATTGTCCCCCAGTTGTTGCAGTCAGCTAGAGTGGGAAACCATTCAGTCAAAATTGTGTGCTTGTCTTGTGGTCCCCTCAGGGGAACCACAGCTTCAAGTTGATCGATTTTTTTGGGCAATTCAAAATGGTATTTCCTCACGATTAGTGGGCCGTTTGCCCATAACTGAATGAACAATTACAAGATGTATTACAGGTGCTGCAGGCAACTGGGCTTTTGCTTGCAGGCCAAGTCTAGCTGGAACAGCTAGTAATATATGTGACATAAATTGAGTTAGATGTCGACATAGGATGACAAGAAAATTATACAAAGCACACGTCTGTACTAGATTTAAATTGCCTGCATCTTGATATGGTTTATTTCCAGCCAATGCTGGCCAAGTGGCCCCATCATTATTGAAAGGACCCATTCAAACTGGCCCAGGCACAGGAGGAACCAAGTCGTATGTTCCCAAACTGTAAGAGGAATTTCAACAAGGTCATAAGGCCAATATGCTGCAGGTGCCTGGGGTATAGTGTATTCATTAAAAGGGGTTAGTGTTAGCGTCCACAGCTGGAAATGTGACCCAAGAATAAAAAAACTAAAAGCAGAATGCAGTGTCTGCTTCTACAACAAAAATTACAGGACCTCCCACCTCAGGGACCTCATGTTGTTGTACCCACTTTTTAATACTTCTCTTTCATACATATTTTTAATGTTCTCTAAAATTGATGTTTTTTTTCTTTGTTTTGTAGATTCATTTTGATTTACTGACATTAAAACCTTTAATCGGGTCCCAAAATTTGAGAGACCTTCTGTTGAAAAGGCTTTCTGCCTCTCTACATATTTCGAGCTCTCCTTGAGATTGAGCATTATTCTTGAAACCCTTCCTTATTCTCTTGATCATTCTGTGAGGTGGGTATTTTTCCTGAGTGAACATCTCAAAGTTTTTCTCGGTTATCTTTTTTATCTTTTTCTTATACTTTTTTTATCTATATTCGCAGGTTCTTTATTCCATCTTTGGCTAAATTGATTCTTTTCATTCTGGACTCGGCCCCATATGTGCTGCTACGGCTTTACGGAAAATAACCATTGGCTCAATACTTGTACCTCCCATGAAGTGTCCAGAATCAATTAGGTAAACGTATTCAATTTGTATTAGTTTAGACTGGTTGTTTTTTCACGATTTATCACAGTATCTTATATTCACATTCTTTATTTCTTTCACTCAATTTTTTACTCACAGTACTTCTGCTTATTACGCTCTCTATGGTCTGTGGTTGGTTTTCGCTGTTCTACTAGGAGATTTCCAACCTAATGGTCTTTGTTAAACACTTCTTGCATGTCTGAGACTCATTTTAGTCTATTCCTCTACTCTCTATCTTAATTTGTTTATTATACATTTTTTAAATATTTGTAGTTCCATATTTCAGATCAATTCCTTAATCTACTTGTGAGCTTCATAGATATCTAATTTGTGGTCTCTCTTGTCACATCAGATGGCTGATGCCACTGTATTCTCAATACAGATAGCACCCTGATGAAGGTTTTGTTCTCCAATTCTTCCGGAGATATTTTAGCGAAATGCGTGTCTGCGCATTGTTGTCTCTGTTTATTTCAGTGAACGAACACTTGTGTCCATCATATTAAATGATTCTAGTATCACTTGAAAAATGTTAATATGTGAAAAAAATATTTTGATCATATAATTGTGTGTTACAACATTCTGCCTGGATATGTATTTTTGGTGGTAAGTTTGTTTGGGTGTGATTGTGTTGTTGTATTGCCGTTGTTGTAAGTAATTTGTTTGACAGTTTTTTCCATGTTGGTTTGTGTTTGATGTCTTATTTGTTCTCACGATGAAGCTCGCGTATATATGAAAACTGTTGTATATAATGTAAATATAAATATTATTAGCTGATCATGTACACAAACAGAATTCTTGTTGTTATAGATGATGAATAAAATATGAAATGAATTGATCTGATTTATGGTTTATTAGTTTTGGAGGCGTACTGTACTCTTTTTTAAGTTATTGGCAAAGTTGTGTTTTTCAGTTTTGTCACATATACTGACGGTCAGCAGTTGGCTGCAATCGCAATAGGTTGCACCATAAGTAATCTATAACGGATTCAAGGCATAGCACAGACAGGGTATAAAACCTTATAATATCCAAGCTTGAAAAACCAACAGAAGTAGGTGCTACCTAAAAACTATGGAGAATCTCCCGACACTACGGATGTCTCTGGTAAAAAGTGTGATGGTATTGTGGACAAGGGCCAGCACTATTCAGGCTTCCCGTAAGTAAGTACCTGACCAAAATGTTGACAGCGCCATGTTGCAGGGATTCTGCTCAGCACAGAACTATGCTTGGAACCACAGAACATTGGCATGTAGAGACTGAGTCACCATACTACCTCATCATCTATGAGCCTGAGTCCGACTAGCTATAGTGCCTCACTTGCCCTCCTAACCTTTCCTGAGAAACAAGTGAGTTGGCATCCAGAACACAACACTCTTGATCCTCTCAGGGCTTGTTGTAACAGGACACACCCTTTCGCTCTCTCATTCGTACTTGTCCACAATAAGATAAATGACAGACACAAAGGAAGTTTAGATTAATTATTCAAAATATTGTGTCCAAAGATACAGTATTTGCACCACAATTAGAAACCAAATGGTAAGCAAAACAATTGCCAGCATGGTTAACAAACCATATACCATAAAAAACCCTATCATGTTATAACACAGATTAGCCTAAGTCCCGCCCTCTCTTTCCCTACTGAAGCTAAATGATTATATATTAAAGATTTCTGGGATAAGTGGCAGACCCTGTACCTTAGCATACATAGATGAACGTTCTACATCTCAGTTGACACAGTAATCTTGCCTCAGGATATTTGCTCAGTGTGTGAGTTTTTAGAACTCTTGTCCTCAGTTATATGACAAGACATGTTTGCTCCCAAACAGCAGCTGCATTCTTATGTCATGTCTAGGTGCTAGTGTCTGACCAGAGAGAATAACAAGGGACATTGTTGATTGACCTTGTTCATGGTGTTCAGACTAAATCCCAGGAAAAAAACAGAACACAAAAACATATGCAGGTTGTGTGTGAAAATGCAAAGTGGCACAAAAAGCAAGCATGCTTATGTAGTAACGTGTGCAAAAGAAATGTGGCCTACAATACATACAACAAGGCTAACAAAGGAAAAATGGCAATGGGTCATGCAGAAAAAGCATGACACTGCTACTGTGGAAAGGAAAGCAGTCAGATGCTGTGCGCTGGAGGCTTCTGTAATGCTGACTCAGATCCAGGCTGACATCGGCCCAGCGTGGAACATTTCGTCCTCAGTGCTGATGCACTGCAAGTCTCTGCAAGTCCATGGATGTAATTTAGGGATCACCAGGGGTCACAGCTACAATCCCTAACTTGCCCCTTGTGACCCCTGGCACTTCCTTTGCTACCCTTGGCCTCAATGTAGGCAAAATCAATGCCAGGAATACAGTGAAAGTTTGTCCTTACGAACGAAGGTTGGGGCTCTGCTTGCTTTGCTTTTAGTCACTTTTTATTACAACAATAGTGAATATTACATTATCACTATTATTGTAATAAAACATTGAGTAACTTTAGATGAACATGACCTAGGAGCTGAGATGAGTAACAAAATGCTTTTAAATGACGATTGCGTGTGTGCTTGCAGGTTTACGTGAAGGAGAGTGAATGTAAGTGTGAATGTGAATGTGAGTGAAAGTGAAGGTCAAAGGGCGTGTGATTTTACCTCTGCTATCCCTGGCAATTTGGTGAATTGATGTCCATGTGCAAGGCTCCTCGTCGATGGCGCAGGATCTTGCAACGCAGTTCCTTGTCGGCGGCTCCTGACTTTGCCACTGCATGGCGCATCTCGACACTGGAGTCCACATTGCAGCTTGTTTACGGTCCCAAACTCTGCCACTGCGCGACGCCTCTTGATGCTGAACCTTACATCACAGTTCCGCCTTGAGGGCTTCTCAATGCGCAGCGTCTTGCAAGGACTTCGCATCTTCATGCCCAGGTACAAGGTACTTTCAGAGGACTGATCTCAGTCCAGTATCCAGCCCATGTTCCATCGCCGTCGGCCTGAACTTGTGACTTTGACACAGTTTACAGCGAACAGATGACTGAATTTGGGACTTTTTTTTGCTTCTTAGCACTTCATTTCATCAAAAACCTTTAAGATTGCATTTTGGTTCTACTGATTGGATTTTTGTCATTTTGGTCTAAAATAATTGATTACACTTTACTTTATTTTTCTAAATTGAAACAAGAGAGTTAACCACAGGTTCATTTGGGGTTTGCTAATGCTTCACTTTGACAAGAATGGTGGTTGCTGCAAGGGTTTTACCCCCTCAACCAGTAACCCAATTTCATTCCGGTATACATAATCTCTATGAAAAATGTATTCTGGACAGAACTAACCTACCATGCACAGCTCCTATAACAACTATGATGACTGTTACATACATGACATCAGGCAATTATGTCCTGCATCTGTTTGCTTTGAAAGGAAGCCTTGTCTATTTCTTCTAGATAAATGTGGAAGGTAAAGCAACTAAGAAGCAAAAGGGAGGAAGTGGTCAATGGATTATTCCTATTGATTAGTTATGAGCTGTGGCCATCCTCCATATAACATTCACTGCTCATGCAAAATATCCAAAATATGTTAATCTTCATGTCAGAGTAACCCTGACAACATGTGCACTGAAGAGGATTGTGATCCGTTTTCCATTATCCTTTGTTCTGATATCCACAGTTATTATTGTACATGCTGGCTGCCTTTCCTGGTTGCTGAGCTGCATTTTAGCTCGCCAGGGATCTTACCTTAATTTTAAACTGTTTTTAAGCATTTTACAAGTATTTTATAAATGTAAATTTGAATTTGTGAATTTCTTTTACTTACTTGCACAGCTCGCTATACTTTGTCAATCAGTAGGGAATCGGGTGAAGTGAACGGGGCTGCCATCTTGGTTAGCGTGCTAGTTGTTTTTAGCCCACACGTGACCGCCCCAAAGGCAAGCCTGTCTGCGCCCATCCACTCTCGGAATGGGCTCAGGGCCCGTCCCCCTGACTCTTTGAAGCCTGAAAATCTGGTTTACTCAAGGGATGACCTTCTTGCATGAACCGTGAGAACGCTGTATGTCTGTGCCTAACACTTAGGGCAACTTCTAACGAACGGGTAGTAACTTGTCACAATTGCCACATAACTCTTTTCCTTATTCTATTTCACCCTACCAATCCACCCCAATGCAAGAAAGGAGTAATTAAAAAAAGATCGGAAACAGCTCCACTGCACTTCCTACTGCTAAACGCTAGATCACTGGTCAAACATAGCACGGAGTGTGCATTAGTTACTGAGGAGTACAATATGAAACTGGCATTTATTACAGAGTCATGGTCTGATAAGGCCTCTGGCCCGGACTTGGCCAAAGCCACACCGCCGGGGTTTCAGTGTTTCACTCAAGACATACCTCTCAGGAGAGGGGGAGGACTGACGGTTATATATCACAACTCCCTACAGTCCTCCTTCCAGACAGCATCCAACTCGGCCTGTGAAGCACTTTCTTTTAGTTTTTACACTACTCATCATAATAATTTCAAGGACATCCTTCTCTACCGACCTCCGGGTCCAAGAGGTGGCTTCCCAGAGTCAGTCGGGACTCTGTTAGAGGATGGTCTTAGCTCCGACTCATTCACGATCCTCGGGGATTTTAACTTCCATTGGGAAGCACTCACTGACCTCGACACAATTAGTCTGGGGGAGGTGATGAATAGTGGAGAATTAAGGCAACTTGTAGAAGGCCCAACTCATGCAGCAGGGCACACCTTAGACAGGATTTTTTCCAACAACCCTTTTATGACTTGTATTGAGGTGTTGCCACTTGCCTGGATAGACCACGCTGCTATTCAGTTCGAGTTGACACCTCCTAACCCCATGACTGCAAGGAAGAACCCAAAAAGGAGATAGAAACAAGAGCATGGAAGAAAATTAAAGGCTCTGAGTTAGGAGATCTACTCAGGACAACCATCCGTCCCCTTCCCCCAGCAGCGTAGGATGCCACAACTTATTATACAGAGTGGATAGATACAGTGTGTAACAAATGGAATTAGCCCCGGTGAAACTATGGACCCCCAGGAGCTCTCAGACATCAGCCCCCTGGTTTTCCGAAGAACTGAGGAAGCAAAAACATGCTTGTAAATGCTTGTAGCACATTTGGAAAAGAGGCTATAGTAGCGCTGACAAAGAGTCCTACAGGCAGAGCCTTACCCTTTACGAAAAAATACTATTTAATACCAAAAGGACATTTTTCACAGAGCAAATTAATTGTACAGGCAAAATCCTCATTCAAAGAGCAGCTCTTTAAGACAGTAACTAAACTGACCACCAACTGTATCCTTAAAATTCAGGGTAGTCCTGAACTATGTGAGGAAATAGCCACCTTCTTTCTTCAGAAGGAGGAAGTCATTTTTTCCTCATTTAAGATCTCCCAGACAGTAGAGACAGGTGTCTCAGCCACTCCGGCAAACAGCACAATCGAATTTAGACCAACTCTAGACAGATTTGCACTACTGGAGGAGCGGGATACTATTAATCTCTTGGGGCCCGATTCACAGAACTAACTTAAGACAAAATCCTAAACTTAATACCATTTTCTTATTCACAGAAGGCACTTACTCATTTTGGTATTCACAGAAGACATTTACTCACTTCGGTATTCACAGAAGTTAGGAGTCCTAACTTTAGGACTCCTAAATGCCTTCTGTGAATACCGAAAGTCTTAAAATTAGGATTTTTCCCAGTTTAGGAGTCCTAAATTTAGGACTCCTAACTTTACTACTACTAAACTGAGAAAAATCCTAATTGTAAGGCTTTCGGTATTCACAGAAGGCATTTAGGACTCCTAAAGTTAGGAGTCCTAACTTTACTACTACTATGTTGAGAAAAGTACTAATTTTAAGGCTTTCGGTATTCACAGAAGGCATTTAAGAGTCCTAAAGTTAGTAGTCCTAACTTT
Organism: Triturus cristatus; assembly: GCF_964204655.1. Taxonomy (NCBI): domain Eukaryota; kingdom Metazoa; phylum Chordata; class Amphibia; order Caudata; family Salamandridae; genus Triturus; species Triturus cristatus. Next base: position 573,801,108 of record NC_140582.1, on the reverse strand, counting down.
ACTATTTCTAAATTGAGAAAAATCCTAATTTTAAGGCTTTCGGTATTCACAGAAGGCATTTAGGAGTCCTAAAGTTAGGACTCCTAACTTCTGTGAATACCGAAATGAGTAAGTGCCTTCTGTGAATACCAAAATGAGTAAGTGCCTTCTGTGAATACCAAAATGGTAGTAAGTTTAGGATTTTGTCTTGTTAGGTCTGTGAATCGGGCCCTTGGCCTCCATCAGATCGGGATCACCATATGACTCTTGCCCAGTGTCCATGATTAAACAAGTTCCAGAGCTTATTGGCGCGGCACTCACCCCTTTATTTAACGCCATGTATGAGTCTGGGCAGTTTCCCAAGAGATGGAAAATTGCATCAATTCTTTCGCTTCTTACAAAACAAAATCTTGATCCTAAGGACCCCAATAATTACCGACAAAACTCTCATCTTCCCTTGCCGGCAAAAGTGGTCGAAAAAATCATGAATACTCAACTCAACACATTCCTTCAAGCAAATAACATATTAGATCCTACTCAATATGGATTCAGGACAGAACATAGTACGGAGCTGGCCTTGATAAAATCCACTGAGGAAGTATGAGAGGCTCTAGACCAAGGAGGCAACGCAGCCCTAATTATGTTAGATCTCTCTGCGGCCTTCAATATGGTCCATCATGATGTTTTGTTGAGCAGTTTATCAGAAGGCGGAGTTCAAGGTAATGCTTGAACCTCCTGCTATCTTTCCTCAAAGAAATAATTCAAACTGTGAACTTATATAACGTCCACTCAAAACATTTTTCCCTTCCGTGTGGAGTACCACCAGGCTCTTCCCTTAGTCCCAGACTTTTTAATGTCTACATGACACCTCGGGCGGCTTTGATTGGAGCCTTTGGATTCCAGTTGACATCATACGCAGATGACACACAATAGTGATGTCACAACGCACAGGAGAAGTCGCTGAGAAAAAAAGGTTTCATGACTGCATGAAAGCGGTCAAGTTGTGGATCGCCACAAACTTTTTGAAGCTAAACTCAGGCAAAACGAAGGTCCTTATTTTTGGCAATAATGGCAACTTTTGGACACCAGACTGGTGGCCAGGAGAATTGGGGACTCTCTCTGAGCCAACTAGGAAAGCAAAAAACCTGGGGGTCATAGTTGATAACAAACTCACCTTCGGGAACCAGGTCAATGCGGTTGTCTCTGCTAGCTTTCACCTTCTCAGAATGATAAGGAAATCTACCGGCAGACACCCCCTGTATCCCTAAAATTCAGAATAGTCCTGATCTATGTGAGGAAATAGCCACCTTCTTTTATCAGAAGGTGGAAGTCATATTTTCCCTGTTTAAGATCTCCCAGCGACAGGTGTCTCAGCCACTCCGGCAAACTGTACAGTCGAATTTCGATGAACTCTAGACAGATTTGCACTACTGGAGGAGTGGGATACTATTAATCTCATGGCCTCCGTCAGATCAGGATCATCATATGACCCTTGCCCAGTGTCCATGATTAAACAAGTTCCAGAGCTTATTGGCATGGCACTCACCCCTTTATTTAACGCCATGTTTGAGTCTTGGCAGTTTCCCAAGAGATGGAAAATTGCATCAAGTCCCACACTTTTTAATGTCTATATGACACCTCTGGCAGCTTTAATCAGATCTTTTTGAATCTAGCTAACACCATATGCAGATGACACGCAAATAGTGATGTCACTATGCACTGGACAAGAGGCTGAGAAAAAAAGGTTTCATAACTGCATGAAAGCAGCCAGGTTGTGGATCACCACAAACCTTTTGAAGCTAAACTCAAGCAAAACGGAGGTCCTTATTTTTGGCAATAATGACAACTTTTGGACACCAGACTGGTGGCCAAAAGAATTGGGGACTTTCCCTGAGCCAATAAGGAAAGCAAAAACCTGGGGGTCATAGCTGACAAAAAGCTCACCTTCGGTAACCAGGTAAATGCGGTTGGCTCTGCTAGCTTTCCCCTTCTCAGAATAATAAGGAAAATAATGCCATTTCTACTGGCAGACAGCCATAGGACAGTGATAATATTTCGTATCCTGTCGCGTGTGGATTACTGTAATAGTCTATATCTAAATATCCAAAGTTAACACCTAAACAGGTTCCAACTCAATCAAAATGCAGCAGCCAGATTACTGACTGCGACACCTACGTTTTTCTCTGTCAAAAAAGAAATAAAACAGTTACACTGGCACCCAGTCAAACAACAGATTCAATTCAAATCCCTGTGTAAGATCTTTAAGTCCATCCAAGGAGTACCACCGGACCATCTGAAACTGCCTTTTTAATGGTACGTCCCCAGAAGAGCCCTCCACTCCTCAAGGGCAAAAGGAGTGATCATACACCCACTTAAAAAAGCCAACTGGGATGGTAGAAGTTTCTTCACATGTGCCGCCAGGGCCTGGAATGTGCTTCCTTACTACCTCAGGAACCCCACCGAGCTCATGACATTTAGGAAAGGACTGAAAACCTGGCATTTCACCATATAGGTCATCACACACCTCGGCAATCGATAGGTAGGAGTCAGCGCCAGGACACCCTCCGGTAACCGTTGCGCATAAGAAATTAAATTATCATAACAAAACATAACATAATGCTTAGAATCATTTATTTACATTAAAAAAAGAAATACACATGGAGGAAACCTGTAACTTAAATTCACTGGTTGTAATTTTTAGTAATGAATGGCAATCAGGATGGCACCACAACACTAAAGAAAGGCTGCCATCACCTAAGACATGAACAAAGAGGTGGGGGGGGGGATCCAATTGAGCCTCCAGGGTGAGGCAACAAAGTTAAGAATCTCATCTCTTTGGTCACACCTAAAATGGCATTAAGGAAAGCGATATCAGATTTTAAGGGGCTACCTCAGACCCATGCATAAAGGGAAACATGTAGTGGAACTCAGAGACAAAGGTAAAAATTGGATGGATGGAACAACAGCTCAGTCTCTTATGAACATTCATCCTAGCATTCTTCATCATTGAAAATATACTTTACATTATTAACAGCATTGCAGAGATGAGGTTTAACAAAGGAGGGCATATTAAAGAAGTATATATGTTTCTCCAATTTGTAAATTGCATCTAAGCATTGCGCATTATGACCACCTAAATATATAGGTAATATGCCTAGCAGGACAGAATGGTTCCTGTGATAAATGTGACAGAATTCAAATAAAAGTGGGAAACTGTGCTAATACTTTAAAATCGGTGCTGAATAAACGGAGTCTTCACACAGTGTGATTCACAACTTCATGTGAGCCAATGTTGCTGTGATCAGATTTTATTCACTGTGACTTGCATTGATATGCAGCTTAGCCAATGACATAAGTGTGTTTAACAGTGTGAGCTAATCAAATATTTATACTGATGGTGTCTTATTCAGTTTACTAAAAATGTCACATTCTAGCCTTGTACAACCCCATTGGGTAATAAATTCACACACCTTTCTTGGGTACAGTCAGGCTTATTTGCAGAACCTTAGCTCAACCCTGGATAGCTGTGGCTTTGAAACAGTCAGGCTTTGTCAAAGGAACAAATGCAAGATATTTAGAAGTACCAAAACAGCATAAGAAGAAAGAAACACAACACTCAAAAAAATCCACCACCAATTTATAAAAATACATTTTAATGAATTTTTAAACACCAAAATGAAACAAATCCAGCATAGGGTTCTGGAGATTTAGGGCCATATGTAGGTAGAACGTGTTTTGCGAATCTCTAATTTAAATTTTTATGGAATCGCAATTAGAGAATTGCAAAACAGAATGTAGGTAGGATTAGCAAAATATTTTGCGATTCCCACCTATTCCTTATTTGCGAATCCCAAATTGAGATTTGCAAATAAGGAATACCTTGCCATTCATTCCTATGGGCTAGAAGGCCGATAGGAATTAATAGGAAGACATTCTCAATCTGCGATTCTCAATTAGAGAATCGCAAATTGAGAATGCAATTTCAAGGTTGCAAGGGTGTCAATAGGACACCCTTTTGCACCCCTGAAATAAACATGTGTGCACATGTGGCGCACATACATGGGCTAAGGGCATGTATGTGCGCCACATGGCACTTTGAAAAATGCAAAAAAGTGCATTTTTCAAGGAAATCGCAAATTACCACCAACCTGAGGTTGGTGGTAATATGCGATTCCTTAAGCCAAAATTGCACAACTTGGGTGCTTCCTACATTGCATTTAAGGAATCGCAATTTGGGATTCCTTAAGTGCATTAGCAAAATAAGGAATCGCAAATTTTGCGATTCCTTATTTTGCGTGTGGGTGTTTGTGTGCTACATAGCACACTGCCCAAATTGCGATCGCAAATGCCGAAATTCGGCGAATTTCAGCATTTGCGATCGCAATTTGGCTTCCTACATATGGTCCATAAATTATTAAGCAAATAGTAAATCACTGCCTTTCATTTAAATTGCAAGCAAGCATTTGCAACTACTGCGGTTAGCAGTTAGTTGTGTTCCGTTACTCTGGCCTACTTTGGGTGATTAACCTTTTCAGGGATCAAGTCACAGGGGCAATAAGGCTTGACATTACTGTTACCTGTCAGTCAAAGCAGTCTCCAGTTGGGTTCCAGGCTTTATGGGTGACCAGCCCTGGACATCAATGAAGTGGTCTTGATGCAAGGGATACAGGATACTGACGATACTGAAGGATGCTGCGGGAGCTGATCCGGAGGCGGGTGTTTCCCTGGGACCACCCTCCAGTCCATGAACAGGGTGGGGTGACGACGGGCAGAGAGGTCAATATGCCTTGAAGTCCAGCTGAAGTCTTGCCAAAAAACAGCTGCCACTGGTCTACTGTTCCTCGGTTACAGTGAAATCACAGTTCTCTTTGACTGACCCCATTGTCCGCCTTGAGCAATGACTCTACACTCAGACAACTCTCCTTGGTCCAGCAGACATGGGTGCAACTTTTGAGTGTTGAGACTTGTTTTCCAGGCTGCGTTTCAGCGGTCAGTGCAATCAAGCGACTGTGGCTACCAACTCATCAATGCAAAAACAACAGTTGATGGACAGAATGCAGAACATTGTCATACATTCACCCCAGTACAGAGATCTGGGCCTAAATCAATTGTGTTTTTGCTCACCATGCCATTCCAGTTTGAAGCCAGCCATATGCAAATCAGTCTTGACCCTGTGCCTCATAGGAACAGTCCAGCCTGAACTGCCAATCCAGGTCCTCCCTGGACTGGAAACAAGCATCCTAGGACCGGTGTAGGTGTTTCACCCCTCTTCAGCCAGGATAGATTTATTCCAGTGGCATGGAGAGCACGGGACTCATGTCTGGGCATACCCGTCCCACTCAGGGTGACAAATGCAAAAACAACAGTTGATGGACAGAATGCAGAACCATGTCATACATTCACCCCAGTACATAGATCTGGGCCAAAATCCATAGTTGTTTTGCTCACCATGCCATTCCAGTTTGAACCCAGCCATATGCAAATCAGTCTTGACCCTGTGCCTCATGGGAACAGTCCAGCCCGAACTGGGGTGGTGTGGTGAGCGAAAGTATGATGAATTAAACCCAAAACCTTGTGACTGGGGATGAATGTTTGCATTGTCCAGCATTCCATCCATCAATTGTTTCTTTTGCATATGTCGCCCTAAGTGGGAAGGGTATGCTCAGACATGGGTCCCGTGCTCACTACACCACTGGATTCAAGCTAGCCTCGCTGATGAAGGGTGATGCCCTGAAACCGGTCCCAGGATGCTTATTTCCGGTCCATGAAGTACCTGGCTTGGCAGTTCGGGCTGGACAGTTCCCACAAGGAACAGGGTCAAGACTGATTTACAAATGGCTTGGTCCAAACTGGGGTGGTGTGGTGAGCAAAAGAATGATGGATTAAACCCAGATCCTTGTGACTGGGGGTGAATGTTTGCATTGTCCAGCATTCCGTCCATCAATTGTTTCTTTTGCATATGTCGCCCTAAGAGGGAAGGGTATGCCCAGACATGGGTCCTGTGCTCACTACACCACTGGATTCAAGCTAGCCTGGCTGATGAAGGGTAATGCCCTGAAACCGGTCCCAGGATGCTTGTTTCCAGTACAGGGAGCTCCTGGCTTGGCAGTTCAGGCTGGACTGTTCCCACAAGGAACAGGGTCAAGACTGATTTGCATATGGCTGGGTCCAAGCTGGGGTGGTGTGGTGAGCAAAAGAATGATGGATTAAACCCAGATCCTTGTGACTGGGGGTGAATGTTTGCATTGTCCAGCATTCCGTCCATCAATTGTTTCTTTTGCATATGTCGCACTAAGAGGGAAGGGTATGCCCAGACATGGGTCCTGTTCTCACTACACCACTGGATTCAAGCTAGCCTGGCTTATGAAGGGTGATGCCCTGAAACCGGTCCAAGGATGCTTTTTTCCGGTCCAGGGAGGACTTGGCTTGGCAGTTTGGGTTGGACTGTTCCCACAAGGAACAGGTTTAAGACTGATTTTCATATGGCTGGATCCAAACTGGGGTGGTGTGGTGAGCAAAAGAATGATGGATTAAACCCACATGATTGTGACTGGGGGTGAATGTTTGCATTGTCCAGCATTCCATCCATCAATTGTTTCTTATCCATATACCAACTCACCAAGGCAGGTTTATTCATTTTTGTGACCATGGAGCTGTACCAGAAAGTCAGCCAACTGACTCTTGGAATCACTTCTTCTGTCTGGGTCTCAGGTATAACTTTTCTTTGAGCAGGGTACCTTGGGCACAGTCCTCTCTTTGAAAGCTCAAGGATCAGCAGGTACAATCTAGTTTCTAGTGCGGCTTCTCTTGACTGGGTCAAGAGAACAGCAGAGCAGTCCTTTTTGTATACTTTCTCCAGTGTAGACGTGATTTGTATGATGGGTGACAGGGGTGCCACTTTTACTCCAGCAACTTACCCTTAGGAATGCGGTTACTAATTGCCAGTGGTCTGCCAGGTCCCCTCCCCCTGATGACGACCTCCTGTCTAGTATGGCATAAAGTTATCCCAGAATGCAATATTCTTCCCTAATCACCAGATGGAGGATCCCTCTCTCGGTGTGTGGAGCTTTGTAGTCCACCCTTGATGTGTGGCTACCTGTGGGCTATATACCCATGGGTAAACTCATTTGGCAACTGTTTCTGCCTCTCTTTCCCCAATGCCAACCTGTCTCTCAGAACAAAAGAGGAGCCCCCCTCGTGTGTGCCTGCCATTTGCTCTTCAAAGGCGGCATCCCCCTTGAAGTCACTCTTTTGGGCACACACTCCATTTTGTCTTCCTGCCAGGGAGAGGTAGCACACCTTTTCCAATAACACCTCCTTTGTGTTCCTTCCTGAGAGTTCACACATCCCCCCAGAAGGGCAGAAGGCTTTCTCGTGGCCCATAACCACAAATAGGCATTTGAAAACCTGGGCAGAGTGGCAACATTCTAAAGTTGCCTTTTGCTTAAAAGCTACATTAAATTTGACTTGGGCATCAAGTCGGGTTAAATGTAATGATTTTTGTAATACATTAGAGTACCAACTTTATGTGTCCCATTCAGAAGTGAGCAAAGATGAGTTGTCAGCATGTAACACTGTAATCACCAATGGGTCTGCTTTCTTTTCATCAACCAAAAACAACAATTTGGTGTTTTTTACTGGTAGGACATATAAAAGCACATTTTTATCTTTTTTAAGATACAGCACACTTTGTCAGGGCTCAATAGGCCTGTCTTACGGGTGACTTGTATATATTAAAAAGGACGGTCTGGAATGTGTCATTAGATTAAATGGTCAAGTCGAGTTAGCAATTCAAAAACTGCTCTGCCAGCCAACAGTGGCGGGCTGGGATTTTCTCTTTGCTTTATCTAAAGCCTGGTGAGCAGGCCTCAGTACACTCTCAGAGTCGAAAAGCCAGCAGCTTCAGACCAAACCTTTTGTGGTGATCATGCAAAAAGAGGAATTTCCTTACAAACCTAAACACAATATTACCATATATTAAAATCCTTAATTGTTGTTTCTTGTACATGTCAAAATGTTCAACAATTGATTGGTGTTGATCTATAGAACTGAGCACATTAGTATGGAAGTATTGTCTGTTTTAATTTTGGTTTGCTCAGAGTTATAGCAAAGCATAACTATTTTGAGCATGTAAGAAAAATGAGGAAAAATGTACTTTCCTGTAACAAAATACTCAGCTTTCCAATGAGCCCAGATATATCCCACAGCATGACTTTCTGCAGCTATTCTGTGAATATTGTCCCTATTTTCCACTTCCATGAGTGGGACTACCCTATCTCTGACATCCATGTCTAGATGTACTAGAATGCCATATGCTGGATAGGGATTCAGTCTCATCTGAATCTTTCTTTTTCAAGCCTCTACTTCTTCTGGATTATAATCCATTCTCTGTCCAATTATTTCACTCTCGTTGGGGGAGAAGGGCATTCCTGCATACATGTTGTAAGACATTAGGTTACTGGCTGAGGGGGAGTTGAAGCTACACTCATGCTTCAACCACAATACTTGACATTGTGCACCACAAAATTGACCTGTGCTTAACATTGGTAGCTCGGTACAAAGCTGTCAGGCTTAACTTAGAGGCAATGTGTAAAGTACTCATGATGCACACAAACAGCATTAACATGAAAACAATACATAGGAAAACTCCCAAACCAATTTAGAAATATAGGGGTATATTCACAAGAACGTGTGATATCTACCGCAAGAGTAGTGTAGCGCAACTTCCAATATCGCAGCCCATCGCGGGAAAATAACCCATTGTCAACGTGGAATTCGCAACAAAGCTGTACCATGCGATAGTCCGCCGACACCACGTACAATGTCCACGATACAACCACCGCGACGTAGATAAAACCACAAACAACAACACTAAAAAACACGTGATTGGCCAAAGCGCGATGAGGAAATCAGCGATAAGCAGCGCCAGGCCTCCAACACACACCAGGCAGGCTGAACAAAATCACCATAAAAGTAGTAAAAACAACAACACCCAAACTGACCTACACCCAAGCACCATGGAGGCAGCCGGAGCAGGCACAGAGGAGGAGCGCAACCCCACAAGCTTCCCAGACGACCAGCCCGGGACATTGGGGACATTGAAGGGCAAGGACAAGAAGACGAGGAAGACGAAGTTTAGTCTGCAGGCGAACAGGATCATAGTCACGGAGGTGATGGAACACCATCAATGACTCTTTGTCACCTCCAACGTGTCATTGGGCACCAAAACTGGAATATGGCGAGACTTCGTCGACAAGGTGAATGCCCACGGAGAGCACAAGCGGACAATGGATGAGGTCAAGAGGCGATGGAATGACATCAAGCGGAAGACCAAGCAGAAACTTTCCGCCAACCAGAAGGCAGCGATCCAGACCGGAGGTGGGGGCCCAGTGCCACAGCTCGAGCTGGATGACATGCAGGAGCTGGTTTCGACAGTCATCAGTGTGGATACTGTGGTCGGAATCGGGGGACCCGACACAGCTCGACAGGACACAACACAACCGCAACAGGGTGAGTGACCACCAGGTACTGGGGGGACGGGTGGAGATGGCCATGATGGCACACATGCACAATCAAGCAGGGCACAGTATACACCCACAATGACCCTGGCTCCTTGCCCAGACCCACAGACTGCTACAGTGTACAATGCCATGCTGTCAGAATGTCAACCTGCACCATGTGGCTACATACATGTGGACACATTGTAATACACCATCTCCCCTTCACATCACGGGGCATCGTCAACACCTCCTGCAGAGCAGTCCCAGCCACTCTTCACTGATGACGAGGAGGATAACACCAGCATCGACGCACAAGCCCTCCTAAACATCATTGACCTCATCTGCGACTCACCTCCAGGATCAGGGCAGCCCAGCTACATCGAGGAGACCCCACCCACCACCCAAACCACCCAGCAGGAGGCACCCACAGCCCCGGCACCCTCCCAAGTCCCCCAGGAACAATAAATGGCCTTCCATCGATGTGTGCTGCAGGGCCAGAGGGAGACGGCTGAGCAGGAGCGGGTGGGGTTCGAGCTCATGGCTGCCAAACTGGACGCCATCCTTGGGTATCTATGTCCGCCCCAAGGTCTCCAACGAGCCCTGACTGACACCGCTGAAGTCATGACGCGGAGAGTAGAACAGCTGTCCACTCAGAGTGGCTCCAACGATACCAGCCAGGAGCTGGCACACATGCGGAAGCTCATGGAGGACATGGTGCGGATGGAGGAAAGTATGGCAGCCACCACTGCACATCATCGAAATGTAGCTGGGATCTATCATGCCCTCCAGCCCTCCATCATGGCATTGCTGCCACAAGGCGCGGTGCTGATGAATGCTGCTGCCCCCACACCATCCACATCACCGCCCCCTGGTGTGTCAGTGCCTCGCAGTGCAGCAGACGTATCCACTCAGGCCCCTGATGTGTCAGTGGCACACAGTGCCGCAGCCGGTACTGCAACACCCACAGGGGGTAGGGCACACATCCGGGGAAGAGGACGTGGATGGGTTTGTGATCAGGAGGCAGTAGCTTTCAATTCCGCCACCTGGCCTGTTCCTGCTTGGTGCCGCACATGGCCCCATGACCTTCCACTGAACCCCGATACACTCAGATGCACTCACCTTGGACAGCGACATGGACTGCCACATACTGTTCGACGACCAATGACACGGCGTACAGACTGCGGACTGTACCCTTTCTCTTCCGCAGTACATGTCATCCCCGGATGGACTCTGACTGGCCCTCCATTCACCCAAGTGTAGTGTGCTCGCCATTGCCCTGTACCGCTCCAGCTGCATAACTGCACTGGATGTGCAAATAAACATCCAGTGACGCACTACTGTGTCATGTCTTACTTCATTCAGGTATGGATGTGTGGATGAATGTGGGGACAGGGCTTTTCCTTGCATCAATGATCTTCATCCTGTGGGATGCGAGTCAGAGGGTGCGACATTGCATTTTGTGTACCTGGGCCCGTGAACACTACAACAGGGACACACGCATCAGTCACTTCCGTGTCCGGACATGGACTGGACCATGCCCCGAGCCCACGAGTCATTGTGGCGAGCCCTGCACTTGTACGGCGTACGGCAGGCCAGACCACTCTGATGACGCACTGAGGGGGGCCATTATTGCTACCCATCGCAGGCGTACTCGCTTGTGGTGTGCAGGTCACTGGCCTAGTTGTAAGCATGTCACAGCCACTCCCTGAGGGCAGGTTTGCACACACACCACACCCATCCGGCACAGGCATCACTGGCCATGTGACTCCGCCAACATAAGGGGCCGACGACGTCACATTCCCCTCTTCCGGTGGTGACTGGATGACGGCTGCTCCACGCTTCTCATTCATGAAGGGCTCATGAGTTGTTGCGAACAGGGATGGTGGCATCCGAGGCCGGGCGCACGACATGGGCCTACCGCCACGTGGTGCTGACTTGGCTTGCACAGGGTTAGTGGCATCCGAGACCTTGCGGCCAGCATGGGCCTGTCCCCATGTGGCGCTGACTGGGATTACACAAGGTTAATGGCACTCAGAGCATTGTGGCCGGCACAGGCACCCAGCCACGGAACGGTGACTTTGGGTGCACTGAGTCAGTGGCACCTTGAGCTGCTGAGCGGGTGTGCAGTCTGCGATGATGCCCCGTTGCGGGGGTCCGAACAGCTCAGGTTTAGTGTGCCCTGCTGGACCGCAGTGTAGGCCAGAGCCAGCGGGCAGCGCAGGCCTACCACCACGTGGCGTTGCTTCCGAGATCCCAGAGTTAGTGACACCCATTGGGCTGAGCGGGTGTGCAGCCTGTGATGGTGCCGGGTGCACTGGTATGTCCTCTGCCATGGAGTAATCAAGACCAAGCACCAAACATGAGACCTGTTGGCCTGCAGAGCGTGGCTGCATGGTGTGGAGGGTGCCATGTCCACGGGCCTGGGCTTGTGGCTTGCAGCGGCACATAGTGGGACCTCCCGTCTACACGCCAGTGGCGAAAGGTGAGCAGTGAGACATGGATGTGCATGGGCGGGCATGCTCTGATAGGCGGTGGGAGGGGTTGGGGTGCCTCTGCCTGGGTGTGCATGGGCGGGCAGGCGATGTTGTCTTGTCCAGGTGTGTGCACTGTGCCAGTCATGTATCTGGACTCTGTTTCAGCTGACGGCTCTGACTCAGATGTATGACCTGATGAACTGCGATACATAACGGCACGTGGTTGGAGACACACCGGTAGCAGCAGGTGAGCAGTGTGGCCTGAGTGTGCAGGGGCACTAGCATTCTCTCTCCACCTCTCTTCTTCTTCTTCTCTCTCTCTCTCTCTCTCTCTCTCTCTCTCTCTCTCTCTCTCTTTCTCTCCCTCTCTACTTCTCTCTCTCTCTCTCCACCTCTCTTCTTCTCTCTCTCCCCCTCTCTACTTCTCTCTCTCTCTCCCTCTCTACTTATCTCTCTCTGTCTTTAGCTCCCTCTCTACTTCTCTCTCTCTCTCTCCCCCTCTCTTCTTCTCTCTCTCACCCTCTCTTCTTCTCTCTCTTTCCCTCCCTCTCTACTTTTCTCTCTCTCTCTCTCTCCCTCTCTCCCCCTCTCTTCTTCTCTCTTTCTCCCCCGCTCTTCCTCTCTCTCCCTTTCGCTCTCTCTCTGTCCTTTGATGTGCGGAGGACACACCTTCTCATCATCTTTTTTGTCTTGCAGGCTGGGACCTACGGATTGTCCCGAGGGGAGCGGCCATGTGTCATTTCGGTGTTAATTTTAATAAAGTTTCATTTGTTGCTTCGAAAGTGAATTTGTGCAGCTCATTTCTGTGTCGACACATGCATGTCACCAGTTGGGATTGTGCGACGTCAAGCGGATTATTTTGTGCATGTTTAGGTGTAGCTGATGTGGCATGTCTTTGGTCGGGGGGGGGTGCCAGGGAGGGGGGGTTCTGGGGGTGGTGTCAGTGAGTGTTGTGGTCCTCTTGGGTGTCAGGGCCGCATGATGGGTGGCTCCATGGCATCTGTTGCCCTTCCGATGTGGCCCTGGGCTGTGCTCCCTTTTGTTGTGCAGGCTGCCGTCCGACTTTACACCAGGTCAGAGCAGGTGTAGATTTCCTGGTGCTAACGCACCTTATCGCCTGTTTTGTGTTTTTATCGCAGTTCTGTCTGGTCGTTGTGAATGTTGAGGTGTGATGTTGTCGTGGCTTTTGGCACGGGAACACCCACTCTGCATCTCATTAGCGATAGTTGCGGGGGGCCTCTTTGGTGATGGTTTTGCGGCTGCTATCGCAGGTATACTGGTGCTGTGGGCTGTTAACAACAGCTTGTGAATGGGGCGATAGATTTATCGCAAATTTGGCTGTGATAAAGTGCCATTGACTCGGCGATAGTTTCTTGTGAATATGCCCCATACAGTACAGTACAGTCTAATAAATCAAATGATACCAGAACAAAAAAAATCCAATCAGAAGAACCAGAGATATTCAGTTTTAAAGGGGCCGAAAAGCACAAAGCACCACTCACAGTCATCTGGTCACACTAGACTGGTGGAAAGTCATAAGTTAAGGTCATCTGCGAGGGAGCGCAGAACAGATACAGGAACCATGTTACCCCACTGAAGAGTTTTCTTCTCAAGTTTGGCGTGAAGAGTTCCATTTGCATTAGAGGAGGCTACGAGGAGGAGGCTGAGCATCTCGCATGGTCGCTGCTGTAGCACAAAGAGATGGTCGGGCGCTGCGGATGGCCACCGCTGCAGAACAAAGAGATGGTCAGGCATTAGAAAAAGTCGTTGCTCTAGCTTTGCATTGGCAGTCGTATCGGATGGTAGTGTATTGGCGCAAACTGACATTTTTGCGGTTGCGAGAAGCACAAACATCATGATTTCTAACCATTTACACCATACAGATCCTGCTCAGTAATCTTGTCAGGATGACCCATCCTGTCCAAACCTAAGCTCCCTTTGTATCGCTGTCTGGAAGTAATAGACAAACCCCAACAGCAGAGTCATCCACGGTCATGTGACATAGGACACTGGTAAAAAGGCACAGTTGGTTGGGGCAAGACAAATGCCAACTTTCTAAAAGTAACAAGAGAAAAGATGAAAGAATGCACTCCTTCCCTTTTAATTGTAACAATATGTCAAATGTGATGGAGAAAGTATTATAAATTATTTCGTGCGAACAGTCAGTGATCTGTCCCAATGATCAAAATTCTGTCAGAGAGTATCCAAGAGGTCACGCAATTGCGCTCCTAACTGTCGCACTGCGATAACAGGAATATTTCCATATCATAAACAACATTTTTTCTTTCTTTTTGCCATAATCCTCGTTTTCATAGTAAACCCAACATTAATCAGGAAGCCTTCATCCACATTTCATCCATACTTCCAGCATCACGGCAGGAACAGCGTAATTCCAGCATGATTCATTAACTTTCCTTTTTCAAATGTCTCCTGCATGCCCTTCGGGCCTTCAACAGTGACATGTTGGAATGAATCATACACGACAAGTTGGCTCATCAAAGGTATTTATTTCTTATCACCCAATGCATTTCAGGCCTTTTGTCAGGGGTCACTGAAATGGATAATGAAACAGATATCTCGACCATCTGAACATAAAAATCTCTCTACATTAAAAATAAAATAGTGATGTGAATGAAACTACACACCCCAATCATTTTACCCTCTGTTCACCCTTGCCTCAAAAAGTTTGAGGCAAGGGCGCTGGATTAATTTAAACTTTTTGAGTTTGGGCAAGGGATAATGGGATTGAGGGATAGAATTAGCACTTGGAATTTGGGGTTATGATTGTCAGCAAGGGTGAACAGAGGGTAAAATGATCGGGGTGTGGCGCATACTGGAGGTACCTGGTGGGCTAGTTGGCCCCCAGGGACCCTCAGAATTGAAGAGGAATTAATTCACCAACTTAAAACGCGCCACAGGGTGTGTTTGTACACATGTCACCTCAGGCCCGCCCCCTTCCTTCACCACTGTGCAAACGCACCCCCTGGCGAGTTGTAAGTTGGGGAATTAATTCCCCTTGAATACTGAGTGTCCCTGGAGGCCAACTAGCCTACCAGGTACCTCCAGTATGCGCCAGGGAGCTGCGTTGCAGAGAGGTGTTCAGAGGCCATGCCCATTTTTACACCTCTCTGCACGCAGCACTGTGGCGCTTACTGGAGGTACCTGGTGGGCTAGTTGGACCCTTCGAGACCCTCAGGATTCGAGGGGAATTAGTCACCCAACTTAAAACGTGCCATGGGGTGTGTTTACGCAGTGGTGAAGGGAGGGGGCGGGGCCTGAGGTGACATGTGCAAACACGCCCTGTGGCACGTTTTAAGTTGGGGAATTAATTCCCCTTCAATTCTGAGGGCCCCTGGGTGCCAACTAGCCCACCAGGTGATTCCAGTAAGCGCCACTGTGCTACGTTGCAGAGAGGTGGTCCGGGCCATGCCCCTTTTTACACCTCTCTGCAATGCAGCTCTGTGGTGCTTATTGGAGGTACCTGGTCGGCTAGTTGGACCCCAGGGACCCTCAGGATTCAAGGGGACTTAATCCCACAATTTAAAACGCGCCACAGGGCGTGTTTGCACACATGTCACCTCAGGCGCCCCCTCCCTTCACCAGTGTGCAAATGCGCCCCGTGGTGTGTTTTAAGAGGTAGTTTTAATCCCCTTGCCCTATCATGTACTAGGGGCTTACGGAGAAGGTCATGCTAATCAAAGGGGTACCCCAACGCATAGTGTTCCCTAGTGTATGTAGGTGTTTCCACTTTATTCTAAGTGTCTTTTAGCATACCACTGGCTCTAGGCCTGGTTAGTCAGAGTCAGTTACCACCAGTACCCGTCTGAAAAAGTTGTGGGCACAGGATGATTTTGTAACAAGGCGTCTTTCTGCTCGTCTATTGGTTCTTTCTGCACATGTGTTGCTTCTTCCTGCTCTTTTCTTTGTCTTTGTGGACTTCTGTTGCTTCTTTCTGCATTTCTATTTTTTCTTTCTGTGCGTTGTTTATTCTTTCATCACATATCCTACCTCTGTAGGCGTAGTTAGAAACTAGGATTAAAAAAACCTTTGAAATTCACTGAAAAAACCATAGGTTTCAGGCACGTTATAGTTAGAAATTAGCATTTTAAAAAACCTTAGAAATTCACTGAAAAAACCATAGGTTTCAGGGGCGTTATAGTTAGTTTGACATTTCACTCGTACAAAACCAGTTTAATTCCCCTGTTATAGTTAGTTCAGCTAACTATAACTCGCGCCCCCGCAATGCACTGCTGATGATGTCACATATTACATCACTCATGACATGGTCAGTGACATCACTGATGACATCACTGATGACATCTCAAATGACATCACTGATGACATCATCCAGTGACAGTGTGTTTCTGTAAAGTTTAAATATGTTTTATATATATATATAGGTATTTTCTCCGAAACGCGTGATAAGGCTATCAAGAATAAAATCACGCTGAGATGAACTGCTAGGCCATGGCATCGTTCTTGTGAAAACGTGGTGACGATTGGTGCTTGCTATTTGGTGTTGCTATACCTCCATGGCCCGCCATTGAAAGTGGCTTGGGTTTTTGAAGCGAAACTTTTTGAGGTGGATATATATATATATATATATATATATATTAAAAGCCCCGAGCTTTAAAGCAGCACTCCACAAGGGTAAAGTTGACACAACCTCTTTATTCATGAAAGCGGCCCAATTAATCCTTTTCCCTGACGCGTTTCAGTGCTGCAAGCACCTTAATCATAGGGCGGCAGCTGGCAAAACATGAAATGGACTTCCACATCTTTTACCCTTTTTGGCACTCACTTTCAGGTAGGCAATATGCCGGGAGTAGAAGTCCCAATTCTTCTATTCCAGTATAGTCATTTATTTACCAGCGATATTTTTCTGCCGATTTCAAGTCATTTTCATTTTTAACAGCCCTCCGGTGGGCCTCAGGGCAGAGTAAATATTATAGTTGAAAATTGGGAGAACAATTCTCGTTGGAATGACCGAAGGGGAGCAATTGGGACTGCCGCTACCAGCATGCCATTCACTGGAGAAGGCATGCTGGGTGAAAATAAGTAGCAATCCGTTTCTGGAATTCCAAATTACCCACCCTATGACTAAGATGCCGGAGGCATCGAAATGCATCAGGGACATTAATTTTCCAGGCTGCAAATGCTGTCTCCTGTGAAATAAAAGTTTGGATGAACTGTTCCTTGTGGAGTGCGTCTCTAAAGCTTGGGGGTTTTAGAAAGGATGTTTTACACGGCAGCTCCGGCCGTGGGAGGTCGCACCACCGCTTACATCAGTTGAAGGTCTGTGTGCTGCAAAACGGCGTTGCAGCCTGTATCCAGCACGAGGAACTGAGGAAATTAGAGGCAGATTTACAAACCTGGGGCCCACGGGAGGGCAGAGAAAATATTATAGTTGAAAATTGGGAGAACAATTCTCGTTGGAATGACGGACCCCACCGAAGGGGAGTAATTGGGACTGCCGCTACCAACATGCCATTCACTGGAGAAGGCATGCTGGGTGAAAATAAGTAGCAATCCGTTTCTGGAATTCAAAATTACCCACCCTATGACTATCGAAACGCGTCAGGGACATTAATTTTGCAGGCTGCAAATGCTGTCTCCTGTGAAATAAAAGTTCAGATGAACTGTTCCTTGTGGAGTGCGTCTCTAAAGCTTGGGGGTTTTGGAAAGGATATATATTTATATATATATATATATATATATATATATATATATATATATATATATATATATATAGGCACGCAGTATTCCTCAGTTTTGCGCAAACAAGAATACACGAACTCCTCTTCGTCGGTGAACACTCTTTATTTCAAAAAGCATAAGAGTCTCCCTTCTGTCATGACGCGTTTCGCCACCGAAGTGGCTTGATCACATATATATATATATTTTTTTTTTTTCACTGAAAAAACCATAGGTTTCAGGGGTGTTTCAAACGTTATTTTAGGGTGTGAGAAGATGCATCAATTTATCACATGGATGATGTCATCAATGATGTCATCAGTGATGTCATTTGAGATGTCATCAGTGATGTCATCAGTGATGTCACTGACCATGTCCTGAATAATGTAATACGTGGCATCATCAGCAGTGCATTGTGGGGGAGCGAGTTATAGTTAGCTGTCAGGTTTTGGACGAGCGAAATGTCCAACTAACTATAACATCCCTGAAACCTATGGTTTTTTCAGTAAAAAAAAAAAAAATATATATATATATATAGATATATCTCAGGTGTTTGTTAAGCGCGACTACTCACCCGTGAGGGTCTCAAGGTGCTGGGGGATGGCGGTTTCGCAGGTTCCAGTCCATCAAGGAGGGGGTCTGTCGAAGAGCCAGGTTTTGAGGTTTCTCGTGAAGATGGGGATGGATGTTGTCTGTCTGAGGTGGAGAGGGAGGGCGTTACAGGCTCTGGCCGCGATGAAGGAGAAGGAGTGATGGTCTTTCTGTGTTTGAGGGGGATCCATTTGAAGGTCTTACATAGGAGGCGGAGGGTGTTGAAGCAGGAGGACAAGACGGAGTTGATTTGGCGGTCCATTTTGAGCTCTGAGTCCAGGATGATTCCCAGGTTGCGTGCGTGGTTCGTGGGGGTGGGCTGGCTTTCGAGGGTGGGGGTCCACCAGGTGTCGTTCCAGGCGTCAGGGTTTGGGGCCATGATGAGTGCTTCTGTTTTGTTGATGTTTAGTTGTAGGCAGCTGTTTTTCATCCATTTGGTGACGGCTTCCATGCCTTCTCGAAAGTTGTGTCTGGCGGTGTTGGGTTCGTTGGATAGGGAGAGGATGAGTTGGGTGTCTTCTGCGTATGACACAATGTTGAGTCCGTAGGTTATGACGATGGGGGCGAGTGGAGCCATGTAGACGTTGAAGAGCGTAGGGCTGAGGGAGGACCGCTGGGGGACTCTGCAGGTGGTAAGTGTAGGGTCTGAGAGGAAAGGGGGGAGTCTGACCCACTGCTTTCTGCCGGAGAGGAAGGAGCAGATCCAGTCGAGGGCCTTGTCTTGGATCCCTGCGTCGTGGAGTCTGCGTATTAGGGTGCAGTGAAAGACTGTGTTGAACACCGCTGAGAGGTCGAGGAGGATGAGGGCTGCTGTTTCTCCTTTGTACAGTAAGGTGCAGATGTCGTCAGTTGCGGCGAGGAGGGCGGTTTCCGTACTGTGTTTTTTGCTAAAGCCGGATTGGGAGGAGTCGAGGATGTTGTGCTCTTCAATGAATGTGGCGAGTTGGCTGTTAATGGCTTTCTCAATGACTTTAGCTGGGAACGGGAGCAGGGAGATGGGTCTGTAGTTTTTGAGGTCGGTGGGGTCCGCCGAGGGATTATTCAGGAGGTTGTTGATCTCAGAATGTCTCCAGTCATCGGGGAACAAGGCAGTTGCCAGGGAGCGTTTGGAGGTGTGGCAGAGCATGGGTGCGATGGTGTCGGTGGCTCTGTTGAAAATGTGGTGGGGGCAGGGGTTCATGGGGACCCCGGAGTGGATTGACTTCATCGTCTTCAGTGTGTCTTCAGTGGTGAGGGCTGTCCAATTGTCGATCATTGGCTTCAGGGTGTAGGGGACGGTTGGTGAGGGTTCAGTGTGTTGGTTTGTCGTAGATGCTCTTGATTTTGTGGTGGAAACAGGTGCTGAGTTTGTCGCAGAGGTCTTGTGAGGGAGGGATGTCGGTGGACTTACTGGTGAGTTGGGTGATCTCCTTGATGATGTTGAAGAGTTCTTTGATGTTGTGTGCATGAGTGGAGATTCTGTCTTCAATCACTTTTTTCCTCGTTTTTCTGATGAGTTGGTGGTGGGAGTTGGTGGCAGCTCTGAAGTTGTTGTGGGCTTCTGTGGATTTGGTGTTCCTCCAGGCCTTTTCAAGGTGGCGGCAAGAGTGTCTGGACTCTCAAAGTTCGGTGGTGAACCATCTCGCTTTCTTGGCGTGGGTGTTGTTGTTTTTCTTGAGGGGGTATTGTGTTGGCGCTGTCAGAGATCCATCTGTGCAGAGTTCGGGCTGCGATGTTGGGGTCGTCGTTTTCCACGATGGTTGGGGTGGAGTTGCTGAGTGATGAGGCTAGCTGGTCATCGGTGATTCTGGTCCAGTTTCTTCATGGGAGCAGGTGCTTGTGTCTCTGGATGGTGGGTGTTCTGAAGGTGAAGTGGACGCATTGATGGTCAGTCCATGGGAGTTCAGTGGTGTGGCTGAAGGTGATGGAGTTTTCTGTTGTGAAGAGGGGGTCGAGGGTGTGTCCTGCTGAGTACATAGGTTCGGTCACGATCTGGTGGAGTCCAATGTTGTGGAGGTTGTCCAGGAGGGATGTGTTGCTGGGGTCGAAGTTGAGGTCTCCCAGTAGGGTGTAGTTGGTGGACGCAATGGCATGCGGGGAGATGATGTCCGTGATGGAGTTGGCGAAAAGCCCGCAGGGTCCAGGGGGTTGGTAGATGAGGGTTCCTCGGAGGGTAGAGGTAAGGATGGCCAGTATCTTGAAGTGAAGGTGTTCCATCAGGTCTGTGGGCTTGTCTGGGAGTGTGCTCAGACGGAGGGTGGATTTGTGGACAATGGTGATTCCTCCTCCCGGGCGGGTGGTGCGGTCCTTCCTGGGGATCTTGTATCCTTGGGGAATGGCGATGTCCGGTCCTGAGGTGGTGTTGGTCCAGGTTTCGGTAAAGAATGCTACGTCCGAGATGGTGCTGTCGAGGTGGTCCCAGATTTCGGTGGTATGTTTGTGGAGGGATCGGACGTTGAGGAGGATGCATTGCAGGGTCTTCGGTTCGGTTGTGTTCTTGCGGGCAGGTTGCGCTGGATCCGTGGTCTTGGCGGTGCTCCAGGTGTGCCGGCAGCAGTGACAGCTGAAGGGTCTGTGAGTGTTGGCTGGTGATGCTAGCTTGCAGTTGTTGTTGCGGCCTGGATTGAGAGCGTGGAGTGCCGCTGGGTCGTAGCGTTGCTGGTGCAGAGATCCAGGATTCCTGGCGCTGGTCGCAGTCGGGTCGCAGACAGGCACAGACGAGCTTGCCTTTGGCCACCATTAAGTAGGGGTCGGGGAGTGCTGGACAGCTGGGAGGCGGGAATGGGGAGGGGAGCTGGATTGGGCCGGTTGCACTGGTCCTGCTGGGGGGGAGGGGCCACGAGGGCAGCAGCGGCAGGGAAAAACGGGCTGAAAAAGGCAAAAAGAAAAAGGCAAAAAGAGAGAGAAAAGTGCAAATAAGACAGCAAAAGTGAAAAAAAGAGTGGAGGAAAGACACAGAGGACACAGAAGGAGAGTGAAAGGGGGAGATTGAGATGAGGGTAAAAAACGAGTGACAAACGGAGGAAAGACACAGAAGGAGAGTGAAAGGGGAGTTTGAAATGAGGGGAAAATGACAGAAAATGGAGAAAAGACCCAGAAGGAGATTGGAGGGGGGAGATATAAGTGAGGGAAAAAACAAGTGAAAAAGGAGAGAAAAAGCGGAGCGAGAGACTGGAGACAGAGGTCCACTGGACCACCAGGGATGAGGCGCAGGTGAAACCTGCGGGTGGAGGAGGGCCTCGAACCCCAACAGTCGAGAGTGCAGGGGCTCGGGGGAAGGCCTCCCTGAATGGTGGAGCTGCAGGGAAGGGAGAGCAATTTCACTGACAATGAGTCAGTGGTCTTGCTCACCTGTCCCTGTAAGTGGCCACGATTAAGTAGGGGTCGGGAGGGCTATATATATCTGTATATATATATCTATATATATATATATATCTATTATCTACTGGCGGTCGCCAGTAGATAGTTAGGACCTATTTTCCATAGGAAATCCGCAACATTCTATTGGGAATATCTTTGGCGCCGATTGACAAATCCTCGCGAAATTTTCCAAACTTTTGGCCAGCTCCGCTCCGCTCCTACCCTGATAGTTTCGTGGTGATTCATCAAGCGGGGGCTGAGAAAAAAGGGGGGTCCCAAAAAGTGTTTTCCCCATGCAATTTCCCATAGGATCTGTTGTCGTAGCTACAGCCCGAACCGCTGAACGGAATGACACCAAATTTGGCAAAGAGGTAGTCCTCAGTTCGGACTCATGCCTTTTGCATATATGGTGTGAATCCGTTCAGTAGTTCCTGAGAAAATTAGAGTTAAAAGTACAGTAATATCTATGGCCGCGGAGGATCCACGCACCCTACACGCACCGTAAGCGCACCCTCCCCGAACTGAGCACGCACCCTCCCGATCGCGCGCTGAATGCTAATTGGCTGTCGAGTGTCTCTCTACATTCGAAACCAGAAACTGTTGGCGGCCATTTTCTGCCTCGGTAGAAGCGAGGCTGAAGAAGCAAGGGGAATAAGTGTGTAAAACATAAAAAGGGGGGCAGAGTGGAAATACTCTGACCCTCTAGAGGTGCTTACGGGGTCCCAGAAGGACCCCCTGGGGCCCCCTTTTTTAAAAATAGAAAAAACGGCAAAATGCGCGCATGGTGCGCGCATCCTGTGGCTTTGTGTGCACGGATTCTCACGCGTTGGGTGCGCGGATCCACGGCAATGTTTTTTGAAAAAAGACAAGAAATCATTGGTTGTATGACTACTTTCTACACTGAAAGGTAGGGTGTATATTTCTGTTTTTTAAAGGTATGATTCTTATTGGTTAACAAAACCAGATTGTTAGGAACATTATATATGATAAGCTCATATGTTGAAAAGTCAAGCACACTTCCTGTCTTGTTTAGTAACATTGTGTGCTGAACTTGTGACCTGTGAGCTCAGTGCAGTGTTCCATGAGCTGTTTCTATGGTAACAGGCAGAAGGCAGATTGGGGGAAGGGTTGAAATGTATTTTAGTTGGAAAGGGTTGAAATGTTTAACCAAAGAGAAATGTGTGTTTGCTTTTGAGTTTATGTGTGAAGGATTGTGATTTGATGTTTACATGTATATGTGTGGAAAATGAAAGGGAAACTTTTCCATTCTTTGTTTTTGCTGAGGGGTGCACAGTGCAGAGATTATGTAAAAGAAAATATGTTGAGTGACTGATATACTTCTTAATCTTCAAAAAAACTTGAAAGATGAGTTATTTAATTGTGAGGGGATGTATGTAGACTATTTTGATTTTAATCAGACTAATGTATTTCTCCTGCTAAAGTGTAGGGAGTACTTTTTTTCTCTACAATCTTATTGACAGTGTGTGTGCATGTAGAAACCATTTTGTGGTAAGCATTTGTGTTTTTCATGTGTTTGCAGACAGATAACTGTGTTGTTTTTATATTTTGGTAGAATTAGAAACCAGTCATTGTTTATGAATTTGTGAAATGAGTTATGTTATGTTTCTATACTAAAATGTAGTACTACTTCTAGATGAAGAAATGTGTTTTGGTATAGTGCAAAGGATAGTGTTGTTTGTCTAGAATCACACAGTGAGTCTGTGTGCATTTGGGAACCACTGTGAGAGAATCATTTGGTAACATTCTGTATTTGCTGACAGATAACTGTTTTAACTTGTCATGTTGTGAAGTTTTAGTAGCATTAGAAGAGAGTTATGGCTTATGATTTGATTAAATGAGTCAAGCTTTGACAGAAAAGTGCAGTCCTGAAATATGTAGATTGTGTGCAGTACCGTTACCAGTTGCACTGTAGTGAATGAGTTTTGGTAAACTCCTAGGGATAGTGGTGCTTGTCTAGAATCACAGTGTGAGTTAGTGTGTATTTGGGATCAGTGTGAGAGAAGAATTTGGTGACATCATGTATTTGCTGACAGATAACTTTTTAAAAACCTGTCATGTTGTGAAGTTTTAGTAGCATTAGAATCCAGTCTTTGCTTATGCGTTGATTAAATAAGTCAGGCTTTGACACTGATATGCTGTACTTAAATATGTAGATTGTGTTCAGTACCATTAACTCTTCTAGACTAGTGAATGAGTTTGGGTAAACTCCTAGGATAGTGTTGATTGTCTAAAATCACACTGTGAGTCTGTGTGCATTTGGGTAAGGATTGTGAGAGAAGTATTTGATAACATCGTGTATTTGCTGACAGATAACTGTTTTAAAACTGGTCATGTTGTCAAGTTTTAGTAGCATTAGAAGCCAGTCATTGCTTATGCGTTGATTAAATGAGCCAGGCATTGACACTAAAGTGCAGTCGTGAAATATGTAGATTGTGTGCAGTTCCCTTACCACTTTCACAGTAGTGAATGATTTTTGGTAAACTCCTAGGTATAGTGGTTGTTGTCTAGAATCACACTGTGAGTCTGTGTGCATTTGGGAACCACTGTGAGAGAAGCATTTGGTAACATTGTGTATTTGCTGACAGATTACTATTTTAAAACATGTCATGTTGTCAAGTTTTAGTAGCATTAGAGGACAGTTATGGCTTATACTTTCATTAAATGAGTCAGGCATTGACAGTAAATTGCAGTCGTGAAATGTGTAGATTGTGTGCAGTTCCCTTAACGCTTGCACTGTAGTGAATGAGTTTTGGTAAACTCCTAGGGATAGTGGTGCTTGTCTAGAATCACAGTGTGAGTTAGTGTGTATTTGGGATCAGTGTGAGAGAAGAATTTGGTGACATCATGTATTTGCTGACAGATAACTTTTTAAAAACCTGTCATGTTGTGAAGTTTTAGTAGCATTAGAATCCAGTCTTTGCTTATGCGTTGATTAAATAAGTCATGCTTTGACACTGATATGCTGTACTTAAATATGTAGATTGTGTTCAGTACCATTAACTCTTCTAGACTAGTGAATGAGTTTGGGTAAACTCCTAGGATAGTGTTGATTGTCTAAAATCACACTGTGAGTCTGTGTGCATTTGGGTAAGGATTGTGAGAGAAGTATTTGATAACATCGTGTATTTGCTGACAGATAACTGTTTTAAAACTGGTCATGTTGTCAAGTTTTAGTAGCATTAGAAGCCAGTCATTGCTTATGCGTTGATTAAATGAGCCAGGCATTGACACTAAAGTGCAGTCGTGAAATATGTAGATTGTGTGCAGTTCCCTTACCACTTTCACAGTAGTGAATGATTTTTGGTAAACTCCTAGGTATAGTGGTTGTTGTCTAGAATCACACTGTGAGTCTGTGTGCATTTGGGAACCACTGTGAGAGAAGCATTTGGTAACATCGTGTATTTGCTGACAGATAACTATTTTAAAACATGTCATGTTGTCAAGTTTTAGTAGCATTAGAGGACAGTTATGGCTTATACTTTCATTAAATGAGTCAGGCATTGACAGTAAATTGCAGTCGTGAAATGTGTAGATTGTGTGCAGTTCCCTTAACGCTTGCACTGTAGTGAATGAGTTTTGGTAAACTCCTAGGGATAGTGGTGCTTGTCTAGAATCACACTGTGAGTTAGTGTGTATTTGGGATCACTGTGAGAGAAGCATTTGGTAAAATCATGTATTTGCTGACAGATAACTGTTTTAAAACCTGTCATGTTGTGAAGTTTTAGTAGCATTAGAATCCAGTCTTTGCTTATGCGTTGATTAAATGAGTCATGCTTTGGCACTGATGTGCTGTACTTAAATATGTAGATTGTGTGCAGTACCATTAACTCTTCCAGACTAGTGAATGAGTTTTGGTAAACTCCTAGGAAAGCGTTGCTTGTCTAAAATCACACTGTGAATCTGTGTGCATTTGGGTAAGGATTGTGAGAGAAGCATTTGGTAACAACGTGTATTTGCTGACAGATAACTGTTTTAAAACCGGTCATGTTGTCAAGTTTTAGTAGCATTAGATGCCAGTCTTTGCATATGCTTTGATTAAATTAGTGAGGCTGTGCCACAAAGTGCAGTCCTGAAATATGAAGATTGTGTGCAGTTCCCTTACCACTTCTCCAGTAGTGAATTATTTTTGGTAAACTTCTAGGTATAGTGGTTGTTGTCTAGAATCACACTGTGAGTCTGTGTGCATTTGGGAACCTATGTGAGAGAAGCATTTGGTAACATCGTGTATTTGCTGACAGATAACTATTTTAAAACCTGTCATGTTGTCAAGTTTTAGTAGCATTAGAAGCCAGTCATTGCTTAGGCGTTGATTAAATGAGCCAGGCATTGACACTAAAGTGCAGTCGTGAAATATGTAGATTGTGTGCAGTTCCCTTACCACTTCCACTGTAGTGAATGAGTTTTGGTAAGCTGCTAGGGGTAGTGTTTTTTGTCTAGAATCACACTGTGAGTCTGTGTGCATTTGGGAACCACTGTGAGAGAAGTGTTTGGAAAATGTTGTATTTGCTGACAGATAACTGTTTTAAAACATGTCATGTTGTCAAGTTTTAGTAGCATTAGAAGACAGTTATGGCTTATGCTTTCATTAAATGAGACAGGCATTGACAGTAAATTGCAGTTGAGAAATATGTAGATTGTGTGCAGTTCCCTTACCACTTGCACTGTAGTGAATGAGTTTTGGTAAACTCCTAGGGATAGTGGTGCTTGTCTAGAATCACACTGTGAGTTAGTGTGTATTTGGGATCACTGTGAGAGAAGAATTTGGTAACATCATGTATTTGCTGACACATAACTGTTTTAAAACCTGTCATGTTGTGAAGTTTTAGTAGCAGTAGAATCCAGTCTTTGCTTATGCGTTGATTAAATGAGTCATGCTTTGACACTGATCTGCTGTACTTAAATATGTAGATTGTGTGCAGTACCATTAACTTTTCCAGACTAGTGAATGAGTTTTGGTAAACTCCTAGGATAGTGTTGCTTGTCTAAAATCACACTGTGAGTCTGTGTGCATTTGGGTAAGGATTGTGAGAGAAGCATTTGGTAACATTGTGTATTTGCTGACAGATAACTGTTTTAAAACCGGTCATTTTGTCAAGTTTTAGTAGCATTAGAAGCCAGTCTTTGCTTATGCTTTGATTAAATGAGTCAGGCTTTGACATAAAAGTGCAGTCCTGAAATATGAAGATTGTGTGCAGTTCCCTTACCACTTCCACAGTAGTGAATGATTTTTGGTAAACTCCTAGGTATAGTGGTTGTTGTCTAGAATCACACTGTGAGTGTGTGTGCATTTGGGAAGCACTGTGAGAGAAGCATTTGGTAACATCGTGTATTTTTTTAGCAGACAACTCTTTTAAAACCTGTCATATTGTCAAGTTTTAGTAGCATTAGAAGCTAGTCTTTGCTTATGCATTGATAAAATGAGTCAGGGTTTGACACTAAGGTGCTGTACCATGTACTATTCTGTTCACTGTGGCAGAACTGAAAATGTAAAAGTTTTACCGAAGCACTGTCCTAGAAGTAGTCTGATTATGTAGTTAGTTTCTAAGTACCAAATAGATTGCTTCAAATGTCTATGCAGTATGCATGTAGTGTTCTAACATACTATATACTTGTCTTTTACACCTTCAATTCCCTAGTCAGTATCCATACACTTCCAGGAAACACCCTGTCACTTCCTTTGCAGTCCTCTAGAGACCCATTCAACAGAATGTACTAATCCATTCACTGTGCCAAAACCCAAACACTTATAAATTCACAAAGACACTCTCTTTCCAGTACTCTAATGATTCAGTCACTGCCTAAGTATTCATGCACTGAGCCAGGTCTTAGCACATGGACTTCTTCAAACCCCTATCCACAATGCATACAGTCCTCTAACCACCAACACACTGGTCTTTCACACCTTCAATTCCCCAGTCAGTATCCATTCACTTCCAGCAAACACCCTGTCACTCCCGTTGCACTCCTCTAGTGACCCATTCAGCATCATGTACTAATCCATTCACTGCGCCAAAACCCAACCACTTATAAAATCACCCAGGCACACTCCTTGCAGTACTCTAATCATTTAGTCAGTACCCAAGTACTGATCCAGTGACCCAGGCCTTAGTATATGGACTGCTTCAAACCCCTATCCACTATGCATGCAGTCCTCTAACCACCTACACAATTGTCTTTCACACCTTCAATTCCCTAGTCAGTATCCATACACTTCCAGGAAACACCCTGTCACTCCCTTTGCAGTCCTCTAGTGACCCATTCAGCACCATGTACTAATCCATTCACTGTGCTAAAATCCAAACACTTATAAATTCACCAAGATACTATCTTTGCTGAACTCTAATCATTCACTCAGTGCCTAAGTATTCATGCACTGAGCCAGGCCTTAGCACATGGACTGCTTCAAACCCCTATTCACTATGCATGCAGTCTTCTAACCACCTAGACACTTGTCTTTCACACTTTAAATTTCCTAGTCAGTATCCATACAGTCCAGCACTTGTCACTGCCTTTGCACTCCTCTAGTGACCCATTCAGTACCAAGTACTAATCCATTCCCTGTGCGAAAAGCCTAGTACTTATAAATTCACCTAGGCACTTTCCTTGCTATACTCTAATCATTCAGTCAGTACCCAAGTAGTCATGCAGTGAGCCAGGCCTCAGCACATGGACTGCTTTAAATGCCTATGCAGTATGGATGGAGTCCTCTGATCACCTACACAGTTGTGTTTCACACCTTCAATTCCCTAGTTAGTATTCATACTCTTGTAGCAAACACCCTGTCACTCACCCAGTGTGTCTCCTTATAGTACTGTAATCATTTAGTCAGTTAGCATGTAGAGTTTTAGTGAGGTAGGCTTTAGGGCATGAACTGCTTCAAAGTAGTATGCACTATGCATGTAGTGTTTTAACCATCGTCACACTTGTGGTTCAGGGACATAGTTTCTTAGTCAGTATTTATATAAAATGTGTTTGTACAGTAATGGAATAGTATAATTTTGAAAGTTATTAATATACATTTATTTGTGATTCTTTTTTACAGATACAGAATAGGAGTGTTTCTCATCTGTTTGCACTCTTCTCGTGCAAGATTGTTCGGATGAAGGGTCCTTAGGTGTTTCATCATACTTGCCGTGCCGCATGAGTATTTTTTGTTAGGATCCCCTCGTAACAGAACTCTTTTGAAAATCTTGTGCATGATCAAGGTGGCATTGGTCTTTGTTTGCCCCTTGGGAAAAGTAAAAAATGTCCTCACCACTGAAGAAAAACGTTGTGGGCGTGGTGCCTTCTGCAAAAAATGTTCCTCAGATTCTGTAAATATTTTAAAGCGGCAACATTTACAGTTTTTGTAAGTTAAACTTAGAAAATGTTGTGAGCTGTATGCATTTTATATATCTGTGATTTGTTTCTTGTGGTATTTTGTTGAGAATACTATGTTGGTTTTTTTTAACAATCTTTCTGATTTTTCAGGTCTGTCGTCAACATCCATGGTCTCCACAGGAGTGTTCCGCCTTGTTGTTTTGTATTATTGTTGTTACATTTTGTTTATTAGTTTATCGTTCATATATATGTTAATAAAAAAATAAAGTTTGAAAATAGTTTATCGTTTAGATATTTATGATTATAAAAAATAAAGTTTGAAAAAAAAATTAATAACGTTTTTGGTTGTTCTCTTAACTGCTGTGTGACTCTTTCTTGTTCTTATTACTGTTATTTGATGGAGTCCACCATGGTGTTAAATTTTGGGGCACTTATCGATGGAATACTGGTGATATCTGCAGTTTGCACCAACTTCTGAATAGTGTGTTAGATTAATCTCAACTTTACTTATGTTAAAGTGCTGATAATGAAATGGAGACTAGCCGTTCTCGTGCAAAAAGACACGAGGTGCACCTTTCCAATTTATTCTAACTACTTAAATCCTGTATTGAATTGCACTGAGATATTGGCTGCACTTACAGTGTACACGCAAAATCTATTAAGAAATCTCATTGTATTTATATTGATTGGGAATAGTGCGTCAGGTGCTGGATCTTGACGAGGTACACACAAGAAGAACTGCCGAGCCCTCGAGAAAGCCTGGAAAAAGGACCCGACACCGGACAACAGGACCTCCTACAAACTGGCCACCCGGAAACACCACCAGCTGATCCGCGCCGCCAAGAGAACAGCATTCAAGGACCGGTTGGACAACAACGCACACAACAGCAAGGAACTCTTCAACATCGTGAAAGAGCTTTCCAACCCCAGAGCAGGAAACAACGACATCACCCCATCACAAGACCTCTGCAACTCCCTCGCCTCATACTTCCACAACAAGATCACGGACATACACAGCAGTTTCAACAACCAACCAACGCACACCACGACCGACCTGCCACCCCCCCCCACCACCACCCTCCACGCCTGGACCCCGATCAGCACAGAAGACACCATCCGCACGATGAACTCCATCCACTCCGGATCACCAACCGACCCCTGCCCTCACCACGTCTTCAACAAGGCCGACGCTGCCATCGCACCCCACCTGCGAGACATCATCAACACATCCTTCGACACCGCCATCTTCCCCGAAAGCTGGAAACACGCCGAACTCAGCGCTCTACTCAAAAAACCAACAGCGGACCCCACCGACCTCAAGAATTACCGCCCCATCTCGCTTCTACCGTTTCCAGCCAAAGTCATCGAGAAGACCGTCAACAAGCAGATGGCCGCCTTCCTCGAGACGAACGGATCCCTCGACCCCTCACAGTCCGGCTTCCGAGCCAAACACAGCACCGAGACCGCCCTCATCGCCGCCACCGATGACATCCGAGCCCTGATGGACAAGGGAGAAACAGCGGCCCTCATCCTCCTAGACCTCTCCGCGGCATTCGACACGGTCTGCCACCGCACCCTAACACGGCGCCTCAGCAACATCGGTATCCAGGACAAGGCACTGGAATGGATCATCTCCTTCCTCGACGGAAGAACACAGCGAGTCCGCCTACCACCGCACAAGTCAGAGGCCTCCGAAGTCATCTGCGGCGTCCCCCAAGGATCATCACTGAGCCCCACCCTCTTCAACGTCTACATGAGCCCCCTCGCGGCCATCGTACGCAAACACCACCTCAGCATCATCTCCTACGCCGACGACACCCAGCTGATCCTCTCCCTGACCAACAACCCCGCCGCCGCCAGAGCCAACCTGCACGAAGGGATGAAAGAGGTAGCCGAGTGGATGACGACCAGCCGCCTGAAACTGAACTCGAACAAGACGGAGGTCCTCATCCTGGGCTCTTCACCCTCCGCCTGGGACGACTCCTGGTGGCCTCCCGCCCTGGGCACCGCGCCCAAACCGACAGACCATGCACGAAACCTGGGCTTCATCCTGGACTCCTCCCTCTCCATGACCAGGCAAGTCAACAGCGTCTCCTCGGCGTGCTTCAACATCCTACGCATGCTACGAAAGATCTTTTGGTGGATCCCCTCAGAGACCAGGAAGACCGTCACCCAGGCCCTCGTCACCAGCCGACTGGACTACGGCAACGCCCTCTACGCCGGGACCACCGCCAAGCTCCAGAAGAGACTCCAGCGGATCCAAAACGCCTCAGCCAGACTCATCCTCGACATCCCACGATCCAGCCACATCTCCGGTCATCTGAGAGACCTTCACTGGCTCCCCATCAACAAGAGAATCACCTTCCGCCTCCTCACCCACGCACACAAAGCCCTACACGACCAAGGCCCGAGCTACCTCAACAGCCGAGTCAACTTCTACGCTCCCAAACGCCACCTCCGATCAGCCAACCACGCCCTCGCCGCCGTCCCCCGCATCCGAAGAGCGACTACAGGAGGAAGGTCCTTCTCCTACCTGGCCGCCAAGACCTGGAACTCCCTCCCGTCCGACCTGCGCCTGACCCAAGACCACCTCTCCTTCAGGAAGAAGCTGAAGACCTGGCTGTTCGAGCAGTAGCGGCACCCCCCCTCCCCAGCGCCTTGAGACCCTACGGGTACGTAGCGCGCTTTATAAGTGTCACTGATTGATTGATTGATTGATTACACTGCTCAGTTCGTATATTGTTCTGCACACGAAAAAAATCACATCACAACTTTCACACCAATTGCAATGCGAAACAAATTCCGGCGATAAGACACGTTAGCACCAGGGATTTTACACCTGCTTTCTGCTGGTGTTAGGACAACTACCTGCACCATGAAAGGGAACACAGCCAAGAGCCACACCAGAACACCCACAGGTGTCAATGAGCATGATACAGGGATACCCATGAGGGCCAGAAGACTCATCTCAACAACTCCAGGACCGCCAATGCCCGCCAAACCCACATCTTAGTAAGTGTGTCTCTGTGGTCATTGTCTTAGCATGATAGGCACGAGCCCTGCAACACTGTCACCTCAGCGTTGGCAGTGAGCCTGGACGTGTAGCTACACACGCATCCTCCTGCATGCACAACTGGCGTGTGCTGGTCTGGGGTTCACAGGTCAGTGCAGGGGTGTGCCTATCCGGCAAGGGGAACGGGGTGTCTCGGACATGTCCGTGTACAGGAAGTGCGGTAAGTGTGTCCCTGTGTTCTGATGTGGCCTGCTACAAGAGCCGCAGCAGTCGATGTTGTAAAGTGGCATGCACCACCTCCAAACGGCACTGTGATGGTGTAGTTGGAATGTAGCAGGACATGCGCAAATAGGCATTACAATGGTGTGCCGTACGAGTGCACGAGATACAACAGCGCACCGTACAAAAGTGTGGGGGCACGTGGGAGGGTGAGCAGCCGTTTGGCAACATAACACACAGTGAACTCGACCATGTGCCACATGCTGGGCATCTCATCCATGATGACCATGGTCGCAGACATCCCACAACAACAACGACTGGCCTTTGTACACATCCTGTATGAATGCAGCGTGGTTTTCACTTCTATGCTCGTTTAGTGGTGTGATGTTGGTGGGTTGTGTGACTTGTGCTCCTTGTTGGTGTGTTTCATTTTGGCCATTGTTAGTCTATATGTGTGTTGTACTTAATTGTGCATGTGTGCCATTCTGCCCATCTCCCCCCTGCTTCTTCCTCTTCCTAGTGCTGTTGTGTCTATTTTGTTGCTGCACACATAAATACATGTAAAGAATAAATTAGAATAGTTCCTTGATTCTTTTAGGTTTCAAAACTTTTCTATTGGTTTCTTTTCCATATGAACTGTTTTTTTTTAATATTCAACAACACATAGAAGTCAGAAGTGCAACGTATTCTTCAACACACATTCTAGAACATTCTACAACACGTGCAGGTTAAAAGGTCATCAATTTTTTAAAACTTAACGATATTTTTTTGCAAAATTTTCTTGAACATTTAATGACACGTGCAGGTTAAAAGTTCACAATTGTTTTAAGTTCCAACAGTGCCTTCCAAATGCAAGTAGCAGGTGTGGTTGAGCTGAGCAAATTTTATCCTATGATATGTACTCCACGTTGAATCTGCTTTTTCTTAACCAATCACAAAGATGCTTCTCCACAAAACTAAAGTGCACCCTACTTTTAAAAAAGAATGCTTTTCATGATATCTTTAGAGATAAGTTATAGATAGAAATTAGCATTTAAAAAACCTTTGAAATTCACTGAAAAAAACATAGGTTTCATGCACGCTATAGTTAGGAATTAGCATTTAAAAAACCTTGGAAATTCACTGAAAAAACCATAGGTTTCAGGGGCGTTATAGTTAGCTGGATATTTCCCTCGTACAAAACCCTAGAAATTCCCCTGTTATAGTTAGTTCAGCTACCTATAACTCGCGCCCCCGCAATGCACTGCTGATGACGTCACATATTACATCACTCATGACATGGTCAGTGACATCACTGATGACATCTCAAATGACATCACTGATGACATCACTGATGACATCATCCATTGAGTATGTGTTTCTGAACAGTTTTAATATGTTTAATATATATAGGGAAAGGCCTATTGAAAAATAAGTGGGTGTACAAGTGTGTGAATGGATGATTTTCTAGGTGTGTAACTGACTCTATAAGTGAGTCATTAAATGTATCTTACTGCAGACTAGTGACTAAACTGTGTGAATGTCTGTATGTGTCTGTGTGTTGGTGTATAAGTGGCTGCATGGTTTTGTGAATAGCTATATGAGTGTCTATATGGGTTATTGATTGGTTGTCTGAGTATCTGTATGGGTGCCTGAGTTTTTGTGTGGGTAGGGTGTGTGTGACTCTGTGACTAGATGTGTGAGTGGGTGATTCAGTGGGTGCATGGTTTTAAGAGTGCATCTGTGATGGACTGTATGGTTGGGTGAGTGTACCTATGGGTGTGTTAATGATTGAATGTATATCTCAGTTGTACATGTGTCAGTAACTACATATGTGAAACGCAGTGTATATGTGTGTAAGAGTATATAACTATCTATATGTGAGAGTGTGTGATTTTGGGAGTGGCTGTATGCGCTATAGTGCAAGGATATCTGTGTCATGTGTTGCTTGTTTTTCTGCAGGAAGACACAGAATTTGTTAGTATTTTCATGAGTAAGTGAACTTGAGTGTGTTTAACTGTATAGGTGAATAAATTGGACTGTGATTAATTATTTGCATGACTGACTAGATGTGTCAGTACCTCAATGGATGATTGGCGATGTGTGAGTGTCTATATAGGTGTATAAATGCACAGTAAGTATGAGTGACTGTACAGGTAAGTGAGTGGACATGTATGTAGACCTAAAAGTCAATGAGTGGGTGTGTAGTTATTGGTATTGGAGTATTTATGGTTGTCAAAATGGCAGTTTCAAATTTTGGGTCGGTGTATCAAAGGTTATATTAGGGTGTGAGAAGATGCACTAATTTATCACATGGATGACGTCATCAGTGATGTCATCAGTGATGTCATTTGAGATGTCATCAGTGATGTCATCAGTGATGTCACTGGCCATGTCATGAGTGATGTAATATGTGACGTCATCAGCAGTGCATTGCGGGGGCGCGAGTTATAGTTAGCTGAACTAACTATAACAGGGGAATTTCTAGGGTTTTGTACGAGGGAAATGTCCAGCTAACTATAACGCCCCTGAAACCTATGGTTTTTTTCAGTGAATATTTATATATATCTATATCTATATACATATATATATTCACTGAAAAAAACTGAGGTTTCAGGGACGTAATAGTTAGAAATTAGCATCTAAAAAACCTCAGAAATTCACTGAAAAAAACACAGGTTTCAGGGACGTTATAGTTAGTTGGACATTTCACTCATACAAAACCAGAGAAATTCAGCCGTTATTGTTAGTTGTGCTAACTATAACTCGTGCCCCCGCAATGCACTGCTGATGATGTCACATATTACATCACTCATGACATGGTCACTGACATCACTGATGACATCACCCCTCTTCAGCCAGGATAGCTTGATTCCAGTGGCATGGAGAGCAGGAGACCCACGTGTGGATATACCCGTCCCACTCGGGGTGACAAATGCAAAAACAACAGTTGATGGACAGAATGCAGAACAATGTCATACATGCACCCCAGTACAGAGATCTGGGCCTTTATCCATCTTTTTTTGTTCACCATGCAATTCCAGTTTGGACCCAGCCATATGCAAATCAGTCTTGACCCTGTGCCTCATGGGAACAGTCCAGCCCGAACTGCGAAGCCAGGTCCTCCCTAGACTGGAAACAAGCATCCTAGGACCGGTTTTGGGGTTTCATCCCTCTTCAGCCAGGGTAGCTTGATTCCAGTGGCAACCCCACTAAACTGGGGTGGCATGGTGAGCAAAAGAATGATGGATTTATCGCAGATCTCTTGACTGGGGGTGAATGTTTTGATTTGTTCTGTATTTCATCCATCAATTGTGTGTCTTTTGCTTTCTCGCCGTAAGTGCGCCAGGTATGCCCAGACGTGGGTCCTGGGCTCATTGTGCCACTGGAATCAAGCTATCCTGGCTGAAGAGGGGTGAAACCATGAAACAGGTCCTAGGATGCTTGTTTCCGATCTAGGGAGGACCTGGCTTGGCAGTTCGGGCTGGACTGTTCCCATGAGCCACAGGGTCAAGACTGATTAGCATATGGCCAGGTCTAAACTGGGGTGGCATGGTGAGCAAAAGAATGATGGATTTAACCCAGATCTCTTGACTGGGGGTGAATGTTTTGATTTGTTCTGCATTCCATCCATCAATTGTGTGTCTTTTGCTTTCTCACTGTAAGTGCGCCAGGTATGCCCAGACGTGTGTCCTGGGCTCACTGTGCCACTGGAATTAAGCTATCCTGGCTGAAGAGTGGTGAAACCCCGAAACCGGCCCTACGATGCTTGTTTCCGATCCAGGGAGGACCTGGCTTGGCAGCTCGGGCTGGACTGTTCCCATGAGGCACAGGGTCAAGACTGATTTGCATATGGCCAGGTCTAAACTCGGGTGGCATGGTGAGCAAAAGAATGATGGATTTAACCTAGATCTCTTGACTGGGGGTGAATGTTTCGATTTGTTCTGCATTCCGTCCAACAATTGTGTGTCTTTTGCTGAAGGATGAAGAAAGGCGCAGAAAGAACCAACAGAGATGCAGAAAGAGGCCTACTTTGACTATACCTTACAACAGACTCATACAAAGTACCCTAATCACTAATCCTTCTCCGAAGATGTCTTAAACCTCACTTTTCTCTTGGAGGTTCACTATTAATTGACTGCTCACAATGTTAGGCCTACCAAATATAAAACAGCAATCCTAAGCATATCACTGTTGTAAGTCTGATCAAGTTTGTGTAGGTATGCATGTGTGTCTATGCTTTTACTAAGTGACATGTTAAATTAAAATAAATGTACAAACACTTGAATACCTGTGTTTCAAACAGCATACTCTGTACATCTGTGTAAAAGAAGGTGTATGCATTTCTATCTGCTCACAATACAGGGTATATGTGTATTCAATAGTTTATTTGAGGGGCTCTATAACACATATATGCATAAAATATGTCTGCCTGTGCAACTGAATGACAGAGCAGAACTGAGAAGATTTGACCACCTATTGCAGAAGTTACCCGCTGTTTAAGCTACAATCTTCAGATGCAAAACACATGTAAGAATACATATACAAGTAGAAATATACCTCAGTCACGAGAGCACGTAGACCTTTAAACTTGACAGCTTGCACTTCCCATTTGAGTACAGAATGAGGCACGAGAAGTACAGAAACAGGCAAAAGAGGTGCAAAAAGAAGCAAGAGTAGTGCAGAAAGAACCAACAGAGGTGTAGAAGGAGGCAATAGGGGTGCAGAAAGAGGCAAGAGGGGTGCCAAAGTTTCAAGAGAGGTGCAGAAAGAAGCAACAGAGGTGCGGAAGGATACAAGAGAACTGCAGAAAGAGGGAAGAGAGTTGCAGAAACAGGCAAAAGGGCTACAGAAACAGGAGGTGGGCAGACTGAGTCAAGAGAGCTGCAGAGAGAGGGCAGATAGGTGCAGAAAGAGGCAAGAGGGATCCAGAAATTTGGAACAGAACTGCAGAAAAAAGCAAGAGCAGTGCAGAAGAAAACCAACAGAGGTGCAAAAAGAGGCAAGACGGGTGCAGAAAGGGGTAGTAGAGGTGCACAAAGAGGCAAAAGGGGTACAGAAAGAGGCAGGAGGGGTGCAGAATGAAGCAAAGGAAGTACAGAAAGAAGCAATAGAGGTGCTGAAAGAGGCACAAACGGTGCAGAAAGAGGCAAGAGAAGTGAAGAAAGACGCAACAGAGGTACAGAAAGAGACAAGAGTGGTGCAGAAAGAGGGAAGGGAGGTGTTGAAAGAGGCAAGAGAGTTGCACAAAGAGGGGTGCAGAAAAAGGCAAGAGCGGTGCAGAAAGACGCAAGTGAGGTGCAGAAAGAGGTAGGAGAGGTACAGAAAGAGGCCACAGAGGTACAAAAACAGGCAAGAGAAGTGCAGAAAGAGGCAAGGAAATTGCTGAAAGAAGCAAAAGAGGTGTAGAAAGAAGCAAAAGAAGTGCAGAAAGAGGCAAGTGAGGTACAGAAAGAGGCGAGAGAGTTACAGAAAGAGGGAAAACGAGTGCAGAAAGAGACAACAGGGGTGCAGAAGGAAGAAAGGCAGGTGCAGAAAGAAGCATGGGAAGTGCAGAAAGAAGAAACAGAGGTGCAGAAGGAGGCAAGAGAATTGCAGAAAGAGGCAAGAGACTTGCAGAAACAGGCAAAATAGGTACAGAAGGAGGAAACAGGGGTGCAGATAGAGGCAAGAGAGGTGCAGAAAGAGACGAGGGGTGCAGAAAGAGGCAAGACAGGTGCAGAAATTTGCAAGAGAGGTGCAGAAAGAAGCAAGAGCAGTGCAAAAGAACTAACAGAGGTGAAGAAAGAGGTAAAGGAGGTGCAGAAGGAGGCAAGAGAACTGCAGGAAGAGGCAAAATAGTTGCAGAAATAGGCAAAAGGGTGCAGAAAGATGCAACAGGTGAGCAGACTGAGGCAAGAGAGGTGCAGAAAGTTGGGACAAGGTGCAAACTGAAGCAAGAGCAGTGCAGAAAGAACCAACAGAGGTGCAGAAAGAGGCAAGAGGGGTACAGAAAGAGGCAAGTGAAGTGCAGAACGAAGTAAAAGAGGTGCAGAAAGAGGCAAGAGAACTGCAGAAAAGGCAAGAGAGGTGCAGAATAAGGCAGTAGAGGTGCACAAAGAGGCAAAAGGGGTACATAAAGAGGCAAGAGGGTGCAGAAAGAAGCAAGAGAAGTGTAGAAAGAATCAACAGAGGTGCTGGAAGAGGCAAGAGGGGTGCTGAAAGCGGTAAGAGAAGTGCAGAAAGAAGCAGCAGAGGTGCAGAAAGAGTCAAGACAAGTGCAGAAGCAGGCAAGAAAGGTACAGAAAGGGGGAACAGGGGTGCAGAAAGAGGCAAGAGGGATACAGATATTCGCAAGAGAGGTGCAGAAAGAAGCAAGAGCAGTGCAGAAAGAAGCAACAGAAGTGGACAAAAAAGGAAGAGCGGTGCAGAAATAGGCAAGAGGGATGCACACATTTGCAAAAGAGGTGCAGTGCAGAAAGAACCAATAGAGGTGCAAAAAGAGGCTTATGACATATTGATCCATGCAGTACCATTTGCTTCTCTAGAATCTTAGGGTTCACCACTGGGATGCTTGCTTCAGGGAGTGGAGAGGTACGCTGTGTGGGCACATATGCGCTGTGAAATGGCGTTCTATCTTCAGGTCCCTCTGACCCATGACGTGAGCCTTGTAAACCATTGCAGAAGCCTGTCCTGCGGTACTGTCACTTGCTAAGCATCTACATGCATTGTACCAAAGAGCTCGGGGACAAGATGGCATGACTTCACAAATGTTTAGAGTTAGGTACAAAACAATAGAGGAATAGAAAAAAATATATATATAATGGGAATAAAACAGGAACATATAGAAAAGGCAAGGGGGAGTGAGGAGGCTGACAGTTGGAGTGCTCAAAAAAAGGCAAGTAAAGTAGAAAACAGAGAAGATGCACACATAAATATTGGGAAAAGATGGGCAGAGGGGCAGGAGGGGAAAAGACACAGAGTGGTCAGCTTTCACAAAAGGCAGGTAGAAAAGATTAAGATAGATAGAAAATGAGAAAAGACAGACAGAAACAAAGGTAACAAGGGAAACACGCAGATAAAAAAAATTAAATCTCAACAAAGAGACAGTTACAGTGAGCTATGGCTAAAGCGGAGGCAGGCAGATAGAAAAAAAGGCAAAAGGATGAACCAATATTCAGACGGCCAGGTGCCATGCAGCAAAGAGACACAGGAAGGCAGATAAAAGGTGGAGAAAAGCTAGCTATGGAAAAAGTAGAAGCAAACAGAGAATGACAACAAGGGAGGCAGACAGTTAAAGAAGGGATACACACAAGTAAACCAAGAGGGGAAAATGAAGAAAGGCAGGATAAGGGACAGATGCAATATTATTAAAAAAACAGGCAGTTAAAAAAAGCCAAAAATAGGTTTAACCAGGCAGACAGACGAATAAAAAAATGAAGAAAGATAGACTGAAAAGTAAAACAACCATTATGTAGTAGGACAGAGAATAGGCAAAAGGCATATAGACGCAAAAGGGTAAAAAAGAAATTCGGCAAAAGACAAATGGAATGACAAGTGAATGGGAAAATTCAAGAATTGATACAGTAAAGAAAACAAGTGTTAATATGCACACAATGTCATTTCAGCATATCTTGCCCTGTGACTTCCATACCTGTATGTTCGTCAACGTGACTTATTCATCATAAACATAATTAGGATTGCATACATCAACATAAACAATGGACCACACATTACTTTAAAGTGAAAGGCTATCGGCCATATTGATCTGGGCATGTTGCGTATTATAATGGTTCTTACTTGAAAAAAAGGGGTGTTAATATACACACACTATCCCTAAATAAAGTTCTAGCGATTATAGTTCCATTCCATTCACAGCTCATTTGAGATGTCATGAGTGATGTCATGAGTGATATAACTGACCATGTCATTAATGATGTAATGTCTGAGGTCATTAGCAGTACATTGCGGGGGTTTAAGTTATAGTTAGGTCAGGTAACTATAACTGCTGAATTGCACTGGTTGTGTACGAGTGAAATCTGAGTCTAACTATAACGTCCCTGTAATCTTTGTTTTTTTCAGCAAATTTCCTGATTTTTTTTAACGTTAAGTAAGATGCATATCACAATGAATGGTGGGGGGTTGGAAGCAGGGCCTGGCCTGGCATTGTGCTGCCCCCACCCAAGCTTGCTGCTCCTGCCTCCCCATCTCCTACCTATCCTATGTCCAAGTCCATGTCCCTGCTCCATTATTACAGCCCTGTGTGGCCGTTGTTCTGCCACTGGCCTTCCTGCCTTCTCTGCACAGTTAGCTTGCTGCCCCATCCACATCCTCCCTATCTTCTGTTGTTTGAATCCATGCACTAGCCTCCTCCCTTCTGCCATACATGGTCTGATGTGCTGCCACTGCCCTCCATTTAGTAAGATGTCCCAGTCCACTCCTCCTGCCCTCCATTGCACAATTCTATGCCCCACCATTGACCTCCTGCTTAGCCTTTGTGCTTAGCTTGTTGCCCCTATTCTCCTTCCCCCTACCCTCTGATGTTTGTGTGCATGCCCCTGCTCCATCCTTTTTGCCCACTATGTTCCATGGACCTGCCACTCCTATCTACTCTGAGTGTTCTGTTGAGCTGCCACTCCCCTCAAACCTGCCTAGCATTGTCAGATAACTGTAACCTGTCCCTGCCACCTCCACCCTGCCTGTCCACGTTCCATGACCCTATCCCCTTCCTCCTGTCCTCCATGTTCCATTTTACTACCACATCCTTCTGCCCTCCCTGGTCTGTTATGCTGAAACTGCTCCTCCTGCCTGCCCCACGTGGTCTGTTGTGAGGTCCCTTCCCCTGAACTCTCTTGTGTGTGCCCATCTCCTACCCCTCCCTTCTATCCTCCATGGTCCTTTGTGCATGCCCCTGCCCCCTCCTTCTTGCCTATCATGGCCATTGTGCTGCCACTAACCCTCCTGCTTGCCATGCATGGTCTTCTGTGCTGCCACGGCCCCTCCCACCTTCCCTCTGTAGTCAGTTAGCTGCCCTTGACCCCCTCCCACCTTCCCTCCATGGTCTGTGTGTATGCCATTATAGTCTTACTGTTGCTCTCCATGGTGTGTCTTGCTTCTAATGCCTATCCTGCCTGACCTCTATGGTCAGCAGCTTGCTGCTCCTGCCCTGCCCCTTTGCCCCCTGCCCTCTGTTTTCCATGTGCAGACCACTATTCCCTCCCTCCTGGCTTGTCTGTTCCATTGTAATGCCCCTGATCCCTCCATCCTGCCCTTTATGGTCCGTTATGCTGCAGCTTTCTCTCCTGTCTGTCCATTATGGTCACCTAGCTGCCATTGCCTTTCTCCCCTCTGTTCTCTGTTGTCCATGCGCATGATCCTGTCCCCTCCCTATTGCTTTCTATGGATTGTTGTGCTGCGCTCCGGTCCCGCATGCCCTGTGTGGTGTATTGTGCTGCTGCAAACCCTGATGCCTGCCCTGTAAGGTCAGTTTGGTGCACCTCTCCATGTTCCTCCTGTCCTCTGTTATCCAAGTCTATGTCCCTACCCCATTTCCTCCTGCCTTCCATGATCCAATGTACCATACTTGCTAAAAAAAACTGGGGTATTGATTTTCCCCATTGATTTACATTGACAAAGAGCAGATTGTAGACAGGAGACAGATCAAATAAAGCCCATTTGAGTTTAAAAACATTGGACGTTTCCTGGCTGAATCGAGTCTGTTGGCATGTATGGTTGTACTACCACTGCCTCTTCCTTCTGCCCACATTGGTCTATTATATTGCCACAGCCTCTCTTGCCAGTCCTGTATTGTTGGCTTGTTGCCCCTGCTCCCTTTCCACTGCCCTCCATAGTCTGTTGTGCTGCCACTGCCCTTCCTGCCTGCCCAGTGAGGTCATATTGTTGCCTCTGCACCCTCCTACCTGCCTTCAATTTCATACCCCTGGCCTCTGCTTCTCAACAGTATACTAATGAACAACTAGATTGCTAACAATCTATATTTATTACAAAAGTGTGGCACACCTAATGTCATCTTGAAGTAATCAAAACTATAATACCTAGAGCATGTCTTTTAGAAATTACATAGATGAGAGGGTCTTATTTGCATCGAAATTATGGTTAGTGTTCTAAAAAACTAAAATGAGGACATATTTTCTGCGTTTTCAAATAGCAACAAAGCACTCTTAAATTATTTGTTATCTTTACGTTTTTTTTATCCAGTTGACCACTTGACTAAATGTTGCACTTAGGGGAAATGATGTGGTGTTACTCCCAGAGCTGCAGACTTTGCAACTGGGGAACCAGGTTGGAATTTCTGCTTCCGCTCGACATTGTGATTCTGCTCAAATCACATAATCTCCCCATGTCTACAACCAAAATGAATTTGTCCTTGTGTGATGTAACCAATGCTCATGTAAAGCATTTCAATAGCTGACCAGTCTGCACTATATAAAACTGCAAAAACACAAGAAATAAAAAGTGTTTTGCACACTTCTGCCATTGAGCTACACGTGGGCTACATCTGGGTGATATTTGTGCTACATTTGGGCTCTTTTGTCTCTGGTGGCCACCTTGGGAGATTTATTTGTTGTGAAGTTTCCTAATTTCCTCATTTACTGCAGTCTCCTCAATAGGAAATGCTTTCAGTTTTTTACTTTGATTCCATCAAGAAGGCATTCAGATTGTCACACATTTGCCATAAATTCAGAATGTTAGCACTCTAGTTGCTGATTAAATCACGGTAGTAAAGCTACTGCTCACCAGGGAAGTCTGCTGCTGGTATTGAAAGTACATGTTTCAGTCTGCATGTCAGAATGGTTAAAAGATAATACTTTCATACATATATATATAATTATTTCCAACTGTTACAGAGATCACAATCCTACCAATCTACAAAAATTAAAAACAGACCAACATCCAGTTTAAGGCAGTTATACTTTTCCTTTTTCTCAATACACTTTTTAAAAAACCGGCCATAATTCCCACGCAGTAGACATTTTCCAACTTTTTATAAATATAAAAAAGCAGGGCGACATTGCTTCCATCCCCCTATCTTCAACACTGGTAAAATCCATCTTATTCTTTCACAATGATAACATTTACTAAATAAAATCACATGTATTGTTGATTGGGTAGACCTATCATCACATGGACATTGGCATAAATCTCTGGTCCAGTCATTTGCCAAGGGGAAGCTAACTAACCGATGGAAATGATTAAACTTTAGTCTAGTAAGGACATACCTGTTGTACCCTCCTATGCACCAGACCAAATATGGCTGTATACTAAAAGTTGTCAGAATTAGATGGTGCTGGTTCGCATTACTTTTCTTAATTTCCATTACGACTCTTAAGGATTCTAAGTGTGTCAGGCATAACAATTTGAAGTCCTTCCTGGAAATAGTGCTCATAGTTTCAGGGTGAGTAAAAAAGTCAAGTTTATCCAAATCTTGTAAAAAGTTTCTGATAGGATTCAACTAGGGGATCTTATTTGCATAGCATAAACTCATGGCGTCTCCAATGATTTCCCTTTTCAGCCCTGTGTTTGCAGTCGTCCATACTCTATGCCATAATAGTAGTGGTTGTATTCTAATCATGTCAGAAATATAAGGGATTCCCAATTCATTGTGG
Organism: Triturus cristatus; assembly: GCF_964204655.1. Lineage (NCBI taxonomy): Eukaryota > Metazoa > Chordata > Amphibia > Caudata > Salamandridae > Triturus > Triturus cristatus. The sequence continues at coordinate 573,757,373 of NC_140582.1, read as the reverse complement.
CAATTAAAAACTGAAGTGCTCTGAGGAACTGCTAAAATGAACCTCAAAAATAAATTTTCCACTATTTGTATTGGGGATACATCATGATGCCCCCAGACTCCTGCCCCGTACATCGCAATGCTTAAACATTTTGCCTGATACATTTTGAGAAAGATCCTGGGAGGTCTTTTACCCAGTTTTTTTGCAAATTTAATCACGGCCCCAATTGACCTCTTAAAGAGCAGAGTCTTACTTTAAATCGCTGGGTGCCATGAGCCAGTGTGTTCCATTAAGACACCTAGATAGGAAAATGTATCAGCTGCGTATATCCTAAGCACCGCGTCATCCGCGTAAAGCAGGGACACGATCAACTTATTTTTGTATTGTGAGGGATCTCTTGTCCTGGCCACCAGTTCCTCCTCTAGGGCGTTGGTATATAGGGAGAATAAAAATGGGGCCAGGACACAACCCTGCCTCAATCCCCTCTCCATGGGGAAAGGCGCAGTGCATTCGCCCTTCAGGCCATACCTCACCTTACCGCATGCCCCAGTATACATTTGTCTCATGAATTGCACTAATAGTGGGTCAACCTTTAGATCCATCAGGATTTCCCAAAGTCTATTATGTACAACACAATCAAAAGCGGCCGAGAGGTCCACAAATGCCACATACAGTTTCCCTTCCTTAGCTTGAATATACTTTCCCAATAACATAGTGAAATGTAAAACCTGTTCCACAGTCCCTAACCCCTGTCTGAAACCATATTGTACTGTACTTAAAATATTTTTGTCCCAGCCCATAGTTGTAATCTATTTAACACAATCCTGCCTGCTACCTTAACTAAAGAGTCTAAAAGTGAAATAGGTCAGTAGCAGGCAGGATTATCTTGTTCCCCTTTTTCAAAAATTGGAATAATCACAGATTCTGACGAAGATTTTATAAAACGCCTCGCACAGCATGCCTCTAATACCCGAGTCAGCAGCGGGGACCACAATAATGAAATGGATTTAAAAAGGTCCATCGGTACGCTGTCTGGCCCCGGGGCTTTGCCTCCTTTGCTAGCATTTATTGCTGCTTTAACTTCATCCAGTGTTATGTATAACTCAATAGGTGTGAAGCCTATACTGCCTTCCATTCTATTGGTTCCATATCAATAGAATATACTTCAATCCCCTTGGCGCCGTATACTTTCGAAAAAAAGCCAACCCATGATTTTTCATCGATTGCAATTTCAACCCTAGCACCATCATTGTTAGAAAGAAACAGGCCATTCACTGCCTGCCAAAATGAAGTGCAGTCCTTCCTCAATGATGCTTCATAAAGCGTATTTCCAGGCCTGGTCTTTCAGTTCTTTTTTCCTATTTTTTCTAGCTAAATTATACGCCCTCCTACACCCACTAATTTCTTCTTGATTTCTCTCTGTTTTATGTAATGCTTCTTTCAATTGGGTATAGGCTTTGGTGCATTTTTAATCGAACCAACCATTGATCCGAGCCAGAGGGACCTTGTTTTTGGCTCTTAGGGAATTTTGTATCTCTAGAGTAATATAGGAGAAGGCCCTCAATGTATCATCAAGATCTACATTATCTTGTAAGCAAGCTAATATCTGTTCATATGTGTTAACGATTATACATTTATTGACCTCCTCTGGGTTTATCTTGCCCCATCGCAGGGAATACCCATTTTGACGAGCTAGTGCAGTATTTTGCATCCATGTTATATTATTATTTTTAAGTGGGTTGACTTGATTCACTATAACTAAATCAATACTCAGGGGTAGATGGTCACTTAAAACATTAGGGTGGGTTTTAAAACTGTCAGTCCATGTTGCATAATGATTAGGTAGAATTATAAAATCAATTAAGGATTCAAAACCCCTGTCAATAAATGTGTGAGTGAAGTTGACAGGCAGGGAGCACAACATATTTGCAACGCCCAAATCATGTGTAGCCATGATATCATTAAACTTCCCCCTCTCAGAATGCACAAAGTGGAACATAGGATCTTTTTCTTCCTCGTATACACCACACCGCCCACATTCTGCCTGTGAACAAATACTAGTGTTAAAATCACCACCCCAAAGAGTAATCATGTCAACACCGTTTGGGACCTTTGTTTCATTGAATTCATTACAGAGTGAATTTAAAATATATTCCACATGTCCCCTTTCGAGAAGTCACTCAAAATGTGCCCTAATTTTTCTTTCTTCAGTACTACTCATAATTTCTATGGTAAAATGAACCCCCTCATTGTGTTCCTTTTTAAATTAAATGTTTTAAGTGTTACCAGTTTATTCCAATCAAGATGGCTCCAGGTGAGCCATACTTTTGTCATAAGTAAGACTGTTAGCCCTCTAGTTGTTCTTTAGAACACTCTGGGGCAATCTGTCATTGGGCTATACGTCGGCTACCTGGATGATATTTGTGCTACATTCGGGCTCTTTTGTCTTTAGTGGCCATCTTGGGAGACTTATTTGTTATGAAGTTTCCTCATTTCCTCATTTACTGCAGTCTCCTCAGTAGGAAATACTTTCAGTTTTTTACTTTGATTCCATCAAGACGGCATTCAGATGTGTCATACATTTGCCATAAATTCAGAATGTTAGCACTCTAGTTGCTCATTAGATCACTGTAGTAAAGCTACTGCTCTCCAGGGAAGTCTGCTGCTGGTATTGAAAGTGCATGTTTCAGTCTGCATGTCAGAATTGTTTAATGAAATAAAAGAGGATTTTTAGAAGTCACTCAAAATGTGCCCTTATTTTTCTTTCTGCAGCACTAATCATAATTTCTATGGCAAAATGAACCCCCTCATTTTGTTCCTTTTTCAATTGAATGTTTTAAGAGTTACCACTTTATTCCAATCAAGATGGCTTCAGGTGTGCAATACCTTTGTCGTAAGTAAAACTGTTGGCACTCTAGTTGTTCTTTAGAACACTCTGGGAAGCTGCAGAAGAACACAAAGGAATCAACTGACAGTCTCTGCCCTTGTTGGATGTACATGTTTTACTGAGAATGTCAGACTTCATTCTCACATGACTGAGAAAGATAATGTGAATTTACAGAAAATATGCTCTCATTTTAGCTTCTAGATCACCTTCCAAATCCCTGTGGGAAAAGTATGAGAAAATAGTTTTCTCTCAAACATGATTCATGATATCCCAGCAGAAGGCTTTTTCACAGAGTAAAATCACCTTACAACACACCACAATTCCTAAAATTAGCATGGCACCATCAACAAATTATTTAGAATGTAAGTAAAGTCTTATCACCATTTATACGTTCTCTTTTCATTCATGAGATGTCATCAGTGATGTCACAGACCATGTCATGAGTGATGTAAAATGTGACATCATCAGCAGTGCATTGCGGGGGTGCGAGTTATAGTTATCTGAACTAACTATATAATGGGGAAATTTCACGGGTTTTGTACGAGTGCAATGTCCAACTAAGTCCAACTTTCCCTAAAATCTATGGTTTTTTCAGTGAATTTGAAAGGTTTTTTAAATGCAAATTTCTAACTATAAGATGCCTGAAACCTATGTTTTTTTCAGTGAATATATATATATATATATATATATATATATATATATATATATATATATATATATATATATATATATATATATATATATATATATATATATATATAATATATATATGTATATATATGACATGACAGACAGGCTTGACAAATATGCAATAAAGTAAAACTTGATTGGCACTGATGTCTGGGTCCGCTCTCCGTCTTTTCCTACCCATGGGAGGCAGAGACTAAAGGTGAATTTACGTTCATATATATATATATATTCACTGAAAAAACCATAGGTTTCACACATGTTATAGTTAGCGGAAATTTTACTGATAAAAAACCAATGAAATTCCCCCGTTATAGTTAGTGCAGGCAACTATAACTCACGCGACCGCAATCCTCTGCTGATGCTAATACTGTATTTAGACACTTATTTGCCCATGTCTTCTTCCATACTTTTTTAGCTATACATATATTACAAATATTTTTTTTTCATAAAGACACATATGTCATCAGCAGAAGATTGCGGTCGCGTGAGTTATAGTTGCCTGCACTAACTATAACGGGGGAATTTCATTGGTTTTTTATCAGTAAAATTTCCGCTAACTATAACATGTGTGAAACCTATGGTTTTTTCAGTGAATTTGCAAGGTTTTTTAAATGCTAATTCCTAACTATAACGTGTGTGAAACCTATGGTTTTTTCAGTGAATTTGTACGTTTTTTTAAATGCTAAGTTACTTTACGCCATTCGTGGCGTGCGTGCCCACTTAACGCAGTTCGTTCCGTGCGCGCACGGTGCGCTTCGCGCACCGCGTGCCCACGTTACGCTAGATGGGCCATGTACGCACGATGCGCTTCGCGCACCGTGCGCACATGGAGGACATATGATGCACTTCGTTTTGAAAGGTAATATTTTAATTTTTCGTATATGTTATAAGCCATGCACAAATGGTGCCCTTCGGGCACCATTTGCACACAGGGTGGAGAGAGTGTGGATAATTTTTTATCGCCAGTAGGTAATATATACATATATATATATATTACCTACTGGCGGTCGCCAGTAGGTAGTTATAGTTAGGACCACGTTTCCATAGGAAATCCGCAACATTCTATTTTGAATAACTTTGGCGCCGGTCGACGAATCCTCGCGAATTTTTCAAAATAGGTGGGGCGCTACGCTCCGCTCCTACCCTGAAAGTCTTGGGGGGATTCGTCAAGCGGGGGCTGAGATAAAAGGGGGGTCCCAAAACGCGTTTTTCCCATGCATTTTTCCATAGGACCTTTAGACAGGGCTACAGCCCGAACGGCTGAACAAAATTACTTGAAATTTGGCAGAGAGGTAGTCCTCAGGTCAAGGAAGTGCCTTTTGTTGGTTTGGTGTAAATATGTTCAGTAGATTCTGAGAAAATAGCCTTTAAATCAATATATATATCTGAGCCAGCTTACGGTGCGCTTACGGTACGCTTACCGTACGCGTACGGTGGCGTGCGCGAGCGCGATTCTGATTGGCTCTTAGATCTTAGTAAACATTCGAATCGGTCGAAACCAGGAAGCGGCGGCCGCCATTTCGGGTGTTTCACTCAGAAAAAAAAGAGTGATAACAAGAAAAGGGGGCAAGGAGGAGAGTTACAGACCCCCTAACATTTGCAAGGGGGTCAAAGAAGGACAGAAAAGTACAAAGAAAACATTTATTGATTTTAAAAAAAATCGCGGGGTACGCGTACGGTAAGCTCACCGTAAGCGTACGGTAAAAAAAAAAAAGAAAAAAGAAATGAAATGCAGATTTAAGTGTTTAGATATTAGGGGGCTCTAAAAAGAGCCGTTGTGTTTATGAAGTGATTTTTTAGTGGTACCTACAAGTAAGTACCGATGCAGAGTCTAAGGTTCAAGAGGAAGACTCTGTTCCCTTCATCATTGAAGTGCACACCATCTCCTCTATAAATGTCTTGCATGTCGTAACGCAAGTTGTTGTGGTAAATGGAACCCATACCATAGTCACGGAGGAAAGCAGAAACAGATTTGTTGATGTGCTTTCTTGCTTTGTCAATCTGCGGACAGAAATGATTGGACCAGTTCCATTTTTGCCTTTGGCATATGTTAGAAAACACAAAGGCAGTTTTAGGGAAAAGTGAAAACAGTTGTGCAAAGGTGTCCTTCATAAGCATTTCCAGACCTACCCCAGTCAAAGTGCCTAGGTCATTGCCACCACAGTGCACTATTATGAGGTCAGGGTGTTGGATGTGCATGAAGGATTTCACCAATGGCATTAATTGGTGCCACTTTAACCCTCTCTGACCAATCCATTTAATGTCTACATTTGGCAAAGCAAGGTCTCTCACCATATCTGTTTTCTCTGCATACTTTTCACTCCAGAAGACATAGCTGTGCCCTACAATCCACACTGTGAACATCTTCAAAGGAGAACTGGATGCACTCAGGAGGTGTCTTTCAGTAGAATGGCAATATGAAAAGAAAGACAGTTTGGAAATGGAGGCATACATATTTTTTTCATAAAAAAAAGAACTGATTGGCTGTTTCATACCATTCTAGAATAAAAACTAGGCTGTATGTGTAAATTAATAGAAGCATGTTTTGTATTGGTACAGAAAAATGTATTACCAAAGAACAGTACTATGGATTTGCTGTTAGGTTTGAAAAGTCAAGCACTCTTGCTCTGTGGAATTGAAACATTGTTTGGTGAACTTCTGACCTAACTCCACACAGCAGTGTTCCATGAGCTGTTGCTATGGTAGCAGGCAGAAGTCAAGTTGGGGGAAGGGTACTAGGCAGAAGTCAAGTTGGGGGAAGGGTACTTTTGGAAAAGGGTTGGTTTTCAACCAATAGAAATGTGTGATTACATTTGAAAAAAAGGGGGAAGCACTGAGATTTGAAACTAACATGTATATGTGTGGAAAAAGAGAGGGAAAGTTTGCCATTATCTGGTTCTGCTGAGAGGAGAGAGGTGTAAAGAACAGAGATCCTGGCTCTGATAATCTGCTGTTTGAGTGCCACATTTATTTCACAACTAACTAATTTTAAAGGTGAGTTTAGAGTTTGAGAGGGGATGTATATGGTAAATTAAGAAATTAATAATAGAAATGGGATTCCTTTTGTTGAAGTTGTGTTTATTATTTTCTGTTTTGGGAGAAATTTAATTGTGAGGAACATGTAAAATAATATGGACTATGTTTTCACGATAAATTAAGGTGTACTGGTATAAAAAAAGAATAGTTTAAGGGTTTGAGATTGGACTCAGTAATGCAAATACATTCAGCATCACTAAGGCTGGTTGCCCTTGCTGGAGTGTAGGCAGTCACCCAGGTTACAAATGGTGCTGGTCTGAAAAAGCAGTTTGGACATGTGCTTTTTTAAGAATCTGAAAAGTGGATTCATAATGTGTCAGTCTGTAAAAGTGTTTATCACTTGCCAAAAAAAAGAGTAGTAAGTGTGCTTTCAAATTGGCAAAGAAACTTCGTTTTGTGACTAATGTGAAAACATGACTCTGTGTGCAAATAGGAATTACAGGCAGAGATGTATTGCGTATTGCTCTGGTGATTTCACAGTTGCATTAGATGGAAAGGGGGAGCCATTTTTTGGTGCAGAAGCAGACTCTTAGCACACACCCAGCTGCTTACCATGTGGAATCATGCACAGTATTCACAAGCGAGTGGGGTTTGAGGTTTCAGTCAGTAATGCAAATACATTCAGCATCACTAAGGCTGGTTGCCCTTGCTGGAGTGTAGGCAGTCACCCAGGTTACAAATGGTGCTGGTCTGAAAAACCACTTTGGACATGTGCTTTTTTAAGAATCTGAAAAGTGGATTCATAATGTGTCAGTCTGTAAAAGTGATTATCACTTGCCAAAAAAAAGAGTAGTAAGTGTGCTTTCAAATTGGCAAAGAAATTTCGTTTTGTGACTAATGTGAAAACATGACTCTGTGTGCAAATAGGAATTACAGGCAGAGATTTATTGCGTATTGCTCTGGTGATTTCACAGTTGCATTAGATGGAAAGGGGGAGCCATTTTTTGGTGCAGAAGCAGACTCTTAGCACACACCCAGCTGCTTACCATGTGGAATCATCCACAGTATTCACAAGCGAGTGGGGTTTGAGGTTTCAGTCAGTAATGCAAATACATTCAGCATCACTAAGGCTGGTTGCCCTTGCTGGAGTGTAGGCAGTCACCCAGGTTACAAATGGTGCTGGTCTGAAAAAGCAGTTTGGACATGTGCTTTTTTAAGAATCTGAAAAGTGGATTCATAATGTGTCAGTCTGTAAAAGTGTTTATCACTTGCCAAAAAAAAGAGTAGTAAGTGTGCTTTCAAATTGGCAAAGAAATTTCGTTTTGTGACTAATGTGAAAACATGACTCTGTGTGCAAATAGGAATTACAGGCAGAGATTTATTGCGTATTGCTCTGGTGATTTCACAGTTGCATTAGATGGAAAGGGGGAGCCATTTTTTGGTGCAGAAGCAGACTCTTAGCACACACCCAGCTGCTTACCATGTGGAATCATGCACAGTATTCAGAAGCAAGTGGGGTTTGAGGTTTCAGTCAGTAATGCAAATACATTCAGCATCACTAAGGCTGGTTGCACTTGCTGGAGTGTAGGCAGTCACCCAGGTTACAAATGGTGCTGGTCTGAAAAAGCAGTTTGGACATGTGCTTTTTTAAGAATCTGAAAAGTGGATTCATAATGTGTCAGTCTGTAAAAGTGTTTATCACTTGCCAAAAAAAAGAGTAGTAAGTGTGCTTTCAAATTGGCAAAGAAATTTCGTTTTGTGACTAATGTGAAAACATGACTCTGTGTGCAAATAGGAATTACAGGCAGAGATTTATTGCGTATTGCTCTGGTGATTTCACAGTTGCATTAGATGGAAAGGGGGAGCCATTTTTTGGTGCAGAAGCAGACTCTTAGCACACACCCAGCTGCTTACCATGGTGAATCATGCACAGTATTCAGAAGCAAGTGGGGTTTGAGGTTTCAGTCAGTAATGCAAATACATTCAGCATCACTAAGGCTGGTTGCCCTTGCTGGAGTGTAGGCAGTCACCCAGGTTACAAATGGTGCTGGTCTGAAAAAGCAGTTTGGACATGTGCTTTTTTAAGAATCTGAAAAGTGGATTCATAATATGTCAGTCTGTAAAAGTGTTTATCACTTGCCAAAAAAAAGAGTAGTAAGTGTGCTTTCAAAATGGCAAAGAAATTTCGTTTTGTGACTAATGTGAAAACATGACTCTGTTTGCATATAGGAATTACAGGCAGAGATTTATTGCGTATTGCTCTGGTGATTTCACAGTTGCATTAGATGGAAAGGGGGAGCCATTTTTTGGTGCAGAAGCAGACTCTTAGCACACACCCAGCTGCTTACCCTGTGGAATCATGCACAGTATTCACAAGCGAGTGGGGTTTGAGGTTTCAGTCAGTAATGCAAATACATACAGCATCACTAAGGCTGGTTGCCCTTCCTGGAGTGTAGGCAGTCACCCAGGTTACACATGGTGCTGGTCTGAAAAAGCAGTTTTCTGCCTAATTTCAAAGCATGACTTTGTGTGCACACAGGAATTATTTTTAGAAATTTAATTTGTGAAGGTGTTATTGTGATTTTCATTTATAGGAAAGGGGTTTATAGTATTTTAAGATTTCTAAAGAACATAAAAAATGTAGTAATATATTTAAATAAAATAAAGGAATTTTTTTTTAGTTTTTTTCAGGTATTGCTGAAGAGCAGTGGACAAAATTTAAGATGCCTACAAAATCCAGAGTAAAGAAAGACCACAAAAAAAACCTATATTTGAAGACAACTGGAGGACCAAAGTTAGTTGGAGATGCTCATGTTGGGAAAAAGAAAAAATCTTCTGGTAAGCAAACAAAAGATTTTTTAAAGAACATATTCAAAAAAAGGAAAAATGTACAAAATGTCTGTACTGGAAAAAATGTTTTCAATAGAAAAGGAGAGGAAAAAATTGAGCATTTAGTTAATGCAAATATACCTTCTGCAACTAAAAAGATAAACTTAAACAGAAAAACAGCGTTTAAAGAGATACGTAGAAAAATGTTTCAGAGAAGAGTTATGTCCAATTTGATAAAGGATGTGAAGAAATATAAGCAAAAGGCTAAGTTTTATAAGAGAAAAAAAGAAATTGAAGCCATTGCAGCAAAGGCATTAGAATTAAAAAGGAAACTATTCATTTTAATTTTGAATAGGATGCGTACATTAGATAAAATGGTTAATGTACTGAAATCACAAAGCAAAAGGAAAAGAGTAGTGAACAGAACAAACTTTTGTAAAGTGTTTTTAGGAAAATGGATGCATAGTTCAAGTAGTGAACCTTTTTTTAATGAAGAGAGCTATTTTCAAAGTAATAGTTTGCTGCATGCAGTTGACACCAGAGGTCGTGCTTACGAAGTGAAAAATGGTTGCATAATGGAGAAGGGGATAATGGTTCCAAGAGATGAGGTACAAGTGATGGCGGATGAGGCTATGGGGAGACATCCTAAAGCCCCAGTGTACACTTGGAATTGTAGTAGTATTTGCACTGTGCGTCAGGAATCTATTGATAAATTTCGTGAGTTTCTAAGAGAATATAGTAAAAAAAGTGTAAAACAGAAGATTAAGGTGCTTCAAAGTCTGGATCCATGCAGAGTGAGAGAGAATACTGGTTTGCAGGGTCATTCTCTGGCTTGTCTATCTAGAAAAGTGTGTAATAGTGTTTTCCATCATTTTAGGATGCTGGCTGTTCATCATACTGAAATGAGAAAGTTTGTGAGACGGTTGTATTTTGCTAAAAGTCCTGCAATAAAGTTAGATGAATTGAATAGGGCTCTGTTCCGTGGAACTGTATCAGATGTAGAGAAGGTTGTTGATGAAATTCAGTTTTGTTACTTTGGTCCTGAACAAAACAGTGCAGAAAAGGACACAGTAAATGAGGAAGAAGTGGAAGAGAATGTAGAACCCTCTGTAAGTAAGACATTTAGGGCCTCATGTAGGTAGCCAAATACCGGTCGGTAACGGCCGATTTTCGGTAATTATACCGTTACCGACCGGTATTTTGGCTATTGGTATGTAGGGGGACGAATTTTGGTTTCGGAATTTACCGAATCGGTAAAATTACCGATTCGGTAATAATACCGAATCGGTAATGTTACCGAATCGGTAACTTTTCCGAATCGGTAATTTTACCGATTCGGTAAATTCCGAAACCAAAATCGAGATGTAGGGGGAGTGTGTGTGTGTGTTTAAGAGTCGGTATTTACCACCAACTTATAGTTGGTGGTAAATAATTAATGTATGTGGTAATGCATTTTTACGCGCGTAGCAGTGTGCAATGTGGCATACATACATGCCCTTAGGGCATGTATGTGTGCCACATGTGCACACATGGCCGAATCAGGGGTGCAACAGGGTGTCAATGTGACACCCTGCCACCCTTGTATGTGTTCCCCCCATTACCGAATCGGTATTTACCGATTTGGTAATGAGGCATACCTTCCCATCAATGGGAAGGTATGCCTCATTACCGAATCGGTAAATACCGATTCGGTAATTACCGAATAGTAACGAATCGGTAAAAAATACCGACTCATTACCTACATACGAGTTACCACTTCTAAAATACCGATTCGGTATCGTTCGGTATTTTAGAAGTGGTAACTGGTATGCTACCTACATGAGGCCCTTAATGATCACATAACAAAATTTGCAATAATCTCTAATGAAAGACCAAATATTACTTGTATTTGTTGCCGCAGAACTCATTATAGAAAACAAACTAGGAATGTTGATCTCTACAGAAAAAGTGAAAATGAAGATAATTATAAGTGGAAGGATTTTGCCACATATATATTTCTTGAAAATTGTTTTGAATTGGGTGAAGATCAGCGTATTTGTAAATACTGTTACAACAAGTTAGAGGAAAATAGAATGCCGACCAGAGCTGTACATAATAATTTAGAATTGGATGCTATTCCTGCTGAACTTTCTGAATTAAATACATATGAGTCTATACTCATTCAATGTGTTCATCCGTTCCAGACCATAGTACGTATGGAGCCCAAAACTGGTAAATTACCTCCTTCAGATTTACTGAGAGGTTTAAAAGGTAGAGTGGTGTATTTGCCCTTGGATTTGAAAAAAAATATGGAAACTATTGATGCGGATACTTTGGAAACTGAAACATTAATTATTCTGGTTAATGGTGTACCTACAAAGAATAAGAAGATTTGGCAGGAGCTGGTAGATGTACGGAAAGTACAAAGAGAAAATTTGTATTTGAAAAGGAAGAACAAATGGTATGAATCAATTTATATAGAAGAAGAAGAAGAAGAAGATTTACAAGAAGACACAGAAACACCAACTGGACAAATTGAAAAAGTGGACAAGTCAAAGGAAGAAGAAATTTATGAACATTTTAGCATACATCCTCTTCATTCAAAAGAAGTTATGGGAGACAATATTGATCTATTTCAGATGAAGAAAGCAAAAGGAACTCCCGTGAGTGTATGGGAGGAGAGCTTGGAAGCTCGATGTTTTCCCCAGCTGTTTCCTAAAGGAAAAGGAGGACGATACGATGAACGTCCGGAACAGATTCCAGCTTCTGAGTATCGGACTACAAGACTATATGCTGAAGATCCCAGATTTCGACAAAGTATTCCTTATTTGTTCCATCTTTTATTTGAAAGCGACTTGTCTGCATTGTCTTATGCAGTAAATCACATTTTAAAAAGTGGAGTACATTTACAAAATGTGTCTGCTAAGGATTTTATGGAGAAAGTGCAGCACCGAGATGATCATTTGGAAACACAACTGATCAATCTGATGGCTTGTCAGCGTGGGACAAATGAATATTGGTACCGACGCCATGGTGAATTAAAATGCATGTTACGGAATTTAGGAACACCAACATGGTTCGTTACCCTAAGCTGTGCGGAGTACGCTTGGGATGATTTACTGGATTTTCTACGAGAGGCAAATTCAAACATTAAAAACATCGAATACAAGACAGCAGGAGAACTGTGCTCATTGGATCCGGTTAATGTTTGCAGATATTTCAATCATAGATTTGAGGCTATGATGTCGTTCATCTGCAATAAAAAAAATCCACCTCTAGGAGAAGTGGTGGATTTCTTTTGGAGAAAAGAGTACTAGGCAAGAGGTGCTCCTCATATTCATATGCTGTTGTGGATCAAGGATGCCCCAAAGTTTGGAACAGATGCTGATGAAGCAGTGTTATCTTACATTGAAGAATATGCAACATGTGCTATACCAAAAAGCACAGAAGAGAAAAAGTTAAAGGAGCAAGTTTTACGTTTCCAAAGTCATCGGTGTGGAAAATACTGTCGACGGAAATACAAGAGCAAAGATAAATACTACACTAAATGTCGATTTGGATTTCCTAGACCTGTTCTTTCAAATGGAAGAGTAAACAGTTTTATGTCATCTGTGAGACATACTATCACAAGAAAATCACCTAAGAATACCTACAACCTTAAAAGAAAAGAAGAATCAAAAAATATAAATTACTACAACCCAGTCATTTTATCCATGTGGAACGCTAACATGGATATACAGTATGTAGCTGACAATTCCATTGCTGTTGCTCGATATGTAACGTCTTACATTACGAAATCAGAAACAACTGAATTGAAGGAAATGTGGGAAGAGATTTCTCACGAGAAAACTGTCAGTAAGAAGCTGTACAGTTTCAGTTTGAAGATGTTATCGCATCGAGAAATTGGATCCTACGAATGTTCAGATAGGTTATCTTCTGCAAGTCTCTACTCGAAATCAAGAAGAATAATTTGGGCAAGTTTAGGCCTTGCAGCAATGAGAAATCGGGTACTGAAATCTGTTGGAGAAATTGAATATTTGGCCGAGAATGACCCAGAAAGTACAGATATTTTGAAATCAAACATGTTGGACACATATTATCCCAAGAGAAGTCATCATCTGGAGAACATGTGTCTCTATGAAGTGCTGCAGAACTACATTTATTCACGGATAGCCACAGAAGACATCAACAATGGAAAATATAAAGTCATTGGTGAGGAAGGATGTTTGGTGAAGCAAACAAAAGGAAGTTTGATAAATCACAGGAAGCTGAGTTGCGACACTACTGACAAAAAGGAATTTTACTACTTGGCTCTTTTACAGCTGTTTAAACCATGGCGTACAGAGGATGAACTACTGGGAGAATTTCAAAGCTATGAAGATTCTTTTAATGCTTGCAAAGACAGCATACAATGCAGTACATTCTCAACTTATCTGCAAATGTTAAATGAAGAAATTGAACAGGAAACTACAATTGCAGCAGAAATAGCTAGAGACAGTTCTCAGGACAGCCAAAGTTCAGGAACACTCAGTCAAGATCCCCTAGGACAACCAATCGTTGAAAATGAAGCATCAATAGCCATGAATGAAGTGGAAACGGCTATGAATCAAGCTCAAGAAGAATTTATAGACTTACAAAATTTGGAAAGACAACTGAACGAAGAGCAGCAACAAATTTATGAAGAGATCAGAAACAAAATTGATCACGGATTTCTACATGATAAAAAAGAGTGCTCATGCACATCATTTCATCCAATCAGGATGTATGTAAGCGGACAAGCTGGAACTGGAAAAAGTTTCCTTATAAAAGTCATCAGAAGCTACCTACAGCAAAAAACGGATTCTACTTTGTCTTGTGTGGTTACTGCTCCAACTGGGTTAGCAGCATATAACATAAAAGGAATCACTTTACATCGTTTGCTAATGTTACCAGTGGAGCATGAGAACAAAATACAATACAACAAGCTAACTGGAGAAGCATGCTTGGAAGTTTCAAGAGAATTGAAGAAGATGCAAGTTCTCATTATTGATGAGGTGAGCATGGTATCAAACTTAATGCTTGCCTTTGTGCATTTAAGAATGCAGCAGGGAGGAGCCTAGCGCTTGACCAAGATGGCCGCGTGAGCTTTGAGCTCCCGAAACCCTCGTGCCCTCCGTCGTCTATCCTGTATATAATCCTGTTTGTATGCATGGCATCGTGTAGATGACTTGTCAGGGAGGCGATCGATGCCACCCGAGGTCGAATCGCCCACCGGGAACCGGAGTTATGCATGGCGGAAGATTGAGGCCCATCTCCGAGGGATGCCAGGGGCTCGAGTTGGCAGGATGCCCGACCTCTAATTGAACAACAGCGGCCAGGCGAGGTGTGAACTGCCGGACGGAGGTCCCTATCCTTTCACTTTCACTTTCTCGCCCTTTGTCTGCCCAGCCCAGGGAGTGCTCGCGTCTGCTTTATTATCATTTGGACGCTCTGCATGCCACACTGGCGACCCATCGTAAGACGGAGCACTCCTGATCTCTCTCGCTGAGAGAGGGCAGTCCTGTGTGAACCGACTTGCTTGAGCCCACCATGTCGGGCAAAGCAGAGGTGGACCGGCCAAAGCCCAAGGCCACCAGGCGGGGAGCCTACACTCAAGCCAATAACATGGACCGCTATGCCCAGCAGAAGGGGTCACCGGGTGCACCGAGCCAGTCCCCGGACACACAGAAGACTGCCTCACCCTTGGCCCCGGAGCTCTCACTGCAGGATGTCATGGGTGCACTCGACGGGCTGCAGACTTCGATTGGGAGACAGTTTGATGCCCTGGCGCACAAAGTGGATACCATCTTGGTGGATGTTAATCTGATCCGCGCGGATTTGGGCAAAACAAATGAACGGGTCAAATCCCTGGACATCAAGACCACGGGCCTCGCCGATGATGTCTCGGACCTGCAGACCGAGGTCCGTAAGTTGCGGACCGAGAGTGATCTCGCCGCCCGTCGGCTGGAGGACTTCGAGAGCCGGGCCAGGCGCAACAACGTGCGCGTTATCGGGGTCCCGGAGTCCTCGGACGAGACTTCAGTGGACCTGCTCGTGGAGGACTTGGTGCTCAATCATCTGCAGCCTAAGGGTCTAGGGAAGTTCTTCGCAGTTGAACGGGCCCATAGAGTGCCGGGTGGGCGGCCCAAGGTGGGAGCCACACCGAGGCCGATCGTCGCCCGGCTCTTTCATTTTCGAGACCGGGACGCTATCCTGCAGGCCTCGAGGGTAACGGGCCCGGTCCCCTTCCAGAACGCGTTGGTGAATTTCTATCCTGACTTCACCCAGCAGGTGCAGAGGCAGCGGCAGGGCTTCCTGGAGGTGAAGAGGAGGCTTCGGGAGAGGGAACTGAAATACGCCATGCTCTTCCCTGCCAGACTACGTGTGGTGTTTGAAGACCGAACATTCTTCTTTGAGTCGCCGGCCCTGGCGGATGAATGGCTGGACGCTCTGCCTCGACGACGCACGGAAGAGGACACTGCCGTAGACGGGGACATTGGCCGGGATGAACAAGGTTGATGTCTTCGGAACCGGACTGACTCGGACTGACTTCAGATAATGACTTGTAGTAAATACGGAGGTTGTGGGAGGACGAGGGGAGCTCTTTCCTCCCTTAGGGTACTTTTTGTAGATTTTGGGTTTGGTAGGGCGACAGGCACACTGCAAGTTGGGGGGGCTTTGTAAGCTGCAGCAGGGGTGCAGGGTGGGGGGGGTTTCCGGGATTTTAGGTTTGTTGTTGGGGGGTTTGTTTCCGCAAGGCATAGTGATTATTTCCAGGACTGTTCCATGGTGGCTCTTCGGGTGTGGGGTGGGCCTCTTTACGTTTGGGGATGGGGGGTAGGGGTTTAAGTGTTATAAGCTGGAATGTTAATGGTTTGGGGGATCGCATTAAGCGTGGGATTGTTTTGCAATTCTTGAAACGGTCATTGCCGGATGTTGCCCTGCTGCAGGAGACGCATCTTATAGGTAATACGTGCTATGCCCTGAATAGGAAGGGTTATAAATTCATAGCTCATTCGGGATTCTCCTCTGGGTCCAGGGGTGTGGGCATCCTAGTCAGAGCCTCGCTACCATTTGAGGTGGACTCCACCATTGTTGATGATAGGGGGAGGTTTGTGGCGGTGGCGGGGCGGTGGGAAGGAAGAACTTTGGTTTTAGTTTCGGTTTATGTCCCGCCGGCCCTGCAGGCCTCCACGTTCACAGATCTGGGTAGGGCCCTGCTGGATCTCCCGGGGGGTATGCGTGTAGTGGGAGGTGATTTCAACGCTGTTGGCTCCGGCCTGCTGGATAGATACCCGCCCAGAGACACTGGGGGGGCTCAGAAGTGGCTTCCAGACTTTCTAGATACGCTTGGCCTGATAGACTGCTGGAGGCTCCGGCACCCCACACAGAGCCAATACACTTTCCACTCCGGGGCGCATGGTAGCCTTTCCAGGATTGACTACCTACTCACTCTGGCTGCGCATGCCTCATTGGTGTCTGAGGCCAGGCACATGGCGCGTGGTATATCTGACCATTCGCCGGTGTGGGTCAGGCTGGATCTGGGTCGAGAGGGAGGGGTAAGGGTGGCCCCTATCAACCCTTGGTATTTCCGAGACCCCAAGATGCGCAGCGCGCTGGTAAAGACAGTAGATAATTTTTTCAAGGACAATCAGGGATCCGTGGACTCGGCAGTGTCGCTGTGGGAAGCATTTAAGACCGTGTTGCGAGGGGAAGCCCTCTCCCTTGTAGTGGCTGCCAAGCGGCGGAGAGATGGCGAGGTTTTGCAGGTTGAGGAGGAGATCGCGGCTTTGGAGGGACCGCTGGAGGAGGAGGTTACAGAGGCCTCACTGCATGAGCTGTGCTTGAAGCAATCCAAGTATAAGGACCTGGTGACGAATGCCGCTAAGACCCTCGGTAGGGAACAGCAGGGCCATCTGTATGATGTTGGTGACAAGGCCGGGAAACTCCTGGCTTGGCTGGACAAAAAAGAACGGGTCAATAGAGTAGTGCCGGAGTTGACGGGAGAGGGGGGAGAGGTGATTGTGGAACCTGAGAGGATTGTGCAGTGTTTCTCGGACTATTTCCGTATGGTTTATGCCTCAGTGTCGGACAGGCCGCCCGAGGACTCGTGTGACCTCCTGCGTGATATCGCATTGCCCTGTCTCTCTGATATAGATAGGGACGATCTAGATGGTGACATAACGGTCGATGAGGTGGCGGGGGCTATCCGCGCGTTGAACTCGGGCAAGGCCTCGGGTCCGAACGGCTTGCCGGTCGACCTGTACAAGCTGTTTCCGGATAGGGTTGCCCCTCACCTGCGCGCCATGTTCGTGGAGGCGCGGGGGAGTGGGGCCCTCCCGTTGGATCAGCGACTGGCGACGATTGTGGTTATACACAAAGAGGGCAAACCCCGAGATAAGTGCGCCTCATATAGGCCTATCTCACTCCTTAACGCAGAGCCGAAAATTCTGGCTAAAATCCTGGCGCCCCGGTTGATTAGGGTACTCGGTGACTTGGTCCACCCGGATCAATCCGGATTCATCCCGCACCGTAACACAGCGTTAAATCTTCGGCGCCTTCATGGTGTAATCGCCAGGGCGGGCACGCTGCGTGAACCAGCTATTGTGGCGTCTCTCGATGCCACGATGGCCTTTGACACGGTGGAATGGGCATATTTGTGGGCCGTGTTGACCAAGTTCGGCTTTGGCCATGGTTTTGTGAGCTGGGTGAGGTTGCTGTATGAGGGCCCTCTCGCGAGTGTGGTGGTAAATGGCCGGGCGTCGACTCCGTTTCAGCTTGGGAGGGGTACTCGGCAAGGTTGTCCCCTGTCGCCATTGTTGTTTGCCCTTGCCCTTGAGCCGCTGGCTGCGTGGATACGCTGGCACCCGGATATACGGGGACTTAGATGGTCGCCTGAACACGAGGACCGTATATCGCTCTATGCTGATGACATCCTGTTGTATCTTGCCTCACCCAAGAAATCACTTATAGTGGTCTGTGACGTACTCACATCTTTCGGTAGGAACTCGGGTCTCGTTATCAACTGGAGTAAATCGTATTTATATGTTCTTAGTGGCGAGGTTCCACCGATCCCTCGAACTTGTTCGATCCAGGTTGCTCAGCAGGGCTTCGTGTATCTGGGGATCTTTATCTCCATGGACTCTGCCGTGCGATATGAGAGGAACCTGCTCCCCCCCTTAGCGCGCCTGAGGCGGGATGTGGAGGGCTGGCGGAGGCTGCCGCTCTCCCTCGTTGGGCGCGCGGCCCTGTTCAAAATGATGTCTCTTCCCCGGTTCCTCTACGCACTGCAGAATACTTTGGATTGGGTACCGGCCAACTACTTTCGGGAGGTCGAAGGCCTCCAACGAACGTTGCTGTGGGACGGGCGGCCGCGAATAGCTATTGCAAAGTTGACGCTTCCATGGTACGACGGGGGTATTGCGCTTCCAGACATCTGACGGTGCTATTGGGCCACCCAGCTGAGTGCGATTAATCATGGGTTTTATGGCCTTGCCCTCAGCCCTGGGTATGCCATGGACAGGTGGTTGCTGCGTGGTGGTAACTATTACAGGGCGTTGTATTCGCGGTCCCTGGACTCGTCCCTCACGGGGCCCACTGGTGTGGCGGTGCGTGTGTGGAAGATGGCAACTGACTCGCTGGGCTGGAAGGATAGGCTCACCCTCGCTACCCCGCTGTTTGAATCTGAGAGACTGGGTAGGCTTTGGCACACAAAAGGCTTTGACAAATGGGACCTGATCGGCATCTCCAGGGTCGGAGATGTCCTGATTAAGGGGAGGGTGAAGTCCTTTGAAGAGTTGCAGAAGGAGTATGAGCTGGGGCCATCTGAGTTTTTCCGCTATATTCAGGTGCGTCACGCCCTCCGATCAGTCCTCATAGAGGGTGAGAAGGTGCCTGAGTCCTCTCCTTTGGAGGACCGGGTCCTTGATGGCCATATGCCCGAGAGCACGATCTCGCTCATCTATAAGAAACTGATCAACGTCAGGGCGGATATGCTTCTGGGATTGAGGGACCAGTGGTCTAGGGATGGCCTCGAGTTGGATGACGAGGATTGGCAGTCTGCTGTTTCCTCTCCTAAGGAGGTTGCGATCCCGTCGCGTCTGAGGCTGGTGCAGCTTAAAATACTGCATCGAGTGTATGTGACGGGGCCAAGGCTGGTTCACATGGGATTCTCGGAGGACGGCCTATGCAGGAGGGGATGTGGTATGGTGGGTACTTTCCTGCATATCATTTGGGAATGTGGTGTCATCACGGAATTCTGGAGGAGAGTCCATGCAGTGATGGGGGAGGTGACGGGCATCGCTATGCAGCCGGAAGCGCGGTGTTGTCTCCTGAATGTCTGGGGGCCCACTGATCATAATGAGGCGCAGACCCAATTGGTGACTCTGGGTAACATGGTCGCTAAGAGAGATATAGCGCGATTGTGGGGATCCGTGGGGCCCCCCACTTTGACCGCGTGGAAAGAAAATATGGACTGGAGTATGCTAAGGGAGAAGACGGTATATTGCGCTAGAGGCCGCCCTCGGAAGTGGCACGCCATCTGGGGGCGGTGGAATCAATACAGGGGGGGAATTTGTCTTGCCCCTGATTTGGATCCCCCCGAGGAACAGCTTTCCTCCTAACCTTCTTTCCAGCTCAGTATGGTTAATGGACTTCTTTGGCCTCTGCTGTCCCCCTTCTTCCTCCTTTCACAGTACTGTAAATGGTAGATGATTGGGGTCCTGCCTCCCCTGGGGGGCTATCACCATGGGCATTCAGTGTTCTTGCCTTGCTGGGGGTTGTTGTGTGTTTTGTGTTTATTTAAAAAATGGAATCTTTGCACTCCTCCTTCACTGTACTGTGGACGTGTCTCTGTTCCTCTTTATCGAAGCTGCCGAACCTCCGGGTTGTCGGCTGAATAGCTGTGTCCAGATTTTTGAAAATAAAGGTTTTTAAAAAAAAAAAAAGAATGCAGCAAATTCTGAAGACAGACTATGACGTGTTATTTGGAGGAAAACACGTCATAGTTTTTGGAGATCTTTTGCAACTTACTCCAGTTAAAGGACAACCAGTGTTTAATACTGTGACACATGAAGACACGAAGAAGTCATTGGGAAGCATCGGTAATACAAATATTTGGTCCTTCTTTGAGTACAAGGAACTTACTACTAATATGAGGCAAGCAAACGATGAAGAATATGGAAGTATTCTGAAAGATATCAGAATTGGACTACTCACTGAAGCTGGCAAAAAAGCATTACAGATTTGGCTGCTACATAATTTATTTCCAAAGGAAGAAATAGTTGCAGAGAAGATATACAAGAACATTGCAGAAAAGAAAAGTGTCATCTGCTTAATGCCAACTCTACGTGAATGCTCAATATTCAATGAGGAGCTTTTGAAATTGGAAAAGGAAGATATCAGGAAATTGGAAGCAGTGGACAAAATTGAGGATGGAAGAATTACTGTCACATTAACAGGCACACTGAAAAATAAATTAGATTCACTAGAGAAGAACATTTCCAAAACAGCTGGATTAGAAAAAAATCTATATGTTTGCATGAACTGTAGAGTATTTTTAAGGAGAAATTTGGATGTTGAAAAAGGTTTAGTTAATGGAGCTATGGGAAGAGTTGTGGGTTTTATTAATTATCAGAAAAAAGATGGAATTGAATGTTTAAAAATAAAATTTGATCAGATAGAAGAAGTTAAAGACATTTGTCGTTGTTCAGTTCGTTTCATGCTTGTGAAAGATTTATATGTACATAGGAAGCAGTTTCCGTTTTCTCTAGCATATGCTGTAACTATTCACAAGTCTCAAGGATTGACTGTAGATTGTGCATTTGTGAACATTGGTTCAACTGTGTTCAAAGAAGGTATGGCATATGTTGCTTTGTCACGAGTGAAAACATTATCAGGTTTATTCATGATAGACTTTGATGACTCAAAAGTTAGTGCTGATGCAAATTGTGTAAAGGAGTATAATAGATTAAGAAGAAGCTATGCTCCTCATTTAGGTCAGTATCCTGTGTTGGAGAAACGTGTAGTTTCTCGTAAAAGGAGAAATGAGAATATCTGTAATGAAGATGTAGAGAGGAGGAAAAAAAAGAGGAGTGATGTAATTGCAAGCAAAAAGAAAAAGGAAAATGAAGAACAGGTTGTAGGATGTCATTTTGAAAATAGCTCTGGTGTCAACTGCTACGCAAATGTAGTGCTGAATGTTGCATTTTATCTGGAAAGTGTGCAAGAGCAGATAATAGTAAATCAGGGAAAAAGATTCTGTTCTGAGTTGAGTCTCCTTTTTCAAAAGCTGAGTAATGATAAAACTCAAATAGAAAGTGCTACTGAAATTAGAAAACTTTTAGATGTATGTTCAGGACAAACACAGTTTTCTCAAAATGTACAGCAAGACGCACAGGAATTCTTGATGTTTTTTCTTCAGGTACTGGAAGAAGAAGGGGTTCCCATTGAAAATTTATTTGGTCTCTCTTATAAATGGGAACATAGTTGTGAAAACTGTTATAATATATGTGGCTCTAATGTTGATTCTGAAAGGTTTATTTATTTAACATTGCCAGAAAGTAAAACAGTCACTTTTGCTAAATTAGTTAAAGATGCTAATCATAGCATGGAATGCAGTGAGTGTCAATCTGACATGTTTTCAACGTTAATTTTAAAGGAATATGGACAGTATGTAATTTTAATGATGCAACGCTGTAAAGCTGATGGTTCAAAATTAGATACTTTAATAAAGAAGTTTACAGGACAGCAATTATCAATTTCAGGGAAAACTTTTGTAACAGTTGCAATAATTTTCCATGATGGACCTACTGTAACTTCTGGACATTACACAGTTTATCTTAAATGTGAAAAAGGCTGGACACTGTGTAATGATTCCCAATTGATTTTTAAGCAACGTTTGCCTTTTGATTTAGCAAATTCCTATCTAATCTTCCTGAAACCTAAATTTTAGAGAGATTTGGCAAGATCTGTACAAAACAATTTTACCATTTTATTGGATTACCATTGGAATTTAAAAAAAAAATGATTTTACAAATTATCATTTGGCCTAATGGAAAGGTAACCAATTGTAATGTGGACTTTTTCAATTTTTAATGAAACTTTGGAAAACCAAAAATTTAGAAAAAATCGGTAACATCTGCACAATTTAAATTTTGGAATGTTATTGGATTGCCATTGGAAATTTATTCAAAAAAGATTTTTAAAATTACTATTTGGCCATGCGGAAAGGTAAACAATTCTATTGTGGACTTATTTAATTATTAATAAATCTTTCGGAAACCAAAATGTTACAGAGAATCGGTGAGATCTGTACAATTTAAACTTTAGATTTTTATTGGATTACCATTGGAAATTTAATCAAAAAAGAATTTTAAAATTACTATTTGGCCTAAAGGAAATGGAACCAGATGTATTGTGGAGTTATGTGAGATATATTATTGTGATTATACTTCTGAAACAAAAATATCAGACGGTATTTTAAAGAAATAAGTATTGATATTAGATGATATTTTTTAAGAATATTATGCATTTCTATAAAGTTATGTTTATGCAAAAAGAGATTGTGGGCTTTTTTAAAACAATCTTTGAGATTTGCGCGTACGGTAAGCGCACGTCTTGCTGTAATTACGTTAGATTTCTACGCTGTTTGCGTTCATTTACGTAATTTGCGTAGACGCACGTCACTCGCGCACAGCGCGTAACGCGTACGCGGCATGCGCACGTTACGCGGAAGTGAAGGGGCGTGCCTGTTTTGCGCATGCGCGCGTGCGCGTGTCTTTTTTACGCGCATGCGTACTTTTGCCGTAAGCGCACCGTAAGCGTACCGTAAGCGTACGGTAGGTCATGTGATCATGAAACACAACTTTTGATTGGTTGAAACTACTTTCAGTTCTAGAACTCTCCTACACCACACCCATTCCCCTCATTTCTGCTTGTGATCCCTTAGGAGAAGGAGCTGGGTTGTCTTTGTGATACGATGGCAGAACAGCAGAGCCCTTCTGAGAGTGAGGCTAGCAGCACTACCTTGAGGCAGAGAGCGAGGAAACAAAAGACCTCTTTCATATGGGAGTATTTTTCTTTTCCAGAAGGCCAGCAAAAGGTAAATGCACCCTTAGTGACTTGTAAGCTGTGTGGCCGTGTACTTTCAAGAGGGAATCCCGACAGGAAGTATTCCTTTGGGAATCACACCATGATGAGACACCTTAAGGATGTACACAGAAGGACACATGCTCGACTTACTGAAGGTAACCCTTCAGTAAATCAACCAAGCACATCCACAGCAGCTCAGCCTGGACCATCATCTGCAGTGCCGAGTCCTTCTTCTGCAGGTCAGGTGAGCCCTTCATCTGTGGGGGGAGCATCTCCTTTTTCTGGTCCTCTGGAAACTAACCCTCGGTTTCTGAGGGTTGAAATACAGTGCGCCACTTGTCATGATCTAATTTGTTATAGGGAGACCAGTATTTCCCTAGTGAACAATTTAATAGATCAGCACACTTGTCGTACCGTCTAATATTCCCATTCTTTCTTTCCTCTGTCCCTGCATGAACACAACGGCTCTTTTAAGAGCCAACCTTACCTTTCATCTATTTTTTATATATGTTTTTAAAAACTTTTTTAAATTTTTTTTTTACCGTACGCGTACGGTACGCGTAATTATTATTTTATTTTTTTTAAAAACACTAAAAATCAATTATCACATTACAAGGTCCTTGAGAGACTACAATGAAAAACTGAAAATGTGATTGTAGAGAAGTGGAAAAAAGGGACCATGATATTTTTGACTTACCATACCCACTCAAAAAAATATTTATTCATTTAAATTTTGTTTAAATTGCTTTAAAAATGGTTCTAGTTTTCGAAAATTTTCTATCTCAATCTGAAAAAAAAGAAAAAAGTATTAATATTTAATAAAACATTTTATAATACAGTACACATATTTACATATTTTTCCCCAAAAATGTTTTGCCTTTTTTTTGCTGTTTTCAGAATATATTGCATTTCACTATAAATTGTGAAAGCAATTGCATTCATCATTTAACAGCGGGCAAAAAAAAATTAACAATCTCAAAGATTGTTTTAAAAAAGCCCACAATCTCTTTTTGCATAAACATAACTTTATAGAAATGCATAATATTCTTAAAAAATATCATCTAATATCAATACTTATTTCTTTAAAATACCGTCTGATATTTTTGTTTCAGAAGTATAATCACAATAATATATCTCACATAACTCCACAATACATCTGGTTCCATTTCCTTTAGGCCAAATAGTAATTTTAAAATTCTTTTTTGATTAAATTTCCAATGGTAATCCAATAAAAATCTAAAGTTTAAATTGTACAGATCTCACCGATTCTCTGTAACATTTTGGTTTCCGAAAGATTTATTAATAATTAAATAAGTCCACAATAGAATTGTTTACCTTTCCGCATGGCCAAATAGTAATTTTAAAAATCTTTTTTGAATAAATTTCCAATGGCAATCCAATAACATTCCAAAATTTAAATTGTGCAGATGTTACCGATTTTTTCTAAATTTTTGGTTTTCCAAAGTTTCATTAAAAATTGAAAAAGTCCACATTACAATTGGTTACCTTTCCATTAGGCCAAATGATAATTTGTAAAATCATTTTTTTTGAAAATTCCAATGGTAATCCAATAAAATGGTAAAATTGTTTTGTACAGATCTTGCCAAAACTCTCTAAAATTTAGGTTTCAGGAAGATTAGATAGGAATTTGCTAAATCAAAAGGCAAACGTTGCTTAAAAATCAATTGGGAATCATTACACAGTGTCCAGCCTTTTTCACATTTAAGATAAACTGTTTAATGTCCAGAAGTTACAGTAGGTCCATCATGGAAAATTATTGCAACTGTTACAAAAGTTTTCCCTGAAATTGATAATTGCTGTCCTGTAAACTTCTTTATTAAAGTATCTAATTTTGAACCATCAGCTTTACAGCGTTGCATCATTAAAATTACATACTGTCCGTATTCCTTTAAAATTAATGTTGAAAACATGTCAGATTGACACTCACTGCATTCCATGCTATGATTAGCATCTTTAACTAATTTAGCAAAAGTGACTGTTTTACTTTCTGGCAATGTTAAATAAATAAACCTTTCAGAATCCACATTAGAGCCACATATATTATAACAGTTTTCACAACTATGTTCCCATTTATAAGAGAGACCAAATACATTTTCAATGGGAACCCCTTCTTCTTCCAGTACCTGAAGAAAAAACATCAAGAATTCCTGTGCGTCTTGCTGTACATTTTGAGAAAACTGTGTTCGTCCTGAACATACATCTAAAAGTTTTCTAATTTCAGTAGCACTTTCTATTTGAGTTTTATCATTACTCAGCTTTTGAAAAAGGAGACTCAACTCAGAACAGAATCTTTTTCCCTGATTTACTATTATCTGCTCTTGCACACTTTCCAGATAAAATGCAACATTCAGCACTACATTTGCGTAGCAGTTGACACCAGAGCTATTTTCAAAATGACATCCTACAACCTGTTCTTCATTTTCCTTTTTCTTTTTGCTTGCAATTACATCACTCCTCTTTTTTTTCCTCCTCTCTACATCTTCATTACAGATATTCTCATTTCTCCTTTTACGAGAAACTACACGTTTCTCCAACACAGGATACTGACCTAAATGAGGAGCATAGCTTCTTCTTAATCTATTATACTCCTTTACACAATTTGCATCAGCACTAACTTTTGAGTCATCAAAGTCTATCATGAATAAACCTGATAATGTTTTCACTCGTGACAAAGCAACATATGCCATACCTTCTTTGAACACAGTTGAACCAATGTTCACAAATGCACAATCTACAGTCAATCCTTGAGACTTGTGAATAGTTACAGCATATGCTAGAGAAAACGGAAACTGCTTCCTACGTACATATAAATCTTTCACAAGCATGAAACGAACTGAACAACGACAAATGTCTTTAACTTCTTCTATCTGATCAAATTTTATTTTTAAACATTCAATTCCATCTTTTTTCTGATAATTAATAAAACCCACAACTCTTCCCATAGCTCCATTAACTAAACCTTTTTTAACATCCAAATTTCTCCTTAAAAATACTCTACAGTTCATGCAAACATATAGATTTTTTTCTAATCCAGCTGTTTTGGAAATGTTCTTCTCTAGTGAATCCAATTTATTTTTCAGTGTGCCTGTTAATGTGACAGTAATTCTTCCATCCTCAATTTTGTCCACTGCTTCCAATTTCCTGATATCTTCCTTTTCCAATTTCAAAAGCTCCTCATTGAATATTGAGCATTCACGTTGAGTTGGCATTAAGCAGATGACACTTTTCTTTTCTGCAATGTTCTTGTATATCTTCTCTGCAACTATTTCTTCCTTTGGAAATAAATTATGTAGCAGCCGACTCTGTAATGCTTTTTTGCCAGCTTCAGTGAGTAGTCCAATTCTGATATCTTTCAGAATACTTCCATATTCTTCATCGTTTGCTTGCCTCATATTAGTAGTAAGTTCCTTGTACTCAAAGAAGGACCAAATATTTGTATTACCGATGCTTCCCAATGACTTCTTCGTGTCTTCATGTGTCACAGTATTAAACACTGGTTGTCCTTTAACTGGAGTAAGTTGCAAAAGATCTCCAAAAACTATGACGTGTTTTCCTCCAAATAACACGTCATAGTCTGTCTTCAGAATTTGCTGCATTCTTAAATGCACAAAGGCAAGCATTAAGTTTGATACCATGCTCACCTCATCAATAATGAGAACTTGCATCTTCTTCAATACTCTTGAAACTTCCAAGCATGCTTCTCCAGTTAGCTTGTTGTATTGTATTTTGTTCTCATGCTCCACTGGTAACATTAGCAAACGATGTAAAGTGATTCCTTTTATGTTATATGCTGCTAACCCAGTTGGAGCAGTAACCACACAAGACAAAGTAGAATCCGTTTTTTGCTGTAGGTAGCTTCTGATGACTTTTATAAGGAAACTTTTTCCAGTTCCAGCTTGTCCGCTTACATACATCCTGATTGGATGAAATGATGTGCATGAGCACTCTTTTTTATCATGTAGAAATCCGTGATCAATTTTGTTTCTGATCTCTTCATAAATTTGTTGCTGCTCTTCGTTCAGTTGTCTTTCCAAATTTTGTAAGTCTATAAATTCTTCTTGAGCTTGATTCATAGCCGTTTCCACTTCATTCATGGCTATTGATGCTTCATTTTCAACGATTGGTTGTCCTAGGGGATCTTGACTGAGTGTTCCTGAACTTTGGCTGTCCTGAGAACTGTCTCTAGCTATTTCTGCTGCAATTGTAGTTTCCTGTTCAATTTCTTCATTTAACATTTGCAGATAAGTTGAGAATGTACTGCATTGTATGCTGTCTTTGCAAGCATTAAAAGAATCTTCATAGCTTTGAAATTCTCCCAGTAGTTCATCCTCTGTACGCCATGGTTTAAACAGCTGTAAAAGAGCCAAGTAGTAAAATTCCTTTTTGTCAGTAGTGTCGCAACTCAGCTTCCTGTGATTTATCAAACTTCCTTTTGTTTGCTTCACCAAACATCCTTCCTCACCAATGACTTTATATTTTCCATTGTTGATGTCTTCTGTGGCTTTCCGTGAATAAATGTAGTTCTGCAGCACTTCCTAGAGACACATGTTCTCCAGATGATGACTTCTCTTGGGATAATATGTGTCCAACATGTTTGATTTCAAAATATCTGTACTTTCTGGGTCATTCTCGGCCAAATATTCAATTTCTCCAACAGATTTCAGTACCCGATTTCTCATTGCTGCAAGGCCTAAACTTGCCCAAATTATTCTTCTTGATTTCAAGTAGAGACTTGCAGAAGATAACCTATCTGAACATTCGTAGGATCCAATTTCTCGATGCGATAACATCTTCAAACTTAAACTGTACAGCTTCTTACTGACAGTTTTCTCGTGAGAAATCTCTTCCCACATTTCCTTCAATTCTGTTTTTTCTGATTTCGTAATGTAAGACGTTACATATCGAGCAACAGCAATGGAATTGTCAGCTACATACTGTATATCCATGTTAGCGTTCCACATGGATAAAATGACTGGGTTGTAGTCATTTATATTTTTTGATTCTTCTTTTCTTTTAAGGTTGTAGGTATTCTTAGGTGATTTTCTTGTGATAGTATGTCTCACAGATGACATAAAACTGTTTACTCTTCCATTTGAAAGAACAGGTCTAGGAAATCCAAATCGACATTTAGTGTAGTATTTATCTTTGCTCTTGTATTTCCGTCGACAGTATTTTCCACACCGATGACTTTGGAAACGTAAAACTTGCTCCTTTAACTTTTTCTCTTCTGTGCTTTTTGGTATAGCACATGTTGCATATTCTTCAATGTAAGATAACACTGCTTCATCAGCATCTGTTCCAAACTTTGGGGCATCCTTGATCCACAACAGCATATGAATATGAGGAGCACCTCTTGCCTGGTACTCTTTTCTCCAAAAGAAATCCACTACTTCTCCTAGAGGTGGATTTTTTTTAATGCAGATGAACGACATCATAGCCTCAAATCTATGATTGAAATATCTGCAAACATTAACCGGATCCAATGAGCACAGTTCTCCTGCTGTCTTGTATTCGATGTTTTTAATGTTTGAATTTGCCTCTCGTAGAAAATCCAGTAAATCATCCCAAGCGTACTCCGCACAGCTTAGGGTAACGAACCATGTTGGTGTTCCTAAATTCCGTAACATGCATTTTAATTCACCATGGCGTCGGTACCAATATTCATTTGTCCCACGCTGACAAGCCATCAGATTGATCAGTTGTGTTTCCAAATGATCATCTCGGTGCTGCACTTTCTCCATAAAATCCTTAGCAGACACATTTTGTAAATGTACTCCACTTTTTAAAATGTGATTTACTGCATAAGACAATGCAGACAAGTCGCTTTCAAATAAAAGATGGAACAAATAAGGAATACTTTGTCGAAATCTGGGATCTTCAGCATATAGTCTTGTAGTCCGATACTCAGAAGCTGGAATCTGTTCCGGACGTTCATCGTATCGTCCTCCTTTTCCTTTAGGAAACAGCTGGGGAAAACATCGAGCTTCCAAGCTCTCCTCCCATACACTCATGGGAGTTCCTTTTGCTTTCTTCATCTGAAATAGATCAATATTGTCTCCCATAACTTCTTTTGAATGAAGAGGATGTATGCTAAAATGTTCATAAATTTCTTCTTCCTTTGACTTGTCCACTTTTTCAATTTGTCCAGTTGGTGTTTCTGTGTCTTCTTGTAAATCTTCTTCTTCTTCTTCTTCTTCTTCTATATAAATTGATTCATACCATTTGTTATTCCTTTTCAAATACAAATTTGCTCTTTGTACTTTCCGTACATCTACCAGCTCCTGCCAAATCTTCTTATTCTTTGTAGGTACACCATTAACCAGAATAATTAATGGTTCAGTTTCCAAAGTATCCGCATCAATAGTTTCCATATTTTTTTTCAAATCCAAGGGCAAATACACCACTCTACCTTTTAAACCTCTCAGTAAATCTGAAGGAGGTAATTTACCAGTTTTGGGCTCCATACGTACTATGGTCTGGAACAGATGAACACATTGAATGAGTATAGACTCATATGTATTTAATTCAGAAAGTTCAGCAGGAATAGCATCCAATTCTAAATTATTATGTACAGCTCTGGTCGGCATTCTATTTTCCTCTAACTTGTTGTAACAGTATTTACAAATACGCTGATCTTCACCCAATTCAAAACAATTTTCAAGAAATATATATGTGGCAAAATCCTTCCACTTATAATTATCTTCATTTTCACTTTTTCTGTAGAGATCAACATTCCTAGTTTGTTTTCTATAATGAGTTCTGCGGCAACAAATACAAGTAATATTTGGTCTTTCATTAGAGATTATTGCAAATTTTGTTATGTGATCATTAAATGTCTTACTTACAGAGGGTTCTACATTTTCTTTCACTTCTTCCTCATTTACTGTGTCCTTTTCTGCACTGTTTTGTTCAGGACCAAAGTAACAAAACTGAATTTCATCAACAACCTTCTCTACATCTGCTACCGTTCCACGGAACAGAGCCCTATTCAATTCATCTAACTTTATTGCTGGACTTTTAGCAAAATACAACCGTCTCACAAACTTTCTCATTTCAGTATGATGAACAGCCAGCATCCTAAAATGATGGAAAACACTATTACACACTTTTCTAGATAGACAAGCCAGAGAATGACCCTGCAAACCAGTATTCTCTCTCACTCTGCATGGATCCAGACTTTGAAACACCTTAATCTTCTGTTTTACACTTTTTTTACTATATTCTCTTAGAAACTCACGAAATTTATCAATAGATTCCTGACGCACAGTGCAAATACTACTACAATTCCAAGTGTACACTGGGGCTTTAGGACGTCTCCCCATAGCCTCATCCGCCATCACTTGTACCTCATCTCTTGGAACCATTATCTCCTTCTCCATTATGCAACAATTTTTCACTTCGTAAGCACGACCTCTGGTGTCAACTGCATGCAGCAAACTATTACTTTGAAAATAGCTCTCTTCATTAAAAAAAG
Organism: Triturus cristatus; assembly: GCF_964204655.1. Taxonomy (NCBI): domain Eukaryota; kingdom Metazoa; phylum Chordata; class Amphibia; order Caudata; family Salamandridae; genus Triturus; species Triturus cristatus. Next base: position 573,726,429 of record NC_140582.1, on the reverse strand, counting down.
GTTCACTACTTGAACTATGCATCCATTTTCCTAAAAACACTTTACAAAAGTTTGTTCTGTTCACTACTCTTTTCCTTTTGCTTTGTGATTTCAGTACATTAACCATTTTATCTAATGTACGCATCCTATTCAAAATTAAAATGAATAGTTTCCTTTTTAATTCTAATGCCTTTGCTGCAATGGCTTCAATTTCTTTTTTTCTCTTATAAAACTTAGCCTTTTGCTTATATTTCTTCACATCCTTTATCAAATTGGACATAACTCTTCTCTGAAACATTTTTCTACGTATCTCTTTAAACGCTGTTTTTCTGTTTAAGTTTATCTTTTTAGTTGCAGAAGGTATATTTGCATTAACTAAATGCTCAATTTTTTCCTCTCCTTTTCTATTGAAAACATTTTTTCCAGTACAGACATTTTGTACATTTTTCCTTTTTTTGAATATGTTCTTTAAAAAATCTTTTGTTGTGGTCTTTCTTTACTCTGGATTTTGTAGGCATCTTAAATTTTGTTCACTGCTCTTCAGCAATACCTGAAAAAAACTAAAAAAAAATTCCTTTATTTTATTTAAATATATTACTACATTTTTTATGTTCTTTAGAAATCTTAAAATACTATAAACCCCTTTCCTATAAATGAAAATCACAATAACACCTTCACAAATTAAATTTCTAAAAATAATTCCTGTGTGCACACAAAGTCATGCTTTGAAATTAGGCAGAAAACTGCTTTTTCAGACCAGCACCATGTGTAACCTGGGTGACTGCCTACACTCCAGCAAGGGCAACCAGCCTTAGTGATGCTGTATGTATTTGCATTACTGACAGAAACCTCAAACCCCACTCGCTTGTGAATACTGTGCATGATTCCACAGGGTAAGCAGCTGGGTGTGTGCTAAGAGTCTGCTTCTGCACCAAAAAATGGCTCCCCCTTTCCATCTAATGCAACTGTGAAATCACCAGAGCAATACGCAAAAAATCTCTGCCTGTAATTCCTATATGCACACAGAGTCATGTTTTCACATTAGTCACAAAACGAAATTTCTTTGCCATTTTGAAAGCACACTTACTACTCTTTTTTTTGGCAAGTGATAAACACTTTTACAGACTGACACATTATGAATCCACTTTTCAGATTCTTAAAAAAGCACATGTCCAAACTGCTTTTTCAGACCAGCACCATTTGTAACCTGGGTGACTGCCTACACTCCAGCAAGGGCAACCAGCCTTAGTGATGCTGAATGTATTTGCATTACTGACTGAAACCTCAAACCCCACTTGCTTCTGAATACTGTGCATGATTCCACATGGTAAGCAGCTGGGTGTGTGCTAAGAGTCTGCTTCTGCACCAAAAAATGGCTCCCCCTTTCCATCTAATGCAACTGTGAAATCACCAGAGCAATACGCAATAAATCTCTGCCTGTAATTCCTATTTGCACACAGAGTCATGTTTTCACATTAGTCACAACACGAAATTTCTTTGCCAATTTGAAAGTAGGCCTGGGCAGTAAATTCCGTTCCGCTCGCGGAATTTGCGGAATTTGCGTAATTTCGCGTTCCGCGGAGAACGCGAAATTGCTAAAAAGTCTGCTTTCCGCGATTTCGCGAAATTTTTGCTTGTTCGCGATCTCAAAATGCGTGTTCGCAAGATATTTCTCCCCGAGCACGCAAACAGCAATTGTAAACAGGAAAAAAGCATCGCGAACAAGCAATTCCGCGTGTTCGCGGAATTTCTGCGTGTTCGCGGAGATTTTTTACCGTTTCGCGGAGATTTGCGTAACGCAATTCCGCAAATTCCGCCCACCCCTATTTGAAAGCACACTTACTACTCTTTTTTTTGGCAAGTGATAAACACTTTTACAGACTGACACATTATGAATCCACTTTTCAGATTCTTAAAAAAGCACATGTCCAAACTGCTTTTTCAGACCAGCACCATTTGTAACCTGGGTGACTGCCTACACTCCAGCAAGGGCAACCAGCCTTAGTGATGCTGAATGTATTTGCATTACTGACTGAAACCTCAAACCCCACTTGCTTCTGAATACTGTGCATGATTCCACATGGTAAGCAGCTGGGTGTGTGCTAAGAGTCTGCTTCTGCACCAAAAAATGGCTCCCCCTTTCCATCTAATGCAACTGTGAAATCACCAGAGCAATACGCAATAAATCTCTGCCTGTAATTCCTATTTGCACACAGAGTCATGTTTTCACATTAGTCACAACACGAAATTTCTTTGCCAATTTGAAAGCACACTTACTACTCTTTTTTTTGGCAAGTGATAAACACTTTTACAGACTGACACATTATGAATCCACTTTTCAGATTCTTAAAAAAGCACATGTCCAAACTGCTTTTTCAGACCAGCACCATTTGTAACCTGGGTGACTGCCTACACTCCAGCAAGGGCAACCAGCCTTAGTGATGCTGAATGTATTTGCATTACTGACTCAAACCTCAAACCCCACTCGCTTGTCAATACTGTGCATGATTCCACATGGTAAGCAGCTGGGTGTGTGCTAAGAGTCTGCTTCTGCACCAAAAAATGGCTCCCCCTTTCCATCTAATGCAACTGTGAAATCACCAGAGCAATACACAATAAATCTCTGCCTGTAATTCCTATTTGCACACAGAGTCATGTTTTCACATTAGTCACAAAACGAAATTTCTTTGCCAATTTGAAAGCACACTTACTACTCTTTTTTTTGGCAAGTGATAATCACTTTTATAGACTGACACATTATGAATCCACTTTTCAGATTCTTAAAAAAGCACATGTCCAAACTGCTTTTTCAGACCAGCACCATTTGTAACCTGGGTGACTGCCTACACTCCAGCAAGGGCAACCAGCCTTAGTGATGCTGAATGTATTTGCATTACTGACTGAAACCTCAAACCCCACTCGCTTGTGAATACTGTGCATGATTCCACATGGTAAGCAGCTGGGTGTGTGCTAAGAGTCTGCTTCTGCACCAAAAAATGGCTCCCCCTTTCCATCTAATGCAACTGTGAAATCACCAGAGCAATACGCAATAAATTTCTGCCTGTAATTCCTATTTGCACACAGAGTCATGTTTTCACATTAGTCACAAAACGAAATTTCTTTGCCAATTTGAAAGCACACTTACTACTCTTTTTTTTGGCAAGTGATAAACACTTTTACAGACTGACACATTATGAATCCACTTTTCAGATTCTTAAAAAAGCACATGTCCAAAGTGGTTTTTCAGACCAGCACCATTTGTAACCTGGGTGACTGCCTACACTCCAGCAAGGGCAACCAGCCTTAGTGATGCTGAATGTATTTGCATTACTGACTGAAACCTCAAACCCCACTCGCTTGTGAATACTGTGCATGATTCCACATGGTAAGCAGCTGGGTGTGTGCTAAGAGTCTGCTTCTGCACCAAAAAATGGCTCCCCCTTTCCATCTAATGCAACTGTGAAATCACCAGAGCAATACGCAATAAATCTCTGCCTGTAATTCCTATTTGCACACAGAGTCATGTTTTCACATTAGTCACAAAACAAAATTTCTTTGCCAATTTGAAAGCACACTTACTACTCTTTTTTTTGGCAAGTGATAAACACTTTTACAGACTGACACATTATGAATCCACTTTTCAGATTCTTAAAAAAGCACATGTCCAAACTGCTTTTTCAGACCAGCACCATTTGTAACCTGGGTGACTGCCTACACTCCAGCAAGGGCAACCAGCCTTAGTGATGCTGAATGTATTTGCATTACTGAGTCCAACCTCAAACCCTTAAACTATTCTTTTTTATACCAGTACACCTTAATTTATCGTGAAAACATAGTCCATATTATTTTACATGTTCCTCACATTTAAATTTCTCCCAAAACAGAAAATAATAAACACAACTTCAACAAAAGGAATCCTATTTCTATTATTCATTTCTTAATTTACCATATACATCCCCTCTCAAACTCTAAACTCACCTTTAAAATTAGTTCGTTGTGAAAGAAATGTGGCACTCAAACAGCAGATTATCAGAGCCAGGATCTCTGTTCTTTACACCTCTCCAGAACCAGATAATGGCAAACTTTCCCTCTCTTTTTCCACACATATACATGTTAGTTTCAAATCTCAGTGCTTCCCCCTTTTTTTCAAATGTAATCACACATTTCTATTTGTTGAAAACCAACCCTTTTCCAAAAGTACCCTTCGCCCAACTTGACTTCTGCCTAGTACCCTTCCCCCAACTTGACTTCTGCCTTCTACCATAGCAACAGCTCATGGAACACTGCTGTGTGGAGTTAGGTCAGAAGTTCACCAAACAATGTTTCAATTCCACAGAGCAAGAGTGCTTGACTTTTCAAACCTAACAGCAAATCCATAGTACTGTTCTTTGGTAATACATTTTTCTGTACCAATACAAAACATGCTTCTATTAATTTACACATACAGCCTAGTTTTTATTCTAGAATGGTATGAAACAGCCAATCAGTTCTTTTTTTATGAAAAAAAATATGTATGCCTCCATTTCCAAACTGTCTTTCTTTTCATATTGCCATTCTACTGAAAGACACCTCCTGAGTGCATCCAGTTCTCCTTTGAAGATGTTCACAGTGTGGATTGTAGGGCACAGCTATGTCTTCTGGAGTGAAAAGTATGCAGAGAAAACAGATATGGTGAGAGACCTTGC